>NC_083712.1:19285955-20535955 GCF_033118175.1 Dama dama | reverse complement strand
TTAATTCAAAGTAGATGAACTGAATTAGAAGGTACACAAAGGTCTGGAGAAAGTCCTTCAATCTACCTGATACAGAAGCAGTACTTTTGAGGTAAGTTTTAAAACTAAGTGTCACACATACACGAAGGTTTTCTGGTGTGTTAAAAAGCAGAGACATTACTTTGCCAACAAAGGTTCATCTAGTCAAAGATATGGTTTTTCCAGTAGTCATGTTTGGACCTGAGAGTTGGACTATAAAGAAAGCTGAGCACCAAAGAATTGATGCTTTTGAACTGTGGTGTTAGAGAAGACTCTTGAGAGTCCCTTGGACTGCAAGGAGATCCAACCAGTCCATCCTAAAGGAAATCAGTCCTGAATATTCATTGGAAGGACTGATGTTGAAGCCGAAACTCCAATACTTTGGCCGCCTGATGCGAAGAACTGACTCATTTGAAAAGACCCTGATGCTAGGAAAGATTGAAGGCAGGAGAAGGGGACGACAGAGGATGAGATGGTTGGATGGAATCACCAACTCAATGGACATGAGTTTGGGTAAACTCTAGGAGTTGGTGATGGACAGGGTGGCCTGGCGTGCTGTGGTTCACGGGGTCACAGAGTCGGACATGACTGAGCAACTGAACTGAACTGAAGGGGCTTCAACGTGACAGGGTGTTTCATGCTGCAATTTAAATTTGAAGCTTTCTGTCCTAGTCAGTCAAGCTTGATGGTCCCCGTGTCCTCCCCTGATGATGGCTCAGGTGCTGATCTTCTGGACCCTTTCTGGTTCCCTTGAACCCCCGAGGCCTGGCCTGTGTCCCCCCATTCGACCCCAAACTCCCAGAGGGCAGGCCCCAGCTCTTTCTCCCCATTCCAGGCTGCCTGGAGAGCCCAGGACCCCCTCCCCAGGCCCTGTCCAGCAGGTGTCTAGCTAACAGGTCACTGGGAGAAGCTTAACGAAGGTCCCAGGAGTCACGGAAGCCCTGCTGGGGCGTGGGGGCCAACTGTCACTGTCCTTGGTCAAGCGCCCCACCTCCTGTCTTTGATGAGATCAGAGCCTCTCCTGGTGGGAGCTGGTTCCCGGTCTCCTTCCTGGAAAATGACCTCTCCCCCTTCTGCGGTAGGGCCGAAGATGCTGCTCAGATGTCAGCCCTGTCTCATCATACCCTTTTCCAGCCCAGGCCAATGGTCCTCCTGAGTGAGAAGGATCTCTTCCATCTGGCCCCGAAGGACCCCTCCCACGGTCCCACGGCTCCACACCACAGCTCGGCCGCCCTTGGCAAGACAGGGTGCCTTGGTACCCCTCACCTCTGCCCCCGGTGTCCCCAAGGGGAAGGCGCACGTCATCTACAGAAGGAACAAGTTCCTTCCGCATTAAAAAAAAAAAGAGAAAACAAAACCCCACTCATACCCCCTCCCACTTGCTATAAATTTTTTTCAGTGAGTGAAGTGAAAGTTGCTCAGTCGTGTCTGACTCTTCGCGACCCCATGGACTGTATAGTCCACGGAATTCTCCAGGCCAGAATACTGGAGTGGCTAGCCATTCCCTTCTCCAGGGGATCTTCCCGACCCGGGGATCGAACCCAGGTCTCCCACATTGCAGGTGGATTCTGTACCAGCTGAGCCACAAGGGAAGCCCTTTTTTTTCAGAACCAGTGGCAAAAATATTCATATAATTAAGAGAGAATGAAGACATCTTGGCAAGACGTAAGGCAAAACCCCTAAGAGCTGCGAAAAAAAAAGAAGCAATGTTAAGATCTTATTAGCTGTCGGAAAGCGCAGGGTTTAAGGAATTTCAGTAACTGTAAGGAAAGAACAGACAGATGCATAGGAAGGCTTTTTTCATTTGAGAGCCGTTTCTCTTTGCGGGAGATGGGTCACATGGAGCATCGCTCTGCCCGATGCGCTTTATGACCACTAGGGGGCAAGCTCGGTCTCCTTGGTCCTGAGAGTCAGTGGCCCCCAGGAACTGGGGCTGGGGGCCTCTCGGGGCTCACAGCCGGCTGAAAATTCATTTGAGTTCTGTGGCCTCCTGCAGAGACCACAGGTCAGTAACGACCCAGGATCTCACCTGAGAATCTCTTAAATCTTTAAGAGACACAGACACAGACACTGAAGAGCATCAAGGTTAATTCAGGCAAACAACTGAAGTCCGCCTTCTGACCCCTACGTTTTGTTCGTTTTGGTCTTGCTCAGATGGATCCCTGCCTGGCCAGCCTGGCTCGTACCTGCGAGATGTCAGCGCGGGAGGGGAGGAGACGCAGGGGAGTGATGAGAAGTATGTGAGACGGTGAAAGGCCGTCATCTGTAAAGGGCCCCCCTGGATACTTTCTCAGGCTCCCGAAAGCTGTGACGCTGCAGCCATGAGCCATCTCCCTCAGCAACTTAACTCACGGAGGCCAACGCTCCCCACACGGTCACGGTTAAACAGGTGCCCACGCTAACGCGTGACTAGGAATGTCAGAGGTGTTTTCCCTGCCCACCACCCCCGCCTTCTCCACCACTCTACTTCTCAAATGCTTTGGTACTATGTCAACACACAACCTTAAATGCGTGTAAAGGACAAGGCATGCAAGAAGCCAAGAAGTTTAAAAAAAAAAGAAAAAGAAAAAAAGTGACTGGATTATGGCTGGGGATTTTAAACTTACTTCCAGGTCACCTGAAAATACACGAATGTGAATTTCTTGCCCTTCATTCTGCTCCTTACCTGTGGGCCTAAATGATGTGGGGTGGGGTTCTAAAGGGCTACCTGGCTTATGGTTGATACAGGGAAATGGGTCTGGGCATCGGTCAGCGCGGCCTGGATCCCGGGGGGCAATGGCCTCATAGCGAACCTGCACACAGGGGTCCCCCGGCTTGAGGTGCATCTGATCTGCTTACAGAACTGCACTTTTTTTTTAGATCAAATGATTAATTTACACCTTCCCACAGGAAGATCTAAAAATGGCTTAAAGTTATGTTCCCTTCTACTTTCCACCTGCTTCAGATGAGGGTTTCAACTGACAAAGTCCAAGCGAACGTCTTGTGACCTGTTGAAATATCCTTGTGAACTGAAAAGCAATAACCTTTTGCATTCCTGAGAGTAATAAAGCCCAGAGTGGGAAGCTTCGGGGCTCTAACAGTCCAGATAATCTCTCTTATCAGAGTGCATAGTTTACAGCTACTGTTATCAGACTGCATTCCTGGTTTTCTGTCAACATTCCTTAGCTATTCAGCATCTGTCTCGGGCATTTTCACGTTCTCGACAGTCACTGAGGAACCACTGGGCCCAAGCAGAGTTTGCTTTACTGCTGGCGTTTGGTCCGCCAGAGGCAGGTGCGTTTGAGATTCCGGGACCAGCGAGGACGGCCCGGGGCCTGGGCGGGGCACGCACCTCTCGGCCAGGGCCCGGCTGGGCGCGCCCCTCACGGCCAGCAGCTCCTCCTCCAGCCGCTGCCTCTCCGCCTCCAGGCTCTCCAGCTCGTCCTGTGTGCGCCTCTGCGGGGTGACGAACTGCAGCTCCTTCAGAAGCTCTTCCTTCTCATGGATCAGCATCAGCTTCTCCTTCTCTATGTCCAGCGTCCCAGGCCATGCCTCGCTGTCCAGCTTCGAGAGCTCAATTTTCAGGTTGGCCATACTGAAATAAAACCTAGAGTCAGTATCTTCTAACAACCTATAATGGAATATAATCTGAAAAATAACATGGTGGTGGTTTAGACGCTAAGGTGCGTCTGATTCTTTTGCGACCCCATGGACGGTAGCCTACCAGGCTCCTCCGTCCATGGGATTCTGCAGGCAAGAATAATGGAGTGGGTTGCCATTCCCTTCTCCAGGGGATCTTCCCGACCCAGGGATCGAACCCAGGTCTCCTGCATTGCAGGCAGATTCTTTACCATCTGAGCCACTGGGGGGGAGCCCTCCACCCCCAAAATAACATATGTGTATATGTATAACTGAATCACCTTGCCGTGCACCTGAGACGTTGTGAGTCAACTGTACTTCTATAAAATATATCTATTATGAAAATAAAATAAGAAAAAATAAAATGGCCGTGCACATTCTAAGAAGTCCCAAGGAGGGGAAAACTTAGGCAGGCTAAGTCTGGGGATGACCCCCCAGGGCAGCCATGATGGGCTGACCGAACCGCAGGTCCCAGTCTGGTCCCTGAGCTGATGTTACACTAACTTCTCATCTGCCTCACCCTCTCCACCTTTAAAATCCAGGTTATCACACCTACTACCTGAAAAGAAGGATGAAGGTCAAACTACACAGATGCTTAAGAAGCAGAGGACTAGTCAGCCCTGATGCCTGAACACCTGAGGGCTTTGTTAAAAAAAAAAACAAAAAAAACAAAAAAACACAACTCTGAGTGATGCCTGAAATGCCCTTATTCTGGCTCTCTTCCTCTGGGTCGAGATGCTGTCCCCGGGGTACAGTGGCAGTAACTGAAGATCAGCCAGTCAGGGCAGGGGAGAGGACAAGGCTGGGCCACCCAGAACCAGGACCAAGGCAACCCCTCAAGGTCCCAGCATCGCCAGCGAAGAGCTGGCCGGGCTGAGCCTCCTCCAGCCACTTCCTTCGTCTTCCGGCCGCACACAGGGAGCCCGCTTCCCACGCTGCGTGCTGCCCGGGCCGGCCCCGTGGACGCCGCGTCGACCTGGTCTTCCTCTGAACACAGCTGGCCGCGACGTCCAGCACAGGTGGCGGGAGCGGCCCCACCAGGGTGGCGGCAGGTAGGGGCCCCGCGGCCAGCAACGTGGGGAGGAGGAAAATGCAGCCAAGGGACTCCTCCCCAGCTTCATGATTTTGCTGATCCCAGACCTCACCGCGTCTAGAGCTTCGTACTCAATGATCAAGTCAGCTCCCGATTCAATCAGAATGACCACCTGAATCCAATAACTTGGTCTGGGGCACCGTGAGGACTGTCGGGACTCTTTAGGAGAGGAATGGCCCTTGGCTGTTTTGACCACAAGCACAAGATCAAGACAAACTATGGGGACTCCCCTGGTGGTCCAGGGGCTAAGACCCCTCACTCCCAACTCAGGGGCCCTGGGTTCCATTCCTAGTCAGGGAACCAGACCCCACATGCCACAACTAAGAGTTTGCAAGCTACAACTAAGACCTGGGGCAATGAAACAAATAGGTAAATGAATATCTTTCAAAAAGGTAAACTATGAACACAACTGATATTGGCATGCTACTAAGTTGATTCAGTTGTGTCCGACTCTGTGCGACCCCATAGACGGCAGCCCACCAGGCTCCCCCATCCCTGGGATTCTCCAGGCAAGAACACTGGAGTGGGTTGCCATTTCCTTCTCCAATGCATGAAAGTGAAAAGGGAAAGTGAAGTCGCTCAGTCCTGTCCGACTCTTAGCGACCCCATGGACTGTAACCCACCAGTCTCCTCCGTCCATGAGATTTTCCAGGCAAGAGTACTGGAGCGGGCTGCCATTGCCTTCTCCAGATATGGGCATGAGGAACCCCATATTCCTATTTCAAGATGTTGGATGATTTTCTGGTATTATCATAGCATATACCAGAAGATGATGAAGATAGAAACGGGGCGCCTGCCCCTCCTTTTAGGTGGAGGACATTGCAGAAGAGAAGAAAAAGGTGACTGAAAAACGTTATCAGGACCAAGAGGGAAGTAGCTCCACATTTTTGTGCCTTAAGTTTCCTGTTTAACAAGAAAGTTGCCACCTTAAACTGTGCTATGTGTATACTTGTGATTTTCACCTGTCGTCTGCACTTACGATAGATGTAACATCAGCTATTCTTCAGCTTTAACCACAAAACCGTCAACAACTGTCTCAACGTACTGGAAAATTAATCATCAAAATGCTAAATAAGCATGATATTATTAACTTCATTAAGCATGTAAAACAAAGGCTGCAGGAGAAAACAGGTTTCCGAGAAACACAACCCAAACACAAGTAAACACAAAATTCTTTACTTATTCAGAATTAAGGAAGAAAAAGCACTTTCAACACATGCAGAAACCCCCGAGACTTACCATCTCCTCAGAATCACTAGTAACTTTAAAGCTAAACCCCAAACGGTAACAGAAACAGCAATGCAACTGAATGGGAAAGAACCAACATCCTAAGTCTTGATGGGACTGAATTAAATAACTGAAGCGTGTCCAACGATGCAGTGAAAGAAAGAACAGCACCTGTTGCTTGTGGGATTGGGCATTAGGAAGGTCTTGAATTTGATTTGGAAAGAGTGTGTCAAATCTGGGCAAGAAACTGTGATGCTTTCTGGGAATGCCTAGAAGACAAGTGCTGTTTAAGCTCCAGGGGGAGCCACAGCCCAGCAGAAGCTCAAGCTGGCCCAAGAGAAGTCGAGTCAAGTCCCAAAGACGAAGGGGCATGACGCCCGCCTCCCAGAGATTAATTCTGAGTTACGGCCGGCCGGCCGTTCTCCTTTGGAAAGCCAGGCACCGATCCCGGCTTTGTTTATTTCGGAACCAAGGAGCTCTGGCGGCTCGGGGGCTGGGGTGCTCATAGCCGGAGCGCCCCGAACGGGCTCCCACGTCCCCGTCCCCAGCCGCAGCAGCACAAAGGAGCCCTCAGTCCTGGTCGAGGGGAAAGCGCCAGTCCCGGACGCGAGAAGCAGACAACGTGGGCCACGACACTTTTCCTACCCTCAAGACATTTACAATCCACCTGGGAACCTTTACAGGCGTTAAAATTAGCTGGGTACAATGCTGCTCAGAGAGGCGAAGTGACTTGCTCAAGCTCACGTGGTTAATAATTTGTGGAACAAAGCTTAGGGTTCTTTCAGTAAATCAAAGAACCAAGTAATATTAGTAACAGAGGCTACGCAGAGGCAAATACTGGATTGAGGCAGATCAAATAATGGCATTGTTAAAGCCAGACAACCTCTAAGAAATCTGGCCAATGACTTTTTTTTTTTTAAAGATTTATTTATTTTTTTTGATGTGGACTGTTTTAAAAATCTTTATTGAGTCTGTTACAATACTGCTTCTGTTTTATGCTTTGGGTTTTTTTTGTTTTTTTTCTGGCTGCGAGGTCTATGGGATTCCCAGCTTCCCACTCCCTGCATTGGAAGACGAAGTCTTAACCACTGGACTGCCAAAGAAGCCCCTAGCCAACGACTTTTAAATTCTCATCATCACCAGTATTAACGGATGTAGTTCAGCATCCACCCTCTGGGCTGCCTTGCAGTGGGAAACCCCGCACGTTCTTAGCTGAGCTGCTCATGCTTCTGATAATACAGGCCTGTGCCCCCAGCGCCTTCCTAGACAACGGAACAGCAGCATCCTCACACTCTTAAAAGGAAAATGATGAAGTGTTTCAGGATGACCCTCTCTCAGAACAAGCACAGTTCCTACGTTATGAAAACCCACTGAGTCTGTCACCAGCTCGAGGACAGAGGAGTCTCCCAGACCCTCCCCGGAGGCACAGGTAAGAAAAAGGCAGTGAGGCTGTGCTGAAGACTAGAGAGAATAAAGGAGGGACATCCCCAGAAGTGAGTGACACTCAGACACCCAGGCACCCCCAGGACACCAGCGGGGGGTCTTCCCTCCGACGCCGAGGAAAGTGCTTGAAACTGTTTACCTTCAAACTCCTAGCTGCTACCAAGCCCAGCACCCGAGTCTCTGCAGCACCCTCTGGGGAACCAACTTCCTACTTTAAATTGTGAGTAGGTACCGTACGGCCTTAAAGCGTCTTCCTTCCAGAAAGAAGGGGACAGTTCCATTCCTGCCCTTCTCATGAATTCTCCTTGTTCTTTTTGGCTTTGGGTGGGGTGGGCAGGGACCCCACAACCTTTATATTCCAAGACCTGAAGGGTGATCTTGGTAAGAACGCGTGGTGAGGGCCCAGCAGATGTCACCACAGGAATAAAGATGAATTCTGGAAAACACCAGGTGAGCCCCTGACCACTGACCGCCACACGGCTCCCCTGCTGTTACCTTCTTTTGGCTTCTTCATACTGGAGGCTCAGCCTGACCTTTTCAGCTAAATTTGATCTACTTCTCACTCCGATCTAGTTTAAAAAAAAAACAAAAGGGAAAAAGTCAATTAACTCTGCTAATGAATGAAGTAAAACTGCTTTTGTTTCTAGGAAGTTACGAGTAATTGAAACGCTAAAGAAGATAGCATCGAAATTGGGAACACCAGTTTGCAAAGGCACTTACTTTCGCGTCTCAGTGGGGACAAAACATTTCTTTTTAATTCAAGCTTGTTGAATTTTTTTCAAAGACTTTAACATCCTTTTCTCTACACATTAAAATCAGGTTTAAAAAAAAATCAGGTAAATGCTTCTGGTGTCTAAGAGTTTATGAAGGGCGTACAGGTCAATAAAATTTATGAACTGGAACTAATTTCCTTGTCTCTGTGAGCCAAAATTTCCATCATTTAACTTCCAACTGCATAAACACAAACAAATTACTTCGAAAATTAATTTTTCAAACAGGTAAGCCCTACTGTTGATCTCTACCTGCTCTACTTTCATAGCACAGAATTCAAAGAACACAAAAATAACTGGGAACTTATTGAAAAATAAATATCTGCTAATGGTGTCCCAAAAGGTGGACTGTAAACTGGTAATAATATTCAAACCACATTAAATATTTTCAAGTGCCAGGTATAAACCACCAATCAAACATTTTAATATAATCAACTTCAGATGTGTAAAGCAAGTTCTTTGGTTTCATTTTTAAAGGCCATATATTTATGTTTTTCATTAGCCTTAATGTGTATTTGGAAGAACTTTAATTTCCAAGGCACTGAACTTAAGAGGAAAAAAATTCTCACGTGTCTCTCGTCTTTCAATAGAGTCTCTGAATAAATACAGTATGAGAAAGTTTGAACCAAGCTATTCATCTGGACGGATTCTGATATGCTTGGCACCTAGGCAGAAAAGATAAGGCTAAGATTTGTAAATCCAGTCTTATGAGTAGGAAATGCTGCATGCACCCCCTTGCTGGCCCCCGTCCCATCTGCCAGCGATGCTGTAATCAGGGCCCATCCGGGCAGGGCCCAGGCCAGCCCTTCCACACGGATGACTTACGTCCCCAGAGATGCTGGTTTGTGAGCCCGCGTCCAGCGTCTGTCTGGAGAGGGAGAGATGCGAGTTCTCAGGGCTGGATCTCAGGTCTGGCTCAGACGTGCCGATGCTCTGGTCCATGTGAAACCGCCCTTGCAGCTTCGCGAGGCTCTGTTCAGGAAACACGAAGCGCTTTGTGGAGCCGAGCGCTGGGAAGGGTGAGGCTTCCCCACCAGGGAAAAACTACGTCGGAAGAGCTAATCTCAGTGGAAACAACAATTCCTTTATCTTAGTGGAGAAGGAAATGGCAACGCACTCCAGAGTTCTTGCCTGGAGAATCCCAGGGACAGAGGAGCCTGGCGGGCTGCTGTCTCTGGGGTCGCAGAGTCGGACACGACTGAAGCGACTTAGCAGCAGTAGCGGGTGTCTACCTCTTTAAATGACTGAAAAAAATGAGGGTACAAGACAGCTTTTGCACATACATGCAGACTCTGAAAACAAGTGAGATCATATTAAAACAGGTTATCTTCTCTTTCACCCTGTGAATCATGGTATCTTTATATTTAATAGATGCATTTCTTATTTTAAAATTTTCTGAATTAATTTTTTATTGAAGTATAGTTGAATTATAATGTTGTGGTAATTACTGCTGGACCGCAAGGTGACTCCGTTATACATACAAACGCATTTCTCACTTTGAAAAATTTGTTAAAAAGAAGTCTATTTTAATGAGGGCTACCCATTTTATTTAGTACAAATTCTGGAGATATGGGATACCTGTAATGCAATCTCATTGTAGATAAAGCAGGCAAACTTCCTACTGAGAAGATGTCTACAGTTATGCCATTTGATATCTGGATAGGATCTAAGAGATTATTTAGCTCATGTAGATGTTAGAGATTAGCAAACAGACCCCAGAAGCTGCAGTCTATCAGTACCTGCAATGATGTTTGGTTTGGGGAAGTGCATAATTACAATTGAACATGACTGCTGTCAGCATCCAGGTTTAATATAGTGAGTTTATTTTAGAGGGAAGATGTGAACCAGTGATAGCATTAAAAATGAAAAGTCTAAACTTCTACCACCCCCCACCCCTTTACAAACACTAACAAAAGCGTAAGAAGCCGATAATAATCGGCTGTAAGAAGAGCCAGGATTTATTCCTGATATAAAATCCTCATGATAGGAAATTAGAACTATCAGAGATCTGAAACTTGTTTTTTACCTAACCTCTATTTTCTTTCAAAGGCATTTTTATACAAAATGTATATATTTTTATATAAAATGTATGAGGGATAAAAACGCAAAATGGTCACATGGAATAATACATTACAAAAAAGAACAAAGAAACCTTTTAAAGACTTTGGACAAGTCTCTTCTACTTTTTTATGTGAACAGTGAAAATATGTATACTTTTTCAAACCTATCTGGGATGACCACAAATTCAATTAATTTAGTAGGTCATGTGGAGAAGGAAATGGCAGCCCACTCCAGTATTCTTGCCTGGAGAATCCCAGGGACGGAGGAGCCTGGTGGGCTGCTGTCTATGCTGTCTATGGACTGAAGCGACTTAGCAGCAGCAGCAGCAGCAGTGGGTCATGACTAGTATGTTTTAAAATGAAATAGAGGAGACTAGGAAATAAAATCAAAGTATATTACTAGTATCAAAAGCAAGCATATTTCTGTGAAATTTGGTGTGTGTGTGTGTATCTACAGGTAAAGATATTTGTGTTACTGTGTTTTGATGAAAAATATATTTCTTACTGTGGGTCGTATCCAAAGAGGTTTGAAAGTCACAGAAGATATCTAAAGCCCTTTTCAGCTCTGTTGTTGATTTCTGTATCTATCACTTATTTTACATATTTTAGTGATTTAAAAGTTATCTAATTTTTAAACTTAATCTGGCCTATGTATAAATTCAAAGTTTACTGGAAGAATCAAAGAGGACCTAAAATTGGTAAATTATGAGGGTCCAACGTAAATCTGTACAAGAACCATTAACTTTTTTCAGGAATGACTGATTTAATCAGCAGGATCATTGTAGAACAACAACAAAGAGCGTATCCAAGTAAAGTTCTGTATGCATTACGTGTATGTTAGAACCATATATTCTAAACAAGACCGCCTGAGTTTGAACCTGGGTCCTGCTACTTATCAGCTGTGTGACTTTCAGTAAGTAACTTAACTTCTCTGTACTGTGGTTTTCGTATCTGTAAGTTGAGGATAATAACAGAGCCTATCTTTAGGGCTGCTGTGAGAATTAAATGCAGTATTTCTATGCAAAGCAGGCAGAAGACCGTCTGGCACGAAGTCAGTATTTTAAGTATCTGCTATTATTACTGTTGTCTTTTATATTTAATTGCTTCTTGAAAGATATTTTAAAAATCCCTCAATGCAAAATTATATGGGTTCAAGAATATTCATGTGTATTCAACCAGAGTTTTGGAAACTGACATTAAGTAGCTGAATATTTTATTCAAATGTAGAGGCTCTGTTCACCATGGGCTGTAATGTTTTTTGAAAGACACAGACTAAATCATCATCCAGCTAGGTGAAGAATTCCAAATTTCTGAACTATTACAAAGAATTCTCAGTGCTTGTGATAATTATGGGATAGAAGGAGGGGAGGAGGAGGAAGAGATACCTCTTAAAAAAAAACTTGACTGTATGTGCTATATGTAGGTGCAGAACACTGATCGCGCAATGGTTGTTGTATCTACACATGGGCTCGGCCAGTGGAGCTCAGGTCTGTAGGGTGAGACGTGTACAGGTGTAACCAGGGGATCTAGGGCCATCATCCTGTCTCCCAGGTGACCCCACAGGTGCCCCCCCGCTGGGTCAGCATCTCTCCATGCCACCCCCAGCTAGCACTTCAAAATCTCCTGGGGTGGGGAGTAACTTTTCTAAGCTCCTCGCACCCCTCCCCCACTTCTCAAGGTGTATAATCTACTCACTGATGGCAGGTGACATGCCCTTTCTGTATCCTGGGCTAAGGATCACTGGTTTAGAAAACCCCGCCTATCAGGGCTCCACCTGAAGTTTGCAGTGAGTTGCAGGATGAACCAAGATGCTAATCTCCATACACGGGCTCCAGGATCCACCAGCCCCTGTCTCAAAGGTCACCCAAAGCCAGCCTTCAAATAAGCATATCAGAACCTTGGAACCATCTGTTCTCCTCCAAGGTAGCGGCTGGCTCAGTACCTCTAACAATCTCCAATGAGACCAAATTCCGTATGAATGGGGTGCAGGCGGGGGTGGGGGGGATGGGGTTGTGGTGGAAAGGGGCCATCCAGACTCTGATGGAGAACTTTCTGCTCAAGGACAATTTCTGAGGCCCAAGAAGGCAGTAGTTTGACTTGGGGGAAAAAAAATGTTCTATCACATACCTGCATCAGATCTTGTTTTTCTTTTTCTCCTGAGCTAATAGCCTTTCTGATAGATTTCAGTTCCGTTAGGATGGCTTTGGCTTCACTAAGTTCATAGCCACTCTGGCCTCCGGACATTTTTTTATCAATTCTGTTAAAAGACAGGGGGAAGAAACAATCAAAGAATGACAGAGGACAAGCTAAACAGACTGCAGGAATTGGGTGTGGGGATGTCTTGGTTAGCTGATGTTTACTACTGGACTCACACATAGCAGCTTCAGGGTGGTGGTCTTTCCTCCATTCTCTTCTGACCACTTCAAGCTGAGACCCCTGCCATCCCCGACCTCATAGCCAGCCCACTGCCATCAGCGTCAGGCTCAGGCTTCTTGTTTACAGTCTGGTTGGGTGGTCCCACTGCTGGCTGAACTCAAACCTCATCACACGCTGATCCTGGCCAAGGTTTGGGACCCGGGGTACTGATTTAGCAGGAAGACAGAAATGCCAGTAAACTGGGCGAGCCCAGGAACCTCGGGATTCATCACTGCCGTCTAATTTTATGCGCCGCGACGTCTCTGCAAAACCTAGCACAGGGCACAGTCTGGTGACCGTTAATAAAGGGTGGTGATTTTTGCTTATATTAGTGAGTATCCTATGTTTGGATTGTTTGGTTAGTTTCTTGTTTCTTTTTAAATATATGCAAAGTATTCTATTTTTATGACAGTTATGAGTCAAGATAACATTGCCTGTCTTGCTGAGTGAGTTCAAATCTAGGAATAAGACGCAAGGGCAGATGTGTTCATTTGTCCATTAATGTTGCATAAAGAGCTCCCCAGTGAGCTTGCTGACTAGGACTTGGTAAGCAGTACTTGCTTTCTGAACGTCCTACAGTTCACAGGGTCACCCTACGTCAGAGGATTTCAGGTAACTGAATTCTTTGGGGTCACAGGGCCCAACCAAATGACCTAATTCTTAAAAAAAAAAAAAAAAAAAAAAGGTTCAAGTTCTTCATCATCACCTATGTGGCTTGAGACTCATTAGGAAAGAACCTGGGCTTTACTTCAGAAACACACAGCCACCCCCCTGTCCCACCAGCCAACAGCGCTGTGACATACAGCATTCCCAGACACACAGCATGTCCTTGTCTGATTCCCAGACTCTCCGGAGGTACGGCACCTATTAAATCACAGAAGACTGTCTCTGAGCTAATTTGGTTTAAAACATTTACTAATTTGTATGTATTTCAATGTGAAGGGTATAGTCTGAAAAAAAAAATTAACTAACGTGATATTGTCTTATTCACTCTTCTCTAAAGTTTACTCAAATGACTGCAGTTTGTAGATAACTTATTTTTCCAAGTAGCACTTTAGAAAATATTTTATGGTGCTGAACAAGTAATTAAAAGTCTGCAAGAACCTAAGAAAATAAATCTCATCATAAATCAATTCTATAACACAGTCCATACAACCAGTGCCACTGGACGGGCCAAAGCGGACATACGCCTCTCTTGCTGGCGTCCATCTACACATAAGCTACAGTATCGCTGAGGGCCAAAGTGCAATGGGACCACAGTCTGAAATGAATAACGGAGAGAATAAGACTACATTGATTCATCTAGCATAAACGATGGCACCAAATAGAAAGAAAACCGGGGCTTAAATCGGTGCAAATTCCACAAAGTTATTCCGTTTTACTGTGAGTGCGAAGTTGCAAAATCCTACAGTGGGATTCTGCTTAAATTTATTCCCGAAATATATTTTCGGTCATAACCCCAAGTAAGATTCCCTTTAGTATCAGGAACGTGATTTCCTGAAAAATATGGTCTCTGGGTATAATCAATTATTCTTCAATCTTCTGGTAGTTACGGTGGTAAACATCTGAATGAAAACAGCTTTATTCTGTCTATAGTTAAGATGCACGAGAGGCGTCTAATGTTGGATGTGGTATCTCTCTGCTCTTGGTTCCTCAGATTAGAATCACTGCAAGAGAAAGCCTGAGTTTCTGCAACAAATGGCTATTGTTTTCTTGTGGAATGTTATTGACAGATTCTTAAACATGCCTTGGATTCCTATAAAAATTGCTTGCAAGCAAACTGCTTTGAAACAATACATCATTGTTACATCGATATAACAAAAACAGCAAGTTTGGCTAACCTTTAATCCTGGTGGTGACATGAGTTATAATTTCATGTGTCTTAAAAGTATGTAACGTGTGGCTAAATGCTTCCTGGTGTTCCTACCACAACGCCCTCCTGTATGTTGATGGACAACTGACTAAACAACACATTTAGGTGAAGCCGGGTCTGCTCAGTTTTGGGGGGTGCGCTGCAACCTCCACAGAGGTTCTCTGAACAGAGCTGGACCTGAGAACCACGTGGGGGGCCCTGGGATGGAGACCAGACACATGTGTTTTTTTTTAAGAGCTCCTCAGATTATTCTAATAGGCGGTCACGTTGGAGAACCATCAGGATGGGAGCATCTGAAAGAGTCTCATGGTCATGATTAAATGAGGTGAGTGTCAAAACCAAAGACTGAGCAGGAAAGCCAAGTGTCGGAGATGAAAGTCATGTGCCTGGTGATGGAGAGGAGCGATGGGGGTCCCGAAATACAGCTCCTCAACCAAACACACAGAACGATCTGCTCAGATGGCCTGGCCAGTGGACATGTAGCATCTTTAACAGGGTGACGCCTTGCTGCCTCAGATGCTGTGGAGGCAGATGGAGGAAGGGCGTAAGCCTGCCTGGAAAGGAACCCCTGGGGAAGCCCTGGTGAATCCTGCCTCACTGCCAGGGCCCCCGCGGGGCGGCGTGGGAGGAGAAGGGGGCCAGAAGGGCCGCTGGATGCCTTTCAAGGGACGATGGCTTCAGCCCTCCCCAAGGCTGTGGGCTGCGTGAACCGCCACCACATCCCGGCCTCGGAGACCCTGGGGTGGGCGCTGCGGGGGCTGGACGCCTGGGTGCGCCTGTTGGGGTCTGGCAGGAGAACGGCAGCTCCTGGGGGCTACGGACGGGGCAGAGAGCCCCAGTCCTCCGACCCGCCCTCCATCATCCGCGTTCTCGTCCGTCCTGGCTCAGCCTGGGGCCGGGATCCAGTGGCGTTCCGCGCAAAGCTGGAAGGGGCAGAGGGAACTCGGGAGCCCGGACACTCACTTGGCCGTCCACAGACACCCTGGACTGGCTCCCTGAGGGCGGGAGGCATCAGGTCCCCCTGGGGCTGCCAGAGGCGGACAGGCCCCCTGGGTCGGGCTCCACAGAGAACCTGGTCACCCCAGCTTGTCCTGGGCCCCATCTCCTGGCTCTGCTTTTATGTGAGGCTGGCCGGCGGGCCTGCGAGATGAAGCTGAGTGTCTTACTTCGGTTTCCGTGGGTCTTCCACCTATTAGGGAAAACTTCAGACCTTTTCAAAGCGTATAGTAGATTTTCCCAAGTGTCTTTTTACTGTTCTATGGTTGATTGTTTTCTTGTGTTTTTTTTTTTTTTGTGCCAAGCTCTGTGCGTCCTACTTGACTACTCTTTGAGAAAAGTCTTACGTCATCTGCACTTCTGCTTTCTTTGGATTGACTCAGGGGTCTTGGATCATTTGAGAGTTAATTTCGTTATTCTCATACTCACTGTTTCAGAGTGGCGAAGCCTTGTTCTTTATAAAGCAATTCCTGCTTCATCTGTGAGAGTTCTCGCTTCAGCTTTTTGACCTTTTGTGAGAAATCAATGTAAATATGAATGTTTGTAAATAATTAGCGACACAGTTTTAAAAGGTAACCTATTAGCAAACTATTAAACACATAAACACAGCCACTGGTTTAACGTTAACTCGTTTCTCCTGGATATAGATTCCATGGAAGGAGATTAAGTCAGTTCAGATTATCAGTGATGCGCATTATTACTCAAAGTTGCTCTCATCATCTCATGTAGCTGAGTTGCTCTGAGCTGGACATCATGACCGGCAGTGCCAGGCAGCACTTCTCTGACCACCCCACGAAGGCCATTACTCTGTTTTGTTCAGTTCACAGCATTTTCCAAGAGCTGAAATTGTCTGTGTACTGGTTTCCTGTCTGTCCCCCATGGAAGAGTAAGCAGCATCACATCGGCTGTACCCCCAAACTCGTAGATTGATACCAGGTGACAACCACGGGGACAATAAATTTGTTGTCAAACTGGTAACAATTATTTTTTCCCCATTATCTTTGGAAGTAAGAATACTAAAACCTGCCAGGTCAGAGATATGGTACAAGCCTGCTTCATTCACAAACTAAACGTCTTCTCACAGGTGTCAGAAACTTATTTCCATACAGTAAGTTGCAACCTAAAGTTTTAAGCATGTTCTGGTGTATAGTAATTCCATGTTTTGCACTTTTATTTCCTGTTTACTCTACTCATTCCACAAATATGTGTTCACCCTCCACAGTGTATCAGACCCTGGGTCTGAAAGTACGAATAAAACAGACCTGATCTTTGCCTTTATGGGTTTTACAGAACAACGAGGGGGCCTGACATTGAGCAAATAATCGTCCAATGAAATAAACCTTACCAATTGCCATAGGTGACTGAAAAGAATAACACAGGATATTTCAAGATACAGAATGGGGACAGAGGGGCTTCCCTGGCCAGAAGGTCCATAGGCCTCACTGATAGAAGGGTCCCTGCAGGGTGGAGCTTGCGGACACACCCTAAGCTGTGCGGGGCCAGGGCAACCTCAGCAGGCATCTGGGATTTACAGACGCGGCCACTGCTGGGTTACAGGGGTGCCGTGTGGGGCAGGAGGTGGGATGGGAAGAGGAGGCCCGATGACACAGCAACTGAAGCCACGCTGAGGATTTCTAAACCCCTCCTGAGAACAATGAGGATCCAGGCGGGCTTGCAGAGCAGGAGCGGCTTCATGGCTGCAGAAGGCCACTGTGTTGAGTACAATGGCCCAAAGGGGCCGTCCTGTCTGCAAGGTGGGTGGGCGCGCTACAGGAGACACTTCAGAGGTAGGACCCACAGCACGGGGTGATGGCCCCAGTGTGGACGGTGAGGGAGAAGATGTGCCAAAAAGTGAAAGGGGAAGTCGCTCAGTCGTCTCCGACTCTTTGAGACCCCATGACTACACAGTCCAAGGAATTCTCCAGGCCAGCTTACTGGAGAGGGTATCCTTTTCCTTCTCCAGGGGATCTTCCCGACCCAGGGATCGAAGCCAGCTCTCCCACATTGCAGGCGGATTCTTTACCAGCTGAGCCACCAGGGAAGCCCAAGACTACTGACGTGAGTAAGTAGCCTATCCCTTCTCCAGCAGATCTTCCCAACCCAGGAACTGTACCGGGGGCTCCTGCATTGCAGGTGGATTCTTTACCAGCTGAGCTACTCGTCAAAGGTCACTTCCAAAACCCTGGGTGCATGAAGGTGCTCTCATGGGGAGGGGGACCGGATTCGTGGGGGGAAGATCAAGGGTTTCTGGTAAGACAATTATTTTTCTTATACCCGCGGCACTTAACTGTCCAGACTAGAGATATAGAAAGGAGTCACTGACATAAGGATGTGGTTTTTACATGCATGAGCATAAGTGAGATCATCTAGAGAGAGAGTGTGCATAGAAGGGACGAAAGTTCAAGAAGAGAACAACTCGGGTGTCTGCAGCACTCAGAGGTCCATGAGCAGAGGAGATATAGGACATGATGAAGCAGAGGCAAGAGAAGCCAGGGAAACAGAGAGCACTGTGGACCAGAAGGGAAAAAAGTCAAGAGGGAGAAGAGCCACTCTGAGGACTCAGACGACAAGGATGAGGGCGGTATGACATTCACGAGTCTAGACCGTGAGGCCCAATATTTTGGATACAGGAGATGCGCCATAATTTACCTGCTGGGTTTACCAGAAGGCTTAACAGTTTGAGCCCTAATGCACTTATATTTTATTAGGGAAAAGGAAACAGAAATAATTGTGTTAGAAGAACATATATGTCTGTTATACTTCAATAAAAGTAAACTAAAACAATTGTGTTGCAGGCCCAATACCTAACTACACAGAGAGGTACAAACGATGCTTCTGGACCCCAAGGGGGAGAGGATTACCCTGGCCAGGGGAGGAGGGCTGGCCTGGGAGAGGAGGGTCTTGAAGGCGCTTCAACATTCACACAGAGCAACAGCTCACTCACACTGTCCAGTGAAGACTCTCCGGTTTTAGCATCAGACTCTGACCACATCAGGAGCCATCACTAATCTCAGTTCAGTCCACATGTGATTCTACTTCAGACAGCACTCTCAGTTTTTTTTTTTTTTACCAAAAAAGACCAGCATTTTTATTTAAAAACAATAATAGTAGCAGCAGCAGAAATCCAAAAAAATCAATAGTAACTCAAATAGCTGGGCTGAAACCTGTGTCTACCTTTGAAACATGATGCTATCTACTGAGCCCTCTTGGAACAACCGAATTAAAAGTGTCTCTCACAGACATAAAACTTGAAAATCATTTGGACTTTGATGACACACCCATCATTTCAAAAATGATCATTTAAGGATTTCCCTGGTGCTACAGTGGATGGGAATCTGCCAGTCAATGCAGGAGACACGGGTTCCACCCCTGGTCCCGGAAGATCCCATGTGTCATGGAGTGATTAAGTGTGTGCACCACATCTACCACGCTTGTGTGCTGCAACTATTGAAGCCTGTGTGCCTAGAGTCTGTGCTCCGCAATGAGAGGCCACTGCCAAGAAGAGTTGCCCCTGCTCACTGCAACTAGAGAAAGCCCACGCACAGCAATAAAGATCCAGATGAGCAAAAAAAAAAAAAAGTTTTTTTTTTTAATGATCATTTAAAATTTAAATAAACTTCTGACAACTCCGACTCTGCTCTGCTTAAGTGACGTGAGACTGTATTGTATGCTGGGTGACAAGGATAGAGGAGACTGGTGTACCTGTACTTTCCTTTCTCTTCCGTTATTTACTTTTCCTACACTTGGCTGAAAGCTACTGCTTTTATCCTGAGGCTTCTGAATGGATTACATCAGTGATTCTCAGCTGCCTAATATCAATGTGCATGTTATTTTGTTAAGGATGAAAACGTTTGGTTCTATTATAATGGTAAGTGAAAACAGGTATTATTTCCAACTCAATGTTAGTTGGGATTGTTTTTGGTTTTTAAAAGTTTGGTCTTAGGACTTCCCAGGTGGCCCAGTGGCTAAGACTCTTTGCTCCCAATGCAGGGGTCTCGGGTTCGATCCCTGGTCAGGAAACTAGATCCTACACGCAGCCAACTAAAGATCCTACATGCCAAAAGCGAAAAAAACTCCCACATGCTGCAGCTAAGACCTGGTGCAGCCAAATAAATAAATAAAAGAAATATTTAAAAATAAATAAGAAAAGTAAAATAGAATCCATTTCTATTTCTTATATAAAGTTGCAAATGGAACTCTGTTAGAATACAATTGTAGTTTTAAAAAAAGAGAGTTTGATTGTTAAGTGTCCAACACCTTTTCTTCTCAGAGAGCCATCTGACGTCTTTAGCTATCACTGTTTTCTACTCTCATGCTCCAACCCAGTTTCAATGCAGGACACAGAACATAAAAACAAATACCCTCAGGTCACAGCAAAGGGTTACGCCAGTGCTGACTGCCAAGTTCGGCACAATGTGGACTCAGTTCAGCTCAGTCGCTCAGTTCAGGGTCCGACTCTTTGCGACCCCATGAACCGCAGTACACCAGGCCTCCCTGTCCATCACCAACTTGCAGAGTTTACTCAAACTCATGTCCATTCAGTCAGCGATGCCATCCAACCATCTCATCCTCTGTCGTCCCCTTCTCCTCCTGCCTTCAATCTTTCCCAGCATCAGGGTCTTTTCAAATGAGTCAATTCTTCACATCAGGTGGCCAAAGGATTGGAGTTTCAGCTTCAGCATCAGTCCTTCCAACGAATATTCAGGACTGATTTCCTTTAGGATGGACTGGTTGGATCTTCTTGCAGTCCAAGGGACTCTCAAGAGTCTTCTCCAACACCACAGTTCAAAAGCATCAATTCTTTGGCGCTCAGCCCTCTTTATAGTCCGACTCTCACATCCATACATTACCACTGGCAAAACCATAGCCTTGATCAGACAGAACTTTTTTGGCAAAGTAATGTCTCTGCTTTTTAATATGCTGTCTAGGTTGGTCATAACTTTTCTTCCAAGGAGCAAGTGTCTTTTAATTTCACAGCTGGAGTCACCATCTGCAGTGATTTTGGAGACCAAAAAATAAAGTCTGACACTGTTTCCATTGTTTCCCCATCTATTTCCCATGAAGTGATGGGACCAGATACCACGATCTTAGTTTTCTGAATGTTGAGCTTTAAGCCAACTTTTTCATTCTCCTCTTTCACTTTCATCAAGAGGCTCTTTAGTTCTTCTTCGCTTTCTGCCATAAGGGTGGTGTCATCTGTATATCTGAGGCTATTGATATTTCTCCTGGCATTCTTGATTTCAGCTGTGCTTCATCCAGTCCAGCATTTCTCATGATGTACTCTGCATATAAGTTAAACAAGCAGGGTGACAATATACAGCCTTGATGTACTCCTTTTCCTATTTGGAACCAGTCTGTTGTTCCATGTCCACTTCTTTTTTTATTTTTTATTTTTTAAATTTATTTTTATTAGTTGGAGGCTAATTACTTTACAATATTGTAGTGGTTTTTGTCATACATTGACATGAATCAGCCATGAATTTACAAGTATTCCCCATCCCGATCCCCTCCTCCCACCTCCCTCTCCACCTGATTCTTCTGGGTCTTCCCAGTGCACCAGGCCCGAGCACTTGTCTCATGCATCCAACCTGGGCTGGTGATCTGTTTCACCCTAGATAATATACATGTTTCAATGCTGTTCTCTGGAAACATCCCACCCTCGCCTTCTCCCAGAGTCCAAAAGTCTGTTCTGTACATCTGTGCCTTTTTTTCTGTTTTGCATATAGGGTTATCGTTACCATCTTTCTAAATTCCGTATATATGCGTCAGTATACTGATTTGGTCTTTATCTTTCTGGCTTACTTCACTCTGTATAATGGGCTCCAGTTTCCCATGTCCACTTCTAACTGTTGCTTCCTGACCTGCATAGAGATTTCTCAAAAGGCAAGTCAGGTGGTCTGGTATTCCCATCTCTTTAATTTTCCATAGTTTGTTGTGATCCACACAGTCAAAGGCTTTGGCATAGTCAATATAGCAGAAATAGATGTTTTTCTGGAACTCTCTTGCTTTTTCAATGATCCAATGGATGTTGGCAATTCGATCTCTGGTTTCTCTGCCTTTTCTAAAAATGTGGACTAAAATAACTTGGACTCTCTAAAAAAACCGTGGACTCTACTTGGAGGCAAAGATGAGAGGTAACATTCCAGGCCCTGTGCTTTCAACCCTCACAACTGCTCTATTAGACAGATATAGTTTTAATGCTTATTTTACAAGTGAGGGATCTCAGCACTAAAGAGAATAAGTAATCCACTCAAGTTACTCTGCTACTAAGCAGCAGAGAGTGGTCTAGAACGCTGGAGAATGTTTGAAAACTACAATTATAAAGGTTTTAGCTATAAGTGGTATGATAATATATGTAAGATCAAAGACAATCTTTGTTGCTCAGTCACTAAGTCGTGTCTGATTCTTTGAGACCCCATGGACTGCAGCACGCCAGGCCTCCCTGTCCATTACTATATCCTGGAGTTTGCTCAAACCCATGTCCATTGGGTCAGTGATACCATCCAACCATTTCATCCTCTGTCGCCCCCTATTCCTCCTGCCGTCAATCTTTCCCAGTATCAGGGTCTTTTCCGATGAGTCTGCTCTTCGCATCAGGTGGCCAAAGGATTGGACCTTCAGCTTCAGCGTCAGTTCTTCCAATGAATATTCAGGATTGATTTCCTTTAGGGTTGACTAGTTTGATCTCCTTGAGGTTCAAGAGACTCTCAAGAGTCTTCTCCAACACCACAGTTCAAAAACATCAATTCTTCGGCGCTCAGCCTTCTTTGTGGTCCAACTCTTACATCCGTACATGACTACTGGTAAAACCATGCCTTTGACTACATGGACCTCTGTCACAAAGACAAACTAGACCCGTAGCAAAATGGCCTATATAAAACTAATAAATAAGCTAAGTATAAAGACATCACCCATGTTTAGTCAAGAGACAATCCTTACTGGTAGCAATTTACATTCTCAGAAGGCATCTTTCTTCTTGAAGCACAGAGTTATGGTTTTCGTAGGTTAGCTACATCACTGGCTACAGTGCCATTGTTTGGTTTGCACACAAGCTAACTCTGTTCACAGTGACAAACTAACCCCTACATTAAACCACTATTCTTTCAGAATCCATGGACATAACTACAAATAGGTGAGATTGTGGATGGCTCTTCCGAGTCCATCACCATTGCTAAAAATAACTCAAAGTGAATTAATATTAACAATGTGTGAGTAAATATATTCAAGAACAAAAGACTGCACACTGTTATCAATAGCAGTGCCGAGGAACCAGCTATGTATTTTTCATGGAGAGCAAATAATTTAACCAAAGGAGCATTTGCTTCCTTTTTGACATGATCCAATTAGAAGTTGGATCATACAGCACATTTTGTAGTGACATGCTGGACGTCTCAAATGTGAGACTTCCCCGGTGGTCCAGTGGTTAAGACTCTGCCTTCCAATGCAGGGGGTGCAGGTTGGATCGCTGGGTGAGGACCTGAGATGCCCCCCAGCCCAAACACCAAAACATAAAACAGAAACAATACTGTACCAAATTCAATAAAGACTAAAAATAATCTATATAAAAATATCTGAAAACATTAACTAAATTAATAAAAAAATTTCTCAAGTGCAACTGTATTTCTAAAGAAATTTCCACTTTTACACTTCCAACATTTTATTTCAGTTTGATAAAAAATCAGTAAAAGAAATCAAAATTCATCAAAATTTTCCTGCATCAAATTTTCACCAAATCCCACTTATTTGTAATTTTTGGTATGAACTTTGTAAAATATCAGTTGAATTGAAGGTTTAGTTTATGTCAGATACAAATGAAATAATAAATTTTGGTATAAGTTTTTTACATTCCTCATCTTAAAAAAAGATTTTCAAAAAATTGAACACTACCTCTAAAAATGATGAGTATATCATTAAGAGCTTAATTTATTCATTTCACCTTTTCAACAACTAGACGCCAGGAAGTACTGTCATCCCATTAGCCTGAGGAGGAAACTAAAGCCCAGTGATCACCAACACCTACGACCATAATATAAAATAACATAAAACAGATGTTTTAGACAGATGCTCCTATGTACCTGGTTCCCAAACACTTGACCCACTTGCTCTAATTCAATAAAAACAAATAAAGCACAGTTGCTAATATTGTTACGTTAAAATAATGTATATGTGGTATGAACCAGCACTTGGCTTTGTATGAAAAATTGTTATTAGAACCTAAAATGGAGATAGGTTCTCTAAGACACCAAAGCAAAATGAGGAGCTAGCTAATTCATGAGTTACTATTTTTATGAGTCCCCTGAACTGCAAAGAGATCAAACCAATCAATCCTAAAAGAAATCAATCATGAATACTCATTGGAAGGACTGATGCTAAAGCTGAAGCTCCAATACTTCGGCCACCTGAAGCCAAGAGCCGACTCACTGAAAAAGACCCTGATGCTGGGAAAGATTGAAGGCAGGAGGAGAAGAAGATGACAGAGGATGAGATAGTTGGATGGCATCACCAACTCGATGGACATGAGTGTGAACAAACTCTAGGAGATAGTGGAGGACAGAGAAGCCTGGTATGCTGCAGTCCATGGGGTTGCAAAGACTCAGACACGACTAAGTGAATGCACAACAATTTCTGTGGCATTACTTTGTGAAAGGGATGGGTACATGCAAGGACTTCTCCAGGACAGGCGAGCTAAGAAAAGCTAGGTTGTCAGAATCCACGAAACTTGGTTCAAGGTATCCAGGCCTTTCAGAACGCCTGGGGCATTCTCAAAGAGCTACCTGGCCAAAACATGCCCACGTGGCAGAGAGAGGGCACCACCTGGCCTGCCACGGTCAAACCATGACATGGCTAAAAGCATCAGAAGAGAAGGAGACCACGAGGGCCCATGGGCTGTGGAAGCATTCCTGTTCAAAGGCATTTTCACGGACAGGAACTAATGGAAGACAGGCTCTCATCTTTCACTCCGGTCACTCGTGAACGCCTCCTCCCTCTTGAGGAGGAGGGCACTCCTCCCCGACTCACTCTGTGGTCCCACAGCGATGGCACGCGTGTGAACACAGGCTCCTAAGCGCACGTTAGACCCGCTGCGAAATAAGCTTTATCAGAGGGGTTCTGCGGCATCAGGCGATGGGTCTGGGGGACGTGACTCCGGGGGGCCTTCTGGGATCTCCCCCAGTTCTATAGGGCTCCGTTTCCTTCCGATGGCTATTGGTGTGAGGCAACCTGTAGGCTTTCGTTTCTTCTTTCTTGAATGATTTTATTTATTTTTTCCGGCCGTGCTGGGCTTTTGCTGTGCAGACGTTTCTCCAGTGGCGGTGAGCAGGGGCCGCTCTCTAGTCGTGGCGAGGGCGTCTCCTTGCAGCGGCTTCTCTCGCTGTGGGGTGCGGGCTGCAGGGCGCGCGGGCGCCGCGCTACAGGTTCCACAGCCGCGGCACAGAGGCGCGGCTGCCCCGAGGCATTATGGGCTTTTCCCAGGACAGGGATCGAACCCACGTATCCTGCGTTGGCCGATGGACTCTCTACCACTGATCCACGAGGGAAGCCCTGCTTTTGTTTTAAAAAACCCCTCTCTTAGTTAGAATCTTTCCTAAAACGGGATTTAAGGCGACGGATTATGATAGTGTGTTGAGGTATTCCATATACAATATGAGGTACTATATTTATGTCTTACAAAGAAAAGAACTGTGAAGGATGGTTAAAATTTCAAGGGGGAAGCAATAATACGTAGTGACGTCTGAGATGGGCACAGCTCCAGGGAGTACTGAAGTTTAGCAAGGGTAAGTTTTGACAACATACCTTCACCCGTCGTCCCACCCCAGCCTTTTTTAAGATAACATAGCTGCCTGAGATTACAGAAATGTATAGACATGATACAGAGACGCAGCAATGAGGTGTCCCACAAACCGCCTGCGAGCTCCTCAAGGAACAGACAGAGAAATGAAGGCAGGTGGACAGGGCAAAGGGCTGTTTGTGGCAGAAAAGAAAACTTCCAACAGTGACTTCATAAATTACACCCAGAAGTCTAGACCAAAGAGAGGTTTGCTTCCGGAAAGTATAGACAGACTTTCTTCACACGTTTTCTGAGAACAAATAGAAAAGTTGCGAGGTTAAACAAACAAACATCTATTTGGAGGTACTGGAGAATTACCAGGACAGCAAGAACTTCTGTTAAAGAGCCAAATGATAAGAGAGGCCCATAGGCAAGATCCAAACTTGGCATCGGTTTTCCTTTTGAGGCATCTGCCTGCGTGATCAAGAAAGTGAAAAGCTAGGAGAATGCAGTGACCGGGAGCCTGACACGCAGAGAAGCACTGGCTGTTTCTCAGAGCCGAGGGCTCCAGGGAGAGAGGAGTCCAGCCTCAATCAGCTTGCTTCCTCAGGAAAAAGCCCAGGAGTTCAACTGGGATTCCGAAGAGCTTTGACCTGAGAGAAAGGGTGCTCTGGAAATAGACCCACTCTGAGGAAAATGAATGAAGCCCAAGGACTTCCCTGTGGGTTTGATTCCCAGTCAGGGCACAAATTCCCCTTATGCCATGGGTGTGGTGAAAAAGTAAAAAGAAGAAGAAGAAGAATGGAGCCCAGAATTCAGAAAACTCAAACCCTGACTGAATTGAAGTTATCTGCCCCTGAACTAACTTCCTCTAAGAAGCAAAAGTAAATCCTCTTTGAAGGCTAACAAGATCATCCCAAACCTTAAATTATCCTTATTCTCCTTCATACATAATATATGGCTCTTAATTAAAAGCAAGCAGCCATGAGAGGTCAAATACTGACCAAAAATCAAGAGAAAAAAAAACCAGACCAGAACAAAGAATTCAACACATGAAAAGTTTTAGATATTATACTAATCAAGACATGGAATTTTTAAAATAACTGTGATTATTTTGTTCAAAAAATTATTACATCGATGTGGAGAATTTGAGCAATAATTAAAAACAAAAAATAAACAGAAATTTTAGAATTGAAAACGTGTGGTGGAATTAAGCTGAATAAAGGATAAGAAAATCCAAAGCTGTTTAAAAACTAAGCAGAACACTCTGATGAACAATCATAAAGAAATAAGGAGATATTTTGAACTGATTGACTAACAAGGCCCGAAACTGGATGAGTAGCTGCTCTAGTATATTTTAACATGGCAATTCCACTCCTGGTTGCATAACCAACAAAAACGCATACATCTGTGTACCCAAAGGCATGTGTAACAGACGCACACATTAAGATGCAAGTTTTTAATTACTAGCAATTTGTATAAACTCTAATGTACATCAATAGTAGAAGAAATGAAGAATTCATGGTATCTACACAAAGGTGGGATGGTTTACACGCAATAAAAGAGTATATGGATGAATCTCAAAATGTTGAACAAGGGTCCAGTGGTTGAGACTCTGAGTTCCCAATGCAGGGAGCACCGGGTTTAACCCCTGGTCAGGGAACTGGATCCCACATTCTGCAACTAAGAGCCCACGCGTGCTTCAGCTAAGACCCAACACAGATTGCAAAATAAATTAAAATAATAATAATAAATTTTTAAAAAATACAGAAGAAATGTTGAACAAAAGAAGCCATCAGTAATCCATGTGGTAGCATTCCAGTTTCACAAAGTTCAAAGCAGGCAGAAAATTGATTTATAGCATTGTCAATAAAGGTCACCCAGTGTCACCTGTAGGGAGAAGGACAAGGGTGACCAGGGAATGCCATGGGGGCTTCTGGGGTCACGGCAATAATCTCTTTCATGACCTATGCAAGGGTTGCACGAGTTTATTTACTTGGTGAGCAGTCTTTAAGACTCCAAAAAGCAAGGATAAACAAGCTATGACCTTAACAGCCGTGTGGTCAGAAAGATTTAGGGTAAAGATCAGCAAACAACCCATAAGGAAGTGTGAGGCACCAGTAAAGTTTGACCTAGAAAAAGAAGTGACTTGGTAATGTGAACTGTGAACACCTTGATAGATTGGGCCGTCTGCTGAAAAAGCAACTAAGCTCCACTTTGGACATGTACCTTCAGCACAAAAAGGAAAACTGAAGTTTTTTAGACTTTTGATTTAAACCATTTAAACTTTTAAACCATATTTTGATTCTACATACTAAGCGCAAACAATAAAACTACCCAGAAATGGAACACACTCTGTCACATTAATAAGAACAATCTCATGAACATGTTTTAACAAAAGCAAAAAGACCATCCATCAAGGATAAGTGGAATGGTTCCTTCACTGAATTGAGATGGCAGATGACCACAGAGGCCCCTTCTAGACTCTATGCGTATGTTCAGCATATTAATAGAACCACAGTTAAAAAAAAAAAAAAAAAAATCTTACCCTTAATCGTGTAGTGGAGATCTCAGCTTTTAAGATATCAGGGTCATATTTAGTACTGGATGAAGAGCCTGAGAATACTTTCAAAGGGAGAAGAGAGGGGAAAAAAAAAAAGTGACTTGTACAAGTTGCATAACTAGCTGTCAACTTAGAAATTACAAACGCTAAAAACGACAAGATTTACATGCTTCTGGGATACTTACTTAACTTTTTAACTCCTTTATTGTCATTCATCAGACACCTAGATATAAAAAGTCATCTTCAAACCTTCATCATTTTTTTCAATAAAAAAGGAACGTTATCAACACCCCAGTGCCTCAGTTTCCTGTGGATTTTACATCTATGGATAAAATCTTAGAGGAGCTTATTGCAGATACAGCTTAACTGAGCTTTGTGTTACCCAGAAACTTGTCACTTCAGTGGGACGTCTGAGCCCATCACAGCCGCTGCTTTAAAAAAGGCGTCTCTGAGATGAGAGGTTGGTTGGTCAGCGGAAACTTGGTCTGTGCTAACCGCTCTAGTTTCAGTTTAGCCTCACTAAAAACAACGTGCAAGAGCGGCACAAGGGCCAGATTACTTGCCCTGATCTGAAAAGGTAAACGTCAATCCCTCAGCGAGGAGACCTTTATCTGAAGCCAGGCTGAGGGGCTCCTCCTGCCCAAGGAGGCACAGGACCCAGAGCGCCGTCCCACAGACCCCCGGTGGCCTCCCATCACCTGCAGGTCGGTCCCCGCTTCTCAGGTCTGAGCAGCCACGCTGTACTTACAGCTGGTGCGAGAGCTGGACTTCTCCTTGTAGGCGTCATTCAAGCGGACGTATTCGTCCAGGGCCAGGGCCAGCCGCTGCTCCTTCACGTGGTACAGTTCCCGCTGCGTCCGCAGTGCGTCCTGGGCCACCGACAGATAGTCCTTGAGCATCTTCTCCTGCTCCCCCCGCCATTGCTTCCTCGGATCTTCGATCTGTGTGGTTTCTGAAAATAAATCAGGTGGGTTATTTTCCAGAATTTAATGACGGGGTTTTTTTTTTGGGGGGGGGGTGGATTATTTACGCTTTAAAAAAGAGGTAGCTGGGACTTCCCTGGTGGTCTCTGCTCTAAGCAGTGGCTAAGACTGCGCGCGCTCAATACAGAGGGCCTGGGTTCAACCCCTGGTCAGGAAACTAGATCCCACATGCTGCAACTGAGAGGCACAGCCAAAAAAAAAAAAAAAAAAGAGTAGCCTTCTTTAATTTTTATCTCCTTCAAGTAGTTTATTAATATTATGAAGTGACGTCTCCAGAAACGTGATAGAGTTTTTGCTTTATTTTACCCAGTCCATCCCCACTCTGACCACTTTCTGTCTTTGTCATCAATTTATTCTCACTGCAAATATATCATATGCAGTGTCAAAGTAAGCACAGCGACATGGCTGGGATTGGGTCATCCCTTCCCAGAACCCTCTGGCTCCCCAATACCTTCAGAATAGAAGCCATGCTACTTATGGCCCTGTGTAATCTGAAGCCAATATGGTCCCTACACTTCTGTGCACTTAACTCAGGACTCTTGCCAGGCTGCCCTTTACATCTACATCCCTCAGGGTGTGGGATGCAGGCCAGCACCGGTCCATAAGCTCTGTGATGTGTCTGTGACAGTAAGTACAGGCATGAAGAGTAAACACTTTGAAATCTTACAGCAATTTCATACAGTTACTGTGTACCTGTTGACTCTAATACTGGGGCTTGCATTTTTAATTTTTTCGACTTTTCTAATTCATGGTGATTGTTCTTTTATAAAAATACCATTCAGTTCACAGCAGATCAGAAATTTTAAAACAAGCGAAAAGACCAAACCCCAGTGCCCAGCTTCAGGAGAACAGTCCAAGGTACTGTTCTTGGTCCTGCACTTCTGCACATGGGCATCACCTGGAGGGCTCTAAAAGAAATCCCAGACCAATCGGAGCTTCTGCAGGTGGAACCCAGACAATCGCAGGTTTATAAGCTCTTTTGGTGATTCCCATGAGCGGCTACAGCTGACAGCCTGTGCTCTGTGACAGCTCACGCACTGCATCCTGTGTGCAATTATGAAATTATTTGAAATATCCCATCTTAAAGTTGCTGAAACCTGCCTCCTGCACCCCTCCCAGAGGAAACCACAATAAAGGCCCAGGTCGTAGACAGAGGTCAGCCAGTAAGAGCCCAAACATCTCCATTTCAAATATTCCTTATAACTCAAGATCTCTGGCCACCTAAATGTGCGATATTTACATTCAGTTCAAGTATTTTGAAATATATGAATGCAAACTGACTCAAAGTACAGAGAATTCATCCTCTAACACACAGAAATGTATGGTCTTAACTCTGGATGACCCAGGATTATCCTTATCTCTTAGTGTGCAAGCCTCTGAATACCACTTAGACCTAGTGACTTGCCTCAAATGGGGAGCACACGGATGAAGACGGGGTGTCTCTGGAGACTGGGATACAGGGGCTGCGACCACCGTCTTGCTCTCTCTGCCTGGCTCTTCTTGGCTTTTTCAATCTAATGAAGCCAACTTCTGAATTAAAAGCCATCCTATGGACATAGTGGGCTTTCCTGGTGGCTCAGATTGTAAAAAATCTCCCTACAATGCAGGAGACCCAGGTTTGATCCCTGGGTTGTGAAGATCCCCTGGAGAAGGGAATGGCAACCCACTCCAGTACTCTTGCCTGGAAAATCCCATGGACAGAGGAGCCTGGTAGGCTATAGTCCATGGGGTCGCAGAGTCGGACACGACTGAGTGACTTTACTTACTTACTAAGCAACTAACACGTCCACTTTCACACTATGGATATAGCGGGCTTTCCGAGTGGCACTAGCGGTAAAGAACCCACCTGCCAATGCAGGAGATACAAGAGATGTGGGTTCGATCCCTGGGTTGGAAAGATGCTCTGGAGAAGGAAATGGCCATCCACTCCAGGGTTCTTGCCTGGAAAAATTCCACGGACAGAAGAGCTTGGCAGGCTATAGTCCATGGGTCGCCAAGAGTTGGACACGGCTGCATGACTGAATGCACACACACAAACCCACACATGCAAGGAGTGAGGAGGGGGCCATTGGCTGGCAAGAAGCTGAATTGTTCTCACGGCCACACATGTGAGGTTAGAGCGGAGTTCCTCCGGTCACGCAGCCCGGCTCACACCTTGAGGTCAGCTGGAGAGAGCCCTAGAGCCAGAGGCCCGACTCTTCCCAGCCTTGCTTGGATGCATCGCCCACAGAAACGATGAGATAATAAACATATTTTAAGTCATAAGTTTTGGGGTAACTTGTTCCAGTGAGCTAAATAACTAGGAAACTAACCAAATAAAGAGATGACACAAATTGAAAGTGTAAATGAAAAACCTGAAATGTTTGTTAAGTAACAGCTACAGTAAGATATATATTCCCAGTTCTCTCTCAATATCTTTAGAGGTTTTACCTAATCATATTTCCCTACATATTGGCGAACGGGCATACTTTTCAATAAAATGCTTGTCAACAGCTAAATTGCCACAAAACACTGAAAGTAACACCGATGGACACTTAAGTGAGTAAAGTACAATGGTAATAATCATAATAATAACCTGTCGGCACTTGTTTTGGATAGATTAGCTGAAATACTCCAGTCGACTGGTTTAAATAGTGGATGCTACTAGCTTCGGCAGGCACCACTGACATTTCTGATATACCGTCCCATTCAAATAGGAACTACAAATGTGGGTTCCCAGAGGCACTTTGAAGAAGGCTTCATAAAGTAGAACTGGGCTTTATCTCCATCACTTATGTTTGCTGAATAGATCAGTGAAGAATATTTATTAAATGTAAATACTCAAAAAAGTATATTACACAAACATGGTATTTTTTTTTTCTATTAAGACCTGGTGGCCTTAGGAGATTACTATATTATAATGCAATATAATTTGCATGCTGTCTACTATATAAGAGAAGTAATATATCACATACTGTTAAGACATCACACACCTCAAGGGAATTCACATTCCATCAGTTTTACAGATGGAGAAATTTATAGATAGCGAACACACTGTGAGCTACAAGAACTTATCAGGGAAGATAACATTAGACTCTTCAAAGGAATATTACTTCTGTCTCTTAAGCACATTTCTATTCTCTCTGCTGCGCTCAGGAAGAATGAATAAAATGAATATGAGCGACTCTCCTTATCTTCCATTTTAGAAACTCTCTGCTATGTTTACCTGTTACACTGTGTTATTTCTATAGACAGTTGAGCATCTACTACGTGATTAGGGAAAACAAGATGCTCGGGTGTGATCCCTCCTGCCAAAGAGATTACAAAGCTCCGGACAGGTCGTGACATAGGAATTAAAGCAACAGTGACAACAAGCATTTTATACAGTAGAAAATGGTGAGAGCCCTGAGGAGGGCAAAGTTGAGTGCCACGGCAGTTTAGAGACACGGGACTTTTTCCAGCTGAAAAAGTCAGGCCCGGTGGAATGGGCAGTGATTAAGCAGGGCTTTGAAAGGTCTGAGACAAGAGGCCCTTGAAGCACCAACCCCAGTTTGGCGCTCCAGCCATTCTCCCAGCCTTGTTCACACCAGCCTCAGATCACTGACTTTCTCTTCTTTCTTTCATTAAGTCCTGCTTCCTGTGGCCTCTTCAGACCTCTGGCTTTACTTATGGGGCTTCCTTCTGCAGGCAGTTTCTCCTTCCAGCCCCCAAACTGTACCCCATCCCCTTATTCTCCAGGCCTGGTTAACGTACTCATCCTTTGGGCATCAGCTTAAAGCACCTTCTCTCGGGAGCTGCAGGCACACCCCTCAGAATGGACGTGGTGCTTTATTTGTTCTCCTTTGATCTACTGGCGACGGTGGGAATAGAATCTAACTCTCTTCTCTCATTTCTTCCCCAAGACCTCAAGAGGGACGAGCTGTGGTTTCTTGAATGTCACGTTGAGAGATACAAAACTCATTCTGTAAGCAACAGTGTGTGGCAGAAAGGTTCTAAGTGAGGGCATGAAAGGATCTTGGTTATATTTTAGGAAGATCATCTGAGAGAAATGTGAGGTTCTCTTATCAAAAGAGTTGATATGATTGCGCAGAAAATTTTTTGGATGAAAGATATATAATATATATATATATATATATATATATATATATATAAACTTAATATATAAGTTTAAAAAAAGCAGTTTATAAAACTGTATGTGATATAATTCCACTTGATGTAAAAAATATATTGAAAACTCTGCGTGTGTGTGTGTGTGTGTGTGTGTGTGTGTGAGTGAACATGAAAAGGTCTGGACAGACACAATGAAAGGTTTAGAATACCTGGTTATCTCTGAGTTTTCTTCCTTTTTTTTTTACCTATAATTTATACTTTTCTCTTCAGCTCATGTATCGCTTCTATGAAAAATATTTTTAAAATTTTAAAATATTTTTTAAAGGGAAGGGCACAAGGTATCAGGGTCTGATAAGGATAAGGGAGCAAAGCTGAAAACACAGAGGAAAAACCATACTCTGTATCTTGATTGAGCAGCAGCTGCAAAGGAGTATATATTTGCCAAAATTCATTGAAATACATGCTTAAAATTTGTGCATTTTTATATGTAGATGGACCTTAATTACTAAAAGACAAGAGTTAAGGTACAACTCTGACTCTATCAAAAAGTGATTTACTTCTGGTTGCAGTGATAATATCAAAACCTTACAGACAGTACTTCATTACCTTCTATTAATAGTTAGTTACAAACAGAACCCTGACTCCACACGCTCAGCCATTGAAAGGTGAATTCTATCACAAAACACTTAGGGCCTAAAGGAACTATTATTGTCAAGGTCAAAACTTTTACCTCTAGGTATTTGATAGTGTGACTTAGAAATAGTATTAAACAGCCAAACACTCTCTAATTGTTTACTGAAAAACAAACAAAAAAAAGAAAATAATGCTGAAACTAAACAATGTCAAGACATAACATATGTGTAGACCAGCTGTTAAGAGAAGAACATACAATTTCCTCCCTAAACAACTTCACAGGAGTGTCTTTAAGATTAATGAGATAACGGATCAGAGCCTTTTTAGTGGGAAGACTACTTGCTGTGGGTAACTGGGGCACTTCGGGCCACAGTAAATCTGCCAGGCCCCTGGGATCCCATTACCGTACCAAAGAAAAATGGGGGACCTAAAAATTAATATTCTGATCATCAAGTTTTTAAATATTCAGAACAGTGTTTTCTAAAGCATAATTTAGAACCGAAATGCACTTTAATTTCTTTAAAAACAGAGAGGTTTTTAATCTGTGCATTACACAACAAAGTTCTTCATTGTTCTAACATGGAAGAATTTATCATCATACGAGGCACCCAAAGGCGGAAAAGTAAAGCCACAGTCACCGTCCACAAGAAGCTCACAATTTAGTGAGGAAAAACCTACAAACAATGTGAGGGCAGTACAATGAGTAAGTAGCCGGTACTATGGACATATCTGCACAGGGCATGTCATTCGGAATGGGGGAGGGGATTTGCAAGGTGGAGGGTCTGGTGCCCTTTCAGACAGACAGACAGACAGACAGACAGACAGACTCCTCTCTCCCTCTCTGCCCCCATAAGCCCAACAAAACTTCCAAAATGGACATTTCTGTTAAATATGAAAAGTGGGTTTGAAATAGAAAAATTCATCCTGTAGAGCATTTGCTCTCCTGTATGACTCTAAATTTGGGGGATTACTTGTCTGATATGCTTGTTTGTACCGAAAAGGAAACACTCACTGTTTATGTGATCGATGTAGTAGACACCAATCTGAGGGTCGAACCCGGCTTCCCATCCCCACGGCAGCTCATCGCCAACACAGTCAGCGAACGACAGGGGCTTGGTCAACCTGGAACAGACCAGAACAAAGGCACGGGTGACTCTTTCCATCCAACCGCACGTGTCAAAGTCCAGCACCACCCGCGTGCTAAGCATCCACGCTGCATTTCTGTTTTGTTCTTTACTGTTTCTGCTACTGTGCTTGAAGTCTTTAAAGAAAAAACAAACAAACAAACAAACAGGGCTAAAATGCAAAGATGAATATCCAAAAAAGTAGCAAGTCATGATACCTTTTGAAAGTTTACAGCTTAAGACTGTACAATAAATGAATAAGGTCATCCAGGAAGAACTCCAATCTGAGGGTCAGGATGGCTGGGATGCAGAGTGAGCTCTGAAGCTAAATAGCCTTCCCACCGAACAGAAAAGGGCTTGCCATGTGGCTCAGTGTAAAGAATCTGCCTGTCAATGCAGGAGCTGCAGGAGGAGTGGGTTTGATCCCTGGGTTGGGAAGATCCCCTGGAGGAGGACATGGCAACCCACTCCAGTATTCCTGCCTGGAGAAGCCCTTGGACAGAGGAGCCTGGGGGCTACAGTCCATGGGGTCACACAGAGTCAGACACGACTGAGTGACTGAGCACGCGCACATGCTCAAGACAAGATATACATCTGGTTACACCAAATACAGATTTGGCTGCTCTTCTAAAAATTGACTGCAAGGTCCATGAAGAGCTCTCCTTGACAGGAGGGACAAATAGATCTTATTTTTACACTTGGATTCAATAGCCCCTCAACAAAATGTTTAATGGACCCAAACATACAAAGTATTAATATTTATATATCGATAGGACCTCACCTTTTGAAATGCCTTATACTTTTTCTTTTAGCCTTAAAGCTAATGGGGAAACAAGGTATCTAAGCAGAGTACAGGTTTTGGACTTTACCATGGGTTGATTTTCTCTCTCACTTTCTTTATTTTCGCGTCTCAGATTTTCCTTGGCAGCTGCAGGCAGGCCAGAGCCAAAGACTGGTGACCACCCTGCCGTAGGGTGGCCAACTTAAGGTGACATGTCTGCTAATTTAACACTCGGGCCCCATCAGCGCAGTTCCAAATATGAAGTACCTGGACTCTCTGATCCCTGCTGGTGAGTATCGGTGATTTCACAGCGCAACTGAAATATAGGTCATTTCTAGAATTGCATCATTCATCAGAGTTACGAGCTGTGTCGTGTTTCAGAACTCTGGGAGGAAAACATGCAAAGGAAGGAAATCCTTTCTTCCCAGGAGTGGCCTGCAACAGCCCTCCTCCGAGGATCCAAAGAAAGAAGTGTCTCCTTTTCTTTCAACCTTCCCTGAGCATGAAATCCACTTCTGGACATGGCTGCAGGGGTCCCGGCCTTCCGAAGCAGTCCAGCCCAGAGACGAGTCATGAAGAATCCCCTCCCGGGACCAACCTTGGGGCCAAGTCACTTCATTTCCACCAAGGGAATGATTTCTAATTCCTGACTTAGCTATTTTCCTCTTTAGTTTCCCAGCTAAACCAATCATTTTCCTTATTTTCATTTTCCAGTAGTTATGTATGGATGTGAGAGTTGGACTATAAAGAAAGCTGAGCAATGAAGAATTGATGCTTTTGAACTGTGGTGTTGGAGAAGACTCTTGAGAGTCCCTTGGACAGCAAGGAGATCCAACCAGTCCATCCTAAAGGAGATCAGTCCTGGGTGTTCATTGGAAGGACTGATGCTGAAGCTGAAACTCCAATACTTTGGCCACCTGATGTGAAGAACTGACTCACTGGAAAAGACCCAAAAGGCAGGAGGAGAAGGGGACGACAGAGGATGAGATGGGTGGATGGCATCACCGACTCAATGGACATGGGTTTGAGCAAGCTCTAGGAGATGGTGATGGACAGGGAGGCCTGGCGTGCTACAGACCATGGAGTTGCAGAGAGTTGGACATAACTGAGTGACTGAACTGAAAGCAATCATTTTAAGAAAATGATTTTGAACAGAGAGCTGTTTATTCCCCAAGTTTTTTCTAGAGCTCTTCTAGATACGGCCAGTACATTGATGAGCAGCGAGGCCCACATCACAGGCCCAAGCTTGCTGTTAACATCAAGTGAAAGCAGGTGACCGGTCTGGCCACTGTCGTAAACATCGAGGGTCAACACAGCCACACCACAGGGTATTTGCATTGTAAGGAACTGACTTGAGGAAAGCTTCTTTTAAAACCCCCATTTCAACACAGGAGGCTTTTCTTCAGTTTTTTTGAGGACTAGTGTGGACACTGTATCCACTTGGGTGGCAAGGGGTGCTAAGAACTGTCATGATACCTTTTCCATTTATATCCAGGGCTTGCAGCTCACTGGGATCCTTGTATGATCATCTTGTGTATCCTTGTCGGGAAAATTCCACGGACGGAGGAGCCTGGCAGGACTACAGTCCATGGGATCGCAAAGAGTCACACATGACTGAGCAACTTCACATCTTGTTTATCGTTACCCTCACTTTTTTTTTTAATTTACAGAAAAGGTTGAATTACATTAAAAAAAAATAATCTATAAGGTGAGGCTATCTTACTGGACAGCCTTCCCTACCTCAGTTTCTTTCTCTTCATTTTAAGTGGTGGTCACAACCCCTATCTTCTCCTTGCAATGTGATTACTGGCCAAGATGAATGAAAGGATGAGAACGGAATAACTCAAGAGTGTCTAGGACATGGTTAGGCAGTCAATAAATGCTTGCGATTATGAACCCAAGCAGGACACGTGAATTCTCTCTCTCACTCTCCAGGGGAACGGAGTCAGGCAGTGTTTCTCAGAACCGGTTAGAATCAAATCCTTGGGCCCTGGAGTACAGTATATACTATGCCTACAGGATCAGAAACTCTAGGGCCCAGCAGTGTTTGTTTAATCAAGTGTTCCAAGTAATTCGAAAGAATTTGGCTCAGAAGTTAAGAACTTCAAGTTTGGCATCAAAGGGACGTGGATTCAAGTCCTTGTTCTGCCATCTTACAACGCCGGGCAGGTTATCAACCTTAAAAGCCTCTATTTTCCAATCTATTATTTTGTTTAAAAGGTAGGGACGGAGTGGGGAGGAGATCATGAAGTTTAAACGAGAACCAATTGGTGTGATGCCTGACAAGTGGAAAGCTTCCATATGTAGTAGACGAGCGAAATGAATCTCAGCCGTGTTAAGCAAGGCATCTAAACATGGCAACTTGCCACATTCACTCTGCAAACCTGGAGCCAATTTGAACTTAATCTGAGTCCAAAATCTGGCTCTTAGAATTGTGCTCAAATCCCACCTTATATCATGAAAAATGTGCAGGAAAACTGGGTTTTCTTTTGACAAAGGTACTAGATACTATGTGTATCAAAAGCTTACCACGTCATGGGACGTGGCCCTGTCTTCATACTCTGTCTGTGAGACTGAGCTTGCATCACCTGATTGGACAAAGCCCCTTGCGCATCCTTCTGCTGGAGGATCCTCTCTCCCTAACCTCCTCTATCCCAGCTGTCTAAAAAGCACAGGCATCCCAAAGAAATAAAGGATAAGGAGACATGGAAATGGTATGTTTGAATGACAAAAGATAGACATTATGCAAGTTTTATCCCAGCACCAAAGCAACATGTTCAAGCCTAAGTATGATGTGAATATACCTACTACTTCGAGAATCAGAAGTCACAAAAGTTTCAGAACATGCGCTATGATTACTATGATAGTAACTTGATTACACTTGGAAATAATCCAGCCTTTTCTATTATTGCTCAAAGCAGACAATAAGCACTTTATTAACTGTCACTGTCCTAATACTTGCATTACTTCTATAAGTATAAATGTAACTGTGAACTCACTTAAAAATTCAGACATTTCCCTTCCTGGAACTTTAACATAAATGCTTCCTTGCAGTCTTGCTTCAAAAATCAATTTAATACTGTATTTTCTGTATCTGGATAAACACAGATCTTTTCTTTATACCCTATTGATAAGGGTAAAACCGTTAAACACACATTAATAAATTTCAAACTTTTAATTCTTTTGCAAATTATGAAACAGATATAGAGCAACATTCTCAGGTACTAAACTAACAAAAGCACTCAGATATGCTGCTATCCTGATAAAGAAAACATATTACTATGATACACTAAGAAGTAACCAGAAACAAAAAGAAATAACAGACATATTCCAAAATCAGACACAACGTGACTCAGAAGAAATGTTTCTAAATTTCTTCCTCTTGTTTTGCAGGAGGAATCTCTGAAAGAGTCAATCTTCCTTTGATGTCGGGGAAGTAAAAAATGGATGCAGTTTGTTGGTTCTCCCACAAAGGAGCAACAGCAGGCAGAAAGCCTGAAATTACCGAGCGTCTTTATGCTAAATTCCAGAGATTACTCTTTGCTTAAAAAACAGTCTTCCTTTGCACCGTGACTAATGTGAAGAAAATGGCAATTTACTGCAGCACTTTGCCACAGTTTACGTACAAAACTTGAACTCGGCATGGAATTTCCTCTCCTTGTGGGCATTATATCATTCTTTCATACAACCCATCACTGAGTGTTTACTGTCAGGCCACGGAGTCAGGGTCCTATGACAGATGTCACACACAGATGAATGTGCCCCTCCCGCTTATATGATGGTGAATATTGTTGTGTGTGCAAGTGCAGCCAGACACACTCACCCATGCTAACTGCGACCGAGTTTATGCTAACTAATGTTGGATGAAACGGCGCTTGATAGAGAGAACCATTTTCAGGTTAATAAAACTCTTGCCACGGTTCCAGCCTCCCAAATGTACAGTTGAGCATGAATGTTAAAGGTCTGAAGAGTTATTTTTACTGCACAGCATCTGTTGCTGCTGACGTTTAACTCAAGGCGGAGCTCGTATGGTCGACAGCGATCGCTACAGAATCGGTCCACACAAACCTGCTTGCATTGCTCTGAGAACAGCGGTGGGGTTAAAGATGAGGCTCACAACATGAATTTTACAGGGCAGGTAAAAATAACAGAACTCGCTCTACTCCTGAAAGAATTTTAATTTACAATGATGCGATCAGTTTCCATCACTCTTCTTATCAGGCAAACTGGCAACACCAAGGAATGAAAGGGACTGGGAGAAACAGGGCTGAGTGAAGAGGCAGCGAGAAGGAACCGACTTTTAAGAACACAAACCTCTTCGGAGGAGGGTAACGCAGCTGGTTTTGCGTCTTTGGGAAAATTTGCTTTAATTCTTCTCAGCGGGTCCTACTGGATAGGAGAGGGCTGGCAGACAGGCAGGACCACGGATTGGGGAGGGCACGGCTGCCCCAAGGCTTGAAGGGCTCATCCGAGGTTACCAGCTGAAAGGGGCGTCAAGGGGCATCTAGCTGGGCTCACTTCTTCAGCCTGAGTCCACATCCTCTCTGATCCACTGGCTCCCATCCCAGTCTCCTCTGCTAGACTCTGGCCTTCCTACAGCTGAGCCCCACCGCGGCTGATTTTATTCATGGTGCCACAGAGAGCCAGGTTCATCCCTCTTCTTCGTGGTGGGCTTTCAGATATTTAAGCACAGCGGTCTTGTTTCTGGGTCTGCTCGGCTACAGCCCAGGACGCCCCATCCCGTTGACTGAACAGCGAACAGTAAGAACAGTCCCCTCTGACCCTTCAAAAAGCCTTCCTCAGGTGTTCTGGCTTTTTTTTTTTAATTAATTTTGGCCACACCCCAGGCAATCTGGGGCCTTATTTTCCAGACCAGGGATTGATCCTGTGCCCCCTGCATTGAAAGGAGGAGTCTTAACCACTGGACACTTACGTCCTAACTTCACTCTAATTCTGGAGCAGAGATTTCAGATCTGGAGGATGGCAGAAGGCCCGATTAGCATCTCCCTTACACCACCGAACGGAATCCTCTCACTCCTTCAGAAATAGATGCCTGAAAGGCAACATTTGTGAGTAATTCACCTTTGAAAGTACACACAGCTTGTGTGCCCCCAAAGTGCTGCTGCTTTGGGGATGCAAACACAGTACCTACAAAAATGTCAATACTTCCAATATTCTATGTTAAAAAAAAAAAGTTAATTTTCACATTGAGTAAATTATACTACTAATAAACATTTCCTGAGTCCTTCCATGTACCACACACGCTTTAAATATCTATGTATGAGTTAAATCCCCATAAAATCCTGCCAAGTAGAGGCAAGTATTATCTCCATTTGAACACCCTGTGCAGGAAAAACAAAAATCAAAGGAGCCTGTGACTGTGCTGCACACACCCCTCTAGTCCAAGGTGGGGGTTTCCAGCCATTAAGTTGCTTGTGCAGGATACAGCCATCGGTACCGCCAATTCCGGGCACGGATTTAACTACTGATACCTTACTTGGATTGACTGGCCACCAATTTCTGGAAGAAATGGCAAGAAAGGAGTTCCTTAAAAAAGTTCTGGAGGGCTACTTCCGTGGCAGTCCAGTGGTAAAGACTCCATGCTTCCAATGCAGAGGGCCCAGGTTCAAACCCTGGTCGGGGAACTAAGATTCCACATGACTTGCAACGTAGACCCCCCCAAAAAAGAACTTCTGGCAGGAGGAGGTGGAAGGGGCCCTGGCCTTTAAGATGACCCCACTGAGGAGGGGTCCATCACGGCCTCTGCCTGAGCACATCTGGGTCCAGCAGTAGCGGCTGTGAGTGCCCATGGGGACCTTCACACCAGAAACTGGCAGGAGGGGCTTCAAAGAAGTGAAAAATAAAGCCCAAATGCAGATGAATGGAAGATACACTCCAAGGACATGCAGCTCTTAAATTCTTTAGAAATTTGACCAAAGATCAAAAGTAGACTGAACAGCAATTTCTAGGTAAAACTGTAAGATGTATACATGTTTAAGAATTAGCAGGAGACTATAATACGATTCAATTTAACTGTTTGTATTGCCTGCCTATTAAAGTTAAAAAGAAGAGTTGATGCTAGCAAAGCCAAAATTGTGAATTCCTTTCCCTCAGGGGCTCTTTAGTACCGGGACTGACCTGAAATTTTGAGTTAGAGCAGAGGTTCTCAAACCTAAGAGCATACTCCACTCATCTGAAATGATGATTAAAACAGATTGCCGGGGCCACCTCAGGGTCTGGGACTCAGCAGATCGGGGCGGGGGGGCCTGATCTACTGATACTAGGATTTGCAAGGTGTTTTTTTTTTTTTTTTTTTTTTTGAGAATTTTTAAAATTTTCATACAGTTCAAATCAGTGCTTGTGGTTCAGTTCAGCTCCTTCATTGCCAAATCTGGGGGCAGGGACTGCTTCAGCTTCTCTGCCTTCTCTTTGTGATAACCAAGGAGTAAAGGTATCTGCTGCATCGAACTTTAAACTTCCCATTTTCCTTAATTTTTCTTGACCTGGACAGATTTGGTGTCCTTTCCCTTGGTTGTGAGCAGGAAGTCCTTGATTTTCCCAATTGTGTAAGACATGGCCACAAGGTGCAAAGAGTGGAAAAGGAAGGATCTGCGTTTGTAATGAGTTCCCCAACGATGCTCATGCTGTTGGTCCCTGGACCACACTTTTGAGAACCATTGTTTAAAGGCACATTAGACAGCCCCAATCCACCCAGTGACAGAGAAAACGAAAACAAACTCAATTTAAAAATGAAACTGGAGGGAATTCCCTGGCAGTCCAGTGGTTAAGACTCTATACTTTCACTGCCAAAGGCAATGGTTCAATTCTTGGTCAGGGAGCTAAGATCCTGCAAGACTTGTAGCATGGAGCGGGTGGGTGGTGGTGGTAAAAAACTGGAAGCAAAAGCCTATGCTTCAGAAATCTCTATTATGACAACTATGACATATTTAGCAAAATTAGTAGCTTGCTAATTCTCAAATTTGGGCCACTTTGTTTAATTTTATGTAAACTTTTCTCCTCAAAGAACACTTAAATAATTTGAAAATAAGTTCTTCAGAAACACGGTTTTCTCACTTATATATGAAATACACAGTAACAAGTACTCAACATTATAAGTCATCAGGGAAATGGAAATCAAAACCACAATGAGGTACCCACTAGGATGGCTATAATTTAAAAAACAGAAATACCAAGTGTTGGTGAGGATGTAGAGAAACGGGACATTGCTGACGGGAAGCTAAGACGGTACAGCCTCCATAGAAAACAGTTTGGTAGTTCCTCAAAGAGTTAAAACACAGAGCTATTGTATAATCCTGAAATCCCACTCTGAGGTGAATAACCAAAAGAACTGAAAACAGGTACCCAAACTATTACACGTACCTGCAGGTTTATAGCACCACTGAAGGCCAACAGGTGCAAAGAACTCAAGTGTCCATCAGTGGATGAAAGGATAAGCAGTGTAGTATATATGTGCAGTGGAATACTATTCAGCTATGAAAAGGAATGAAGTATCAATACCTGGAAATACTAAATATGCTACAATGTGGATGAACCTCCAAACATTATGGTAAGTGAAAGAAGCCAAACACAAAGGTCACATATTATAATTCTATGTATATGAAATATCCAGTATAGATAAACACATGCAAATGGAAAGAAGATCAATGGTTGCCAGGGTCCACAGACAGAAGCAATAGACAAGTGCCCATCGGTAGTGGAGTGATGGAAATGTTTTGGAACTAGAGAGAGGTGGGGGTTGAACTCCACTGTGAATGCATATATATCATTGAATTGTTCACCTTAAAGTGACTGATTCTGTGCTTTGTGAATTTCACCTCAATAAACTGTTTCATAAAATTAGTGACAAGTTTTAAGAATGCCAAGACTCCAAGTGATTATTTAGAGTAAGTAAAACAATAAAAATATGGGAAAATACTCAACTTCACTAATAATAAAAAGAAAAGCCAAATAAAACAATAATGAGGCTTGATTTTAAGACTCTCAGGATATCAAGTTTTTGTTTTGTTTTGCTTTGTCCCAAGGATGAAATTCAGTTCTGGTGGAAGATGTGGGAAATCAGTTCCTTTCATTTATTGCTGGTGATTCTGTAACTTGATAATCTTTTTAACAAACAGTTTGGCAGTATTAAAAAACCATTACACTGTTGATCCCATGTAACCTAGGAGTGCAATTTTTACACAGTGTTTCCCGAACCCCGTCCCACCTGATCACCCCCAGAAAGACTGAGGAGCTGCCCTAAGCATCTTACTAGGTTCCTGTCTTTCTCATCAGCCTACGGGCTTCTCAAGGCCAGGGCCCCTTCAGCCTTCTCTGCATCTCTAGCCCAATGCCTTCCTTACACGCAGTTGGCAGAGCAACTGTGTCGGCTGACCAAGTGGGTGCAGGTTAGAAAGGAAGACAAAAAATGAAAACAAGGACACCATGGAAGAACTGTGATTTTAAAAAATGTTCAGTTTACACAGATGTAACAGTAAATGCATTTACTAAAAGCATAATATGAAGGTTGATATTAAGATGATAGTTGACCTTACATCATGGGACGGGATAGGAGAAAAACATCATTAAAACCTGAATCAAAATACTTGTCTCATAATTTATTTTAGTTGACTATCATTACATTATGTATCAGAAATGAATAGCTAACAGAAAACAGATTCTTAGTTACAAAGAGGGCAAGGAATTTATTTCAGGTGTTCCAAAAATTCAGCAAGTTTTTTTTTTTTTAAATATTTGACCCAGAGAAAACACAGAGGTCAGCAAACACTTTAACCTGTACCTCTTTTCTCTGCTAAGTGCCAAGAAATGTTTGCTTGCCAGATTATTCGTTTTTGGAAAATAGTTTGAGAATTTAAGTGGATATGTTGGCAAAGAAGGTAGGAATGTTTGAAAGAGGAAGAGGGCTTAAGAGATTACTGTCCAAACAAACAAAAACCCACCACCGTGGTCTTGTTCTCCTACCTAGAGTTTAAACAACACACAACCGGTAACAGATTGCATCACAGATAATAGCTGTTCAAGGACCAGGATGGAAAGAAGCTTGACATTCACTCTGAAGAACATACCCATCACAACAACAAAGAGATGACACACGGCTCACTCACCCTCTGTGTGGACAGAACCTTGTTAGATTCAACCTCTTTCTTACAGAGGTTGACTAATGAACCTAAGTTACTTTTATCAAAACATAAGCAACTAGGCTTCCCAGGTGGCAAAGAACCCACCTACCAATTCAGGAGACACAGGTTCAATCCCTGGTCTGGAAAGATCCCCTGGAGAAGGAAATGGCAACCCACTCTAGTATTCTGGAAAATCCCGTGGACAGAGAAGCCTGGTGGGCTACAGTCCGTGGAATCTCAAAAGAGTCAGACACAACTTAATGAATAAAACAAACCACCACAAAGTAAGTGAAGGTTCATTTAACCATATACCACCATTCCTAGACAAGATAACTGGAAGGGGGGCGGAATCTAATAATGACCACTAAGGTTCATAATCTTTCTATATGCTTATTCACTTCTTTTGTGAATTGTCCTTTTTAAAAATTATGTTCTTTGTCCTTCTTAACGATTTGTGGCAACTTTTAATATAAATATGTTTCCAAGGATATTATTAATCCATAAACTTTGTTTATGATGAGTAAAAGACTGATTATTTAAAAGTGTTAGGCTAATTGGATAGCCAGTTAGGGGATAAAAGCTAGATCCTATCTCTTCCTTACAACAAAATTAATTTCAGATAAATCCAAAGAACTATATGTGATACATGAAAATAACTGAAGTATGAAACCCACTGGGAGAAAAGACAGGCAAGAATTCTTTAAGACTTCTGGACTCCACCCCTTAACCTAGGGTTTCAAACTGTAGCCCCTTAACACTTGCCGTTGAAAATAAATACAATGAAAACAAAATCGTAATATAAAACTTTATCAGACTGCTGGCAACAGCTTTGAGCTAATGGCTTGCTCTCTTTGTTAAAAAAGCAATTAAGTATTAGAACAACAGACTGGTTCAAAATTGGGAAAGGAGTATGTTAAGGCTGTAAATTGTCACCCTGCTTATTTAACTTATATGCAGAGCACCTCATGCAAAATGCCGGGTTGGATGAAGCGCAAGCTGAAATCAAGATTGCCAGGAGAAATATCAATAACCTCAGATATGTAGATGACACCACCCTTATGGCAGAAAGTGAAGAGGAACTAAAGAGCCTCTTGATGAAGGTGAAAGAGGAGACTGGAAAAGCTGACTTAAAACTCAACATTAAAAAAATGAAAATCGTGGCATCTGGTCCCATCGCTTAATGGCAAATAAATGGGGAAACAATGACAGACTTTTTCGTGGGCTTCAAAATCACTGTGGACGGTGACAGCAGCCATGAAATTAAAAGATGCTTGCTTCTTGGAAGAAAAGCCATAACTAACCTACACAACGTATTAAAAAGCAGAGACGTTACTTTGCCAACAAAGGTCCATCTAGTCAAAGCTATGGTTTTTCCAGTGGTCATGTATGGATGTGAGAGCTGGACCATAAAGAAGGTTGAGCACTGAAGAATGGATGTGGTGTTGGAGAAGGTTCTTGAGAGTCCCTTGGACTGCGAGGAGATCAAACCAGTCAAGCCTAAAGGAAATCAATCCTGAATATTCATTGGAAGGACTGATGCTAAAGCTCTGATACTTTGGCCACCTGATGCGAAGAGCCGACTCATTGGAAAAGACTCTGATGCTGGGCAAGACAAAAGGCAGGAGGAGAAGGGGACGACAGAGGATGAGGCGGTTGGATGGCATCACTGACTCAATGGACCTGAGTTCGAGCAAGCTCCAGAATGTGGTGAAGGACAGGGAAGCCTGGTGTGCTGCAGTCCATGGGGTCGCAAGGAGTTGGACACAACTTGAGTGACTGAATAACAACAGCAAGTATTAGAAAGGTGCTAAAGACATAATATTAGCACCATTAGATCTCCTTGATCTAAAAAGAAGACTTGAAAAGTAGGGGGGGGGAGAAAAGCCTAAAAATTACTTAATGTGGTTTTCCTACTCCACTGCACCTACCTGGGGAAATAGAAGTCCTGGGCTGAATAGAAGACCTCAGCAAGGAATGCAGACCTGGGGCAAATTTTAATTTAGGAAAGTCGACCTAAGAGTGATGGACCGGGTGCACAAAAGTAGCAGGTCTCAAAGTGCGGCCCCTGATCCAGGAGTGTCAGCACCACCTGGAACCTGGGTGGAAATGCAAGTTATTAAGTTCCTCCCCCCAAACTACTAAATCGGAAACGGGGAGGGCATGGTCATGCTCTCTGCAGGATCCTCAGGGATCCTCACGCCTGTGAGAGCTGCAGAGAGGCTGAAACGGAGCCCAGTCTTCGCTTTCACCACTGGAGAGGAGGCGACCGCAGGGACAAGCAGGAAGGCGACCGCGCTGGGGGCAACGCGGAGGGCAGGGAAACGAAATAACAGGATTCGAGGCTCCTGGGGCCAGCAGCCCTCCCAGTCTCTGGATATCTGAAAGCGGAAAAGCTGGGTAATGAAACGCTGGGGGTGTTACTCAAACAGTGCGCTCAACAGGCGTGACAGCAGGAACTGAGGAAGTCCACAAGGCTACGATTTGCCGTTTCAAAGGAGTGTGTTGATACCAGCACAGGTAAACAAAATGATAATCAATTAACGTAAAAATATGTCGTGTGCCAGCTGCCAGAGGGACAAGGCAGGTGAGATGCGGGGTGAAATTTCCAGGTGGAGATCAGATAATGGGTGAGACTGATGAGCCAGGCAAGGCCTTGGGATGTGCCCACGTTTAGGGTGATAGAAGGAGGTCACGGTAAGGATGCCGAGGAAACCGACTTCAACTAGAAGTGGAAAAACAACCGCAAGACACGTCAGTCTTGAGTCTTTTTATTCCTGCCAATAGGAAGTAACAATAAAACTACCCACAAAGAGACATTTCATTCATGCGTCCGTTGGGTCTTCCGATGTTTACTGACAGCCTCTCTCAAACTCTGGGACACACGAGACGCACGACGTCTGGCTCTGGCCCCACCACTGCTTCTGCAGACCATGAGCGCCTGTCCCCTAGGTGGGAGCTGCATAGAAATCGCCTGGCCGGCGGTGGCTAAACGTTTGCTCTGGAGACAAAGACAAAGACTGTGCCTCCCTGCGGTGTCACGGATGAACCACCAGTGTCTTTGGGACCGTGGGTAGAGCTGAGGGGAACACAAAGTCATCCTTGTAATGACAACACGGGGCTAGGCTCCCGGAACCAAAGCGCCCATTTCTCTTTTATGTCCGTAGGCTCAATGTTTATTTCCAGGGGATGTAACCTCCAGAGTCTGGGAAAGCTAGCCCGCACAGAGACCCCGTGGACGGGGTCTCTCTCCTTTCCACTGGGTCCACAGTAATTACCCACCTTCATGCCCCTGGTCACTCTGACCACAGGAAGCAGCTACAAGTCATGCTGGAATTTAATAATTCCAAGCCTAGAGCTTTTTTTTTTTTTAATAGCATTGCTGAAGTTTAATTTATATACCAGAACATTTGCCCACTGTAAGTGTACAAATCAGATATTTTTAGTAAATTTATAAAGTTAAAACCACCCCACAATCTAAGTATAGCAATTCTGACCACCCCCAAAGATGCCCCCTGCTCCAGCTGCTGTGTTCAGTCCTGTCCGACTCTTTGGGACCCCATGGACTGTAGCCTGCCAGGCTCCTCGGTCCATGGGATTTCCCAGGCAAGAATACTGGAGTGGGTTGCTGTTTCCTCCTCCAGGGGATCTTCCTGACCCACGAGGCTGAACCCCCAAATCTCCTGCATTGGCAGGAGGATCCTTTCCCACTGCACCACCGGGGAACTCCATCTCCCCCGCCACCGGCTACCACTAAGTTACTTTCTGTCTCTACTGATTTACTTTTCCTGGACTTTCATACAAACGGAAATCTGTGCTTTCTTGTGTCTGGCTTCGTTTAGCATGTTTTAGTGGTACATCCACGTAGTCTAAAGACTGATTTATCTTTCTTCCCGCCTCCCCACGACCTGTCCTGTCCACCGCAGGAGTCTTTGGGGCCCAGAACAACGGCTACATCCAACACATGCTTGATGACAGTCTCCTCTGCCTGTCCTCTCGGCTGAGGACCGCATCTGCCCTGATGGACGCCACGCCCAACTCCCCACCCCCACCCCCAATACACTCTAAAACCCTCTCAGGGTATAGGCTTTTGCATTAAAAAGTGCCTCATTCTGGTTCTGAGTACAACCAAAAGAATCACAGATTTTTTTTTTTTTTTTAAAGCTACAGGAATGGAATTCTGAGAATCAAGTATCAAAAAACGAAGAAATGTTCGTAAGCGGCCCAAGGAATGGCGCTAACATGCTACAAATCAATTCCATCCCCAGCATTTGGTCTGCTGGCTAAACACATGATTGGATTTTTATAACTTATAGGAAGACTTTCTGTGGCGGTATTTCCTTGTGCCCTCCAGTCTCTGTTTTCCTCTGGCAGGGCACCAGGTCCTCCGAGCACTAGGAATTAGACGTGTGGCATGTCAGGAATGTCTGATAACTACACTAACTTCGGAGCTCACCCATTAGTCATAAACAGAAATGCCCTTTGAGCTCAGACTCAAATTCAGCTCGAAGCAAACAAGAGTCATGAGGCTGAGTGCTGGCCAAGCGCACAGGCCGCTGTCGGGTGGGCTGAGAAGGCTCTAAATACCGTTCTTCATCGCAGCAAAGACAAAGACTGCTTCATTATCCAAAATGTTCACACACCCAAGGTGCGGAGCATCGCTTGGTTAAGTTTTCGATTAGTGACACCTGAGTGAGAAACACCAACCATTAAAATTACTTTATAAAGTTTGCCCTGTTCCTGTATACTTTCACTAGCATCTCCTTAACAGGGGTTCATTTTTAGTCATTAATCTAGTTCTGTAGGTGTTGGTACTGCTCAAGATTAAAGAAAAAATACAACAAACATTGAGGAGGGACTTCCCTGGCAGTCCAGGGGTGACTCTGGGCTTCGACTGCAGGGGAACACAAGTTCAGTCCCTGGTCAGGGAGCCAAGATCCTGCAAACTTCCAGGTGGGGCCAAAATAAAAAAGAGAGAGGGAGAGAAATAACAACCAACTGCAGCATGTTTATCTCAATTGGATCCCAATTTTTAATTAAAAAAAAAACGGATAAAAGAATTATTGGAACTACTGGGTAATTTAAATATACTAGATGTTATACTAGAGATGTGGGATGACAGATGTTAGATGATATGATAGGATTTTAAAAAAATTTTCCATAGTTGTAATAATCGGTGTTATGGTTTATAAGAGAATACTTCTTCCTTTGAAGATGCATGCTGAACTAGTTAATAGTGAAGGGTCATGATATCTGTAACATACTTTCCAATGTTATAGCAAAAAAAACCCAACATAAACACAGTACACACACATATCTAAACAGAGAGGGAGGAGAGAATAAAAGAAATGTGGTGGTAAATTGTCAGATTTACAAATTTTTCGTAATAAAAAATTAAGGGAAAAAAATTCCTCATTAAGGAAATTTCAATAAACACAACAGATTCAATACATTCCATATAGAAAACTGCAGGAAAGGGATTTAAAAAATCAAGCACAGAAGGACAGAGAGCAGGTCTGGGGACCAGAGCCACAAAATTTGGGCTGGCAGAAAGTTGTGTGGTAACTGAGGTGGCAGAGCGGAGAAACAGGAAACCTAAGTCGGCAAGGGAGAGCCAGGCAGCTGATTGATTCATGCTGCAAACCCCTGAAAGGTCTGGAATTCCGGCCTCAAGGACCTCGGAGAGTTGGGTGTGGCTGGCCGGAAGTCTAAGAAGTAGCCAGCCCATCAGGCTGCCTTTGCCCAACCTGGGTGAAACTGAAGATTTCCTCTCTAGAGCGACTCAGTCACAGAGATTCTGCACTTCCCGGCAGCTGGTACAGGCGCCCCATCCCTATTCAGCTCTCAGAACCCCTGGTAGAGGGGCTTGCATTTACCAAGTTGTATCACTAAGACAGGCCAGGTAATGAATGCTATGATAAAAAACAATACCAAAGTCTCAGTGGCTGAACATAGCAGACTGATTTCACACTCAAGCCAAGTTCAAAGTGGTTCTGCATGACGCCCCCCTGGCAGCTGGCCTCCACAGTACAGCTCAGGGTTCCCGGATATACCTCGGGTGACTGGCACCTCCATTACAATATTAGATAGATGGACAGATCTTAATCGGTCAGTCTTGTGGGTGGGGGTTACATGTACATCCATACTGTTCACATCCCATGGCCAAAAGACATCTCTTGGAGGCTGGGAAATTAATACCCTCATGTGCCTGGAAGGAGTGGAAGAAACAGAATGATTGGTATTAGCTATTCTAAGGCAAAAGTTAAGGACCCTGAGCCTCTTAAATAAAAGCAGAATCTAAAACAAATACACTAAAACAATGAAACATGCAATTTAATGCACAGGAGAAAATTTGGACTTCGTTCAGAGAAATTGAAGGAAGTTTAATCAATTACCATATTTGGAGAGATATAATACTGTCTAAAAATAAACATTTGGAGAAAGAAATTTAAAACTTTTGGAAATGAACAATATGATAGAAGAAGTGATCCTATCTATTAAAGTGTTAGAATATTAAGAAAATTTCCCCAAAAGTAAGACAAATAGAAAGAGAATGATAAAAAAAATTGGAGGCCTGGTTTTGGAGAGGTGTGGGGGTGGAAAACGTGAGGTCTACTATCTGAGTAGTGGAAGTTCCAGAAAGAGAGAGAGCAAAGTACACATGAAGGGGATGACATTATCAAAGATGCAATACAAGAAAATTTCTCAGAACTGAACAACTGGTTTCTTGATTATAAATAGCCCACCCAGAAGAATTGTTTGAAAAAAAAAAAAGACCCACGTCAAAGCACAATACTGTGGAATTTTAGAACATAGATGCAACAAGAAAAGTCTAAAAACTTTCAAGAAGAACTAGGTCACCAAAAAAAAAAAAAAAATCAAGAATCAGAAAGGCTAGGGCTTCCTAGGTGGCACTAATGGTAAAGAACCTGACTGCCAATGCAGGAGAAAGGCTATACACGAACAACACATTTCTGAAAAAGAAATAAAGAAATCAATCTCAATTACAACAACACCAAAACCAGTAAAATACCTGGGAATAAATTTAACTACAGAGGTGACATACCTCTACTCTGAAAACTATAAGACATGGATGAAAGAAATTGAAGACGACAGAAATAAATGGAAAACTACCCTGTTTTCATGGATTGGAAGAATTAATATCGTTAAAATGTCAATTCTACCAAAAGCCAACTATAGATTCAGTGCAATGCCTATCAAGATAACAATGACTTTTTTGCTAAATAGAAGTAAAGAATATACTCCTAAAATTTATACAGAACTACAAAAGACCCTCAACAGCCAAAGCAAACTAAAACTAAAAGCAAAGCTAAAACTCAACAGCAAAAATAAACAAATAACCGAATTTAAAAAATGGGCACAGGACCATTTTTTGGATGCTCTTCTTTGGATTGTTTTCCAAAGAAGACACACAAAAGGCCAATAGGTACAGGAAAAGATGCTCAACATCACTAGTCACCGAAAGTGAAGTTGCTCAGTTGTGTCCGACTCTTAGCGACCCCATGAACTGCAGCCTACTAGGTTCCTCCATCCATGGGATTTTCCAGGCTAGAGTACTGGAGTGGGTTGCCAGTTTCTTTTCCAAACTAGTCATTGGGGAATGCATATTAAAACTGTGATATCACCTCATGAGTGTTAGAATGGCCATCACCAAAAAGACAAGGGATGACGAATACTGGCAAGGCTGTGGAGAAAAGGAAAGTCCTGTGAACTTGGGGTGGGACTGTACAGCCACTATTGAAAATAGTATGGAGGATCCTCAAAAAAATTAAAAATAGAACTTACCATATGGTCCAGCAATTCCACTTCTGGAAATATATCTAAAGGAAACAAAACACTAACTCCAAAAGGTGTCTGCACCTCTACGTTCATAGCAGTGTTATTTATAATACCCAAGGCATGGAAACAACCTAAGGCTCCATCAATGAATGAATGGGTAAAGAAGTTCTGCTGTCGATCCATATATAGCACAACTATATATGTGTGTGTGTGTGTATATACATATATTATTCAACTATAAGAAAATGAGGAAATCCTATTATCTGTGCCAACATGGATGGACCCTGAAGGCATTAGGCTAAGTGAAATTAGCCGGACAGAGAAGGACAAATTCTGTATGATCTCTTACTTGTGGAATCTGCAAACAAACAAACAACAAAACAAAACAAAACAAAAAAACCCTCAGTAAAGAAAAGAGATCAGACTTGTGGTGGGAGGAGGGTGAGGGAAGAGGGAACTGGAGGAAGATGGTCCAAGGCACAGACTCCCAACTGTAAGGTAACTGGGTGCTGGGGACGTGATGTTGAGCACGATGATTACAGCCGGCAGCGAGCCCTGCTGTGTGATGTACAGGGAAGCTGTCGAGAGAGTCAATCTTAAGAGTTCTCCATAAGAAGACAATTTTTTCTTTTTTCTTCCTTTTCTTGTTAGTGTATCTGTTGAGATACACTATGAGATAGCTGAACCTATGGTGGTGATCATTTCACCATATATATAAATCAAACCATCACGCTGTATGCCTTGAACTGATAAAGTGCTGCATGTCAATTATCTCTCAATAAAATGGGGTGGGCGGGGGGGGGGGGGGGGGTCAGGTGGAAAGAATCAGAAAGGCACCAGACTTCTCAAACACAAGATTGGAGGCTAAGAAGTCAGTAGAAAAATACGGTCACATTTTTTAGTAGAAATTATTTCTAATCTGAAGTTATACCCCCAGGTAAAATATCTGTTAGGTATGAGCATAGAATCACGTGGCATTTTCTGAGATGCAAAGACTCAACAAATTTATCTCCTAGGTCTCCTCTCTAAAGCAACTACACCAAAATGGGAGACAAAATTAAGAAAACTGGAAGACAGGCTGATTCATATCGATGTATGACAAAACCCACAAAATAAATAAATAAATAAGTAAATGTACAATTCAAAAAAAAAAAAAAAGAAAACTGGAAGACATGGGTTTCAAAACTTTAAGTGTTTCAACTTCTAGTAAATGGACATCCCACGAGCGTATGACACATGCAGCAGCTCTGTCACGTGACTCACCAGGTTGAACTGGAGGCCACGAACAGAAGGAGCAGCAGGTGTGAAACTGGGAGAAAACCTGCTGCGCTTAAACGTGCTGAACAGAGACTCTGGCAGTAAATGGGTGACAGGGACACAAACAATTAAGCCAATGGAAAAAAAAAGAGACAATTATTAACTACAGAGAGAACCAAAGGAAATTCAACTGTAGTACACTAGATCGGTCATCCAGAAACAATATTTACATAGCCAGAAAAAATGTAAACACTGAATACTGACTTCATGCTGAAGCTGAAGCTCCAATACTTTGGCCACCTGATGCAAAGAGCCGACTCACTGGAAAAGAGCCGAATGCTGGGAAAGATTAAAGGCAGGAGGAGAAGGGGGCCACAGAGGATGAGATGGTTGGATGGCATCACTGACTCCATGGCTGTGAGTTTGTGGAAGCTCCGGGAGATAGCAAAGGGCAGGGAAGCCTGGAGTGCTGCAGTCCATGGCGTTACAAAGAGTCAGGCACAAGTGAGTGACTGAGCAAGAACAAGTAATACTCAAGGATGAAAGGAGGGGGAATGTGTACATGGGGCAGGCACCGAGGAGAGCAGAGTCCTCACCCCCAGTGGGAAGTCAATTCTCCAAATCTACTAACTAAAAAGTCAAGACATGTCCAAGCATTATTTAAAAAGACAGAGGTGAATACCAAGAAAAGCCATTAAATATGTCAAAGTGGTTGACTGGCGAAGAGTGGTGGGTCAGTCTGCCTCCCGAATCTGACGTCTTAAGCTGATGTTGTGTTAAAGAGGACCCACTGTTTTCTGGAAAACCCACTGTTTTCCAGAGGGTCGAAATCGTTCTCTGGCCAGCACAGAAACTGTTCACCTAAAGTTTTTGTCTTTTTTTTTAAGTGAATAAGCACCTGGACTGTACATCTGGAATCATCCTCTCATCATTATTTCTGCTGTGGCTTTATGCTCATTTTGTCCAACAAACCTACTACTGTCTTCTCTGAGTACCTTGAAAACTCATTTTCCAAAGAAAATAAAACTAGCCTTTGAAGTAGGCTCTTCTTTTGAAGCTCAGATTGGTATCCATGAGAAACTATTGATAGCCACTTCCTTACACAGGTGAACAATGAATGACCTGATTGTTTATGTTAAAGTAAGCTAGAATTGGGTTTCAAAAACTTCTGGTGTGAGAACATATTATTTTGATATTCATACTGAGTATTCAACTATCAGATACTCAGTAATTCTCCGGTTTACAACGGAAAGCTGTAGCACTTAACACTTCCATGTCTCTACCCCAGGTCTTGAATCTCCAAAATTACCTCCTTTAATACAAAAACTATGTGATATAAACTACCTGGGTTTATATGCATCAAGATTTATACTCCGTTTGGGTACACCAGAGCCATTCCAAAACTGTATTTCAGAAATTCTCTGATAGACATCTAAAAATATAGTGATAAAAAAACCTAAGCTCTAACTTTCCAAAAAGTATAAAAAATATGACATGCCTGTCTTTTCTTCCTCAAACATCTTTAGAGTAATGCATTTAATTACAATGAGTACCAAAAATGTGATTATGTAATTAAAGTTCTTTCATGCCAATGATTTCTAAGCTTGCACTTGTTTGATCAATCTTGTTAATTTTAATATTTCCAAAAGTTTTAAAAAATACAAAGATACAGACTTCATAATACTTTATGCTGTAAAAAAGATATTTCATATTTAGAGATAACTTTTTTAAAACCTCTTGTATTTCTACACATGCCATGATTTAAAATCCTGTTTCAATGTGTGAAAATGGTATCTCTTCTCCTTGTTTTAGGCTTCTGTCCTGGACGATTTCTACCGCAGCCGGTGTGCACCCTCACACTCAGCGACAGACAGGGAGAGGATGAATGGCTTACCAACCTGTCCTTAATGTCTGTTTTCTTCAAAGAATTTCTAGGCACCAGACACTTAAAAAAATAAGCTTCAACATCCTTGACGCTGAAGTAGACGTTTTTCACTCCATCACAACTAAGCCAAGACACAGAGACACAGATGTGTGCACCAGAAGTAATCCTGGAGTCTCCCAAGATACAGCTCTGCAGTGAACTGAGACACCCACCACACCAAAAATCAGACCATCTGGGCTTGACCCCGTCTTTTCCAATAACTTGCTGGGAGAGCTCTAACACTCAGCAATCTCTTTGATTGTTAAGTTTTCTTCAACTATAAAACAACGGGGTTTGATTCAAAGACTCAGAGTCAATTTACGCCTTCAAGTTTGATGATATTTTAGATTTTGCAACCTTGCAGTGTGTTGTGATTCATATCTTATTTTCCCACTGATTCAGACAGAAATCTAAATGATCCTTAATTGGCAGTTGCTGTTCAGTCGCCAGGTCGTGTCCATCTCTGTGACTCTTCTGTCTCCCACTGTCTCCCAGAGCTTGCTCAAATCCATGTCCATTGCGTTGGTGATGCTATCTAACCATCTCATCCTCTGCTACTCTCTTCTCTTTCTGCCTCGGTCTTTCCCAGCATCAGGGGCTTTTCCAATGAATCGGCTCTTCCTAGCTGGTGGCCAAAGTAGTGGGGCTTCAGCTTCAGCATCGGTCCTTCCAAAGACTGCTCAGGGTTGCCCTCCTTTAGGATGGACTGGTTTGCTCTCCTGGCCGTCCAAGGGACTCTCAAGAGTCTTCTCCAGCACCACAATTCAAAGGCATCAGTTCTTCGGCGCTCGGCTTTCTTTATTGTCAATGACCCCTAACAATTCTGTTTCAAACCCTTGTGCCCTCCAAAAAAAGCCCTTCATTGTATCTGGCAGGAAATATAAGGATCTTCTTAAATTAAAAAAAAAAAAAAGAAAAAGCGACTCACTGACTTCTAGTGCCAACTACATAAAATCCAAGTGATGTGGTCTGGCATTTAAGACATTCAGAATCCGACCTCAACCCACCTTCCCAACTGTTATCGCCAAAGAGTCCCTTTCTTGCTGCCAAAGCTACAAACTAAACCTGTTTTTCTTTTCTTTTGGCTGTGCCACACGGCATATGGGACCTTAGTTCCCTGACCAGGGATCAAACCCAAATCCCCTGCATTAGAAGCGAAGAGTCTTAACCACTAGAGAAGTGCCTAAACATGTTTCTCTCAAGAATACCAAAGTCTTCCCGGCGCCCATGTGTTTTGCTCGTGGTATTATCTTTACCTGGACTGCTCTCTAGCTCCAAAGGGTCAAGTTTTACCTGATCTTCAAAGCTAAGGGGACCATATATCATCCAAACTGGGACAATTTTGACAGTGACAGCGGATGCTAATTGGTAGGACACCGGGACACCAGGAATAAACTGGGGCTCCCCCAACACGCCGGGACCTGTGAGGGCACACCTACAGGCAACGTCTCTCCTTCCACCAACACAAATCGCACCGGAAATTTGTATCTCCTTTCGAAGATCATTTCTGCTGTGTATTTCAGTTATGCGTGTAACAGTCTGAATCACGGAATGATTTGGTATCTGACTCCCCACAATGCCTGGCACATAGTGGGCGCTCAGCAAACGTTTGATAAATGAGCCTCTTCCTAAGCACGTGTGATTCCAGTAGACAACATTAGGTTCTTTCAAGTCAGCACAGGCCCTTGCATAACCAGCAACCCCATTCACACAGAGAGGAGCCACACGCCTCGGTCACCCCGCAGACCCGTCTCCCACAGGGATGGCCCTGGGCTCACTGCATTGGAATAAGGGTCCTGAGGTCGGGCAGAAGCACGCTGTAAACACACGTTGATCCGGGCCTGCTTCACCCCCTGGATCCCGACTCCTCCATGTGTCAAAACATCCTGTGCAGTAAATACAATGAGTTCCCATTTTACGAACATTTTATGGTTCACAGAAATGAAGAGCCCTGTCCAGAATGGGCTGCTAAGCGAGGAGCCAGGTCTTAAATCGAGACACTGTGACCACCAGGCCTACTGTGGTCCCCTCAGGACACTTGCAATGAACTCACAGATATGGCATCTGCGTAACAGAAAACACCACTCTCAGCCCTGAATGCCGCAGGCTACGATGCACAACTGCCCCAGTTCTGCCGATTTTCTGAAAACGAGAGGGAAAAAAATCTTTCAGTAGCTACTTCTTTCAACTACTGGTATAGATGGAACGGGCTAAGTTAGAATGGGGGTGGGGGGGGGGGAAGGAAAGGCAATATAAGTAAGAGAAAGAGAGAATTTAACACAGTACAAAACTAGAAGGAAGAAGATTGCAGTGTCAGGGTATCGGGGGTGCTCTGCGTCTGCATCTCAGCACACTGGAGACACACAAATGCGTCAGGTGACTCTGGGGACAAGATAAAGCAGGCACTTTATCGTCCGGAATGTCCCCCCCACTCCCCCGAAGATGGACACTTCTACTAAAACAGAAAGTCTTACGAATTTAGCCAGAGCATTAAAAAAAAAAAAAAATCAAACGCACTTATATTTTTGTCCAAGTATTTTCATAATACCCTATTTCAAACACCACACATAGGGTTTGGATGAAAAATTAAAACTTGTATTTGGTGCCAGTTTTCTAAAATTCCTACATTACCTATAGAGTTTCTACATTCTTTCTTTGTAACAGTAATTAAATTTCAGCCCCAACGGGCTTTGCTCCCGTTTGCTGAGTCTGAAGGCATGAGAAGTATGTAGCGTTTATACAACAGGAAATCTCTAAGAGCATGCTGCTGAGGTTTCCTTCCCCCACACCCCCTCCACACCCATTCCTTAAACTGCCTTCAAAAGGCCTGCTGTACTCCTTAAAAACGAAACACACGTCACCCTCAGAAGCAGCGCATCTACCCCTTGGTTCGTTCGGACGCCACTGCTGAGGCTGGATGGTGGCTTGGCTTCGACGGCTGCTCGAGCCAGTCCCTGACCTCTAATGCTCAAATCCTGTAATGCCACGCAGGCCAAATTTGCTTTTCTGCTGTTATCAGAGTGGAATTTGGGAGGAAAAAAAAGAAAGCTTACCAACTTGGCTTTCCACTCTCTACATACCAAACCTTCGTCGAGAGGCCCTTCCATGGCATGACATGAACGTGCCTCTGACTGTCCAAGTTGGGACAGGCCTTTCACCCCTGCCCACACCCCCCAACCCCTGACCCTTAGATCAGCGCTGGCCAACCATGGTCTGAGCTCCCATGGGTGTTTACCCAGTATATGTGAGACTCTGGAACCAAAGAAATGTTTCTTGATGGTCCATTAGAGGTAAAGCTTATAAATACAGTGCTGAGATGAAGTTAACATTTATTAGTTGTTAATACCTCTGCAATGGGCTTCCCAGGTGGCACTAGTGGTGAAGAACCCGCCTGCCAATGCAGGAGGCCTAAGAGACACGGGTTTGATCCCTGGGTTGGGAAGACCCCTTGAGGAGGGCATGGCAACCCACTCCAGTATTCTTGCCTGGAGAAGCCCATGGACAGAGGAGCCTGCCTGGCTGACTATAGTCCAGGGGGCTGCAAAGAGTTGGACACTACTGAAGTGATTTATCACGCACGCAATACATCTGCAATAGTCGCCAGTAACATTTATTAGTACTTCTGGTTTATGAAATGCCCCCAGAGTGCCTCTTCCACAGGGCATCACTGGTCAGGATAAGTATCATTATGGTAATGAGGGTGTGGAAGTCACCACACTGGAGGCTGTCACACAGAACTGGCAGCCAGCCAGTCATAATTTGCCTGGTCTTTTGAAAACATCTATCCATGACCCCAAAGCCAATCAAGGTCAAGGAATACCCAGGAGGGCTGACTCCACTGAGGAGCATCCTCATGATATGGTTTAGGGTCAAGCTGGCCTAAACCAGAGCTCTTCCGGGACCCATACCCACAAGAAAGGACTTACTCCAAAGTCATATGGATCATAAGAATTTTCTCCAACAGTGCAAACTGCCTTAAGACTTTTCTAAAATAGCCCTGATTTTTAAGAAAGCAGAATCTCTAGCTTACTTCAAACTCTGTCTTTTGAAGAGCAGTTCCCAATCTCTTCTTTCTTTTTCCATTACTTAAAAAAAAAAAAAAAAAGGTTGAATCACATAATCACAGAGGACACTGACCTGCCATTAAGTTATAATATTTTACAAGTAAAGTAATAGGCAGTTTAAGATTATGAAGTCTTACTAAATGAAATTTAGAGCAGAAAGTGAATTTCTTACATGGACCTTCCTAATTGCTGCTCACAGAAATTATTTTGTCCAAACGGCATGAGAGAATTTTAATTTCAGTTCCATTTTCTCATTACCCTCAAAAACTCTAAAAGTACCATTTTGTTAAATTGAGTCTGTCCCAACTGAATGGAGTAATTCAGGGGCTTAGCTCACTTGTCCACTGGAACACTAATTTCATTTTTCCTAAAATTAATACAACCTGTAACAGAGCAAACCACACCCACTAATCTTGCCACCTTATTCAATAATTCAATTCTATGTGTAATTATGTTATAAAATTATAAGCTAGATCACAAATCACTTTTGTACAATGACCTAGAAAATACCCAACATCTCTTCATGAAATTGAAAACATTTAGATTCAATTTAATAGTTTTGGGCAATCTACATACCATAACACAGTCAAGACGGAAGAGACTTCCAAAGTCATTTGGGTCAATTCAAACAATCAAATGAAAAATAATAAAGGAAATAGAACACATTCTAATTTACACTGGAGTTGAGTTCCAAAAGTTCGTTTATTGTAAATCAGCTGCTTGAGCTCTTGGGCTACTTACTTGCTTAGGCCCCCCAAATCAGACCACAGAAGTCTCTCAAACCCATAGTTTACATAAAGAAAGCTCTCCGCATCTTCCCTGTTGTACGACAAGTTTTATCACTGGAAGAAGGATCAGTCGTTCTGTTCTGACCACTTCCATCAGCTGAGAGGAGACACTTTCCAGCTCCAGTTCATCAGGTCCTGCAGCCCAGGCGAGCTGGGAATACAGGGTGTGGATAACATAACACCGGGACATTGAGTCCACACGTCTCCCAAGACTCTGGCCTTCTGATCCCTCTGGCCATTCAGATGTGCCTGCCTGCTTCCCTTTTTACTGTCATCACTGCCTTTCACCATCCAGAGCATTCCTCCTTTAGGTTCACTGGGGAAATGATTTCATCGCTTCCTTCTATCCTCTTTGCTCCCTCCTCCCGTCACCGTGATATCCTAAGGCTTCTCACTGCTAGTCTCTTAGGGGCTTCTCTTCCTTTAAATCATCTTCTCTCGCCAAGGCACTGTAAGTGAAGTGAAAGTTGCTTAGTAGTGTCCAACTCCTTGCGACCCCATGGACTAAACAGTCCATGGAATTCTCCAGGCCAGAATACTGGAGTGGGTAGACTTTCCTTTCTCCAGGAATCTTCCCAACCCAGGAATCGAACCCAGGTCTCCCACATTGCAGGTGGATTCCTTACCAGCTGAGCCACAAGGGAAGCCCAAGGTGCTATAGAAGAACAAAACTTGAACGCTGGCAATAACAATGCCTCTTGGAACACAAAAGAAAGAGAAACATGTTTGAAAAGGCAAACGTATAAAAGGCCTTTGATAAGACCTTGGGGTTAATGATGGGACTCAAGTACTTGCCCTAGGACCCAAAGATAACCCCTGCACTAGATTAACTAAACTTGGCAATGGTATGGGGTGGGGCCAGTGAGAAGAGTTGGGTGATAGAGTTTAGTAACAGAGTTGTTCCTTTTGAGTCAGAAAACCTAAAAGTCCCATGAAGAGAGAAAGAAAGAAGGAAAAGAAAAGGACACCTTTGCCCACATTGCAGACTAGAAAAAAGGCCAGGGTAGTAGAGAACAAGGTATCATGTATTAGTTTGAACAAAAAGTTCATTCGGGGTTTTCTGAACCATCTTATGGAAAAACCCAAATGACCTTTTTGGCCAACCCAATAGAATAATGGGTAGCATGTTAATGGGAAACCCCATGAAGAGTCTAACAATATAGCAAGATATACACAACAAAACAGCTGATAATGGTTGCTGCAGTGTTCGCAATGGAAGATGAAAAACTTTTATTTCTAGTACAGGTAGTCTGTGAGGCAGTGTAGCACCATAAAAATGAATGTAAAAGCCAAAATTGTGCAAAATAATCTTAATAATTAATGAGAAAAGGTTTCAATTGTTTCAGGACCTTTGGGATTTTTCAACAAAATATTAAAAGCTCTCAATATATAGGGAAATGAAAAAATGGTAAAACTAATATTTATTTAGTATACTGTAATTTACTAAATTATTTAATATACTGTAATTTGGGGCCTTCCCTGGTGACTCAGCTGATAAAGAGTCTGCTTGCAGTGTGGGAGACCCAGGTTTGATCCTGGGGTCTGGGAGATCCCCTGGAGAAGGACACAGCAACCCACTCTAGTATTCTTGACTGGAGAATCCCACGAGCAGAGGAGCCTCGTGGGCTATAGTCCATGGGGTCAAAAAGAGTCAGACACGACTGAGCGACTTCACTTTCACACTGTAATTTAAAACATTAAAACAGAATTAAAGTGTTTCTCTGTGAAAAAAAACTTATCAAAAGTAGTTTAAACAGGGCTTGTCTTCTTCATGTGGCATAACTTAGGATTCTAAAAGAGAATCTCTTCTAAACCTTGACAAACTGCCACACTCCTTTCCAAATGTGAATCAATTGCCAACACTTTATCCTTTGTGAATTATCTCTAAGAGTTGCTTTAACGTTAAGATATTCGGTGGTATCACTTGATCTGGGATATCTTCATCTTTTTCATCATAGTCACTTGCCTCATTTAAGCCAAAAAATTTGCCTTCGCTAAGTTCCTAGGGCCACACATCTTGTCTTTCATATGCTGGCAGTGTCAACGTTTCCACTGTCAACTATTTCTTCTATAATTCTATTTACATTTGATTTAAACCCTGCAATGTCATTTTCACAGTGTGGCAAAAGTTTCTGCCATTATTACTCACTGTTACTTTCCACTGTAAAGCTTGGTTGTTTTCTAGTGCATGCTTCATCTTGTATTTCTTCCAAAATTCAGCTACAGAAAATGCACGATCTCTGGTTGTAGCATCAATAATCAGTCTGAAACTCCACTTATGATAACATGCTTCAAAATCTATTGAAAAGCAAATTTTGCCATTTTCATGCAAGTTCCTGAGAGACTATAACTGTAGGGGTTGTGCTTCAAAATTTAGATTTTTTTGCATACTTCTGGACAAAAACACAATTGATCTGAGTTTTGAAACAATGATACCATAACCAATGATCTTTTATTTATGTGCTAAGTGACTGATTGAGATGCTTTTTCAGGACTGTTTAATATTCTAGGATTCTCAGATTGATGGATACACATGTTTTAATTTAAAGTCAACCAACGCAAACAGGGTAAACACTTACTAAGTTTGAATCAAAAACACAGAGTAACTGTGTTTAGCCTCTTCCTTCATAACCACGTCAAGACCTGACTTCTTTTATGGCATAAGTTCCAACCTGTACCATCAACATTAATATCTGAGTTTCATCATCGTCACCTGCAGCAACTAATCCTAGGGACCTGGATGCAAATTTCTCAGCAGCATCCTTATCTGTGCTACAGATTCACCTGATGGCTTAGTAGTAATCAATTCATGCCAACTTCTGAATAATGAACCCAGTCTTTACAGAGAGTATGCCTTCTTCACTATACACGTATTTACTGTTTTCTTTCAAAGCAGCAACTAATTCCCCTGCTTTGGCCTGAATGATAATCAAGCTGACAAGGGTATTTAAAATTACAGTCTTTGATCCAAAATGTAAGGAAACGCCCCATGTCAACCAAAAGCAACTTTCAGTTCCTAGCACAATTTAAACTAAAAGATGCTGAATGGACTTCAACTTCCTTCCACACTCACAGGACGTGTTCGACACGCTTCACGCGGGCCTCGGTCTCATCTTCTCTTTGCTTAGCTGTCACACCTTCCCGTCTTCTAATCACTTCCAATTTCACTTCTAGCACTCTCACTTTTCATTTCTTTGCTGCGCCTTCATTTTTTGTTGGCCCGATGCCCTCTTTCAATGATTCATTCTTGTAAAATGCCACGGGGGTTTATCACTGGGAGATAAAGAGGCAGCATAGCTGCATACTCTGCTGTCTGTGCGTGAACTGAATAACTGATGCACGGCGAACAATCACTGGCAGAGTTGAAAAAAGGAACACGATTTGTCACTGATAATTGCACACATTTGTTATCTGGGCAGTGATTTGTGGATGGAAGTGAGGCTTGTACTTTGCACAGTTACAGTTAACACGCGCTGGAAGCTGCAACCTGAACCCTGTCACTGTGGCTGGTGTTACACCCAGAAACCACGCGCGTGCACATCAGAATCATGCAAAACGAGCTCTGCCCTACTTCATTCCAGTCCCTGCTTAAAAATTACCAGGGCTGAATCAGGCTGAAGATTTTAAAATCTTACTGAAATGATGAAACTTTAGGGGAAGACAAAAAGAGCTCTAAAATCTGACTGAATAGGGAAAATGAATCATTTAATAAGGCGTATGGAAACAGAAGAGAAGGGTTATGATAATATTTCATTATAAAGTCAATTATTCACGAAGTTGACTTACTGTGATTCAAGTGTTTTTAGTACCTTATAAATCAACTCTATTTCAATACAAAATTATAGCCTAAAAGAGGAAGTCCCTCTAAATGTGAAAGTACTGGGGAGTGGGGAGATGATAATACAAAGAGAAGAAAGTCAGAAAGACAAATACCATGTGATATCACTTACATGTGGAATCTAAAACATGACCCAAATGAACCTATCTGTGAAACAGAATCAAGGACACAGAGAGCAGACTAGTGTTTGCCAAGGGGGAGGAAAATGAAGGAGAGGGTTGGATTGGAAGTGGGGGATTAGCAGATGCAAACTGGTGTGTATACAATGGATAATAACAAGGTCCCACTGTTTAGCATAGGGAACTGTTTTCAATATCCTGTGAGAAACCAAAATGGAAAAGAATATGAAAAAGAACGTGTATGTACGTACAAGTCTGAGTCACTTTGTTGAACAGCAGGAATTAGTACAAGACTATAATTCAACTACACTTCAATGAAAAAACTTTTTTTAATTAATAATTAAAAAAAAAGTTCATCCAGACACCAGGAGGCAGTCCTGGTGAGACAACTACTTGCGGGAAAACAAGGTAGAAAGGAGAGGGGAGGCACTCTTTGGAAGCTGCATGGTAAAGAGGAAAAAGCCAGGAGGTGGGAATTCAGAAAACTGCAAGAGAATAAACAAGCCAAGAACTGAGGGACACACAAATCCTCCCCACCCCCCGCCCTCACAGAAACCATCCAGGAGAGCAGCCACACCATGGACACCGTCAGAACCCCGGGGGACACCCCCTGAAACAAGAGGCCAAAGTTCACATCGCCAGCCATGGGACAGACAGACATCACACACCCCCTGCCATGATGCACTCAGAAGGACACCGGATCACTTCCCAGTGTTTCGAACAGAAATGCACAACCTGAATCTAATCATGACTCAACACCGGACAAACACAAATCGAGCGACATTCAATATACCAAAAAATGACTGGCATTCAAAATACCAATTTTTGGTATTCAAAATACCAAAAATATTCTTAAAAAATGTTAGGTTCAAGGAAGACAAAGAAGTATTGAGAGTCTATTCCAGATTGTGAGAAAATGAAGAGACATTACAACTAAATAAAACAGGCGAGCCAGAACCGAACGGGGGACATGTCCTAAAAGGCCAGTGGTGGGGCACAAATTCAACGTAGCACAATTTAAAGTACATAGAACAGATCATTGTACTGTGACTAGGGAAAAGAGCATCCTTGTTGTAGGAAATGTAAACTGAAGTACTTAAGGGTGAAGGGTGTATCAAGTCTGTAATTTACTCTCAAATAGTTAATAAAAATTAATGTATATAAGGGAGACAGAGAGAGAGAGAGAGAGAGAGAGAGTGTGTGTGTGTGTGTGTGTGTGGAGGGAGGCAGGGGAAAGGGGGAGGAATGTTAACATTTGAGGCAACTGGGGAAAGGATAGATGGGAATTCTCTGTACTCTTTTTGCAACTATAAGTATGCAATGATTTCAAAACACGTTAAAAAGAGAGAAAGATAAATTTTGCCCAGCCTTCCCATTAGTACTTGCCGGTCAAGCTCTCAGTTCATTCACTGAGAACAACAAAGCCAACCAACAGTAGAAGGGAGTATAATTAAAGAACAAAGAACAAAAGAGAATGGGAAATTCACAAATAACATTATTACATCATCCTCAAATCTGAACTCAGAAAGTAAAAAAAGATGACAACAACCTTTTAAGTAATCAGGCTCCATAATAATATAGGTTGCAAAATCCTGATTTAAACCACCAAGCCTGCCAAGCAGCACAGGGGAAAATTCTTTCAGTCCTTCCTTGGGTGTTCCTGCATGAGTGACTCTAAGTATACAGCAGTAGGCACTCACATACAGAGAAGGGCCGACCAAAAAGGTTATAGTATGCGAGGTTTTCTTTCAAGTGCACACAGTTCAACCAACTGCTACCAGAGGAAAGAACAATGATGCAACTTAATATATCTTCATTCCAACAGCAGCACTTGACCAAGGCGCCCTCATCACCCGAGATCATCATAGTTTTGTCCCAATTATTCCCCCTCCCTCCAAGCACTCTTCCTTTCAATCTTTCCAGCCACGTGCTCCAGATTCTTCATTCTATACACCTTCCATGTCATGACTCCTTTATCAAAACCCTTTGAAAGATACTTATAAAGAATCAGGTTCAATCTCTTTCCCTCAATACTCACGGTCTCCTACCAGCTAGTCTTCAGCATCTTTTCCCAATTTGTTCTCTAATCTTCCTTCAACCAAGACTGGCTACTGTGTCTGTGCTGACCCCCCAACTATCCCCGCTGATCCTTGAAGCCCATCTGGTGGTCCATCAACTCGGTGAAGCCTTTTCTCACCATCCCAACTACCTCCCTCTCCTTGGAAGATGTAGTAATTAGAACTTGCTGCACGTAAGTTAAGAAAAAAAAAAAGCATGGAAAGAAGGAGGGAGGGAAGTATTAATAGAAGCCCTACAAAGTTCTGATTTTTTTGAATATCGATTACCTAATTTTGCCTATCAGTTTCTCCCTCCTTCCATTCATTTTATTGCTCCGGTTTTGCATTCTTATTCTATAATTTGGGCTTCCCAGGTGGCTCAGTAGTAAAGAATCTGCCTGCCAATGCAAGAGACACAGGAGATGTGGATTCGATCCTTGGGTCAGGAAGATCCCCTGGAGAAGGAAACCCACTCCAGTATTCTTGCCTGGAAATCTCATGGACAGAGGAGGCTGGTGGGCTAGAGACCACGGGTTTGCAAAGATTCAGACATGTCTTAGTGACTGAACCACCACCATTCTATAATACAGAGCAGCTGTGAGAACACAGAGATAGCAAAGGAACTGTCGTTCTCAAAGAAGCATGAAAGGAAGAATTGGCGCTTGTGTTCTGAGAGAAGGGGCTGGGATGGAGGGAAGGAGCAGGGTGCTGGGGCGGGGTGGGGATGGCGCTGCCAATGGGCGCTTCCAGCAGAGGCCACAGGCTCTATCCCAACCAGGAATACAAGGCTGGGATATATACAAGGCTATGTGCCAGCCAGGGAGGGACTGATGGTTGGTCAGCATCGAATGCCATCAAACACACAAGGCCGAACTACGTCCTAATCCAGTTCAAATTATTGCTATAATTAGAGAAATCTCAATTAGTGAAACGTTGCTACATTTTCAAAGTATAGCAGTAATAAAGGGTAGGTTCTCTATGGAAGACATAACCATGTGATTGCAGAAATAGAGATCCTGCTGGTAAATGCACTGGGGCAGACTCAAGGCTACATCTGACCTTCCCTCCTCTTCATTCAGGACATGAGGTTCAAGGTCATTTCAAGATATACCCTGGGGGTAACCATGTGTGGGGACCAATGTCAACTAGACTTATTGTGGACATCACTTCACTGTACATGTATAAATATCAAATCATTACGTTGTACCCCTACACTCAGGATATATGTCAATTACATCTAAATCTTTTAAATTAATGATTTTTTTAAAGAAAAATTCTTATAATTGCAGTCCAGTTATACAAACTCAATAGCCCAGTTCAAATGGGGAAATTTAAAAAATGTGTTTCCTTTTTTAAAAGTCTTTAAAATAAAGAGAGACAAAAAGCATTTGAGTAATGGCATTCTGCAACCCCCACAATGCTCCCAAGGATCAGCCTCAATCCAGAGAGCTATACCCTTCATTCCCCGAGTTTCCATGTATGAAAACCCTGTATTCCCTTGCCCACTTCTCCAATGGACTGAGTTCTTTGATAGCAAAGAACTGCTCCCAGCCCAATTTATGGGCCCTAAAAATGTTTGTTATGAGAATAAATATTTAGCCAGAATGGTGAGAACATAGCAAAAATAGTTGACCATTTTGATTAAAAAAAAAAGAGAGAGAGAGAAAGGCCAGAAACTTCAGGAATGGTAGTAACTCAAATATTCAGTCTGCACAATTCAAGGTAATCAAAGAAACAGTTAACACATTTCCAGCAGGTATCTAATCACTTACTCTTCACTAACAAAACTTTGAGTCAGGTACTCTTATGACTTAACCTAAGAGGCAACTGAGGCTCAGAGAGGTTAAGTAACTTGCTGCAAATCACACCGCCAGAGAAAGCAGAGCCAGGATTCAGATGCAGGCAATCTCCAGAGTCCACACTTTCAATAGAAATACAAACATATCCAAAAAATCAAATAAATGCATTCTAAAAATTAAGCAAAAAGTATAATATTTTATATTTTTCAACATTTATATATAAAATAATTTATATTATAATATTTTAATTGCATATTTTGGGGTTAATTTTTAGAATGCAGTCTAATTTAAACAGAATTAAATGATTAAAAACAATTTTTTTTGCTTTTAAAAGCTACCTAAACTACTGTTAAAATAGCGAGCTCATTAATCATAACCATTTAGAGGGCAATAATAATTACTAAAAACTGGCATTTTAATTATTAGTTTAATCAAAATAACATTAACGTGGTATGGAGATTTTTCTTTAATAACAATAATCATTTTTAAAAGGCATAAAACAATAAACATTTTAAATGCTTAAATATTTTAGATGTAAATATGAATTACATATTTAAATATGAACTCCTTCATCCAACCAGTCCATCCTAAAGGAAATCAGTCCTGAATATTCATTGGAAGGACTGATGCTGAAGTTGAAACTTCAATACTTTGGCCACTTGATGCAAAGAGTTGACTCATTTGAAAAGACCCTGATGCTGGGAAAGATTGAAGGCAGGAGGAGAAGGGGATGACAGAGGCTGAGATGGTTGGATGGCGTCACCGACTCAATGGACATGAGTTTGAGTAAGCTCTGGGAGTTGGTGATGGACAGGGAGGCCTGGCGTGCTGCAGTCCATGGGGTCGCAGAGTCGGACAGGACTGAGCGATTGAACTGAACTGAAATATGAATTATAGTGTTAAAACCAAAATGAAATAAACACTAATGAAATAGAACATTTCAGCTGGGTTACCATGAAAAAGTAACTGGTATGTGACTCCATCTTCCCATCCCTTTTCCTGAGAACTGGTGAGGCACAGAGGACCACCTCCAGGCTGAGAAGCACTGTTAGAATCACAGTTGGTCCATTCTCCAGCTCTGTGACCTCGGGGAAGGTATTTAACCTCTCTGAGCTGTGTAACTGACACCAACAGCCTCAAGTTATTTTGAAGACAAAAATATGTAATATACACAAGACAGCATACCTAAAGGAAATAAACGTTAAATCCTTTTCTTTGTTATAAGAGAAACAAGAACAGGCAGATTACCTTTTTCTTTTTTAAATCTTTTTGCCACTATGCTAGGCCTGTGGGATCTTAATTTTCTGACCAGGGATTGAACTCATGCCCCCGGCATTGTCAGCAAGGCGTCTTAATCACTGGACCACCAGGGAGGTCCCAATAGATAGATAACTTCTGGTCTCCCTACATGACTAAGTCCAAACTATACTGCTGTTTTCCAGAGTCCAAGGGACAAGAAATGTGTCAATAGCCCCCCTTTTCATTTCTGAAACTTTGAGGAAAACAATTGCAATAATATACTCCAATTGATATGGATGGCTTATGCAAAAATATTTACTTTAAAATTTAACTTTTGAAATTATTTTGTTTTAAAAAATCTTTTTTTAAAAAACTGACAACTTTGGCCTCTGTGAGCCTCTGTGATGACTTCAAACTCTGTGTAAGAGGCAGATTTCTTCACATGACTCACTGAAGGCAAGAGATATGACCAGATGATATTTAGTGGTTTCACAGCCAATGCAGGAGATGCCAGTTCAATCCCTGGGTTGGGAGTCTCCCCTGGAGGAGGAAATGGCAACCCACTCCAGTATTCTTGCCTGGAGAATCCCATGAACAGAGGAGCCTCTGGGGCTATAGTCCCTGGGGCCACAAAGAGTCGGACAGGACTGAGTGATTAAGCACCCATGCACACATTAGCAAAATAAGGTTTTAGATTTGTTGACAAACAGGAATAGATCAAAAAAACCTGAGTAGTTCCAAAGCAAAGGCAGAGTTAATTCTTCTGAAAAAAGATTCACTGGTAGCGAGCAGGTAACAGCTAACAATTTGCAGACCATAATCACTTGTTCCCTGTCCAAGTCAAGAACCAAAATGCCTATCAGTGGCCCTTTCCAGGTCTGATTATCATCTCAGGCGGTCAGGTGGGCAGGAGAACTCCATGGCTCACACAGGTCCCAGCACCCCGGGAGCTCCCATGAACTCTGTGTGGAGTAACAGAGGGGCAGATGAAGGAAATCCTTCCTTACAGAAATAGTCCAGTTAACAAATGAATGAGGAATGCCTGAATGGCAGCATCGTTTTGCAACTCCCTAGTATTCATAGGTCTAGACAATGAACATCCATGACTCAAACACTAATTGTTTTCCCAACCTCATTGAGAAACATCTCAGACGTGTATGCTTTCTACCACCAAAATATTTCTATTATCTATCCTGAATTTGATCAGATTTGTAGAACTATTATTCATTTACAAGAAACACAAAATTGCACAACGGAAATGCTATTAGGGGAAAAAAAAAAGGGTGAAGAAAGAAGTTGTGGATTAAAGAACTATTCAGAGGAATTCTTTTTTAAAGAATTGATTCATGGTGCTTACAGTTTTTTCAGGATAATTACTTCATAAGAAGGGATATACAAGCCTTCCAGAGTGGCTGGTAAAGTTCTAGCATCCTGGGTGATGTTAGAAAGGTATTCCATTTATAACAGTTCATTAAGCTTTGTATTTTTTTTTTTTTTTTTGAGTGCTTCATTCTTTTTTTTTTTTCATTTATTTTTATTAGTTGTAGGCTAATTACTTTACAATATTGTAGTGGTTTTTGCCATACATTGACATGATTTTTTTTTAAAATCTGGTTTCTCTCTTCCTCTACCTACACACACATACACACTTAAAAAAGTTTAAAACTATCCTTTCAAAAAAAAGCTCTCCTTTCCTGTTCTTACACCAATTAGAAAGAATAATTTTGGATTTCATACCTAAAAAAAAGAAATGAAGAGGTCATTAGAAAAAGTCAGAACCCTGAGGAGGTCCTTTATAATTCTCTTACCCTTTAGCACTCTTTATTTTGAGCTATCCTGGAGGAACACTATATAATCTTTGCAATGCTCGGGGGCCCTAAAGGTTTGTATTTGCTCTGTCTTTTCTTAAAAAGTAAACCTCTGACCTTATCGTGGGGGTGAGACGGAGGTTTGGTGGATCTGTTCTTAACTGCTCAGTTCTACTAAATGCTCGATCTTTCTTTCTAGCTCTTTCGTGACACCCTGATTGGGGAGAGAGAGCTTCTTCTAGAGATTCCAACTTGAATAAGAAAGTCCCATGTCGCAAGGAGTTCAAACGCAGGGAGAGAAGTTGCACAGAACCATGGATAATTACTTGGTGAGCGGAGAGCAGAGCCAAGATACAGACAGAGGGGGTAAGGTGCTCCACCATCCCCTGAACTCAACAGCCGACTCTTGTGGTTTATCTTTGGAGGGGAAAGGAGCCGCGTTAACTCTGCAGGGACTGCAGGGAAACAGAGAAGGCAGCAGGAGGGAACAGAAAAGCAGAGTCTGGTAAACATTAGTTTCACAAGAAAAATCAGAGACGTATCTAAGTTTCTTTAAAAATTTCAAAATGGGGAGGAGGATATAGAAGCAGCATGGTAATCTAAATATGTTCACTTCATTAAAAATCTAAGCTCTAGATATAATTTAAATAAGGGTCAAAAGGCTTTCCATATCAAGTTTATTAAATTTCACTACTCATTAACAGTGATATAAACATGGGATATGTCATTACCAGATTGATTCTTGAATGGTGTATTTACATCTCTCCATGGCAGTAGTTGTTTAGTTGTTAAGTCGTGTCCAACTCTTGTGACTTCATGGACTGTAGCCCACAAGGCTCCTCTCCTGAACCACCCAGGAAGCATATATACATATATATCCAAAAAACCACTTTATATCCCAAAACCACTGCTTAGCCAAGACAGGTATATTTTTACGGAGGAGAAACTTGCATACCTAAAGTACAATGAGACACCCACAATCTCACACGCTACATATAGCTTTTGTACTCAAGGAGGTAAACCAGAGTTTAAGGGCGGTTTGGTAAGATCAGCTAGCTGCAGAGCTATAATTTCACAGAGTTCTAAAATTTCTTATAACCTACTTTTATTTTTTTTAACTACTCAAAACAAAAGGATTATTCAATACAATCATTCTAAGTCTTTGTTTTCATACTGAACAATGACACAGAATGGAATATATTAGCACGTGCAAATATATACTTCACCAGAGAAAAGCATGTTTCACCTTTTCTTCTTATATTTGCCCTCATTTGCTTTTGTGTTTGTCTTTATGTTTTAGAAAACAGAACTTAAAAGAAATAAATTGTTTGGACAATTCTTCGTTTTAACATCATTCAAGATCACTTACAAGATTTAACTGAAATCCTAAAGAAAAATGTGCCAGAAATTTCTGTACCATTTTCAGCTTGATCCTAACCTTTTAAAACTTTTTAGTTTTTCAATGTCATCTTTTTACCACATTCTCAGCAAAATGTTGAAGAGGTTTTACCAGTTAAAAATCTCTGCGATTCACGTGCCAGAATCTAGGTCCTGGTGAATGTCGCAATCTACAACAGCACCAGAGGAATCCAAGCATTTGTTCCTTATCACAGGGGTGAAGGCTCCCTCCAACTGCCCTGTTGTGCAGTTACTTTTAAGGAAAATAATATGAATTATAAGAAGGATCTAGCTTTAGCTCAGAAAACCAGTCATAACACAGGCTAGCTGTGTGGCTTTGGGCAAATTACTTGGTCTCTTTGAGCCTCCAGAGCCTCACAGAAAATAGACTACATTATCTACGTGCATGAGAATTAAATGAAGCTATATATATATATTTATATATATATATATATCCTCTGATTTAGAGTAAGAACTCAAAAGTTCCTATTTCCTTCTCTTTTCTCATCAGAGGTGTTGAGAGTGGCGGGATGAGAAGAGTCTGCCTGAGATACCACTCTTGGTCTGGAATAGTTGGCTCTTCAATTGTGGTCCACGGCCAGTAGTGCTGACACGGCCTGTGAGCCTGCTAAAAAGGCAAATTCATGGCACGGGCCCGAACTCAGTCTAGCAAATCACAGTCTCTCTGGATGAGCCCAAGAAACCGTGTTTTAATAAGCTTTCTGGCTGTTTCTTTTACTCTTCTCTTTTTTTTTTTTTTGGCCTTGCTGCTCAGCTTGTGGAATCATAGTTCCCCAACCAGGGACTGAACCCTTGCTCCCCGCAGTGGAAGCATGCAGTCCTAACCACTGGACCATCAGGGAAGTCCCTAGGTGTTTCTTAAGACCATTAAAGTCTGACAACTTTTGTTCCAAAAACACAGAGTCCTGATGGCTGGCGGCCTCTCGCGACCCCTCATCCCGTTTCCTGACCTGGGCTGGCCGCCTCCTCCCTCCGCTTGCCACGCCAGCTCCTGCCACTGCCCGGCCCTGGAGACTCTGCTCTTGACATCGCTGGCTCACTTCCCAGACTGTCCCTCCTGCAATCCTCTCCTGCTGACAGCGAGGTAACCCTCACATCGCCATCCCCAGACCGTGCTGTTAGACAGACAGGGATCCACTCAATTTGCATGGTGCTCTCAGGAGTGGGCTGACCTGAGCCCATCTGAATACCAAGTGGTCCTTCCCGTCCAGAAAACGCATCATTCTGCCAACCCACAGCCTGGGGCAGAGAACTTGCAAGAACTCTGAATTCCCTGCGCCTCACGTTCAAGGCTTTCCTTCGAATTGACAAGTCAACCGAGGAAGGTCTTACAGATCTAGCTGGTCCAGGTCCCAGAACTGAGTCCACACCCACATCCCGCTTCCTTGCCCCAGCTGCAGAGAGGGTTCGTCTGAACACCTCATACCTCACATCTCGACCTTCTGGAGACAGCTCATTGCAATTTATATCCCTTCAACCATTCTGCCTCAAGTTAACATAAAAAGAGCAACACTCTGGCAAATAAATACTCTAAACAATTTATGATTGACACTTGCTGGAGGTGTACATCCTCGTGGCTACTGGCCTGGACTAGGAGCATCATATCTACGTTTGTTGGTTGGTTTAGTTGGCAAGTTGTGTCCGACTCTTTTGCAACAGCGTGGGCTATAGCCTCCAGGCTCCTTTGTCTTTGGGATTCTCCAGGCAAGAAGACTGGAGTGGGTAGCCATTCCCTCCTCAGGGGGAATCTTCCTGACCCAGGGACTGAACCCAAGTCTCCTGCGTTGCAGGCGGTCTCTTGCATTGCAGGTGGATTCTTTACTGCTGAGACACCAACTAAAAGCATCATACCTATTTATAACAGACAAATATTTCTGGATGAGAAAGACCGTCCACACAGTATGAGGAGCCCATTGTGCACCGGAGTGATTTCTGTTGCTTAGCTGCTTAGTACCCCATCTGTCTGCAAGAGGGAGTATGTCCTGCCCCCTCCTTTGGGGGTACAGGGGGCACCACCGTGCCCAGCCTGCTCCCTGGCAAGGATACGACCAGGACGGGCCAGTCACATTCGGCTGCCCACAGTGATTGCTTCAATTAATATAAAATATTCATGCAAATAAACTATACTTAGAAGATAATATGCAAGCATTATTTTTGAATATTGGGTATATGGGTAATTATTTGTAAATACTTCCTTAGTACTGCTGGTCTGTCATCTTTTCAACAATGTGAGAAAACAAGCTTGCCAGGTATGTTTTCAAACAGCTTGAAGAGATCAAGAAATATTACTCGAAAGTTTCTGTATTTATGTAAAAGTTACTTACATGCACTTATTGTGAGGCCGCTGTGATCCTTTAGTGTTTTCTAAATGACACACATTTAATCAGTAAAATAACCCTCTGAGGAAACAGGCAGAGAAACCCATCAGAGCTGCACAGTCAGTAATCCACGATGCCAGAATCAAAACCATACCCTCAACTGCCAGGCCACTGGGCTTCTTAGCTGCGGGACTAAACTCATTCAACCCCCTCTATGGAGTCCACACTCTAAGAAGCACAGAGAATTCTGTCTGTGAGCACCCGATCTCATCTATGGCCATCCTCCCCTGAGCTGTGATTTTTGTCAGATCTCATCAGCTAAATAAAACCAAATGCAGCCGGTATTCAGAAACACGAGAAGAGCACAGTGGCTTTAAGAATGCCCTAGATGTTACTGAGGTGGCACGTTTCCTCAATATTTAAAAATAATAACATTGTTTGCATACAATCTCCTAATTAGAATACAATGTGTTTACAATGAACAGAGTTCCATGTACAATGAACATCATTAAACAAATCTCCTGTTAAAAACACTTAATATGAAAACAAATGAAGCCAGAATAACCTCTTATTAATGAGACATGGCATGAATGGATAATGACATCTGGGATCGTATATTTTCTCTCTATAAAAATTTCAATTAGTCCTGGCAGCCACGGACTTAATTATTACCTTCAAATATTAATTTTAACCTTCAAATGAATGATTTAGCAATGCTCCAAGATTAAGAAATTAAACCAAGCAGTTTTCTTCACTTGAGTACCTTTCAGTACTAGCCTCCTAGTAAAACAATCTCTAAATTGGCAGACTTTCTTAAGATTGAACCCGGGTCTCCTGCATTGCAGGAGGATTCTTAACCATCTGAGCCACCAGGGAAGCCTGGAATTCTAAAACAGGTTACTAAATTAAGCACTAAGTTTTGACAGTAAATAATTACTACTTATTCAAGTCAAATGGTCATATTTCACCCAATTATTACCTTATTAAATCATCTCTGCAACCTTATCAACACATACACACCAACCAGAGGAAAAGCTCCCTGATTCAGACTAATAAACATTCCTAAACACTAAACTAATGAAGTTAACTCACCGACTGAAGAGTGGGACAGGGCTTAGTGACTGAACAACAAATCAACCATTGAAAGAAAACTTAACTTCGTTGCTTTTTGAATACTCAAGCCAGAGAAACAAATTATTCAGGAGAAGTTTTGAAGATGTGTAAATGGCACGGGTTCAGGCAAGATTCTGAAATACAGACACCTTTTAAAGACCCTTGGAAACAGTTGATTATTACTTCCTTCTTCGTGGCTCTGAATCCATTATCTTAATTTCATATTCACTAGTAGGTTAGCTAAGGAAGAGTTCACACTAAGAACATAAATGCCACACAAATTCATGACTCAAAATAAGTAGCATTTTCAGTTTTACTAAAAACTTTCATTAGATTTCATTTACTATTCTAAAAATAGAACTGAATGTAATTCTTAACTTAAAAAATGTTTGTATATTATTAAAAATACATAAAGCTAAAAGAATGGTCATTAGATTATTTATAGCTGGTTCCCAATGATCCAAAGAGGTCCACACATGCTTAACATGAAAGAGACAGCAAGTGGGTCTCATCTCCATGGCAACCCTCATCAATTAGTAATGATCTCCCAGAGCACATTTTCGAGAAGGATCCTTAGGCAGCATGGCCAGTGCTGGGATGCGAGTGAAGACTATAGCAGCCTGGGTGCCATGCTGGAGTCACCTCCGCCCACTATTAATACATATTCAGAGACCACCAGGATAATAATTCAATCAAACATAATCTAGAAAGAAAATGAGCCTGCAAGAGTGAGTGGCACATTCCACATTCCAAAGCCAAATAAAGGCGATTTGGGGTAAATGCTTGTTGCTACATCAACTATCTGGTGATTCTCTTCTGATGGCGCCAGGGTCAATTTCACTGTTCATTCTTGACAGGAGATTGGATTTTCTTAGGCTTCACTTTACATTGCTCACTCTGGGAAGAAAACGGCATTTTCTTGGTTTTTACTTTATATATAATTTATGGAAGGAAGTTGAACATTCTTGTGTTTCACTTTACAGGATACTAACAGTAAAACCACCCAGCCCACACCCTAATCCCCCTGGGTAACATTAGCTGCTGCTGGACGTGGGCCAGGACATCCACACGGGGCTCTGCTCCAGAGCTGCTCAGCCTGGTGCAGCCCGGGAATGTGCCCGGGGGCGAGGGCACGCAAACCCACAGCATAGGCCGGGCATTTAAAACGGCATTTCAGTTTTAAAGTAGGCACAAATGTATTACTTAGAAGAACGTAAAATTGGCATGGATCTCTAGAAGGAGAAAAGAGATTACAAAAAAATGTTCCCTTTATGGAAAGACCTGCATGCGCGCGTGCACACACACACACACACACACACACACACACACACATCCTCTTGGGTTCAGTCTTTGCATTTATAACACTTTGGTGGAAAGCTCAGAGAAACACAGCATCGCTCCGTTGGTGTCCATAAAGTAAGGACTGACTTGGAAAATGGAACAGTTATCTTGATTTTAAAAGGGGAGAGGAGTGGCAAGCTGATCCTGGTTACAACTTAACTGCTGACAAGTACATTTGGGCCGAAAAAGTTCTCTTTCTTAATCTGCACCATAATCACATTAATGGTAGCAATACTAAACATTTATTTGAGCATTTCCAGGCAATATGACCCAGAACCTGGTGTCCCTCTTCCAGTACTTGCCAAGAATATTCCATCTGGTCGTGAACCTCTGTATTTTGTATTACATCTCCTCTGTCCAGAACGTTCTCTCTCAGATATTTCCCTGGCTCTTGCTGATACTTTTCCACCATTTTTCTAAAATAGCACCCCACCCCATCAAGACTTTGATTGCCCAATGGCCTCACCTGTCTGTATTCTTCTCAGCACAGATACTGTGCTATGCGTTTCTGTTGAATGATCAGTTAACCCGCAGGGAACACACCGCTAAGGCAGCCCAGCATTCTGCGCTGCTTATCACATATTGTCAAAGCCCATAAACACTGCCTGGCATACAGTAGGAGGATTAAATATTTGCGACATGACTGACGACTAGATGTATCTGTTTATTCAGAAATGCATCACAGGAGACATGAAGACGTCAGACCTGCACGCCTACAACACACCCCTCCCGGCACGGAAAGACGGGCTCCCAGGCCTCCCCAGCAGGGCCACTGTCTGCCTTATTTAAGGAACACACAACACCTCATTGCCCGCAGAAATGCCAAATATTGTGAAATAAGCCCACTGGTGATACAAAGGTGAACCTAGTCCCTCTGGTGATACCTTTTTTTTTCTTAAACTGACACTCACCAAGAGGTAGCAGGGAACATACTAGGCACAGAAGATGTCATATTTGTCCCCTGGAGTGGTGGTGGGTGCTGCAGACTGTGCCCTTCCGAAATCCAAATGTTAAAGCCCCAACCGTAAATGGGGGTCTTTCGGAGTTGATTAGGACTCAGTGAGGTAATAAGGGTGGACCCTAATCTGATCGGACTGGTGGTCTTAAAAGAAGAGGTGGAGGAGGTGCTTTAGTTGCCAAGGCACATCCAACCCTCGTGATCCCATGGACTGTAGCCCGCTAGGCTCCTCTATTCATGGGATTCTCTAGGCAAGAACACTGCCCTTCTCCAGGGGATCTTCCTGACCCAGGGATCGAACCCGAGTCTCTTGCATCTCCTGCATTGCAGGCCGATTCTTTACTGCTGAGCCACCGGGGAAGCCCAATAAGAGAAGGAAGACAGCAGTTCTCCCCTCTCCACACACACTGATGGCGAAGATCCATGTGAGGACACGTGAGAAGGGGGTCATCTACAAGTCAGGAAGAGAGCCCTTGGCAGGAAGCAAACTGGCCAAGCCCTTGGTCTTGGAGTTCCAGTCTCCAGAACTAGTGGCATTGTCTTGCGGCAGCATGGACTAACGGGCAGAGGGTGGAGACCCTTAACAGCCTTGAAATCCTCTAAAACCCATTTCTCCTTTCCTGTTAACTCCTCCCCAGGTGAAAAAGGGGGGGTATATGTAAACATACAGCTGATTCAGTCTGACCTACAGCAGAAATGAACACAACTTTGTAAAGCAACTATAGCTGAATGAAAATTAACACCAGCCAAATCCTCCCAGCGTGGTGCCCACAAGCCCGGCTTGTCCTCATGCAGGAGCTGCTCTGGCTGGGACTCCCCACCACAGGAACACAAGTTAGCAGGCCTGAGAAAGCCTTTCTTTCTATCCCGACATCTTTCTAAGGCTCAGTAAGTCTAAATATGGGGGTTTATTGATATAAACTTCTCAGGGGTCTGTGAAAATTATATTAACCTATGGTAAAAGTTTAGCACATTGTGTCACACAGAGTAAATGTCATATAATATTGGTTACTATTATCAGTAATGCATCTGGCCCCATCACTTCATGGCAAATAGATGGGGGAACAATGGAAACAGTGACAGACTTTATTTTCTTGGGCTTCAAAGTCACTGCAGATGGTGACTGCAGCCATGAAATTAAAAGACACTTGCTCCTTGGAAGAAAAGCTATGATAAACCTAGATAGCATATTAACAAGCAGAGATATCACTTTGCCCACAAAGGTCCATATATAGTCAAAGCTACGGTAGTCATGTATGGATGTGAGAAAGTGAAAGTCGCTCAGTTGTGTCCAACTCTTCCATCAACTATACAGTCCATGAAATTCTCCAGGCCAGAATACTGGAGTGGAGAGCCCTTCCCTTCTCCAGGGGATCTTCCCAATTCAGGGATCAAACCCAGGTCTCCCACATTGCAGGCAGATTCTTTATCAATTGAGTCAGAAGGGAACCCAATGGATGTGAGAGTTGGACTATAAAGAAAGCTGAGCACCATAGAATTGATGCTTTCAAACTGTGGTGCTGGAGAAGATTCTTGAGAGTCCCTTGGACTGCAAGATCATCAAACCAGTCCATCCCAAAGGAAATCAATCCTGAATATTCATTGGAAGGACTGATGCTGAAGCTACAGCTCCAATACTTTAGCCACCTGATGCAAAGAATTGACTCATTTGAAAAGACCCTGATGCTGGGAAAGATTGAAGGTGGGAGGAGAAGGGGACGACAGAGGATGAGATGGTTGGACGGCATCACTGACTCAATGGACATGGGTTTGAGTAAACTCCGGGAGCTGGCGATGGACAGGGAGGCCTGGCGTGCTGCAGTCCATGGGGTCGCAAAGAGTCAGAAATTACTGAGTGACTGAACAACAACTATTATCAGAAGCAGGATCATCCAATTTTACTACCAAAATAACACTATGCAGTGTATACAACCAGTACCGCCGTTTCAGGAAACTGAAGCAAAGAAAGATCACTCAGGTCTAAGTGGGGGAGCCGAGGTTTGAAGGTCGGCAGCCCGACTCCAGGGTCTAAGCTCTCAACTCGGTAACTGGCTCAGGGTGAAAACTCTGTAAAGGTTACTGCTCTTATTACTAATGCCACACGACCATATTAGTAAAAGTAAACAAAATAGGCCATAAATCAAGAAAGCAATTAATTTTTTCCCATGCTGTTCTTATAAGGACTCATCAATCATTTTATCAACAGTAAAACCTTAATTTTATCTGCTTATTAAAGAGAATGCTTCTTTGTGTACATGAAAAATAGCTGTTATCTCGATATATTCTTGAAAGTATTGAGAAGTTCTGAGTAAGTAGTTCAGGTTTGTGAGTTCTATGGGAGTTAATACCATCCACCAATAACAATGAAGGAAGCTGGCTTTGGTCTTTCTCTCTATGGGCAGCGCCTGACCACTCTTCCCTCGAAACAGTGGTCTCAAGTCTCATGCAGGAAAGAAACTTTGTAATAACAGCCTGCTGAATGCACAGTATTTTCAAGCATACACGTATTGAATAAGATTCACTAAAATGGCAATGGGCTTCCCTGGTGGCTCAGTGGTGAAGAATCTGCCTTCCATGCAAGAGATGTGGGTTCGATCCCTGGGTAGGGAAGATCTCTTGGAGAAGGAAATGGCTGTCCACTCCAGTATTCTTCCCATGGACAGAGGGGCCTGGTGCTACAGTCCATGGGGTTGCAAAAGAGCTAGACATGACTGGGCAACTAAACAGCAACAACAAAAATGGCAATATACATACATGTTCTCTGACTCTAGTTTAACTGCATCAGAAATCAAAATCAATGAGAAGCCTTTTTTATGGGGGAAAAAATAGCTAAAAATGATAAAAATGTGTGAAACAGAATGATAAAATCCTACATGTAAAAACAGAAACAAATTCAAGAACAATGTCATTAGTTTTACTAGGTAGGAAGTACAATTTTTAAAGAGAAAAGACCAAAATCTTAACCATCTCTTTTAAGAAGTTTTAAGAAAAAAAAATTCAGCAAAAGCAACCCAAAGTATTAGAAGGATAGAAATAATAAGTGCAGAAAATAATAATAGAAAGCAAATGATAAGAAAGATGAATAATATCAGTGTCAAAATTAATTTCTTTCAAAAAGTAAAATTGGCTAACGTCCTACAGGAACAGAGAAAGGAAGAAAATAAAAATACAAATAGAAAATAGCAGAACTGAAGAGGAAGTACAACTACAGATGCTACTACCTAGATTAAATATATATGAATTTCTCATGAATCATTTTGTGCTAACAGATTTGGACATATGAACAAAATAAGCAAATTCCTGAACACTGAAACTCAAAAGAACTGAATCAAGAAGAAACAGAAAGCTTGAATTGTTTCAAAAGCATTGAGGAAACTGTATCAGCAGTTAAAATGTTACACCCATATGATTTCACAGGCGTGATCAACCAAACAGTCAAGAATGAATTATGGCCAATATCATATCAATTAATCAATAGAATAGAAAAAGTGGGCACATTCCAACTCATTTTATCATGGTATAAATACATAACCTTCATAACAAATCTGACAAGGAAAGAATGAGGAAGTACAATTATAGGTCAAGTTAATTTAAGGATGTAGACATAAAACAAAACAATAGGACATTATATGTTAAAGTATTTTAATATCTCTGAAACCAAAATACATCTTACAGCCTAAGATACTTTATAATCATGTGCCACTTAAAATATTAATATTCTTGAAATAGGAATGCATGTTACTTAAATGACATTTTAAACTTGAAAAAAAGTATTGGTAAGTGAAACTCTAACAATAAGAATAATTCATAACCAACTTGGGTTTATCCTAGAAATGCAAGGTTGGCTTAACATTAAACTATCAATTACTATATTTAATGCAACATGTCATTCACAGAAGAAAACTTATTTGATTATCTCAAACAGAACTGAAAACCTTTTAACAAAATTCAACACCATTTGAGAAAGAAAAAAAAAAAAAAAACACCTTAACATGCTAAGAACAGAAGGGAACCTCCTTAACCTGATAGAGGTGTCCACAAAATGCCTATTTACATTGGAAGCATTTCCTGTAGGATTTAGAACAAAACAAAGGTGCCCATTATTACTACTTCATTTCAACACTGCATTGTGAGTCCAAGCTAGTACTGTATGGTAGGAAAAAGACATAAAGGGATTAAGGATTAGCAATGAAGAACAAAAGTGTCATTATTTGCAAATGTTATCACTCCTTTCATATAAATAATCTAGGAGACTTTTCCTACCAAGTATTGAGATTCATTATAAAACTATAATATTTAAGAAAATATTATAATGGTGAAAGGATTGTATATATAGATGAATAAATATAAATTGAACAGCAATACAAAAATAGAACCACATAAAGATTGACACTTCATACAGAGAAACGGATGTAAAAGATATATTGATGTATTACTGCTCATCGGGAAAAGCTGGACTTTTCAATACATAGTGCTGTGGTGACAAGTTAGATATAAAGGGGAAGAAATGAAATTGGCTTCATTCCATCCCCCATAATCAAAAACCAAGTCCGAGTGATCTGAAGATCCAAGTGTGAAAGGCAAATCTTTAAAGCTTTGCAAAGATAATACAGTAGACTACTTCATGACCTCAGGATACAGTTTTCTTACAGAAGAAACAAATGTACAATCATAAATGAGATGATGGGCAGACCCAGCTATATTAACTTAAGAACTGGCATTCATCAAATACCCTGAAAGGGAGAGAGAAATAAGTTACGAACTGGGAGAAGAAACTCACGGCACATATAATTCACAAAAATTTGTTTCTAAAATATGTAAGAAATTCTTTTAAGAATAAATATTAAAAAATAAAAAACAAAACAAAACAAAAAAACTAGTAAGCCAACAGGAAGATGAGCAACCAAAAAAAAAAATCCCCACCTAGGAGTTTAAAAGAAATGTAGGATGTCTCTGGTGGTTCAGTGGCTAAGACTCTGAGCTCCTAAAGCAGAGGGCGCGGGTTCAATGCCTGGTCAGAGAACTAGATCCCACATACTATAACAAGAGTTTACATGCTATAACTAACAGACATGCCACAACAAAGATCGCAGATCCCATGTGCCGCAGCTAAGATCCGGTTCAGCCTAATAAATAAGTAAATATATATATATATATAAGTATAAAAGGTGACCAAATGCCCTGTAAACATATGAAAACATTCTCAACATGGATAAATTCTAAATTTTAACTAGTATTGATCTTAATGGAGTCTTTTTATTACAAGCTAATTTTTAGTTGATTGACATTTTTGGAGCGTTTAGTAAATGTACAGATTTAAGTTACCACTGCCACAATCAGAATATAGAATATTCCATCACCCCAAAAACATCCTCATTCTAGCCCTTTGTAGTCACACGTTCTTCCTCCCACCCTGCCCCCCAAACCCTGGCAAACACTAATGTGTTCTTCATCGCTATAAATTGATCTTTTTAAGAAGGTTGTATAAATGGAAGTATATAGCATTGAATCTTTTGAGACAGAACTCTTTCACTAAGTAAATGCCATGAGATTCATCCAAGCTGTTGCCACCATTCTCTCTGCTGAGCAGGGTGCAACTGGATTTAAGAGCTGTAATCTGCTCACACCTTCACCCCTTGAAGGACATCTGGGTCATTTCCAGTTAGGGGGAATTATGACCAGAACTGCTGTAAACATTTGTGCACAGGTTTTTGTGTGAATATAAGTTTTTACTTTTCTAGAAAAAAATGCCAATGAGTGGGATTGTTGGGTTTTATGGTAAGTGTGTATGTGACTTCATGAGAAACTGGCCAACTTTCTTCCAGAGGAGCTGTCCATCAGCTACGGATGAGAGTTCTAGGTACTTCATATTCCCATCAGGACTTGCTAATGTCACTATTTTTTTCATTTTAGCCATTTTAATAGGCATGCAGCAGTATCTCATTTTGGTTTCCAATTATCCACTGTTAGCTTATAAAAACACTGTTTTACACAGACTTAGAAAACGAACTTATGGTCGCCTGGAGGAAAGATGGGGGGAAGGGATAATTAGGGAGGCTGGGGTGGACATGTACAAACTGCTAAACTTCAAATGGATAACCAACAAGGACCACTGACTGTAAAGCACCAGGAACTCTGCTCAATGTTATGTGACAGCCTGGATGGGACAGGAGTTTGGGGGAGAATCTGCTTCCCTGGTGGCTCAGACGGTAAAACATCTGCCTGCAATGTGGGAGACCCGGATTTGATCCCTGGGTCGGGAAGATCCCCTGGAGAAGGAAACAGCAACCCACCCCAGTACCCTTGCCTGGAAAATCCCATGGAAGGAGGAGCCTGGTAGGCTACAGTCCATGGGGTCCCAAAGAGTCGGACACGACTAAGCGACTTCATTTTCACTTTCCTTTCCTTGGGGGAGAATGGATACATGTATATGTATGGCTGAGTCCCTTTGCTGTCACCTGAAACGATCAAAACATTGTTAATCGGCTATACTCCAATACAAAATAAAAAGCTTTTTTAAAATACTGTTTTAATTTATGTACATATTGTACCCTTGAGGAGGTACATCATCACTCCCCAGATCTTAAGTATGGGCTATTACATGGTGACTTTCTTCTCAAGAGGATAGTATGGAAAAAGGAACTTCATAGTATAAAAAAAACCAAAAACACCCTGACCAGACACTACCTCAGCTGAATTAGGGTCAACATCAACAGGGATAAGTGAAGTGAGTGAAAGTCACTGAGTCGTGTCCAGCAGTTTGCGACCCCACCAACTACACAGTCCATGGAATTCTCTAGGCCAGAATACTGGAGTGAGTAGCCTTTCCCTTCTCCAGGGGATCTTCCCAACCCAGGGATCGAACCCAGGTCTTGCACATTGCAGGCGGATTCTTGCATTACAGAAACACCTGTGGTAATTGCGGGAGACGACAGGTTGGGGGCCAAGGATACACTGAGTCAGCTGAAAACATGATTTAAATTGAAGACACCGCGTCTTCAGTTTCATTTGTATTCTCCACGTTCCTAGAAAAAGCGCTCTCTCGCTCGGTGTGTCTGACTCTTTGCGACCCCATGGACTGTAGCCCGCCAGGCACCTCTGTCCATGGGGATTCTCCAGCCGAGAATAATGGAGTGGGTGCCATTCCCCTCTCTAGGGGATCTTCCCAATCCAGCGGCTGAACCCGAGTCTCTTGCATCACCTGCATTGGCAGTCGGATTCTTTACCACTGTGCCACCTGGGAAGCCCGTATTCAGTACTGTAGTGTAAAGATTATGAAAGGCATATTTTCCCTACAGCAATATCTGAGAACCTTCCCAGCGTATGTGACAATTCAGTAAGGGCTTTCAAAAGTAAAAAAAAATACCTCATTTGTCACCACACCATTTAAAATATAACATTTTGGCTCAGAATCAAACGCTATACAATGATTATGTGTAAGAATGTTAATAGAGGAAGAAACTCCATTTCTTGGCAACATTTAGAAATTCAAATACTTTTGTTAAAGGTATTCCAAAAGCAAAACCTGTATTTCCACCACCCCTGCTTCTCCAGGCTCCTCTTGATACAGGATGATAACATACTTTATTTGGAGCCTAGAGTAAAGGAGGAAAGTCTTGGCTTTAACCATAAAAAGGCAAATGTAACAGAAAAACATTTGCCCGTGTTGGCTGCCACAGGAATTGGAAAACGTTTTACCAAAAGTCAGACTGAGAAACGATAAGCCAGTTTCCACTAAGAAACAGAAACCACTTTCCTTCTGCTCTTTTTTTCCAACTTAAATCTCAACCTGGTTTTAGCAAGTCCCAAGGCAAAACTAGGATTTCCAATCTTGATTAGTCTAGATTGGCCTCTGTGTCAAGGACACAATCCTTAAGACTCCCCAGACAAGCTCCATTTACACTGTTCTTTCACAGCATCTTTGGATGCACATCGTGTATGTGTGTGTGTGTGTTTCCAGAAAGTTTTATGTGTTTAAGGATATATACTGCTTGGGGTTATATCTGTAGATCATTACTAGAGAAGTTTCCCTGAAAACAGCCAAAGCTATCTTGATAAAGAACAAACCTGGAGGTATCATGCTCCCTGACTTTGAACTGTACTACACAGTTGTCGTAATCAAAATAGTACGGTACTGGCATAAAAACAGACACACAGATCAATGGAACAGCATAGAACACCCAGAAATAAACTCACACACATATGGTCAATTATTATGAAAAACTGTAGCAAAATTATGATGATGAAGGAAGCAAGAATATAACAATGGGGGGAAAACACTCTCTTCAATAAGGGGCTTTGGGAAAACTGGACAGCAACATGTAAAAGGATGAAAGTAGACCATTTTCTCACATCCTTTACAAAAACAAATGCAAAATGGATTGAAGACGCTGATCTGATGGATTTTCCTGTCCAAGAATGCCATAGAAATGGATTCCCGCCATACGCAACCACTTGAGTTTGGCTTCCTTCCTTAGTCCATGCGTTCTGAACGGGCAAGTGAGAGTGATGCTGTCGCCAAAGAAGTGAAAACTGACTCTCGGCAGGTGGAAAAATCTTAGATATTTCAATGGTCTGGGTCTGCCAAAGGGCTACAGTACACAAACAGAGAGATGATACCTCTGTGGTATCATGAAGGGACTAGGCAGGTGGGGAAAATATGTAAAAGGGCTGCAGGGAATAATAATTTTTTAAAGGCTGAGAATCACTGATTTCACATAATGCATCTGAGATTCATCTACAATAGTTTGTTACTTTTAACGGTTGATGGTATTTTAGTATTAAAAAAATGCCAGTTTGTTTATCATTCAGATGAATCTGGATGGACAAACGAGGAGACCTGGGCTTGGATCCCGCTGAGACACCTACTGGACAGGTCACTTCCGGCAGATCATCTAACCTTTCTAAACCTCATTTATAAAACAGAAACAGTCATAGGTGCCTCTTCTGCTGTAGAGGACCAAAGAAAGGACCGGAGACTCGAGCATGGAATCAGAGCTCCCGGGAAGCCAGGGAAAGACCACGGCACCCGCAGCAAGACATGAGCAGACCCGAAGCTGGGATCCCTGATCGTATAAGGGGCTGCTCCCTCGCGGAAGAAGAGACATCTTCTATTTAGCAGGAAAGCCAAGACTCATGGAGACAGAAATAAAGAGAGAGGCATGCAGGAACTGAGAAGAAGTGAACGAGACAACAGCAGTGGAGGCTGTTAGCACCCTAACGCACAGCGACTGGAGTCTGCAGCTGGGACAGGAGATGAACTCACTGCAGGGCCAGGCCTGTCGGAAAAGCTATCACAGCCACGGTTCTACCCTTCGCTAGGGACAGGCACAGGGCCAGCATCTCACAAATGGCCGTGACAAACGCACGGAGCAAATGGACATCTGATGAGCACTTAGGAAGAGGAAGCACACGAACACCTGAGGGACTGGTACAATTTCATCCACCGCATCCGTACATTACCAAGACTTAGAAAGGGCAGTTAAAGCTGTTGGCATCAGCAGTGATGGGGAACGCACCACCTTGGAAGGTAATCTATTTCTTTCTTCAACAACCAAAGTATCAGATCGGGGCTCATTATAAGGAAGAACATGCAGGTCTTCTTGCAGTTGTGTCCACTGGCTATCCCTCAAACAGGTAAAGTCCAATCCTTCTTTCACATAACAGATCTTCAAATATTTCCGATCACTGTCATTAGGTGATCATGTTCTCATCTGCCCAGGACAGTCCTAGATGAATGCACATCAGCCCAGCATAAGCACTAATAGCACCTTCTTTCACTCTCAAAGGGTTCTGGTTTAGACAATAAATTATAGGATCACTGAGTTCTGAGATACCTTCCCGACGCTCTCCTCTTCAGACTAAACATTCGCCTTCTTACCACCCACTCCACCTGTGACTTTATCTCTGGGCTCTTCACTCTCCCTAAGCCCTGAGCTCTGAACAAGCTCTTTTGACTAATATCCCTAAACTAAACCCAATAGTCTAGGTACAACATCACAGGAAAAATCAGAATTTATCCTTCTGACCATATAAGAGCACCTTTGCATTTTCATAAATCAGGTTACAATATTTAAGCTGAGCCCAAATTATCAATGAAAAGTTTCTCACCCTTTCCCCTCGTGTTTCCACCAGGCAATCCTGTATTCATGCAACAGATTTTTAGACCCTGGTGCAAGGCTTTTCAATGCTACATTGGATTTCATTTAGTTCATTACCATATCCAAGTCTATGCGACATTAAGGTCCTGATTCTCTGATGAACGTGATCTTTTGCTGCCTTGTACTATCTGCAAGTCTGATAAACTTGCATTTTCCTCTATAATATTAATTAAAATAGGAAAAAAAAAAAAAAGACTGAACTTGGAACTATTGTCAGAATCCTAGAATAAGCCCAAAGAAATTGCCTCTCCAGATCCCACTGCCTCCTCATGGACACCTCTAAGTATGATCACTCAAATACTAGCATGTCTAACTAAAAAGGTTAACAAGTCCGTATCTTACCACGTTCTTCGTAAGAATGGTACACAATATTTTGTGTAGATGCACCATGTCTATGGCAGGAGACTATTTTGGGACACAAGGTGGAAATATCCTGAAAACAGATCACAAGGACAGAAGTCCATTCACTCGCTGGTATTCCCCACGTCATTCGATACATACAGGTTCTCCTGTGTGTCGGGCACCAGCCTTGGTGGTACAGTGGTAACAAGGTACCTGGCCCTACCTACATGTGACTCTGAAAAAAACACTTATTTTTAAAGAGTTAGGGGAAGATCCAGTAAGAAAACCAAGTAGGGAGTCAAAGATTACAGGGGAGAGCAAAGAGAATGTCTTACAGGAAGGGCTGAGAAAGAGCCTGGATGACGGCAGAACCTGCATTGACACGTGTGCACTAACATGTGAAATCGATAGCTGGGGAGAAATTGTTATATAGCAGGCAGCCAGGTCTGGTGCTCTGTGATGACCAAGAGAGGTGGGATGGGGGAGGGGAGGGAGGCTCAAGACAGAGGGGACAGATGTGTAATTATGGATGATTCGCGCTGTTGTATGGCAGAAACACAACATTGCAAAAATTAAAAAGCAAAAAACAGTTTTTAAACAAGGACCCTGAGCCCAGATGGGGAAAATGACAGTGATACAGACATCCCTGGAAGACAGACAAAGGACAAAGGACAGGTGGTAGTGGGTTTGGCCTTGAACATGTTAAATAATGATGGGAAAGTGATTTGAAGATTAAATGTAGAAAAGAATCCTTTTTCCAAAAATAAAAAGGCTGGAAGAAAAATAATGAATATTTGCATGAAATGGCAACCCACTCCAGTACTCTTGCCTGGAAAATCCCATGGATGGAAGAGCCTGGTAGGCTACAGTCGGTGGAGTCACAAAGAGTCGGACACGACCGAGCGACTTCACCTTCACCTTCACACAGAAAAAGGTTTTCTAGGCATTTTATAAATGCCTAGGGCTTCCCAGGTGGCGCCAGTGGTAAAGGGTCTGCCTGCCAGTACAGGAGACTCTGGAGACTCAGGTTCGATCCCTGGGTTGGGAAGATCCCCTGGAGAAGGAAATGGCAACCCACTAGAGTATTCTTGCCTGGGGAACCCCACGGACAGAGGAGCCTGGCAAGGCTACAGTCCATGCGGTCGCAAAAACTCAGACACAGCTGAGCACTGGAGCTCACAGCACACAAAGCATAAAAGCAAAGAAACAAAAATTCAAAACAGTAAACATCACAAGAGTCTATAAAATCTAAATGGAAAATACACGTGCGGCACATCACAGCTTTGACTTCACGCTCAGGGCCACGTGTCTGGGAGTCCCAGGTGGGGGAGAGGACAAGGTCAGAATTGCATGGAACGTGTCACGTGGGCGGAGGAGGCAGCAGGTCACCACGACAGCAGACAGCAGAGCAGGAGGGGGGTGGACGAGGGGCCCCGCCCTCGGGACCCGGCAGAGGCTGGGACCGCATCTCTGCACGTCCAGCGGGCATGGCTGCTGGAGGTCTGTCCCGAGATGAGACGGAAGTGAAGCAGTGGGCAGGACCCCTGGGGAGGTTGGCAGTGGCTCCCTAGCCTGGATCCTGAGAGCCATGCCCTCCCCGCAGTGTAGACAGGCCATCGGTGGAAGCCCATGGAAGGGCAGCCGGCTCTGCCGTCTGGCCCGCAAGCTCAGGCCCGCACCTGCCCCGCCAGCCTCCCTGACTTGCAGCGGCAGCTTCTCCTCACTCTTCCAACAGGGGTGGAAGCAGCTGATTCTGTACTAAGCCCTTTATCCCTTAGAATACAGACAGGAGCCTGTTCTCCTGAAGGAACCCTGATTGACACCCACTGGATTTATTAAGAGGATCACTGTTTACTTTTGAAAGGTCAGATTATAGTAAAGCAATGAACAGGAAAATGAGATCAGAGGGTATTAAAAAAACAAAAACAAAAACAGCCAGCCATCATTCATATCATTTGTAGAGCATACGCTCAACAAATATTGAGTTGAGTCTGGAAGGACTATTTCAAGAAGATAGGCAATTAAAAAATGAAGAAGAGACATATTAAGGTACTTCAAAGGCTCATGGGTCATTTTCCGTTGTAAACCCTAAGACAACAGAGAAGACAGTAACGGCAATAGCAATAATAATAATAATAGAAGTTATTTATTGAATGATGTTTGTGTAACATGCCCTGTATCAAAATCATCTCATTTAATCCTCCCAACAATTCTAAGAGGTTGGCATTAACATGATATCACCATCTTTTCACATTAGACAATGAGGCTCTGAGAAGTTGGGTTAAAAAGGCCTGTTTGAGTGTGGAGATTTCTTAAAAAACTGGAAATAGAACTGCCATATGACCCAGAAATCCCACTTCTGGGCATACACACTGAGGAAACCAGATCTGAAAGAGACACGTGCACCCCAATGTTCATCGCAGCACTGTTTATAATAGCCAGGACATGGAAGCAACCTAGATGCCCATCAGCAGATGAATGGATAAGGAAGCTGTGGTACATATACACCATGGAATATTACTCAGCCGTTAAAAAGAATTCATTTGAATCAGTCCTAATGAGATGGATGAAGCTGGAGCCCATTATACAGAGTGAAGTAAGCCAGAAAGATAAAGAACATTACAGCATACTAACACATATATATGGAATTTAGAAAGGTGATAACGATAACCCTATATGCAAAACAGAAAAAGAGACACAGAAATACAGAACAGACTTTTGAACTTTGTGGGAGAATGTGAGGGTGGGATATTTCAAAAGAACAGCATGTATACTATCTATGGTGAAACAGATCACCAGCCCAGGTGGGATGCATGAGACAAGTGCTCGGGCCTGGTACACTGGGAAGACCCAGAGGAATCGGGTGGAGAGGGAGGTGGGAGGGGGGATCGGGATTGGGAATACATGTAAATCCATGGCTGATTCATATCAATGTATGACAAAACCCACTGGAAAAAAAAAATTAAAAAAAAAAAAAAAAAAAAAAAGGCCTGTTTGGTTTCAGTCCTTATTCACTCACAAGCTCAATTTCTCTCAACCTCCATCTTCTTCATCTAGGAAGTGGTAATATAGAAGGATTAACTGACGTAATTATGTTGGCACCAAAACCAGGTTAAGCCTCTCTCTTGTCAATCTTTAGTCACTCAGTCGTGTCCGACTCTTTTGCGACCTCATGGACTGTAGCCCGCCAGGCTCCTCTGTCCATGGGATTTCCCAGGCAAGAATACGGGAAAGGGTTGCCATTTCCTTCTTCAGGGGATCTTTCTGACTCAGAGAATGAACCCATGTCTCCTGCATTGGTAAGCAGATTCTTTATCACTGAGCCACCCTGGGAAGCCCTTTAAGGCAAAGTTAATGCACGAGATCATGACGCTACCAAGCAGACAGAAGAGCCAGCATTTTGATTCCATCAAGATTCCAAAGCCTACGTTCCAGAATCACAACACCACACAGAGGGACAAGGGTGAGGTTTCTGCTGCAAATGAAAGCTTTTGGGCTGCAGCTGGATCACACAACAAGAATAAGGAAACTGCTTCCATTTCATCTACAACAGTTCTCTGCTATTCCTAAGAAATGTCAGGTCTATTTGCCTTGAAAATGACAAGAGTGGGTACGAAGAACATCACGTATCTCCCACGGAGTCATATTCATTATGCCCTGTATCTCCCAGGTACTGGATATTGAGAGGAGCCCCAGGATACCCACGGAGTTGGGAAGGGTATCAAGGTCACTGCATCTGATACCCTTCTCTGCCCTAAGAGGATTCCAGGGGATCAGACGTAGGACAAAGCTTTTAGGGTCAGGTCTTCACTACTGCACAGGTCAGCCTGAAAGAGCAACACCACCGTCATTGCTCAAGAATCCAAGACGTAACTGATTCTCACCCAGTTCTGGCCTGCAGCGGACGAAAGCTACCCGAACACCTGAATGGCCAAGACGGAGGCTTCTCAGTTACTCTGAGGACTGTCGGGGTCACCTGGGCAGCACCATGGTTCAGCATTGGGGACGCTTTCTGCACTCTAGATGATTTCTTTGGCCACACACTGCATCAGAGAAAGGTAGTGTGTCTAGCACATCTAAGCTTTTGTGGAGAGGTTTGAGCTATCATGGATTTAAAGTTCTGACATAAGGAGGAATTCAAAATTGAATACTGGTGATTAAGTATCAAATAACCATGAAATCGCTAACATTTCAGAAGCTCTGATACAACTACAGCAGGGATCAGTGATCTGGAGGGGAGAAAAAAGCCTTCCTCAACCCTCTTAGGGTCCTTAGCAGGGTTGAAAAATTAAATGGACAAAAGACCAATAACAGGAGAAGAACACAAATTTATTTAATAAGCTTTACGGGACAGGGAAACCTTCATAAAGAAACAGAAATCTGAAGAAACAGTCAGGCCTGAGTCCTTCTTACGCTAAGTCTGATGAAGAGGGGATGGTCGTGAAGAACGTGACAGGTTCAAGTTCGCCCCAAACCATCAGAGAAAAAGAACATTCACAGCTTTAGCTGCTAATATGACTAAACAAGTAAAGAAAATAAATTAAACAATCTCAAGAAGTTACAAAAAACGAAAAAGCAGAATGAAGGAAGGAATAAAGATAAAAAGTCAAAATAACAGAATTGGAAAAAATAGCTAATAACAATAAATTTGGGATGGTTACTTTAAAAAGAAATATGAAAAACAGCTGAGCAATTAGATAACCTAAAAACTGAAAAGAAAGAATGAAAAAGCACAAATTGAGTAATAAATGAGAACAGGGGAACGACCAGAGAACAGTAGGAAAGTAAAGTATGTTAAGGGATTACCTCGTCCAATCAGTTGGAAAACACTGACGATTATCCATGAAAATACTAATACCAAACTGGCTCCTGAGGACAGGGAAATATCTAATCCATCCTATAGACACCAAAACTGTTAGACGAGAACTAATCCCCCAGAAAAAGTACAAGATCAAGTAAGTCATGAATGGAACACTACTAAACTGCAAGGAACACACAATTTCAGTGAAAGTTGAACTGTTCCATGGAAAACAGTGAAAGCTTCCAAATTCTTTTCAGGAAGTCAGCAGAACATTAGAACCAAAATCTAATCAAGTGAGCATCAAAAGAGGGGAAGAAAAAAAATTAGAAAATCAGACTTATGAATATTAATATCATAGTCTCATGAATATTAAAGTACAAATCCTAATACTAGCCATACATTTTTTTTAAATGACCAAGTGGGCTTTATACCAAAATTCAAAATTAGGATATCTATTAATAAAATTTATTATGCATGCTAAGTCACTTCAGTCATGTCAGCCCTCCAGGTTCCTCTGTCCATGGGATTCTCCAGGCAAGAATTCTGGAGTGATCTGCCATGCCCTCCTCCAGGGGAGCTTCTCAACCCGGGGAATGAACCTGCATCTCTTATGTCTCCTGCACTGGCAGGCAGGTTCTTTACCAATAGTGCCACGTGGGAAGCCTGAGCATGTGTATCCATAAATGCTACACACTCTAATTTGGGTTTGTTTTTTTTTTAAATAATTTAACTAAATGATATACATGTACTTCTGAAACCTTCCTTGGTTCTCTAAACACTATCAAGATTTATCTATGTTGATATATGTAGGAATATTCTAATTCATTTGTTTCAACCACTGTATAGCATTCCATTATATGACTAAACCACAAAAGTTGCTTAATACAATCCCCTATTGATGGACATTTGGATTTCTGACAATTTTCTGCTTTTATAAATTGTGCCACAATGAATTCCTTGTACATACTTACATATATCTATACTAAGTGGCACTCTGGGCTTACAGGAATGCAAATGTTTAAACTGACATACATTACCAGTTGCTATCTTAGAAGTTTTATCAATTCACATTTTTATCAGCAGTGGTGAAAGCTTCTATTTCTCTGCATCCGCTCCACACCTGATTGCTATCAATCAGGCTTATTAATTTTAGTAAATCTGGTAAAAATGAGCTGGTTTTTCAGTGGCATTTTCCTCTGCATTTCCTTTATTAATAGTGAAAGTGAGATTTTCACCACGTTCATTAACCATGCATCGTGAGGAGACCTGGGTTCAATCCCTCGGTTGGGAAGATTCCCTGGAGAAGGGAATGGCAACCCACTCCAGTATTCTTGTCTGGAGAACTCCATGCTGGTGGGCTACAGTCCATGGGGTCGCAGAGTCAGACGTGACTGAGTGACTAATACTTTCACTTTCTTAATTATTTAACATGAATAAAGATGTTTTTCAATAAAATTTATATATTACAACACAAACACACACCCCTTCGGGCAGCTGTTTTCGTGACCTTGAAAATTCTAAAATAACTGGCTTTTCAACAAACATGACTTTTCTTTTTCCTCTTCAAGACCAGAAAAGGAAAGTCAGTTTTCCTATCTTTTTTTGAATCCCCAAATTATTAACTTAGAAGGATTTAATCTTAAAGTGGTAAAATATCCTTTCTATATTTGCAAAGGTAACTTTTACCTCTATAACTAGAACAATGCTTCTGATACCTTGATGAAATCAGAGGTTTAGGTGACTTCTTTCCATTGTGACTTTCTTTAAAAGTCATCAACAAACAAATTCAAGTTCCTTGAATGAACAGCTTAAGAACTATATAATTATTGCTGTAGATAAATATAGGAATAAAGAATTTCTGGGTGAAATATTGACCTTGGAAAAACAACTGACAGTAGTGAAAGGAAATGTACTTTACATACAAGAGGCATGGTTTTCTATGAATTACACATAAAAAACATTACTTGATGAGTTAAGAGAATATCCACCTCAAACTCTATATGCTCATTTAAGCTCTCATTCTTAACCCAGAATATCTTTTAGAATTAACATCCGAACATTATATCTTTGCTTTTAAAACTGGCATTTTAAAAAAATATATAAAAATCCAATTTAAATTTTAAAAATTAAAATGAAACTGTTGTTTCAAAAAAGAAATCACTGTTTTCCAACACACAAGGTGTATGGATGGCTACACAGAGGTGCTGGGAGGTGGGTGTCTGACCCCTTCCTGAAGGTGGAGGGCTCCACAGGTTATTCTGAAATTTACAGAAGAAAGTTATGTTTTCTTCCTACAAACTGTGTCAAGGGCTAGTGCTTCAGGGTTTGCTCTCAGGAGTGAGCTGGGGAGGAGGCGAGAATGTAGGATGAGGACAAAGGGCGTCTCTTCACCGAGTCCTGTATTCTCCGAGGGAGAATGAATTACATTATCGATATACATCCCTGAAACCCACTCCAGGATTCTTGCCTGGAGAATCCCCATGGACAGAGAAGCCTGGCGGGCTAAAAGTCCACAGGGTCACAAAGAGTCAGACACGACTGAGTGGCTGAGCACACACCCATGCACGCATACATCCCTGCAACAGTCAGGCCGGCCCCATCCCTGGTGCCCTTCTGCAGAGTCAGTTCACGGAAATCCGCCCAGCAGCCTCCATGGGGCCAGCTCTAGATTTCCCTTCTGAGGGCCCAACCTGGGCCTTCACTGCCGCCACTGATCCAGGTGAACGCTGCTCGACAATCACACGACAGACGGAAGCAAACAGCAAGCCATCACCCGGTCAGGAAAATTTAGGCTGAAGTAGGGTCGAGAGCAAGGAGATAAACATGAGGACAAATGAAGTCTTTAAGGAGGAGATAATGTGTGGTGTGGGGAGGAGGAGAGGCGAGGTCTTTTATTTTTTTAAAAAAAAGAAAAAAAAAAAGAAGCCAGAAAGTTGGGAAATTTCAGATAAATCATGGGTTTCCTACGCAAACCACTACACACAGCTCCTTTTTGGCCACAATAATAAACGCAGTCAGACTCAAGGCTTGGCCACACTCGACTGCAGCCCGTCGTCTTTCCTCATTTGAATAGTATTTTAGGAATGTTTTGTCAAAGTGTGGATGAGTATTCACTTCTACCGCATTCTTCCCTTCACCAGGATCATTACAGTCCTAGTAACGATTTACTTTATAGGCAGAACATTCACAACATTCAAGGACGACCTTTTTTTTTAACCTGTTAAAATTCATATATTTATTTGCCCACAATTCCTTTAAAAGGGAAGATTAACTTTAACAACTGTTGCTCATAGCAACACAGGAACAAAAGATTTTTCACATGCATAATCTAAGCATTTAATTGAAATTCACAAACTTAGATCTCAAACCAAGTCAAAAGTGGAAATGTAAGAATATTAGATTCCCCTATAGCAGCAGATACACAGTATATGCTTCAGCTCTCACAAAGAAAAAAAAAGCGTAGCTTGTTTTAGGGATAAGGAATGTGCAAGTTTAATGATTCCTTTACAACCACGGTTTTAGTGAAACGTTCATACTCTTCCAGGTAAGTTTCACAGCTTCACCTATTTGTTTCTGCCACTTCCTACTGGGTTGTATTTCAGCATTTAGCTCTGTGCAAGGTCTTCATAAATATTTATTGAATAAAGGAAACCTTTAACAGGAACCATTAGCGACCTGATTTTAGGAAGCTGAGGCTTAATAGGTGAAGTGTGCCTCTTTTTTTTTTTTTTTATTAATCACTTGGTATTATCTTTAATTAAGTACAAAGATTTTTCCAATCACATCACATAGAGATCATTTTATCCACTGCTCTGTGAAGTGTGCCTCTTGGTTTCTGCCACTTCCCCTTAACCGAGGCCAGAGCCTGAATCCAAATCTAAGCAGAGTAAAGCGAACGCTAACAGGGCAATTTACAGAAAGAAATGATTGCCCCCCGCCAAGACTTAGGCTCAAAGGTAAAAAAAGAATTCCAATCAAGGTCTGTAACTTAACACACTTGTGGAACCAAGGCGTTCTCACAACAGACTGCTCTTCAGGGTTTCAATCAATACGAGAGACCGAGTTCTGTCAAAGAATCTGGGAGATCTGGAGCTCAACGTTACAGCTTTGAAAAGTCTCCATCCTTTAATAATCAGTTCACCTGTCCTCAGATTGGGCTGGGGACACGGGGGTGCAGGTACTGTGGATGGCTCTATGGAAGCCTAGATTGCGAGCAGGCTGTGGTACAAGGTCAGAAGGGTTTTAGAAACAGAAAGACAAGACGTAGGATACAGCCAATCAGATCTCAGCCTCTGAAAGAACTCAAAGCCCTGGAATGAGGCAGCAGTGACAGAATCAGATCTGGCTTCAACTGAGCACCGAATATGCACAAGACATTGGGCTGGGTGTCCTGTGAGGGGGGCATTATATAATGAAGAGTGTGCACGGTTTAACCAAATGGAGCCTACCAACTCGTTTGGGAAAATAAAAAGTAAATTCTGAAAAAGGTAACAGTTCAATTACAAAAATCAATGAAGTATTTGTTTAATTTTGATACTGATGCTGAAAACAAGCACCATGAGAAATAAGGCGCTGGAAGATCTCATGGGGCTGAGCGGTCCAGGGAAGCTTCCAGTGTTGAAACTGAATCTTGAAAGGTGGCCATGGCCTCCGACCCCAAACCCTCAGCCGAGGGCCCTTGTTTGTAGCACCTGGAGGTTCCGCAAAAGGCACAGCTTTGACGTGAGATGGACACGGGCAAGTCCCATCACCACTGCTGAACACCTCTGTGCCCTAGACAAGACACTTCACCTATTAAGCCTCAGCTTCCTAGAATCAGGAGGATAATGGTTCCTGTCAGAGGTTTCATTTACTCTACAAATATTTATTAAGACCTTGCCCAGAGCTGAACATTGAAATACAACCCAGTAAACAAGACAGAGGCAGGACCTGCCCTCCTGGAGCCTGAAATGACATGCATGGTACTTAGATCATTATCATCACCGTCTTCATCATCTTTAGCACAGTGGTGGAAAGCACAAGATATGCTCCCATGAGAACGAATATAACATCTCAGCTGGAACAGGGATTCACTCCCCGCCCCGCCTCTAAATACTACCATGCTTCAGGGCTCAGTCCGGGGACCTCTTCTTTTCCCGCATTCCCAAGAGCCTCACTCCATCCCACAATTTTAAAACACTAGCTAAAAAAAAAAATAAATAAATAAATAAAAAATAAAACACTAGCTATGTATCCCTGAATTTAGAGCCTCCAGCTCTGGGGCTGTCTCCCAAACTCCAGACTCTATATCCAGCTGCCTATTCGATGTCTCCATGTACATGTCTTAACAACCATCTCAGACTGATAAATCTGCAACAGAACTCTGCAGCACTGATGTAACTGATGCCAACCAACCATATTCCTTCCTTGGTCTTTAGTGTTAGTTGCTCAGTTTGTGTGACCCAAAGGACTGTAGCCCGCCAGGCTCCTCTGTCCATGGGATTCTCCAGGCAAGAATACTGGAGTGGGTAGCCATTCCGGTCTCCAGGCGATCTTTCCGAACCAGGGACTGAACCCGGGTCTCCTGCGTTGCAGGCAGATTCTTTACTGTCTGGGCCACCAGGGAAGCCCTCCATGGTCTTTCCCCACCAGTACATGTAAGTTCTTTCACTTTTACCTGAAAAAACAATCTCCCATCCATTGCCAAAGCCATCATTCCAGTTCAAGATCTGATTGTTTCTCACCTGCATTACGTGACTGCAATAGCTGCTATGATTCCTTCTCCATAGAGTAATGATCTCTTTTTTAAAAATGGGCAAGGACACACACATACCCACCCCCCCACACACACAAGCTCCATCACTGCTCCATTCAACTGAAAACTCTCCAATGGCTCCCAGATGCCTTTAAAAATGTGAGGTGTACAAGGCATCCCTGATCAGACACCCTTTTTACCTCTCTGCCTCCTCTCATGAGTCCCTTCTTTCTCCATCTCTGCACTGCAGCCACACGGGCTCTTTCAGTTCCCTGAATCCAACAACCTCCCTAGTACTTTAGGACAGTGCAGTCCGACAGAGCTTTCTGCACTGGCAGAAATGCTCTATATCTGTACACGTGGCTACTGGGCACTTAGCATGCAGCTAGTGAGATTAAATATTTAGTGAGGAGCTACATGTTTAACTTTATTTTATTCCGATTGATTTAAATAGCCACACATTCCTAGCAGCTATCGTGCTGGGCAGAAGGGCTAGGAATCTAACCTGTCCCTCTGCTTTGACTCTTCTCTGGATTTTCACAGGGATGGCACACTCTTATCCTCAGGTCATAATTTCAAAGAAAAAAAAAATAAAAAGATTGGCATTTCAATTCATTTCTATTTAAAACCACAACACAAAGGAAAATTGTAAAGTTTTGCAGTAAATGAAATGGTGTGCTCTTCAAACCTTTGAGAGTAAACATTATCTACCACGTTTTACATTTGATTAACAGTGCCACTTAACGAAACCACCCTCGCATACAATGGAGCCGTATCAGTAAAGTGATTCCTGGCCTCTCACTAAGTCAGAATTTTCATCAGGCATTTATAGCACAAATCTCTCTAGGTCAACCTTGCCTGCAAACCGTCGGTACTCACGATGGAGCCTGTGAGAAAACACAGCACAAATGGACTCTAGCAAAGGCTCTCTGCCTGCCTACTCCGGACACACTCATTTCCCCAGAAAAAAACAGGGACGCTTACCTGGCTCAAAGTCACTATTAAGTCAAAATAATGTCCGAAAGTGTGAAAGTGTGAGTCACTTGGTCATGTCTGACTCTTTGCGACTCCATGGACTGTAGCCCGCCAGGCTCCTCCGTCCATGGGCAAGAATCCTGGAGTGGATTGCCATGCCCTCCTGCAGGGGATCTTCCTGACCCAGGGATCAAACCCAGGTCTTCTGCTTTGCAAGCAGATTCTTTGCTTTCTGACCCACCAGGGAAGCCCCCCAAATAATGTCTACATTTCTTTAAAATTAAATCTACCTCCACCCCCAGTGAGACTGAAGCTGGTTAAGTGTACATCTCTGCTCAGATTCTCCACTGGAACCACACTCACTACTCCCAAGTTACTGGAATGAAAGAACAGCTCTCAGAACTCAGCTCTGTTACCCCACTCCTGGTCCACTTCCCAATGGGCCTTGATTCCAGTGCTACTCACTGCTGTCTTCTCAGAACTGTGATTTCTTTACTGACATCGGGGTTAATAGGGTAGGAAAAATTATTTGCAGAGGAAAATGATTTTAGCCCTTCAAGCATCTTTGCAACACCTGCCCTTGTGACTGCTTTGTAAAGGGAATACACAGAATTATTTTCTGTTTGATCATCATCACCAACTCGGTGCTTTACAAATACTATCAAGATGTCCCTGGGAAAGTCAGCCCTTCCAATGATCAACACAGATCACTGTAATGTTTATACTTCCAAGAATAAACTGTACACAAACAACTATGGTACTTCCAAGAGCTTGTGGGATTTTCTTTTGCCTGTTTCTCTCCTTTTGCCTGATTCTCTTTTGCCTGTGTACAATTCCAGCTAAGACAGGCAAGAACAGGTCTGGGAAACTTTCAGGAGTGTGCTGTATGTCATTAGAAGAAAAGCAGTAAGAGAAACAAGGCATCTCCTCCCATTCAGCATCCATGTCTGATTTATTTTTATACAACAGTGCCTAGAGTCCAAATTACTGTGAAATCGGTGGTCAATGATCACTGATAAACATGCCATCCTATCATAAAAGGCTACTATTTCTTTTAAGTGTTTGTATAAAATATTTTGGGCTTTCCTAATGGCTCAGTGGTGGTAAAGAATTTGCCCGCCAGTGCAGGAGACGTGGGTTCCATGCCTGGATCGAGAAGATCCCCTGGAGAAGGAAATGGCAACCCACTCCAGTATTCTTGCCTGGGAAATCCCATGGAGAGAGGAGCCTGGCGGGCTACAGTCCACGGGGTCGCAAAGAGCTGGACAGGACTGGAACAGCTGAGCACGCATGCACGCATAAAATATTTTAAAGGCTTTCTCATTTCACTTGATATCAGAGGTTGGCAAACTTCTTCTAAAAAGGGCCAGAGAGTAAATATTTAAGGCTCTGTGGGCCACGTACAATCTCGGACACATATTCTTCTTTGTTTTTGCTTCTTATAATCCTTTAATGATGTTAAGACCCATTCTCAGCTAGAGGGGTCCACAAAAAGAAGACTGTGGTCTGGGATTTGGCCCTTGGGCCATAGTTGGCCCACCCTGCTTTTCAAGTATACCAAAAAACCATAATTATATAGTATGGTCACACTTTGACGAAAGAAAAACACTTCCAACTGTTTTGCGTGTTTTTCTGTAATTTTTTTAAAAAGTAAACTGAAATTTTTTAGAACAGTTTTAGATTTACAGAAAGCAAACAGTTGGTACAGAGTTTCCATACACCCCACCCTCAGTTTCCCCCATGGTTAAGGTTTTTCAAATCCACGAAACAATATTGATACAGTGTTATTACCTAAGATGCAGGTTCCCTTAGTTTTCACGTGGTGCCCTTTTTCTGTCCCAGGATCCTGTCATGACACCCTACTGATACTCATCCTGCCTTCCTAGGCTGGGACAGCTTCTCAGACACTCCTTGTTTTAAAATGACCACGTCAGTTTTAAGGAATACTAGTCAGACAGTTTGGGAAATGCCCTCTATGGAGAATTGGTGGGTGTTTTTCTCATGATTAGACTGATTTTCTGGGAGAAAGACCACACAGAAAAAGTGGCCATCACATCGTATCAGCGGTACTTCAACATGACTTATCACTATGGACATTGACCTCGATCGCCTGGCTGAAGCTTTGGCATCACACTTCTTCTGCCTTTTTTTTTTTTTTAATGATTTTAATTCTTACCATATGTTACTAGTTTAAAGTTTTTAAACATCAAATCATCGAATAAGCTGGCTGTTTACATACACACAGATTATGATTCGTTATCTATGCAATTCACATCTATGCCTCTTAGAATATCTTATCCAAGATAAAGACAATAATTAATATGTACCTTATCAGTATTTTCTACTTTCAGTTCACCCTAATTCTTCTTCTTCTGCCTGTTGGGAGACACAAAAAGTGGGTACAGGAGCAAAGGCTAAAAGGCTATGATACAAGGAGAAAACTTGGGTCATATTGAGACTATCAAAACACTGAGGGAAATGCAAATCAAAACCTCAGTAAGGGAATTCCCCGATGGTCCAGTGGTTAAGATTCCATGCTTGCAAGGCAGGGAGCATGGGTTTCATCCCTGGTTGGGGAACTAAGATCCCATATGCCGTGAGGTGTGGCAAAAAAAAAAAAAAACCAATCACAGTAAGATACTAGCTCTACTAGCTCATGTCCAACTAGAAATGCTCAAAAAAAACCCAAAAAAACAAACAAGCATTGGCGAGGATGTGGAGAAATTGGAACACTCACACACTGCTGGTAGAAATGTAAATGATGCAGCCACTGTGAAAAAAGTTTGGCAGTTCCTCATAAAGTTAAACATACAATTAACATATGACCCGGCAGCTCCACGTCTAGGTATTTTATCCAAGAGAATTAAAGACATATAGTCATATAAAAATCATACACAAATGTTCATGGCAGCATTTATTCATAGTAGCCAGAAATTAGAAACAATACAAATGCCCAAAGCTGATACATGGGTAAACCAAGTGTGGTATCCACACAATGGAATATTATTCAGTCACAAAAAGGAATGAAACGCTGGTACAGGCTACAACATGAATGAATCTTGAAAACCTTATGCTAAATATGAGAAGCCAGACACATAGGAAATATATTTCATTACTCCATTTACAGTGCCCAGTTAGGCAAAAATATAGAGACAGAAAGTAGATCAGGGGTTTCCAAAGGCATTAGGGATTGAGAAAGGATGGGCAGTGAGATCTTAATGGGTACCAGGTTTCTTTGGGAGGTGATAAAAAACGTTCAGGAATCACATAACGATCACAGTTGCACAACACTATGAACATACTAAAAAAAAACAAAAACAAACCTCTGAACTGTGCACTTTAAAATGGCCAATTTTATGTGATGTTTTAATCTCAGTAAAAAATAAATAGCTGGGGGAAAAAAAACACTCAAGACACTGAAAACATTCTGAAGCTATATATTTGGGGAATCATTTTTAACCTACAGCTTACATACACAACGTGCTTTAAAAATCCCTTTCCTCTTCTTCTTATTTCTGTGGTGATTCTTCCAATTAAAGGAGCTTCAGAAATGGATGAAGAAATCAGCCCAAAATTCGAATAGGCAATCAGTTCAACCAATTTCAGTCCAGTTCATGGGACTAGGGCTGTACAGGACCAGGGCCCGGTCTTTGGGATTTACACTGCATCAGGGCTAGTGCGGTTCAAGTCCCTCCTCGGGTCTGTGAGGCTGGCTACACTCCTCTACGGTGGTTTTCCTAGACGTCCACGCAGAAAAAGTACCCACGTGCCATCCACAGGGCAACATGTCCAAGCCCCAGAGTCAGGCGGAGCACGACCCAGCAGGGCTCACCCAGAGAAAAGTGAGATCTGGGCTTGCAGGCCACACATCACGGCATCTGATTATGTAGCTCACAACTTAAGTGATTTGCTGCTAAAAATCAATCAATTGCCTATTCATAAATAATAGTCTTTCTTGGAAAAGGCAATGCTTGTCCTGAGAGTTCTAACAAAATTAAACTGCAATCTATGGACCAGTAAAAGTCAGGGGAGAAATCTCAGTCGTGTACTCAGCACCCACAGTTCACTCCAGCAAGCATCACAGCCAACTGTTGAAAACAAGAAGTATTTTCTGCTGGGAACTTTTGGAGGACAGCACAGTTATGTTTAAATTAGGGCTTCCCAGAGAGATTAAAAATGAAAAAAAAAAACCTTCTAAGAACCTCTCCACACTTCAAATACCATAATCACTCAAATCACAGTAAGCATTTTGGCATTCAGGGTTGGACAGGGCCTGGAGAGGGACAATCCCCAGCCATCTATGACAAGGGCGACTGTGATCAAGACAGTTGGGGTTGATTTTGTGTTCTTTGCTCTCATAAGTAATTCACATATTTATGCTGTTAGTCAAAATGCAGCGGCTTAATGCTCTCATTATTTTTAATCTAACTGGAAAATCAATTGTCTCTGGTTGTTGGTGGTTATGGGTATAGTTTTTGAAACCCCCAACAATAAGAAATTGGAAACGAGAGTAGCTCCACTTGTATTCTTTCATTAACTTGACAAACTTTCCTCCTTGGGCCTCCCAGGTGGCTCAGTGGTAAAGAATCTGCCTGGCAACGCAGGCGATGCTGGTTCGAGCCTTGGGTTGGGAAGATCCCCTGGAGGAGGGCATGGCAACCCACTCCAGGATTCTTGCTTGAGATCCCATGGACAGAGGGGCCTGGCAGACTACAGTCCATGGGGTCACAAAAGAGTCTGACACGACTTAGCGACTAAACAACAGAACCAATGTTCGTTTAACACCTACCAGATACAGAGGACACAGGCAGCAATACTGAAGAATTCACATTCCAGCGGTACGTTGAGCAAAATTACTTGCTTTGACTTTGAAAGAAAGATAACATAAGAGTTTCCACAGAGCCTAACCAGGTGCCACAAGCTGGGTGTGGAGAGCCAAAGTTAACTTAGACACCGGTGATACCCAGCTGACATCCTCTTCCTATCCCTCCTCCCCAATCCCCAGGATTTTTTCCCACCAGTCAGAAAGTACAAGTTGCTCAACGTCTGATGCAAGCCATAAGCCAGAGATTACGGCCCATCTGCCTGTTTTAATGTAAAGTAACTTTGCCTGTGTGTGTGCTAAGTCGCTTCACTGGTGTCCGACTCTTTGCGACCCCATGGACCGTAGCCCACCAGGCTCCTCTGTCTGGGATTCTCCAGGCAAGAATACTGGAGTGGGTTGCCATGCCCTCTTCCAGGGGATCTTCCCGACCCAGGGATCGAACCTGAGTTCTTAGTCTCTCCTGCATTGGCAGGCAGGCTCTTTAGCAAGTCACTTTATGTGGTGATATATCTTTTAAATTCAATGAGACAAAGTTATTGTAACATCCAATTTGAGGACAGAAAATGAAGAGAATTCCACTGGAAGTTTGTAAAACCGCTCACCCTGGCCCTGATGCCTGTCTGCCTTAGCCACCTACTCCTCCAAGAGGCAAATAAACCCAACACTCCAACTTTTTCTCCTTCATTGAATAGGAGAAAACATGGACTTTTTTTTTTTTAAAGCACTGGGCCATTTGGCCATGATCTATGGCCCACCATAAACACCATTTGGTGTGGTCAAAGGGGGCCTATGTTGAGCAAAATAAGAGGTGAGTGAGGGAGCAGAGTTGCAAAAGAACAGTTGGTCCACTTGGGGTGGGAAGGGTTGCCAAGGACTCCTGGACACGGAGGAGAAGTTTTCCCCAGGACTCGGGGACGGGGAGAGGAAAGGCAAAGTCAAGGCTGTTACAGTAAAACTGTAATCTATTCACATTCATATGGAGCCCTTAACTCTTCCCCAAACTGAACTTCTAATGTGCTCAAGAGAACACTGAACTGCCAAGTTCTAGCTGGACCAGCACTGTGGTTCAGTGGGGTCAGCTTGAGGGGTCCCAGCCCACACCCCCAAGGCATTCACCCTGTGTGGCGAGCTCAGGCATCAGAGAATCCTAGATAGTTGACAGGATCGTCTGAAGACCAAGAAAGATGGGTCACGTGAAAACAACCTAAGTGTCCATCAACAGACGAATAGATAAAGAAGACGTGGTATATATATATATATATATGTATATACACACACACACACACAATGAACTACTACTCAGCCATAAAAAAAAAAACACAAAATTTTGCCATTTGTAACAAGGTGGACGAACCTGGAGGGTATTACACTAAGTGAGATAGAGAAAGATAAATACTATATGATATCACTTATACATGGGATCTAAAAAAATACAACCAACTAGTGACTACAACATAAAAGAAGCAGACTCAGAAACAAACTAGTGGTTAGCAGTGTAGGGGGTGGCAACACAGCTGAGGGAGTGAAAGGTATAAACTACTGAGTGTAAGACAGGCTGACAGATGTATTATAGAACACGGGGAATATAGGCAATACTGTGTATTAACTATACATGGAAGCAACATTTAAAAACTGTATAGAATGGAAAAAAATTATATAAAAGTAAAAAAAAAAAAAGAAAAAAGACTGGTCAATCAGCCTAAAAAAATCAACCCTAAGCAAAGAGGCTGTCCTCCACGCAAAGACCCCTGAGCATGCCCAGATGTCCAGTAAGTCTAGAGGGATGACAGAGGACACAGACTCTACAGTCGGATTCTCTGGCTTCCAATCCCCACTTCACATGTAACAGCAATGGTCCCTGTGATTTCATTTCCCCAACTGTACCTGGAAGATAATAACAACACCCACCTCTCAGGACTACTGGCAGGATACAATGAGATCACAGTTAAAGAGCTTAGTGCAGAGGCTATCACACGCTAAACACTGAGAAAATGAATGTTAAAACATCTATTCTTTTCAGGGCTGCCCTGAAGGACCAGTGGGCTCCTGAAATGGAATGACAACACTACAACTACTCCTCTTTGGCTGGGCCCTCATCGTGGGCACCCAAGATACCCCTATGGGGCAGGTGGTATGATCTTCATTTTAGAGGTGAAAATGCAGCTTCAGAGGGGTTCAGACACTCATCTGAGCTTTTTTTCAGCTAATAAAGGTGGAGCAATGAGAGCTCTGATCATGTCACAGCAGAGTCTGCATTGTGTCATCAACCTCCAAAAAGCTTAAAAGCATTTTAAAATAATACTTCAATATGTTAAAATCACCATTGATTGAATAAAATTATGTTGCTGTGAAATCCCCCATTCTTCCTCTAAGACATCTGCATAATTACCTATGCAATCAGAAATACCTTGCAGATTCTGACAGACCATTAAAAATACAAAATTATTTTTCTGAACATAAATATGGGTAAATAATCATAATGGCTTTAAAGTTAAAAAGTAGTGCAGACCCACAGTTTATCAAGTTACTTTTCTTTCAGGATTTCTCATTTGATCCTGTAAAAAGAAGGGGCACACTCCAATTGACCTGTATGACAACTCTTTGTCCACATGTTTGGTAAGTATGTAACAAAACTGCCCACAGGTTCCTTCAAATAACCTCTCCGATCATTTTCTACACTAGTGAGCAAGACTGTATAGACACTTCACCGCCCTAAAAGAAAACACAACCAAATTTAAACTAAGTATATCAGCTCTGACTCCGATCTTGCAGAATATCTTTAAAACTCTTATTATTGAAATCCAGAAATATTTATAACCAGTCAGATCTATAAATACTTAAAGACACAACAGCTTCAAGGAAAATTTGGAATAATAACAAATCACCTTAATCAAAACTGTTTGTCCCCATCAAATGAAGTGGTTACACATTTCCTGAAAACAGAGTTCATGATAATTGTTAATCCATTAACAATTTAAAATAAAAGACATGCTTAACTTGTTTAAGAAGTGGTGATAAAGATAAGCCAAGCCATATAATTTTACTTCACTTTCTATTTGCTTTACCCAGGCATTACATAGTCTTGTAGTCCTTATTGGTAAACACAAGAGAGATGATATTAACAAATCATGTAAACGGAAGCAGAGGAGATCTCAAATGCCTAAATATTTCAAGAATGCATTGAAGTTTCAATAACCTGAAACTCCAAGTATCAGAAAGCAGAAAGAATGACCCTACGACTGTTAAAGTCAAGTATTTATACAGGTGCCTTAAAAGCCACTGTTGGGTGCATACCATCATCACTGACATTTACTATCTGTTAAGTAGTTTCAAAGTGCAATAACTGGCTTGGAGCGTGAAGTTTATGACAACAACTAACACGCCTGGAGAGACTGTGAAGGTGTGATGCTTGTCATAACTTTCATCAGGCCAGCAGCAGGCAGCCAGGCTGGAGCAAGACGCGACCTCAGCACAGATGTCTTCTCATTTCAAGAGGGAAACCTAAACTGATACCTTCATGGATAATTTAACAAGGACTGCTCCATAAATTTATAATGCCACTTGTGACTTTCTTATAATTGCTCTTTAATAGCATTCAAAAACAATATTCTTAGGATAAAAGTAACTGAGAACATAAAGTATGAATAACACACAAAAGTGGAAAAGAAATTTCAGAAATGACAACCATCCAAGATTTGGAATTTTCCCTAATGGTATATTATTTAAATTTATAAGTAGGAGTATTTCCTCAATAGACAGTTTACAAATTTACTATTAGAAATCTTTCCTATTATTCTTCTAAAAATCTAACTATGAGACATTTTCTTTTTCAGGGTGAAAAGGAAGATGGAAGAGAGGAACAATGTTTGTGAACATTCAGCTAAACTTCAGCTCCTAAACTTCTTAGAATGTCATGTTTTTCCTCTTCGCTTCTGAGCAGGAATAAAAAGTGTGTTAAAAACTTACAGGAACACATGCTAAGCTCAAGTCCGCTAGTTCCTCAATAACCAAGGTTCAGTTCCACGGTTCATGTCACCACTTCTTATTTCAAAACAGAATCTGCCTTTTCAAGATCTGGGAGGCAGTTCAAGTATTCAGGTGAAGATAAACACCAGGCAGCAACCCCCCAAACAAGCGTCTCCAGAATCTGAGAGGCAAAGTCAATTGCACCCACCACCCGGGCCCAGCGCCCCGACCCCCTCCACGCCCGGGGCCTCCGGCCTGCCCGCGGGCGCGCCCCGGGTCAAGAAAGTGCACTCGAGGCTGGAAGCCAAAGACGGCCCTCAGAGATGCCACAGGTGGCCTGGCCAGTGGGTGACCCCCCACCTGGCGCACGGGCCTTCTTCCTCCGGGAGGCCCCGGGCCCCGCCCTGCCCTGCCACCAAGGCCGAATGTGCCCTCCAGCCTCCATCTGGTCAACTGCGAGCGGAGGCGGGCTCCGAGCAGGGCTCAGGTGGCCCTTCTGGGTCCGTTAACTGGACACAGCGCCCGCCCAGGGCGTCGATCCCACCCTCGCCTCCGCGCCCCGAGCGTCTCAAGGTCCCGGGGCGCTCGGGAAGGTGGTGGCCAAGGGGGGCCTGGTTGCGGCGGCTCTCCGCGGCCCCCCCCGGGCCAGGGCGCCTGGCCGGGCTGACGCAGCCCCGGCTCGGGCGGACCGTCCCCGCGCCTCCTCCCCGGGACCCCTCCCGGCAGCACCCCCCGGGGGCCGGCGACGCCCCGCGCGCCCCACGCCCCCAGCGCCGCGGGCGCCGCCGCTCGGCCGGGTCTCCCGGACAACAGCCGCCGCCGCGCTCCCGAGGCGGGTCCCCGCGCCCGCCCCGCGGCCCGGCCGCCCACCTGTCCCGGGGGTCGATCCAGCTGGTCCTCCGGGTGTTGTGATCGATGTAGAAAACCTTGCCGTCGTAGTCTCTGGCCTCCTCCCAGCCCCGGGGTAGCGGCAGCTGCCCGCTCCCGGCCCTCCTAGGCATGGTCGGCGGCCTCGCCGGCGGGCGGCGCCTCCATAGGGGACCCGGGCGCGGGACGCGGCGGGAACGCGACTGCCCGGGCCCGGCCGCCGCACCCCCGATCCCGGCGCCGGCGAGGGGCTGGGGGCCCGCGGGGCTGCGGGGCTGCGGCGGGGGCCACGCGCGGGGACTGGGGGCGTCTCAGGAAACCCTGCTCTCGGCCCCGCCGGGGATCAGTCCACCATGTCTGCGTCGGAGCGGGCGAGCGAACCCTCCTCCGCCTCCTCCTCCTCCTCGCGATCGCCGCCGCAGCCTCCGCCTCTTCCTCCTCCTCCTCCCCGTCCCCCTGCGGCCGCCGAGGGTCGCGGCGCCCAGGCTGCCCGAGCCGCCGCCGTCTGGGCTCGGATCCGGGAAGCTCGGCGGAGCGGCGGCCGAGGCGGCGACGGGGCTCCTCATTTGCGTGCTATTAGCATGGACCCGCCCATCACCACGCCCCGGGCCCGCCCCCGCCACGCCCCCGATCCTGGCCCGCCCATCGCCCCGCCCCCCGCCCGGCTCATCTGCATGCACATTCCTCGCCGCCACATTCCAGGGCTTAACCCTGCCGCTCCCGCGGCTCCGAGCGCGGGCCTGGGCGCCGGCCCGAGCCGGGCGGCGGCGGGGGAGGGGGGCCGCGGGCCAGGTGGGAGGGAGGCGGACGGAGGAATGCACGGCTCGCTGCTTCCACTGGACCCCCAAAGTCTTCTTACGGCCGAACGGTTGGGTTTTTTTTTTGTTGTTGTTGTTGTTTTAAGAGTTTCGGAACGGGAAACTAAAGAGAGCGCTCCGCAGCCCTCTCCTTCCACCTCTTTCCTACTTCCAGGGAAACCACAAGACTTTCCCCGAGAGGAAAGGGGTGTGGGGAGGCTCCCTTCGGAAGCAAAAGGTCCCAGCGAACAGCGAGGGCACAAAAGGTTCCCTCTGTGCGGCGCTCCGCACCCTGTCTCGGACCCCGGGGCGGTTCCCGGGGCGAGGGGTGGGGGAGAAAGTATGAAAAGCCCCGCCGGCGCCGGGAAGCGCGTCCGGGGGCCTCTGCAAGGGCGCCCGGCCCTCCGGGACCTCCGAGCCCCGAGGGGCCCCGCGGGCCTCGCGGCGGACAGCGAAGGCGAGTCCCGAGGTCCGAGAGCGCCGCGTCCCGCCCTGTCTCCGGGGGGGGCCCCGCTGGGAGGACTCGGGCCAGACCCGGAGTAGCGGCTGACCACCCCACCCTGGTCGTCGTCCACGTCCGCTCGGCCCGCGGAGCCCCGCGCTGGACGTGCCCGCTCTGGGCATCCAGCCCCTTCCGTCCGCCCCCGCCCCGGGAAGTCCCCCGCCCAGCGCCCAGCCGCCGCCCGGGGAGGTGTGGGCGAGCGCGCTGGAAGGAAACCGCGGCGGCCGGGCCCCTGGACGTGTCCGGGAAGGAACGCGGACTTTCTCTCATTCCACAAGTATTTATTCAGCAGCTACTACGTCGTGGTCGGCCCGAACGGGGCCACGGGCAGCAGGCCTGGCAGGGCCCGGACCCACAGCACTTGCCTCCGCTCCCCCAGCCTTTCCGTCTCGGAGGGAGCCTCCCAGTCCCCCAGCTCCTCTCCAGCCAGGTCTGCACCACCGTCCCCACCATTCAGAGTCTTCCGGGTTACTGAGCAGCTGCTTTTATAGTGGGCGAAAAAAATCGAGGAAGACCCCGGGGATCAGTCCTTAACCTCTAGGTGTGAATTCGCTTAATGTTGCCTCGTAGTAAAGACTTTTCTCCACCTTGCGCGGGACACAGCGCACCACAAGGGCTTTCAGGGGGGTCTGCAGCCACGTCCGCCTTCCCTCCTGGATTCGCCTAAGGAAATCAAGTGAACTGAGGTTTCCCAGGGCGCGGAGCTGCCGCCGTTAGTGTAGCAGCCGCCCTGGAGGTGGGGACGGCCTTTGGTCCTCCAGGCCTCCGGGGCGTCTGTGGTCCATCTACGAGGAGAATGTTGGTCCCGCCGAGTAAGGATGGAGGCTCAGGGGCTTGGAACAGCTTCGTGGTGAGGACTGGACCTGTCTTCTCGGGCGAGGGCCTTAGAGGGGTTGTATCCGTTCCTGGAGCATCTGAGTAGAAACTTTAACCACAAGACACTCTAGAGATCTCAGAGGGTTGCACTCAGGAGCTACCCGAGGGCGCAGGAGGCTGGGAAGGTAGCCAGCCAAGATGAATTCGCTTTCTTTATCTTTCTAGGTCTTCCTCGTGTGCACCCAGGAAGCCAGGCTTCACCGGTGACTAAGGGAAGCCCCCTTCCCCTTGCTCCGTTGTTCAGCCTCACTCCATTCATCAAGAAGTGATGCCACAGGGCAAGCCTCGCCCTGTTCCAGGTGAGATGGGCCATCCTAGTGTAAGCTTAAGGTTGTACTTCTGAATGCTGGGGAAAAGATAAGAGTAAAACCTATCTCTCACACTACTGAGTGAAGGAGAAGCTTTGTTTTGGAGTGCTCTAAATTGGCCCATTACCATGGTCAAAATTTGTGTCATGGTATACTATTAATAATAACATCGTCTGGCAACCCAGCCAAGCCATTCTTTAAACCTTGCTTCCGATATGCTTCCCTCCCCTAAACAGTTAGAAAACATGTTTTATATTAAAATGTCTGCATCCTGCTACTAAAGAAAAAAGTGACATGCTTTGCCATGGCCACAATTTAGTTTGTTTCACGCGGATAAACTGCTGCATGATACTTCTCAGTTAATTTCAAATTTGATAAACTTTCAGATAAGTCAGTATCCTTACCCAACTCCTAAAACCGATCAGGAATCCAAAATAGCACACAGCTGTCAATGGTTGTTTAGTGTCCCATAAATCTAAGACTTCAGTGAAAGTGAAAGTTGCTCAGTCTAGTCCGAGTCTTTGCCACCCCAGTGGACTGACTATACAGTCCATGGAATTCTCTAGGCCAGAATACTGGAGTGGATAGTTGTTCCCTTCTCCAGGGAATCTTCCCAACCCAGGGATTGAACCCAGGTCTCCCACACAAAAGCAGTTCAAATAATAGAAAGGAAAGTCCCTCCTCTGCAGGGTTTTTGTCTCGATCGAGTTTTCATTCTGCTGTTCTGAGTTCACTCAGTTTACGTAGTACCACCCCTTCAGAGAATCCCTAGGGGTTAAGACGATGACATTTCATTTTGTTTATATTCACATCTGTAAAAATAAAATCAACATGAAGATTATCCACTATTTTAGAGATGCTACATTTAGATTTCATTTGGCTCCAGTTCAGAAGGATGATGTTGTCTCTTGCCTCGGATCCCAGATTATTCCAGTTTTCTGGCCTTCAATTCCCTTGTCTCCCAGCTTTCCATGTTTTCCAATACTGATGGTCGGTGGGGATGAGCTGCCATTAAACAAAGCTCCCATGTCAAATCCTGGGTGGCCGGAAATTGACTGGTATCAAAAATGAGAGTGGAGAGTGAAAATTATTTCAACAGAGAATTAGTTATATCTGTCCAAATTGAAATATATGTTTTTAATCCAGTATATATACATATTTAGCAATCCTAGTTCTACAATATGTAAAATTATTTAGTTTTGGCTGCACTGGGTCTTCCTTGCTGAGCCAGGACTTTCTCCAGTTGCAGAGAGTGGGGGCTACTCTCTGCTGCTCTTCTCATTGTGGCGGCTTCTCTTGGTGCAGCGAAGGCAGGCCTCGGTAGTGATGGCACACAGGCTTAGTTGCCCCGAGGCATGTGGACTCCTCCCAGACCAGGGAGAGAACCTCTATTCCTTATATTGGCAGGTGAATCTTCAACCACAGGACCACCAGTGAAGTCCCTCAGGGCTACTACTTTACCTATGGATATTAAAGTTCCTCTAGATATGCAAGAATGTTCATTGTAGCATGCTTGATAATAATAAAGCTGAAAAAATCACCAGTGTCCATCATTAAAGGACTAAGCAAATGAAATATTCATACTCAGCGGGCATTTAGAAAGCCTTGCGCAAAAATGTGTTTGCTGATAAGGAAGGATGCCCAGGATTCTTTTTAATCCAGTACATATATGTATACTGGGAAAAAAGTAAGGTGCAAAAGACACTTGCTTGTAAGGAATTCATTTACATTCTTTCTTACATAAGGTTCCATTCTCCGTTCGCCATCTTTAGTTTGCATTTTTCCCCATTCCAACTTTATAATCCATGAAAAACAGCTTTTATTTTTTTTCTTGCTAACTTCATTGGAGATGGAGCCAGTCATAAAATTTAAAGAACACAGTCTTGTGTATGCTTCTTTAGTGTCAAGGGAGAGCATTCAGACAGTAAATGAAGAGATTGGGGGCTGTCGCAAAGGAAGGTCTCATCAAGGCAGTATACGTGACAAAAATGATCGCTAAGGCAAATGGATGGGGTTGAGATGTGAGGACCTGATTCCAAAGTGGACCAGCCTAGCAGGGCCAGTGGGCTTACAGGAGGACATGGGTACTGGAAACTCCAGGCTGAATCTGGCATTCAAGAACCCAAGACTGGCTGGAGCCGTCTAGTTAGGAGGCTGGCGTGATAGTATAGGTATGAGAGAGATAAAAGCCTGGATTAGAAATAAAGTGAGGAGGGCATGGAAAGGAATGATCCGGCAAGAATTTGCTCCTGATTAGATTAAGTGGTGACTAGACCAGAAGGAGGAACCTGGTCCGATTCCAAGATTTTAGGCCATCAGGAGAGACTCAAAGAGCTGAAATAAATGAGGAAGTCCAAAAGGGGATCTGATACGGGCTTTGATTTTTAGAAATTAGAGATACCCCAGCAGAAAGTTAAAGGTCAAGACTCAAAAGGTCAGGATTGTGAGTATATCATTGAATGTCACCCATCCGAAAATTCTGTAAAGGGCTAAGGATTTGGGACTGAATCTTGGGAAGGAAATATCTAAGTCTAATAGAATTAAATAACCCATCTGTAATCCTGTGTTTGGCCTAGAACTCTTCAGTAATTTGATATGATTTAGTTTATTTCTTTGTAAAATGTGGTCTCCATTTTCAAGGATATGTGTAAGAATTCATTACTAGCGTGTAATACATCTCTGAATGAATTATTGTTATAACCTTTATCGTTAAGCTATTGAGTCAACTCACGTGTAGGACAAGAGGAACTGGTTTTTAATATTTTAATATCCCCTGTCTCTCCAGGAAGTCAGGGATTATATAAACCGGAACTTCTAAATAATGAACTTTTTTTCCCCTAGATTGAACAGTGACTTTTTTGTTTTTGCTTTTCTGCATCTGAAGTGTTAAACAACATCTCTACCTCTATTAGTTACTATGAATAGGTAACCCTAATCCACAGTTCCTAAACGATATTGTCTAGACAGTCCTTAAAAAGACAGGCATATGAGGGACTTCCCAGGTGATCCAGTGCAGGAGGTGTGGGTTCAGTCGCTGGTCAGGAAGCCAAGTAGTGCAGCCAAAAAAATAAAAATTTAAAAAAGAAAAAAAAAAAGAGAGGCGTATGACCTTTTAAGAATTCCTAGTGCCAGACCAAACCAGAAAGCTCCGTTACCACGCCGCTTCCCTTCCACTTAATTACGATCACAACACTTTAGGCAGCAACCATCATTCCAGTTCAGCAGTAAGCAGCCTCAGACAGGTTAGATTTTACCTGTTTCACTGCATGTGGAGAGCCATATTGAGCAAACCCCGTGATTGCTAAAAGGATAGGCAACATGTAATAGCTGTCTTATTAGTGCAGAGGAACAAAAGTTCAAATGCCATGTTTGTATGTGTGAGGCGCTCAGAAGGGACCTCTTATATGCTCTGTGGGGTAGACTGTTAGAATAAATATCCGTTTATATTCTTCCTTACATAATAAAATAATGTAAGTTTCCATTTTCCTTTTACCATCTTTAATTTGCATTTTCCCCCCATTCCAACTCTATAATCCATGAAAAACAGCTTTAAAAGATGGAATCTGGAAAAAAAAAAAAGATGAAATCTGGGACCCCCGCTTTCAATGCAGGGGGCTTAGGTTCGATCCTGGTTGGGGAACTGAGATCACAAGTTGTGTACAGCAGGGCCAATAAGTAAATAAAGAAATAAAAAATAAACGATGGGATTATAGTCCCTCATCCCTATCTTTTAAAACAATTTTACATCTCCTTTCCTATCCCTCGGATTTTCCACTAAAATCTTTCTTTCCTACTTATTATTGATCAGTCTCTCTTTCTCCTCTTCATCTTCTTTCTTCCTCTTAGTTCTTGATTTCCTGATGTTGACTCAATGCTGTAAATTTGGCTTTGAGAAATTAACTACAATATGATCTCCCAAATGCATTTGATTTGTGGATTTTCAAATTGAATAAAGAGGGAAAATGGTCTGTGTAATAAAGCATGTTCAAAGAAATAGGTTTTGCCAATAAACATGTGGAAAGGTGCTCAACATCATTAAGAACCAGTGAAATGAAAACTAAAACCACAATGAGAAATACTCATGCAGCTGCTGGTGCTGGTGGTTTAGTTGCTAAGTCGTGTCCGACTCTTGCGACCCCATGGAATGCAGCCCACCGGGCTCCTCTGTCTAGGCGGCCACTACCTTGGCAAAAAACTTAAATGTAATAATGTCAGGTGTTGGTAAGTATGTGGAGCAACAGGAATTGTCATCAGTGATGGGTGGGAATGCAGACTGGTACAGACACATTTTGGCCATATCTAAGAAAATGGAGGATATCCACATCCTATGACCTATTGATTCCGTTCCCAGGTGTATCCTTAGAGAAATTCACACATACATGTGTTAGATCCATGTACCAGAATGTTTAGGGCTTATTATTTACAATAGCTCAAAAGTGAAGCATGCAAATGTCTGATAGACTGTAGTGGATAAATATATCATGTGGTTTGTTTAAACAACACAATAGAGTGATGATAAAAGGATCAACTATAGCTATACAAAAAAGAATTGCTGCTGAAGCTAAGGCTCCTGTATTTTGGTCACCCGTTGTGAATAGCTGACTATTGGGAAAGTCCCTGATGCTGGGAAAGATTGAGGGCAGAAGGAAAAGAGGGCATCAGAGGATGAGATGGCTGGACGGCATCACTGATGCAGTGGACTTGAACTTGGGCAAACTCCAGGAGATGGCGAGGGACAGGGAGGCCTGGCATGCTCCCATCCATGGGGTTGCAAACAGACGGACCTGACTGGGTGACTGAACAACCACAACAAAAGAAGCAAGAAACAAAAGAATTTGTTCAGAAAGATTTCATTCATATAAAGACCTCCAGGGAAGTTCCTGTTTTTATGTCTTTAAATATGTGGAATATTGTTATTACTGTTGTAATAGTGTTATGTTAATATTTAAACAATAAGAAATTGGAGCCATTTACTTCTTGAGACATGCCCAGTTGGATTCTTTTTATTTTGAAAAACGTGAAAACTATAGAAAAATTGAGAGCATGATAAAATGAATACCTATGTAACTGTCTTCTAGATTCACCAGGAGATAATAACATGCTGCCACATTACTTTTATGTCTCTGTCTATAGATAAAGATTATTTTTTATTCAACCATGAATAAAAGTAAAAATAAGGACATTCTCTGCTATAGTCATAGCATTATTATCAACCCCCCTAGTTAAAATTGATATAATAAGGGTTAGTTAATATACAGTCGATACCCAAATCTCCCTGGTTACCCTAAAATGTCCTGTATAGCTATTTGGGTGTTGTTTTTTTTTTTTTTAAAGAAAAAAACAGGATGCAGTCAAGGACGTCATGTAGCACCGAATTGTCCTGTCTCTTTCATTTCCTTTAATCTTGAACATCCTTCTGCTTTTTCTTTTTTTTTAGAGGTTCTTTTTTTCTTTTTTTGGATGTGGACCATTTTTAAAGACTTTATTGAATTTGTTACAACATGGTTTCTGTTGTTTATGTTCTGGGTTTTTGGCCCCAAGGCACATGGGATCTTAGCTCAGGGATCAGGGGAGTGGTTAAGACTAACCACTGGACCGCCAGGTTATTTATTCTTTTTTATTCTTTAAAAATTCTTCCATGACAGTGACAAAGAGTTTTTATTCTTTAAAAATTCTTCCATGACAGTGACAAAGAGTCAAGGCTAGCAGTTTTGCAGAATATCCCCCAGTCTGGTTTTTGATGACTTCTTCAAGATGAAAAGTTTTGTCAAGAAAACGCCACGGTTAGGTTCATACTTCCCACCTCATCACATCAGGAGACCTCTGACGTCCCCGTGCGCGACCCAGTCACCCAGGATGGTGTCTGACAGGTGTGGACATGATACCTGTGTAAAGGCCTCTTCTCCTCGGTAACTCGTAACCATCTGTGAGGTGATACTTGGAGACTACATGCATATCCTTTTCCCAAACAAACCACTCACCCGCTAGATTTGGCATTTATCCAAGATCCATGCTTCAGTCAGTTCAGTTCAGTCGCTCAGTCATGTCCAACTCTTTGGAACCACATGGACTGCGGCATGCCAGGCTTCCCTGTCCATCACCAACTCCAGGAGTCCACCCAAACTCATGTCCTTTGAGTCAGTGATGCCATCCAACCATCTCATCCTCTGTCATCCCCTTCTCTTCCTGCCTTCAATCTTTCCCAGCATCAGGGTCTCTTCCAGTGGGTCAGTTCTTTGCGTGAGGTGGCCAAAGTACTGGAGTTTCAGCTTCAGTCCTTCCAGTGAACACCCAGGACTGATCTCCTTTAGGATGGACTGGTTGGATCTCCTTGCAGTCGGAGGGACTCTCAAGAGTCTTCTCCAATGCCACAGTTCAAAAGCATCAATTCTTCGGTGCTCAGCTTTCTTTTTTCCATGCTTACATACATCAGTTATTACATTGATGGTTCCAAAATGGGGTGTGTTTCCCTTCCACTTATCAGCCAACTTTTAAAATCTGGCTCTGTTTTCATTTTATTTTTTGAATGTTCGCACTGGCTTTTTGTTGTGGTGCACGGGCTTTTCTCTAGTTGCAGAGCACGGGTTCTAGAGTGCTCGGGCGCAGTGTTTGTGGCAAATGGCCTCTCTAGTTGAGGGGTGAGTTGCCCCGACTTGGGCTCGAACCTGCGTCCCCTAAATTGCAAGGCAGATTCTTAACCACTGGACCACTAAGAAAGTCCCTCAGCCAGCATTTTATGTGAAGACCTTTCCCTATCTCTTTTTGCCCTTATTATTGTCATTTTTAAAAAAATTTTTGATCATTAGGGACCTATGGATTATTTTTTATTCTGTGTGTTATACTCCATTCCATCATGTTTATGCCAAAATAAATACAGCACTTGCTATTTTAGTCATTTTTAAATGTACAGTTCAGGGGCCCTCAGAACATTCACACTGTTCTGCAGCCATCAACACCGTCCATCTCCAGGACCCCCATCTTCCTCAGACTCTGTACCCATGCTCCCCTCCCCTGAGCTCCTGGCAACTACGCCATCTTTTTTTTTTTTTAATGCTCAAATTGTCTTAGATTTGGCCGAGGACGGGAGCTCCTGCCGTCTGTTTCCTGTGTCCTCTGACGTAGCTCCATCTTTCTTTGGGCACTTCCTTGTTTTCTGGCACAAGAAGACTTTCCAGGCTCCTTTCATCCTTTCTCAGCCCCAGCGCCCAACTCCGCTATTTCTCCAGGGACCCCACCCAGTTCCTTTTTGTGGGCAAGGAACAGTATTTATAAACTGGCATTTGGGCACTTAGGTGAACTCATCGCTGTCGGGGAGCCACCCCAGCCCTCCTAGTAAACATATTTACATGCCCATCTCTTTCTCGGTCACAGAAATTCCCTCCCGTCACAGCCAGCATCACAGCATTCACTCCAGTCTTCTTTCCTTTTAGTGTTTGTTCACTCCCTTCTCTACCTGGGAGAAAACCGACTCTCCTGTCCTCACTGTATTTATGTATGTAATCAACACCCAGGAGTGTAACCGACAAGGCTGCAGAGGCGCCTTCCCTGATGGTACCTCCCCGCCCCCAGGCGGCCTGCATGCCTCATGCCTGGCCCACCCCCTCCCAGACGCCTTTCGGCTCGGTGGGCTTCCACACCAGGTGGGGGGCCCCCCCCGAGGACAGCATTTTCGCGTTGCCCGTCTTCCTCCCCATGCAAGCACACACTTCTCTTACCCTCCTGGGCCTCCGATGTTCCCTGTCCCGTACCGGGGGTGGGGGCAACTGCCCCTCTGTGTGGATGCCCGCATCGCACCCCTGCTCCCCCAGGACTCTGACCCTCACGCCTGTAAGGGCAGCATTTCTCCCAGCTTTGGTGACTTGTTCACCTCTTGGTAACCTTGTTAAAAATGCAGACTACTGGGTCCCACTCCCAGAGGTTATGACTCAGTCGATTGACACGAGATGATGAAATCCACAACCTCAACAGCTGCTTCTGATGCAAGTGGTCTGAGTGACAATTTCAGAAATTCCGTTTTCATCTGGAATCATAGGATCAAAAGGTAAAGCGCATTTAATATTTTGACATGTATTGCCAAACCGTCTGTCTGAAAGTCTGTACCCAGGTGCAACTCCACCAGCCATGCGTAGCAGCAACACACTGTCCCCAAACTTTCAACAGAGCCCTAAATAGGAGGCGGCGCTTCCCAAACGCTGGGTGGGTGGATGGAGGTGGGGCGGAGGGAACTTCTTCCCTGGGACTCAGTTTCCTTATAAAATCAGGATCTTGGATTAAAATAAGTGTTTCCAAATGTAAACTCCGATTTGCAGGCTCAGGGCTATTGCATAAGACTGTCCTGGAGAAGCGGGTAGGGGAATCTGTGTGTTTAACAGGAATCCTGAGCTTCTCTTGAATAAGTTCCATCCAGGTTACTCCTTAGACTGAGTTTTGTAAGTATTGCTGTGATCGACTTTGCATGTTGTCTCCAGTTCTATAATATTTTGATTTCACCTGACTGTACAAGACCTTGTTTAATTATGAACCAATAGCCGTGAACTTTAGAAGAAAAAGTACAGGCAATCTACAGAGCAGCTATAATGCTCAAATAAGATATATCTGAATGATAAATTCAAGACATGTCTTTTATATCTTTGCAAAAGCTAAATATTTCAGATATTTTTTACATTTTTAAAGAAACTGCCAGTGCAGAGATTTAAAATATTCCTAAAATGTCAAGGTTGCATACTAATACCCATGTGCTGCTTTCTCATTGGGAATATTAAAGTGATGGACTAGCACATAATAAAATAAAAACTTCAGACCTGAAGGAAGATCAGACTTCAAATAAAAAAAAAAATCAACTTTCTCAGCAAAAAGGAAATAAGTCCAGTGGAAAACAGTAATAATGATAAAAGAGGATTGAAAGTAGATATCATGACAGCATGCTAAAGGAATGATGTGTAATTTGGAGAACTTATGGTTAAAGAGTTTGCTGCAGAGGAATGCATTGATTCATCTTGAACAAATATTAAACCGCTGAAAATTTTCCATACTGAAGTGACTTTTTTTTTTTTGGTATTAGATTGATTTACGAATTGTATTTACAAAATGCTCAAAATTGGAAGTCGTCGGGTCACTCTTGGCTATTGGAGATTTTGGTCAAATAAATCTTCTGGTGTATACTTTTTTTAAAAAGTTAATTATTGAGCATGTATCATGAGCCGGGTTCTATCCTAAGCACTTTTCTTCTATTAGCTGCTTTTCTCTTCCATCAACCCTGTGAGCTATGTCCTTTTATGAATCCTTTTGAGAGGGGAGGAAGCTGAGACATGGATCGCTTAACTGGTTTGTCCACCGACAACACAGCACTTAAGTGATGAAGCTGGAACTCACACCCAGGGGGCTGACCCCAGGACCCACGTTCTCCACCACGTCACAGCAGAGTGGTGGTTAGTGTGGACAGTTGTTATGAAGAGCACGTTGCTTCTTTATTTTCTGTCTTCATTCAAAATTGATTCATTATTATCAGCGGGTAGACCTGAGCCAGGTTTCTCATTGTCAAAGAAAAAAAAAGAAGTTACAGATAAGCAAGGGGGAAATGAACCCCATTGTTCTAAAATAGTGTTGGAGGCGTCAGTATGAATTCATGTTTAGTTTAATATAGGCAGAGAGATGATAGGTAGATACAGATAATTAGACATATGCGTGTGGGGCTTCTCTGGTGGCCCAGTGGTTAGGAATCTGCCTTGCAATGCACGGTTTGATCCCTGTTTGGGAAGCTAGGATGCCACATGCCGCAGAGCAACTAAACGTGTGTACCGTGACTACTGAAACCCACGTGCTCTGGAGCCTGGGCACCGCAACTCCCGAGCCCACACGTCACAACTAGGGAATCCATGCATCACGACGGAAGATTCTTCAACACAGCCAAGATCCAACACAGCCGAATAAATATTAAAAAAAAAAAAAAAAGAAGTATGCACGTATATCCTTGGGTTTATGCACACACATGTATTTCCTGGCTTGTCTCATCAGAGGACCTGGAAACAATGGCACCTCAGTGGCATTGACGCAGTACTGAGGACCAGCATTTGCCGCTTGGTTTCCAACACCATGTTCCAATAAAAGCAACCAGGGATCCTTGAAGAGGCTGCTGCTTCTAGGGTTAGAGCAGGGAAAATACAAGAGGTGTCTGGATCACCTCGTAGGCCCAGAAAGTAAAGAAGTTCCCAAACGGACTTCCCTCGTGGTTCAGTGGCTAATCCTCTAGGCTCCCAGTTCAAGGGGCCCAAGTTTGGCCCCTGGTCAGGGAACTAGATCCCGCATGCTGCAACGAAGACCCAGTGCAGCCAAATAAATACATAAATATAAAAACAGGAAAAAAAAAAAAAACCAGAGGTTCCCAAAGGGCAAAACAATGGGGTACATTAAAGTGTTGTGATTATGTTCGCTTAGATTCTGTTTGTCCACTTGGCATTCAGCCATCCCAGAGCCAGACGAACAGCCAGAATTGTTTCCATCTCCACTGTGATCCAACTTTTTTGGGGGGGTGTGAAATTCATGCCACAAACCCCCCGCCCAGTCCCAAATGCATATCCCCGACCGCCTCCTTTATTTAACTCACACACCAAGCCAGTATTTCCCCGGCTCTGTATCAATCCAGGGCTGCATGCCAGACCACCAGGGACAGCCCCTATGCTTTGAAGCCATGCTAGAATTAGTCAAGCCAACTCTAAACCTTGCCTTTCCCAGGGAAGCCCCAGTAAAAGTTGTGGTCTGCAGTCTCCCCACTCCTGCTTCTGCTCTGACCAAACCTGGTGCTTCTCCACGTGCTCCCGTGTACCCCCCTTCCTTCGGAACATGTGAGAATTTCTTTCAACGGCATTAACCTCTCATGTTCACCGAGTCACCTCCGTGAGTTAGAATCCCACAGGTTCTAACACAGTCGGCACGATGAGAGGGTGTCTCTGTGTTCTGTAGACGGGCCTCTAGGTGCTCTCGGCCTGCTAACTGGGTTCACCCAACAGCAGTTCTGTCCGGGAGGCGTGCCCACGGCTGTGGTCCATGCGCTTCTGCTGTCTCTGCCTGATGCCGTGTCTGCCGTCACGACCTTCTAACCCAGACTGTAAGAGGACCTCAGAGGCACACACCTCCACAGACGACCTCATTCATTCTTCGGTGCTGAAGTCTAGTCTGGCAGTTGCCCTGATTCCCCAGTTGGCACCTTACTTTGGACAGCTTGGTCCACTGGGCCAGACCTGGTTTCCCCCATTCAGTAAAGCTAGGTTCCAGGCAGTGACCCCAGGATGTTTAGGATGAGGCAAAAACTCTCCCACAAAAGGAACAAGGACAGGCTTCCTCCAATGAGACTGTGTCTGTCCAACCTACTCAACAGCCTTGAAGCCAACAGTGGGCCATCGGCTGCCCTGTTGGAGTCTCCCTTCCCCTGGCCTTCAGAGGATGCTTTGTGGCGAGATCTCTAAATGTGCAGAGACCGCCATCGCCTCTTATAGGAGATTGGTTGGTCCACCTGCATGGGGGCAGGCTGAACCGTTTGCTAACTTGAGATTTCTTCCAGATCTATGATTCCACCTTGATAGAAATTTAACACAGTTCGTGCAACATGGGCTAGTACTCTATGATTGCCATGAAATACATGTCCTATGGACAATTTTTAAATGTTGTATATTTCCTATGTAACAGTGTTTACTGTGTGATACAATCAAAACCTGTGAAGTAATATTTTTAGTACAAACAAGAATAATTAGAACTTTTAAAAACACTGGACAAAAATCTTTAAATAAGAACTATTTCTAGACACTTTTGCTTGCTTTTGCAGTTTATGTGGCCAGATTGTGACTTTCAAATATCCAGTATTCTTTCATTATTTTAAAATTTTATTTATTTTTATTTGGAGGATAATTGCTTTACAATATTGTGTTAGTTTCTGCCATACATCCACATGAATCAGCCATAGGAATACATATGTCCCCTCCCTCTTGAACATCCCTCCCTCCTCCCACCACGCTAGGTTGTCACAGAGCCCCAGGTTTGAGCTCCTTGCGTCATACGGTAAATTTCCCTGGCTCTCTAATTTTACATGTGATAGTGTATATGTTTCAACGCTACTCTCTCCGTTCATCCCACCCTCTTCTTCCCGCCCCGACCCCTCGTCCGCAGTCTGTCCTCTATGTCCTCTATGTCCGCTGAAGCCCTACAGATAGGTTCGTTCATCCGTACCAACTTTCCAGATTCCATGTATATGTGTTAATAAACAATATTTGCCTTAAATAGCTGTTTTGTGCTGGACACTGAACTGGCAGGTTAAAGACTCAGAGAAATAGGCTTCTGGAGCCCACATACAGTAAATTATCTAAGATTTATAGAGGAGGTGCACGTAAAGCCTATTTAAATATGTAATGCAACACATCTGTGCCCAATCCTTGGCTAAAAGTTTTTGTTTGTTCTTAAAAGTTCAGGATGATGTAGAGGAAATAAAGTCCAACCGTTCAGACAGCCAAATAGCAGATGAAACAGATGGACTCTGAGCTGCCATAAAGCCCAGAAAATCCTCCTGCTCTTCTGGCTCTTATATTGTAACTGGCATGAAAACTCCATTTTTCTGCCATTGTGATTGTAAGTTGCACAGTCTTCTGCTTTTTTCTGTCTTATATATTGACCCTTCAAAGTTTATATCATGGATAATAGAATGATAATTTATAAAGAATTTACTTGAAAATAAATATGAGAGATTGAGCTCCATAAGACTAATTTGGGCTCCATGCCCAGAGAAATCTCATATTGAGAATTTCTTTACTTAAATATATTCACTGGAGCCACCTATTAGCTAAATCCCTTGGTGGATTTCCATTTAACTCTGTGAAGGCAGAAAAATGTATCACAGGGCCAGTATTGATTATCATTGAACGTAGAAAGGTTGTGTGTGCTACAGTGACTTTCTATGTGAGTGTACACAACATAACATACATGTGTGTTTGCAAACACATAGCTAAAAGTCGTGGTCATCCAACCACTGTTGGCTTCTGAACCATCTGGCTGGTCTTTGGTTTTTGAGTTAAATAGCTACAAAGTTCACGCCTATGTTTTGCTCTGGTTTCTCAATGCAAAATTAAAAAAAAAATGTGTTGACAAGTGACAGCAAAACATGTGTTGAGAAAGGGGGCTTTTCTTTTTAGCAGAGAGCACTCTTGGCCTCTTTTGAAAAGTCCAAGGTGCAAGCTGGGAGACTCTCCTTACAAATGGGTGAAGCAATCTTCCACCTATTTGATTAAGCCCTGTTCTTGGCTCTGTGCAAGCATTCCTGGGGTGTGAATGCCTTTGCTACTCTGGCGTCAGTAAAAATCAGACACTCCCCTGGCTGTAAGTCTCTGACAGTATCCAGGAAGGGGTGGGTGAGCAGGACCATACAGGTGCAGCTAAAAAGACCTGCTGTGGAACTGGAAAGAGGGCACTTCCCTGGTGGTCACTGGTTAGGACTCGGCGTGTCCTTTGCAGGGGGCATAGGTTGGACTCCTGATGGGGGATCTAAGATCCTGCATGCTGTGTGCCATGGCCAGAAAAAAGATCTGTAAAGGAAAAAACACTGTCACTCACGAGGTGGAGTGACACTCTTCATCTCTGCATCCTGCCGTGTGGAAAGAAGACGGGAGAATCTGACTGCTTTTTCTGAATCTGCTGTTTCCTCCCAGCTTGCTTCTTTCTTTTTCAGTGAAGGTGGAGATAACAGACGTATGCATAAATGTGGAGACGTGTGTGTATTCCTTCCTCCCAGTTTTTTCTGTGTGTGTGCTCAGTCACTCACTCATGTCTGACTCTTTGCGACCCTCTGGACTGTGTAACCCACCAGGCTCCTCTGTCCATGGGATTCTCCAGGCGTGATACGGGAGTGGGTAGCAATTTCCTTCTCCAGGGGATCTTCCCCACCCAGGGATCGAACCCGCGTCTCTTACATCATTGGCAGGCGGGTTCTTTACCACTAGTGCCACCTGGGAAACCCCTTTGTATATGTATGTATGTGTGTATGCATATATGTGTATATATACATAGGAGATAGTTGGATAGCATCACCAACTCAATGGACATGAATTTGAGCAAATTCCAGGAGATAGTTGGAGAAGGAAATGGCCACCCACTCCTGTATTCTTGCCTGGAGAATCCCATGGACAGAGGAGCCTGACCGGGCCATGGTCCATGGGGTCCCAGAGAGTCGGACATGCCTGAAGCGACTAAGCACGCATGCACACACAGGAAATAGTGAAGGACAGAGGAACCCGGCTTTCTGCAGTCTGTGGGGCTGCGAAGAGTCAGACACGACTTAGCAACAACATATATATTTATACACAGACACACACACACACACACACACACACACACACACACACATATATGCCACAACTTCTTTATCTGTTCATCTGTCACTGGACACTTACAGATAGTGCTGCAATGAACATGGGGTACAGATATCTCTTCGACATAATGTCTTCATTTTTTCAGATATATCCTGAGACATGGAATTGCTGAATTATGTGGTACTTCTATTTTGAACGTTTTGAAGAGATTTGTACTGTTTTCCATACTGACTGCACCATTTTCCAGCCTTTCCAACAGGGCATAAGGGTTACCATTTCTCTTCATCCTCACCAGCATCTGCTATCTCTTGGCTTCTTGGTGATGGCAGTTCTAACAAGCATGAGGTTAGAGATCTCACTGTGGTTTTGATTTCCTCATATCTTATCCACATTAACCTGTAGAACTGAGGATAATAATTTGGGTGCACGTATCCCTCATTCATCCTGCTACTGCTACTGCTAAGTCACTTCAGTCGTGTCCAACTCTGTGCGACCCCATCCCTGGGATTCTCCAGGCAAGAACACTGGAGTGGGTTGCCATTTCCTTCTCCCCTCATTCATCCCAGGCCTATTTAAAAAACTTCAAGGACACCACAGCCCTGCATCACTGTTGCAAATGGTCAAGGATCAGAGGCACTCCTTGGAAAGTGTCAGGAATCCATGACTCAAGTCCATGGCAGTCAAATGCTTTCCTGGGGAGCCTTGCATAAATATTCCTAAGACCTCTTCTGCAAATGTTACATGAATTGGTATGTGAAATCCTGCATAGTAAAGAAAAGGAAATGGAACCTCACTTCACTCTCCTTCTTGGGGCAGTTCAAGGTCCACAGACCCCCAAGGGTAGGCCTTCAGCAGATAAAGAAGTGAGACTTGGTGGGGGAAGGAGATCTCTGTGAGGGCTGAAACTTTGCAGCTTTTCCCCAGGAAATCAACGAGCTTTGCTGAAGGATGGATCGCCAGCCAGTGAGCGCAGAAGGAGACCGGGAACTGAATCTTCTGTGTGCACACGGAGGAAGGAAGATTCATGGAAAGTGATCCAGTAGTCAACACTTCAGTTCAGTTGCTCAGTCATGTCCAATTCTTTGCGACCCCATGGACTGCAGCATGCCAGGCTTCTCTGTCCTTCCCCATCTCCCAGAGTTTGCTCAAACTCATGTCCATCGGGTCAGTGATGTCATCCAACCCTCTAACCCTCTGTCGTCCCCTTCTCCTCCTGCCTTCAATCTTTCCCAGCATCAGGGTCTTTTCTAGTGAGTCAGCTTTTTGCATCAAGTGGCCAAAGTATTGGAGCTTCAGCTTCAGCTTCAGTCCTTCCAATGAATATTCAAGACTGATTTCCTTTAGGATTGACTGGTTTGGTCTTCTTACAGTCCAAGGGACTCTCAAGAGTCTTCTCCAACACCACAGTTCAAAAGCATAAATTCTTCACTGCTCAGCTTTCTTTATAGTCCAACTCTCACATCCGTATATGGCTATTAGGAAAACCATAGCTTTGGCTCTACAGACCTTTTTTGGCAAAGTAATGTCTCTGCTTTTTAATATGCTACTTAGGTTGGTCATAGCTTTTCTTCTCAGGGGCCAACGTCTTTTAATTTCATGGCGGCAGTCACCATCTGCAGTGATTTTGGAGCCTACATATGTCACTGTTTCTATTGTTTCCCCATCTATTTGCCATGAAGTGATGGGACCAGATGTCATGAACTTCATTTTTTGAACATGAGTTTTAAGCCAGCATTTTCACTCTCCTCTTTCACTCTCATTCAGAGGCTTTTTAGTTCCACTTTCTGGCATAAAAGTGGTGTTATCTGCATATATGAAGTTGTTGATATTTCTCCCTGCAATCTTGATTCCAGCTTGAGCTTCATCCAACCCGGCATTTCTCATGATGTACTCTGCATCTAAGTTAAATAAGCAAAGTGACAATATACAGCCTTAATGTACTCCTTTCCCAATTTTGAACCAGTCTGTCCGGTTCTAACTGTTGCTTTTTGACCTGAATACAAATTTCTCAGGAGGCAGGTAAGGTAGTCTGGTATTCCCATCTCTTGAAGAATTTTCCACAGTTTTTTTGTGACTGTGATCCACACAGTCAAAGGCTTTGGCGTAGTCAAAGAAGCAGAGGTAGATGATTCTGGAATTCTCTTACTTTTTCGATGATCCAATGGATGTTGGCAATTTGATCTCTGATTCCTCTGCCTTTTCTAAATCCAGCTTGAACATCTGGAAGTTCTCAGTTTTCGTACTTTGAAGCCTAGCTTGGAGAATTTTGAGCATTACTTTGCTAGTGTGTGAGATGAGTGGAATTGTGTGGTAGTTTGAACATTCTTTGGCATTGCCTTTTTTGGGGATTGGAATGAAAACTGACCTTTTCCAGTCCTGTGGAAGGACTGTGTCCAAGGGCAAAGGAGAAGCCCCAACAAGATGGTAGGAGGGTGAAATCATGTTTAGAAGCAAATTCCATACCCACCAGAAGTGCTCAGAGGACTCACCCAAAAACTTGTGTGCACTAGGACCCAGGAACCCCAGAAGAGACTGAGCCAGACGTGCCTTTGAGCGTCTGAGTGTCTCCTGCGGGGGTGCAGGGCAGCAGTTGCCTGCCTCACCAACGGGAGCTCTGGCTGCAGTAGACCTCAGAGGCCCCATGTGTGGCATCAAACCTCTTGGAGGAGGTCACCATTATTTCCACCATAAAGCCACTGTGCAGATGAGCCAGAGACTGGAGTAGAATTATACGAAGAAGTTCTCACACTGTTGGGAAAGTTCTAGGGCCCACAACAGATTTCCCAACCTGCAGATCTGGCAGAGGGACTGAGAACCCCCAGGGAATTTGACTCTGGAGGCCAGTGGGATTTGATGGCAGAACTTCCACAGGACTGGGGAAACAGACTCTTGGAGGGCACAAACAAAACCTTGTGTGCACCAGGACCCAGGAGAAAGGAGCCTGGACCTCACAAGAGACTGAGCTGGACATGCACGTGAGTGTCCAGGAGTCTCCACTGGAGGCGTGGGTCAGCAGTGGCCTGCATCGGGGTCAGCAGCACTGAACACAACAGTCCTGGATCTGCTGGCATAAGTCCTTTTGAAAGTGGTTGCCATTACCCCTTCCATAGTGAGGCCTCAGGTGATGAAAAGATGTCCTTTTCATCATAGAGGACAGGGATGCGAAAGTAGGAAGTCAAGAGATACCTGGAGTAACACACAGCTTTGGCCTTGGAGTACAAAATGAAGCAGGGCAAAGGCTACCAGGTTCCTCAGGGAACACAGCCCCACCCATCAACAGAAAATTGAATTAAAGATTTACTGAGCATGGCCCCGCCCACCGGAGCAAGACCCAGATTCTCCCAAAGCCAGTCCCTCCCATCAGGAAGCTTCCACAAGCCTCTTATCCTCATCCATCAGAGGGCAGACAGAATGAAAACCACAATCACAGATGAGCAACCAAACTGATCACAGGGATCACAGCCTTGTCTAACTCTATCAATCAATGGGCCATGCTGAGTAGGGCCACCCAAGACAGATGGGTCATGGTGGAGAGTTCTGACAAAATGTGGTCCACTGGAGAAGGGAATGGCAAACCACTTCAGTATTCTTGCCTTGAGAACCTTGTGAACAATATGAAAAGGCAAAAAGATAGGACACTGAGAGATGAACTCCCTGGGTTGGTAGGTGCCCAATATGCTACTAGAGAAGAGTGGAGAAATAACTCCAGAAAGAATGAAGAGGCTGGCCACTCTTGTGGCCCCATGGACTGTAGCCTGCCAGGTTCCTCTGTCTATGGGATTCTCCAGGCAAGAATACTGGAGTGGGTTGCCATTTCCTTCTCCAGGGAATCTTCCCGACTCAGGAATCGAACCCGGGTCTCCTGCATTGCAGGCAGATTCTTTACTGACTGAGCTACAAGGGAAGCCCATGAAGAGGCTGAGCCAAAGTGAACACAACACCCAGTTGTGAATGTGACCAGTGATGGAAGTAAAGAACAGTATTGCATAGGAACCTGAAATGTTAGGTCCACTAATCAAGGTAAATTAGCAGTGGTCAAACAGGAGATGGCAAGAGTGAACATCCACATTTTAGGAATCAGTGAACTAAAATGGACCAAGTTTAATTCAGATGACCGTTATGTCTACTACTGTGGACAAGAATCCCTTAGAAGAAATGGAGTAGCCCTTATAGTCAACAAAAAAGAGTCCAAAGTGCAGTACTTGGGTGCAGTCTCAAAAATGACAGAGTGATAGTTGCTTGTTTCTAAGGCAAACCATTCAATATCATAGTAATCCAAGTCTATGCCTCAACCACTAATGCCGAAGAAGCTTAAGTTGAATGGTTCTATGAAGACAAGACCTTCTAGAACTAACACCAAAAAAAAAAAAAAAAAAAAAAAAAAAGATGTCCTTTTCATTATAGAGGACTGGAATGCAAAAGTGGGAAGTCAAGAGATACCTAGAGTAACAAGCAAATTTAGCTTTGGAGTACAAAATGAAGCAGGGCAAAAGCTACCAGAGTTTTACCAAGAGAACATACTGGTTATAGCAAACAACCTCTTCCAGCAACACAAGAGATGACTCTACACATGGATGTCACCAAATGGTCATTACCAAAATCAGATTGATTATATTCTTTGCAGCCCAAAACAGAGAAGCTCTATACAGTCAGCAAAAACAAGACCAGGAGCTGACTGTGGCTCAGATCATGAACTCCTTATTGCCAAATTCAGACTTAAATTGAATAAAGTAGGGAAAACCACTAGACCATTCAGATATGACTTAAATCAAATCCCTTACAATTATACAGTGGAAGTGACAAATAGATTCAAGGGATTAGATCTGATAGAGTGCCTGAAGAACTATGGACAGAGGTTCATAACACTGTACAGGAGGCAGTGATCAAAACTATCCTGAAGAAAAAGAAATGCAAAAAGGCAAAATGGTTGTCTGAGGAGGCCTTACAAATAGCTGAGAAAAGAAGAAAAGCAAAAGGCAAAGGAGAATAGGAAAGATATACCCATCTGAATGCAGAGTTCCAAAGAATAGCAAGGAGAGATAAGAAAGTCTTCCTAAATGATCAATGCAAAGAAATAGAGGAAAACAATAGAATGGGAAAGACTAGAAATCTCTTGAAGAAAATTAGAGATACCAAGGGAGAATTTCATGCAAAGATGGGCACAATAAAGGACAGAAGTGGTATGGACCTAACAGAAGCAGAAGATATTAAGAAGAGGTGGCAAGAATACACAGAAGAACTATACAAAAAAGATCTTAATGACCCAGATAACCATGATGGTGTGATCACTCACCTAGAGCCAGACATCCTGGAGTGCAGTCAAGTGGGCCTTAGGAAGCATCACTAGGAGCAAGGCTAGTGGAGGTGATGGAATTCCAGCTGAGCTATTTCAAATCCTAAAAGATGATGCTGTGAAGGTGCTGCACTCAATATGCCAGCAAATTTGGAAAACTCAGCAGTCATTGCTTAGGTAAATGGGGGAAAAAAAAGAGATAAAGGTGGGGGACTTTCCTGGCAATTCGGTGGTTAAGATTTCCCCCTTCCAATGCAGGGGGTACAGGTTCTATTCCCAGCTGGGGAACTAAGATCCTACATGCCACATGGTGTAGTCAAAAAAAGGGCTGGGGGAGAAAAGACATATCTCTCAGTTATGTTTTCTATCTTCTTTTCAGGATTTATCCAAATCTTCATTAATGTATTATAAGAACATTTTGTTTTTCTTTCTACTTTACTTGCTTGAAACTTTTAAACTACTTTGGTATCATTCTCTAGCATGGGCAGATTTTTTTTTTTTTTTGAAGTGCTTCTTTAGGGACCATTAAATATAGTTTTTAATCTGTTTCACTTGATTTTTATTTTAGTAATACCCAGAGGAATATTCATATATGAATCAGCCTGAAATAATGGAGCTTGGAATAATTGTATTTTGGGGAAATAGGTCAGTTCACAGCTGCCACTAAAAAGGTAGCATCTTGCAGCAGTGGTTCTTTCTGAATATGGATCATCAAAGCTGCTGCTCAGTCACCCATTCCATGTGTTTTAAGCTTGATATTAATGGTTAGAAATGTACAAATGTAGTAGTTCCGGGTGGGGGAGCAAATTTTTGAACAAAATGAGTTTAGGTTAAAATTTATAGGGCGTTTGGGACCTAAATTTCAGCAGTAAGACTACTCCAACACACTTCACCTGATTTGAGAACGTTCGTACAGGTTCTTACCCACTTCTGAACCCTTGGTGGTGAACATTCACGCACACGAATCCAGTGTTTGTACACTGACGCCTCCCCTTCCTGCCCCCTAGGTTTTACCTGCGACACCAGAGAGGTCATGAGATGATGATGCCACCTGGTGGTCAATAGGGGTAACTAACATTGACCCCCAAACTCTCCTCTCCTGTTCAGTTCCAGGTCTGCTCTGCGCAGTAAATATTTGTTGAATTTACATGAGGGCCGGGGATTGTGATAATCCCTAGGGGACATATCTATCCCTGTCTACTTTTCTTCCTTTTTTTTTTTTTTTTTTTTACCATTTACAATTCCATTTACTTAGTCTCAGGCAATTGCTTTCTTGGTAACAGACTCATTCTCTTTCCCCCTCTTGGCCCCAGCCTCCTCTCAGTTCTTGCTTGGCTCCTTTAGAAACAGTTAGCCCTTCTCTCCTTCTTTCTCAGCCTCCATTTGGGCACCATCAATGACGATAACCATGACTCAAAGCAAAAATGTTATGCTGTTAGACATTGTGCCAAGGAAAAGGGAAGTCATACATTTTATAATTTCCCCACAAACTTCTAAAGCCCTTGAGAGGCCCCGGAGTTTCACAAAGGACTGTGTCTTCCCATCTAATTGCGTCTACACTATTTTTTCCTTACTTTTCCTGAGGCACCAACATTGAAGAAAAATATATCTAATTCTTCTCATCCATTTTCTATTTCTAGCCATAGTAAGTGTTGCTTTTTACTACTTTCAGCTCATTGTGGGTTATATAAGCTTATCTGAGATTGTTTGTAAGCATAATCACCATTGATTAAACTGCTTTTAGGGAAAATTCATTTCAGCCAAAAAAAGAAGCTAAAAGCTTTTGAAATGTAGTCCACGTCAACAGGAAAATTTTCTTCAGTTAAGAGTCATAAATTAGGGGCTAGTTCGTTTACAATATTAAAAAGATTTACTACTTCATAGATCAACTATCATGGAATCGCTAAATAACATGATCTTCTGAATGCATTTAAATTTTGATTCAATTATAAAGCATTTAGAAATGGAAGTTGCTCTAAATCCAGTGGGTATAAACACAGAACCAGTAAGAATCAAAGAATTTGGAAAGAATCACATAATTTCAGAATTCTCCTAGTTCTACAAAGTGTGCACATATTTTCTGAAATATTCTCATGTGCAATCAAAACATTTGGGATGACTAATCTTGAGAACTATGTAACTTTCAAATAAATTCCTAGAATTCACGGTGGGGTTGCTAAATCAAAGGGTACATACATTTGTAATTTTGATAGATATTGCCAAATTTCCCTTCACAGAGATTATGCCAGTGACGTTGTTATCATTTTTTGAATCCCCAAAGACGTCATTATTATTGGTTTATACAGTCAGTGTTAGATTTAGCCAAACATTTATGGTTTCCTTTGCTATTCTTTCCTTTCTCATCTCTGGCATTTCATATAGGGTCATTTTCCTGTCAAATGTATATCCTTCAGAATTTCCTGTAGTGAGTTTCTGCTGGTGGCAAATTCTGTTTTGTTTATCTGAAAATGTCTTTATTTGCCCTCCTTCCTGAAATAATTCTAGGTTGATAATTATGGTCTCTGAATGGCAACCCTGGTTGGACTTCCCTGGTGGATCAGATGGTAAAGTGTCTGCCTACAATGCGGGAGACCTGGGTTCAATCCCTGGGTCAAGAAGATCTCCTGGAGAAGAAAATGGCAACCCACTCCAGTATTCTTGCCTGGAAAATCCCATGGACAGTAGAACCTGGTAGGCTATAGTCCATGGGGTCGCAAAGAGTCAGACATGACTGAACGACTTCACTTTCACTTTCAATGGTAACCCACTCCAGTATTCTTGCCTGGAGAATCCCATGGACAGAGGAGCCTGGCAGACTATAGTGCGTTGGGTACAAAGAGTTGAATTCGACTTAGTGACTAAGCATGCAACACCTGGAAAAATCTCATCCTTTCAGCTTCCTTTGTTGCTGTTGAAGACTTAGGAATTAACTAAGTGTAATTCTTTCTGCTGCTGTGGCTCAGTCATGTCCAACGCCTTTGCGACCCCATGGACTGTAGCCCTCCAGTCTCCTTTGTCCATGGAATTTCCCTGGCAAGAAGACTGGAGTGGGTTACCATTTCCTTCTCCAGGGGATCTTCCCAACCCAGGGACTGAACCCATGTCTTCTGTGTCTCCTGCATTTTAGGTGGATTCTTTACCTGCTGAGTTATTGGGGAAGCCCGACTATACCTCTTTCCAAGGTAATTCATTTTCTCCCCCTCTGGCTGCTTTTAAGATGTTTCTCTTCGAATTTTAAAATAATTTATATTCTTTTAGGGCTTTTCTGAAATTTGTTTTGTTTTCATTTTCTTTGATGTGTCTAAAGCTGGATTTTCTTTTTTCCTGCTTTGACTTTGATGAGCTTCTTAAATCTGTGGATTTGTCTCTTTTAAATATGGTTTTTTATTTACTTATTTTATCTTCTCCAGACTCTCAATAAATGTATATAAGGCCCTCTTAATTCTTCCTTCTATGATTTTATCCTCTTTTCTGTATTTGTTGTCTTCTGTGCTACATTCTAGGTAGTTTCTTCTGACCAGCATCAACATTCAGTTCAGTAATGTTCTCTTTAGTTATTATGTCTAACCTGCTCGTAAACTCTTTTTGAGTAATTTTCTCAGTTATAGAGTTTTTAAATTTTAGAAGTTCTGTTTGCTTCTTTGTTAATGTAATGTTTATAGTTTTTGGTTTCCTGGAGATATTTTCAAGCTAATTTTTTTTTATTTCTTAATACATCAAAGCAGTTGTTCGATATCGCATGCTTGAGAATCCCCGTGTCTGAGGTGTTTGTGGGGTGGCTGTGGTCACGTTCCTTTCGGCTCCTTGTCGATTGACAGGATGAATGGTTGGGGCAGCAGCCACTGCGCCCTGGTGCCCATGAGTAGTTTAGGAAAAGCCCATGGTTCCAGACCAAGAGTGTCAGTGTATGGTCATTTCTTGGTTTGGGAGTAACTAGACCTGACAGTGGGCTTCCCAGGAGGCACTAGTGGTGAAGAACCGCACCCCCCCCCCCCCCCCCCCCCGCCAATGCAGGTTAGATGTAAGACACGCAGGTTTGATCGCTGGGTTGGGAAGATCGCCTGGAGGAGGGCGTGGCAACCCACTCCAGTATTCTTGCCTGGAGAATCCCATGGACAGAGGAGGAATAAGAAAACCACGCTTAGAAGGAAAGACCAAATTGCAAGAAAAAATAGAAAGCAAACAGATATATACATAGTGGCTAAATTTAAAAAGCACTAGCTATGTAAACTAATGCATATAATATACAGTCAGGGCTGTATATTGTCACCCTGCTTATTTAACTTGTATGCAGAGTACATCATGAGAAATGCTGGACTGGATGAAACACAAGCTGGAATCAAGATTGCCGGGAGAAATATCAATAACCTCAGATATGTAGATGACACCATCCTTATGGCAGAAAGTGAAGAAGAACTAAAGAGCCTCTTGATGAAAGTGAAAGAGGAGAGTGAAAAAGTTGGCTTAAAGCTCAACATTCAGAAAACTAAGATCATGGCATCTGGTCCCATTACTTCATGGCAAATAGATCGGGAAACAGTGGGAACAGTGACAGACTTAATTTTTTTGGACTCCAAAATCGCTGCAGATGGTGATTGCAGCCATGAAATTAAAAGACGCTTACTTCTTGGAAAGAAAGTTATGACCAACCTAGACAGCATATTAAAAAGCAGAGACAATACTTTGCCAACAATGGTCTGTCTAATCAAGGTTATGGTTTTTCCAGTGGTCAGGTATGGATGTGAGAGTTGGACTGTGAAGAAAGCTAAGCGCTGAAAAATTGATGCTTTTGAACTGTGGTGTTGGAGAAGACTCTTGAGAGTCCCTTGGACTGCAAGGAGATCCAACCAGTCCATCTTAAAGGAGATCAGTCCTGGGTGTTTATTGGAAGGACTGATGCTGAAGCTGAAACTCCAATACTTTGGCCATCTGATGCGGAGAGCTGACTCATTTGAAAAGACCCTGATGCTGGGAAAGATTGAAGGCAGGAGGAGAAGGGGATAACAGAGGATGAGATGGCTGGATGGCATCACCAACTCAATGGCATGAGTTTGAGTAAACTCCGGGAGTTGGTGATGGACAGGGAGGCCTGGCGTGCTGCGATTCATGGGGTCGCAAAGAGTCAGACACGACTGAGCGACTGAACTGAACTGACCTGAATGTAAACTAATAGCAACAACAATAATGACTGACTTGAGAATGTGTAAACAAGGTTGTAACCACTGGAGAATATAACATATAAGGTAATAGGCATTTAAAAATGCATTTTGAAATCCTAGTGTCAGTTGAAAAGAGAGTAAGGATACTGACTAAATTTGGCTTTAAGTCAAATATTCATCATGAGTATTAAGAGTAACTCCTAAAAGAATAAAAGTAGAACATATAACTTACAAATGAATTGAAAATAAGAGAGAAATGATGATGAAAATCATCACTATCACTATCACTAGGGGATAGGCAAGCGGAAATAAGAAGAAAAGAAAAGTATGGAAAGTAGCATGAAAATAAACTGGTAGAAATAAATCCAGTGTATCAGTAGTCCTGGCAAACATAACTGGATAAAAATTTGTGCTATATTCTGTATGCAAGAGACATACTTAAAACATAATGATTTAGAAAGGTTAAGTAAAGAATCAAACAGTTGAAACCAAACATATATGATCCAGAACCAAAACAGAACCAAAAACCAACAAATTTGTGAGTCATAACAATATTGGGCATCACAGAGCTGGAAGCGAAAAGCACTGCTGGGGATAATGAAAACTTAAATAATGAACAAATGCACTTAAGAATATAACTCTGAAATAGTATGTACCTAATAGTGAGTGAGTGAAGTCGCTCAGTCCTGTCCGACTCTTGGAGACACCATGGACTGTAGCCTCTAAAGCTCCTCTATCCCTGGAATTTTCCAGGCAAGAATACTGGAGTGGGTTGCCATTTCCTTCTCCAGGGGATCTTCCCGACCCAGGGATTGAACCCAGGTCTCCCCCATTGCAGGCAGACGCTTTACCATCTGAGCCACCAGGGAAGCCCATGTACCTAATAGCAAAGTCTTACATGTAAAGTGCAAATGTTGACAGGAAAGAACGAGAAGTAAACAAAAGCATCAATGCAAAGAGCAGTTTTTAACCATAACACTGTCTGTCGTTGATGGATCAGGCAGGTAAAGGTTTAGCAAAGACATCTAAGATTTTAGTAATACAACAAGTGTGACCTAATGGCTATATTAAAAAAACAAACAAACAAAAAACCCTATGCCCCATAGAGAATAGATGTAATTTTTAGGCATATGTGCAACATAATTAAGGTCACAAAGGAAATACCAACAAATACCAAAGCATTTTTATCATATTGGCCACCTTTTCTTACCTCACTGCTATTAATTTGAAATTAATAATAAATAGACAGCAGAGTTTCATGTTTTTGCAAATGAGGAAAAAACATCTAAAGCACAGACAATAAAATAGTTATAATGGAATAATAATTGCTAATGTTACTTGAGCAGTGACTAGATACCAGGCACTGGTTAATGCATCTTACACGTTTTAGCCAGTTTAATGCTCATAACAACCCATAACAATGACAGAAGAACTACCGTCTTCAGATAATGATATTACAGATATTCTATTAGCTTATAGATAATGAAATTCAGGCACAGAGTGATTCAATAACTCGTCCAAGAGGCAGACCATCTTTTTTATCACAACCCTGAACTGCCTCTCCACTTATAAAATAAGCCTGTAACTGAATGATCACGAAAATAAAATACACAGAAACAGGCAGGGTGCATCAGAAGTGGTAATGACTGGGGTATTTATCATCTTAAATGCCATAGCTGAATTATACACTCAGCTGAATGAACCCGACAGTAGTAAATGCAATGAAATTAATAGAAAGCATAAATTTGGTAAAATAGAAAACAAAGAAACAATAGAGGAGATTATAAAACCCAAAGCTGATTCACTGCAGAAACTAATAAAATGGTAAGACCTGCAAGCAAGATGGAGCAAAAAAAGAGAGATAAAGCACATACAAAAATTCACCAAGACTGAGACACGTTGCCAGAGATGGAGCGGAGATTTTTGAAAACCAAGAGGGAGTGCTGTTCACAACACAATACCAATGCTGGGAAAACAGATAAAATAGACAGTTTTCCCAAATACACATAACTTCGCAAGGGACTGGAAGAGGAAGAGAAAAGCTAAATATAAAAAATCATGGAAGAATTCTGTCAGTACTTAAAAATCACTCCCAAAACCTAACCCCAGAAATGTTCAGTGCATACCCAATGATTATCTGAATGATCGGGACTCTTTTAAATAGATGATAAGGCGAGGTTTCTAACTCACTTCACGAACTCACACAGTGAAAGGAAAGTTACAAAGACTCATTTGCGAACATCGTTAAAAAAATCCTAAATAAATTTGGCAAACTGAGCTTCGGCAATATAGAAAGAAAAGAATTCTTCACGAACAAATTGGGTTAATTGCTGAGTGCAAAAATGGTTTAAAATTAGAAAATCATGTTCACATTATTTATCACACTAACAGATTAAAAGAGAAAAAAATGAGAGCATCTTGGAAAACCCAGAAATGGCACTTGATAAAATTCAACATCAATTCATGATAACATTTTGTTTTTACTAAAACAGGAATAGAAAAAAAAAACTTGCTTAACCTACTTTTATTTTTATTTTCCAGAAAAATTAAAATCTGAAGCCAATTTGGTGGAGTAGTGAGCCCATAGGTATTTGCAGTATAATCCTCTGAACTTGGTTATTTGTTTATTTGTTCTGTTTTGGTTTTGGATCATCTAGACGTTAAGTGGAAAAATAATTGAGATAACAGAGGAAGTGATGATACAGAAAATGTATAAAATCAAGATACTGATGAAAGAACAGAAAACAAATTATCACTAAAAAATAAAGTTGAAGAAAAGAGGACTGTGGTTGGTACTTTAGATGCTATGTTAGTCCATTCAGGTTGCTCTAACAAAATGTCACTGACCTCGTGGCTTATAAATAATAGGAGTTTGACAGTTCTGGAGGGTGGAAGTTCAAGATCAAGACTCTGGCAGGCTCAGTGTCTGCTGGGAGCGGGGCGGGAGGCCTGCTTCCTGGCTCTTGGGCAGCTGTCTTTTCACTGTGTTCTCATAAAGTGGAAGGATTCCCTGGTGGCTCAGAATCTGCCTGCCAATGCAGGAGGCGCGGGTTCCATCCCTGGTCTGGGAAGATCCCCTGGAGAAGGGAATGGCAATCCACTCTAGTGTGCCTGGGCTTCGCTGGTGGCTCAGACATTAAAGAATCCGCCCGCAATGCGGGAGACCTGGGTTCGATCCCTGAGTCGGGAAGATCCCCTGGAGGAGGACATGGCAACCCACTCCAGTATTCTTGCCTGGAGAATCCCATGGACAGAGGAGCGTGGTGGGCTACAGCCCATGGGGTCGCAGAGTCAGACACAACTGAGTGAGCATGCATGCGTGCAGTGAAAGGGGTGAGGGGCTTTCTGGGGTCTCTTGTAGAACATCACTGACCCCATCGCCAGGGCTTTGCATCTCTCCAAGCTCCACCTCCTAATACCGTTGCACTGGGCGTCTGGTTTCAACAGATGAAGTTCCGAGGGTTGTAAATATTCAGTCTGTGGCAAATGGTTAGGCAATAAAAACAAACAGTTTGGAGAACTGGGAAGCAGACAACAAGAGGTGAAAACCTACAAGAAGTAGAAAAAGAAGGACTCATGAGCACCATAGAAGTTCCTCTAGATGAAAAGTTAGAAGGAAACAAAATGGCAATTTGAATCTAGTAAACCATTTGTGGGGACAAGGACTGGTCATTTAAAACAAAAAAGAGGAGGAGAGGAGAGGAAAGGGGAAAAAAAAAAACACCACTCACTCTGTTAATATGTTAAGTAGAACTCTCAGAGCTGAGGGTTTTTCTCCTCACCTGGGCTAGAGAGCTGTGGTCACGATGTGCTCACGTCATGAATCTTTTGTGCAACCAGATCACTGTCAGCCCTGTGTGTCTCTAATCGGGGTGCAGGCAGACAACTGCTGGGTATACGCTGGGGGCTTGAGAACAGGGACACTGGCCACCCAAATATCACCTGCATCGTACAACACTGGAAATGTACGTTGGTTAAAAAAATACTGTGTGAAAATGCTTACATGCTATGTAAGTGGCTTTAGAGTTATGGAAGATAAGGTAACACATGTGATAGGGATAAGACAAGCTTTACTGTAGTCTGTAATAACACCTTGACAGGCATTAGGATATACTAGCCTTTATTCATGTGTTCATTCCAAAATCTTCCCTGAGTGCCTGCTTGAGATGCACGAGACAGTCTGCCCTTGTGAGCTCACAGTGTTTCAGGAGAGACCCGGTGCTCAGGTATAATACCAGGCAGACGGAGGTGAGCGCCTTGAGATCCAACAGCCTCGTAATGCAGAGGTAGAGCTCAGTGAGCTGTGGGCATCCTGGAAGGCTCCGTGGAGGAGGTGGCGTCCGCCGGGACCCTGAAACTCAGGGGACACGTGAAGGTGAGAAGATGGAGAGACGACTCAGACAAACAGTCCTCTTTCCTTTCATGCAACACTGGATACTGTCCAGTCACCCAGTGACTGGAGGCGAGCGTAGGTCAGACACATTTGTGTTAGGAAAGAGGAGCCCAAAGTCTGGCATGAAAAACCCCTTAGGGGGTCCCTGGACACCTAGGATGAGCTGGAGGAGAAAATAGTATGCAGGTTTCTGGCTTCGGTACCTCGACTTGGGACAGTCTTGGTATTCCAAGTCTCAGATGCCCACTGCCCTTTCTTCTCAGCCAGCCTCTGGCACTGTGTCAACAGAAACCAGTGAGGAATGATGCCTGTCCACCTTCGGGGTCGAATTGGACCTCCATGCGGTTCCCCTGTTCAAAGGAATGAATCTAATTGAACAAATCTCCTCCCATAGCCCAAAGCAAGGGTACTCACTTGTGAATAATTTGAAAAGGCAAGCAGAAATCTTTGACTGGGCTACTTCAGAACATCTCATAATAGAAAAACGCCTGTATTTCAGTCATCAGAATTATAATATCCTCCCACATTCACACTTAGGATGACCATTTTGAGTGGTGGTGTTTCTTTGTGAGCTGGGATAATTGTAGTCAATGACAAGCAGAAATTTCCCCTGCCGGGCTCACAGAGATTTCCCCTGGGAAGTTTGCCCTGAGGAACAGATTAAGAATCTGCCTGCAGTGCCGGAGACCTGGGTTCGCTCCCTGGGTCGGGAAGATCCCCTGGAGAAGGGAATGGCAACCCACCCACTCCAGTATTCTTGCCTGGAAGATCCCATGGAGAGAGGAGCCTGGTGGGCTACAGTTCATGGGGTCACAAAGAGCTGGACATGACTGAGCAACTCATACAAAGGAGTCAGAGCGAAAGGGCAGACATTGTAACGCACACATTCTTTAGAGATGCTTGCAAAGTGTTTTACATGCCAAGGTGTATAAAGGCGTTGATAGGTATGAGATGCATTAAAATCTTTGGCGTCTGGTGGTCCGGACCTTGTTATCCTCAAGTCCTGGGACTGGAAGCGTAGCATCTCTGCAGAAATGTGAACCCCGGCCCTACCTTGAACCCAGATCCCCAGGCATTTAGTATGAACAGTACATTTTTTGAAAAATCCTGGCTTAGAGAGCCTTGAGAGGAAGCTATCAATAACCCTGCTCAGATCCCATGAGGTTCCCTAGTGGAAAGAAAGCCAAACGTCACTGTTTTATATACTCTGATATTAATGTTGATATCAAACAGGTCAGGTCATACTCTTAAATTATTTCCCATCCGTATCCATGACCCAACTAGTTATACTGTTTTTCATTAGTTCTCAGAAAAAAATAGGGAGGAAATTCAGTCTATTTAAATCCAAATTAAGCTTTGGTTTGCAGTACTCCCACTATGAGAACATGTTAAAAGTCACCATACCCCTTCTGACTGTATGATGGTTAAAAGTAAATACTAACCCTGAAAAGGCCTCAGCTTGCCACACCTTGTTTTCCTCAGATGAATTCTTATTCATTAAATGGCTGAATGTTTGTGAATAAATATCATTCCTATTTTTAAGATCCAAAGACAGATAATTAATGAACTGTACTGATAATTACAGAATTTTAATATTTATAGACATCTGTCACTTTACATTTTAAGATAGTCTTACCATATGTGCCGCTGTCTTTTAATTCCAGTAATTAAAGTTTATGAACATATACTGTGAAAATGTGGCTGTAACATTGTCAGACTGATTAATAGGAGGCTTTCTTACCGATAAGCTGCCTGGTTTTTTAAAGGGAAATTATTACAAAGATTAAACTTATCCTGGAATCTCATTCCTCTGTTGTTAAAAAAAAAAATGGTTCTGTGTGCACTTTTTAGGTCAAATTCAGCCCCAAAATATACCCTATAACCCTGGGTATGTGGTTGCACTTAGGTTATATCCATACTGGTGACATTATTTAAGGTGTGAAATGTATCACTAATTTGTCAGAATTTCTGCCCAAGAAGGAAGACTTCCATCCTTTACGAATTGCATTTATTTATTGGCTGCGCTGGGTGTTTGTCGCTTTGTGCGGGCTTTCTTAGGTGGCGGCGAGCGGGAGCTCCTCTTCCACGTGGTGGAGTGGGCTTCTCACTGCAGTGGCTATGTTTTGTGGGGATCAGGCTCAGCAGTTGTGGCGCGTGTGGAGTCTTCCCTGACCTGGGATCGAACCTGTGTCCCCCGCATCGGCAGGCAGATTCTTTACCACCCTGCCACCAGGGAAGTCCCTTCTGTCTGAATCTTCACTAACTTTTCAGGGTCTCCTGCAGAGCTCAGAGCACACTGCACAGGTTGAGAAATGCCTTTCTGGCTTCTTTCATTCACCACTTGGTGCGGCATCCAAACCAATTATTATGTAGTTGAGGTGGGTGAAGTTGTTTTTCTCTTTTTCGCGCTTGCCTGAAATATCACCCCAGATTGGTTTTGAGTTTCCAAATCCAGGTTGGATTTGAATCAGTCTCCAGGCATTAAAAATAGTAGACACATTTTTATTTAAGTTTTAGCAACAGAGACAATTCCCGACTGTTCTCGAGAAGTCTATCTCTTGATGTAGGTTTGGGAAAGGAGTCCATCCATTGAGGCCCTGAACATGCACACGGACAGTGGGCCAACCATACGTAAAAACAGTGTTGATCTACAAGCCTGCAGCGGCTCGCCCAGGACTTAAGCCTGCTGCGGGGCAGACTCACAGGATGTCGGGCTGGTCTCAGGGAGCGATGCAGGAAACCAAACCGCAACAATAATCTCCCCATCAATCAGTCCACAATGGCCAGGACTTGAAAAATAACTGACAGCCTTCTTAATTTTGTCCCTGCTTCCAATCTAAGACCAGCCAGAGAAAGCCGCAATACACACCCGTAACTAACCACGTGTTGTTGTTATTTGTTGTTTTGTCTCCCAATTGCCTCCGACTCTTTGTGACCTCATGGACTGTAGCCCGCCAGGCTCTGTCCGTGGGATTCTCCAGGCAAGAATACTGGAGTGGACTGCCATTTCCTTCTCCAGGGGATTTTCCCAATCCAGGCATCGAACCTGCGTCTCCTGCTTGGCAGGTAAATTCTTTACCAGTGAGCCCCCTGGGGAGCCCGACTTACCCACACAGGACACCCCAATTCTAGTCACTCCATCTACAGCTTCCTCAGTCCAGCAGCCTTGACTCAGGACACGCCTGAAGCCGTCAGCGTTTTCCTCTATGAAACTTCCCCCCTCCTGCTGTTCTTGCATCTCTGCCAAAACACGGGTGCTGGTGGCTGACGCCTTGACCTGTGGCATGGAGAATCTCCACAGCAGTGGCCACTCTGCTTGTACTTGATCCAAAATTTGGACCCGACCTGACTCCTGGCAGGTGGGAATCTAAGGAGTCCTGGCCTGGTCTCTAGATGGTCTAGCATCGTAAACCCTTTTTATTTCCATCCATCCATCCATCCATTTGAGAAACATCTCTGCGTCTCTTCGAGTTGCCTAGTCATGTATCTGGTAAGTATCTGCGCTGACTTCTTGTTTGGTTTAGGTGTCAGATTCTTGCCTTGTACCTTGTGACTAAGGCCAAGCTTGGACCCCGCTTGGACCCAGCTTTCTCGTTCCAAGTTTCCTGAGTCTTTCCCTTCTGCCTAGCATTCCAGTTCCACTTGTTCTTGTCATCTTGGGATGGAGCGAGTCCAAGCCCGCATCCTGAAGTCCTCTGGGTCTCAGTGATGTCCTGTGGCCTTTAGGGTCCTGCTGTGATCCCAACCACGTCCCTTTTCTCCCCCGCGCTCCTGGCCCCTGCCCCGTCCTCCTGGCACGCCACTGTCCCGGCTGCTTCCTCTGTCTGCTCTGGCTTCCTCCAGTTCTCAGCTCCTTGCGGTTTGGCCCGTTTCCTTGGCTCACCCCGGATTCACATATGCTGGGGTCATGGACGCCTCGAGTCAGAAGTGTTTCCTGCTTTCTGTGGAATGGACGCTTTTCCCATCCAGCTCCCAGGGGCGGCCAGGTGGATGAGGGGTGGTGATGCTTAGACTTGGTTTCCACTCTCGAGGTGTGTTTAACACAGTGAGAGAAACAGACAGCGAAGCCTTAGTTACAGAACTGGGAGGGTGAGGGCTCAGGGCGCCAAGGAGGATCTCGTGGGAGCATCAAGGAGGTTGCCTAAGTCAGCCGGGGATTTCTCTCCCTGTTGGGAATTGAGAGCGTTGTGTCAGGAACTGCGGTGTCTCTTGTCTTCCTGGAGTTTGTACTTGCTTTTCGGAGTGTCTGTTCCCTTCTTTAGCCTGAGCTGTTGTCTCCGGTTCCGAGCTTATTGGCTAAACACAGGCAAATGCATCCAGAGCTCTGAACAGAGCAGACTCACTCGTTGCCAGCCTTCCCACGGTGCTGGTGTGGCCCCGAGTTCACAGGCTCACACGGCTCAGCTGGGAGGGGGCCACGGTTGAAGCTGTGATGGCCTCAGGCTGGTGGGTCTAACCAGAAGGGGTCTCACTGAAGGTGGTCCCGTGCCAAGGGCGCTGGGTGTGACCAATCTGAGGGCTTAGGGAAGGACGGAGATGTGAGAATAAACAGCAAAGTCTGTGACCGAGAAACCTGAAATGAGTTTTGGGCGAGGGAGGAGCGGAAGTCCTCCAGTGATGCTGTGAGCGGGGAATATACCGAAAGCCTGCGTTCTGTATTTGCTGGTTGTGGACAGAGCTGCCTTCTGCACAGTGAAGCCTGGACATGTCTGCGTATGTTTTAGGATGGGGCAGTGACCGCAAGAGATTGGGCGTAAATACTGACCCCTCTGCATTAATGCTTCCCAATGTCATTTCCTGCTTTCCAATATCCACCGAAGCCCCACCAAGGAAGGCATGTCTCTTACATTCTCACATCCAAGCCAATGCTCTCCATGCATGCTGCTTTTTATGGTGCCAGTGATAAAGAATTCGCCTGCCAGTGCGGGAGACTCAGGTTTAATCTTTGGGTCAGGAGGATCCCCTCAAGGAGGAAATGGCAACCCACTCCAGTGTTCTTGCCTGGAAAACTCCATGGACAGAGAAGCCTGGTGGGCTAACCATCCACAGGGTCGCAAAGAGCTGGATGTGATTGGGTGACTGAGCAAGCATGATGTGAACGAGAGGAGCTGATTCAGTGGGAAGACAAATTCAGGGCTTCGGCAGTGAAGGAATGGGACCCTGAAGCTTACACTGGGTTTCTCTAGGTGGATGTAACTGCTGTATTCCTGAGTCCTGGTTGGAAGTTGATGGGCACCCCTCTGATTGGAGGCCACGTGGCAAGAGGGTACCTTGCAGGACAACACCCTGTCTTCCTAAGGGTCTGCCTGCACCTCTGGGTCTGGCCACGGGATCCACAATTAGGGTCATATGTCAGCACTATCTGCCTGGGGGAGAGCTGAGCCAGCAAGAGAGGAGAGCGGTTCTGAACCCGAGTGGCTGCAGAACCTGCTGACACATCCCGGCAGGACCCCGAGCGATAGCCTGCAGGAGGGTGCCGCTCACAGCTGAGGGGCCCTCTCCCATCCTGCAGGGTTTAACTCCCAGGCAGGAGTACCAGCAGTCGGCTCTGACACCCTCCTCAGAGGACTCCTAGGATCTTGGACAAAGTGCCGGCCTGTATTTGTGCTTGCTGTTCAATCACTGAGTCAGGTCCAATTTTTTGTGACCCCATGGACTGCAGCACGCCAGGCCTCCCTGTCCTTCACCATCTCCCGGACTTTACTCAAATTCACATCCATTGAGTTGGTGATAACATCCAATCGTCTCATCTTCTGTCACCCTCTTCTCCTACCTTCAGTCTTTCCCAACATCAGGGTCTTTTCCAGTGAATCGGCTCTTCCCATCAGGTGGCCAGAGTATTGGAGCTTCAGCTTCAGCATCAGTCCTTCCAGTGATTATTCAGGGTTGATTTTGTTTAGGACTGTAAAAGATGAAGTAAAGATGGCCATTGCAGACTCTGGAGCAAAGAATAAAGGCTCAGAGAAATGGGTGCCTGAGCATAGGTCCCCAAGCACCGCCTGCTCCCTGTGTCCCCTGGGGATGAGGAACGCCCGGCAAGGGGCACCAGCGTCATCCAGAGGCTCTCTGGTGCCCGTCGTCCCCTGCAGACTGGGGCTGACTGTGGGGATGCGGTTACAGAACTGGCCTCTCCGGTGGGGATAACGGGGTCCCCAGGCTAGCAGAGGCCAAGCGGCAGCACTTAATCACTGTCAGGAGCTGGACGGCATGACTGCGGTGAGGACAGTACGTCTATACTGACGTCGGGGAGGGGGCTAGTCTATGGTGGGGTCTCTAAGGAGTCGGTAGTGAGTAAGAGGACATGGAGTTTCTTGGGGCGAAATAAATGGGCAGTCAGCTAGGTCTTACTTAGTATGCTAAAAGCCTCAGTGCAGTTTTAAGCTTCAAGAAGAGATCAGTTTCACGACCATGTAACCTGGTCCGGTCCCTGGTCAGGGAGGTAGATTCCACATACTGCGGTTAAGAGTTCGCCTGCCAGAACGGAAGATCCCGCATGCCGCAGCTAAGACCAGGCACAGTCAAATAAATAAAAATGAACATATAAAAAAAAAAACAGCAATAAACTACCCTCTCTGACTGTGGTAGTAAATATCTCATTTCAGAAAGATCGCAGAGATTAGTGCCACCCCTAAAGACTTAGATCTTTCAGTTTGACCAAATCCTTCCAAATGGTGTCTTCTTTAGGATCCCATTTTAACGCGCCAGACTGGCCTCTCGCAAAATCTGGAGGGATCATTTAGATGACAGCAGGCGGTCACAAACCTAGCATTCAGTACCTTAATTTTAGCTACTGTTCTGGATACGGTATTTTAGTAGAGCACATTAGCTGCGTCTGGGTAGATGGTAGGCAACTGCTATTCTGGAAAATACATTTTTTCCAGCTTATCAGGAGGAGGGTCGGTTCTCATTGCCCAGGAACTTGAGAACTTCCTTTCACTGTCTTGCCCCAGAATGACGTTATTTTCCTGCTCCAGAGTATTCCTATTAAATTTCAGATTTTCGGGAATGGCAGCAAGGATTTGAGAGAGTTTGTCAGCTAGTTCTGGCTTCCCAGGTGGCGCTAGTGGTAAAGAACCTGCCTTCCAATGCAGGAGACAGAAGAGATGCTAGTTCAATTCGTGGGTTGGAACGCTGGAGGAGGAGGGAATGGCAACCCACTGCAATATTCTTGTCTGGAGAATCCCATGGACAGAGGAGCCTCACGGGTTACAGTCCCTGGGGGCTTAAACAGTCGGACGCAATTGAAGCCACTTAGCACGCATGTACGTCTGCTAGTTCTGCCTACTAAGATGGGACATAAACCTAGACACTGTGATGAGCTTTTCAGCTCAAGTCTATGTTCACTCTTCTATGGAGGCTAACCCAAGAAGCCTGTCACTGTCAAAGCTGTGAGACTGATAGCTCTGACTTGGGAGATAGGAGTAAATCTATTTCTATTAAATTGTGGGCTACAAGTCCCTGGAAATCATTCCAAGGTTGTTATGGGTTCTAATGAGGTGATAAAAATGACCTAAAGACTGAAGTCTTGGGTGATCTCTTTGCTTCAGTGACCAGTGTGCTCACTCAGTCTTGTCCAGCTCTCTGCGACTCCGTGGACTGTAGCCCGCCAGGCTCCTCTGTCCATGGAACTTTCCAGGCAAGAATACTGGAGTGGGTTGCCATTTCCTTCTCCAATGACTAGAGTTCAGTTCAGTTCAGTTGCACACTTGTGTCCCGACTCTTTGTGACCTCATGGACTGCAGCACGCCAGGCTTCCCTGTCCAGTGGAACCTCGGTATTAAAAAAAAACAGGTCAACCCTCCTAGTCATTCATTTCCCCTACACAAGGCACACTTATAGTGCTGGTGATTTGATGATATTTACATACTGCACTATTTCTTTCAATACTCATGAACATCAAAAGGCATCTTTCTGGCCACCAACTGCTCTCCATGAATAAAGAGAGGGTGGGTTGACGGAATCGTCATTTGATTCATTAAATAATCATGACCTAAGCAAGGAAATACCTGTTTATGTAGCATGGCTTTTCAGAGATTAACAGAATCAGAAGCCACGGAGAACGTCTTCTTTGTGCATATGGCACACACATGCTGGGAGCAGAGCTGCCCTCTGTTCCTCAGTGTTCTTGTCCAACAAGAAACAGAAATAAATATCTGGCAGCAGGAGGACATGGCAGCAATTACTCCTTCACTTCGTCTGCCATTGGCCTAGGTCGATGTTCACTGGGGACCTAGGATGGTGTTCACTATTAACCTAGGATGATGTCCACCATTGACCTTGGACCAGAGGCATTTTGCCAAGAACTGTTCTGCTTTCTCTTTATGCATAATATTGGCCTTTAGCTTGTGGACTGGTTTTATATTTTTTTCTCTTTTAAACAGTGAATATGTTTGGCACATAACATTGCATGAATTTAAGGTAGACAATGTGTGAATTTGATACATGTATATATCATAATGGGCTTCCCTGATAGCTCAGTTGGTAAAGAATCTGCCTGCAATGCAGGAGACCCTGGTTCGATTCCTGGGTCAGGAAGATCTGCTGGAGAAGGGATAGGCTACCCACTCCAGTATTCTTGGGCTTTCCTGGGGGCTCAGCTGGTAAAGAATTTGCTTGCAATGCAGGAGACCTGGGTTCGATCCCTGGGTTGGGAAAATTCCTTGGAGAAGGGAAAGGCTACCCACTCCAGTATTCTGGCCTGGAGAATTTCATGGACTGTATAGTCCATGTGGTCACAAAGAGTCGGACACAACTGAGTGACTTTCACTTCACTTCACTTCATATATTGTAATGGTCTGTCACTAACATCTGTTCCTGTCACTACCTCTTCTTTGTCTTTAGGGATAAGTCGGAGTCTTACTTGGAGGCAACATTTTGCTTTCATTCCAGAAAACCTTATATGGATGACAGAAGGGTCACTGACTGGCCTGAAGATGATGCAAAAGTTTTGATGACTTCGTGTTATCCTATGACAAAATTTCAGTACAGGCGGTGCCCAGCGACAAGGAGTCATGGATTCCTTGTTGAACAAAATCCAGTTTTTAGACATTCATTATCTGACACCTTATTCACACTTTTCTTTTTGAATTCTTATATGAAATCACCACCATTGGAGGCTCACTTGTCCTGGCATGCATGGATTCATTCTATATTTGCACTGGGGTCTCATTTATTATGAGCTTCTCAGGTGGCACTAGGGGGAAAGAACCCTCCTGCCAATGCAAGTTAGATGAAACACATGCAGGTTCGATCCCTGGGTAGGGAAGACGCCCTGGAGGAGGGCATGGCAGCCCACTCCAGTATTCTTGCCTGGAGAATCCCATGGACAGAGGAGCCTGGCTGGTTACAATCCATAGGATCGCAAAGGTCAGACATGACCGAAACAACTTAGCATGTAGGCACACACTCGTTTATTATAGACGTGTATGATATTTTTCTGAGTGGAATGTATGTTATTATTATTTTTAGTTTGTTTTTTGGTTCACAGTCCACCCCTGTGGGCGACTAACGCACCTTTGAGAAGTGGAGCTAAAATTCAGCGTGGAGTAAAAATAAATGTTTTTTAATTTATTTTTATTAGCATGGTTAATTAAGCCAGCACTACCGAGTGAGTGATCTGAAAGCACAGAAGTCAGAAGGTAGCAAATCTTATTCACGGGATGGTGTGCCCTCCAAAATGATCAACGCAGTGTGGAGCTTCTGTGCAACCCCTAAATTTGTAACATTTTTAGTTCTTTCAGGGCATTTCTGTGAAAATCATTGCTCGTCCTGCATTTAAAACGTATGACACGTGTATGAACAGAATCAGTTTGCAGCTTTTCCCCTTTTGCCGGCAGGCTTCTTGATAGACTGAGGGGGCAGAGGGTTTGTGAGCTCCACTGATGGATGGTTTCTGCCTTTCCCACCTTCGGGGCTCAGAAAAATATCTGCCTACATTTTAAAAAAGTTTAAACAAAAAGTATCATTTTTTTTATATTTATTTCTTTAATTCTCTAGACGTTATTTGTTAAATTTGATTGATCAGAGTATAATTGCTTTACAATGTTGTGTTCGTTTCTGCCGTACCATGAAATGAATCAGCTGTATAGGTATGCAGATATTTCTTCCTTCTTAAGCCTCCTTCTGCCCACCCCCCGTCCCACCCCTCCAGGTCATCACAGAGCCCTGAGCTGAGCTCCCTGTCCTATCCGGCAGCTTCCCGCTAGCTGTCTGTTTTACTCATGGTGGTGTATATGTCAACTCTAATCTCCCAATTCGTCCCATCTTCCCCTTTCCTCCTTGGGTCCACACGCCCGGTCTCTACATCTGCATCTCTATTCCTACCCTGCAAATAGGTTGATTTGAACCGTTTTTCTGGATTCCATATATATTCACTAATATATGATATTTGTTTCTCTGACTTACTTCACTTTATATGACAGACTCTAGGTTCATCTCTGTCGCTGCAAATGACCCCCTTTCATTCCTTTTTATGGCTGAATAATATTCCATTGTAGATATGTACCACATCTTCTTTATTCATCTGTCGACGGACATTTAGGTTGCTTCCATGTCCTGGCTATTGTAAACAGTGCTGCAGTGAACACTGGGATACACATGTATTTTTGAATTATTGTTTTCTGAGGATATCTGCCCAGTAGTGGGATCTCTGGACTTTATTTTGGCATAGGAAAAGATGTGAGTATCTTTCCCATCCTTCAAAAAATTAGCTTATTACTTACTTAGTGTTATTTATTGACTAATCTTCGTTGTCTTCATTTATTTCAAATGCCACATTTTTTGCTCACACTTTTTTATAAACCTGGGTACAACTTTCTGGGGCTCCAGTCATATTGGATCTGCCTGTGGATCTTCGTTTTCCGTCCCACTTACTGGTTTCTCATTCTTTTCTTTCATCTGCACCAGAGGACTTTGTTAGTTACTCAGTCACGTCCGACTCTTTGACCCCATGGACTGCAGCCCGCCAGGCTCCTCTGCCCATGGGATTCTCCAGGCCAGAATACTGGAGTGGGTTGCCATTCCCTTCTCCAGGGGATCTTCCTGACTCGGGGATGGAACCCGAGTCATCTGCTCTGCAGGCGAATTCTTTATTATCTGAACCACCAGGGAAGCCTGAGTTCCACCGGGTGACTTTATCTGTGCTTAATATGTTTCAGTATTTGGTAGTGTAAGATCCACCTAATGTTTCTCCTACTGTCAAAGTTTAACTGGCTATTCTTTCCCCAGGGATGTGTGTATTACTTAGAGGGTTTAAAAAAATATATTTATTTATTTGGCTGCATCACGTCTTAGTTGTGGCTCGGGCTTTTCCTTGAGGAGCACAGGCTCTGGCGCACACAGGCTTCGGTAGTTGTGATGTGGGCTCAGCAGCTGGGGCTCTGGGCTCAGTTGCCCCCCCATATGTGGGATCTTAATTCCCCGACTAGGGATGAAACTGTGTCCCCTGCACTGGAAGGCGGATTCTTAACCACTGGCCCACCAGGGAAGTCCCTTCTTCGTGGTCTCTGATTTGAGTTTTGATTTTTATGTACTTGGCTATGAACTCATTCTGCAGATTCAGGATATTCTCCTAGTAGTTTCATCATGACTATTAACAGGCTGTTTAAATAAGATAAAAGCCTTGCCTCACCCTCACCATCTCAGGTGCTGAGCGTGCTACCAGTGTGAAACATTTTGTAAGCACCCCTTCATATTGTGACTCTAAGTTTCCCTAGTCTGGGATGCTGAGGAAATAAACTGATGTGGATCTCATCCACTAATGCAATATGCTGGCTTTTCCCCCCAGTGACTTATGTAAATACTGCTATAATATATGGACCAAAAGAGTTATGATTCAGACTACATCTCTGGGGAGCTAAAATAGCCAGTTGAAAAGTGAAAAATTCACTCAGCCAATCAGTACCTTTGTTTCTGTGATCCTAAGCAATCAAATTTCTCCCAGACTCCCCTCCCCGACCTCAACCCCTGCGGCCTTCTTAAATGAACTAACTCAGCAAGTTCAATTTGGGCACCAAGGAGGCACAGCTTTAAAGTAGCACCTTATTTAAAAAAAAAAAAAAAAAACACCAAAAAACCTGTGGGTCTTGCTAATCATGTGCCTACTGTCTGCTAGAGCATCAGCAAACATCTTAGAGATCCAGATGGTCCACGAAGCATCTTGTGATTAAGTGATCTGAAGCGAAAGACCCATTGGTGGCCTAGTATTGTTAGTAGTTAAATATGATTTGGCTTCTGTAATCAGAATTCATGAAATGAAAACAGAGCGGGTACTACAGTTTGTATTCATTGTGCCAAGTTAGGTTTCTCTGTGGACTACAAGAGGTTTTCTTTTCTTTTTTTTTATGTTGTTTTATTATATTTGTAATTAGCCCTTGTGAAGAAGTCTCTTTTAGATTCTGCAGTGATGCATCGCAGCTTTCATTACAACAAATATCCATGACCCCTGTTGCCTAACTGTAAACAATGCTAGTTACCAGCCTCATTAGGAGACCGGCAGATGGCTTATAAAGTCCTCGTTGGAGTTTAAATCCATTTGCGGCTTGCAGCGCACAAATGTTTATCTTTAAACAGTATAAAATACGTCAGAAGAGGTCTGTGTTCTGTTTTCCTTAGTGTTCAATGCTTTCTGATCCCAACAAGAAAAAATTTTCTGCCATTGCACTTTTTTGGTTTGTTTGCTTATTCTTTGTGAATCGATTCTCAGGATTTTTTTTCCTGGCTTCTTCCCTTTCAGAAGAACAGTTTTCTTGACTTCTCACTTTTACTTATTTTACAAGTGTTTATTGAAGTTCTGCTCTGAGCTAGGCTAAAATATTAGATTTGCAACAATGAATATGATGTAGTAGAGGCTTAATAAATGTGTGCTGAAAAAAATGAAAGGCCAATTTTATTTTACATAGTGATGCTCTTCAGCTAACTAGTACTTCAACTGCGTTTCCTAGACATAGAATCATATCATTTTTGTCTATAAACATTTAACAGTTTAAACTACAAATTGTTAGAAACTGGAGAAAGCACTAAAAACTTCTCTTAGTCCAACACATACAGAATTTTCGGAGCTAAGATTCACCCACATAAAATAATAATAATGGTGGTGGATGGGTTGATGTGTGCATGCTCAGTCGTGTCTGACTCTTTGCAACCCCATGGACTGTAGCTCTCCAGGCTCCTCTGTCCGTGGGATTTTCCAAGCAAGAACACAGGAACAAGTTGCCATTTCCGCCTCCAGGGGATCTTCCCAACCCAGGAATCGAACCCACGTCTTCTTTGTCTCCTGAATTGGCAGGCAGATTCTTTACCACTGAACCACATGGGAAGCCCTAAAATAATAATAGTGAACATTAATTGAGTCTTTACCATGTTTCAGCATTTACCTATGGTCAGGACTATATATTGAGTTCCTCTCTTGATTTTGTATTGTTTAAACAATCCATGGGATGGTACTATTTTCCCATTTTACAGATAAGATTAACTTGAAAATGTTCAAGTGGTCCAAGTTCTCCCAGTGGCAGAGCTGAAATTCAAATGGAGGCAGTCTGACATGGGACCCCATACTACCTTTAACTGTTAACGCATTCATTTCAGCAGCTTTCACATCTAGGCATCCATATGTCTACACCAGTCTGTTCCTATCTAGCATTTCTGGGGAGACCATGTATTACCAGTACGTAACGGTTTAGACTTTGGAGTCAGCCTGCTTGGTTCAGTCAAATCTTTGCTCTGCCATTTAAACTGTGTGACTTTGAACAAATTACTTGATCTCCTTTTGCCTTGTTTTCTTCATTTAGAAATTGACGATAATGACGACACCTACTTTATAGGGTTGATGTGAGGATTAAAGGGCTGAATGCATTGCAAAGCCCTTCAGAGAGAGTGTATGGTGAATAACAATGCTGTTATTACACAGTTAGCTAAAACTTCTATTATTATTGCCATTGTTATTAAAGAATCAGTTGCCCCTATTTGAGCTCAACGTGGCCACACAGGAATCCATGCCCAGTGTTGCCACATTTTTTTTAGGAAAAAATGAAGTCTCTAATTTTAAATGTTAGCGCCTAACACAAATTTTCCAAACTGCAAAAGGAGCCAAAGAAATTGTCTGTGGGCCATATTCAGGCCATCATAGCCAGAGGTGGCCTCTGGTGGAAGAATGGTAGTGAACAGCTGCAGAATAAGGACCAGGGAATGTGGCCGTGTGGGTGGGGAGGGTCTGAGCTACTGGGAACATGTCATGTCCAAACAGGTCTTTGGGAGACTCAGTCACTCAGCTTGGAATTTTATAGATTTAATCTGGTCCTACTGGCCTGGTTCCTCCATTGTGTTTCTAACTGGTAAGAATTCTGTCAGGCACCATACCCTTCACTTATTCTTCCTCTCTGAAAGATGATCAATGTGAATCAATTTCTTGAAAAGGGATTGAATGGTGAGGGAAAGTTTAGTAGAGTTCCATTTCCAGAAAGGAAAATCCTCAAGTTTATCCACAGACAAGGAGTTGCTTAGAATGAAAAAATAAAAAACAGTGCTAGGTTTCCTTAAAAATTAAAATGATTATATATTTGTTTCCGTTTCTGTGATAGTTATACCAGAGTGTCTGGGCTCGGTCATAGTAAGTTGTTATTGCTGTTTAGTTGCTCAGTCGTGTCTGACTCTTTTGCAACCCACAGGGTTGTAGACCTCATGGACTGTAGCCCACCAGACTCCTCTGTCCATGGGATTTCCCAGGGAAGAATGCTGGAGTGAGTTGCCATTCCCTTCTCCAGGAGATCTTCCAGACCTAAGGACAGAATCTGGATCTCCTGTATTTTATGTGGATTTTTTACTGCTGACCCATTGGGGAAGCCCTTGGTCATGATTATACTTGGTCAAGTATATGATCAGTGGTCAATATATACTGTGGTATATATTGCCCTTGGTCAAGCCCTTGGTCAAAATATACTGTGGTCTATAAGACCACACTTAACTATTTTTAAAATATGATCTAGATGGAAGTTGATTTATCTGCCAAGGACACCCGCACTCGAGTCCTCTACAACCTGACCGTCAGGAGTCCTATTGAAGTCACTGGCTTGGATTCCTGCCCCCAGCTCGGCCCCTGACACCCATTCTAGCTGTTCCAGAAGCTGCCCAGGGATGCGCTCCACTGATAACAAATATCTTGAGACGCATACTTGATTCAAAAAGCTCAGTCATGGTTAATGAATATCCATGTTAACTTAAAGAATAAATGAATTAAAAGGATTCACAGGATTAAGTGACCCTGTGTGGTCAGAGATGTCAGTGAAAGGAGATAGGACTGCGTGTGCTCCCTACACCTTTCCTCCAAGGTGTCCAGAAGCGCTGAATACACTTATCACTCAACAGGGGAAAAACTCATACACGAGGCTTTCAGTCTGTCTTTGCTGTTGAAGAATACAGAGTTCAGCATTGTGTTCTTCTGAGTACTAGCTTGTTCTGTTCATTCATTTGTTAATTGTGTTAATTGTTGTATCAAACATTCACTGATCTCCTACCATGTCCCAGGCTAGGGGCCAGGAGGGTGGGAGGCGCTGAAGATATGAAAGTGAGCACGATACAGTTCCTGTCCTCAAGCTGCTGGGAGAGGTGGATGAGTAGAAATGGGATGCATGGAGGTGAGTGCTGGGAGAGGGGAAACCAGGGGAGGCTTCACAGAGGAGGAGGCATCTAGCTCCTTTACCTTGCTGTGAAGTCTGTGTCCTCAAATGCAATAGCTCAGTCTGTCTGATTAGAAGGCAGAAAGGCCAGCCCAGAGAAGTCTCCTGCAGTTGGAAGGGAGTCAGAACCGGAAGGACGGATTTCCCCAGGAGGTGTTAATGGAAGCAGCCTGCTCTGAGCTCTCCACTTCCTCCAGGACCGGTCCTACCACGATAACGCTGTGATGTAGGGACCTGGCAGGCCAGGTGCACCCTAGGCCCCTCCTGCTGTGGATCCCGGGATGAAGGACACAGCGCTGGTCCTGCCCTCCACCCCTCTCCTCTTCATCATCCTAACGTCTTTGTACTGACCTCACTGCTGTCTCTACTCTGGAGTCTTTTCCCCTTTGCTTCCCTCTGCTCTGGCTCACTTTTCTTCCCGGAGTTTTCTTTCTTTTTTTTTTTTTTTAAAAGTCCCTATTGAATTTGTTGCAATATTGCTTCTGTTTTATGTTTTGGTTTTTTGGCTGCAAGGCATCAGGGGATTGAACTCCTTTTCCCTGTATTGGAAGGCGAAGTCTTAACCACTGGATCACCAGGGAAATCCCAAGTACTTCCTTTTATTTTGGGACCTGGTGGCTGGGAAAGGCGCTCATTGGACCCCCTAGTCCCATTGCGGCTGCACTTAGCTGCTTAGACTCTGCTGTTTTCAGGAGAGAGATGGCCCTGCAAGGGGATCTGATGTGATTTCTTGCCTGCAGGTGGTGACAAAGCTACAGGAGGTGGAAAAAACTAGTTAAGTCTCCAGAACTGAGCACTGTTGGTCTCCCATGGAGGAGGAAAGTCTTTCCTCTTAGGTATCCATTCGAAAGCCTGTCTCTGTTCTGGGCATGGAACTAGGGGGATCAGAAATAGCAGTGTGTCTAGGCAGCCAAAATGTTACACGGTCCCAAAGAGGAAAGGCTAAACGAGAATGTCACATGCAAAATACAATTGTGCTGATGACACTCAGAGAAAAGAGTGGCTATTTCAGACCAAGCCACTTCTTAAAATAGGAATGCTCACCTGCCAGGAAATGGAGGGAAACCACAGAGTCCCTTCAAGGTATAGTGTATCGACTTGCCAGCAAGATGCTGTGAGTGGGCAAGGACTGGGGGGGATGTGCTCGGGGAACTAATGATGGGTTGGAGTGAAAACAAGAATAAAAGACTTTGCATTCAACTTCTGCTACCTTGAGTCACACTGCCCTGCGGGAGCCATCCATAATTAATGATACGGCCATGCATCAGGAGGACCACAGAGATACACACTAATACTGACGAATACTTTTTCATTTTTATTGCCCCTTACAAGTATGCCAAAAATCATTAAAAGTTCATAAAAGAAAAGAACTTGGCTTCATGGTGACTGATCTCATCCCTGAACACGGTCCACGGTACCACAAGTTTCCCAGCCATCTGCACAGATGGGGACAGTCCCATTTTTCACTGTCTGCAGCCCCAGATATCTGGACATTCCAGATAAACTCTTGGGTTTGGGTATTGGCTTTTACCGGAAGCAACGCAGTCTTGGGAGACTAAAGTCATTTGATTCCAGAATTACATTGAGGAAGGAAATAGACATTGGTAAATAAGATGCTGAATCTGTCAGCTGATGAGTAATTTATTCTATCAAGCAATGCTGATTGACCTCTTAAGCTTAAAATTGATTCCCCAAATTGTGACTTGCCCAGGTGGACTACATAGGAGCTAAGCCCTGCTGGTTGAGTCAGGTGTGCTGAACTTTTGTCGCTCAGCAGTAGGCAGGTGCAGATCGCTCTGCGCTTCTGTATTCAGGAGGGAAGTAGGTAGTTAGTCCCCTAGCCCTACACCCAGCGCACACACACAAAATCAAGAGGAGGCACGGTGAGAAGGAAACCATCACCCGACGATGCTGAAGGTAGACTTGACCAAGCGTAGCTGTGCAAGGGACATTGGTGCTCTCCTGCAAACTCAGCCCCGTTCAAGGTAGACGCGAGGAGGATGAGCGCCCCCTCTGGATGAGGGGCGGAATAGCGATGCTGGAAGCCAAATGTGGAGTTCACTTCAGTTCAGGTGCTCAGTCATTTCCGACTCTTTTGCGACCCCGTGGACTGTAGCATGCCAGGCCTCCCTGTCCATTACCAACTCCTGGAGTTTACCTAAACTCACGTCCATTGAGTCGGTGATGCCATCCAACCATCTCATCCTCTGTCATCCCCTTCTCCTGCCCTCAATCTTTCCCAGCATCAGGGTCTTTTCAAATGAGTCAGCTCTTTGCATAAGGTGGCCAAAGGATTGGAGTTTCAGCTTCAACATCAGTCCTTCCAAAGAACACCCAGGACTGATCTCCTTTAGGATGGACTGGTTGGATCTCCTTGCAGTCCAAGGGACTCTCAAGATGTGGAGTAGGAGAAGCCAATCGTGTGAAGTGACCTGGCTCAGTGATACATGGGAGGCCACCCTGGAGAGTCACCAGGCCCATGGTGGACTTTGTAGAAGCTGGAAAATGAACCTTTAGGAAGTCCTACATCACTGAGATTTCAGAATTTATTTGTTACCCAAGTTTATCATTACCTACAAACATCAGTAGGCTGTTAAGGAAATTCCCTGGTGTTCCAGTGGTCAGGACTCTAAGCTTTCACTGCTAAGGACTCAGGTTGCATCTCTGGTCAGGGAACTAAGATTCTGCAGGCCTGAATGGCCAAAAAAAAAGAAAGAAAAAGTAGACTTTTGATCTTTTTCTAAAACAAAACCACAAATCCATAAGTACTTGTGCCCAATGACATGTTAGGGCGCTTAAGAGTGAGATCCCCTGCCCCAGGAAATATAGTGGTTTCTCCTTGGGATGCTGACTCACCAGTCATCGTTCCCAAGGGTGCCCGAGGACCCCCAAAACTCTGAAGACTGATGACAATCCAACTCAAGAATTTATCTGTCACCCACACCCACTCTTGTGGAGAAAGCTTGGCTCTGATGCCAGAAACTCAAATTCGCGTTTGGTATCTAGTGTCATTTATCTGTTTACTTATTTAAAAAGCTGTGGGTTTCTTAGTTTGAAGTACGCATGAAAGCACACTTTGTACTTGTTGGCAGATTACTATCTTTTGAAAGACATCATCTGATGTAGTTTCAGATGCCTCATTTTCTTCCCAAATTAGATTACCATAAAGCTCCCATCACAGAACTTCCAAAGCATCCTTCGTCATGTACCTTCGGTCTTAATGGGCCAAATTTTAAAACTACTTCTGACTTTTGGGTGTATAGTAAGGGGCAGGTGGAGCAGAGGGGAGTAAACCAGTCTTCTCTGAAAGTGTCACGAGAGGCTTGCTTGTTGGAAAATCCTTTTGAGTGCGTACCTGATGGCGCTTACTATTGGAAAGAAAGAAGGAGCGCTTTCTATTTTGTGTGTGTGTGTGTGTGTGTGTGTGTGAAACAGTATCTTCCTTGCTTTTAAAATTTTTATTGTATTGTTTATTTTTGGCTGTAACTGGGTCTTCCTTGCTGCATGAGCTTTCTCTAGCTGTGAGTGGGGGCTACTCTCGTTGTGGTTCATGGGCTTCCCACTGCAGAGGCTTCTCTTGTTGCGGTGCATCGGCTCTGGGGCGCCTGGACCTGTCAGTGGTTGCAGCACGTGGCCCAGTAGTTGTGAGTCGCAGGCCCTGGGGCACAAGCTCCATAATTGTGGTGCACGGGCTTAGCTGCCCTGAGAGAACGCTTTCTGTTTTGTTGGTGTCCTCTCCGTGGAACTTTAAGGAAAGAAGAGGGAAACTTGATCGGGGAAGGAAAGAAGGGAGGAGAGAGTGATGAATATCCTCAATGCTCAAGTGCAGAGGAATTTCAGTGAGCTGTAAAGTTTGAGCATGAGTATAACTTTTTATTTTCCCATAATGTATGATCAGGTTTACTAGCTCTTGGTCGTTAACATTTCCACACCAGCTGTAGCAGCAACACATGTTAAGTTCATTTGCAAATTAGTTTCTAATCTAGTATATCTCCAGTAAAGGGAGTAAAATTCTCTAACAAACAGCTGATAGCTCTCATAAAGCAGAATATTGTTTTTGACAGAAACTGAAGGGAAGAAGGAGAGAGGAGAACTGAAGATTTGCTGAGCATGTAACATGATGGGCGCTCACTGCCGTAATACATGTTGTGTAATTTTCACTGCAGCCCTGAAGGTAGAGAGGATTCCCATTTCATAGAGGAGAAGGCTGAGCCTTGAGAAAAGATGGGAATTTCCTAAATTTCAGCCAGCTGGTCTCACTGGGGAAGCGTGGAGCTTGCATGCAGACCCTGGTAAGTTTCACTCCATCGCTGGCTTGCTTTGCCAGTCTGCCAGGCTGGTCACAAGAAGACGGCCCACCGTGGCTCTGTCTTCAAGTCACAGCTAGTCCAACTGGTTCTCCAAAGGAGTGAGGGCACACATCTTCTGCAGGGGCCACCTTGCCCGCTAGGGAACAGAAGTTGCTTCTTGGGAAGGGGTGGAAACTTTGTTTTTATGATAAAGTATGAATATGCACATGGAACAGAAATAGATAACCTGTATAAATGTCCTGGGGCTTCCTTGGTGACTCAGACAATAAAGAATCCACCTGCAATGCAGGAGACCCAGGTTCGATCCCTGGGTTGGGAAGACCCCCTGGAGAAGGAAATGGCGACCCACGCCAATATTCTTGCCTGGAAAAATCCCATGGACAGAGGAGCCTGGCGGGCTACAGTCCATGGGGGTCGCAAAGAGTCAGACACAGCTGAGTGACTAACACTTTCACTTTTTCACTCCATGAATGTCCGATTAAAATTTCAAGGAGGAGGATAATTAGAACAAAAAAGTTCTTGTCTGGAGAATCCCATGGACAGAGGAGCCTGGAGAACTATGATCCAAAGAGTCGGACACAACTGAAGTGACTTAACAGGCGGGTCTCAGAATCTTTGCCGCAGGAAGTGTTCACAAAGAGTCAGATACGACTGAAGCGACAGTGTTAGGATCCATTTTTCTTTAAAAAAAAAAAAGTGAAAAATAAAAACTAAAGAGCAGCTCCAGACTTCCCTGGTGGCCCAGTGGTTAAGACTCCAGGCTTCCACTGCAGGGGGCACAGGTTCGATCCCTGGTCGGGGAAGTTCCACATGCCGCGCGGTGTGACCAAAAAGGAAAACCAAGCCAACCAATCATGCAAACAAAACAGGGCTTCAGTACCTGTGCATTCCCAGCATTGCGATGGAACACAGAGTGTTTCCATGAACTTCTGTCTTTGTCTCGAGGAAGGGAAAGGACTCTTCAGGGTTTTAAAATGCAAGATAAGGAAGACTCTGTTAATGGTAGCAGGAAAACCATGCATTTAGGTCACTCACTAACACACTTAGAGGAAAATGTCTCCAGTGACCATAAATAATTGGATTTCTTGCAGGGGGCACACAATGCTTCAGATAACTCCTTTCCCCTTTATCTGGGTTTTTGATACCTGGTAGGAGGGAGTGGGGGAGAGACACTTCACAACGAATGGAGGCAGATAAAAGGGGCAGATCTGACAGTTGCGATTACTACGCTGCCGTATTATTTACCTCAGCCAGGAGTCACTAACGCGCTGGGTCATCCCCGAGGTCGAGGGCAAGACGGGGAGTTTATGCGGCCAAGCAGGGTAGCTTGCAGGCTGGGGGCACACATCAAAGTCTGACAACAAACATGAGAAGAAGATTTGTTCATGTACAGAGATCGAGATAACAGTGCTTTCCTGGCAATAGTCAACCACTTTGGTGGAAGGGGTGCTTTAAATTTCAACATCAGTTCTTTCTGATCTTTTGAGAAGGAGCAAACACAATTAAGGGTTTAGTGAAAGATCCTGTTTCTTTAGAAGAGCGCTCTTGCTAATAATGTATTGTTTCACTAACATCTTCCTTGGCACCAACTCTATTTTTGAAGTAGGAATCTCCCCCCGCTTTTTTTTACGGTGGTAAAATATACATAACATAAAGTTTACCATTTGTAAGAGTACAGTTCAGCGGTATCAAGTACATTCTCATTGTTGTGCAATCATTGCTACCATCCATCTCAAGCAATTTTCATTGTGTTTAGCTGAAACTTTGTACCCATTAAATGCCAACTCCACATTCCTCTCATCACCTCATAACCTCCCAGCCCCTGATGATCACTACCTTCCTTTCTATTTCTATAAATTTGACTGACCTACTTATCTCATCAAAGTGGAATCATGCAACATGTGCCCTGCTGTGTCTGGCTTTTTTCCCTTAGCACAATGCCCTCTGGGTTCCTCCATCTTGTATCGTGTGTCAGAATTGCATTCCCTTTTTAAAAAATATTTATTTTTATGTATTTATTTATTTGGCTGCTCTGGGTCTTAGTTGCAGCAGACAAGATCTTTAGTTGGGGCATGCAAACTCTTGGTTGTGGCATGTGGGATCTAGTTCCCTGACCAAGGATTGAACCCAAGCCCCCTGCATTGGGAGAGTGTAGTCTTAGCCCATGACCAGCAGGGAAGTTCCTGCATTTTTTGTACGAGTGATTAATATTCCGATGTATGTATAGAACACGTTTTGTTTATCCAGTCATCTGTTGATGGACATTTGGATTCTTTCCATCCTTTGGCTATTGTGAATAATGCTGCTGAACATGGATGTGTAAGTATCTGAGCCGCTGCTTTTGTCCTTTTGCGTGTAAACTCAGATGTGGACTAGTTGGATCACATGATAATTCTCTGTTTAATTTTTTGAGGAACTACCATGCTGTTTTTCTCCACTGTCTCCATTTTTTTTGCACCTTAAGCCTCTGTTTAAGGTTTATTTATTTATTGGGCATTCAGTGAAAGGGTTTTATGATAGTAAAATGGTTCTATACACTAGATAGTTTGAAATAGGTTATACTTTCCACAGTGGCATTGGTGGCATGTATATAGTCTCCAGACAGTAGATCTCTGGACCATCAGGTAGCCAGTGAGAGATACCCAGGGAGCGTGGTTTCCCATGAGACACTATCTCAGTGAGATCAAGTCCTCAATGTCAAGTCAACAACAAGAGTAGATATCACTAACCCGGGGTAGCCATTCTCCACTTGAGACCTGGGGTTTGCAGCCACGTAAGAAATGCCGTGAGCTTTGAATTCAGCTCACCAGTCCCCAGTCGCGGAGTAGCAGTTGTTCAGGGAGATTTGGGAGACCTGGGTGCTCATTCTAATCCTCAGTTCAGTTCAGTCGTGTCTGAGTCTTTGCGACCCCATGGGCTGCAGCACACCAGGCTCCATCACCAACTCCTGGAGCTTCCTCAAACTTTTATCCATCAAGTCGGTGATGTCATCCAACCATCTCATCCTCTGTCATCCCGTTCTCCTCCTGCCTTCAATCTTTCCCAGCATCAAGGTCTTTTCCAGTGAGTCGGTTCTTCACATCAGGTGGCCAAAGTATTGGAGTTTCAGCTTCAACATCAGTCCTTCCAATGAATACTCAGGACTGATCTCCTTTAGGATGGACTGGTTGGATCTCCTTGCAGTCCAAGGGATTCTTAAGAGTCTTCTCCAACACCACAGTTCAAAAGCATCAATTCTTCGGTACTAAACTTTGTTTATAGTCCAAGTGCCACATCCATACATACATTCAAATCCTGCCATAAACAGTATCTGACCTTGAAAAATACCCAGATCCATAGCTTCCCTGAAGGCATTTGAGTTCAAGGATCCCTGTTACTTAGAGTTTTTAAATCCTGTGATATAACAGTTACTCTGATACTATGCTTATTAACAAACACTGATGACTCTTTTTGAATCTGCCTTCTTTAATGAATCCAATAATTTTCAGAAAATATGTAATAATTCTTCACTTTTTGTTCCTGGTTATCGAAAGCATCCTGCTTGGTTATGGAGGATTTCTGGTAGCAGCTGCATTTCAGCAGCTCCATTGCCTGTTTGCTCAGTAGTTGTGGGTTCACCTCGCTCAACGTTATGAGGTCTGAAAAGCACCATTGGAAAGAGGAAGACACCTGGGCCTCCTGAGGCCAGGGAGTGTCTGTAATTGACTGTACGAAGATACCAATTTCCCTGCAGTTGAAATAAAATAAAGTGCAGAAAATAAGATTTTTTATCTGTACAGAGTCACAGGTTATTTTCCTCTCAAAGGCTACAGTGAGATAAACATGATTTCCAGGTTTTCATGAAAAGGTGATTTGAATATTGGGCCTGGGGTTCCGAGTACAAACTACTTGTGTATTATAGTTCTTGTTATTACAGTGCTTGAAGTCTGACCAAAATGTCTAGGGCCATTGGGAAAACCCGCTGATAGAGAAGTTTTTGATTTGCAAGAATGACAGACAATACCAACTTAGAGTGCACTTTCTTATTAGCTAAAATGTTGGCCAGACTTGGAGCAGAAAGCCTGGAAAACCCCATGGACAGAGGAACCTGGTGGGCTACAGCCCATGGGGTCGCAAAGAGTCAGACACAACTGAACGAACGACTCAGCACACACAAGCAGAATGAGTAGACGTGGTGAAAGAGGACATTTTTGCCTGGTTCCTAAAAAGGAGGAAAGTCTTCAGTCTTTTGCTATTAAGTTTATTAGTGGTAATTTTTTATAGATGTTGGGTCAAATAAACAGAAAACCCACTCTAGAGTTTTCAGTGTGGGTAAGTAGCGGTTGGATAACAGGACTTCACTAAACCTTCTTAGTCATATGAACTGATGCTCAGATTAATAGGAAGTGTACGGAGTTCTCACTTCAGAGTGAGGGTTATGTCATTCTTGTCAAATCTTTTCATAACATCATAAGGTTGTAGAACGACTCTAATATCTTGTTATACAGTGGCCTCTGGGCTAAGAGGATCCTGTCTGAACATCATGGTGAAGATTTTGATGATTAGCAAAGCAGCCCTGATTACAAAATCATTCAACTTTAGCCTCTCATGGCTCAGGGGTAAAGAATCCAACTGCTAATGCAGGAATGAGAGTTCAGTCCCTGGGTCGGGAAGATCCCCTGGAGAAGGAAATGGCAACCCATCCCAGTATTCTTGCCTGGAGAATCCCGTGGACATTCCATGATCTGGCGGGCTACAGTCCATGGAATCGCAAAAGAGTCTGACACGACTTACTGACTAAAAACAACAACAGCAAAGGCGCTCCTACTTCGACCTAAAGATGCTATATATTTATTTGTTTTCAATTTTCTCTTCTCAGGCTTAATTTTTAACTTAACAGTGGGTTTCTGGTGTGACTACCTACCAGTAAAAGACTATCTCTACAGTTCCTGTACTTCACGTATTACATTTCAGACCAAATCTAGATTTTAAAAGAAAAATGTTAGTGTTGATAGATGTTATGAAAATTATTTCCTATACATAATTTCCTTTAATCCCTACAATAAAAACCAACAAAGCGGGGACTTCCCTGGCAGTCTAGTGGTTGAGACTTAGCCTTCCAGTGCAGGGGATATAGGTTCGATTCCTGGTCAGGAAGCTAAGATCCCACATGCCTCTTGGCTAACAAACCAAAAGGTAAAAAATAAAAGCAATATTGTAGCAAATTAAACAAAGCCTTAAAAATGGTTTGTGTCCAAAAAAAAAAAAAAAACTTAGGGCCTCCTGGTGGCTCAGTGGTTAAAAACCTGCCTGCCAATGCAGGAGACACTGGTTTGATCCCTGGTCCGGGAAGAAGTCACATGGCGCAGAGCAGCTGAGCCTGTGTCCTGCAGCTATCAAGTCTGTGCTCTAGAGCCCAGGGGCCAAAACTAGTGAGTCCACATGCTGCAGCTGCTGAACCAAGGGCACCCCAGAGCCTGTGATCCGCAACTAGAGAAGCCGCTGCAATCAGACGCCCCAGCCCTGCAACCAGAGACAGCAGCCCCCACTTACTGCAACTAGGGAAAAGCCTGTGTGCAGCCATGAAGAACCAGCATGGCCAAAAAATGAGTCTTAAAAAGAAAACCAACAAAGCTTTAAGATGCATGACTTTCCCAATTATTCTTCATTTATTGTGGGAACTAGATTGAGTTTTGTTTTTAGGCAGGATAGATGTAACATGTGTCCAGTGGATACAATATCATTTACCTTTATTGTGCTTATAGATCTTGGTTAGACAAAGTAACTGGATTTATTGAATGTTACATAGAAGAGAAAATTATTAAATTATTGCTTGCCAGGGTTCTTCTTTCATACCTCTTCTGGAGGAAAATTGTCAATTCAGAATTTCTCTTATGGGTCTCAGAGGCTAGTAACTTATTGAATACAGAAAATGTCTTGTTTTAAACTTATATGCATGTGAAAAATCACCTCTTAAAAAGTCTCCAGTGTGATATAATGTACAGCTTATGCAATAGCTGTAGGTAGATTTAACTATATTTATAGAGATGCACAGATATATTTTCTCGGGCTTCTCCACACATCTTTGAGGATTTTTCTTCTGAGGCTCATTCCCAGGGCTTTTTGTTTAGATGAAAGGAAAGATGACTCTCTGGCTTTCACTGACAGTCCCCATTATTTATGAATTTCAGTCTAAAATTTCGTCTAAAAAGCAAAACGTGCCTCCTTCACACATGAGCATTAGAAAATGCCTTTTGCTCTAAGGCGTTGAATATGTTTAAGTTTTCAGAACTTGAATTGTATTTGTAGATTATTGCCTGAAACTGGTAAATTGAGAATTTGGTTTACCTTCATAATTTTGACATATTTGGTGTTACAGATATTTGATGGAATTCTACTGTCTGTGATAACGAATTCCTGATTCAAATTTCCTGTTTGTTTAGGGCACACAGGAAGAGGAGGAAAGATGGATCTTTGCTGTGTTTTTGATTTGCAGCCATAAAGCTCTGCTGTGAAATTATAGAGTCAGGCATTCGTTTATGTAAAAATGTGAATCTAGCAGGAACTAATCCCTCTCTAATGTCATCCTATTCACAGAATATTAATATTAAGAAATATGGTTGCATGTGGCTTTTGAAAAAAATCTTATTTTGTATTGGGGTTCCCTGGTGGCTCAGATTGTAAGGATTCTGCCTGCAATGTGGGCGACCCAGGTTCGATCCCTGAGACAGGGAGATCCCCTTGAGAAGGGAGTGGCAACCCACTCCAGTATTCTTGCCTGGAGAATCCGCAGACAGAGGAGCCTGGCCGGCTACAGTCTGTGGGGTTGCAGGGAGTCAAACACGGCTGAGAGAATCTCTTGACTGTCTGTTAGCAATGTTGTGATAGTGTCAGGTGAGCAGCAAAGGGACTCAGCCATATACATTTGTGTTGCATATGGCTTTATGTTGGGTTCTGACTATCTAAGGCTTTTTTTGGTCCATAAACAAATAAAAGGAATTTTAGGACTGTAACATTATTTTACCAATCTTGGGAACTTTCTAGTAATAAGAATACATATTTGAAAGCACCTCTACTTTTTGTCTGTGCTTGGATATTTTAAAAATAGTCCTCCATGAAAATCCTGGATGGTTTCAAAATGCCTGTGTGTGTGTGTGTGTGTGTGTGCGCGCGTGCATGCACGTGTGTTTAGGTGCATGCTTAGTTGTGTCCGACTCTCTGCAATCCCATGGACTGTAGCCCTCCAGGCTCCTCTATCCATGGGATTCTCCAGGCAAGAATATGGTAAGTGGGTTGCCATTTCCTCCTCCAGGGAATCTTCTGGACCCAGGGATTAAACCTATATCTCCTATGTCTTCTGCATTGACAGGTAGATTCTTTACCACTAGCACCACCGGGGAAGCCCTCAAAATGCCTTTGCTGTTGCTGCTGCTAAGTCACTTCAGTCGTGTCCGACTCTGTGCGACCCCATAGACGGCAGCCCACCAGGCTCCCCCGTCCCTGGGATTCTCCAGGCAAGAACACAGGAGTGGGTTGCCATTTCCTTCTCCAATGCATGAAAGTGAAAAGTGAAAGCGAAGTCGCTCAGTCATATCCAACTCTTCGCAACCCCAATGACTGCAGTCTACCAGGCTCCTCCGTCCATGGGATTGTCCAGGCAAGGGTACTGGAGTGGGGTGCCATTGCCTTCTCCCAAAATGCCTTTGGGCATGTGCAAATGCTAGTGGGAAAATTGGAGGTTCTTTTACTTTTTGATGGTAGAAAAAGGAACATTAGGACTTCTTGCCAAGGGAAACTTGCTAAGTGTCCAGGTGGCATAGGAATTAGTTCAACTAGCTTTGTGCAAGTCTGCCCATGGACGCACAGAATTAAATAAAACAGTAACAGAAGAAATACTGGGAACTAGCATCAATATTTACTTAACAAAGTAGATTTGCTTGAAAAATTAACTTTAGCCTTGTTATCACAGTAAGAGTGACAATTCGTAACTCTTAGTTCTGTGGGAGAACAGATAATAAGGTTACAGATATGAGGAACGTACTCTTCCTTCATAGGTGTATGTGATGCTGGCACAGAACGTTGAAAGTGTGCCAGCCAGCCAGGCCCTCTTCCGGTTGAGTAGCTGCTTCAATTTCTCCTGGGTTCGGAGGTGAATCTCCCTGCTGATTAATGAACCCAGGGAGTCACAGCTTTAGGTGAGGGATTTGTCTTCTTGAACTGCACACAGGGGTGAGAGGCTGTCAGAAGGCCGAACAGCAGGCTTTGTGATTCTAGAGGCTGCTACATTAGCTTGGGTCCTGCTGTGGGGCTTCCCTGGTTAGTAAAGAATCTGCCTGCCAATGCAGGAGACCCGGGTTCGATCCCTGGATTGGTAAGATCCGCTGGAGAAGGGAATAGCTACCCACGCCAGTATTCTTGCCTGGAGAGTTCCGTGGACAGAGGAGCCTGGTGGGCTACAGTCCATGGAGTGCCATTGAACGGAACACAACTGTGCAACTAATACTTTCTCTTTTTTTGTACCTGCTATAGCAAAGCACGCACCCAGGAAAACGTGGTGAGTGACACAAGATAGCAGTTTAATTTTCATTCATGTCATAGGGCACGTGTTCTGGGTTGGCAGGTGACTCTCCTCTACATGTATGTCCTTAGGGCATTCTGGCTGACGGCAGCTCTACCATCTTCAGGAGATGACTTCCAGGGTCAGGGTAGACTCTTCTGTCTTAGCCGATGGGAATGATGGCATGCCACGTCCAAGGTGAGAGACGTTCTTGTCTCTTAGGTAAGGGAGAAGAGAACTGTACTCAGGGCTCATTTCTTCAGCAGGAGCTTGGGCACACTAGATTAGGAGGGCTAGAGAAGGCAGGCCCTGTCTCACACAGTCTTTGGAGAAAGTCTCTACACTACATCTTAGATTTGTGTATGGAAGGGGTTTATGGAAGGTTGACTCTAAAACTGAAAGGTCTGAGGTATTATGCACACACTCAGACACCTTTCAAGGCATATCATCATGAAATGCCATATCTCCTCCTTTTTGTACAATTATTGTTATATGTATTATATTTATGGATATCACAACCCCAACAATACATGGTTATAGTTATTAATGTATATAGCTGTATATATTTAAAGAAGTTGATGGAAGAAAGAAGACCAAGTTTGTATTTACAGCATCTTCCGTGTTATCATTCCTGATTCTCTCAACTTGTTTTTGTGGATTTGAGTTGCCATCTGGTGTCGTTTCCTTGGGTTTTCCCAAGTGGTAAGGCATTGCCTTCAGTGTGGGAGACGTGCCTTCAATCCTTGGGTCAGGAAGATTCCCTGGAGAAGGAAATGGTAACCCACCCTGGTATTGTGGCCTGGAGATTCCCATGGACAAAGGAACCTGGCATGCTACAGTCCGTGAGGTTGTGTAGAGTTGGACACAACTGAGTGACTTTCACTTTCCTGGTGATGCTGGTGGTAAAGAACTTGCCTGTCGTTGCAGGAGACATAAAAGACGCAGGTTCCATTCCTGGGTGGGGAAGATCCCCTGGAGGAGGGCATGGCAACCCACTCTAGTATTCTTGCCTGGAGAATCCTATGGACAGAAGAGCCCGGTGGTCTGTAGTCCATGGGGTCACAAAGAGTTGGACATGGCTGAAGCGACTTAGCACGCACACACCTCATTTTCTTACTTTGATGTAGCCTTGCTCACACCCCTCCTTTGTGCCTTTATTGGGAAATAGACTGTATTTCTATATGTTTTTGGCCCAACAATACAATTATATACATTTGTTTCATAAAATTGTTTTTGAAATTAGTTTTTAAAAAAGAGAAGAAAGAAGAAAAATGCTTTTACAGTATCTTTCATAATTATATATACATTGCTGGTGCTTTTTGTTTTTTTCATATAGATTAGAATTACTGCCTGGATCACTTGCTTTCAGTCTGAAGAACTTCTTTCTTGAAAGGCAGATCTAGCAGTGAAGTCACTCAGTTTCTGTTTATTTAGGAATGATGTTACTCTGCTCTCGTGTTTGGAGGCTAGTTTTGCTGTGTATAGGATTGTCGCTTGGTAAGGTTTGGATTTTTTTTTTGTTAGGAGGGGTTTTGAGCGCTTTGGATGTGTCTTCCCACTGCCTTCTGGCTTCCGTTGTTTCTGATGAGAAGTAGCTGTTAATCTTTTTGAGATTCCCTTGTGATAGGCTGTTTTTCAATTGCTGCTTTGAAGAGAATCTCTTTGTCTTTTCCAGCATTTTTAATACACTGTACCTGGGAGTGGCCCTCTCTGCCTTGATCTTGCATCGAGTTCATGGAGATTTCTGAATGAACAGATTCACATTTTTTCATTAAATTTGGAAACTTTTCAGCCATTATTTCTTTGAACCTTTTCCTGATCTTTCCTGTCTTTTTTCTTCTTCTGGGGCTCCCATTGTGTGTATCCTGGGACACTTGGTGCTGTTCTGCATACTTCCATAGCACTCTTCATTTCTCTGTGTTTTTAGCTGCACTCATCTGGGGTTAGATTTCTGAATGCTGAGCTGGAAATGAGGACACAGGAAGAGATCTGTGGCTCACATGCCATAGACTCCTGCTGTTCTTGCTGAATCTTGGTAGACTTTTCTTAAATTTTCTTCACTTGCTGAATGCCTTTAGGACACGTTTTAGAGACTTTACAATTTTATAATTTTCATCAGTTAGGCTTGTTTCACTAAGAAATGGGTCTGTAGAGCTCTCCACATTGCTGTTTGGAAAGCAGAATTCTTACAATATACTTTTTTATAAGTTTATTTTTTGAATTGTAATATAGTATGCATGGGCCTCCCAAGTGGCTCAGTGGTAAAGAACTTGTCTACCAAAGCAGGAGACATGTGTATGATCCTTGGGTCAGGAAGATCCTCTGGAAAAGGAAATGGGGACCCACTCCACTATTCTTGCCTGGAAAATCCTATGGACAGAGGAGCCTGGCAGGCTACAGTATATGAGGATGCAAAAGAACTGGACACCACTTAGTCACTAGACAACAGTATAGTATGCATAACATGAAATTTACCATTCACACCATTTGTAAGTGTTCAGTTCAGTGCCCCGAGGACAGCTCAGTACAATGATGTAACCATCACTGTGCACACCTCCAGAACATTGCTCATCTTGCAAAACAAGCTCCATGCCCATTACACAATAACCCCTGTCTTTCCTCCCTTTAACCCCTGGCAACTACCATTCTGCTTTCTCAATGTATTTGAATACGCTAGGTGACTCATATAAGTAAAATAATGTAATTTATGTTCTTTTGCCTCTACTAATTTCACCTCACAGCAGCTTTAAAAATTTAAAGGTTTTTTAAAAGATATATTTTTTTAGGAATGAACCAACTTTTGAAGGTTGAATCTGCATACTTAAAGCAATGAAATGATGACAAATGTCAAGGGTCTCCACTTCTGCTCTAACATTCAAACACAATGATAATTGAGAAATATCTCACATGAAGTTTCTTATCTTTCTTCCTCATGTTTTGAACTCTGGGTTACTTTTCAAATTTGCAAATTGCTGCTAAGCACATGCTAGCATTAAGTACATTAACATTCCTCAGAACAAATGTCACAGTGAATACAAAACCTGTCCTCTTACCTAGAACATATGGCTTTAACAACAGTGATAATTTTTCATGAACCAGAGTGAACAGTTTGGCTTGTGCCTTTTTTATGAATTCAATCTGTTCTGGTCCCCAGCTTGTAGTACGTCTCTTTCTCTCTGAATGGCTCTCAAAAATGAGATGACAATCTGTAGATGTTTCCCTTTACCACCAAGGGTCCTAATCTTTTGGAAGACGTGGGAAGAGATGAAAGTATTTGGTTCTGGGAATGGAAATTACAGATGGATAGAATCCCATTACAATGAGCTTCGCTGGCATTTTCTGTTGAGCAACTAGCTTTGTCCGAGAAAAGGCTTCCTGCCATGTCCAGAAGGAAATGCATAAGGCAAGGTGGGTTTTTATTTATTCCAGAAAAGCAAATACTGTTTATTTCTAGCTTCTTTAAATTCCAGGCAAATGCATTCTTTTGCCAAGAGGATGATTTTCCACATAAAGGCTAAGACTCTGTGTGTGTGTGTGTGTGTGTGTGTGTGTGTGTCTGTGTTTGCATGGTATGAATCATTCATTTTGTGACTGGAATATAAATGTAACTAAATAAAAGGTGTATTAGAGGTACTTACTTGTTCCATTAATTCACTTTACACATATTTTAAAAATCCAATTAATTTTTAAAAGTAGAAGCTACAAGCCATAATGTTGCATGACATAGATGCTATCAATGATATAATAACTCACTGAAAGCAAGGTTTTGTTAAAATAACACAAGCACAGAAAAAACCAGCTGGTGTCTCTTAGTTGGGTAGATGCTGTCATTAGTCAAAAGTAAGCACACATGCAAGAAAAATTCTAAGAAAGACCTGTTTTCTAAAACTGACCAAAATATTGACAGCACACCTCTTTGCTGTGGGTACTCTCAGACCTTTTAGAATAGAGCATGTCCAAACACCGCCAGTTATTCTGTGTATTTCGGTCACTAGTTTTTCCTAGTCTTTTAAAGGCTATGTACTCCTACTCCGATGTGCCAAAAACACATGGTTCATTCCGCTAGTTGATAGAGTCTTGTTTCAGACCTTCAGTCTTTCAGACTCTTCAGAGAGAGGAGGAAGGGCTTGGCAATCCGTGCTTTCTCTCCCGGTTTAAGTCCACTTCTCCAGGCGGAGGCTCAAATGTTCAGAGCACTTCTCCTTGCTTTTTCCTCCTGCAGATGTTGGGCATGTAGACAGGCTTCAGTGTCCTCGTGCTGGTCAGGAGAGGAGGCCTCAAGTCCTCAAGTTGAGGTCCTTGTGCTGCCCGCGGAGAGTGCGGAGCTGACTTCAGGGTTGGCGTCCCCATCGCCCGCTGCCTGCGCGTGGCCGTGGTCCCTGATGACCCCTGTGATTGATGAGCGCAGGTCTCTTCTCCTGTGGTCCCTGCTCCCTCAATCCTGCCTCCGATCTTCCTGCCGTTACTGATGCTATGACTCCTCCTGCCTTCGCTGCCTCCCTTCTCTCCTTCCTTTCTGCCCTTCTCCCTCCTCGCTCCCTCTTTCCCTTCCTCCCTCTTTCCCTTCTGTCTTCTCCTCCATGAGTATTTGTTGAGTACCTGCCGTGTGTCAGGCAGCTAGTCATTAGGCACATGGAGTCCAGGAATGACATTAAGACCCCTGATTCCTTGGAGCCTACATTTTAGTGGAGGTGATCAGACAATAAACAACAAGCAGTGAATCAATAGAACCTTCAAAGGTGATGAGGGCAGTGGGGACGAGAAATGAAAAATTAAAGCAGGGTAAATGAGACCATGATGAGGGAAAGGGCAGTGAAGAAGTGAAATAGGGACTTCTCTGGTGATCCAGTGACTAAGACTCCATGTTCTCAATGCAGGTGGCCCAGGTTCAATCCCTGGTTGGAACTACATCCCACAGGCCACAGTGAACAAAGATCCTGTGTCCCTCAGCTAAGACCCGGCACAGCCAAATAAACAAATAAAATATATATATTTTAAAAGCAGATGCAGTTTTTTTTAAAAAGTAGTAAAACAGTGGTTGGAAGAGGCCGGGACAGCCAGGTTTTGTGGTACCCAAAGCTTCTAAAGTTGGAGTGGGGGATCCACCTTAAGAAACAAATGCAAAATTGGGAATTAAAACTTAGTCCCCAAAGTGAATATTTATGGAATGAGAAAAGGTTACAAGAAATTATAGGCACATTGGAGTTATAGGTCCCTATCTCTTGATGAGGCCAATTACCAGAAATGTTGACATAGAAATACTACCTAACTGTAAACCCACATCCTTTTCTCCACACTCAAATACTACCAGCAGTTTCCAGCCCATGTGGGGGATTGTGCAAGTGATATGCGTGGTGACTTAAACATCACTAGCTTCACCTATCACTCCACCTCTGCAGGTGTGTCTAACTGAGAAGAAAATATTTGTCCAGGACTTGAAGGAGGGGAGCGCATAAGCCAAGGACATAGAAATCTGCAAAAGACTGCTCCAGGAAGAGGAAACAGCCAGAGCAAATTCCATAACAGTCTCCATCTGTGCTGCCTGGCTGTTCCGTTCACGAGCACTTTTGCAAGTACTGGGGTGGCAAGGATAGAGGCTGACTAACATCAGCTGGATGAGCTGTACCATCTGCCTGCTTGTTTAATGCCTTGCTTGTGGCAGAAGCTCTCTGATAGACACCATCGTGCCGTGGAAAGATTCTTGCACTTTGCCTCCACTTCCGTAGGTTCATCCATATGTCTCTTCCCTAGACCTCCTTGTCCCCTTCCAGACCTACCTTTCTGATGCCCATAATAGATGTGCCAAAACCATTCACCACTGCCCAAGAGTCCATATACATACTTACCTTGAGCCAATTCTCTCTCAATATAGAGGGATCACCAGGTACAGTGCCCATTTCTTTGCCAGTGCGGTCGCTGGCACCCAGGGGCGCCTCTGAGTGGATTTGGAGGGTAGGAGCAGTCCACTGTAGCTCACTTCAGCATGCCCCATTGACTCATCTTTGAACCAGGCCATTTTTTTTTTTTTTTTTTTTGGCTGCCCTGGGTCTTCATTGAGGCCTCCGGGCTTTCTCTAGTTGCGGAGCATGGGCTCTGGAGGGAGGATTCAGTAGTTGAGGCATTCGGGCTTAGTTGCCCCGCAGCATGTGGGATCTTAGTTCCCATCCCGGGATCAAAGCCGCATCCCCTGCACTGGAAGGCAAATTCTCAACCACTGGACCACCAGGGGGCCATTTAAGGAATTCTCAGTGAACTGGACGTAGGTGGGAGGTGAGAGAGAGTTGATGGCACATGTGCTCATGTTCTAGGGCTGTTGTAAAGAATATTGCAAACCAAGCGGCTTAAAACAGCAGAAGTCGTGTGCTGTCCACTGGTGTCTGGCGATGGTGAGGCTAGAGACTGAAATGCACACTGATTTGGGGGGCTGCCTCTCCCCAAAGGGAGGACCTTTTTCTAGTTGCACAAAAGCTTGCAGAGGTCCCTTGGGAGAAGTTTATGGTGTGCTGTTGTCATGGAATTCAGCCCTGTTTTATCAAGGGCAGAGCCAAGGTTAAGGTGATTTGAAGGTTAAAAGATTTTATATCTTTCACATCCCAATTACTTTGTATCTTCTGGAGTCACAGTGGGAAACAAAGCAACACATCCAAGTCAAAAATTAGAAAGAAATTTGGAGGATAAGTGTCACTCAGTTCAGTTCAGTCGATCAGTCGTGTCTGACTCTTTGTGACCCCATGAACCACAGCACGCCAGGCCTCCCTGTCCATCACCAACTGCTGGAGTTTACCCAAACTCATGTCCATTGAGTCAGTAATGCCATCCAACCATCTCACCCTCTGTGGTCCCCTTCTCCTCCTGCCTTCAATCTTTCCCAACATCAGAGTCTTTTCAAATGTATCACTAGCAGCCAGGAAATTCTTTATTATGCATTTGTCTAACAAAAAATAAAAACAAATTCCAAAGCACATCTTGAAAATGGAAGAGGAAGTACCTGAAAAATTCCCGGTGTGTTATAGCTGGCAAATGAGAATAATTTATAGTAATTATCATTACTAGTTACATATGTATGTACAGTGTATGATGTTTCCTTAATTGATTGCTATTTCTTACCTAATATTTATTATTTTATGGATAGAAAATTACTCAGAGGGGTCTCAGTATTTATTGCTTTATTTTTTCTGAACATAAAAATTCATAAGACTTCCATAAGTTTGGGTACAATTGTTGCCTCCACACTTCTTTTTTTTTTTCCCCATAAGGTTTTAAATTATTCAACTTTGTATCTTCTGCTGCGGACCTTTTCAGGATCCTAACTTTCCTGTTCAAGAAGATAATACTGTAGATTATGTATTATTTATGTGGGCTTTTTTGTCAGTGGCAGTTACAGTGTGGTTCATGTCTCAAAACTGATTCCCTTTTTCCCTGTATAGATCAAAATTCCACTTAGTTTTTGACATTTTTTCACTCCTAACATTGAAGATTCTTCTTTTACAACATCTCTTGCAAGTATGGCTTTCTGCTTTCCCAGTGTCACCATCCTAGTTGAAACTTAGATTCTTGCAATAGCCTCCTAAACAGTCTTCCTAACTCCATCTACTCTTTCCCATCTAACCTCTATAGTGCTCTTAGATTGTTTTCCCCCCAACCCCCCTTTCATCATGTCATTCCCCTGGCCAAAATTTTCAGTAGTGCCCCATCATCTCTAGGAGCACTCTCAAAACTCATTTGATTGTGTACATATTAGTAAAGGTATTTTGAGCATGCACCCCAAATATATACATATGTATGTATATTTACTTATAAATTATACATCAGTACTCACGTCTGTTCATCTACTTAATGTTAACTAAGCTTAACTTTACAATTTCTTAAATAAAAATAATTAGAAATGAAGTTCTAATATTTTTCTCCTGGCATCCCAGAGGAACATTGAGTGCAACTCACTTTGCACTTTACACAATGTGTAAGTAGGATATTTTAAAAAATCAGAGATGGGGCAGTGAGTGCTGTCCCACTGTCCGTGGTGCTGAACTGTGATCGCTGCTGCTGCTGCTAAGTCGCTTCAGTCGTGTCCGACTCTGTGCGACCCCATAGACGACAGCCCACCAGGCTCCCCCGTCCCTGGGATTCTCCAGGCAAGAACACAGGAGTGGGTTGCCATTTCCTTCTCCAATGCATGAAAGTGAAAAGTGAAAGTGAAGTCGCTCAGTCGTGTCTGACTCTTCGCGACCCCATGGACTGCAGCTTACCAGGCTCCTCCATCCATGGGACTTTCCAGGCAAGAGTACTGGAGTGGGTTGCCATTGCCTTCTCCGAACTACCACATAATTGTATATATCTTTCGACCTACAGATACTGTGGATTCCTGTCTATTTTCCCCCTTATTTTTGAAACAAAAAGAAATGTTATAGGCTATCATCTCAATAAGATTCTAGTTCCTGACATGAAACTCCAGAGGAGTAAAGTAAACATTCTCTTTCCTCCATACTGAAGGAACAGAGTTATCATTTTTTTCCTTGGAAAGATGCAGACTGACAATAAAAAGAAATGGAGGGTTTAAGTAAGCCTCTATATTAGCTGAATAATTGCACTTTTCTGTTGAAAAAACAAAGACAAGGAAGATGTTGAAAGAAGATTCTAATACTGATGTTTTCTTAATTTTATAGCTTCATAACCGAGAATGATTGAAAACAGGAGAAAGAGTTGCTGTCAAAGATTATACAGTACAATGAAGTTGTACAGTGGGGCTCAAGAATATAAATGTTAGCAGGTACATGAATACTTCTGTGACTGTTGGCTATTAGAAACAAGACTGTAAATTTCTGCCTTGAGAAAGATTCTGATGATCTATAAAATGTCAACTGATGTTGTCACAAATCAGTGGTTCATATGAAACTCATAAAGATTATAGAACCTGCAGCACTTGTTATATAAATGATGAAAGAGTATTTCCTCTGTAAATCTCCAGCTAGCTACAGTTCAGCTGAATGCAAATTAGAAAGCTTAAGAGAGACCCAAAGTGTTGAAAAATAGTTAGGTCTCATCAAAGTAAATATATACTGAGAAATTAGAAAAACAGAACAATATCTGTTATTAATGGTTCTACTGTAATGTCACTAGAGAATTTATAACCATTATAGCAACTTCTAGTAGACCATTTTAAAACTTACTTTTTCCTTTCTATTGCAGCAAATCTCTGGTCACTTGATAATGAGAAAAACTAGTGTTTGAGTGTGGATATCACCACCAATGTTCGACTTCAATACTGACTATAATACTTGACTGACTCAATTCATTGAAATCTTTTTTGATGAAAGTTTTAAATGTATATTTCCATTTAATAAATATTTGTTTGAGAATGTTATGTGCCAGACCATGTGGATATAGAGATTAAAAAGAGACTGATATTTAGGATACCAGACCACCTTACCTGCCTCCTGAGAAATCTGTATGCAGGTCAAGAAGCAACAGTTAGAACCAGACATGAAACAACAGACTGGTTTCAAATTGAGTAAGCAGTAGGTCAAGGCTGTATATTATCACCCTGCTTATTTAACTTCTATGCAGAGGACATCATGCAAAATTCTGGCCGAATGAAGCACAAGCTGGAATCAAGATTCCTGGGAGAAATATCAATAACCTCATATATGCAGATGACACCACCCTTATGACAGAAAGTGAAGAAGAACTAAAGAGCCTCTTGATGAAAGTGAAAGAGGAGAGTAAAAAAGTTGGCTTAAAACTCAATACTCAAAAAACTAAGATCATGGCATCTGGTCCCATCACTTCCTTACAAATAGATGGGGAAACAGTGGAAACAGTGAGAGGCTTTATTTTCTTGGGCTCCATAATCACTTCAGATGGTGACTGCAGCCATGAAATTAAAAAACACTTGCTCCTTTGAAGAAAAGCTATGACAAACCTAGACAGCATATTAAAAAGCAGAGACATTACTTTTTCAGAAAGGTCTGTCTAGTCAAAGCTATGGTTTTTCCAGTAGTCATGTATGGATGTGAGAGTTGGACTGTGAAGAAAGCTGAGCACCGAAGAATTGATGCTTTTGAAGTGTGGTGTTGGAGAAGACCACTGAGAGTCCCTTGGATTGCAAGGAGATCCAACCAGTCCATCCTAAAGGAAATCAGTCCTGAATAGTCACTGGAAGGACTGATGCTGAAGCTGAAACTCCAGTGCTTTGACTATCTGATGCAAAGAACTGACACTTTAGAAAAGACCTTGATGCTGGGAAAGATTGAAGACAGGAGGAGAAGAGGACAACAGAGGATGAGATGGTTGGATGGCATCACGGAGTCGGTGGACATGAGTTTGAGCACGCTTTGGGAGTTGGTGATGGACAGAGAAGCCTGGCGTGCTGCAGCCCATGGGGTCGCAAAGAATCAGACACGACTGAGCGACTGAACTGAACTGAACTGATACTTAGGAATTTAATGATCCAGTGAAGGACACAGACAAGAAGATAAACTAATATCACTGTATTATATTTCTTGATAGATATATAAACAGAATAGCCTGTCAGCACACAGAGAAGTTCCTAATCAGACTGGGACAGCCTTCCCAGATGAGATGATGCCTGAGCTCGCTCTTTCAAGGGCAGTAGGAGTCAGCTAGGAAAACAAACAGAAGAAAGTCATTCCAGAGAAAGAAAGCAGTGTGTGCAGAGGTGCAAGGCAATCAAGTAAGATTTTGAAATTAAATGCACTCACTATGGTGGCACAATGGATATGAATGGACAAAAAACAAGATCAGAAAGAGCTATGTAGAGGATTCTAAGGAGTTTAGATGTTCCCTGAGAATAAAGGGGAGATAAAGGAAAAAAGGATTCTGAGCAGTGAAGGGACATGATGCTGTTTTCAGATTTTATAAAGTCCTTCTGACAGTAATGTAAGGAGTAGATTCAGAAGTAGTGTCTAAAAGAGGGAGATGATTTTGGAATATGACAGAAATACTGAGTCATCAGTCATTGAAAGTAAAGATGGAGAATAAGAGAAAGTTTTAAAGATATTTAGGCTGTAGTTTCAACAGGACATATTGAGCAATTACATTTAGGGAAAGAAAGAAAGAAGAGTCACAGATAACCCCAAAGTTGTGTGGGAAAAGGCTGTTTCGTGCAGGAAAAGGATGTCCCTTGCTGAGCACAGGGTTACAGAAGGAGGAACATATCTAGGGGAGAGATGTCCAGCAGGAAGAAATATAATTGATTTTGAATTTCCGAAGAGCATTGCTGGCTCAAAGGAGATATTTGAGAACCATCAGTGGTAGGTGAAACTCCGTGTAGGATCCTCAGAGTGTGTAGAGTGAAGAGAAAGCCAGGTAAAGTCTGCAGGGAAAGATAATATTTAAGTAGTGACTGAAGGAAGAGGAACTATCCGAGGAAGAATAAATTTGAGTAAGCGGAGAGGTCAGAAGAAAACAAGGAGAATGTGTATCATGGAAGACAGTGGAGGGGCACTTCCAACAGGGGAGACAGTGAGTAAGACTGAAGTCTCTATGTGACTCACCCTCATTGGTCATTTTTTTTAAAAGTTTTTTTTTTTTTCATTTATTTTTATTAGTTGGAGGCTAATTACTTTACAATATTATAATGGTTTTTGTCATACATTGACATGAATCAGCCATGGATTTACATGTATTCCCATCCCGATCCCCCCTCCCACCTCCCTCTCCACCCGATTCCTCTGGGTCTTCCCAGTACACCAGGCCCAAGCACTTGTCTCATGCATCCAGCCTGGGCTGGTGATCTGTTTCACCCTAGATAATACACATGTTTCGATGATGTTCTCTTGAAACATCCCACCCTCGCCTTCTGCCACAGAGTCCAAAATTCTGTTCTGTACATCTGTGTCTCTTTTTCTGTTTTGCATATAGGGTTATCTTTACCATCTTTCTTAAATTCCATATATATGCGTTAGTATACTGTATTGGTCTTTATCTTTCTGGCTTACTTCACTCTGTATAATGGGCTCCAGTTTCATCCATCTCATTAGAACTGATTCAAATGAATTCTTTTTAATGGCTGAGTAATATTCCATGGTGTATATGTACCACAGCTTCCTTATCCATTCATCTGCTGATGGGCATCTAGGTTGCTTCCATGTCCTGGCTATTATAAACAGTGCTGCAATGAACATTGGGGTACACGTGTCTCTTTCAGATCTGGTTTCCTCAGTGTGTATGCCCAGAAGTGGGATTGCTGGGTCATATGGCAGTTCTATTTCCAGTTTTTTAAGAAATCTCCACACTGTTCTCCATAGCGGCTGTACTAGTTTGCATTCCCACCAACAGTGTAAGAGGGTTCCCTTTTCTCCACACCCTCTCCAGCATTTATTGCTTGTAGACTTTTGGATAGCAGCCATCCTGACTGGCATGTAATGGCACCTCATTGTGGTTTTGATTTGCATTTCTCTGATAATGAGTGATGTTGAGCATCTTTTCATGTGTTTGTTAGCCATCTGTATGTCGTCTTTGGAGAAATGTCTGTTTAGTTCTTTGGCCCATTTTTTGATTGGGTCATTTATTTTTCTGGAATTGAGCTGCAGGAGTTGCTTGTATATTTTTGAGATTAATCCTTTGTCTGTTGCTTCGTTTGCTATTATTTTCTCCCATTCTGAGGGCTGTCTTTTCACCTTGCTTGTAGTTTCAAAATTTATATTATTGGTACTGAGTTACTGAAGTCGAGAAACCCATAGTAGGTTTCTTGCTAAGTTGCTTCATTCATGTCCAATTGTTTGTGACCCCATGGACTGTAGACCGCCAGGCTCCTCTGTCCATGGGATTCTCCAGGCAAGAATACTGGAGTAGGTTGCCATTTCCTCCTCCGGGGCATCTTTCCGATCCAGGGACCGAACCCGCATCTCTCATGTCTCCTGCACTGGCAGGCAGGTTCTTTACCACTTGTGCCGTTCTATTCATACTAGATACTAAATATATTAATAAAAATATTAGAAATTTAAAAATAAATTACTTAAAATATACACGTCAGATTATAGATATCACAGCTAACAATCATGGCCAGATCCGTGTATCTTCCCTCTTGTATTCTTATGATTATGCCAGAGGTGTCATTTCTTATTGTGCTTGAAGCCAAGCATTTAACCATATAGAGCAACTCTTCCTGAGATTCCCCAGTGTAAAAATGAAATTTTATGTTCTAGAAATGAACTCTAATATACGGCTGAATGGATCCTTTTGAGAGATTCTTTATAAATGCCATAATGTAACTACTTTGCACTCGCAAGTTCAACCATTCAGGCTTTTATATTTGTCATAATGTCAGAAATTACCCTGATTTGTCCAGAGAATAGAAATACTTTGAATATGAGGGAAACGTACTCAGAGTTCTCAACACTGTCACGTAGATGTTCAACCTAAATAGTTAAGTGAGAAGAATACATTTAATAAGGTTTATTCCATGAGTTAGGGTCATAACAGTTTATAATACTCTCAAAAAAGAATGCTGAAATCTAAATCTGGGATGCTTATCTTTAGGGCTAAAATACAAGTTAGTTGAAAGTCAGTGCATTGGTTTTAAGGGATGTCTGTGCAATGACACATCTAGAGTCAATATTGCCTAAGAGGCGGGATGGCATAGATGAGGAGGAGCTGGTGCACACGTCCCGAAGGGATACAAATTTTAGACGGATCATCTGCTTAGTTTTCTCCTGGTTTCTCAAACGGGATGCAGTCTTTTGTGCCTTATATCTGCCTGCTTAACCAAGATGTGGACTGAATAAAAATTGACCAGTTTGTTTACAACTAGTTACTTTGTTAGAAAAGAAGTGTAGGCATCATCTCTGTGAGAGTATTGGTTGCCATAAACCACCACCAACAAAAAATACAATAATTCCTTCAACTTACCACCTTGAAAATTTTCAAAACTAAGGAAAAGTTGAATGAGTAGTGCATTTATTTACGTTTCATCCAGAATCACCAGTTGGTAACATTTGGCCACATTTGCTTGGTTAGTCTTTATGTGGGGACGCGTGTGTGTGTGTGTGTGTGTGTGTGTGTGTGTGTGTTTAATGGTTTTATTTGAACCATTTGAAAATAAGTTGTAGACATCAAGAAACATATTCCCCCCAAAATGAAGAAATCTGTATAACCATAGCAGCATTAGCAAACCCAAGAAGTTTAATGTGATGGCTCAGCCTGCAAAAAATCTGCCTGCAATGCAGGAGACACAGGAGACACGGGTTCAAGTTGAATCCCTGGGTTGGGAAGATCCCCTGGAGAACGAAATGGCACCCCACTCCAGTATTTTTGCCTAAAAAACCCCAAGGACAGAGGAGCCTGGTGGGCTACAGTCCATGGGGTCTCAAAGAGTTGGACCTGATTGAGCACATAAACATAATCTTATCTATCCATATTCACATTTCCCCAGTTGCCCCTTGTAATAGCCAGGGCCTAATTAAGTCACACTTTATGTTTAATTATCATGTCTCCTTAGTCTCCTTCACCCTAGAACAGCCTCCCACCCATTGTGTGCGTGTGTGTGTGTGTGTGTGTGTGTGTGTGTGTATGTGTGTGTGTTGGTGTTGTTTATAACATGGATGTTTAAAAAATTATTTATTTGCCTGTGCAGGGTCTTAGATGAGGCATGGAGGATCTAGTTCCCCAGCCAGGGATCGAACCCAGGCCCCCTACATTGGGAGCTGGAGTCTTAGCCACTGGACAACCAAGGAAGTGCCAACAGGAATATTTTTAAAGAATCCAACTAGTTGTCCTGTAGAATATCCCACAATCTGTATTGTGTATTATCAGTTTATTAGGGCTGCCGTAACAAAGTACCACAAATAGGTGGCTTGAACCAACAGGAATGTGTTGATTCACAGTTCTGGAGGCTGTTGGTTCAAGATCAAGGAGCTGGCAGGGCCACACTCCCTCAAAAGGCTCCAAGAAAGTGTTTTTTCTTGCCTCTGCCAGCTTCTGATTTCCCTTGGCCTTGGCCAACATAACTCCAATCTCTACCTTTGTCTTCATATGATGGTCTTAGAAGAAATACCACTCATTGGATTTATGGTCCACCCTACTCTAGCATGACCTTATTTTGACCAACTAATTACAACTACAAAGACTCTATTTCCAAATAAGGTCACTTTCTGAGATACTGGGGGTAAGGCCTTCAACGTATGAATTTTGTAGGATATTCTACAGGAAAACTAGTTTGATTATTTAAAAATATTCATGTTGGCACTTCCTTGGTTGTCCAGTGGCTAAGACTCCTGCTCCCAATGCAGGGGGCCTGAGTTCGATCCCTGGCCGGGGAACTAGATCCCACATGCCTCATCTAAGACCCCGCACAGGCAAATTTTGGGGGAGACACAATTCGACCCAACAGTGTGATTGTTTCCTTATGATTGAATTGAGCTTGAAGTTTTTTGTCGAGAATACTTTGCAGGTGATGTTGTGTTCACTTCCCAGTGAATCTGTTTGTCTTATCATTGAGGATGCTAAATTTTTCCATTGAGTTAAGATGTGGTCTGCCAGATTTCTTTTGTTATTAATAAGTAGTCTGTGAGAGTGGGAACAAAGTGGAGACTGGAGTTAAGGTGAGTCATTATTTGGAAACTCTTCTAAAAGCACAGGTAGTGGAGGGGAAAGCAAGGCAGTGCAGGAAAGCAGCCTATATGGGGTGGACGTCAAGCCAACCACAGCTGTGGTCATGGAGCTTAACCCTACTTGGAACCAGTGTAGAAAGAACCCTTCCCTCTCTTGGGTTGTGGACCACTGGGGTGGGATTGAGTTGCTCTGTTCAGCCAACAGTCATGTCCGACTATTTTCAACGCCATGGACTGCAGCACGCCAGGGCTTCCTGTCCCTCACTATCTCCCAGAGTTTGCTCAAACACACGTCCATCGAGTCGGTGATGGCATCCAACCATCTCATCCTCTGTCGCCTCCTTCTCCTCCTGCCCTCAATCTTTCCCAGCATCAGGGTCTTTTCCAAAGAGTCAGCTCTTAGCATCAGGTGGCCAGAACATTGGAGCTTCAGCTTCAGCATCAGTCCTTCCATTGATTTCCTTTAGGACTGACTGGTTTGATCTCCTTGCCGTCCCTTGGACTCTCAAGAGTCTTCTCCTGCACCACAGTTCTCTGGAATTTCCGCCCTCCCCAGCTTGCAGGCCGAGCTGGCGCTGGGACCCTAGAAAGCCCTCAGACCTTTGTGTGCTTATGATTCACAATGTTAAGGCTGGGGCTGGGGGGCGAGGAGGGCAGGTAAATCATTTCCTTCCTTTCTCACTGGCTCCATCCAGGGTCAGCTGAGTTCTATGTCTGGAAGAACTTCTTCGCCCTTACTCTCTCTCCTTTTCTGTATCTCTGCCTTCCGGTTGGCATTCATCCCACCAGACTTTCCTGAGTGGTCAAGGGCATGGAGAATTGGTTTTTTTTCTTGGAGGGTCTTGGGAAGCTGCTAGTAGTCTGGATTAGAAGGATTAGATGTTTCAGATCCCTCTGGCTGGAGCATCTATGCGACAGACCCCTCTCTCTCTTGCTGAGATTGATAGCCTGCCATGTTTGACTCTGGGATCAATCTCACTTTTCTGAAACTCGTCCCTGGTCTCCTTCTTCATAGCAGTCTCTCACGGGCAGTCAGACTGGCAACGTGTCAAACAAAGCTCGGGGCCAGGAACGTCACCATCTGTAATGGTAAGTGGGAGGGCAGAGAGATTGCCAGAGATTCCTGGAACCCTTGAAGAGACTCAGAGCCTCAAGATCTACATAGTTTACTTCTGTAAACCCTCTCCAGGAAGTGACTGTCCAGACAGTGTGTTTTAGTCCATTGCCCAGTAATACACAAAAGGCTGAAGGACAACAGTCATTACCTGCAGGCGTCCTGAGAGTGAATGCCCAGGGGCATGGTCGGTATTCAGTCTCCCGTCGTTACCTGGACCACAGCCTCTACCCCGGCTCTCACCTGTTTCAGGAACACATGTGTGACAGTTGGCCCCTAGTGGGGTCATCTTTGTCACACTGGAGTCCCCTGCAACTATTGCGAACGGTTTAGAGTGCGTATAAGAGATCACCCACGTCACCAGTGTTCCCCACGCCAGGGCACCCTACCTCAGCGTGAAAACATCGTCCATCCAGAGCACCTGGTTTCCAGCAGAGGTGAGGCAGGTGCCACTCCTGTCCTCTCGGGTGACCAACAAGGTCAGTACTCCAGGACGAAGGGGGTCCTTGCAGGAGGTCAGGCTGCAGCAGACGCGGCTGAGTCTCCTCTGAGCCTAGAGGACTAATCGTGACACTCGCTGATTGATTCTCATCAAAAGTGGTTCCACCACGCACCCTAACTTGACCTTGCCTGTATGCTGAGATGCTGAGAGGTTACAAGATGGAAGAGTCATGGTTTTTGCTTGTTTTTAAGAAATGAGGGAAGGGAAAATTGAAGATGAAATAAGGGAAAACTAAGGAGCGAACTACATGAGAAGGGATCCCGTCTCAAGCAGGGATGAGATCCGGAAAACACAGGAAGGATCGCCCTTGACAGGAAAGGAAGCTGTTTGCTCAGCTGCCAAAGGAAGGGAAAAACGGACAACAGTACAGGTGAAGGTAAATTTGTAAATCAGATAGTGTGAAGGTGTTCTTTTCTCAATCAAGTAAAAGGGAAAGTATCAGTAATGGAAGATGTGAGGAAGGCACTAGGATAGGCGGAAGGTTTGAGAGGAGAGAAGAGACAGTTCTGTTGGAGACGAGGACGGTAACCTTACCAGCAGACAAGCCTCGGCTCGCTGGGTTGTGATGACACCCCACATCTGGGGTGTGGGATAGTGAAGTTCAAAGTAAAAAGTGCAGCTGTTAGTCATTCAGTCGTGTCTGACTCTTTGCGACCCCGTGGACTGTAGCCCACCAGGCTTCTCTGTCCATGGGATTCTCCAGGCAACAATACTGCAGCGGGTAGCCATTCTCTTCTGCAGGGGATCTTCCCGACCCAGGGGTCGAACCCACGTCTTCTGCATTGCAGGCAGGTTCTCTACTGCCTGAGTCACTGGGGAAGCCCAGTGAAGTTCAGTGTGAAGCCAGTTTGCCCTGTTGTGTGAACCTGGAATGGTTCACTGCTGGGGGCAGGCGTGGGTCTGTTCAGGCAGGTGTGATGGCGGGAAAGACAGGCGAGGTGATTAAAGGCTAACCTGTGGAGTCTTATCTGGAGAATAAATACAAAAAAAGGAAATCAACGTTCAAATGTTCGCTGGCTTTGCCATCTACTAGCTGTGCGATCTCGGCCAAGATTCTTAAGTCTCTGACTCAATTTCCACATTTTAAAAATGGAGTTAGTATTAATAGTAGAATGAATTCTATTAGCAGTTAATAGGATTAATAGAAACAGCTGTATATGTAGCAACTTAACCGCAACGTCTGGCATACAGTAAGTACTCCAGAAAGGTTTCTCTTTTCTTTAAGATATGAGGCACATTTCTCAACTATTACATTTTTTTTTTTCAAATATAGGGTTCTTTCTGCTTGGTTCATATTCCATTATATTTGTGAACTCGATATCCATCCCTTTTTCATGACGGCACAATGTAGAAACAAGGACAGTATAGCACAGTGGCAGGCTCCAGAGTCAAATGCTTGGAACTGACTCCCAGCTTCATCACTTACTATCTGTGTGGAATTGGGTAAGTTACTCAGCTTCTGGGGTCTCAGTTTTCTAATCTGTGAAATGGGTATAATTCTATTTCTCCATGAATGCTCAGTAAGTTTTAGTGCTGCTGCTGGTGGTAGTGGTATTTCCAAACATTTAACACATTTCCAGAGGGTGTCGACTGCATTACTATTTTTATGATTTCTAGAAAGTGGGTTAACTGAAAGTGTAGAGCTCACCAGAAAGTGTAGATCTGGCCTCTGGTTGGACAAATTCTTCAAAATTCTGAAAAGTGCAGGTATTGATAAAATAAAACTTGTGCAGTGACAACTAATATGTCATTTTTTTTTTTTTTTTTTTTTAGTAAAACTGTTGAATGAAAGTAAAAGGTCAGCCACTTCAAGAGGTCATGTAATTTGATTATAATGTAATGGACTCCACAAGAGTCAGTCTTGTTATTTTTGAGTTACAGCTAGAATGCTTACTCTCTTTTGGATATAGGAAGCTTTGGTGAGCCTAGTGACTATGTCACTGGATATCAGTTTATGATAAAAAGTACACACACATCTATTAATATTCTGTCTGGCTTCAAGCCTTGATACTAAAAATATGCCTAGCATATGTCATACTGGTTTTCATATAATCACTAAACTCATTATTTTCCCCAGTTATCATCCTCTATTTGATAACTCAAGTACTAATGAATTCCATGCAATATTTGCTATTGTCAGAGAAGAATCCTGGTAGATTTTCAGTTATTATCTCAGTTGATGATACAAGTCTGAATTCATAAATATAACTCAAATTCTTTTGAAGCTGTGTGAGATCTGTTTGCTTCATTTTCTGCTCCATGTGTGAAGCAATTAACTTTGGTTATATTAATACAACGCTACTGTACTAAAAGAAAAATTATTCCAACTTTTTTCAAGTAAACCACCTTTTAAAAAAAAAAATATTAAAATCACAAACCTAAGAATATCAAAACTCCTGGAAGGTAGAACCTGGCCAAGAACAATCCAGTGAAAATATTGAAAATTGCTGTTTACCAGCCAAATGCTGTTGCCAAATTAAAGGGAGGAACGTGGGTCATGACCCTTTCTCATTTTTCCTCTGATCAGTCTTTTGACAGAAGTACTGATGGAAAGGATTTGTGTCTAGTTCAGATGTTTCAGATGAGTGGAATTGTATGGTATTCATCCTTTTGTGACTGGCTTATTTCACATAGTATAATATCCCAGAAGTCCTGAATTTTTATTAAGTACTCTTCCATGTCTGATTTTTAAGAATTTTTTCCCTAACACATGGTCAGGAAAGTATTATCTTGAATTTTCCTCTAGATCTGTGCCAATGAAGTAGTAGCCACTGGCCATCCGTGACGTGCATGCATGCTAGGTCGTTTCAGTCGTGTCTGACTCTTTGAGACCCTATGGACCCCTCCAGGCTCCTCTGTCCTTGGCAAGAATACTGGAATGGATTGCCATGCCCTCCTCCAAGGGATCTTCCCCACCCAGGGAACTAACCTGGATCTCTTAAGTCTCCCGCATTGGCAGACATGTTCTTTTACCACTAGCGCCACCTGGAAAGCCATTGGCCATTTATGGCTCAGCTGGTAAAGAATCTGCCTGCAATGTGGGAGACCTGGGTTTGATCCCTGGGTTGGGAAGATCCCCTAGAGAAGGAAAAGGCTACCCAATCCAGTATCCTGGCCTGGAGGATTACATGGGCTGTATAGGCCATGGGGTTGCAAAGAGTTGGACGCCGAGTGACTTTCACTTTCACTTTTCAAACTTAAATTAACTCAATTTAATTTAATTTAAAAGACAGTTTCTCAGTTGCACTAGCCACATTTCAGGGGCTCAGTAAGCACACATAACTAGTGGCTAATGAATTGGGCAGTGCAGAATTATAGAACATTCTACCATCATAGAAAGTTCTCTTGGACAGCACTGATCTCCAAGTTTTATTGTTTACTTTTCACATTTGGATCTGTAGTCAGCCTGGAATTAATTTTTGTGTTCATGTTTGGTAGTAGTCAAGTTTTAACTTTGTTCATATGGGCCTCCAACTATTCTGGCACTATGGATTTTCCCCCCACTCCTCTGCAGTTGCTAACATGGTAATTTATAAAGTCTCTGTTCATAAGTGAGCTTGTTTATGGATTCTCTTTTCTGTCCCAGTAACATATTTCTCTACCTTTGTGCTGATAAAGTGTGATTGGCTTACTTGTTTAAGTATGATTTTAAACCTAAAAAGACCAAGTCTACATTTCTTTTGCTAGACAGCATTACAGCCCAAAGTAAAAGTTAAATCTAAACTCTAGAAAAGATAGGAAATTTTTTTTTTATTGTGTCTGGGTATTGTGACTTGAAATTCTTCAGACTACAAGTGAGTTAATGTCTGACACTGCCTTTTTTTAGACAATTGCTAGTCTTTTTAAAATTTTTTTGTCTGCTCTGGATCTTAGTTGCTGCATGAGAACTCTTAGCTGTGGCTTGTGGGCTGTATTTCCCTGACCTGGAATCGAACTTGGGCCTTCTGCATTGGGAGCTTGGAGGCCTAGCTCCTGGACTACCAGGGAAGACCTGCCTGACACTTTTGAAAGTAGGAGAGCTGGGCTGCTGGGAGGGTTGTCTGCTAGCATCCCCTCTTGTTATGTGTATTGCCCTCCAGCTAAAGGTGATTGGATAGACACATGCAAGTTTTAAAATGTGTTTTGATGATTTCCTAATATGTTCCTTCTATGATACCAAGTCTTTGGAATTCAAGGACTGTGCCTTCCATCTGATTTAGACATCTCCATAACATCTTGGTCTTCCAGGAAGGGCGCTGTGCGTAACTCTTAATGCTTAACCGGCTACCTTCAATGCTTGTTTTCTTTTCCTTGTCTTTGCCTTGGCTCTTTCTGGAGAAGTTCTCTTTTGAATTTTCTCTTTTGTAACAAACAAAAACCAAATTTACTCTGATGCTGAAGGCAGAAGCGGGAGGAGGGCTGATGTACTAGAAATGAAGGCCCAGCTCGTGACACGCAATTCAGCCGGGACCACAGTCAGGCTGGCCTGACTGCCGATGCCACTACTTACAGAATTGTGGACTGAAATTCCATTTTCTTATCGCAGGACTCAGCAAACTCTGGCTGGTGGCCAATACAGCCCACTGTTTTTGTACGGCTTTGTTACCTATTTTTGTATGGCCCATGAGACAGGAATGGTTTTTACATTGTTAAATGGCTGAAACAAAACCAAAAGAAGAACAATATTTGGAGATATGTGAAAGTTACATGAAATTCACATTTCAGGGCCCACAAATCAAGTTTTATTGGGATACAGCCACTCCCATTTGTTTGTCTATTGTCCTTGACTGTGTTCAGCCGGTAACTTCAGAGTTCAGTGGATACACAGATGTGACAGAGGCCAGATGGCCCTCAAAGCCTGAAATATTTACTCACTGGTCCTTTCTAGGAAAAGTTCGTCAACCTCTACTTTATTTGGAAAAAAGAAAAATACAGTGATTCCTCCATCAGAGGATTCTTTGTGAGGATTAAACACAGCTGCTAGTGGTAAAGAATCTACCTGCCAATGCAGGAGACACAGGAGACGTGGGTTTGATCCTAGGGTTGGGAAGATCCCCTGGAGGAGGAAATGCAATATGCCCCAGTATTCTTGCCTGGAAAATTCCATGAGCAGAGGAACCTGGCAGGCTACAGTCCATGGGGTCTCAAAGAGTCAGACACAACTGAGCCACTAAGCATGCACACAGAGATAAAATCTAGGACTGTGCTTGGAACATACAGGTGCTTGAGAAATGATTTTCTTTCAGCCAAGCCTGACGCCTAACCTCATCACATTCCCTAAAACAGTGAAGCACCGAACAATGACTTAAGCTTATGAAGGAGAGCCCAGAGCATCGGCATGGTCAGATAAATGGACAAGCTCAATGTACTTTGTATTCTGTTTAGACATCTGTTTCACTAATGAGCCCCCTACGAGTGAACAAGGATTCATTTAAACCCAAATGCTTCCCCCATGAATTTGATAAGCCTCTAGCACACAGTATAGAAATTATACTGCTGAACTTAATAATTCATCAGTGTTTTACAGGTAGCAACACCGTCGTTGGAAATGGCAAGTTTGCTCATAAAAGATTCCCACAGACCCAGGATAGAGGAGCCCGCTGGGCTACAGTCCATGGGGTCACAAAGAGTCGGATGCGATCGAGCGACTAATACTCCAGACCTAGGGGATGCAGGCTGCATTAGACAGCATCTCTACCCTGCCGTCCCAAGACCTCTCCCTAGTTCTCAATCGTCCCCCGAAGTGCTTTCCGAGTGTCAGATGATTTTCTGTTCCTCTGGCCACTAGAGAGCACTTTGAGACTAACAAACCCGGGTCTGCGCACCCAGGCCTCCGTTTGAACCCTGCTCGCCTGCGATCGCGGGGTGTGCGGTTGGCCACTGCGCCATCTAGCTACCAGCGGCGGCTTCCAAATGGCTATCCAGGCTGATGGATGCGTTGTGTGAAGTTTAGTGACCTGTGGGAGTGATAATGAAGTATTCTGAGGCCCAGATCACATTTGATTCTGTCACTACGATTTTCTGCTTCTGGTGACATCACCTCATTTGGACTGCTTTGCAGCGTATTTTCTAAGGCGAGCGTTTTAGCCAGGGTCCCGGTTTCCTTACGGCTCCTTCTCTTTTCTGTCGGATTGAATTTCTCTCAAAGAGAAAATACCGCTTGATATTGATTCCAGAGCACGAGATAATTTCAGGTTCTCACTCTGCAGTTCATCCAGAGCCCTGCTTAAAATCTGGAAGAGGTTTTCCAAGGCTAAGAGTCGCAGTTCAAAAGAACAGTTCTTAAATGGGTTTAAAAGACCCTTGGCTACATTTTCTGATGTTTCATCAGCAGTTTGCACTGATACAGTTTCCATTGTTATTACAACTGAACCATATCATAGGGAGTTGTACCAGCAAGACCATCAAGTTTTCTCAAAAGCTATAAAGCTTTGATGTTTTCTGGCCTATTTCTTACTGTGCTCTTAAAAATGTTTAGCTTCTGCTGAGCCAAATGTGTACCTCTAAAGGCATACGCAGTGAAAAAACTCTTCAAGCATCTCGGTTACTGCTGCAATTTCTGTACATACAGCAGGAGGATGCGATTCTGTTTGGATGAAGCAAGCGGGGGAAGTGCTTTGTAGTGCGCATTGTGAATGAATAATGCCAACCATCAACTGGGCTTCAGCCCATCAGCGCGGGGGTCTGGCTGTGAACATAGAAGAATCCACTTTCCTGACCACTGCTTATGAGCATTTCCCAGAGCCATTCCATCTTATATTATGGTTTGCATCAAAGAGAAATCAAACCCATCGGCTCTGGCCCCGATTGCTAAACTGATTGAGGCGTTTATGGGGACGGTTTGCGGGGGATTCCTTTGATGTTTTCAGAAATCCCAAATAATTTCTCGGTCTTTTGAAGGACAGTTGACTTTCAAGTAGAGAATATGTCTGCATGTGAAATGTTGGGTCTGTCTAGTACTAACCGGCTTAACGTGCCACTAAAATCAGTGATAGAATTTGCCCCCAATTTTAGAAAATGAGATAACTGTGTAAGGCTCTGTCCCGGAGCCTGGCGTACTGCATCGGGCCGGAACAGTGGCAGGCTGTTACAAACAAAACGAATTGCTCCGTAGTGAAATTACACTCTAAAACGTAAACTTGCTATCTCACCTTTTGCCAGCACATAGCATTTGTGATGTTACATGAGAATAGCAAGGGAGTGAATAGGCTGTTAGCAAAGACTTTCAAGAAAGGGAATTCCTCTGGGTCTCACAGGGAGCCATGCATATGAAAACATAAAGGAGTGGAAGGCAAAGATAAGGAGTTTACGTGGGGGTCTCTGCATTATTGTGGAGATATTGTTGGTTTCCAGCAGCCAGACTTAGTTTTTTAGCTATCAGCCTCCAAGCCAGAGCCAGGCATCTTCTCCAATCCACGAGGGTGTGCTCCCTGCCTGCTCTTATTTATGTATTTCATATGATGCTTTTTGTATAGGTGCAAAGATAGTGGGACTCTATCTAAAAAAGTAATGTTATCCCTGGGATTTCAACAAGGCTTGAATTAAATAGAACAAAGCGGAAAGACCTCATATATGTGTGTTATATACTTATTTATCTGAAAGTCCATGGTTCTGGAGGGAGGGGGCTGTGAATATGTTAGGGACATAGTAACATTTAATATTCAGTGAATACAAGAAGAGGGCATGCAGTCTTCCTTGTCCGGGCTTAAGCACAGGTCTAGTGGCTCAGACTGGAAAGAATCTGTCTGCAATGCTGGAGACCCAGGTTCGATCCCTAGGTCGGGAAGATCCCCTGGAGAAGGGAGTGGCAATCCACTCCATTACTCTTGCCTGGAGAATCCCATGGACAGAGGAGCCTGGCTGGCTACAGCCCATAGGGTCACACAGAGTCGGACACGACTGAGCGACTCACACAGAAACACAAGATGATTCCCTTAGATGGGATCTTGTCCCCAGGTTGTGAACGGCTACAGTTAGGGCAACCTCTGGTACTGATGGTTGAGATGCGTGTGATCCTTATGTCTTGCACAGGCTCTCATCCTCTGCATCTTGTGTATTTTGCACTTCCTCTGAAAAAGGAACTGGGTTATAAACAGAATATTGTGCCTACTGGCAGTGATGACAAAGAGAGCAGGGGTAGCTCTATGTCTATAAACTACTTCCTGGGTGGGCAGAAAAGGCTATTTTTCTGTAGAAGACACACACAACAAATCATGTTCTACTCTGGACAGCTCATTCAAATTGACTTTTTTTTTTCTTCCCCTAGCCATGCTGTGCTGAATGTGGGATCTTAGTTTCCCTGACCAGGGATCAAACCTGCACCTCCTTCATTAGGACGTGTCGTAACCACTGGACCGCCGGGGAAGTCCTCTGGACACCTCTTTTATTGTCACCTTACATTGCAACCTAACCACCGAATGTTGGTTACTCCGGCATGTGGTTTTACCTTCTCTCAGGTGCAGAGTTGGGAGAAACTGATTCCGCTTTCTTTATGCTCCTGGAAGGCTGAGCAGAGTGCCTTCCTTCGAGGCTCTAAATGAAGAGCTGTGCGCTTTTGTTCATAGACTCTAAGACTGGGGACGGGCCTTGTGACGCCTGGAGGAAATCTCACCAGGTCATCTGGGTGAATGGGGAGCAAGGCAAGTCATCTTTCTGGGCCACTATTTCCTCATCTGTAAAAAGAAGGGGCTGGACTCGGTGATTGCTGAGGTCACTTCCAGCTTTGTAAATTCTGTGCTTTTCAAAAAAAAAAAAAAAAAACTTGGATCCTGAAAGAAGAGCATCTCCTTGGGTTTGCGGACAAAAGAGCCCAGGTTGTATTTGTGCTTGACCTCTCTGCACATCCTGACTTCCTGCTCTAATGAATCTGAGTTTCTTCTTCAGTGACAGGGCTCAGCTCCAGGACCCCTTGGTGTGATTCTAACACTGTGGAGATATTGATTTTTCTAGCAGGCTAGTGGTTACTGTAACCACCAAACTATTAAATCTCTCCTGTTCTCATAAGGATGATTTCATGAGGATCCTTCCACTCCTTTCGGTGGATATTTAACTCAAACCAGGGCTAATTCGAAGATAGCATGACTAGCAGAGTGTCTCAGAATGCTCCGTGGCTGACACCATGCATCATCTCTGGGCTGTCAGTCACACGCTGAAGCAGACAGAGGTTGATCCCAAAGGGGCGTGGACAGACTTTGACCTCATCATTGCCACATTGTCCTCCATCACCTCCTGCATCCAAGCTTAGAATTTCTTACTGTGAACAGTGTCAGTAGCAACTCAGACAGGATAGGCGTCCTGGTTTATTTCGCTTGTTTATGCCTGTAGAAGCTGACTTTTCACTTCATGGCCTTGATTGTTGTTGTCATAGCAAGACCACAGATGTTACCCTCAATATACACATATGGAGGGAGCTGCAATGGGCTGCCCTGGTGGCTTGGAGGTCAACAATCCCCCTGCCAATGCGGGAGACTAGAGTTCAATCCTTGGGTGGGGAAGATCCCCTGGAGAAGGGAATGGCAACTCACTCCAATATTCTTGCCTGGGAAATCTCATGGACGGAGCAGCCTGGTGGGCTACAGTCCACGGGATGCCAAAGACACAACAACAGGTGAACTGCAGTACTAAAGCATTAATTTGATTCTTGCTTTTTCATTTTAGACGTTTACCACACAGTGAGCGCTCTGGTGAGCTGATGGAAGGCACAACATGCAGATTATGATAGCCATTAACTTCCCAGTACAGTTTAACAGGGGCTCCCATTTATACTGATTCTTGGGCACTCGCCTTGTTACATCAGTTAAAAACACACTACAAAATGAGTGGTGACTTTGATGTCAGTAAAGATTTCTGCATCCAGAACTGTAATATCTTGTTGATTACCTTTCCATGGTGACCCCAGAGCTGAGGGGATCATTTAATGAGATCATTAATATTTCTTCCAAACCAGCAATCTGCTAAACTCTCTTTTGGTAGGCAGGCACGTCTGCAGAACTAACATAAGTGACTGTTCCACACGGAGCATTATCTTTTCTTGTACAACATTGAAAGCCTGCGTGCTGCTTGACAAATTTGAATTTTAAAAAGTAAGAATGATTGGCACTTGGTAACTTACACAGAAATATAAAGTGGTACAAGAAAATTGCCCATTTCTTTTAGATTTACATTTTCTATATATATATTTTTTTCTTTTAAGAAGTGATAAGACATGTAATTTCCATCGACTTCAACCAGTTATGTGTGAAAGAGGCTGCAAGTGCAGCTCTGTGAAGGAAAAGCAAGTCGTGGGGAGAACTGATATGCCACAGACAGCCTCCCAGCTGCCTGCGGCTCTGGCCCTGGAAATGGCTGGTTACTCACAGGCCAAGACTCGTATCCTAAGAGATACTGAGATACTGCAAGTCTTGAAGACAACTCAACTCTCCTTTGACTCCTCAACCTCTCGCTCCATTATTAAATGCTCCATTACTTATTAAATGTCTTTCCAGGTCCACCAAGCACAAGGAGAAAAAGGAAGCAGATAGAGGCATATGATAGAGTTTACAGAGGAAGACTTTTCTTTTTTTAAGCTACTAAGTCTTCCTGGGCTCCCAGGGTTGCACCAAAACCCTCCTCGTTTCTTTCTTTCTTTTTTAAATATTTATTTATGTAGGCTGTGCTGGGTCTTAGTTGCAACATGTGGGATCTGTAGTTGCAGCATGCGAATTCTGACTCGAGGCATATGAGATCTAGTTCCCTGACCAGCAATCGAACTCGGGACCCCTGCACTAGGAGCATGGTGTCTTAGCCGCTGGACTGCCAGGGTAGTCTCAAGGAATACTTCTCTTGACACGTGGGATGGATGCTCCAAAAAATTCGGCATAAAGCAATTATTGCCTATTAATTCCTTAATTTAGGCTTCCCTGGTGGCTCAGTGGGTTTCCCTGGTAGCTCAGCTGGCAAAGAATCAACCTGCAAAGCAGGAGACCCTGGTTCAATTCCTAGGTGGGGAAGATCTGCTGGAGAAGGGAAGGGATAGGCTACCCACTTCAGTATTCTTGGGCTTCCTTTGTGGCTCAGGTGGTAAAGAATCTGCCTGCAATGTGGGAGACCTGGGTTCGATCCCTGGGTTGGGAAGATCCCCTGGAGTAAGGGAACAGCTACCCACTTTGGCTCAGTGGTAAAGAATCTGCCTGCCAATGCAGGAGATGCGGGTTTAATCTCTGGGTCGGAAAGATCCCTTGGAGAAGGAAATGGCAACCCACTCCAGTATTCTTGCCTGGAGAATCCCATGGACAGAGGAGCCTGGCTATAGTCCAGGGGGTTGCAAAGAGTCGGACATGACTAAGTGACTAAACAAAACAACAAAATTCCTTTATTTAGTCCACAAACATTTACTGATACCCAATAGCAAAGCACCCAGCTTTGTGCACATGACAAGTTAACACTTCTTCACTGATCTTTGTTATCATTTTGAAGCTCTGTCATGATAAAAATAATTGGGGACCTCAACTCATAAACCCACATCTTGTTTAGGAATCTTGAAGTCAATTTGCAGTCTGTCTGCCTTTCACTAACCATGAACAACTGACTTCCTGCTCTAACACATGTATACAAATTATATATTGACAAAAGCATGTAGTTAATTTTAGTTTCCTATATTTACATTGCCTCTCTTCTGGGCCACGCATCCCCTTACTTAAGGTTTAAACAGCTCTCTCTAGTGGTCCTTTGTGTCTGAGGGTTGTGGTTGAGCTATGGAAAGAAGTTTTTGGTCCTGACAATGACTGGATTAAGAACAAAGATATTCCGACGGGCGTGTTACCTAATAATAGCATTTGTTGCATTAACTGAGCCATCAATGAGGTCATTTATTTAGTATTTATTTTTTGGGGGGGTAAGCTCTGTGAGGCAAAAATGGGTTTATCTTGTTCATCACTGAGATTCATAGCACTTAATGCATGGGCTTCCCTGATGGCTCAGCTGGTAAAGAATCTGCCTGCAATGCAGAAGACCCTGGTTTGATTCCCGGGTTGGGAGGATCCCCTGGAGAAGGGATAGGCTACCCACTCCAGTATTCTTGGGCTTCCCTGGTGGCTCAGCTGGTAAAGAATCTGCCTGCAATTCGGGAGACCTGGGTTTGATCCCTGGGTTGGGAAAGTCTCCTGGAGAAGCAGAACGGCTACCCACTCCAGTATTCTGGCCTGGAGAATTCCATGGACTGTATAGTCCAGGGGGTCGCAAAGAGTCAGACATGACTGAGTGACTTTCACTCCACCTAATGCATAGAGAATTACTTAGAAATGATTGAATGCATGAATGTTGTTGATTATACAGATGAGGAAACAAAAGACTCTTGAAGATCACATGGTAAGAAGTGGAATTGGAGGTCACAGTCTGGCTAGACGCCAAGGCAGGTGCCCTTTTTCCCATGACAAACTTGATGCCCCTAGGTCAGTGACTTTCCTCACTTCCTGCCTGTTTCTGGGTTGCAAATCACTTCCTTTCCTGGGTAGCTGAGAAGTGGTGAGCGGTGTCTTGATAGAGCCGACATCTATGAATGCCATCAAGCCCCATTTGAGGCTGCCTTTTAACCTGGATCCACCACCTTCAAGGTACTGAGATATATTCCAGGTTGTGCTATAGATGAGACACAGATAACCCACAGGCCTGTAAACAGAGGCACCGAGCCAAAGCCCGTGACCATAATCCTTCAAACAGCTGATTGTGTTCACCCTGTGTGAAACCTCCTCACACTTGATGTGGCTGAAAACGGAGTGAGCCCCTGTGTCTGCGGTGGAAGACACTGCGGAGGAAGATCTTCAATTATAAACCAAAATGCAAGGTATTAACAGGAGAGCTTTAACACCTACCGTCACACTTGAAGTTACAGGGTGTTAATGAGCAAGATAACCAAGGAAGGCATTTTTTTTTTCCTCCTGGGCTGCCTGGGTTCGCTGTGTGTGTAGAATAATTGAAACCTCAGGTTGTGAAACCATGAATCAGGAGAGTTTCCTGTATTATGAATGATGTCATCTAATAAGATGAGAGACTTTCAGTGAAATGCAGGAACACTGAGGGTAATGTGTTTGCAGCAAGCAGGATCCTGAATTTATTGCAGAGGGGAGTGTGAGAGTTGACCAAAATGGAGAATGATGAGAAGTAACTAAATTATGTATGACAGTCTTTACGGAGCAGAGGAAGGAAGAAAGCTTAATGATGTTGTGGTTGAAAGACCAGTGCAATGGGTGATGTATAGGTTGGAGGTTGGTAAGAAGAGAAATGGATCTATGAAGACTCAAAGACTATCGATGAGGGTGACACAGAGCAAGCAGTGGATTTGGGAGAGGGGAGGAGAACCAGGGGCTCAGCATATAATATATTTTAGTGGCAACAAGACAGCCGAGTAAAGTTAACTTGACATTAAAAATCATCATCTTAATCTATGGAGCTCTTTCCAGGCTGAGTCTTATACAAAAAAAAAAAAAAAATCTATAGTTAATGATGAAGTATTTTCCCCCTTCGCTTTCCCGGCATTCACTGAACGCAGTACATAATTTAATTATTGAATCTACAGGCTGGACCATGGAGATGAAGAATGATGTGTCTGCTGTAGTGAGAAATTAGATAGAACCAACTCTTTATTCTCATCATTCTTCCTCTGTGAGGCTAAATTAATATAGTTAACACGCTTTTGTTTGGATTAGAGGCTCAGATCTGGGAGGTGCTGATCAGAACTCATGATTACTACACTAGCTGTTATTTATGGAGTGCTGACAGTATCCTCAAGCCCCATATGTGAGACAGAAACGGGTTCTTTTGTCCTTCTCTGCAGGGGAACCAGAGTTCCACCAGACTTAGGGGCTAGATGTCTGAACAGAATACCAAAGTTAAAATCAGATTTAGTTCCTTGGAGCATATGACTTCAGAAATGTCACCCAAGGGCTTTCCTACTGACCTGTACTGTGTGTTGCTGATCTTTTTAACAATTGTAACAAAATACGCACAATTTTATAGCCAGCAAACCTTACGGGGAATAGCAGGAGGGGGTGTGGACAGGGCTGGGGCCCGTAAAGGGGTAGTTCAGCACACGTGTCGGGCCCTTCCACACAATTTGAGTAGGAACTGGAAGCTGGCCAAGCAAAGCGCCTATGCAAATACAGCTTCGAGGCATTTGTGCCTCGAGGCAGAGCTTCTGTGCGCTGCCTGAGACGAACCCTTCTGCTGCGGCGACACCGCAGGCCCACTCCAGAGGCCAAAACCAGTTCTTTCTTCCTACCCCTTTCGGTTTGATTGCTATAGACTCTTTCGGGTCTTTTACAGCGAGATCTTTTAAGTAGCTGATGGTAGATCCAAGCGATGGTGGTGGGGAAACACCCCAAACCTGCACATCAACAACAAAAACTAGCCTCAGATCCAGAGATCCGAAAAAAAGCAGAGGTTATCTTGAAGTCGGAGCCCGGGGGCGGGGAGCGGCTGCCGGCGGTCCCTCGGGAGGACCCAGGGCGGCGGGGCGACTGCGCAGGTCGCCGCCAGCCGATCAAAGTCACGGCGCACCCCAAACCACACCCCCCACAACAAAGCGGGCACAGGGGCCCCGGGAGGAGTCGTTCCTGCGCCGGGCCCGGAGGCCGCCGGCCGGACCTTCGGGTGGGCTGGCCGGGCTCCCAGCGCGGCGCGACGCGGAGACGCCCGCGACCCCACCCGGGACCCCTCCCCCGCCGCGCGCCCGCCTGGGCCTCCGCCGCCTTCCGGCCGCGCGGCGGGCCCGCCCCCTCGGCCGACTTCCTCCCCGGGAGCGCAGCGGGTCGGCGGCGGCGGCGGCGGGACGGCGGGGACGGGCGCTGGCTGCAGGTTGCGGGCCGGGCCGGAGGGGGCGCGGGGGCGGCGGTGCGGGCCACGTGGCGCGGCCGGGGCGCGCGGAGCCCCGGGGACGCCCCCTCCCGGTTACACCGGCTGCCGGGGGAACGCGCGCCGGGTCGGCGGCGGTCGGTGCCTTTCGCGGCGGCCCCCGCGGCCTCCGAGACGCCTTCTCCCCGCCGCGGGAGCCGAGGGCGCGCGCTGGGGCCCCGGGGGCGGGGGCTCTGGAAGTCACTTCCAGCGGCCACGTGTGCGGCGGGGCGGCGGGCTCCGGCCCGAGACCGGGGCGGGAGGAGGCGGGTGGTGACCCTGCCGGTTGACAGCGGCATCTCTCCGGACCTGGGGTCTTCCTGTGCTTCTGTACCGGCGGCGAGCGGTAAACCGAACCGGGTAGTAAGTTCCCCTCTCCTTCCCGTCGTCGCCTTCCTGTTTGGCAAGCACTCATCCTGGGGTCCCCGCAGCGAGTTTGGATGCTAACCCTTAAACTTTGAATGAACCAGTTCGGGGACGTCCCCGGTGGCTCAGTGGTAAAGCAGGAGACACAGGTTCGATCCCTGGGTGGGGAAGATCCCCTGGAGAAGGAAATGGCAACCCGCTCCAGTGTTCTTGCCTGGGAAACTCCATGGACAGAGGAGCCTGGGGCCCTGCAGCCCGCGAGGTCGCAAAGAGTCGGAGGTGACCGAGTCGTTTCAGTCGTGTCCGACTCTGTGCGACCCCATAGACGGCAGCCCACCAGGCTCCCCCGTCCCTGGGATTCTCCAGGCAAGAATACTGGAGTGGGTTGCCATTTCCTTCTCCGATGCATGCATGCATGCTAAGTCGTTTCAGTCGTGTCCGACTCTGTGCGACCCGGTAGACGGCAGCCCACCAGGCTCCTCTGTCCACCCAATTCTTTAGGCAAGAGTACTGGAGTGGGTTGCTATTTCCTTTTCCAGACTGGTGACTAAACAACAACAAATCAGATGGTTCCCAGTGGATGGTACCCAGTTGTAGGCACCCTCTGGCACTGCTCCTAGCTGTAAGCATCACAGCTGGATCCCAAGCGGAGCTGCTGGGAAATTCTCACCTTTCTTAAGCCCAGATGTCTAGGCTTTCTCCAGATTCACTGAGAGTTGGTCCCTGTGTTGCTCTGCTTCTTTGCTTTTGTTTCCCCTCCCTTGAAAGGGCCCCTCTCCCTTACTGGCAGTTTTAGCCCACTTCAGGGGCCCTGTCCCCGTTGTGGAGACAGTTAGTTCCTTCTCCTGAGTGTAGCCCAATGTTACTGAAATCTTGCCATAGTCATAGCAAGAGTCTAAATAGTTTCTCTTCGTTTGAGTCAATACTCAGGGTGGATAATTTCTGTCCCAGCTGGGGAAACTAAGGGAAAGGAAAGGGACACATGAATATCACAGCTAGGACGGAGTCATATGGAATCCTTCTGGTGTGGATAGTAATCCCACCTGGTTTAGGGTGAGATACCTAAGTTCTTTGAGTCTCTGTAAGAGGGGTGTGAGTTACCTTAACTCAGAAGGAGACTTCATTGAGTTGACGTGTACAACCTTTAAGAGTATCTGAAATAGATTAGGGTAGATCAGGCTTCCTGGGTGGCCCTCTTGGTAAGAAACGTGCCTGCCAATGTAGGAGACATAAGAGACATGGGTTCGATCCCTGGGTTGGGAAGATCCCCTGGAGAAGGAAATGATAACCCGCTGGTGTTCCTGCCTAGAGAATCCCCATGGACAGAGGAGCCTGGCAGGTTACAGTCCATAGAGTCACAAAGAGTCGGACACAACTGGAGCGACTTAGCATGCACGCAGGGTAGATGAGATGGTCAAAAAATGTTCTCTTTCCCCCTGACCTGTTGTGCTGACATCATTTGATAAAGGAGAGAGGTGAAAGATGAGAATGATTTGTAGGTCAGGCATGTGTAGTAACTTGCAAAAAAAAAAAAAAATCCTATGAGAAATTAGTAAATAGGTATAATATCTGGGAAGGTGCAGCCACACAGGCAAACTTTTGATAACTTAATTTTTTTTTTTTTTCTTAAGGCCACAGAATGTCCAGGGTTAATGTGCTGTGATGTCTGATTGATAAATGTCGATTGAAATTGTTTTGAGTTTGGAGAGCCAAAGCTGGCATGTGCTTGGGTCGAACTGGAAAGCAGATTGACCAAAATGTGTTTGTCGACTGCTGTTTTGTTGTGTGTTTGCCTTCTAGACCCAGCATGAGCGAAGTTCCCTGCAGAAAACGTGATGACTATCTTGAATGGCCTGAGTATTTCATGGCAGTGGCCTTCTTATCAGCACAGAGGAGCAAAGATCCAAATTCCCAGGTAAGCGAGTTCTGCAGGAGAATGTTTGGACACTGGAAAGCAGACACGGAGATGCCCACCAGTGAGCAGATTACAAAAGGAAGAGGCTCCGTGGACCCCTGCCAACTTAGAAAAGCAGAGTCAATCTGCTATCTTTTGCACAGCATTCCTGCCTGCTCACATTTTCCTGTGAGAGAGTAAATTGTCACACACCCCTGTTCACTGTCTCTTGTACCCCAAGGAGACAGAGCTCTCGGCCCCTCCAGAGGCGGCCTGCCCATTCAGGAGCTCTGCAGGCCTCTGGTCTCATTGGCTGCCTCTGCAGTGGCAGACGGGCCCGTCGAAGTCATCAAGCCTTTGGGCGTGTTTCCCCGCAGGTCGGTGCCTGCATCGTGAATGCAGAAAACAAAATCGTGGGCATCGGGTACAACGGGATGCCAAATGGGTGCAGCGATGACCTCTTGCCTTGGAGGAGGACAGCGGAGAACATCCTGGATACCAAGTACCCTTACGGTAGGGCACGTTGTGTGGTCTGTCCTGCTCGGGTGGCATGGCCTTGGTGAGGGCTTACACACCATGGATGATCAGAAAGCATCGTCTTCCTTTCCAGTTAAGAAAATAAGTCCTGTTGAACTAGCTCAGCTTCCCACCCCCTTCCTCCAAAGAGAGCCAAGGAGTGGTGGCGTGGCGGTGGCTGGGCTGGGCAACGCTGCCGATGGCGGGCTTCTCTGCAGAGGGCCGCAGCCCTGGGGGCGGCGACTGTGAAGTGGGCACGGTGGCCCCTGCCTTTTGTGTCTTGGCGACTCGTGAACAGAGCCAGTTAACCAAGCCCCAGCCTGGGCTTCGCTCTGATGAGGAGCAGCGTGTATTTCCACCTACCGAGGACCTCTGGCTCAGGCTCTGGGAAGCAGGATGCAGGCTGTGAGCTGGGTGTCGGTCGAGGGATGACGCGGTCACCTTCTCCTGTTTTCTAGGGCGCTGCACTGCCAGGGTAGATGGGGGCCAGACCACAAGCCAGATGCCTGGAGCCCACCCTGGGCCTGGCCATCTCTGGTTTTTATCGTTAAATTAGGGAAGGATGCTTGTGGCCCATCTAAGCCCCAGGGAGACTCCTTTCAGAGATAAGCTGGGAGGGCCCAGCAAGCTTCCTTTTTTTCTTTGAATTCCCTAGAGAATATGCAGCTAATGCTGGGAAGAGGCGCCTTGGGCTTCATCTGCTGCTGAATTTCTCTTAAGGCGTGGACCTGTGTTTATGAACAGACCGCCTCTGCTGGGAGTCACGTAGATGGGGGCCACCCAAATGGGAAAGATGTGCTTGCAGGAAACGAGCTCAGGCAGGCAGTGAGCTCAGGTGTGATGTGAGCCCTTTCATTTAAAGTTGGCTCTTGCCTGTGAGGTTTTCCTCTGGAGTTTTTCCTCACGAAGAGCTCCAAGTCTCCATTTAGCCGAATTTACGTAGTTTTTACTCATGTTCCTGGACCTTAATCATGTTAAATAAGCCCCATAACTTTCGTCTAAGCTGCTTCAGGGCAGTGACTTCATCTTTGACAGAAAAAGAAGAAAAACATGCCCGGAGGTGGCGAAGGAATTGAGGAATGAGACTGGGGAGAACTACGGAGCATTCTGGGTTCTCAGGGAATCAGACAGTTTGGTACTGCAGGGGGTTTCATAGTCGGGCTAGTCCATTTCACTCCCCATCCAGGAGGAGTAGAAAGGGCAGGATCCCGGGAAAAGAGGGTAAAACTGCCTTCTCCGCCTCAGCTGAGAGGAGTGAAGTGCGGAAAAGATGGGCCCATGTGTTTTAGAAACTTTTGGTCTTCTTGCTTTTGCTTCTGTGTGCTTTCAGTAAGAAAGAAGGGAAATGGTTCGTTGCTTGTAGGCACATGCGAAGGCGATTTCTCACGGGACAGTCCAAGGTCCCATATAAAGACCACAGAAATGAGTCAGTGAATTCAGAGTAGGCTCTGAAAGGTGTGAGTACCCCAGCCCTTATTCACGGAGTCAGGACAGTGGGCTGTGGGTCCTGGTGTTGAATTCCCGATAGAGGGGTTCTTGGGAGGCGTCTGGTGCTGAGGCTGGTTACACAACGAGATGCCAGTGGTCGCATGGGTGCTCGTGGGTTACTGACTCAGTTACTCAGGAGCTCAGCATCCTCACAGAAAGCTCAGTTACTTCCTAAGATGCAGATTCTTTTTTTCCATTTTATGACTTTAAAAAATTAATGACAAAATAAGTGACAATGTCTGAAATTGTGTGAGCTTGACCTGGTGGACGGACTGCTATTTCAGGATGGATAGATGATGTGTCCATCCCTATAAAGGAGCTGTACAGATGATCTAGATTCTAAACCACTGATTTCCTAGTTCTTCTGATTATGTAGTGAAGCACAGAGGAGCCTGGCATGCTGCAGTCCACAGGGTCACAAAGAGTCAGACACGACTCAGCAACTGAACAGCAACAACTGATTATATGGGACCCACTTTTAAATGTCAAAAGAACTTCCAGGACCCCCATATAATGCTAGTTAAACTATGAGCAACCTCATGGGTTCTCCCAGTGGAACCTGTCCCTCGTTCAATCACCCGGAGCCCCAGGCACATTTCTGGCAGTGACCTAGAATGCCCGAGGCTTTGCAACACACTTACCGCCCCCTGCCCCCGACTCCCCACTTCCAGAACCTCTCCAGTAGCTGATTGTGTTTGTTCTGAGACACTTGCCTTTTGTCCAAGTTCAGAGCTCCTTTCCAGAAGGAATTGGAAAGAAAGAGAACCCATGCAGGCATTTGTCCAGCTTCTCCGATTGCTTTTTATTGAATGATTGCTGAGTTGAAACTCCCCACCGGTTGTCTGTCTGCATTATTTTTTACTATTCATGTGATACCTCTAGGTTTTCAAAGCTCTTTGCCCCTAACTTATCAATTATTCATTTTTACATGGAGCTGTGTTAGAGTGTAGACCATTTTCTTTCAGGAAAGCGAGCTTGTAATTTGATGTACCATAAAAGTTGGAGAAGGTATTAAATGGTTTTTAAGAGGCATTTAGTATTACTACCATCATCATACAGGTGGAGATGGGCTTTAAGTCTAAGTAACTATGACTGGCTGGAAGCCGTACACTCAGTTCCTGTCTTTTTAAGGGTTTTCAGGCCACAGAGAAGTAAATGTTTAGGTAGCCTTGGATGTAATAGAAATATTTGGTGATAATTGACTAAACTGCAGATTCTTTTTTTCCATTTTATGACTTTAAAAAATTAATGACAAAATAAATGACAATGTCTGAAATTGTGTGAGCTTGACCTGGTGGATGGACTGCTATTTCAGAACGGATAGATGATGTGTCCATCCCTATAAAGGAGCTGTAGAGATGATCTAGATTCTAGACCACTGATTTCCTAGTTCTTCTGATTATGTAGTGAAGGACAGAGGAGGCTGGTATGCTGCAGTCCACGGGGTCACAAAGAGTCAGACACGACTCAGCAACTGAACAGCAACAACTGGTTATAGGGGACGCGCTTTTAAATGTCAAAAGAACTTCCAGGACCGCTATATAATGCTAGTTAAACTATTAGTATCTTTTTTAAAAAGTCGAGGTATAATTGACATACACACTTACATTAGTTGCAAGTATATGACATGATGATTCATACATACCAATATTTGATAATGTTTACAGAAAATTATTTTTTCTTATGATGAAGACTTATAAGATCTGCTCTCTTAGCAACTTTCAATTGCGCGGTCCAGTAGTATTAACTGCAGTCACCATGCTGTACATCACAGTCTCAGGACTTACTTTATAACTGAAAGTTTGTACCTTTGACCCCCTTTGCCTGTTTCTCTGCCCCATCTCCCATCTCTGGCAACCATCCATCTGTTCTGTGTACCTGTGACCTTGTTTTTATTTTTTCGATTCCATATATGAGTGAGGTCATACTTTTTAGTAGTATCTTTTGAGTTAGAAAATCCATGATGACAAAGAGTTGTTTATCAGTAACACTTTGCATTAACCTGAACTTTATTGAACAGCACTTGTACATGTTTGGAAAAAGTGTAGGTGAGTGCTGGATGTCTGTTTGCCAGTCTGTGGTCCTGTGCCCCTGGGAGAACCTCACTGGCGCCTTGGGGGTTCATGCCCACAGGGTCTAAACTGCCCACATCATCCATGGTTAGGAACCTGAAGGCCCAGAGATGCTAAGTAACTAATATAGTGCCGCACAGGCGGGTGACATCATCTGATTCTGGGCTGGCGCTCTGCTTCCTGCAGGGAGGCACAGGCGCTCAGCTTTGCTGAAATGGGTGGATCGCAGCACAGTGGGCCTCCCATTTTCGTCTTCTCACCATGCACTTGAACAAATAGAGATTTCCATGAAACGACCCGCCAGAGGTGGAATGCTCACGTGGTGGTGGCCTGTACCTAGGACAGGGTAGAAAGCCATGTACACCTGGCCTGCCTTCACAGTGCTCCAGAGGGGAGCTTGGGAATTGTGTAAGTTTGAGTTTACCAGTAAATTATACAATTTAATAATCCTCCTTATTATTGCTGTAAATTTGGAAGTCACTCGTCTTGATTGACACTTTGTGGACAGGAGGTAAGCACAGAATACATGTGTCAGAATAGGAAGACGGGGCTTCTTCTGGGCCAGGTCTCTGGAGAGGCATTTTTAAAGGGTGTTTCTGTTCTTCTGGGCTTAGGATCAAAACTTCAGGAAACGATTTGATGGTAATGTAGTATTAATATGGAAAATGAAAATTCCCCCTGCCAAGGAAACTGCCTTTTATCTCATCTCTTTCCCGAAAAATCCAAAAGATAGTATGATGTCAGTTAACAGTGTTAGGAAGAAATCAGCATTATTATAGTGACACCTTTTCACATGAATGACAATGGAAAAAAAAAAAACCCAGGAAGGAGCAGATTTATCTAATTTACCAGGTAAAAACCTTTCAGAGGCTTTGATTTTCATGAGGGGGTGGTTGCTAACCCCAGGATGAAGAATTCAGCTGACATTTTCCATTTGTTTCTGTTTGTGGAATTCATCAGAGTGAAGCACATTTAATCAAAATACCAATTTTATAAAATGGAGGTGAAATACTCATGGTAATGCAGAGATCGCTCTTTCTGTGGGTTTTCATAAGCGATTTTGATGACATGGTTTACAGACCAAGTGTTGGCGTGAAATCAACTTCTTTCTTTCTCAGGAGCTGTTGTTAAACTTCATGTTTGTAAAGGAGCTCCCCATGCATATCAAGCTTGCCTGGGTTTTCCTGCCACGCTGGTTCCCACTGGAGGAGGGATTCATGGGGAAGCACATGTCTTTGCTTGGCCTTCTCTTCCATCCCGGTCAATCACGAAGCCGGAATTGCTTTCCCTGTTGCTTTGCCCTTTTCATCATGGAAGGGACCATAGTCTTTTTCTTTTGGGGGGGACCATAGTCTTGATGTCCCAAGAGGGTGGTACCCCTTTTCTCTGATGCATCAGCTAAACATGGCGACGTGGGGCTTTTTCCAGATCAGTTCATATTTCTGCAGAAAAACTCTAAAAAGGGTATAATGCTGGGAAGGAAAGTGCTGGAATTAATTAAGGCAAGAGTTGAACATGGCGGTTTGAAACAGTTTTGCCAGTATGTGGCAGTTCTTCTTTCAATTTTATATTTAAATGTAATCTTTATTTTTCAGATTTAGCATATCGTTAAGCATGCATAGATGTCGTTTTCGTGATTTCCTTAGCCGTTTACCTTACTCCCTTGAACACTGACATTTTCCTGACTGCCACGCACGTGATATATTTCTTTGGCATCCAAAAGGTTAGTCTTGAGAAACTAATTTATCAAGAACTTAGGAGGCTGATCCTTCTTAAGCTATGGCTTCCTCACAACTTGTAAGAGCTTCTTAGTAATTAAGATCAAATTTGTTCCCTCAGCTGGTTGAAATTGAATGCCCTCTGGTTCTGTTAGGCAGATCCATGGATTTGATGACTTGCTGTTTCTTTTCCTGCAGAATTCTAATTTCACTGGTGGCAGCCCCCAACCTCCCTGCCCCCGGCCATCCGGCACTTCTATCCTGACAGTGGGTCTAATTAGGGACTTTGTACAAAATAACTAGTGTAATCAATGGAAAACCTTGGAGCAAGTTTACAGTAAAAGAAATAAAGGAGATTGTTCTTATGAAAAGAGGGGCAAACTTGGGTTTCAACTATGTACTGTCTTAGACAAACAGGGAAACACAACGGCTTATGTATGAGGCTTCCCCTGAAATTTAACCAGCTTAACATAAGTGTATTTCATTTTCAGATATAAATGTTTATAAACAGTCCTTAGGAAAGAACAAATCATGATTTTATACATTTATTTGACTTTTATCTGTACACTTTTTAAAAGTTTTTTGATGTGGGCCATTTTTAAAGTCTTTATTGAATTTGTTACATACAATTTGTTGCAATGGTGCTTCTGTTTTTATGTTTTCTGTGAGATCTCAGCTCCTCCACTAGGGATTGAACCTGCAACTCCCTGCAGTGGAAGGCTAAGTCTAAACCACAGGACTGCCAGGAAAGTCTCATTTTAATCTATAGATTCAGGGCTAATTATTTTCAAAGAGCAGGAGATTACTATTTCACCATGAGTATCTAGAAAGGATGTATAGTAACAATGTATACTAACACCTCCTTCTGTAGAGGCAATGTAGGAACAGATGGAATGCTCATCTATGGGATCAAACCTCCCCATGAAAATACACATATTGGCCTTTACTTATAAAGAGTCTGTTTACTTCATGGAAGTTTATAATAAAACTTAAAATAACTCAAGGTTAGTGATTTCCAAATTGATGACCAGGAAGCAGGCTGAAGTTTGTACTGTCTCTAAATAAAAGGTTTGCTGAGAGATTAATAGCCTCTATAAAACTTCAGGGCCACATTCAGCCTCGTTTAGGTTGTGTCAAGTATGTCAGCCCATTAATTATCTGAATGATAAATATAACTTCTTTAATTCTCTACATTGATAAGCTTTTGCTTAGAAACTCTGTGTTACCGGGCAGTGTGCTGACAGGGAGCAGCTGACTCCGATGAACCTTGGGGTCTTTATCGATCTATTCTGTGTCACTTGTGCTAATTTTGTTTGATCTGTTCTGAAACCGGCCTGAATTGTTAAGGTTTTGTTTTGAGTTTTTTTTTTTTTCCATCAAGACTCCATCTTTCATAAGCTGTGTTAATGCTGTATTTGATATATATTTTCTCCCAGAAATACACACCAAAATTTGGTTCCTGAAGATTTTTGCAAATATTTATATTGTTTTTTGCTTCTGCTTCTTAAGGGACTATTGTCTTATATTTGGATAGGACTGTGCAAATCTTTAATATGCATATTGGCTAAGAAAAGCTGCACAGAGCTTAAGATGACAATTACCAGGTTCAAACGAGAGAATCCTCCCAGACTGACCATCCAGGGCCTGGGCTCCAGGTGTGCTGTGTGTAAACCCAGGGACTGTGGGGCTGTCAGATACACGACTTGACTTTCATGTCCCAATATCTTTATGAAATAAGGGATTACTGACGACTCCGCCAGTTCTAGGCTTCTCCGGAAAAAATTAAACAATATAGCTTCGATTGTATTCAATCAGGGTGCAGTTTCTCTGCTTAGGGGTTTTTTTAAAAGGCCTTCTGGAAGCATCTGGGGTGAGAGCTACAGCAAATGGCTGCTGATGGCAGCGACACACAAAGAATACGCATCTGTGCGTGTGGACAAATTAATAGAGAACAGGCTTTATACCTTCCCCTCCTTCCAGCAATTCAAATCTGCTCCAGTTCTGAGATGTATAAACCAGATGGAGACGGTATACACAGGCAGGAGGGGACACTTGAAGAGTGTTTCATCCACAAACAGATGAAAAAAGGTTGGTGGACAGCAATGAAGAAGACCCCACGTGGGCGTGCATGCTTGAGTCGCTCAGTCGTGTCTGACTCTTTGTGACCCCATGGACTGTAGCCTGCCAGGCTCCTCTGTCCATGGAATTCTCCAGGCAAGAATACTGGAGTGGTTTGTCATTTCCTACTCCAGCCCATCTGGAAGTACAAGAAAATATATGAAGAGAGGAGACATGCTTAGTCAAGAGGTGATTCTAAGACCAAATAGAAAGAAAGGACTGGGGAATCCTCTGTGAGTCAGTCCATCTGGTGGTGTTTATTGAAACATGGATACTGGCCCGGCTTCAGGAGATCCCATGATAAATGGAGAATTTGGGGATTAGAACATGCCCGTCTTCTCTCTGCTCATGTCGTCTACCATCTGATGCACAGGTCCTGGACAGTTAGTGGAGGTGTAAATCTCATCTCTGTGCTTCTTTCAAATGATAGATGCCATAGTAACTTTAAAATATTGAATAAGATAACCGAGCATGAATTTTTAAATTCTGCAATTAAAAGACTTTGTTCAAAATGCCATTAATTTTCAGTTTAGGTGGGAAAGAGAAGCAGAATTCCTCTGTGTCCTTTTTCCTTCTGCAAGTGCATTATAACTTTTTAGAAGTTGAAATAAATACTAATGAGCCCTCTATTCTTGTATCAAGTTGAGCGGCCTGTTGCTGAGTTCTTGAGGCGTCTTGCTTCCTTTTTTAAAAATTGTAACTGCGTTTTATAATACATGATGGTTTCCTGAGTATGTTCACCTGTAGTCATTCATTTACTCAGCAAATACTTACGGGACATCTATGATACATATTCTATGCCAGGCACTCAACGGCGGTAAATAATGCCCATGGTCTCTGGTTCAAGGGGCTCGCGGACTAGTAGTGGAGTAGGTGGACAGGTCTAGGATAAGCGGGTGTCGCTGAATGTTCTTTTTGAGGAAGCGAGCGTTACCTGGAGGTCTGAAGGATTCATCGGGCCCCACCAGGTAAGGATGGGGTGGTGGCAGGTGCTGGGGGATGGGAAGAGCTCTAGTCCCAGGACCTCGGTCTGCGGTCAAAGCGAGGGAAATCTGGAGCCTTGAGGTTGGAGGCGTCTGTGGGCGCTCTGAGGGAGGGTGTGAGGTCTGTAGGCTGGGTGTGAGAGCAGGGGGTGATGTCCGCGTGGCCCGTTGGCCTGGGCTGACTTCACGGGGATGGGTGAGGTGACTCGGAGAGGACGCAGAGGCCGGGCCCTGGCCGTGTCCCTGAGAGCCACGGGTACAGAGGCTGATGGACTCGGACAGGGCTGCAGGGAAGGACTGTGCGTCAGGGAGCATGCAGAGCATGTTTCCAGAAGGAGCGAGGGGCGGCCAAGCAAAGGCTGCCGAGAGGTCCAGGGAGGTGGGAAAATGCCCGTGTGGTTCAGCACCACGGGGGTCATGCCCTCACTGCAGAGAGCAGCTCCGGGCAGCGGGGAGGGCTGAAGGTACACTGGAGGCAAGTGAAGGACGCACAGGAGGTGAGGCAGTGGGCAGAGTGGACAGAGATCCGGTTTTGAGATGTCTGGGAAGAGAGCAGGATGACAGCCAGTTGGGGGGCTGGGGGGTCGGTGAGGGAGAGGTTTATGTTGTCTGACCAAGGGCAGCGTCTGGTGTCTGTCTGTCTGTTTTTGCAGCACATAGTTGCTTGCAGATGGAAATACTCCAGGAGAGAGAGAGATTGATGAGGGATGTGAGAGGTCCGGTCCCCAAGCTCATCACTTAGTGATGGGGGGAGGACGTTGTGTGGGGACAGAGCCCGTGACAGCCGACCTTCGGTTCCTGGAGTTACAGGGGGGAACGTGATTTTCTTGGGCTCCGAAATCACTGTGGACAGTGCCTGCAGCCATGAAATTAAAAGATGCTTGCTCCTTGGAAGAAAACCTATGACTAACCTAGACAGTGTATTAAAAAACAGACATCACTCTGCCAACAAAGGTCCATATAGTCTAGGCCGTAATGGTTTTTCCAGCAGTCATGTACGGATATGAGAGTTGGACTCTAAAGAAAGCTGAGCGCTGAAGAATTGATGCTTTTTTGAACTGTGTTGTTGGAGAAGACTCTTGAGAGTCCCTTCGACTGCAAGGAGAGCCAACCAGTCCATCCTAAAGGAGATCAGTCCTGAATATTCATTGGAAGGAGTGATGCTGATGCTGAAACTCCAATACTTTTGCCACTTGCTGTGAAGAGCTGACTCATTTGAAAAGACTCCGATGCTGGGAAATACTGAAGTCGGGAGGAGAAGGTGACAATAGAGGATGAGATGGTTGGATGGCATCACCGACTCAATGGACATGAGTTTGAGTAAACTCTGGGAGTTTGTGGTGGACAGAGAGGCCTGGAGTGCTGCAGTCCGTGGGGTCGCGAAGAGCCGGACACGACTGAGCAACTGAACAACAGCGATTTGTTGTTGTTCAACAACAAATTGTTGTTCAACAGCGGCGATCAATTGCTGATTTTGGTGAAGGATGGGGCAGGTCGGTGGCAGAAAGGAGAAGGAGGAGGCACAGGAGTGGCACGGATACGGGGGAGGAGGAAGGGGGGTGGTTGTGTCGGGAGGGGCGTCGGGAAGTGCTGAGAGCTGCCCGGGAAGTGTGGGGCAGGGACAGGAGCTTGGGTCTCACCCGGGAATCCTGAATTATCAGTTCAGCCCCCTTTCCTCCCGCCGAGTCGGGGTCGGCATGTCACCCGAGGAGGCGTGCCTGATGGAGCTAGAGTCAGTCAGAAGCCACGTCCTGACTCCTGGCCCAGTGCCCACTGGTCGGTCCCAGTTCACCCTTAAAAGCTGTTAGCCCTGGAGGGGAGCGGGGAGCTTGACTGTGTGTTCACACCCAAGGCTGTCCAGTGGTGGTGTGCATCCCCCTGCCCGCTGCGCCGCTTGGGTAACTTTTCAGCATCAGACTGTCTGCATCTGCATCGCACGTGCATGGTGGGAGGGGAGCTGGGCCTGGCTCGCCCTGCGGTGAAATGCAGTGTTTCCCGCTCCTCCTCCCTCTGACCTGATTGTGTGCCCTTAGCACACAGGGAGGCGGCGTAACTAGAGTTCCGGGGGCTGTGTTATCAGTAATGGAAACACCGCAGTCAGAAGTCTCTTTAGCCCTAAGCACTACCACTGGGGCTAAGTGGCTCCCCTGGGTGCCCTGCGCTGCTCGCCAGCAGCCTCAGCAAGAGGAAGGGGGCAGGGGACGGGGACCAGGGCAGGGGACGGAGGGGGAAGAGATGTCTCCCCTCCTGCCCGCCCCGCTGAGCAGCTGGGGGCCACAGGGTCTCAGGTGGGCAGCGCCGGGTCTCAGGAGGGGTCAGCAGGCCCCGACGTTTACCAAGTCCACCTTTGGGGCTGCACGCATAGTGGGTCTCAGAGGCGGGTCCTTTTCTTTCAGTTTTGTAGGCCAGGAGGCTGCGCTTCACGGGATGCAGAGGGTCATAGAACTCTGGTCGGGGTGGGGGGAAGAGACTTCTTCTAGAGAAGCAATATAACTGCGGGCTTCTAAGTTGGTTCTCCCCTTCCCCTATCCACCTTAACCTCCAGTCCTTTAAAACTCTTATAACGAATCCAGTTGCTACTTTGCAGATGTGGGAACTTCAGGGACGGGAGATGAGACAGAAGAGTGATGAGGAGTGATGTTGTTGAGAGCCAAATTGTAGCGATGTTTGCTGTGGATCTGGGGGATAATGGACAGTTTATAACCTTTGTGGGGGTGCCGGGGGGTGGTCAGGTGGGGAGGGATTCACTTTTTGTTTTTGTTTTTTTTACTTTTTGTTTTGTATTGGAGTAGAGCCGATGAACAATGCTGTGATGGTTTCAGGTGGCCCGAGAAGGAACTCAGCCATACATTCACAGGTATCCACTCTCCCCTAAACTCCCCTCCCATCCAGGCTGCTACATCACATTGAGCAGAGTTCCCTGTGCTATCCAGTAGGTCCTTGGCGCTCCGTTTTAAATACAGCAGAGTGAACCTGTCCAAGGGAGGGCTTCACTTTGGAGGCTCCCCTGCTGTTCAATTACTGACTTGAAGGACGGGTCCTTTGGAGCCTGGTGGTGATGGATGAAGCGCTGTCAGGATAGCCTTCAATAATTAAGAAACAGGTAGTTGAAATTCCGTCTTAACTCCTGAAGCAGGGAAGCGGGCCCCTGCATGGATCTGTTGGAGGAGTGGACACACACCCCACCCCTCAGCAGAAGCCCCCCATCAGGTGTCTGAGGTGGGTACTGGGTGCTCATGCTCCAAGAGATCAACCCAGGTGAACCCCTCGCTTCCCTGTATGACGCCAGTGGTAAAATCGCAGACCCTGCTTTCCAGAAGGAGTGCCAAAAAAGCTCTGTCATCAGAAGAAAAAGAAGCGGAGTATCTTGAAAGAATTAACGTTGAGTTGTTTTTTTAAATGCACGGATCAACCCTGGACTCTGGCACCCGTTTTGTGTCAGTTATTAATTGCAGTGTGAAGCTTTCACCTATTTCCAGCCCCGAGCACACCCTTCTTGGCTCCGAGTCCTGACCCCCTGTCTCAGCAGCGAGATAAACTGTCCCTACTTTGAACCCGGGTGGCCTCCCCACCCCAAGAAACGTCACAACCATCAGTCAGGGGCACAGGAGTGTCCCCAGAGATGCCGAGGCTGGTCCAGTGCAGCCTGGGCAGCGCTGGCAGAAGGCGGGGCGGGCCAGGCTGAGTCCAACAGGTGCCCTGCGTCTGGACCTTCCCCTCGCCCCGACACTGCTTGCTCACCAGCCTGTCCCGCTTTCTAGGTCAGCCTCGGCAGAATAGCCCTCAGGCCCTCGAAAGTCATTTTCTTCAAGTAAAATCTTGTACTACTAACGAGAAGGAATCTTAAATAACCTGGAGAGTTTAACTGGAATAGAAACTTCATTTTCCTGACCCCAAATTGTATCAGGCCCCAGTAGCTCCCCTCACGTCCTAGCAGCCACGTGATGATTGGTTTGGGCTAGAATCACATTATTAAATTATTTGTGCAGCGATTGGCAGTTGTTTAGCCTTTATTCTGAGGCTTCTTCTTCTTTTTATTTTTTGAAGACCTATTTAAGTAAACCTTAAGAATGCTACTGTCTAAAATAGATATTGTATTAGTCTTACATCAAAAGAGATGAAAGTTAAATCTATAAAATGTTGAGTCTCTTAAATCTAACGAAGGATGGAATATATCCTGTTAATTTGTCAAACTTCCAGAGAAACGCCTACACGAGACAGTAAGGATTAATCAAGCCCTAGTAAGAAGGAATTTGAAAAATACAGTTTTCTAATTACACAGTCTCTTCTCCGTGGGCCAAGGTTAATGCGTTCTGAATTCTGACAGTCAGTAATATAAAAGAAAAAAGACCAAAGCTTATGAATTGTCTTATAATTACCTGAAACAGAGGTTCTCCTTCTAGCAATCAAGAACTTTTGGAAGCATCAATCTGATATTTCCAGCATTTGATTCTTTTCCTTTTTAACAGTGTTGAGAATCATTGAAGGTTTCTGTGTCACTGTTTGTACTTAATGAATACACATGTAGTATTTGGAGACTTCTTTTGCTTATTGCTCAGCCATAGGTGAGTAATTCTGGGTAAACAGAAAATGAGTCTTCTTGTGTGTGTGTAACAATTTAACTGTCTTCTGAATACTTCCTGGACACTGTGTCTCTTTGGAATACTTGGTCCTGATTCGTGCAGTGAATGTGGAGACCAGGCTCATCTTGAGATCAGTAGCAGAACCATCCTCCTCGCTTGGTTTTTGTACTCAGGCCTGTTTGTAGTTCCAGCTGAAGCTGTTCCTGAGCTACATCATAAAATCGCTAACACTCGAAAAGATAAAGGCATCCTTTAACAGTGCCATCAGATATCTGCAGAGTGTTTATCATAGTGGACTCAGCCCCCCAACCCGCCCCCCAAAGAAGAAGCCCGCGGAGAATATGGGAAATTGGGGTTAGAAATGCAGATTTCAGGGTTTTGCAAGTAGATCTGCTCTCCGAGAATCTATGAATGGATGAATTCTCAAAGTCGATCATTGTGGGAGGAAAACCAAAGAGCAGGCTTGCACCTTGGGAAATGCCCAGAAACCTGAGAGCAGGGCAGAGGCCCACAGAGACCGGGTCTGGTGCTGCTGAGGGGGCTGGTGGGGGGTGTGGAGAGGGATCGAGAATCAGGGGCCAGGGGAGCAGGGAACCCGGAGACTGCAGCCAGAAAGGGACTGGATTCAGGTAAGCAGGAGGCTGCCTGGTGGGGTGTAGGCGCAGCCTCCCCTATGCATCTCTCCCAAACAATAATCACATTGGGAGCTTGGAAGTGGCCCTGGGGGAGTATTTGTACCACAGGAATCGGCAGGTACTATACACTAGGGCTTAGCTTTTGGTTTTTTTTTTTAAATAGTTGGTTATATACATGTCCCTTGGATTGCAAAGAGATCCAACCAGTCAATCCTAAAGGAAATCAGTCCTGAATATTCTTTGGAAGGACTGATGCTGAAACTGAAACTCCACTTTGGCCACCTGATGCGAAGAACTGACTCATTTGAAAAGACCCTGATGCTGGGAAAGATTGAAGGCAGCAGGGAGAAGGGGATGACAGAGGATGAGATGGTTGGATGGCATCACTGACTCAATGGACATGAGTTTGAGCAAGCTCTGGGAGCTGGTGATGGACAGGGAGGCCTGGCGGGCTGCAGTCCATGGGGTCACAAAGAGTCGGACACGACTGAGCGACTGAACTGAACATGCACTACCACGTTACAGAGGTCAACAGGTTTCCATGAACTAGTATTTCTTAAACTTTTTACATGGCAACCCAGCAAATAAAGGTTATACCCAGAACCGTTTTTAGGAACTTCCTTAACTTTGCCAGGGCAGTTTTGGAGGGGAAGCGAGGGGCCGGGCCACTGAGCCTGGAGGCGGCGGAGCTGAGAGGTCAGCCAGGCCTGGAGACTTTCAGACCCGGGGACCCAGGCTGACAGCACAGGGGGGCCCCTGAGTGTCAGGCGCTTCCGGGAGCGGGGATGGGGGGCTTCTCCCCTCAACCCTCAGATGCAGGCTGGAGAAGCAGGTGTTAGAGATCAGTGGCTGGGGCGGGTGTTGGATGCATCTGGAATTGGAGTGGTGCATGGGTGAGCAAGGGCAGCGAAGCGTGGGTGGGACGTGTGGGGTTCATTTTTGTCTTGTCTGGTTTTGAACACGCAGGATGGTGGATTGTGACTTGTTCCTTACTCACGTGTGCCCAGCACTCAGCCGCTTAAATGCCCGGGAGACCTCTTGTTTCTCTAACAAGAAGCTCTGTATTCTCCATTCTGTGATTTTTGTAGTTAAGAGACAGGAAGTCTGTTTTATAGTCCTGTGTGTTACTTCTATAAACTACCCTTGATACAGGGATGTCGGATGCCGCCCAAGAGAATCTGTTTCATGTGATAATTTTCATTAATGAGTCCAGACATAATGTCAAATTTTGCCCCAGACTGCCTCCAAAGAATTAGAAGAAGGTAGTTTCAATGTGACTGTTTCTAAGAGAGGCAAAAGAAGACCATATCCTAGTGTTTCCTAACAGATTCAGAAACTGCAGTTCTGAATATTAATACCAGCGCCATCAAAAAACAGTCATTAGAGGGGAAAGCATATTTTTGATATTTGAATTTAAGAGGACCTTCTGTATTTTCCCCAACGTCCCCATCAATAATTGGAATCTGAACTCCCTCCTTTATTCATTCAGTAAATATTTAACACCCATTATGTTCATGGCATAACATTGGGCTCTAGGGGAGTTACCAGAGAACCTGAAAGACTGGGCTCTGCCCTCAAGGGGGAAGTAAAAGAAACAATTGCATCTAATTGTTTTTAACACTGAAAAGTGTTAATACCAGCTTGGGAACATCTCGGTCACCCAGGAGGGAAATGGGGCTAAGGGGGCCCCTCCCAGGCCGATGCCCTGAGAGCCCTGAGTGTCCCCCCACCCTGGGGTTTTCAGCACAGAGCCTCGGGGAGCCAGGCTCCCGTCCCTCTGCAGTCAGCCAGGATTGTTTTCTGACCGGCTGTGATCTGATGAAGCACAGCTTTTTTTTTTTTTTGCCCCTTTAGATTTTCTTAACAATGCCAGAGACTGTTCATTTCCACACGCGGCTAAATCGTGGTATTCATAGGCTAAAATGAGCGCCCCTCAACATCTCCCGAGAGGCCCCTGGCCAGCTTTCTGCCTGCAGCATTGCAGAGCTGCTGCAGGGTTTGCAGGGACACTGAGGATGTCCCCCGAAAACAGGAGGCCTGGGGAGGAAGTGGAGCGGGGTCTGTGTCTTGTCTGAGCCACCAGAGTGGACTCTCAGTAAAAGTGCACTGATTTAAAAAAAAAAAGTGCACTGACTGAACGAGCATGCCCTGGCTCAAATACACTAGAGCTCAAAAACACAGGCCTCTCTTGTTTTAAGGCCTTGTTGGCTGAGAGGAAAACACAGAATGTAAGAGCTGTGAGTTGAATCTTATTCAGGGTCTTACTGAGGACTGTATCCCAGGATTCAGCCTCTCAGGTAGGTTGAGGAGCAGCTCTGAAGAGGTAGCGAAGGAGGTCTGGGTATACGTGATTTTGGCTAAGGAGTTTGTGCCATCAGCATACGGTATAAGCCAGTCATGAGGAACAGGTATCTCAGTTAATGAGTTTAGTGCTTTCCTAAGTCCTGAATATTTATTGGAAGGACTGATGCTGAAGCTGAAACTCCAATACTTTGGCCACTCATTCGAAGACCTGACTCATTGGAAAAGACCCTGATGCTGGAAGAGATTGAGGGCAGGAGGAGAAGCGGACGACAGAGGGTGAGATGGCTGGATGGCATCACCAACTCAATGGACAAGAGTTTGAGTAAACTCCGGGAGTTGGTGATGGACAGGGAGGCCTGGCCTGCTGCAGTCCGTGGGGTCGCAAAGAGTTTGACATGACTGAGCTGAAATTAACTGAACTGAACTGAAATGAACTGAACTGAAGTATGGGAAGATTCATGAATCCGGGTTCATCAAAATATTTTCTTGAATCGGTACCTGATTTTTTCCCGAGAGATGTCTCAGACTGTCTAAGGGCCTGCGCTGCCTGCTTTCCCAGAGCAGACTGCCTGCGCCTGTGCTCTGTCCTGAGTTCCTTTCAGGGTGCACGGCAGGTCAGTGACTCCAGCGGCTGTTGACCTGATCTTGTAGAACCTACTGGTAAGCAGCATTCTTAGTTTTATAGCCTCAGGGCTCCTGGAAGAAGGTGCTCGGGGCAGAAGGTGGATGAGTTGGAGACGGAGGGGGAGACCTTGGAAGGCCCCATATTAAGAATTAGGATTTTTGTATGATTTGAACCAGGGCCGGATGGTAATTCATTCAGCAAAACATTTATCTAGCACTGGTGTGCCTGGAATGTGTTAGGTCCACCTGCAGATACGAGAGGATTATTTAAGGCAATGCTTCCTCAACGTGTCTGCAGAGAGAATCTCAAAAATTCCAAAGCCCAGACCATCACAGTGTCCAGGTGTGGGACACAGACGTGGGTGTGTCCTCCCTGGGGGATTCCAGTGGGCAGGCAAGTCTGCAAATCACAACCAGAAGGAGAAGAATTTTAGATAATGCAGCCAGAAACCTAAGTGATGTTATTAGAAAGCAATACAGCAGCCTGACAAAGCAGGTTGAGGATTCTGGCGTGAAGACTGCAGTGGTGAATTCTGCTAAGCCCTGTGGGTTAGGTGATGGGAAGAGCTCATCAAGTAGCTGGGAAGTTGGGGGGGCTGCAACAGGTGCAGGACAGGAGAGGAGGGGGCCTCCTAAACCCTGGACTCAGTCAAGCCTGGGGATGCCCTTAGATCACGGATTGGGGTCAGTGACCTGTATAGCAAGAACTTGACGTTCCATGGTCGTTAAGTGGTTGGATGTTTTTCGTTCAGGTGACAAACTGCTGGTTATCTGCTGATCTTTTTCTTGAGGGTGTGTGGACTGAGAACCATATGGGGCAGCAGATCCCTGGGGACAGAAATGCTTAGCTTCACTTCCTGATTCTCTTGCTCTTAAAATTGCTCTTTGCCCTTTTAATGGCTCCGGCAAGTATCCGGAGTGTGTGCTTATCAACACACAAATGATGCTGGCAGTTCCATCCCCAGGGTCTCTTGGAGCCGTGAGCTCCTGCTCTGCGTGGGGTGGGCGAAGACACTTGACCTTGGCCCCTCCTGGCTGCTCTGGGTGCCCACAGGCCCAGAGCTGCTGCGGTCAACGGTTTTCACTGCTCATCGCCATCCCATCAGCCCACGTGGCGCTCGTTTTTCAGTGCTTTCCGTCTCTAATCAGGTTTTGAAAAACTGAGTCTGTCGTCGGTGTTATTTCAGAGGGGCAAGTGGGATGCCTCAACACCATCAGCAAGTTCCTCGTGAGCGTGCCGTCTTAAGTTTTTCTTTCTCCTTCCAATCCGCAGTGTGCCACGCGGAGCTGAATGCCATTATGAACAAAAACTCAGCAGACGTGAAAGGCTGTAGCATGTATGTCGCCTTGTTCCCGTGTAATGAATGTGCTAAGCTCATCATCCAGGCAGGTAGGACCCGGGCCGTCCCATTTGTCGCGTTTGCATCTCTGCCTGCTCAACGCAGATGTGTTTGATCTTAAATCACCATTGTTTCGATCTAAATTAATTGCACTATCAACTTTGCAAGGTATTTCCCGTGTTTTGTTTTTGAACGGTGCCAGATATTCTAAGACTAATTGCATCCTCTGTGATTCTTAGCATGTTTTTAATTTAGTTTGCAACTTCTTAAACTGCAAGCTGCCGAAAAACAACACAGGCGTTGCATATAATTACTGTCAAGTTACCATTTTCCGACATATTGTGCATAGATTAGGGGGAGGGAGAGAAGTGAACTTCTGTCAGAAACAAGGTCAACTGGGAGTCTCTATATGAAATTTTAATTTGTCTCTAATATGTGGTAGATGCTTGGGACCTAAACATCTTTCTACATATAAACGTTGTTAAGACTCAAATGGTCCGACTTCAGGTTTTTCCCACGTTACGGTTACCATAAATCTGTACCATTGTGTGCTGAATATTTCACCTTTTTCAAACTGTCACATCTCAGATTCAGCTACACTTTATCTCCATAAAGCTCTCGGCTTGAGATTTAAAGACTTATCATGTTAGCCAGATGTGTGCTTTAACGGGGCTGTTTATCACAAGCCCGTGGATGTCTGAGCAGAAGGGGTCTGGGGGGTTCAGGATCGAGAGTCTCTGTTAAGGAATGTTGTGGGCTTCCTCACTGGCGGTGCACGGTCCTCTGTGAGTTTTCCTCGCCATCCTCAAGCACAGAGGTGATGGCGGGTGCGTGGAAAGAGCCGCTTCCGGTGTCCCTTCTGAGGCTGGTGGGGGAGCGGGTGACGTGTCACGTGCCCTCCAGACTCTTGGCCCTTATGCTCGAAGTGCCCGGTGAGACAGGGAAGGAAACCAGGTGGGCCCTTTGCCTTGGACTGGTCTGCTGGCTTGAACTGGTCTGCAGAGTCTTACTTGGCAGCACGCTGGTCCTCATCTCTGCTTGTGCCAGCCTTCTCTTCCACCCCCACTAGCCTGTTGAGTTAAGGAGTCATTGCCTTGTGAAAAAAGAATATTCGATTGCCTGCAGTAAAGAAAATTTGTTAATCGGATCAAGGCTTGACTATTTGACATGTTTTCACTTTGCATTTATTAAAAAAAAAAAATCCATAAAGACTGGAGGGCAGATGACATCTAATCCGTCCGAGGCTGTATTTGAAAGCAGCAGACACAGGTGTCATAACCGGATGGCGTGTGCGGGTCCACTCAGGAAGCGTGGCTCGCCAGACTCGCCCGGGGCTCCTGTCTGCATGCCTGTTGCAGTGTCTCTGCGTGCCCATAATGAGATTTCTTCCATCGTTGCCTTTGAAGGTATAAAAGAAGTCATTTTCATGTCTGATAAATACCACGACAGCAATGAGACCACAGCTGCAAGGCTCATGTTTGAAATGGCCGGGGTCTCCTTCAGGTGAGTGGGAGACGCTGGGGGAGAAGGTACCGGGAAGAGCCTGATGAAGACTGCACGTTGGACCTTGTCTGATGTTTAATTTCTGCCTGGGAGGCCTGACTGCCACACTTGGGGGCATCTTTTATTTTTTTAACTGAAGCGTAGTTGACTTACAATGCTGTGCTAATATCCGCTATACAGCAAAGTGATTTAGTTATGCATATCTATATACACACATTCTTTTCTTTAATATTCCCTTATGGTTTATCATAGGATGCTGAATATGGTTCTCTGTGCCACGCAGTAGGACCTTGTTGTTTATCCGTTCCATATATAAAAGCTTACATCTGCTAACCCAACCTCCCAGGCTGTCTCTCCCCCAGCGCCATCCCCCTTGGCAACTACAAGACTGTTGTCTATGTTTGTGGATCTGTTTCTCTTTCATGGATATTTGTGTCATAGTTTAGGTTGCATGTGTAAGTGATATCATATGGTATTTGTCTTTCTCTTTTCTGACTTGCTTCACATAGTTGGATGATCTCTAGTTGCATCCATGTAACATCATGTCATTCTTTTTTGTGGCTTAGTAGTATTCCATCGTGTATGTCTACCCCATCTTCTTTATTCATTCCCCTCTCGATCGACATTCAGGTTGTCCCCATGTGCTGCCTGTTGTGAATAGCACTGCTGTGAACATAGGGGTATGTGTCTCTTTTGGGGTTAGAGTTTTGTCTGGATACAGGAAGCATCTTTTTAAATACGATGAGTTACAGCTCTAAAGATTATCCTCAGGGTCTATTTTAATGGGTCGTGACAGAAGTATCGGAAGACTGTGTAATGATTACACTTTAATATTAATGGCTTCCCAGGGCTTGAACTAATTATTCTGGTAGTGAGAAATTTTAAAATTCACATGTTTTTATTATATTAGCATTAAACCTTTCTAAATTTTGCAGATGTAACATAACAACTCTGGCATAAAAAATTTAAGGTGAAAGTAACCTGCTAGGTTGGAACACTGGGAATTCTTTTTACAGTAATAGTTTAAGTTGGGATTTAAAGTTGTTGAGATTTGTATGCTTTTCTTTGCTATGCAGATATTGGGAGGTACATGTTACTTGCGAGTTAGTCCAACCACTTTTGGTTTCTGGTAGAAACTTCTTTTAGACTGAAAACTCTTGAAGATGTTCCTTTATATATCTGTGGTCCACAACTGGGGTCCTTATAATTGGTAACATGGCTAGCCTTTTGGATTCTTTAGGGATATAGGTTATATGTAATGAATCTCTTGGACTATTGTGCCTATGAGACACAAATTATTTACAAGTAGTAAAGAATCTAACTGGGTTGGGAAGATCCCCTGGAGGAGGGCATGGCAGCCCACTCCAGTATCTTGCCTGGAGAATGCCATGGACAGAGGAGCCTGGAGGGCTATAGTCCATGGGGTTGCACAGTTGGACATGACTAAATAAGCAACAGCAGCAGCAGCAAAGAATCTGCCTGCCAGTGCGGGAGACACAGATTTGATCTCTGGGATGAGAACATCCCCTGGAGAAGAAAATGGCAACCCTCTTCAGTATTCTTGCCTGGAGAATTCCTTGGACAGAGGAGCCTGGCGGGCTATAGTCCATGGGGTTGCAAAAGAACCAGATACGACTTAGCGACTAAACAACAATAATTAGATATTTACTGTCTACTGATTTTTTTAAGAATATGTTTAGCCCTCAAGTATGTTCTTTTTACCTTTTTGAGAAGATACATTAATGAGTTAAAAAAAAAACCATGAGTTTATTTTACTTCTGCATTTATAGAACATGATTTTTAAAATGACTCTTCATTAGAGCTGGCTGACTTTGGCTATGCACAAGAGCAAAAGAAAATGTACTCTTTTTTTTTTGCTTTAGAGCGATTGCAGGTTGGCTGCAGAAATTTCCTAAACAATAAGATAAATCTGGTGGGGAAACTAGTCATCGGATGTCATGCCGTGCAGCTAAGTTGTTAGAAATCCTCTGATTCCTCAGTAATTCGTGAACTCAGCCAGCTGACGAACACACAAACCAAGCCACCCCATGCAGCTTTTTTTGTCTTTAGTCTTTTCCTGTCCCTGTTTCTCTCTGTATGGTGCACTCTAATTGGCTCCTATAGAGACAAAATATCAAGTGAGTCCCAGGCAATTTTTTTTTTTTCCCCTCCCTGCAGAAAATGTAGGTTAAGCCAAAGTAAACAAATGGCTCTAAGTCCTCACTGGATAATGTCTTTCTATGTTTTGTTTCTTACCTTTAGGAAATTCACACCAAAGTGCAGCCAGATTGTCATTGACTTTGATTCAATTAACAGCAGGCCGAATCAGAAGCTGCAGTGAGCGCCATCTCATTAAATCTCCCGAAGATTGGGATTATCCTCTTCTAAGAAGCTGCTAATGCGTCTCATCTTGAAGTTACACGTAACTTTTTAATAGCCGGGACGGCCAAAGTCGACATCTAAAGAGTATAAAACCTCAAGTCTTCCCGACTCACCCTCCTGTCTCATGGAATCTGCATCTGTTGAAACTCTTGATTTAGGGTTTAAAGTAAAGGCGCCGCCCCCTCCTGTCTCCTGGTTCACCGGTGGCTCTGCAGAAGGGGGTCAGCCGTGTGTCCTCCACTGTTTCACCGCCACTCTTCAACACCACGTGTGCTGGCAAGAAACAAATAACTGCGGTTGTGTTCCTTCCGAGATGAGCAGACACCCTGACCTGAACATCTGGCCCAGATGAAGCAAACCATGTGATGCCCTCGGGGGGAAGAGAGAGCCCCATAGAACAGTAGCATTTAGGCATGTGCTCTGGAGAGTTGAGGGGACCCCCCCAACCCAGAAGTCCTGGAGGGGGTGCACCTTCATCTTGACGGGTGATGAGTGTCGCTGAGGCAGGGGTTTCTTTCTTCACTTCTGCGGTCCTGCCACCCCCGGGGTGGTGGCACCCTGTCCCTCTAGGGGCTGGGGACCCCTGTTGTTCCAGCTCCTCACTCTTGGTTTGTGGGGAATGCGGAGCTCTTACGTTAGCGTCTCTGAGTAACGAGTTGCTCCTGGAGGAGGCCGCCTGTCTCCCTGCCTCGCCCCTGGTCCACGCCCTGCGGGGTGAGGGGTTGTGTGGATGGAAGGGCGGGCACACACCTGCTGCCCCGTGTACCACCACGATTCATTTCCAAGGCTGCCCTCCTCGCCCATCAGTGAAACGGGAGCAGGTTTCCGTTTCGTTCAGGTCTGTTGGTGATGCGAGCTCGAATGTGCGCCTGGCGCCCTGCCTTCATCATCGGCCCGACTCTCGCCTTCCTAATCACCGCCGTTTGGGGAACGGGTCACAGTGCACCTTGTCTTTAATCTCATTTAATTCTTAGTAAATGTGCTCAGTACCTTCGTCGAGAAAATGGTTTCTTCATCCTAAAGATTGTGATCGTTTAAAAAGACTCTCCTCTTATGAGTTTTTATTTTGTCTCTGAGGTTCTGTACGCCAAATTCTGGGGCATTTGTAATTTGGCTCCTTGTCAACGTTATTAAAATCGTATTAGAATCCACCACGCCGAGGTATGTTCATTTTTATATTATAATGATGTGATCGACTCCGTTTCTGTCAAATCCGGGTTGTCTGTGAAGCACACTGCATGTATTTTCATGTTCAGAGAACAGATTGAAGCACCAATGCCCTGTGCCTTCCCCGGGGCTGATGGGTGATGCGTCTCCATGGACCAGAAACTGAAGATGCCCAGGCCGGCTCTCTTCCCCGTCTGTCCCCCAGCACGCCCCGCCCCCATCTCAGGTGTGGCTGCCGACAGGTCATCTCAGCCAGCTGACCAGTCCCAGGGCCTCCTCCCTCCCAGAATCCTCCAGTGTCCAGTCTGGCTTTTCCTGCTGTTCCCGTATCGCATTCTTTCTCTAAATCTCCTTTACTTTCCTCAGTTTTCTTTTTTTCTTCTTCTATTATCTCTTCCGAACCCCCGCCCTCTGCTGTAAAATGCATGAAACAAAAAGTATGTAGACAAAAAAATCAGTACAGATAGTTAAAGATGGACAATTAGGTTAAGATTTTTATGTTGCTGTAAATGAATTGTGAGCCCTCTTGGCAAGGATGGTGTCAGTGGTAAAGAACCCGCCTGTCAAGGCAAGGAGATGTAAGAGGCATGGGTTCGATCCCTGGGTTGGGAAGATCCCCTGAAGGAGGGCACGGCAACCCACTCCAGTATTCTTGCCTGGAGGATCTCACGGACAGAGGAGCCTGGCGGGCTACAGTCCATAGAGTCAGAGTCAGGCACGACGGACTCAACTGACCACATACGCACGTGTCATTGTTAAGTCACATCTGTGAATGGGCCTGGGGGTTAGTATCCGGTGCAATCAGCCCTCGGTGATCACAGCTTCCACATATGCAGGTTTAACCAACCTCAGATCAAACATATTCGGGAAAAAATAATCCAGAAAGTTCTTAAAAGCAACACTTGAATTTGCCATGTCCATTTATTTCCAGGCAGATCTCTATTTGCTGTGTTCTGCAGATACTGCGTTTCTTATATATGGAAGGTTTGGGGCGACCCTTGTTGGAGCAAGTCTGTCAGCACCGTTTTTTCACTGACATCTGCTGACTTCATACTTCTGTGTCACGTTTGGATCATTCTCACAGTATATTAAGCTTCTTTATTAATGTTTATTGTGGTGATCCATGATCTTTGAGTTTACTGTTGCAAGAAGAATATGGGGACTTCCCTGATGGTCCAGTGGCTAAGACTCCATGCTCCCAATGCAGGAGTCCCTGGGTTTGATCCCTAGTCAGGGAACTAGATCCCACGTGCCACAACTAAGCCCCAGTGTGGCCAAATAAATTAATTAATTAATTAAAAAAAAAAGATGACTCACTGAAGGTTCTGATAATGGTTAGCCTTTTTTAGCAGTTAAGTATTTTTTGATTAAGATATGCATTTTTTGACATAATGCTGTTGCACACTTAATAGACTGTAGTATAGTGTAAACATAATTTCTGTGTGCACTTAGAAGCCAAAAGCACATGCCTCAATTTATTGTGATACTTGCTTCACTGGTGTGGGACCGAACCCTAAATACCTCCGAGGTCTTGCCCATACATAGGTTTATTTTGTAAATACATTTACAACTATTTACTTAGGTATGATAAGTGATCTAGAGAGGACTTAAGCTATACAGAGGATATTCATGGATTATATGCAAATACTGCGCCATTTTATCTAAGGGACTTGAACACCCATGGATTTGGGTATCCACGGGGGTCCTGGGGCCAATCCCGTAGGATACCAAGGAATGACTGTAGTGCATCTAACTTACTTAATTTTGATAATGTCTTATATTTTGTCCCATTTTATTACATTTTTAGTGAAGGTAGTTTTTAATTTTTTCATTTCCTTGTTGGGAGGAGGTTAACAGGGGGGATCCTTGCTAGAAAGGAAGCACGTCTTTTGATCGTCTGGTGGGTTGTGTGTGTGGTGGTGATCCCACATGGGTGGGCATATAAAGTGTCCGCGTATAGACCATGTTGCTGAACTTCCTAGTGGCTGGACTGCACGTAATTCTGTGTTAGTTTCCTGTATCACTGTAGGAGCCGTAGAATCTTCTGTCCAGAGAACTCGGTAGATGTCAGCGTTCCAGTTAATAGAGGTTTGCTTTGAACTGTTGCCTTTGGGAACAGCACTCCAGAAGGAAGGCGTTTTGAGCCTTCTCTTGCCTTTCAGGCTCGGCTGGATAATTGTGGTGAATGGAGGCTGATTCGGAGGCAGTGTTGCTGCCTGTCATGGGTAATAAATGACAATAAGGAAACCATCTTTCACGGAACCGATGGTAGGAGAACTCCATTTAAAAGGCAAAATTTCTCAGGGAAATGATAGGAACTCCATTTCCCTGACACATTTTGTGCTCTCTCTTCCTTTTTCAAAGGGTCTGTCCTTAGAGACTTATGAAGCCCAGCAAGATCCAGCAGTGGAAGTGATCAGAGATATTAGCCATTTCCTCCTTAATTAAAAATGAAGCAAAATAAGGAAACAAGCATAAAAAGAAAGGCTGAAAAGAGCTTGAATAAAAATGTAGGCTTGTATGACCAGTATCTATACTTCCTCTGTGCCTCTAGAGGAAGTGGGGTTTTGTGGGGGTTCTTTTGCTGTTTTTTTTAATATGCTTATTTCTTTTATTTAATTAATTAATTAAACTTTTTTTTTGGCCAAGCCATGCAGCATGCAGGATCATAGTTCCCTGACCAGGAATTGAATCTGCATCTTTTGCAATGGAAGCAGGGAGCCTTAACCACTGGACCGCCAGGGAAGTCCCGAGGCATAAGTTTTGATCTTCCAACATCCATATCCACCTGAGGATTAAAAATATTTAGGTTGGAGAATCAACTGTTGTCAGAGGAGAGCCTGAGAGTGCAGGGCAGGTAGTTTTCCTCTGGGTGATGCTGGTGAGACGTTTTCACACTCATAGTTCACTTGGTTTGTTTTTTTTTTTTTAAAAGTTTGGCTTCCCTGGTGGCTCAGAGGTTAAAGTGTCTGCCTGGAATGCAGGAGACCCTGGTTCGATCCCTGAGCTGGGAAGATCCCCTGGAGAAGGAAATGGCAACCCACTCCAGGATTCTTGCCTGAGAAATCCCATGGAGGGAGGAGCCTGGTAGGCTACAGTTCATGGGGTCGCAAAGAGTCGGACACGACTGAGTGACTTCATTCACTTCACTCTGAAAGTGGTAGATTCTGCAAGTCCTCAGTCAGGAGGGCGACCTTTAAGCTCCATGGGAGGACCAGGCTCTCCATGAGAAGGTCTGTGCTCTGCTTAGTTCCAGGAACCATGGTGATGAGAGGTTAGCATTGGCCGAAGCTGGCAAAGCAACCCTGGGCCAGGGGCTTTGGGAGCTGGGATCACGTTTATCCCATTTAGATGAAGGGTGCCCAAGAATTCTGGAAAGATCTGGAGCTGGTTCATTTTTCAGATTGTTGGAGCGGGGCTAAAAGCCCATTGATTTGTGAGACTAGATCAATCTCCAAATCTCTGTTGAGTGCCTAACCAGATATCAGGGCTTACCAGGTAGCTCAATTGAAAGAATCCTACCAATGCAGTAGACTCAGGTTCGATCCCTGGGTCAGGAAGATTCCCTGGCTGCAGTCCATGGGGTCACAAAGAGTTGATGTAGCTGAGCGCGCAACCAAGTATCAGGTGGGTTCTCCAGTGCTTCCTCGTTTAGAGTCAGAGAAGATACAGGCTTGTTAGATGAAGCCCAGCTCTGCCGATCTCAGGCTAAATAACACTCTCCACCTGCCGGAGCTATGCAAACGCAACCTGCGGTTTAATTTCTTTGAATCGAGTTGTCTGAAGTGTCCACATCCATGTGAGTAAGGCCGGTGGGGAGATGGCCGGGGTCACAAGTGAGTGTCTGCAGGTTCCTGGCTCTAACTGCACTTCCAAAGTCAGATATTTTTAAAGATTTTTAAGGTCCTTCATTAATTTAAATTGTGTTCAGTATTTCCAAAGAAAATTGGAGTGGAGTTCTGTACACCACCTGCTCCCCTCTCAGCAATTACTAGGTGGAACCCACAGCTCTAGGCCTGTTCCCTGAAAACGATGCTGCTCTTATTTTTGGAGGCCAGCAGCCAAGTGAATCCTTCCTACCCATCCTGTGCTCCCTCCTGAAGCCCAGGCCATATCATTACCTGCCAGCTGCTAGTCTTTTCTGTTTTTAAGTACATTTTACAATGTAAAATATCCATAACATAAAATTTATTATCTTAACCATCTTCAAGCATACAATTCAGTGATAACTAAAAACATTCACATTTTTTTGAGTGCCCATCGCCACCATCCAGCCCCAGAAGTCTTTTTATTTACAAAACGGAAACTTGGGACTTCCCTGGTGGTCCAGTGGCTGAGACTCTGCACTCCCAATGCAGGGTACCCAGGATCGATGCCTGGTCAAGGAACTAGATCCCACATGCCGCAGAGAAGATAGAAGATCCCTGGTGCTGCAGCTCAGACCCGGTGCAGCCAAATAAAATGTCAGTATTAAAACAAAAACCTGAAACTCTTGTGCCCATTGAATAGTGACTCCCCACTCCCCTCTCCCCTCAGTCCCTGGCAACCAGCATTCTACTTTCTGTCTCTGGATTTGACTACTGCAGGTAACCTCCTAGAAGTGGGATCATACAGAATTTTTTCCTCGTGACTGGCTTATTTCACCAAGCGTAGTAGCCAAGGTTTATCCATACTGCAGCACGTGTCAGAACTTCCTTCCTCTTGAAAGCTGAATAATACTCCATTGCACACCACGTTGTGTTTCTCCGTGTCTGCTGATGGAATTTTAGATTGTTCCCACCTTTTCTGCCACCTTCTTTTGAACGTCTGATGTTCCTCTACAACCTGGCATCATCCACATGGGTCCCGGCCTGCCTCCCTTCCTACACAGGTCACCCAGACATCCTGGAATATTCCTCATATATATATATATATATATTTTTATTTTTTTCTATAAGCCTGCCTTTTTTTTTTTTGGCCACATTCTGAGGCATGCTGGATCTTAATTCTGTGACCAGGGATCGAACCCGAGGCTCTCTGCAGTGGAAGCTTGAAGTTGTAACCACCGGACCACCCTAAACCAGCCTTTCTAAGAGGCTCTTACTCTGCATCCTCTGCCCACACACAACTTTCTTTTTTTTTTTTTTTTTATTAGTTGGAGGCTAATTACTTCACAACATTTCAGTGGGTTTTGTCATACATTGATATGAATCAGCCATAGATTTACACGTATTCCCCATCCCGATCCCCCCTCCCACCTCCCTCTCCACCCGATTCCTCTGGGTCTTCCCAGTGCACCAGGCCCGAGCACTTGTCTCATGCATTCCCACCTGGGCTGGTGATCTGTTTCACCATAGATAGTATACATGCTGTTCTTTTGAAATATCCCACCCTCACATTCTCCCACAGAGTTCAAAAGTCTGTTTTGTATTTCTGTGTCTCTTTTTCTGTTTTGCATATAGGGTTATCGTTACCATCTTTCTAAATTCCATATACATGTGTCAGTATGCTGTAATGTTCTTTATCTTTCTGGCTTACTTCACTCTGTATAATGGGCTCCAGCTTCATCCATCTCATTAGGACTGGTTCAAATGAATTCTTTTTAATGGCTGAGTAATATTCCATGGTGTATATGTACCACAGCTTCCTTATCCATTCATCTGCTGATGGGCATCTAGGTTGCTTCCATGTCCTGGCTATTATAAACAGTGCTGCGATGAACATTGGGGTGCACGTGTCTCTTTCAGATCTTGTTTCCTCAGTGTGTATGCCCAGAAGTGGGATTGCTGGGTCATATGGCAGTTCTATTTCCAGTTTTTTAAGAAATCTCCACACTGTTTTCCATAGCGGCTGTACTAGTTTGCATTCCCACCAACAGTGTAAGAGGGTTCCCTTTTCTCCACACCCTCTCCAGCATTTATTGCTTGTAGACTTTTGGATAGCAGCCATCCTGACTGGCGTGTAATGGTACCTCATTGTGGTTTTGATTTGCATTTCTCTAATAATGAGTGATGTTGAGCATCTTTTCATGCACACACAACTTTCTATGTCTCTTTCAAGACTGCGCAGGAATCCTGCATTGTCTGTAAAGTCTCCCCTGGCCTTCCCCAGCTGGGAGCAATCTGTGTCTTCTCTGCAATCCTACAGCACTTATTGTCAGCAACAATCTTTTTGGCAGTGAATCGTGCACTGTTTTATGACATCTCTTCTACTGTCTAGAACTGCTATTGAGACATTTCATTTAACTTTTCACAGTGATCTCTTCCTGTTCTAACTAGATGATTAACTCCACCAGAGCTTGTCTTGTTTCTTTGTACACACTGCCTCCCGTCCCACCCACGTCTTTGCATTGTACCTGACACAGATGTATTTAATAAATGTTTAACATTTCCATTTAAAAGTTACAACCCTGATTGCACTTTAATTCAGTGAAGGAGCTGATCAGAAGCCAACTTCCTAAATTAGTTTTGCCACGCCGATTTCCTCGTGAACATCTTGAAAAAATATGATCACACAGAATGCAAGAGAAGGAAATCTTCCTGTTAGTGTCCGGGGTTAATGGGCACATTTGTCTTTGAGAGAGAAGGGAGATAACAATTTAAATGTCTTATTTTTAACTTCTGAGTTTCAGTTAAAGCATTCTTATATATGGTTTTGGATTAGGAAGCTGGCAGTAATGTATGCTTTTGGCAGGACCTCAGAGATGATGTTTCCATGTAAACCCATCTGATTAGAGGATGCCTTGACCTTATCGGGTCTTAAGTCACTACAGGATCCTTACTGGTGAGGGAATGCATTATTTTACTTTTTGTTAATGAAGACTGTTACATCTTTGGTATTGTTAAAAATTGCATTTGGTCCAGGTTTTAGGTGGGTGTTTTGGTTTTTAATGGCTTCCTCTGCACACCGATGCATGACATGCAGCCTTTTGTGTTTATTCTCCTGCCTTTCCCTCATTTTTCCTGAATAAGCAGGCATCAGTAACATACGAAGCTATAAGGAACAGACACCCGACTCTCAATGGCTTAAACAAATAATTTCTTTTTCTCACATAATAACTGTATCTGCTGGAGTGGATTCAGCTGCTCAAAGATCTGGGCTTTCTTCTTTGTGTTTTAGTTGGCTAACTTCAGCATTATGTCTTAAAGCTTGTTTTGTCAAGCTCCAAGCATCCCCATTAAGTACAAGATGAGAAGATGGGAGGAGGAGTGAACAAGGGACTTCTCCTTTCTTGCCTGTCCTTTTTATCAGGAAAGCAGAAACTTCCCCCAAAGCTCCCAGCAGATACTCCCTTCTATCTCACCGGCCACAAGTGTGACTCAGGGCTCCCTTAGGTGCCAAGGGAGACTGTCTGGATACTTCCATTCCTGTTTCATTATTGCAGTTGATCCTTTAGAAATATAATTATACCACATTAGAAATTAAAACAAATTTTAAAAAAGTTTTAATTAATTTAAAATAAAGGGAGTCAGTCTGGGTACTTCCATTCCTGTTTTGTTATTGCAGTTGATCCTTTAGAAATATAATGATACCACATTAGACATTAAAACAAATTTTTAAATGTTTTAATTCATTTAAAATAACAGCGATCTCTTTACCTGCTAACATAAATAACATGCTTTTGTGAAAATAACTCTTTTCCAGAACAAAAAATACTTTGTGAAAAGACTAACATGGTCTTACATTTTTGCAGCTCTTTTTAAAAAAATATTTTTGCAACTCTTTTAAATATCTGGCTTAAAAGGAAACAGATTGTCAGTTCTGTGAGTGCTCTTTATTTGTTGTGATACATTACTTTGATGGAAATGTATGAAGGAAATCAGGCTACATGCAGGTAGGTAGTTAGAAAAGGGCAGGCGGACTTCCCTGGTGGTCCAGCAGTTAAGACTCTGCACTTCCAATGCAGGGAGCATGGATTTGATCCCTGGTTAGGGAACTAAGTTCCCACTTGCTGCACAGCAGGCCAAATTGTTTTTTAATTAAAAAAAGAAAAAGGAAGACTCTTTTAGTAGCCTTTTAAAAAAAACTACAAATACTCTTCTTTGATACCACACCACAACTTGATGAGTGATAGCTTCCTAAAGCATAGCTTTTGTGTACAATCTGAAACCATAACAGTGAACATTCCCTGTCATCTTACATTGAAATCCATGTGTCTGTCTGGTACTTTGAATTGATGTTTTACTCATGTGTGCTATCATAACATACCTTGGTCCCTGAGAAAATGCTGGTTCACTGAATTATGAAGATCTTCCACATGTGTGTCTATGATACAGTATCCAGAATCAAGTTTGTACATATTACAACTGATCTCATGAGAAAGATTCTAAGTATTGGGAAGTTGTCAAACTCACAGTGCCAGATAACAAGTTTTTGTTGTTGTTCAGTCGCTCAGTCATGTCCAGCTCTTTACGACCCCATGGACTGCAGTACGCCAGGCTTCTCTGTCCTTCCCCAACTCCCGGAGTTTGCTCAAACTCATGTGCATCAAGTTGGTGATGCCATCCAACCATCTTGTCCTCTGTTGTCCCCTTCTCCTCCCGCCTTCAATCTTTCCCAGCATCAGGGTCTTTTCTAATGAGTCGCCTCTTTGAATCAGGTAGCCAAAGTATTGGAGCTTCAGCTTCAGCATCAGTCCTTCCAATGAATATTCAGGACTGATCTCCGTTAGGATGGACTGGTTGGATCTCCATGCAGTCCAAGGGACTCTCAAGAGGCTTCTCCAGCACCACAGTTCAAAAGCATCAGTTCTTCGGCTGAAACTTTTATCTTTTCGTTTTCCTTGATGACCTGAGTTCTAGTGATGACCGGAACCACCTTCTGGAAGCTTGTTTCTCACTTCTTTTTCACTGAGTGAGGACGTGGTGGTTCTGTCTAGCCCCTGATCAGGCTGGCTAGCCATCTTCTTGGTGGAGCTGGAGCTTTTTATCACCTGCAGCAGCCCTTGAGGAGGGGATCAGTGACAGGGCATCACCTCTTGGACAGCACATGTTGGCTGGCACTGATAATTGCGGCTGGTTAGAGCCAGGACTAATGAGGCCAAGGTCATGGACTTGGTCCTGAAGCCCAGGTAGCCAGGCTACCTCCAAACTGCCCCCCTCGGCCGGTCATCTGCCTTGCAGATGCTCCCCGCCTTCTGGATCAGGGCCAGGGAGATGCCAGCCAGCAGCCAGCAAGGGCTCCTTTTGTTTAAAACCAAGCAAAATAAAAGCAGGGTCTCTAATGTACCACCCCCTGTGATCCCTCTCTAGGAATATCAGACTTAATTATTTACATTTAATTTGTTAGCCATTGGGTGGTTAATTTTTTAAAAACCCGATGATTTATTAGCATTCTGATAATAAGCAGCATTTAATATCTATTAATGAGAGTTCATATGGATCAGCAATTTAATTTTCTTAATAAAATGAATGCGAAAAGTATTGTTTAGGAGACACTACATACTGTGAGCAGGCTCTCTGCATATGTTGTGACCTGGATTTGTTTTGTTAGCCAGAAATGGAGGGGAAGATGAAGCTGATTGTAGTTCCTCCACCAGCTGGCTTCTAAGATCGAAGGGTGGGGTGAGAGGACGGAGTTTTCACGTGGCTCACAGATATCACAGACTAATGCCATAGCTCGCGGTGTCCCCTCACCTCTCTTCTCCACTGTATCCGGGGTGATGCTCAGGCTGACCCCACATCACACCAGGACAAGCGGGAGGAAGGTGCAAACTGGCTTCAGAAACATGCTCGACAAAAATGCACCCGTAAACTAACATAGGACTCGCCTGGTGGCTCAGTGGTATAAAGCATCAACCTGCAAATGCAGGAGACGTGTTTGATCCCTGGGTCGGGAAGGTCCCCTGGAGAAGGAAATGGCTACCCACTCCAGTATTCTTGCCTGGGAAATTCCATGGACAGCGGAGCCCGGTGGACTACAGTCTGTGGGGTCGCAAAAGAGTCAGGCACGACTGAGCGACTAAACAACAACAGATACAACCTTGTAAAGCAATTATTCTCCAATTAAAAAGAAAAAAACAGCGCCTGTAAATAAATCCAACACTTCCCTGCCAAATATGAGTGTCAGCCTTTACTGCACGCTTAGATTAAGCAGCTATCTGGAGAGAAAGTTCCACAATGCAGGTCCAGCTTGTGAAATTCAGAGAAAAGAGGTGTGGAGCAGCACTGTGACATGTGCCTGTCCCCCCCCCAAAAATAACCCAGGGAGCTCTTTACCCAACAGCAACAGCGCCCTGATTTAAAAGCATCACCGCGTGTTCTCGCTGAGTAATAGGTACCTGGCACGATTAGGATTCCAGCGGGTGCGACTCTCCCATCAGGAAACCTTTGGGTTATGGTCTGTTGTGTCGTAGGCGGGGAGGAGCCACCGAGGTGGGGGCCTGGGCGTGAGCTCCGGGCTCTGTAGCTGGGACGCTGTATCAGGAGAGTCAGTCCCCGACCCCTCCATGCCGCCTGGGGAACCTGCTTTAGTTGAGTCAAGGATTGACTGAGTCTCCCGCGGTGATGCGCGCGTGAACCTGGAGCTTCTGAACACTGGACGCGCCCAATTAGGACACCAGGCGGAGCCTCGGACGCAGGCAGCCCTGGTCCGAGCCGTCTGGTGCTTTTCCAACCTTTTCCAACTGGCTTCCGCGCGATCACACCGCTGAACTGGGATGATGTTTCAATTTAGACTCCCGCTCAGTCAGGAACCCTTGCGAGCCTCATTGTCTGGGAGCGGGCGCCCTGCCTGCTCCCGCTCTCTCGTCCAGCCTGTCCTCTCTTGGACACGGCCGCGACATTGCTCACGGGCCAAGTGAGTTGTTAGTGTCCCCGGGCTGCGGTTGGCACCCTTCCACTCTCGCACGGGCCGCAGCGGCTTTCCAAGGGAAGAGCTCAGACTCTTGAAACGCCGGCGCGGTGCCCGTGCGCTTGGATCCCCGGGGCGCCCTGTGAATCCGCCTCCTGTGGGTTAGCAGCCTCCCACAGCTGTTGCTAAAGAACATTAGCCTTTACAGTCATCTGTTCTCCAACCGTCCACCTAGCCCGGCTTCTGCAGCTTTAGAGGTAGACACCCCGGATGAGAATGCAGGCTTCCCAAATGTAAACCATAGACATGAATTCATAATCATATATCAATATTGGATTATCATTTATGGAGGATGTGTCACACTAATGCATGACAATACTAGCTGAGTTTGTGCCTGTGTGTTGTCAGGGGAGAGAATTTAACTACCCAGGGTAGTTAAAATAGAGACAGAAAATAGAACAGTGGTTGGAGGCTCAGAGAGTAAAGAATCTGTCTGCAATGTGCGAGACCTGGGTTCGATCCCTGGGTTGGGAAGATTCCCCTGGACGTGGGCATGGCAACCCACTCCAGTATTCTTGCCTGGAGAATCCCCATGGACAGAGGAGCCTGGTGGGCTGCAGTCCATGGGACACGACTGAGTTGGTACATGACTGACTGACAAGCACGTATATACCAGGGGCTGAGGGCCCGGAGTGTAGGGAGGTTGTTCAGTGGACACAGAGTCTCAGTTTTGCAAGATGAGAAAGTTCTGGAGCATGCTGGCTGCACATCCGTGTGAATATACTTCACACCACTGAACTGAGCACTTAGCCATGATCAAGATGGTCAGTTTTATGGTACTCGTGTTCTACCACAATGAAAAATAAAAGCAAAACAGCTGTCGCACCCCCGGAGTGCTCACCAGGGCCACATCGTGAATGTGCTCATCGTTTGGGGTGAACTTCTGAGCTGCCCCCCACCCCCCGCACCACCTTGCGTCTCTCAGCAACCACGTGGTGCCCAGCCATCCTTACTCTCAACTCAAGAATCCAAGGAAGCACACACTCAGCTTCCTGTCTTATGTCTGGATTTCTCTGCCTGAGGATCTCAGACTCTCTCAGGAGGATGATCCCGCCTCACCCAGCTCACTAGGACCCTGCAATGCAGACCACTGTCCCGGGGAATGACCCTTTCACCCCAGGCTCGGGCAGATTTCTCGCCCTCGTGACATAAATGCGGTTGTAACACAACTGTGTGGGGGAACCTGTGCTTGCTCTGGACCCCGTGTTCCCAAGAATTCGAGGCAGAGCCGAATTTCTATTATCACTCAGTAATTGGAGTTTCACAGGCTCGGGATTACTGCTAATGGAAAGCAAATGGGCTAAGAATCAAGAAATAAGCACTTGAGCAGCCAGTGCCACTCAGTATAAGCGAAGAGGCTATTATGGCACTTTATGTGGATAGGGATCATCATTTGTAGCAAGATTTGCAAAACCCCTCACCACCTCAGAGACACAAAGCCCCACTAGGCAGTCCAGCGGCCCTGCCCTGCCCGCTGGGAGCAGCTTAGTGGCCGCCCAGGTGGGAAGCCCTCGTCTCTGGCAAGGCTGGCTGCCCAGGGCCCGGCGCACCTCCTGGGGAGCGGAGAGATTTAGTATTATCTTTGCTCTCTATCTGGTACCCAAGCCAATGGGCTTCCCTTGTGGCTCAGCTGGTAAAGAATCTGCCTGCAAGGCGGGAGATCTGGGTTCTATCCCTGGGTTGGGAAGATCCCCTGGAGAAGGGAAAGGCAACCCACTTCAGTAATTCTGGCCCGGAGAATTCTATGCAGGGTCGAAAAGAGTCGGACACGACTGAGCGACTTTCTGTCACTTGCTGTCTGTCTGGTACCCAAACCTCAGAGAAGCTCTGAGGGCCCAGAGCCCTGCCCAGGCTCCCTCAGCCATGTCACCCCCCGCGGCCCAGAGAACAGGCAGTGACAGGCCTGGGATGGGGTCCCACGGGCGAGGAGCCCCGAATGGCGGCTCTTGACCCCAGGAGAGGGAAGTGGCTGTACCGAGTGACGTTTCCCAGGGTGTGCTGACCCCTGGTCTCCGGGCTCGTCTTGCCCTTTCTCCTCCGGGGAGGAGTGTCAGGCCCGGCTTCCATTGACATGAGGGGCCTCTTCTCCGCAGAGCACAGCCACCCCGTTCCCAGTGGCTAAAAGGCAATTTAATATGCAGGAGCTCTGCTAGAACGGCATTAGGTTGTGACATGAGGAGATGGAAAAAAAAGAAAAAAAGCAACCTAAGCCCACACGCTGCCCTTCAGTCGTCCTCCTGAGCCTGCCCGGCCGTTGCCCAAGGACGGAGCGGCCATGCCGGGGCTCCGCCGGCAGGAGAGACGCAGGCCAGTTCAGCGGCCGGCCGAAGGCTGTCAGGGGTCAAGGGAGTTCTCAAGTTCAAGTTGGTCCCAGGGCTGGAGGGTTATCGCTCCCTGGGGCCGGCAGACACTGGGGCATTTCCAGACCACCTCTCAGAGGTTGTCCCTCAGCACCTCCACTCAGCCATTAAATGTCACGGCAGCCCATTCGCACCGGGGATGGAATCTACATCTTGCCGTTAAAAAAAAGGAAAAAAAAGGATGAAATGAAAGAAGTTGTGAAATGACATTTTTTTTTTTTTCCAGCAGGTTTGTCATATCTCCTGCATGGAGGGAAATTGCTTTCTGTAAATCTTGGTCCAACAGAACAAAAACACCTATTTCTTTCCAGTTGGGGAGACAGCCATTCTCATCGGCATAATGAAGGTATTGTAAGCTGTGACTTTTACAAAGTCTGAGGGAAACCAATCTGAAATCTTGACAGATATGATCTTTCCGGGATGCACTGTTCGTTGATGGGCCGCGAGAGACCTCAATTAATTTATGAGCGAGGACAGTGGGGTGCGACCCCTTGTGCGTCGTCTCGAGCTGTCCCTGTCTGCATTTATGTTCTGGTAATTTAAAAAGATTTATATTAAGCTTTTCTTTCATTTTGAGAGTAGATTAAAATTCTAATGGAAACCATTTGTATGCATTTGTTGAATTGAATAGTATTTATGGCTGTGTTAAAAAAAAACGCTGCAAAATTCTGCCGATAATAAAGTCAGTGAAGCAGGAATAAGTGTAAAAACAGGAAGGGAAGGCTGAATAGAAACCATACTGTATTATACAAGTATAATGAGGGAGGCAAGCCGGGCAGAACGGGGCCGGAATTAGGCCCCCGAATGGGATAGGTTTCCTTATTTAGCGTAAGGTTTTTATAGCCCTTTTATGACTTAAAAGCAAATTTACATTTCGAAATGGGCCAAATCCGGTCCTCCCGGACCCCATGGCCACGTCGCCCTTTGCTATCGTTCTTGAGCCCCTACGGTGTCCAGGACACACGGGCAGGAAGGAAAATCTAAGCAGTGACTCGGAGGTAAGATGCCGATCTAGGGAAAGAGGACATAGCGCGTGGGAGCCTGAGGTTGGAGAGTAAGGGGAAATCTGAGTTCAAGAGCATCAGGCAGGTTGAAATAGCGCCCCTTCTCCCCAGCCCCTTCTGGGCAGGGCCAGGGCCGGGCCGGGGCGCGGACCCGTCCGCGTGTGCCCCTGGCGTCCACGTTGGTCACTTTGGCCCCCTGACCCAGACGCGGAGCCGCTGCGGTCGCCTCCGCAGAGACGGGCAGGGAGCACCCGCGGCCGCAGGACCAGGGGCTGCGCGCGCACCTGCGTCCGCTGAGGCTTTCTCGCGGGCACCTTCCCCAGAGGACGGAAGCTGGGGCCACCTGCCTGGCGGGGAGGGCAGAGAAAGCAGGCGTCCATCCTGTCGACATCCACCTCAGGGCCGAGACGGCATCTTCGAGTCAGGGAAACGCCGAGCGTGATGGGTAACAATTCTGAGCGAGGAGAAAATGGAAATTTCCCGAGCGCTTACACGGCTCTGTTCCTGGGCTGCTGCTGTTGTCTCCTCCTAGCTGTAAGTGTCTTCTTTAACAGAGCTGCACGGATGTCATAAAATGCCTTACAAAGCGTCAGAGCGGAGTTGTGCATTAGCGAATTTCACAGATGGGAAGCTTTTTGCTGTCAACAGAAGCCTGCATGGAAAATCAGGGGTATCTTAAGAAAGGACCGTCTTCTTTCAAAATCATACCAAAACCGAAATGCAGGCGTTCTGGGCCAGGTGTTTTCTGAGGCAAAGAGCATCCCCAAACCGCCGGAAACACAGCCCCGTTCCAGCCCTGTGGGTCTCACCAGCCTCAGAGTCTGGTCACTTCTCTATTTAGTTCCTGTGGTCTCTATGAAGCTAAAACATGGGTCTCTCTGGTCAACTGTGTACCCCTGGCATCCGGCACCGTTCCTCACACATAGAAGGTGCTCAGTGCATCCTTGCTGAGCTAAACATGTATGTTCTAGACGCCGAGGAAGATGCAACATGTGTGAGACAAGGGTCGGCCAAGGTAGGTGGTGTCTACACCCAGTAGACACCCAACTCAGGTCCTCGGCTTCAGTCTGAGTGACTAGGGTCTTGTCTGGTGGTCCAGTGGTTAAGACTCCGTGCTCCCGATGCAGAGGGCCTGGGTTCTATCCCTGGTCAGAGAACTGGATCCTGCATGCCGCAACCGAAGATCCCACCTGCCGTAACTAAGACCCGGTGCAGCCTGATAAATAAATAAATATTTTAAAAAATATGATAGCAGAATTTTCCTTAAAAACTTTGTGACTCATGACAAGTTTTCAACATTTACTTTTCTACCAACTGCCCTCCACCCTCAGTATCAGAACACAACTTTATATAATTTAATAAAAACCCTTCAGCTAGTTGCTAGGAGCTGTTACATACTTTTGTCCTCCTTGGATCCCCAAGTTACTCCTGGGAAGCACCTGATATCATCACCATCATCTCATTCACAAATGAGCAAGTAGCTGTGGGGAGATTTAATAACTTGCCTATTGACATGTAACTGCCATGCAGGAGAGGGATTTGAGTTCACATTGGATTCCAAGCCCAGCGAGCAAGTATTGACTAGACATTTGTGGCTGGCACGGTGCTGAGGAGGGTTGGGGGGAGGTCACAATACATTGCTTCTGCCCTCCAGAAGCTCATCAACTATTAGGCAAAGCCCTTTGTAAGCAAAAAGCAAAACAAAACCAAAACAAGACTGAATAGGATGCCAACCATTTATGGTATGGGATATATGGAAAGTCTCTTGGCCAGGGGAGGTGGTGGATAGACTAAGGTTTCCCAGAGGAGGAGAATTTGACCTCGTTCTTGGAGAAAGAAATCTTTTTGCTAGGACAGCCACAGTAATGCCAAGGCAGGTCTAAGGTCTCTGCTCAAACATCACCTGAGACGTTTGAGAGGGTGCCCCTGACTCCCCCATATTTTTTAAGAGCAAACTCACTCCTATTCATTCACAGCAGCCTTGACCTGTTTTATTCCTTTTCCCACAGCACTCCATACATACAACGTGCCACATGCCATCAGGCTGAATACTGGTCCCCCTCAAATACCCGCATTCTTATCCTCGGAAACTGTGAATATGTTAGCTTACATGGCAAAAGGGCAGATATGATTATGTTAAAGATCCTGAGATAGGGGAGATTATCCTGCATTATCCAGGGGGACCTGATGGAATCACGAGTCCTTCTAAGAGGGAGGTGGGAGATCGGAGGAGAGAAGATACTCCTCACCTCACCTTGAAGATGGAGGAAGCTTCTAGACCATGAGAAGCCACGAGTTACAATTAGATGCTGAAAAAGGCAATGATGTGAATTCTCCCCGGAGCCTCTGAAAGGAGCCAGTCTGTTGACACCTCGGTTTTAGTCCTGTAAGTCTCATTCTGGATTTCTGACCTGCAGAACTGTAGGAGAATACATTGAATACATTTGTGTTGGTTCAAGCCATCAGTGTGTAGGAATTTGTTACAGCAGCAATAGGAAGCTAATACACCACCTGTGTACTGGCTGTATGTTTATCATCTGTCTTCCTCACTAGAAGATGAACTCCATGAACTCCAGGGACTTTCTCTACGTCTTGATTCTTGTATCCTTGCTGGCACAGTTTTGTCGAGTAGCCCCATAAGTATTTGTTGAATTAACCAAGACAGAGAGAGTCAGCGCAGGAAGAGGGATGGTTTGGGGAGAGGCATCCCAGGGAATGAAAGATCATGGTGTTCTCTAGAATAGCAGTTTGGTGTGGTTGATGAGCTGCAGGATTCGGGGAGGGGCAGGGTTTGGAGAGGCTGGAGGGAACTGATGCTGGGGCATTTGTTCTGTGAGTGAGGAAGAACTCTTGATGGGTTTTATGTAGAATGGAGGCATGATCGTATTTGCTTATTGCTTTTTAAGTAATTTTTAAAAGTATTTTCCCTGGTTTATTGTTTAAAATTGGGAATATATACAAACATAGCTGAAAAACAAAAATCACTCATAATCTCATTTCCTAGAGACAGCCACTGTCACCATTTGAGTGGGAGTGTGTGTGTATTTCTCCTTTCAAAATTGGGGTTATACTTTAGGTACTACTTTGAAACTGGCTTTTCCCCCTTAATGTGGATTTCTCCATGTTGTTAACCATTCTTCTAAAACCATGGTATTTAATGACTACATAGTATTCTATCATATTAATTACATAACTAAATTTACTTAACCAATCCCTCTAACCTGACAATTATTTTATCCCCGCAATACTTCATTTTCAAAAAGTAATAATAGCAGTGCCTAGCATATGGTAAGCATCAAGATTTGTGGAATAAGTGAATGAGTGAGTGATTTAGAGAACATTTCATGAATAAATCTTTCTGTGTATCTCTGATTGCTTCTTTAGGAAAATGATTCTTGTAAGTCACAGTGTTGGGTCAAAGGCTGTATTTTTTTTTAATGACTCTCAACACATATGGCCAAATTGCCTTTCAAAAAGATTGTAAAAATTATAACCCCACCAGCAATATGTGAGTGCATAATTTCACTGCATCAATGGTGGTACTGTAATTTTTTAAAACCCCTATTTGCATTTTAGAAAAGTTTCCATGGGGACTGGAAGGTAGGTGGTAGTTAAGGGGTTGTGTGAAGTTCAGGCAAACAATGGCAGGAACCTGAACTATAGCCACCGAGGTTATATCAGAAAGAAAACAGATCTGAGCTACGTATGCAAGATGGAGAGGCGGTACACCTTGAATGCAGAAGTTGGAAGATCTGTTAGAATCCAGGTTTCTGCATTGGGTAGAATATTGATTAGGAGTCTTTGTCGCAGATGCCTTAAGAAATAAGTCTGACATATTTAAGCAGGGCTTTGTTGTGAGGATATAGAGCAAATCAGAGTCAAAGCGGAGGGATCCCAGAACCACTCGGAATTGAGGGGACTTCGCTAGTGGTCCAGTGGTTAAGACTTCACCTTCCAATGCAGGGGATGTGGGTTCAATCCTGGGTCAGGAAGCTAAGATCCCACATGCCTTGAGGCCAAAAAACCAAAACGTAAAACAGAAACAAAGCTATAACAAATTCAATAAAGACTTAAAAAATGATCCACATTAAAAAAAAATCTGTTAAAAAAAAAAAGGAATAGACATCACCTGCTCCTGCCTCCTGCGATACCTATATGCAGGTCAAGAAGCAACAGTTAGAACCAGACATGGAACAATGGACTGGTTCCAAATTGGGAAAGGAGTACATCAAAGCTGTATATTGTCATCCTGCTTACTTAACTTCTACGCAGAGTACATCATGCAAAACGCCAGGCTAGACGAAGCACAAGCTAGAATCAAGATTGCCAGGAGAAATATCAATAACCTCAGATGTGCAGATGATGCCACCTTTATGACAGAAAGCGAAGAGGAACTGAAGAGCCTATTGATGAAGGTGAAAGAGGAGGGTGGAAAAGCTGGCTTAAAACTCAGCATTCAAAAAACAAAGATCATGGCATGCAGTCCCATCATTTCATGGCAAATAGATGGGGAAACAATGGAAACAGTGAGAGACTTGATTTTCTTGGGCTCCAAGATCACTGCAGGTGGTGACTGCAGCCACAAAATTAAAGGATGCTTGCTTTTTGGAAGAAAAGCTATGACCAACCTAGACAGCATATTAAAAAGCAGAGATGTTACTTTGCCAACAAAGGTCAGTATAGTCAAAGCTATGGTTTTTCCAGTAGTCATGTGTCGATGTGAGAGTTGGACCATAAAGAAGGCTGAGTGCCTAAGAATTGATGCTTTTGAACTGTGGTGTTGGAGAAGACTCTTGAGAGTCCCTTGGACTGCAAGGAGATCCAACCAGTCCATCCTAAAGGAAATCAATCCTGAATATTCATTAGAAGGACTGATGCTGAAGCTGAAGCTCCAATACTTTGGCCACTTAATGTGAAGAGCCAAGTCATTAGAAAAGACTCTGATGCTGGGAAAGATTGAAGGCAGGAGGAGAAGGGGAATACAGGATGAGATGGTTGAATGGCGTCACTGACTCAATGGACATGAGTTTGAGCAAGCTCCGGGAGATCATGAAGGACAGAGAAGCCTGGCATGCTACAGTCCAGGGGTCGCAACAACCACCTGTCAGGACCCCAGCCTCAGGGTCTGTCAGTCTCTGAGAAGGATTAACATGGTCTACTTTGGGTCAACAGTCCTCACTGTTGCAGAGGCAGAGAAGCCATTCATGGGCAGTCCTACCAGGAAGAGTGAGGGGGGATTTCCCTGGTGGTCCAGCAGTTAAGACTCTGCACTTCCACCGCAGCGGGGAGCAGGTCCCATCCCTGGTCAGGGAACTAAGATCCTGAATGCTTCTTGGTGTGGCCAAAAAATAATTTTTTAACAGAAGAAGAGTGAGGGGGTTATACTGTTCCATTCAGAAGACCTGGTGGCTTCCTTGGTGGCTCAGATGGTAAAATGTCTGCCTGCAATGCGGGAGACCCGGCTTCAATCCCTGGGCAGGGAAGATCTCCTGGAGAAGGAAATGGCAAACCACTTCAGTGTTCTTGCCTGGAAAATCCCATGGACGGATGAGCCTGGTAGGCTACAGTCCATGGGATCGCAAAGGGTCGGACACGACTAAGCAACTTCACTTCACTTCAGAAGACCACTTAAATAAAAGCCAGGTATGCAAGAACCAATGCCTGGCTTCTCCATATGGCTAATTAAAAATATACCATTATTTGCCAGCAGAGATCAAAAGCTAATAAAATTGTGGTAATTTCATCGGGGGGGGGGGGCCTCTGCTAGTCCCCAGTCAATGAATCTCAGACCTCTTAACCCCCACTGTAAGAGCTCTGAGATCCTCTATACCCCCTGCCCCAACCCTGGGCAGTCCTGGGGGACCCTGGATTCTGAAGCCCAGCGCAGACCCCCTGTTGGAAGACAGGTCTATGGATCAGACGTTCTGCTTGGTGGCATGATCAAGTCATAGGTGCTCACCAAGGTCTGTCTGACTGATTCTGGACCAAAAACCTGGAAGGTTTCTGATAGAAGAGAGAGGCATGCAGTACCAACAGGGAATTTCAAGTTTGGTGAAATACAAAACGAACTTGGCTGCTAACAAGCATGTGTGTGTTGTGTGTTGGTTGCTCAGTCATGTCCAGCTCTCTGTGACTCTATGGACTGAGGCCCGCCAGGCTCCTCCCATCTGTGGGATTTCCCAGGCAAGAATACTGGAGTGGATTGCCAGTTCCTCCTCCAGGGCATCTTCCCGACCCAGGTCTAGAACCTGGGTCTCCCACATTGTAGGCAGGGTCTTTACCATCTTAGCCCCCAGGGAAGACCACGCTAATAAGCATCTGATTTTATTAGTTCTGTGGTCTGTTTTCTTGAGACAACGTCTCCTGCTGCCTTTCTTGGGGAAGGATTCCTCTATTTTATCATGAAGGAAGGGAAGAGCACTTTTCCATGGTAAACTTTTCCATCCTGCTACCTCTGGTGGGTCAGCAGCATTTTACAGACGGGGAGGATGGGGTGTGGAGAGGTTTATTAACTCTCCCTGGGCTGGAATCCAAACCCAGCCCTGACCTTCAAGTTCATGGTCTTTCCATCACTTCCCACGACCTCCAGAGAAAAACAACTTCCCCTGCTCCCCCTCATCCAAGAAAAATGAGCTTCCCTTGTTTCCTCTGGGGGGAAATGGTGGGAATAAAATTACTTTGTGTTCATAGGTAATTTATGCTGCTGGCTGTACAGAATGATTTTGATAGGTCCAGGCTTTCTGACTTCCGGAGGCTCTTATTTATGGCTTATTTTCTGGTGCAAGTGAAGAGTAAAGATGGTGCGCTTTGTTCCTGATTATCTCAGAGACTGAACCCAGCAAAAATTGAAGTGAGGCTGTGGAATGGGACTGGCTGGATTAGAACACAGTGTAGTTCTGTGTGGTTGAGATTTTCATGAGAAATGTGGGGAGCTGGGATTCCAGGGCCCCAGCCTGTGTTGGAACATGGTGGGGCTGTGGCTTAGTCGCCAGCTTTGAGGCTGGTCTGTTCTGTAAATGCTGGAGGCTGCTCCTTCATTGAGACCCAGAGGCTGATCAGCAAGTGTTGGGGTGTCCTCAGCCTCACCCCGTTCCACTTCTCCAGTGTGGCCACTGCAACGTGCTGTCACCAGAAACACGTGGGAAGTTTTCTAGACTGTGGTTTTAATGCAGGGATTCTTAAACTTTGGGGGGCCAAGGACCCCTTTGGCCATCTATGGGTCCCTTTTCAGAGCAATACTTTTTAAGTGCATAAAATAAGATACTGAGTTACCTAAGATACTAGTTACCATGGAAACTAGTTATATTGATATACAGTTATCGAAATAGTTTTTAAAACTTGTGATAGAGAAAAATACATTTTTTTTATTAATGACTTAAATAATGAGATCTAGCTGGGGTTTAATAACCACCATAATTTTGAAGTAGTGATAAGGGTAAATAGTATTTCAAGATATTTGCAGCCCCTAGCACTGAGATATGAAAATATCTGTGATTTCTATTGGGAACAAGCCACAGGAACTGTTAATACTGCCGTGGTTCAGTGCCCACATTTTTATAATGAAAGGAAATGCTAAATTTCAGCTAGAGGTTAGTGAAAATGAAGATGTAATTGTTTTCTTATGCAACTTGAGGATCCCCCTGAATTCACTGAGCTCCTGGAAAAAAGCCTAGCTTTCTTCCCTCAAGACTTTTTAGAGAAATAACTAGTTTATTATTGTTGTTGTTCCCCCCGTTTTTTAGTTCTCTTAATTTCCCAGTGTCTTGATTACTCTTGTTCATCCTCCCTGCATGCTCAGAATCCCTTCCTTGGTCTTTTGAACACCTTTACTTTCTTTTTAAAAAAATCCTTTTATTATTACTCCTCTGTCCTCTGAAGTCTGAGGTCCTCCCATCTCTGCAATCTGGGGTCCACCCTCCTCTAGATTTGAGGGTTTTCCCTCCTCTGGAGTCTGGGGTCCTCCTCCCTCTTGTGCCCCTTACCCATGAATCAGGCAGTGGCCCCAACCTTTTTGCCTGTATAGCCCCCTAGAAGAATTTTAAAACACTGTGTATCCATTTTTAGGTAAACGGCTCAAAATTTTAATGATATGTTTAAGTCATTTTAAAAGATTTATTTTCCTGCGTACTTTGTATTGCCCACATATTGTATTAAAATCTTGGAGCTGCAGATTTTAGCTTATCCAGTTCATGTGATGGGAATGACAAGACCAGTCTTTGTTCTCACATCAGTCAGTGAAATCAGACATCTTTTGGTAGAAGATATATCAGTTCCCATGACGACCACCTCAGTTCTGAACCTGAATCCTGACATGGGCCAGGATGTGGCCTCAGCTGGAGACAGGTAGCTGGTGGGCACAGAGGTGGGTGGAAGGATGAGCTGATGCCTGGGTTCCTTGTGCAGATCAACTGCTCCCGTCAAAGTCTGTCTGAAACTCTCCTTGCCTCAACCTCAGGGCCTCCTCAGCAACAATGCTTCCTTGAATTATCACTTTTCGGATGTCCTAGAGATGGAGGTGGCTCAGACGGTAAAGAGTCTGCCTGCAATGCAGGAGACTTGGGTTTGATCCCTGGTTCGGAAGATCCCTTGGAAGAGGAAATAGCAACCCACTCCAGTATTCTTGTCTGGAAAATGGACAGAGGAGCCTGGTGGGCTACAGTCCATGGGGTCACAAAGAGTCAGACACGACTGAGCGACTAACACTTTGAGAGGTGGTCACACTCCAGAGCGACTCAGGATGAGTGTTGGACAGTAAGGTCTTCCTGTTTCTCACCTCCAGTTTCATTGAAATATAATTGACATCACAGCACTGTATACACTTAAGGTGTAGAGCATAATGATTTGACTTGCATACATCATGAAATGATGACCACAAAAATGTTAGTGGACAGACGTCATCTCATATAGATACAGTATAAGGAAGGTCTTACTGAAAAGACAATTGCACAAGGGGATGCAGTGGAGGTTAAGCACTGCACAATGCTGGCATGTTTTTGGACCCATCAACTTTAGGCAGTTGAGAACCTGGAAATGGATTCCTGGAAAGCTACCCCGGTCCACTGGAAAGCCTGTGTGGGCTTTGGTTTCTTTGGAGACTCATGAAATAAAAGAAGTGGTTTATCATTTGCAGCAACATGAATGAACATAGACATTGTCATACTGAGTGAAGTAAGTCAGAGATGGAGAAATGTCGTATAACATCCCTTTTACAACTAACTGCGAGAGCATGCTCAGCTGTGTCCAACTCTTTGTGACCCATGGACTGCAGCCCACCAGGCTCCTCCGCCCATGTGATCTCCCAGGCAAGAATACTGGAGTGGGCTGCCATTTCCTACTCCAGGGGATCTTCCCGACCCAGGGGTCAAACCGGGGTCTCCTGCATTGCAGGCAGATTTTTTACAACTAGCTCTACATGGGAAGGATAAGGCTTTCCTTTTAAATACACCCTGCTTTTTTTTTTTTTTTTCCTTTTTACAGGGATAAGTGGAAATCTCACAGGTGGGACTGAACTTCTCCAGAAAGATAGGAGGGCCCGAATCTTGCCAAAGAGGCAGTGCAGGAGCTGACCAGGTAGTCAGTCACCATCAGGGAGGTCGCCCAGGCCGTCGGTCAAGGACACAGGTACGTGGGGACGGCTGGGGGTCGGCTGGGCGGGGGTGGGGGAGGCGCTGAGGATGCCTGGAAAGCTGTGTATTTGAACGGAAGGTCTCAGGGCTCAAGCAGGGGCCGTGGCTTTTGCCATTTTGTCTCGTAAAGGCTGTCAGCTGGCACGCAGCAGGCATTGTCTTTAACTTCGGGGTTGCAGCAGCAGCTGCCTTTTGGACGAGGCAGAGGCTGAGAACTTGCCCACTCCTAGTGGCCGAGCTCATCTGCCTGTGGCAGTCAGGGCCACGCTCTGCCAGAATGTGGTGCTTGCCTCGGGGGCCTGGTGAGAGGCATCCTTTTGCTGAAAGAGGCATTTGGTCTTCCTGTGGTTCCGAGTTGTAGCAGAGCGGGCTGACCTCTGGGCGGCAGCCTGGCAGAGGTGGGCCACCTGCAGTGTGTCAGCGAGGCCACAGCACAGAGCTGGGGCAGGCGTGAGCCTGGCTGGGAAGAGGGATGGATGGGGCTCCCCCACCTCTTGTCTGCCCTTGGTTGGTCCCTGGGGTGTGCCAGCATCTGGCGCTTTACCCAGGGCCCCAGGAGACAGGCAGGTCCTGAAATGAAACACTACCATGAAGCTCCCTTTGGCGCCGCTCTCTTTGCTAATTTTTAAGGCTTTGCCTAAACATCTCACTCCACACAGCGAAGAGTGGGTGCTCAATAACTTCTTGCTTGGGTTAGCAAATTGAAATAAATGGTAGTGTATTATCAATACGCTGGCCTTGGACTCAGTGTCCCGGAAAGTAAGGGTCATGGCTTTCTCATAGGCTCTGTGAGCCCCTGGCTTCCTGCAGTAGGGATCTGCTAGTACTTTTGATGGTGATTATTAATACTGTATCTGTGTTCTCTGGTCTAAAAAATAATGGAGCTTGCGGGTGTTTATAAGGAAAATTGGGACAGATAATTTGACATCAGGAGTATCCTGGAAAATATTGTTATTGTTGAGTTGTGTCCGACTCTCTTGTGACTCTGTGGGCTGTCCATGGAATTTCCCAGGCAAGAATACTGGAGTGGGTTGCTGTGCTGGGCTCCACAGCATCTTTCTGACCCAGGGATCGAACCCTGAGTCTCTTGCATCTTGTGCATCGGCAGGCAGCTTCTTTACCACTAGACCCACCTGGGAAGCCCTCCAGGCAGTTACTCGATGTCAATTAATTAAGCCTCTAAAGATGCATCAGTGCAAAGTGGAATAACCTGTGGTTGAGAGCGGGTGCGAACTGGTCCAACAAAACTCTCCATTCTGCCTCAGATTGGCTGCAGCCCGCTGTCGGGGACCTGGGATTTCTGCTTCTCCGTGGTGACTGTGGGCACACCTCTCCGCCCCCGTCTCGGGTCCTAATAGGGTCCCCAGGTGCGGCTCTGGGAGGAGGATGGGCCTGGCCCTGTCCTGCCAGCCACCTGCCCATCATGCAGAGGCCCCAGTCCAGAGCTTTTGTTCCCTGCCTTGGCTTTTGCTTGCCGAACTTGGCACAGCAAAGCCAGTCCCAGGAGGAGAACACTTTCCCAAGAGGAGGTTAAGCTTTTTTGCGTGGCGTGCCAACTTGTTTCACTCTTTGCAACCCCAATGACTGTAGCCCGCCAGGCTCTTCTGTCCATGGGGATTCTCTAGGCAAGAATCCTGGAGTGGGTCACCATGTCCTCCTCCAGGGGATCTTCCTGACCCAGGGGTCGAACTCCAGGCTCCCACATTGCAGGCAGATTCTTTACAACTAGCTCCACCTGGGGAGGCTGAGGCTTTTGTTTTAAATGTGCCCTGCTTTACTTTTTTTTTTTTTTTTTCCTTTTCACAGAGATAAGTGGAACTCCCACAGGTGGGATTCATCTTCTCCAGAAAGATAGGAGGGCCCAGACCTTGCTGAGGAGGCAGGGAGAGAGCCGACCAGTCACCACCAGGGAGGGCGCCCAGGCCTTCGGTCAAGGACACAGGTAGGTGGGGACTGCAGGGGGTCGGCTGGGCAGGGGTAGGGGAGGCGCTGAGGATGCCTGGAAAGCTGTGTATTTGAACGGAAGGTCTCAGGGCTCAAGCAGGGGCCGTGGCTTTTGCCATTTTGTCTCGTAAAGGCTGTCAGCTGGCACACAGCAGGCATTGTCTTTAACTTCGGGGTTGCAGCAGCAGCTGCCTTTTGGACGAGGCGGAGGCTGAGAACTTGCCCACTCCTAGTGGCCGAGCTCATCTGCCTGTGGCAGTCAGGGCCACGCTCTGCCAGAATGTGGTGCTTGCCTCGGGGGCCTGGTGAGAGGCATCCTTTTGCTGAAAGAGGCATTTGGTCTTCCTGTGGTTCCGAGTTGTAGCAGAGCGGGCTGACCTCTGGGCGGCAGCCTGGCAGAGGTGGGCCACCTGCAGTGTGTCAGCGAGGCCACAGCACAGAGCTGGGGCAGGCGTGAGCCTGGCTGGGAAGAGGGATGGATGGGGCTCCCCCGCCTCTTGTCTGCCCTTGGTTGGTCCCTGGGGTGTGCCAGCATCTGGCGCTTTACCCAGGGCCCCAGGAGACAGGCAGGTCCTGAAATGAAACACTACCATGAAGCTCCCTTTGGCGCCGCTCTCTTTGCTAATTTTTAAGGCTTTGACTAAACATCTCATCCTACACAATGAAGAGTGGTTGCTCAATAATTCCTTGCTTTGGTTAGCAAATTGAAATAAATGGTAGTGTATTATCAATATGCTGGCCTTGGACTCAGTGTCCCAGAAAGTAAGGGTCATGGCTTTCTCATAGGCTCTGTGAGCCCCTGGCTTCCTGCAGTAGGGATCTGCTAGTACGTTTGATGGTGATTATTAATACTGTATCTGTGTTCTCTGATCTCAAAAATAATGGAGCTTGTGAAGTCCGAATCATGTGTATTTATAAGGAAAATGGCAACAGAAAATTTGAAATTAGAGTATCCTGGAAAATGTTGTTGTTGCCTCCTTAAGTCGTGTCCAACTCTTTTGTGACCCCATGGGCTCTCCAGGGGATTTCCCAGGCAAGAATACTGAAGTGGGTTGCCTGTTACTTCTTCAGGGGGTCTACCAGACCCAGAAATCAAACCTGTGGCTCCTGCCGCATCTGCATTGCGGCAGGAGATGGTTCTTTACCATTGAGCCACCGCAGAAGCCCAATATACAAGCTCAATCTCATAGATCCTTCAACCTGAAGAGCCCCTGTGTGACATATGACGTTTCTTTCTCAGCCCCAGTTTATTTCTTTATAGCAAAAAAAAAAAAAAAAAGCTGGAATATCTATTATTTTCCTAGGTTGCCACCACAAAATGCCGCAGGTGGGGTGGAATGAGAGTGCGGTGGTTATGCAGCAGGAATTTATAAGCTCACAGGGGTCAGAAGTTTGAGTTTCTCCTTCCCCTGACCTCACGTGGTTTGCTGGCCTTGGTGCTTCTTGGCTCGTAGAGGTGTCGACCCAGGCTCTCCACATGGCGTCCTTCCTCTGTGTAAGTCTGTGTTTCAATTTCTCCCTTTAAAAAAAAATGTATTACTGATTTTTGGCTGCGCTGGGCCTTCGTTGGTGCACACGGGCTTTCTCCAGCTGTGGTGCGCAGGCTGCTTCCCTTGCTGAGCTCCGGTAGTTGTGGAACAGAGGCTCAGCTGCCCCATGGCATGCGGGATCTTCCTGGACCAGGACTGAACCCATGTGCCCTGTATTGGCGGGTGGACTCTTAACCACTGGACCACCAGGGAAGTCCTAAATTTCTCTCTTTTTTATAAGAGTAGCAGTCAGATGGGGCCAGCTCCACCACCCCCTCCCACGACCACCCAGTATGGCCATGTATCAGCTGAACTCATTCTTATGATCTTATTTCCAAATGAGATCACATTCTGAGGTCCTGGGGGTTAGGACCTCATATAAACATATAAACCCGGGAGTGGGGAATGGGGCACAATTCAGCTCACAAGAGAGCTTTTCCAGCCTCGAGAAAGGAAGACAGAAGCATCCAAGGGGCAACTGCCTGTGAAGAGGTGGGGAGGGAAGGGAGGGAGATGGAAAGGAGGTGGGAGAGGAAGGGACGGCCGTGCAGAGCAGCAGCGTCAGAGTGGGCCCACCTCCGCGTGCTCATTCATCCATTCCTGAGACTCTGCTTTTGGCTGAGTGACATCCTAGCATGAATCCATTTTCTTCTACTTCACCTCGTGTAGATAGCTGTTGAAATGAAATAAAATGGAAAATTCAGTTCACCAGTCTCACTAGTCGGATCTCAAGGGTGGCCTGTGGTTACCCCTTCGGAACATTGAGGGTACAGAACATTTCTAGCATCACAGAGAGTTCTGTTGGACAGAACCAGTCCAGAGGGTTGCATCAGAAAAATGTGGTTGAGAAAGGCAGAAATGTGGACTGGGAGACAGATGGAAATGGGTTGAAAGGAGGTGGAAGGGCCGCAGGTAGCCTTGAGTTCCAGCGGCATTCAAGTGGTGTGTTGGGTTCAGAGATCTAGGAGGAAACCAAGGAGGGCTGCTTGAGGTGGGCTGTACCCACCAGACTAAAGCGGTGGGTGACAGACCAGGTGACCTTGGAGCTTATGTTCATCTCAACAGCCCACTTCTGAGAAGCCATTCACTCATCATGATGGGTGGTGCTCTGGAAATGTCCCCAGAACCTTCAGTTTGGGAAACACTGGCCCCAGAGCAGAATGGTGGGGGTGTGGGGTGTGGAGAGGAATGGGCCTGGCTGGTCGTTGCTTCCTGAAGGCCCAGAAGAGCTGCCATGAAGGGCCCTGGGTGAGGCTGGAGGAGCCGGTGAGGCCCTGGGACCCCTTCCTCATGCTCCTGCAAACGCCTCCAAATTGGCGAAGTTCAGAAGACAGAAGAGGAGTCCCCGCAATCTAGTTAAGTTTGATCTAGGCAGACGTTTGATGAATAATAAGGTGTCTTTGAGTAATAACATGGATAACATGCTTCTAAGGGCTGAATACAAGGTATTTTATGCATATCCAGGTGGGAGACAGCACAGCTGACAAAACCTCGGGGATTACTGGGTCTCAGAGGCAGAAAGCGACGGCCAGCGCCGCGCCAGTATTGACAGAGGGGCCGGGAGGGGCAGGGGGCAAGCCAGTGTCACCGAGCAGACACAGCGGAGGTCAGGCGTGGTGACAGGCCTTCGCGCCGGGCTCTGCTCTCTGAATTTTAAGAGCAATAAAGTATAAAACTGCAGCAAATCAACAGCAGTGATGAGCAAAGGTTACAGAGGGGCTAGAAGCTGTTCCACTTGTAAAAAGAGAAATGTGAGGCACGCACAATACAGAGTCTTATTCTCAGGCGCCCAGAGAAGCTGTGTCAAGGACACCAGAGTTTCTCCTGGAACCGGCTGGGGTGAGCTTCGTTCATGCTGGAGCGGGCCTGTGTGCGGAAGGGCACCACCGATGGCTAATGTTTTCATTGATAAGTATCTCCTGGGGGGCGTTGATGCGATAGGCTCCCCAGGGGCAGGGGCCCAGCAAGAAACCTTTGAGCCCACATGTGACTGGATGCCCTCCACTTCTCTCACCAACACCTCACTCTCACCTTCCATCGCCTCTCACCTGGGTTGGCAGGACGAGTCTCCTTTGCAACTGGTACATCCTTTCTTGTTGAGGAAGCTTGGTCCCCATAATCTCCCGACCTCTCTCCACCTTTGACCCCCTGGATCGCGGCACTGGTTGGCAGCTCTGGGAAGCCTGGACTGGGCATGTTTGCTCAGCTTTGCCGTCTTCAGTTTGGGAGTACTACCGGCAAGGTTGCTGATGCTACGAGGGCTACCAGCTCATCTCTTCATGGGGTGTAGTGCTGGCCCATAGTGGGGGGAGGGAGAGGAGTGTCAATATAGGAAGCCCTCTGGGCTCTTACACCTAGTTTTCTCAACATTAAGGGCTTCCCCGGTGGTGCTAGTGGTAAAGAATCCATCTGCAAATGCAGGGGACTTGAGTTCCACCCCTGGATCAGGAAGATGCCCTGGAGAAGGAAATGACAACCCGCTACAGTAGTCTTGCTTCAGAAATCTCATGGACAGAGGAGACTGGCAGGATACAGTCCATGGGGCTGCAAAGAGTTGGACGTGACTTCACTTTGACTAAACAACAACTAATGACATAATGGTGTGTACTTGTTGACTCTTCTTTTGTTGACTCACATTTATTCACTCTCTCCATCACGGAGGTGCAGAACCTTCCTTGTAGAGCAAGGATAGTGTCCTTCCCATTTTGCTTCACACCCTCAGTACCTGGCAGAGTTCAGTTCAGTTCAGTCACTCAGTCGTGTCCGACTCTTTGTGACCCCATGAACCGCAGCATGCCAGGCCTTCCTGTCCATCACCAACTCCCAGAGTCCACTCAAACCCACGTCCATTGAGTTGATGATGCCATGCAACCATCTCATCCTCTGTCATCCCCTTCTCCTCCTGCCCTCAATCTTTCCCAGCATCAGGGTCTTTTCAAATGAGTCAGCTCTTCACATCAGGTAGCCGAAGTATTGGAGTTTCAGCTTCAACATCAGTCCTTCCAATGAACGCCCAGGACTGGTCTCCTTTAGGATGGACTGGTTGGATCTCCTTGCAGTCCAAGGGACTCTCAAGAGTCTTCTCCAACACCACAGTTCAAAAGCATCAATTCTTTGGGGCTCAGCTTTCTTTATAGTCCAACTCTCACATCCGTACATGACCACTGGAAAAACCATAGCCCTGACTAGATGGACCTTTGTTGACAAAGTAATGTCTTTGCTTTTTAATATGCTGTCTAGACTGGTCATAACTTTCCTTCCAAGGAGTAAGCATCTTAATTTCCTGGCTGCAGTCACCATCTGCAGTGATTTTGGAGCCCAGAAAAATAAAGTCAGCCACTATTTCCCCATCTATGGCCGCACCATTTCATACCTGGCAGAGTAGTCACTCCATAAATAATGTGAGCACTGAATGTAGGAGGGAGGGGCCGGCCAGAAGCCGTGCCACCCACAGGACCACTGTGCCAGGAGCCAAGAGAAACAGGCTTCACACCCCGCTCTTCGCCACTAGCAGCTGTGTGCTTGCCACTTACCTTTGATTTCCTCCCCCCCCCCACCCCCACCCTTTCATCTCTCTAAAACAAGGAGGATTCACTCTCTGCGTTGGGAGCCTCTTGCAAAGGCCTGAGGTCCTTTCAGAGGAGTCTCTTGCTTCTTAGGAAATGCGTGTTTTCCTGGCCCCCGGACTGTTACTATCTTTCCCCCTGCGTGCTCCTTTTAGTATTTAATGGCAGCTGCTGAATTATTTAACTGCGTGAGTGTTCGGGGGACCGCGTTTGAAGGGCAAATAAGATAACAAATGAAGCAATGCTGTGGCATCATTCTTTCTGCTGCCGGGGATTCGGGAGCTTTTATTTTTCTTGGGCATCTTGACTTTCCCAACAGAAAGAGTAAAACAAATCACATACACAAATCACAACCCGCCCTCCCCGCCCGCCCCCACCAAGCCCTGCCAGAGCCGCTGCGGCCAAACGGGAGCGATTTTAAATGAGAAGATTATAGTCACGGCTAATGGAGCAGGAGCGAGAAACACTTGTCCCGGGCTGGCGGCACCAAATACCCCTTATCACCTCGGAGAGCGTTATTATTTTAATGTTAAACGCAGTAAATTGCAAACTAGTAAAGTCACAGTCAGCCCCCTCTGGTTGCCCGGTACCAGGCGCGTGCATTAATACGCTTGCCTTATTGTGAGGTTTCTCATCCGCCCGAGTCCCGTTCACAGCCTTTATCTCTTTTGGTACCTTCTGTGGAACTGTGTAATAAAGTCTCCTTTTTTAAAGTACAATTCGTTTCCCCCAACCCTATTCTTCCCGGGCTTTTATGACTCACAATTGACAAAGGCCTCGCTAATGGAAATGCAAATTCCCTACCTGTCAAAGACTGAGAATGCCTTCCAAAACAGTGGCTGGTGGGGCAGAAAGTACATTAGCATCAGCCCTTGTGGGTTGGGTGAGGGTGGGGATGGGGGTCTTGGGGGGGGGGGGTGCTGTGGAGAAGCCACTTCCCAGGAATTTGTGGGATAAACATGTTTGTTTGATGCTGGGGTGTAAATAAAACAGGTGTGGTCAGAGCCCCTGTGCAGACAGGACAATTCGGGAATTTCAAACTTTTGCATCCCTCTGGTTTCAGCCCATGTATTATTCAGATTCAGATCACCCGACACTGCTGTTATGAGGGCTTTGATTTGGGGACCACGAAGGTCGGGGGCCTTGATGTCTCTTGCTGGCTTTCCTGGGGATGTCCCCTGTTGTGAGGCTGTCTTGGGACCCGACACGTCTGAACCGTCGTTCCTGCCCCTTCTCCTCATCCTCTTCTCTTGCTATTATTATTTGACTGTGTGTGTACTTGCGTGCACAAGAACACTGATTGAAATATGGTCTTTGCCTGAAATTTTAGTGGAGAGCAGGGCTGACTTCCTCTATGAGCCTGCCAGGGCTTGTCGACTGGGGAAAAAAAAAAAAAGGCATAACCTAAAAGTTGAGAATTTTGTTTTGTTCAGCAGACAAACTGAGGACCGAAGCCTGGGGGTATGAACTAAAAGAGATACACAAGTCGAGAGAGGCGAGTTAAGTTTTGTTTGAGGCAAAATGAGGACTGCAGCCTGGGATACAGGGCCTGAGAGAGTTCTGGGAGACTGCTCCAAAGAGGCAGCGGGGAAGGTCAATATATAAAATTATGGTGAAGGGGGAGCTCAATACAATTATGCACTCATTTTACAAAAGGATTTTTGCTAGTCAAGAGGATCTGATGTCATCATGAAGGGATTTAGTGCTTTTCTAGACATGAGGAGGTGCAAGGATTGGGATCATAAAATCTGTTTCTGAAGAAAAAAAAAACAATCCAACTATGTAATGACCTGTCCACCAGATTCCTTGGAGCACAGACTGCCTCACTCCACCCTGGATTCTGCAGGTATTGAAGGTCAGCAGCTGCCGCTGCGCAGGGTTCAGTCTCCACAGAGGCAGGTGGCAAATGCCCTTGTTCAGTCCTTGGCAATGCGCTTGGCAAGTGCCAATCTGTAGTTGACAGGGCCCCCTTGTGGTCATGAATTCAACCATACGTGGGGAGCCTTTTCATGGCCATCTTGTCCCGTGTTGCTAGGAAGACTCACTCCCAGTTCTGAAGGGTTTTTTTTTTGCTGGTAGACCACTCAATGTGCTATTACTGGACTAGGTCTTGATAGTCAAAGATCTCCGGACACCTGTCTTGTAGTTATGTCCCAGGAAAATATTCCCTCTCGTTGCATCTCCCCATATCTAGAGTTACACTATTACAATCATTGATCACATACATTTGATCAATAGCTTCAAGTCTAGTTATCATTGTTTTCTGCACATTCCGGGGAGAAGCTCATTTCACTGGAGGCTCAAGTCATACACTTGGTAATAAAAGAGACAATAATCTTGAACAACAGGCAATATACAAATAATATAGCTAATAACATTAGTGGAATTATAAGTTAATATTTCAGCCATGAGCCTCCCATACCATACCAGTTTTTTGTTTTGGTTTTTAATAAAAGATTGTCAAGAGTATGGAATGAATCACTTAAGGCAGAAATCTAATTTTTCATATGGTCCAACAAATGAGTTATATTAGAGGATTCATCAGGTATGAGAAAACATGCAGTTTGAATTATGGCCCAGGTGCTTCCTTGAGATGCTATAAGGATGTCAAGGGCCATGCAGTTTTGTAGCACCACCTTCCTCATCATAGAGACCTCAGAGTTCAGTAGACTAATAGCCTGGTTACTATCATTTAAAGCTTATTGAGTGAAAGTTCTTAAGGCTTCAATATGAACAGTTACATCCTCCAATCCTGTTGAAAGCACACACACAAAAAAATAGCTGCTAAATGGTCATACCAGTAGAATATAGATCTCTTGACTCATTGAGCTCACACAATGTTAGATTGGCTCAAGTTGCCTCTAATTTATTACATATATGACCTTGAGTTCATGGGAATCCCAGGTTGCACCTTCCTATTCATCCTGCTAGAAGCCAAGCCATAAATTAGTACCGCAAATCAGCTGAGTTCCATACCAATCACTCTCTAAGGGTAATAGTAGGCATAGTTAATAAGGCACCCAGCCTAGTTTTATAATATTACTAGGTTGATCATTTGGGCTTCCGTGGTGGCTCAGATGGTAAAGAATCCACTTGCAATGTAGGAGACCTGAGTTTGATCCCGAGTTGGGAAGATCACCTGGAGGAGATCATGGCAACCCACTCCAGTATTCTTGCCTGGAGAATCTCATGGACAGAGGAGCTTGGTGGGCTACAGTCCACAGGGTCGCAGAGAGTTGGACATGACTGAGTGACTAAGCACACAGGTTGATTATTTTAGTATGATTTAATTGTTCCCAACATAGAGGAACTTTTAAATTTGAATGACCATAACCTGTTGTTAACCATGGATTATAGAGCCATCCCATAAATGTGGGAGTTTTCCTTTTAGTAGACAAGAGGTTACAGTTTTTGACTGAGCCTTGGTTCATCACTCTGAGTTTGAGTGTCCCTAAAAGTAAACTTGTAAGGCTTCCTCAGACAACCATTTTGCCTTTTTGCATTTCTTTTCCATGGGGATGGTCTTGATCCCTGTCTCCTGTACAATGTCACGAAACTCCATCCATAGTTCATCAGGCTCTCTGTCTATCAGATCTAGTCTCTTAAATCTATTTCTCACTTCCGCTGTATAGTCATAAGGGATTTGATTTAGATCATACCTGAATGGTCTAGTGGTTATCCCTACTTTCTCCAGTTTAAGTCTGAATTTGGCAATAAGGACCTGCCTCTTGAAAAACCTGTATGCAGGTCAGGAAGCAACAGTTAGAACTGGACATGGAACAACAGACTGGTTCCAAATAGGAAAAGGAGTACGTCAAGGCTGTATATTGTCACCCTGCTTTTTTAACTTATATGCAGAGTACATCATGAGAAACGCTGGGCTGGATGAAGCACAAGCTGGAATTAAGATTGCCAGGAGAAATATCAATAACCTCAGATATGCAGATGACACCACCCTTATGGCAGAAAGTGAAGAGGAACTAAAAAGCCTCCTGATGAAAGTGAAAGAGGGGAGTGAGAAAGTTGGCTTAAAACTCAACATTCAGAAAACTAAGATCATGGCATCTGGTCCCATCACCTCATGGGAAATAGATGGGGAGACAGTGGAAACAGTGTCAGACTTTATTTTTTTGGGCTCCAAAATCACTGCAGATGGTGACTGCAGCCATGAAATTAAAAGACGCTTACTCCTTGGAAGGAAAGTTATGACCAACCTAGATAGCATATTGAAAAGCAGAGACATACTTTGCCAACAAAGGTCCATCTGGTCAAGGCTATGGTTTTTCCAGTGGTCAAGTATGGATGTGAGAGCTGGACTGTGAAGAAAGCTGAGCGCCAAAAAATTGATGCTTTTGAACTATGGTGTTGGAGAAGACTCTTGAGAGTCCCTTGGACTGCAAGGAGATCCAACCAGTCCATCCTAAAGGAGATCAGTCCTGGGTGTTCATTGGAAGGACTGATGTTGAAGCTGAAACTCCAATACTTTCGCCACATCATGTGAAGAGTTGACTCGTTGGAAAAGACCCTGATGCTGGGAGGGATTGGGGGCAGGAGGAGAAGGGGATGACAGAGGATGAGATGGCTGGATGGCATCACCGACTCAATGGACATGAGTTTGAGTAAACTACAGGAGTTTGTGATGGACAGGGAGGCCTGGTGTGCTGTGATTCATGGGGTCGCAAAGAGTCCGTTCGGACATGACTGAGCGACTGAACTGAACTGAACTGAAAAGCAAACTTAAATATATTGCCAGGGTCAGAGCAGTTATTATTAATTGGCCAGGTGAGAGGATCCCATCTAGCAATATCATGAATAGACAGAACAGGACTGAACTCTCTTCTAAAATGCACTTCCTGTGTTAGTCACTCAGTCATGTGACTCTTTGTGACCCCATGGTCTGTCCATGGAATTCTCTAGGCAAGAATACTGGAGTGGGAAAGTGCCATTCCCTTCTCCAGGGGGATCTTTCTGAACCAGGGATTGAACCCAGGTCTCCCGCATTGCAGGCAGATTCTTTCCCACCTGGGCTACAAGGTAAGCCCAATAAACTTCCTAAGGGGTGTGCTGTCAGAGCCCTGAGGGGAGAAATCCACCAAGGTAACCCAAAGTACTAGACACAGGAAACTGCCCACAAACCCAACAATTGGGCTGAATCTTAAACTAGCATGGGATCATGTCCATGATAGAAAACATTTGGTTTATATGCTAAGGTCCAGAAAGTCAAGAAAGCGTTATAAATGATCATATGAATCAGGTCCAGCATCTTGGGCAAGCTGTCTACTTCTGATATCGTCTGCTTCTCATCCTAATATACTACAGTTTCCTCAGTTTGAACCTTGTTTTAGGGTGAGTTTGAGGTCAGCAGTCCTCTGTATAGGCCAGCTCACAGCTCACTGTGCCTGAGCTAGTTAAGAGTACCCGATAAAAAGGTCCTTCCATCCAGGTTAGAGACAGTTCCTTAAATTATGTGTTTTTCCTGTCTTGGTTGCAGGTCATGAGGCATCTGATCTTTATCCAAAGATAGATTACTGAGATAAGCTTCAGAAAGAAACTTTGAATGTCCTTTAATAATTCAATTAAATTTTACATTACTATAACATAACAGCAAAGAACTTTCCAGGAAATGAGTCTTAGTAGATACAGATGTCTATTAACAAACTGGGATTTAACATTCACTGAAACATCTTTTTCTCTCTAAAATTACCCTTGTTTTTACCAAAATAACCAAATTGAGACTAGTTTGCGAAATATGTCTAGTCTCAATAAACTTGGCATGATGATTTATTTAATCATAATTGATCATAGACTTTTTTTGCTTTGCTGGAACTTTTATCGGGTCTCAGACAGAACTTTTAAAATAAAATCTTTCAGGGCAAGGAAAGTCATGCAAAAGGCTTACCACAGATTTTGCCTAACGGATCTAGGTGAATTCCTTCCTTCTCAAGGTCTCCAAAATTTCTTGCAATTTTTGTATCTGTTAGTGAGATAATGTTTCTAACTTACCTGATAAAGTTACTGGAAATTTAAGAGTTTCCAATCTCTGGAGGGGTCAGATAGAGAGAAAAGATAAATGTTTCAGTATTCACCAAATTACTATAATTAGTTTGAGAGGAAGGTTTTCCTTACATCTGGAAAACACGGATTCAAACCAGTGATGTTTCAGATAGAAACCATAAAAGTTGAAAGCATATTTACCAGTTCATTCAGTCCTTTTGTTAACCTTTGTGAAGGCATCAGGTTTCCCATTAGAATTCTTTAATTTCTTCCAGTTCAGAAACTGGTATTTATCCCAAGTCCTCTCTATAAATCTTTTCTCTCTCTTTTATTATTATTATTTTGGATTTATTTATTTTTAATGGAAGGATACAGCATTGCACTGGTTTCTGAAGTGAAGTGTTAGTCTCTCAGTCGTGTCCAACTCTCTGTGACCCCGTGGACCAGGGCTTGCCAGGCTTTTCTATCCATGGGATTCTCAGGCAAGAATACTGGAGTGGGTTGCCATTTCCTTCTCCAGGAGATCTTCCTGACCCAGGGATTGAACCTGGCTCTCCTGCACTGAAGGCCGACTCTTTACCATCACAGCCACCCAGGAAGCTCTCTGGGAAATGTTGGTTTCTATCAACCATCAATAGGCTTACCCATGCCCCCTTCCACTTGAACATCCCTCCCACTGCCTCCCCATCCAGCACATTCCCATTGGCTATCTATTTAAAAGTAAACTTAATTAAATTTGTTTTTAAACTTGGCCCTAACCACATTCAACAGAGAAGACAATGGCACCCCACTCCAGTACTCTTGCCTGGAAAATCCCATGGACAGAGGAGCCTGGTAGGCTGCAGTCCATGGGGTCGCTGAGAGTCGGACATGACTGAACGACTTCACTTTCACTTTTCACTTTCATGTGCTGGAGAAGGACATGGCAACCCACTCTAGTGTTCTTGCCTGGAGAATCCCAGGGATGGGGGAGCCTGGTGGGCTGCCATCTATGGGGTTGTACAGAGTCGGACACGACTAAAGTGACTTAGCAGCAGCAGCAACCATATACAAAACTTTTCTCAGGGTTCACTTTCCACAAACCTAATCACTTTCTGTACGCATTACTTTGTTCTCCCATCCTTAAACAGCCACCTGTAAGTTAGACCTACTTCCTTTTCCCTTCATAAAATGTAATTCCTTTCCTCATATCTTCTTTATCAAAAACACATGTCCTACTTTCCTTAAGCAACCAGGAACTGACCTTTATATTAGCATTCTATAGACTGGTGAACATAATACCAGTAATAATTCTGAAGAAACTTTTAAAATAGAAAACATGTCAGGATGGCACCAAAATTATTCATTAATAGTCCAAAATCTCTTTAGTTTCTTTGTAAGAAGAAATTAGTTTTCAGTAGTCAGTGTTTCAGAATCTTATTTTATTTGGAAATGATCTAGCTGTTCTTAAACTTTCATCACTTAGTTTAGCATAACTCTAGAAATTCAGGTTACCAAAATCTGGAGAGACTATTTTAGACAGACATTTCTAAAGCATAATTACTCTTAATAGCGTTTATCTAAAATCTCATATTTCATTTACATTTTTTGAAAGTTTCTTAACTTGAGGAACTTTCCTTGCTGACAAACTTGTAACAGATATAACAATATTTAATTTATATTAAACCTAGGAACAATGAAAATATTCTGCTTAATGTTAATGACTCTTAGACAAGTCTATATTTGTTAGATCAACAAACAAACACTAATACCAGGTATTTAATACTGAATATTTCCCAGTTCAAGTAAACCTGAAATTCATTTAGATTTATTCTCTTGTATTTAGAATTCTTTGATTTATAAGCACTTACTTTTCTTTGTTATTGTTGTTCAGTCCCTAAGTTGTATCCAACTCTTTGGGACACCATGGGCTTCCCTGTCCTTTGCTATTTCCCAGAATTTGATTAAACTCATGTCCATTGAGTCAGTGATGCCATCCGACCATCTCACCCTCTGTTGCCCCCTTCTCCTCCTGCCTTCAATCTTTCCCAGCTTCAGGGTCTTTTCACCTGATCTTCGCATCAGGTGGACAAAGTATTGGAGCTTCAGCATCTGTCCTTACAATGAATATTTAGGGTTGATTTCCTTTAGTATTGACTGGTTTAATCTCCTTGCAGTCCAAGGGATGTTCAAGAGTCTTCTGCAGTACCAGAAGCCTCAGTTCTTTGGCTCTCAGCCTTCTTAATGGTCCAATTCTTACATCCATACATGATGACTAGAAAAACCATAGGTTGAACTAGACAGACCCTTTGTCTACAAAGTGATGTCTCTGCTTTTTAATACACTGTTTAGTTTTGTCTTAGCTTTTCTTCCAAGGAGCAAGCATCTTTTAATTTTGTGGCTGCAGTCACTGTCCACAGTGATTTTTGAGCCCAAGAAAATAGTCTGTCACTGTTTCCACTTTTCCCCCATCTATTTGCCATGAAGTGATGGGACCAGATGACATAATCTTAATTTTTTGAATATTGACTTTCAAGCCAACTTTTTCACTCTCCTCTTTTACCTTCATTAAGAGATTCTTTAGTTCCTCTTCACTTTTTGCCATTAAAATGGTATCATCTGCATATCTGAGGTTGTTATTTCTCCTGGCAATCTTGATTCTAGCTTGTGAGTCATCCAGGCCAGCATTTTGTATCATGTACTCTGCATAGGAATTAAATAAGCAGGTGACAATATACAGTCTTAATGTACTCCTTTCCTATTTTGGAATCAGTCTGTTGTCCATGCCAGGTTCTAACTGTTGCTTCTTGTCCTGCATACAGGTTTCTCAGGAGGCTGGTAATGTGGCCTGGTATTGCCATGTCTTTATTCCACAGTTTGCTATGATCCAAACAGCAAAGACTTTAGCATAGTCAATGAAGCAGCAGTAGATCTTTTTCTGGAATTCTCTTGCTTTTTCTATGGTCCAGCAGCTGTTGTCAATTTGATCTCTGGTTCCTCTGTCTTTTTTAAATCCAGTTTGGACATCTGGGAGTTCTCGGTTCATGTACTGTTGAAGCCTTGCTTGAAGGATTTTGAGCATGATATTGCTAGGATGTGAAATGAGTGCAATTTTATGGTAATTTGAGCATTCTTTGGCATTGACTTTCTTTGGGATTGGAATGAAAACTGACCTTTTCCAGTCCTGTGGCCACTGCTGAGTTTTCCAAATTTGCTGGCACAATGAGTTCAGCATTTTAACAGCATCATCTTTTAGGATTTGATAAAACAGTTAGAAATCCATCACTTCCACTAGCTTTGTTCACAGTACTGCTTCCTAAGGCCCACTTGACCTCACACTCCAAGACGTCTGGCTCTAGGTGAGTGACTACACCATCATGGTTACTGGGGTCATTAAGAGTGTTTTTTGTCCAGTTCTTCCGTGTATTCTTCTACCTCTTCTCAATCTCCTCTGCTTCTCTTAGGTCCTTTCCATTTCTGTCCTTTATTGCACCTATCTTTGCATGAAGTGTTCCCTTGGTATCTCCAATTTTCTTAAAGAGATCTTTCCCATTCGATTGTTTTCCTTTGTTTGCATTGATCAGTTAAGAATGCTTTCTTAGTACAGCCACTATGGAAAACAGTGTGGAGATTTCTTAAAAAACTGGAAATAAAACTGCCATATGACCCAGCAATCCCACTCCTGGGCATACACACTGAGGAAACCAGATCTGAAAGAGACACGTGCACCCCAATGTTCATCGCAGCACTGTTTAAAATAGCCAGGACATGGAAGCAACCTAGATGCCCATCAGCAGATGAATGGATAAGGAAGCTGTGGTACATATACACCATGGAATATTACTCAGCCGTTAAAAAGAATTCATTTGAATCAGTCCTAATGAGATGGATGAAACTGGAGCCCCTTATACAGAGTGAAGTAAGCCAGAAAGATAAAGATCATTACAGCATACTAACACATATATGTGGAATTTAGAAAGATGGTAACGATAACCCTATATGCAAAACAGAAAAAGAGACACAGATGTACAGAACAGACTTTTGAACTCTGTGGGAGAAGGTGAGGGTGGGATGTTTCGAAAGAACAGCATGTATATTATCTATGATGAAACAGATCACCAGCCCAGGTGGGATGCATGAGACAGGTGCTCGGGCCTGGTGCACTGGGAAGACTCAGAGGAATCAGGTGGAGAGGGAGGTGGGAGGGGGGATCGGGATTGGGAATACGTGTAAATCTATGGCTGATTCATATCAGTGTATGACAAAACCCACTGAAATGTTGTGAAGTAATTAGCCTCCAACTAATAAAAAAATAAATAAATAAATAAAATCCACTGTGAAAAAAAAAAAAAAAAAAAGAATGCTTTCTTATCTCTCCTTGCTATTCTCTGGAACTCTGCATTCAGATGGATATATATTTCTCCTTCTCCTTTGCCTTTCACTTCTCCTCTTAGCTATTTGTAAGGCCTCCTCAGACAGCCACTTTGCCTTCTTGCATTTCTCTTCATGGGGATGGTTTTGGTCACCACCTCTTGTACAGTGTTATGAACCTCTGTCCATAGTTTTTCATGCACTCTGTCCACTAGAGCTAGTCCTTTGAATCTATTAATCACCTCCACTGTATAATCATACGGGGTTTGATTTGGGTCATACCTGAATGGTCTAGTGGTTTTCCAAACTTTCTTCAATTTGAGCCTGAATTTTGTAATAAGGAGCTGATGATCTGAGCCACAGTCAGCTCCTGGTCTTATTTTTGCTGACTGTATAGAGCTTCTCCATCTTTGGCATCAAAGAATATAATCAATTTGATTTTGGTATTGACTGTCTGGTGATGTCCATGTATAGAGTCATCACTTGTGTTGTTGGAAGAGGGTGTTTGCTATGACCAGTGCATTCTCTTGGCAAAACTCTGTTAGCCTTTGCCCTGCTTCATTTCATACTCCAAGGCCAAACTTCCCTGTTACTCCAGGTATCTCTTGACTTCCTACTTTTGCATTACAGTCCCCTATGATGAAAAGGACATCTTTTTTTGGTGTTAGTTCTAGGAGGTCTTGTAGGTCTTTATAAAATTGTTTAACTTCAACTTCTTTGGCATTAGTGGTTGGGGCATAGGCTTGGATTACTGTGATATTGAATGGAAATAACCAAGATCATTCTGTCATTTTTGAGATCACACCCAAGTACTGCATTTCAGACACTTTTAGAGCTCTTTTACAAACCAGTCTCAGCAATCAGCAATATTATCCAAAAACACATATTGAGACATACATATATCCAAATAGACACACCAAGAGATCTCATAGCTTTTGTTTTCCAAACCTAGTTATGAATCAGATATTACAATATGAAAAATATCTACTTCTGCTTCATTGACTATGCTAAAGACTTTAACTGTATGGATTACAACAAACTGGAAAATTCTTAAAGAGTGGGAATACCTGACCACCTTACCTGCTTCCTGTGAAACCTGTATGCAGGTCAAGAAGCAACAGAACTGGACATGGAAAAATGGGCTGGTTCAAAATTGAGAAACATTCTGTCAGCTGAGTAGAGGAAGCAAGAGTTTGTCCGATGCAGACCAGAGAGTTGTCCGTCCATTCTGTAGATAAGGGAAATAGGCATAGAAAAGCTAAGGCAATGGACTACTTCATAGTAGCACCAGTCAGGGTCATATTTAAATCACCCAGCATAAGCAGAGTTCACTGAATTCCAAGAGCAAGGATGAGAGCAAAGAAGACAGTAGTTATCTACATTTACCAGAGCATTACTCTGTGGGCTTTCCTGGCGGCTCAGATGGTAAAGAATGTGCCTGCAATCGGGGAGACCTGGGTTCAATCCCTCGATGGGAAGATCCCCTGGAGGAGGGCATGGCAACCCACTCCAGTATTCTTGCCTGGAGAATCCCCATGGACAGAGGTGCCTGGTGGGCTACAGTCCATGGGATCGCAAAGAGTTGGACATGACTGAGCGACTAAGCAAAATACAGCACAATATTACTCTGAGTGGATTGAGTGCTGGGAAGCATAAAGAAGGTAGTTGCTATGGGTACTTAGCTTAGGGTCTGAGAAGATTTTTGGCCTTTTTGAATAGCAGCTTCAGGTCTTCTGGAGGCTCACTTATCCACCTGGGATTTTCAGGCTGTCCTGGGTCCTCTGCATCCTGTGGAGACTTGGAGGAGGGGATGGATTCACAGGGATGGCCAGAAGGTGGGTCCTCAGGTTCCTGTGACATATCAGTGGGGACAACTTTAAACCTGGACAGATGAACCTAACTGGCGACCCCCTGGAGTTTGACTGCCCTCGGGGTGCTCAGCAGAACTTGGTAAGGGCCCTTCCATTTGGGTAGAAGCTAGTTGCTGGGGGACTCATTCTTCCCAGCCTTTAAAAGTACCCAGTGTCCAGGTTTTGCTGCAGGATAAGGGGGACTGGCATCTGGAGAGGGCCGCACTCTGTTGCTATATTCCTGTATAGCTTTCTGGAACTGGCCCAGATTTATAATGTATGCAAGATGAGCCTGGATTTCTGGGTCAGTTAGCATGTCCAGAGTAGTGAGGAATGGCCTTCCATATGTCATTTCGAAACGGCTTAACTTAGTGGTTGTTTTAGGAGCTGCCCTGACCCTTAAGAGGGCTACTGGCAGAAGGCGATACCACGACTCTTGATGTTCCCTGACAGTTTGTCCAAGGTTTTCTTTAGCGTATGATTAGCCTGTTGCACTTTTCCGGAGGACTGAGGTCTTCAGGATGAATAGAAATGGCATTTAATTCCTAAAGCCTGCAAACATTGTCATGTGACACCTTTGCTACAAACAAAGGTCCATTGTCACTCTGAAGGTGGCAAGGAGTGCCTCAGTACTTCCATTGCCTTCTCTGCTCTAGTAGCAAAGGCTTCTATCCATCCAGTAAAGGTATCTATAAAGACTAATAAGTGTATCTATAAAGACTAATAAATGTTTGAAGCCCTGGAAGGGCATCTGAGTGACATCTCTTTGCCATTCCTCTCCTGGGTGAATCACTCGACTCTGGGCTGGGGGAGGCTTGATGTTGCCTCCTGGGTTGTGGGTGGTGCAAAGGGCACAGGCTCAAGTGACTCTTCTAATCGTTTCCGGGAGCCCTTTCCCTGTAAAAAGTTGGAAAACTATCATGGACGTTGCATCTCTCCCCAGATGCAAAGAATCGGTAGCCCTTTAATAATGTTCCACTGATCACACAGAGGTATGAGCAATTTCTGATATGCGCCACCAGCCATCTGTTCCCTTCATTCCCCCTCTGTCTCATGCCTAGTTCTCTTCGGAAGTTGAGGACCTGGTAGTATAAGATTAGAACGGGTAAGGGGTGGGATTAGAGCCATTTCGTTTATGGGCATCTGGGCTGTTTTCTTAGCTTCTGGATCTGCTCTGTCGTCTCCCTGGATAACTTAGGAAATTTCCTTTTGGTGCCCATGGCAGTGGATGACTGCTACCTGCTTTGGTTTTAGGAACACTTCTATGAGGTGTAAGATTTCAGTCTCACACTTTATAGGAGAGATTTTTTTGCATTTAGAAGTCCTCTCTCTCTCCAGGGACTTCCCTGGTGGCTCAGATGGTAAAGAATCTGCCTGTAATGTGGGAGACCTGCATTTGATCCCTGGGTTGGGAAGATCCCCTGGAGGAGGGAATGGCAATCCACTCTAGTATTCTTGCCTGGAGAATTCCGTGCACTGAGGAGCCTGGAGCCTGGGGGGCTACAGTCCATGGGTCGCAAAGAGTTGAACATGACTGAGCGATTAACACACACATGTGCTCTCTCTAGATAGCTGCAAGGGCTTGTAGAACAAGGAAGGCATAATTTGAGTCTGTGTATATATTGACAACCTTTCCTTCTCCTAGGGTTAAGGCTCAGGTTAGAGCTAGCAGTTCAGCCTTTTGGGCTGAGGCGTTAGTTGGCAAAGGTTTTGCTTCTCTGATGCCTTGTGTGCTCACAATAGCATACCCTGCCCTTCTGATTCTATATCTAATCAAACCACTACCGTCAGTAAAACATTCCTCCTCAGGGTTTTCTTTGGCTTGATTTGTTAGATCGGACCTACAGGAATAGACTTGGTCCAAGGTTTCAAGGCATGAATGTATTAGCTCTGTTTCCTTAGCAGGCATCAACGTAGCTGGGTTAAGGGTGTGACAAGTTTTGAGAGTCCCTTCTGGAGAATCAAGAAGTAAAGCCTGGTATTTAGTAAGACAGCCTCCTGTTAGCCAGTGATGGCCTTTTATCTCTAGGATCCCCTGTACTTGATGAGGGGTCTGGGCTTGCAGTGACTGCCCAAAGGTAAGCTTGTTAGCTTCTTCGACCAATTAGATGATGGCAGCTACTGCTTGGAGGCAGTCAGGCCAGCCTTGGTCATGGAGTCTAGTTACTTGGAGAAGTAGCCTATGGGCTGGGGAACTTCCCCTAGCTGTTGTCCTAACCCCCAGAGCTGTCCCTGTTTTTCAGCTACTTACAAGAAGAATGGCTTGTTTAAATTGGCGAGACCCAGAGCAGGGGCTCCAGTTAGGGCCTGCTTGTTCTTGCTTCCCATTCCAGAGTAAAGTCTCTGTATCTGGGCCTCTGATGGCTTCAGACAGGGGCTTGGCCACTAGCCCAAATCCTGGGATCCCAATTCTGCAGAATCCTGCCATGTCTAGAATGGTACAGAGATGTTTCTTAGTCTTTGGGGGTACTTAGGCTCAATATAGCTAGTTTTCTGTCTGGAGATAGCTGTCTACTCCCCAGGTTTATAATATATCCCAGATCTTTAACCTGTTGCTTTGAAATCTGTGCCTTTTTTCTGAGATACTCTGTAAGCGTGGGTTCCAAAGAAATTAAGAGCTTCATGGGTATTTTGACCTGAGGTCTCCCTTGTGGGGCGACATATTAATATATCATCCACATATTGTATAACAGCACCTTCTCTTAGGTATTTCCTTTAGCTCCTTTCCTAGGGCCTGGGTGAACAAGTGCAGGCTGTCCCGATACCCCTTGAGGCAATGCCATCCAGGTATGTCTGAGTCCGGGTCAGTCCACTCGAGTGCAAATAGTTACTGTGACAAAGGATGAACTGGGATGCAGAAAAAGGCATCCTTGGGATCGAGAACAGTAAACCCGTTAGCATTTTCAGGGACCTGGGCAAGTATCTTGTAAGGATTGACCACAAGGGGATGTGTAGGGATCACAGTCTTGTTTATTGCCCTAAGGGCTCGAGCCATCCTACATTTCCCATTTGGCTTAACAACGGGCAGAATAGGAGTATTGCATGGAGACTGGCAGGACACCAAGAGGCCATTCCTTGGGAATTTATCCATGAGGGGTTGCAAAGCCTTCTTGTGCTTCCAACTTCATAGGATAGTTTTTCTTTGTAGGATAACAGGTTTCTAGTCTAAGGCTAGTTCTCACTGGTTGGGCGTTTATGGCCTTCCAGGGATTCCCTTGTCCCATGCTGAAGGGTCTACTGCTTGTAGAATATGGCTAGGAATAGAATCTTGCTCTTCTGGCTTGTCTGTCTTAGAGTTAAAATAAGGGGCTCCTTGGGGACTCTTAACTGGAATATGTCCCCAGGGGAGCCCAAAAGGCCCCTCCCAAAGACAGAGCTAAGACACTGAGGCACAGTTGGAAAGGCAGGAGAAATCAACCACAGCTCAAATTGGCCAGTGAGAGGTGAAGGGAAAGAATGGGCTTGAGGCTTTCCATTGACACCAGTCACAGTACAGCTTTTGGAGGCGTGAGGTCCCGCATGACAAATTAAGACCGAATAAGTGGCTCTTGTATCAGTTAAGAAATTGATTTTTTGACCTGCCATGTCAAGGACTACCTGGGGTGCCTTGATGGAGATAGACATCTCATTGGGGGGAGCCGCCAGAGTCCCCAGGCCACCTGTCATCCAGCATGATGGCCATCTCGGGAACGGGAGTCCTCCACTTCCCCTTCAGGACTGAGGGCAGTCCCTCTTCCAATGACCTGTTTGTTTGTAGGCAAGACATAGCCTGGGCGGGGCGGGGCGGGGGGCTCTTTCTGGTAATCTTGGGCCCAGTAGCCAGTTGACTTGAATTTGTAGCATTGCCCCTTGCTGGTCTTGCCGCCAGACAGATAGCTGGACTTTCTCGGCCCCCTTGTGTTGTCCTGAGATGGCAAGGCATGGCTGACAGCAATGATTATCAGGTATGCATTAACCCTGGCCTTCCTTTTCTCAGGTTGGGTTCTCTTTTCCTCCTGAGTTTGGTCTCGATTATTAAATACACCCAAAGGCCACATCTAGGAGCTGGGCCATAGGCATCTGTGGGCCAGATTGTAACTTTTGGAGTTTCTGCCTAATATCAGGGGGGGCGGCTGGCTAATAAAGTACTGTCCCAGTAGGGACTGACCTTCGGACGTGGAGGGATCTATGCTGGTATACTTCCTAAATACCTCCACAAGTTGCCCGTGAAAGAGGGCAGGATTTTCCTTTTCTTCCTGGGTCACTCTTTTAACCTTCTCGTAGTTAACTGACTTCTTGATGCACTTTTTCATCCCTTCTAATACACATTGGATCATGTGCTTCCTGGCTTCTGTTCCCTCCTGGGTATTATAATTCCAAGAGAGTTCCTGCTTTGAGACTGCATCTTGGGGCTTCCCTGATGGTTCAGATGATAAAGAGTCTGCCTGCAATGCAGGAGACCTGGGTTCGATCCCTGGGTCAAGAAGATCCCCTGGAGAAGGAAATGGCAGCCCACTCCAACATTCTCGTCTGGGAAATCCCATGGATGGATGGCCTGGTGGGCTACAGTCCATGGGGTCGCGGAGAATCAAACGCGACTGAGTGACTTAACATTTTCACTTGGTAGCTCAGCTGGTAAATAATCCGCCTGCAATACAGGAGAACCCGGTTTAATTCCTGAATCGGGGAGATCCCCTGGAGAAGGGATAGGCTACCCACTCCAGTATTCTTGGGCTTCCCTGGGGGCTCAGATGGTAAAAAAATCTACCTGCAATGTGGGAGACCTGGGTTCAACCCCTGGGTTAGGAGGATCCCCTGGAGGAGCGCATGGGAACCCGCTCCAGTATTCTTGCCTGGAGAATCCCACGGACAGAGGTGCCTGGCGGGCTATAGTCCATGGGGTCGCAAAGAGTCGGACATGACCGAGTGACTAAACACAGCTCCAGTCACAGTATAATGTTTGGGCTGGTCAGCAAGCTGGTCAGCATGCCCCCGGCTGCTGTCCGGATTCCCTGTTTTTCCTTAGGAGTACAGCAGGCAGACAGAACCACTTGCACATCCATCCAAGTTAGATCAGAGACCAGAGTGAGGGCATGAAACTCTTCAAGAAATTTACTGGGTTCTTCAGAAAGTTGGCCCAGTTTCTGTCTACAGTGGGCCAAGTCAGTTAAAGAGAAGGGCACGTGTATGCGATTGTCCCTTCTCCATTTGCCACCTCCGCAAGAGGACATAACCTCTCTGGTTCTGGGTAATAGGAAGCTCCTACTGAGAGTTACCCCAGAGGGACTAGTCTCTGTTTCTTGGGGTAACAGAAGCGCATGGAGGGGAATAAGGAGGTGAAGTTTGGGATGAAGGAGAGAAGCCAGGAGAAAGAGATGATGCAGGAGAAGTGAATGACTTAGGAGGAGAAGGCGGCTCGGGAGAAGTAGAAATACTATTGCGAGCAGGGAGAGCTTAGTCTCCGCGCCGAGAGATGGCAGAGCTTAGTCGGGAGAAGTAGAAATACTATTGCGAGCAGGGAGAGCTTAGTCTCCCCGCCGAGAGATGGCAGAGCTTAGTCGGGAGAAGTAGAAATACTATTGCGAGCAGGGAGAGCTTAGTCTCCGCGCCGAGAGATGGCAGAGCTTAGTCGGGAGAAGTAGAAATACTATTGCGAGCAGGGAGAGCTTAGTCTCCCCGCCGAGAGATGGCAGAGCTTAGTCGGGAGAAGTAGAAATACTATTGCGAGCAGGGAGAGCTTAGTCTCCGCGCCGAGAGATGGCAGAGCTTAGTCGGGAGAAGTAGAAATACTATTGCGAGCAGGGAGAGCTTAGTCTCCCCGCCGAGAGATGGCAGAGCTTAGTCGGGAGAAGTAGAAATACTATTGCGAGCAGGGAGAGCTTAGTCTCCGCGCCGAGAGATGGCAGAGCTTAGTCGGGAGAAGTAGAAATACTATTGCGAGCAGGGAGAGCTTAGTCTCCGCGCCGAGAGATGGCAGAGCTTAGTCGGGAGAAGTAGAAATACTATTGCGAGCAGGGAGAGCTTAGTCTCCCCGCCGAGAGATGGCAGAGCTTAGTCGGGAGAAGTAGAAATACTATTGCGAGCAGGGAGAGCTTAGTCTCCCCGCCGAGAGATGGCAGAGCTTAGTCGGGAGAAGTAGAAATACTATTGCGAGCAGGGAGAGCTTAGTCTCCGCGCCGAGAGATGGCAGAGCTTAGGAGGGGGTCATCCAAAATGTCAGGAGAGTTTTCTGGTTCTCCAGGTTTTAAATTACAAGAGTCATATAGGGCGGGGTTTTGGTAAAGGACCGTGAAAGCCTCAAGATAGGCAATCTCCCTCCCGTTTTCCATTCTGTGGTAATAAAGATCCAGGTTCAGAATGGTGTTGTAATTTAGAGCCCCGTTCTCAGGCCATTTTTCTCCATTTCCCAACTTATACAAAGGCCAGACACTGCTGCAATATGACTTTAAGTTTTCTCCTTTTTTAACCCTTTGATTTTAAATAATTTCCAGTTCTTAAGTGTTTCTTCAGGCCTGGAAGGAGATCCTCCCACCTTGAGTAACCTTCACTCCCAGGTTTTGGCACCGGATGATTTTGGACACACACAACAGTAAGTGGCAGCTGGAAGCAGGGTCTTAGTTTCCCAGACCCGGAGTCCTAACCACTGGACCACAGGAGCCAGCAGTTGGGGCTGAGGTCCCTAGTCTTGCCTGCCTAGTCAAGAATGAATTCAGGCAAGGAGGCAGAAGATAAAGAGTAAAAAGTCAAAAGTTTATTGAAAGGAAAAGTACATGTGGAAAGGTGCATGGGTGAGCTCAAAGAGAGTCTTGCCTTTGGGAAGTTCAAATCCTTTATAAGGGGGCGGTTCTCTGGGTCTTTGTCTTCCCTCAGGCCAATGACCTTGCTTTGTTCCCCCCTGGTTAATTTGTCTCAGTACCTTCCCCTGGGGTGTGGACACACACCTTAGCCAAGATGGATCTCAAAGTGAAGGCTTCTGGGAGGAGCAAGACTCATTATGGCCTGGAATTATCCTCTGACTTTTGACTCCTTTCTGTTCATGTGTAGTGTCTACCTTATCTTTCACTCAGGGTTTTTTCTTCTCTTTGACCGTGCCGTGATTATTGCCTTGAGGTGTTAACAAGAGACAGAGACTAGCTAGTTACTGTGTTTTTCTTGTTACTTCCAAATGTAAGTGCAAATTGGGGGCTGGTTATAAAATCTTCAACTGGAATCCACCTATCTCTTATCTCAGGAAATGCAAAGAAGAGGCTGGCTGATTGTAAATGTCCAACCTGGATATCAGAACCTTTTGATATCCTTTCAAGCTAAAAAAGGCTGCTATCACTGACTCTTCCAGGTTGCAGGTCTAGTGGGACTAGGAAGCCACGTTTGGTGACTTCCACATAGTTTCAAGAAATTTCTTGAAATTTTGTTTCCTGCAAAGGAGTTATTCTATCGTTTCCTCTTTTAGAGGCTTCTAGATACCAATCAAAGTAAGCACGGCCGGACTTTTCTAAAGGTGGGTGCAAAAATATCAATTTTGGAAAATCAAAAGAGCCCCAACTTGGCCATTTTCAGTTGCGATCTCTTTAGTATAACTTCCCCAACTCACTAGGTACTTGCAAGTATGAGCTCTGCACGTATTGTACATGAATATGGCTGGAGTGTTAGACAGAGGCTGGCTTTCTGAAACCCCTCTGTTTCTATTTTTGAGATTCTGTTTCTCACTTTAAGTTGGATTTCAGGGATAAAAATCACTAATGAAATTGCGTGGTGGACCTGTGTGCTGTTGTGAGCTGAACTCCTCCGGGAGTCACCCAGAGTTGTTTCAGGTCCTCTTCATGCCTTGGATTCTCCCTCCAGCAGTCCAAGACCACTGTGTGTGCTCAGGTTGCTGAATGGCCAATACTTAGGTGTGACCCCCAGAGGAGCAAGTATTTTAATTATGGAGTGGGTTTCCCTATGGGACCGCTATACCGAATGAGGACCAGGCCTCTACCACTCCTGAAATTTTCTTAGTCACCTGAGAAAACTGTGACTGGGTGGAGTCTTGTCCCTTTTCCTTGGAGCAAAGCTCTCATATATTCTCCTCACTTTTATCTCAACAAATTCCATAAAGGCAGTCTAACTGAGGAAAAGTGTAGGATTGGCCTCTTACCTAACCACTCAGCCAAGACCACTTAGTCTCCTAAGACAGAGCGACCTCAGCATCTTTCAGCCGAGCCACCAGTGTTCCTGGATTTTTTTCACTAGAACACCCTCCCCCGCTGAGTACCTTTCCACTGGGTGGGTATTCCCTGGCATCTTTCAGGTAGCCCCCCACCCAGTATCTTTCGACTGGGTGGGAATTTCTCAGTATCTTTCAACCGAGTCCCACTCAGTGTCTAGACCATGAGTGGGTCTGTCCCCGATATTTCACCCGCCCCACCCCAGTATCTTTCCACCTGGGAGGGGGCTGGTAACCTGCTCCACTTCCAAATCAAACTCAGACTCTCAAGCAGTATGGGAGATTCGAGAGCCAGGAGAGACTTACCCAAACTCACCTTCACTCCCGGAGGAGGTGGATGGTGCAAGTGGCCGCTGCTGGTACCAAAGCTCTGGTTCCTTGTGGAATTCAGGAGAAGGAAGGCAGTCCACTCTGGGCTGCTTCCTCGGTCACCGTAACTCTGGGCTAAAAAAGATACACAACTTGAAAGTGTTAACTTTTATTTGGGGCAAAATGAGGACAGCAGCCTGGGAGCAGCACCTCAGATAGCTCTGAGAGACTGCTCCGGAGGCAGTGGGACAAGGTCAATGTAGAAGAGTTTGCTGAAGAGGGCATTCAGTACAATTTAGCACTTATTTTACAAAAGTTTTTCTGCTAGTCAAGAGGATCTGATGTCACCATAAGGGGTTAGTAGATCTGAGGAAATGCAAGGATTTGTTGCTGTTCAGTCACTCAGTCAGGTCTGACTCGTTCCAGTCCCTGGACTGCAGCACGCCAGGATTCCCTGTCCATCACTATCTCCCAGAGTTTGCTCAAACTCACGTCCATCGAGTTGGTGATGCCATCATCCAACCACCTCATCCTCTGTCATTCCTTCTCCTCCTGCCCTCAGTCCTTCCCAGATCAGGATCTTTTTCAATGAGTCAATTCTTTGCATCAGGTAGCCAAGGTACTGGAGCTTCAGCTTCAGCATCAGTCCTTCCAATGAATATTCAGAGCTGATTTCCTTAAGTATTGACTGATTTGATCTCCTTGCAGTCCAAGAGACTCTCAGGAGTCTTCTCTAGCACAATCATTCGAAAGCCTCAATTCTTGGCACTCAGCCTTCTTTATGATCCAAATCTCACATCCATACGTGACTACTGGAAAAACAATAACTTGGACTATTTGGACCTTTGTTGGCAAAGTAATGTCTCTGCTTCTAATATGCTGTCTAGGTTTGTCATAGCTTTTCTTCCAAGGAGCAAACACCTTTTAATTTCATGACTGCTGCCACCATCTGCAGTGATTTTGGAGACCAGTAAAATAATGTCTGTTATTGTTTTCACATATTTCCCATCTGTTTGCCATGAAGTGATGGGACTCAATGCCATGATCTTAGTTTTTTGAATGTTCAGTTTTAACCCAGCTTTTTCACTCTCCTCTTTCACACTCATCATGAGGCTCTTTAGTTCCTCTTCACCTTCTGCCATGAGGGTGGTGTTATCTGCATATCTGAAGTTATTGATATTTCTCCCAGCCATCTTGATTCCAGCTTGAGCTTCATCCAGCCCAGCATTTCACATGATGTACTCTGCATAGAAGTTAAATAAGCAGGGTGACAATATCCCTCCTTGATGTTATCCTTCCCCAATTTTGAATCTGTGCATTGTTCTATGTCAGGTTCTTTCCAATTTTAGTATATGTGCTGCTGAAGTGAGCACTCTATGTCAGGTTCTAACTGTTGTTTCTTGACCTGCACACAGGTTTCTCAGGAGGCAGGTAAGATGGTCTGGTGTTCCCATCTCTTTAAGAATTTTTTTACAGTTTGTTGTGATTCCACACAGTCAAAGGCTTTTGCATAATTAATGAAGCAGAAGTAGATGTTTTTCTGGAATTGTTTTGCTTTTTCTATAATCTAACAGATGGTGGCAATTTGATCTCTGATTCTTCTGCCTTTTTTGTATCCAGCTTGTACATCTGGAATTTCTCGGTTCATGTACTGTCGAAGCCTAGCTTGAAGGATTTTGAGCATAATCTTGCTAGCGTGTGAAATGAGTGCAATTGTGTGGTAGTTTGAATATTTTGTGGCATTGCCCTTCCTTGGGATTGGAATGAAAATGACCTTTTCCAGTCCTGTATCACTGCTGAACTTTCCAAATTTGCTGGCATATTGAGTTCAGCACTTTAACAGCATCATCTTTTAGCATTTGAAATGGGACAGCTGAAATTCCATCACCTCCACTAGCTTTTTTCGTAGTAATGCTTCCTAAGACTCACTTGACTTCACACTCCAGGATGTCTGGCTCCAGGTGAGTGATCACACCATCCTGGTTGTCCAGGTCAATAAGATATTTTTTGTATAGTTCTTTTCTGTATTCTTGCTCCTTTTCTCTATCTCTTCTACTTCTCTAAGGTCCATACTGTTTCTGTCCTTTGTTGTTCCCATCTCTGCATGGAATATTCCCTTGCTATCTCTAATTTTCTTGAAGAGATCTCTAGTCTTTCCCATTCTATTGTTTTCCTCTATTTCTCTGCATTGTTCACATAACAATGGTTTCTTATCTCTCCTTGCTATTCTTTGGAACTCTGCACTTAGAAGGGTATATCTTTCTTTTCCTCCTTTGCCTTTCACTTCTTATTTGTAAAGCCTTCCCAGACAACCATTTTGGATTTCTTTCCTGGGGACGGTTTGGATCACTGCCTCCTATACAATATCACAAACCTCTGTCCATAGTTCTTCAGGCATTCTATCAGATCTACTCTCTTGAATCTATTTGTCACTTCCACTGTTTAATCATAAGGGATTTGATATAGGTCATACCTGAATGGTCTAGTGGTTTTCCCTACTTTCTTCAATTTAAGTCTGAATTTTGCAATAAGGAGTTCATGATCTGAGCCGCAGTCAGCTCCTGGTCTTATTTTTACAAAGCTTCTCCATCTTTGGCTGCAAAGAAATATAATCAATCTGACGTTTGTATTGACCATCTTGTGATGTCCATATGTATAGTTATTTCTTGTGTTGTTGGAAGAGGGTATTTGCTATGACCAGTGCATTCTCTTGGTAAAACTCTGGCCTTTGCCCTGCTTCATTCTGTACTCCAGGGCCAAACTTGCCTGTTACTCCAGGTATCTCTTGACTTCTTACTTTTGCCTTTCAGTCCTCTATGATGAAAATGACATCCTTTTTGGTGTTAGTTCTAGAAGGTGTAGATCTTCATAGAACAGTTCAGCTTCTTTGGCATGAGTGGTTGGGGCATAGAGTCAATTGCTGTGATGTTGAATGCTTGGTTTGCCTTAGAAACTAACAGAGACCATTCTGTCGTTTTTGAGATCACACCAAGTACTGCATTTTGGACTCTTCTGCTGACTATGATGACTACTCCATTTCTTCTAAGGGATTCTACATCTATCCGCAGTAGTAGATATAATAGTCATTTGAATTAAATTCACCTGTTCCTGTCCGTTTTAGCTCGAGCAGTTTGTACCAGATATCCTCACATTCAAACCAAGTCAACAAAATGAAACCAAACCAGAACCTCACCAACTGGGAGTCAAGCTCCAGTTCAAACAAAAAGCAAAGTGATGCTCGGAAATCAAAATCCAAGTGGCTCCCCCCAAAAGATGGCAAAGTGATGCCCAGAAAGTAAAAGCGAAATGGAATAAAGGCTGAACGTGAATTCCCAGTCCCACTAGAGCTGCTACCTGGTAGAATCAGTGCTAGCAGAATTTTTTAGTCCTGATATAGTTTCAGGCAATTTCTTGTTGGTTTCCTGCAAAGAAGTTACTTTATTGTTTCCTCTTTTAGAAGTTTCTAGATACCAATCAAAGTAAGCATGACTGGCCTTTTCTAATTGTGCGTGCAAAAATATCAGTTTTGGAGGATCAAAAGAGCCCCAATTTGGCCATGTTCATTTGAGATCTCTTAGTATAATTTCCACAGTTCACTAGGTACTTGCAAGTGTGAGCTCCATATGTATGGCACATGAATCTGGCTGAAGTGTTAGTCAGAGTTTGGCTTCCTGATATCCCACTGTTTCTGTTTTTGAGATTCTGTTTCCCACTTTAAGTTGAATTCATCAGGGATAAAAATCACTCCTCCAGGAATCACCCCAGATTCGTTTCATCTCCTAATCTGTGCCTGGGGTTTTCCTTCTGACAGTCTAAGACCACCTTGGGTGCTCTGGTCACTGAATGGCCAGTTCTGTGTGACCCCTGGAGGAACAAGGATTTTAAAATAATGAGTGGGTTTCCCTATGGGACCACTGCATGGTATAAGGACTAGGCCCTAAAACTCCCGTATATTTCTCAGTCATGTGAGACAATGGTAACCAGCTAGGAGGAGTCTTCTCCCTTTTCTTTGTAGCTAAGCTCTCATATATTCTCTACACTTTTATCCTGACAAATTCTGTAAAGGCAGTCGAACTGAGGAAAAGTGTCAGATCAGCCTCTTAAGTAAGCACTCAGCCAAAGCCACTCAGTCCCCTATATTGAACACTGAAGTGACCTTGGCATCTTTGAGCTGAGCCCTGGGTATTCCTCCATTTTTTTCAATTGAGGACCCCCCACCCCCGCATCCCAGTAACTTTTCATTATGTGGGTATTCCCTGGCGTTTTTCAGACAGCCTCCCATCCAATATCTTTTGACTGGGTGGGGATTTCTTTGTATCATTCAACCGAGTCCCACTCAGTGTCTAGACCATGAGTGGGTATGCCCTGGATATTTCATCCGTGCTGCCCGCCCTATGTGTTTTCAACTGGGAGGGGGCAGGTAACCTGTTCCACTACCAAATAAAACTCAGAATCTCAGCCAGTATGGGAGATTTTGAAAACCAGGAGACACTTCCCCAGATTTGAACTCTCCGAAGAGGCGGAGGGCCGCTGCTGGTACCAAAGCTGTACTTCCTTGTGGAGTTCAACCAAAGGAGGGAAGTCCACTCTGGGTCACTTCATCGGTCACCATAACTGTCAACTAAAACGGAAGCACAGCTTGAGAGTGGCAAGTTAACGTTGATTTGGAGCAAAAAGAGGACTTCAGCCCAGGAGATAGCACCTCAGATAGCTCTGAGAGACTGCTCCAAAAAGGCAGTCGGGAAGGTCAATACGTAGGATTTTGGTGAAGGGGGATTTCAATACAATTAAGCACTCATTTTACAAAAGGTTTTCTGCTAGTCAAGATGATCTAACGTCATCATAAAGGGATTTAATGCTTTTCTAGATATGAGGAGGTGCAAGGATTGGGATCATAAAATCTGTTCCTGAAAATATTTAACTATCTAAAGACCTGTCCCACCAGATTCCCCGGAGCACAAGTGCCTCACTCCAGCCTGACCTCCCTCAGGGGGCGTTGAAGGTCACCAGCTGCAAAGCACAGGGTTCAGTCTCTGCAGAGGTAGATGGTAAATTCCCGTGTTGTTCACTTGATGGCAATGCTCCTGGCAAGTGCCAATTTGTAGCTGACAGGAGAAAGCCTCTCAGCTAGCTCTGAAGGACTGTTCTGAATAGGTTAGGAGGAGCCAGGATAGATAGGAGTTTTGGCAACAAACAAACAAAAAACCCTAACCATCCCCAAACAAAGCCAGGTAATGGTAATATCAAAAGATTACTGCTGATTTAAAAAAAACAGACATCTGAAATTAATGAATTTAGCACACTTCTGTTTAGGGAAAGATGCAAGAGTCTGGGCTTATTGAAGTTATTCCTTTGATATGCTTCTTGACTATCAATGACCAGTATCTTATTTTTTCCATCCTGAATCCCTCAGGGTGAACCCAGTGGAGGGGTGTGTGTGTGTGTGTGTGTGTGTGTGTGGCTGCAGTGGTTCATGGTTTAATGGCTACAACATCCTTTGTTTACTGATATAGCAGGAGACATTCTTTGTAAACAGACAAAACAACAAAAACAACAAAGTACCCAGACTGGGTGGTTAAAACAACAGAAATCCGTTGTTGCCTCACAGTTCTGGAGGCTGGAAGTGAAAAAATCAAGGTATGAGGAGTGCTGATACTTCCTGAGGGCTGAGTGGGAAAGATCTGCTCCAGACTTTTCTCTTTAGTTGGCAAAAGGCCATCTTTCCCCTGTGTCTCTTCCCATCCCCTTCCCTTTCTGCCCATCTCTCTAATTTTCCTCTTCTTATAAAGACACAGTCCTATTGGGCTAGAGCCCACCCTTAGGACCTCATTGTACCTTGATTGCCTCTGTGAAGACCCTCTCTCCTAGTAGGATAACCTTCTGAGATCCTGGGCTTTAGGACTTCAACACACAATTCTGGGGCTGGGGGCAGAACATCATTTAGCCCAGTAACAGTTGTTATTTCTGTTGTTGTTCAGGCACTCAGGTGTGTCTGACATTTTGTGACCCCATGGTCTGCAGCAGGCCACGCTTTCCTGTCCTTCACTGTCTCCCAGAGTTTCCTCATAATCATGCCCATTAAATTGGTGATGCCATCCAACCATCTCATCCTCTGTCATCCCCTTCTACTTCTGCCCTCAATCTTTCCCAGCATCAGGGTCATTTCCAGTGAGTCAGCTCTTCCCATCAGCTGGACAAAGTACTGGAGCTTCAGCTTTAGCATCAGTCCTTCCAATGAATATTCAGGGCTGATTTCCTTTGACTGGTTTGATCTCTTTGCTGTCTTAGGGACTGTCAAGAGTCTTCTCCAGCACCATAGTTCGAAAGCATCAATTCTTTGGTCCTCAGCATTCTTTATGGTCCAATTCTCACATCCATACATGACTACTGGAAAAACCATAGCTTGGTCTAGACGTACCTTTGTCAGCTATGTGATGTCTCTGCTTTTGAATATGCTATCTAGGATTGTTATAGCTTTTCTTCCAAAGAACAAGCATCTTTTAATTTCCTGGCTGTGGTCACCATCCTCAGTGATTTTGGAGACCAAGAAAATAAAGTCTGTCACTGATTCCATTTTTTCCCTATCTGTTTACCATGATGTGATGGGACTAGATTCCATGACCTTAATTTTTTGAATATTGAGTTTTAAGCTAGCTTTTCCATTCTCTTCTTTTACCTTCATCGAGAGTCTCTTTATTTCCTCTTTACTTTCTGCTATAAGGGTGGTATCATCTGCATATCTGAGGTTACCGATATTTCTCCTGGTAATCTTGATTCCAGTTTGTGCTTCATCCAGCCAGGCATTTCACATGATGTATTCGCCATATAAGTTAAATAAGCAGGGTGACAGAATACAGCCTTGATGTACTCCTTTCCCAGTTTGGAACCTATCTGTTTTTCCATGTCCAGTTCAAACTGTTGCTTCTTGACCTGCATACAGGTTTCTCAGGAAGCAGGTAAGATGGTCTGGTATTCCCATCTCTTTAAGAATTTTTCATAGCTTGTTAAAATCCACACAGTCAAAGGCTTTAGCATAGTCAATGAAGCAAAAGTAGGTGTTTTCCTGGAATTCCCTTTCTTTTTCTATGGTTTATTGGATGTTGCCAAATTGATCTCTGGTTCCTCTGCCTTTTCTAAATCCAGCTTGTATATCTGGAAGTTCTAGGTTCACGTGTTGAAATCTAGCTTGAAGGATTTTGAGCATTAGGCGACAGTCCATGGGGTTGCAAAGAGTCAGACACGACTGTGTGACTTCAATTCATTTTATGTGAAATGAGTGCAATTGTGTGGTAGTTTGAACATTCCTTGACATTTCCCCTCTTTGGGATTGGAATGAAAACTGACCTTTTCCAGTCCTGTGGCCACTGCTGAGTTTTCCAAATTTGCTGGCATATTGAGTGCAGCACTTTAAAAGCGTTGTCTTTTAGGATTTGAAATAGCTCAACTGGAATTCCATCACCTCCACTAGCTTTGTTTGCAGTGATGCTTCGTAAGGCCCACTTGACTTCACACTTCAGTGCGTGGCTCTGAGTGAGTGTTCACACCATCATGGTTATCAAGGTCATTAAGACCATTTTTGTATAGTCCTTCTGTTTATTCCTGCCACCACTTCATAATCTCTTCTGCTTCTGTTAGGTCCATACCATTTCTGTCCTTTATTGTGCTCATCTGTGCATGAAATGTTTTCTTGGTGTCTCCAGTTTTCTTGAAGAGATCTCTAGTCTTTCCCATTCTATTATTTTCCTCTATTTCTTTGCATTTTTCTCTTACAAAGGCTTCCTTATCTCTCCTTGCTATTCTGTTGAAATCTCCATTAAGATGAACTTATCTTTCCTTTTCTCCTTTGCCCTTTGTTTCTGTTCTTTCTTCAGCTATTTGTAAAGACTCCTCAGACAACCATTTTCCCTTTCGCATTTTTTTTCAGGGGTGATTTTGATCAATGCCTCTTGTACAGTGTTTTGAACCTGTGTCCATAGTTCTTCTGGCACTGTGTCTATCAGATCGAATCCCTTGAATGTATTTTTCACTTCCACTGTATAGTCATAAGGGAATTTATTAGGACATACCTCAATGGCCTAGTCATTTTCTCTATTTTCTTCAATTTAAGTCTCAATTTTGCAATAAGGAGTTTACGATCTGAGCCACAGTCAGCTTCAGGTATGGTGTTAGCTGACTGTATAGAACTTCTCCATCTTCAACTGCAAAGAATATAATCAACCTGATTTTGGTATTGACAATCTGGTGCCATCCATGTATCATCTCTTCTGTTATTGGGATAGAGTGTTTGCCATGATAGTGCGTTCTCTTGGCAAAACACTGCTAGTCTCTGGCCTGCTTCGTTTTGTAATTCAAGGCCAAACTTACCTATTACTCTGGCATCTCTTGACTTCCCAAGTTTGCCTTCCAGTCCCCTGTGAGGAAAAGGAAATCTTTTTTTGATGTTAGTTCTAGAAGGTCTCAGAGGTCTTCATAGCACCATTCAACTTCAGTTTCTTCGACATGAGTGGTTGGGACGTAGACTTGGATTACTGTGATATTGAATTGTTTGCCTTAGAAAGAAACAGAGATCATTCTGCCGTTTTTGAGATTGAACCCAAGTACTGCATTTCACACTCTCTTGTTGATTATGAGGGCTACTCCATTTCTTCTAAGTGATTCTTGCCCACATAATAAGCATAACTATCATTTGAACTAAATTTGTCCATTCCTGTCCATTTTAGTTCACTGATTTCCAAAATATTGATGTTCACTCTTGCCATCACCTGTGTGACCTCTTCCAATTTATCTTGATTCATGGACCTAACATTCCAGGTTCCTATGCAATGTTGTTCTTTACTGCGTGGGACTTGCCTTTCACCACCAGACATATCCACAACTGGGTGTCATTTCCGCTTTGGCTCAGCCTCTTCATTCCTTCTGGAGCTATTTCTCTGTTATTCTCCAGGAGCATATTAGACACTTACTGACCTGGGGGGCTCATCTTTCAATGTCACAGCTTTTTTCCTTTTCATACTGTCCATGGGATTCTCAAGGCATGAGACATACTGAGACACACATATGTCCAAATAGACACAACAGGTGATCTCATAGCTTTGTTTTCCAAACTTAGTTATGATTCAGCTAACACAATATAAAACTCACGAATTGTAAATAACAGTTGGAAAGAGAAAATTTTAAAATGGCTTTGTTCCCCCTCCTTCTTTTGTGGTTTCAGAACTAGAGATGGTCTAGGTAAGATAAGCGATCCGGAGAGTTCTGGTCATAAGTTAGAGGAGCAGTTATTTCCTCAGGGCAAGTATTCTAAGAGATCTTTTTTTTTTTTTTTCTCTCTTCAGCTTTCTCTGTAGTCTAAAGAATATTGTGACCACATTGTCAAAAATAATCTTAATTTTTGTGTTGTCATAGTTTTATAGCCAAAATTTAGATCAGATAGTGGTGAAATTGGCCCTGAGAACAAGGGCAGGTTGGTCCCAGCAGGGACTGTTCCTCTGGGGAAGTGGGGGCCTTAGTTTGATCAGTCTCAGCCTGTTGATTATAGGAGAAAGTGCTGGACATAAGGGAACTTCAGTCCTATTCTGTGTCAATATAGATTTAATATTTTTCTTGTCATTGGATCATAGCTATAGGTTGACAGGTCATTTAAACATTTTTTTCCAAGGGCTTCCCAGGTTGGGTGTGGAACCTTAGAGGAAGTGCTTCCCATTTTATCTCGAGCAGTATACCAGATGTCTCTGTGCTCAAACCAAGCCAACAAAACCAAACCAAACCAGAACCTCACCAGCTGGGAGTCACACTCCAATTCAAGCAAAAGGCCCTGGAGATGCCCAGAAATCAAAAGCCAAGTGGCAAGAATGCCCCCCAAAATGGCAAAGTGATGCCCAGAAATCAAAACCACCTGGCATCAATGCCACATGTGAGTTTCCAATCCTACTAGACCTGCAACCTGGCAGAATCAGCGCTAGCAGCCTTTTTTAGTTCTGATACCATTTCAAGCAATTTTTTTTGTTGGTTTCCTGCAAAGAAGTTACTCTATCATTTCCTGTCTTAGAAGCTTCTAGATACCAATCAAAGTAAGCACGGCTGGCCTTTTCTAATTGTGTGGGGGGAAAATCAATCTGACAAAAGTCACCTGACAAAATCAATTTTGGAAAATAAAAAAAGCCTCAATTGGGCCATTTTCATTTGCGATCTCTTTTAGTATAATTTCCCCAATTCACTAGGTACTTGCATGTATGAGTTCTGTACATATTGTGCATGAATCTGGCTGGAGTGTTAGTTGGAGTTTGGCTTTCTGACACCCCTCTGATTCTGTTTTTGAGATTCTACTTCCCAGTTTAGCTTGAATTTGTCAGGGATCATAATTACTAATGAAATTGTGTGCTGGGCATGTGTGCTGCTTGGGAGCTGGACTCCTCCAGGAGTCACCCCAGAGTCCTTTCAGCTCCTCTTCCATGTCTAGGATTCTCCCTCCATCATCTAAGACTACTGTGAATGCTCAGGTCTCGAATGGCCACTTCTATGTGTGACCCCCAGAAGTTCAAATATTTTAACTAACGAGTGGATTTCCTTATGAGACCAGTGCACAGTATGAGGACCAGGCCTCCACCACTACTGTCAATTCCTCAGTCACCTGATAAAACCATAACCAGCCAGGACATGTCTTGTCCCTTTCCTTTGGAGCAAATCTCTCAGATATTCTTCTCACTTTCATCCCGACAAATTCTATAAAGGCAGTCAAATTGAGGAAAAGTGTCAGATCAGCCTCTTGCCTAACCACTCATCCAAGATCACTCAGTTCCATCCATCGGAGTGACCGCAGCATTTTTCAGCTGAACTCCCGGTAATCATCGAATTTTTTTCTGTTGAGCCACTCCCCCTCCAGCACCTTTCCGCTGGGTGGGTATTCCTGGCATCTTTCAGGCAGCCCCTCACCCAGTATCTTTCACCTGGGTGGGAATTTCTTGGTATTTTTCAACCAAGCCCCACTCAGTGTCTAGACCATGAGTGGATCTGCCCCGGATATATCACACAGGCCCCACCCCCAGTTTCTTTCCAACCGGGAGTGGGCAGTAACCTGCTCACCACCAAATAAAATAAAAATCTCAACCAATACAGGATATTCGAAAACCAGGAGAGACTTACCCAAATTTGTCTGCACTCCCTGAGAAGACCACTGCTGGTACCAAAGCTCTGGTTCCTTGTGGAGTTCATGAGAAGGAGGTAAGTCCACTGTGGGTCCCTTCATTGGACACCGTAACTGTCTACTAAAAAGATGCACAACTTTTTTCTGTGGCAAGAGAGTGGCAAGTTAAGTTTTATTTGGGGGCAAAATAAAGATTGCAGCCCGGGAGGCAGCACCTCAGATAGCTCTGGGAGACTGCTCCAAAGAGGCAGTGGGGGAAGGTCAATATATAAGATTTTGGTGAAGGGGGAGTTCAGTACCATTAAGCACTCATTTTACCAAAGGTTTCCTTCTAGTCAAGAGGATCTGATGTCATCATGAAGGGAAGTATTGATTCTCTAGATATGAGAGATGCAAGGATCTGGAGTTTTTGTTTAGCCCCTCAGTCATGTCAACTCTTTGGGGCCCCGTGGACAGCCGCACAACAGCTTCCCTGTCCTTCGCCATCTCCTAGAGTTCGCTCAAACTCATGTCCATTGAATTGGTGATGTCATCCAACCATCTCATCCTCTGTCGACCCCTTCTCCTCCCACCCTCAATCGTTCCCAGCATCAGGGTCTTCTCTATTTAGTTGGCTCTTTGCATTTGCAAGTACTCAAAGTACTGGAGCTTCAGCTTCATCATCAGTCCCTCCAACGAATATTCAGGGTTGATTTCATTTAATATTGGCTAGTTTGATCTCCTTACTGTCCAAGGGACTCTTAAGAATCTCCTTCAGCATCCCAGTTGGAAAGCACCAATTCTTCAGCCTTCAACCTTCTTTATGGTCCAACTCTCACATCTGTACATGACTCCTGGAAAAGCCATAGCTTGAACTATACAGACCTTTGTAGGCTAAGTGACATCTCTTTTAAAATATGCTGTCTAGGTTTGTCATAGTTTTCTTCTAAGGAGCAAGCGTCTTTTAATTTCATGGCTGCACTTACCATCTGCAGTGATTTTGGAGCCCCCCAAAATAAAGTTTTTTTCTTTTTTTCCTATTTGCCATAAAGGAATGGGACTGGATGCTATGATTATATTTTTTTAATACTGAGTTTTAAGCAAACTTTTTGACTCTCTTCTTTCATCTTCATCAAGAGGCTCGTTAGTTCCTCTTCACTTTCTGCCATTAGGATGGTTTCATGTGCATAGCAGAGGTTATTGATATTTTCCTGGTAATCTTGATTTCAGCTTGAGCTTCATTCAATCTGACTTTTTGCAGGATGTACTCTGCATATAAATTAAATAATCAGGGTGACAATATACTTGACACACTGCTTTATCAGTTAGAGAGCAGTCTATTGTCTTCTGTCCGGTACAAAGTGTTGCTTCTTGACCTGCATACAGGTTTCTCAGGAGGCAGGTCAGGTGGTCTCATATTCCCATCTCTTGAAGAATTTTCCAGTTTGTTGTGATCCACACAGTCAAAGAATTAGTGTAGTCAATGAAGCAGAAGTAGATGTTTTCCTGAAATTCTCTTGGTTTTTCTGTGATCCAACGGAAGCTGACATTTTGATCTCTGTTTCTTCTGCCTTTTCAAAATTCAACTTGTACATCTAAAAGTTCTTGGTTCACGTACTGTTGAATCCTAGCTTGAAGGATTTTGAGCATTACCTTCCTAGCATGTGATATGAGTGCAAGTGTGCTGTAGTTTGAACATTCTTTGGCATTGCCTTTCTTTGGGATTGGAATGAAAACTGACCTTTTCCATTTCTGTGACCACTGCTGAGTTTTCCAAATTTGCTGGCATATTGAGTACAGCAGTTTAACAGCATCCTCTTTTAGGATTTGAAATACCTCAGCTGGAATTCCATCACCTCCACTAGCTTTGTTCCTAGGAATTCTTCTTAAGGTCCACTTGACTTCTCACTTCAGGATGTCTGGATCTAGGTGAGTGACCATACCATGTTGATTATCTGGGTCATTAAGACATTTTTGTGTAGTTCTTCTGTTATACAAGGATCGGGATCATAAAATCTGTTTATGAAAATACCCAACTATGTAAAGACCTGTTCCACCAGATTCCCTGGAGCACAAGTGCCTCACTCCACCCTGACCTCCCTCCAGGGGTGTTGAAGGTCAACAGCTACAGAAGCACAGGTTCAGTTTCCACAGATGCAGGTGGCAAATGTCCTGTTGTTCAGTTGTTGGCAATGCTCTTGGCATGTGCCAATTTGTAGTTGGAGGACACAGCTCTCAGATAGCTCTGAGGGACTGTTCTGAATAGTAAGAGGGCAGAAAGGATATATAGGAGTTTTGGCAAAAAAGCAACACCATAAATAAAAAGTCCAATGCCCCCCCCCCCTTCCCCACCATCCAAAAAATAAATAAATAAATAAAAGCAAAAACTCAGGTAGAGGTAACATCAAAAGATTACTGCTGATTAGTGAAAACCAGATATCCCAAGTTAATGAATTTAGTGCGCTTCTATTTATGGGAAGATACAAGAGTCTGGTCTTATTGGAGTTACTCCTTTGATATGCATCTTGACTATCAAGGACCAATGTCATGTTTTTCTCCATCCTGAATCCCTCAGGGTGAACCCAGTGGAGGCGTGTGTGTCTCTGCAGTGGTTCATGATTTAATGGCCACAACATCCTTTGTTTACTGATATGGCAGGGGACATTCCTTGCATACAGGCTGCTATAACAAACTACCCCCTCTGGGTAGCTTAAACAACATATATTCATTGCCTCACAGTTCTGGAGGCTGGAAGTTAAAAACTCAAGGTACGGGGAGTGTTGATTCTTCCTGAGGGCTGAGTGGAAAAGATCTGCTGCTGACTTTTCTCTCTAGCTGGCAAATGACCATCTTTCCCCCGTGTCTCTTCCCATCCTCTTCCCTCTCTGCCCATCTCTCTGTCTAATTTTCCTCTTCTTATAAAGACACAGTCCTATTGGACTAGAGCCCACCCTTAGGATCTCATTGTAACTTGATTGCCTCTGTGAAGACGCTCTGTCCTAATTGGGTCACTTTCTGATTCTTGGGGGTTAGGACTTCAACATACAATCCTGGGGCCATAGGCGGAACACCATTTAGCCCAGTAACAGCTGTTGTTATTCAGTCATGTCCGACTCTTTGAGACCCCATGGACTGCCACATGCTAGGCTTCCATGTTCCTCACTATCTCCTGGAGTTTGCTCAAACTCATGTCCATTGAATCTATGAAGACATCCAACCATTTCATCCTTTATTGTCCACTTCGCCTCCTGCCTTCAATCTTCCCCAGCATCAGGGTCTTTTCCAATGAGTCAGCTCCTCACAGGAGGTGGCCAAAGTACTGGAGTTTCAGTATCAACATTTCAGTTTCAACATTCAGTTTCAGCTCTTACAATGTATATTCAGGATTGGTTTCCTTTAGGATTTTCTAGTTTGATCTCATTGCAGTCCAAGGGACTGTCAAGCGTCTTCTCCAGCACCACAGTTCAAAAGCCTCGATTCTTTGGCCCTCAGCCTTCTTTATGGTCCAACTCTCATATCCATACATGACTACTGGAAAAACCGTAGCTTGGACTATATGGATCTTTGTCAGCCAAGTGATGTTTTGCTTTTTAATACGCTGTCTAGGTTTGTCATAGGTTTTCTTCCAAGGAGCAAGCCACCTTTTAATTTCATGGCTGCAGTCTTCACCATCCGCAGTGATTTTGGTGACCAAGAAAATAAAGTTTGTCACTGTCTCCATTTTTTCCCCATATATTTGCCACGAAATGTTGGGACTGGAAGCTATCATCTTAGTTTTTTGAATGTTGAGTTTTAAACCAGTCTTTTCACTCTCTTTTACCTTCATCAGGAATCTCTTTAGTTCCTCTTCCCTTCCTGCCATTAGCGTAGTGTCATCTGCATATCTGAGGTTATTGATATTTCTCCTGGCAATCTTGATTTCAGCTTGAGCTTCATCCAGCCTGGCATTTTGCATGATGTAATCTGCATATAAGTTAAATAAGTAGGATAACAATATACAGCCTTGATGTACTCCTTTCCCAGTTTGGAACCGGTTCGTTGTTCCGTGTGTGATTTTTTTTTTTTTTTCCTGTGATTCTAACTGTTGCTTCTTGATCTGCATACATGTTTCTCAGGAGGCAGGTAACATGGTCTGGTATTACCATTTCTTTAAGAATTTTCCACAGTGATCCACACAGTCAAAGGCTTTAGTGTAGTCAATGAAGCAGAAATAGATGTTTATCTGGAATTCCTTTGTTTTTTCTATGATCCATCAGATGTTGGCAATTTGATCTCTGGTTCCTCTGCCTTTTCTAAATCCAGCTTGTACATATGGAAGTTCTCAGTTCATGTACTGTTGAAGCCTCGCTTGAAGGATTTTGAATATTACCTTTCTAGCATGTGAGATGAGTGTAAGTGTGTTGTAGTTTGAACATCCTTGGGCATTGCCCCTTTTTTGGGATTTGAATGAAAACTGACCTTTTCCAGTCCTGTGGCCACTGCTGAGTTTTCCAAATTTACTGGCATATTGAGTGCAGCACTTTCACAGCATCATCTTTTAGTATTTGAAATAGCTCAACTGGAATTCCATTGCCTCTACTAGCTTTATTCATAGTAATGCTTCCTAAGGCCCACTTGATTTGACTCTCTAGGATGTCTGGCTCTAGGTGAGTGCTCACACCATTGTGATTGTCCTGGTCCTTGAGATCTTTCTGTATAATTCTTCTGTGTATTTTTGCCACCTCTTCTTAATGTCTTCTCCTTCTATTAGACCCATACCATTTCTGTACTTTATTGTGTACATCTTTGCATGAAATGTTCCCTTGGTATATCTATTTTTCTTTAAGTGATCTCTAGTCTTTTCCATTCTATTGTTTTCCTCAATTTCTTTACTCTGTTCACTTCAGAGGCTTTCTTATCTCTCCTCTCTATTATAACTCTGCATTCAGATGGAATCATCTTTCCCTTTCTCCTTTGCCTTTCATTTCTTTTCTCTTCTCAGCTATTTGTTAGGCCTCCTCAGACAACCATTTGGCCTTTGTATTTTTTTTTTTCTCAGATGATTTTGATCAATCCCTCCTGTTCAATGTTAGGAACCTCTGTCCATAGTTCTTCTGGCACTGTGTCTATCAGTTCTAATCCCTTGAATCTATTTGTCACTTCCACTGTATACTCATAAGGGATTTGGTTTAGGTCATACCTGAATGGCCTACTGGTTTTCCCTAATTTCTTCCATGTAGGTCTGAATTTTGCAATAATAAGTTCATAATCTGAGCCACAGTCATCTCCCAGTCTTGTTTTTGCTGACTGTATAGAACTTCTCCATCTTTGGCTACAATGAATATAATCAATCTGATTTCGGTGTTGACCATCTGGTGACGTCCATGTGTAGAGTCTTCTCCTGTGTTGTTGGAAGGGGGAGTTTGCTATGATCAGGGCGTTCACTTGGCAACACTCTGTTGGCCTTTGCCCTGCTTCATTCTGTACTCCGAGGCTAAATTTGCCTGTTACTCCAGGTATCTCCTGACTTCCTTCTTTTGCATTCCAGTCCCCTATTATGAAGATGACATCTTTTTTTGTGTGTGTGTTGTTTCTAGAAGGTCTTGTAAGTCTTTATGTAACTGTTCTATTTCTGCTTTTTCAGCAGTGGTAGTTGGGGCTTTGACTTGTTACTGTGACAATGAATGGTTTGCCTCGGAAAGGAACCAAGATCCTTCTGTCGTTTTTGAGGTCACACCAAGTACTGCATTTTGGTCCTATGATGGCTACTCCATTTCTTCTAAGGGATTCTTGCCCACAGTAGTGGATATAATGGTCTTCTGAATTAAATTCTCCCATTCCTGTCCATTTTAGTTCACTGATTCCTAAAATGTCAATGTTCAGTCTTGTCATCTCCTGTTTGATCACTTCCAATTTACCTTGATTCCGGACCTAACATTCCAGGTTCCTATGCAGTACTGTTCTTTACCATATGGGACTTTCATTTCACCACCAGACATATCCACAGCTGGGTGTCGTTTCTGCTTTTGCTCAGCCTCTTTATTCCCTCTGGAGCTATCTCCAGTAGCATTTTGGATACCTACTGACCTAGGGGGTTCATCTTTCAGTCATATCTTTTTTCCTTCATACTGTTCATGGGGTTCTCAAAGTATGAGACATATTAAAACATATGTGAAAAAAGGCACAACAACAGATCTCATAGCATTGTTTTCCAAACTTAGTTATGAATCAGATATCACAATATAAAACTCACTAATTGTAAATAACAGTTGGAATACAAAAATTTTTAAAAGGCTTTGCTCCCCCCTACACACACACTTTTTTTCTTTTGGTTTCAGGAATTAGAGATTGTCTAGATAATATAATTGATCCAGAGAGCTATGGTCTCAAGTCATTGGAGGAGTTATTTCCTCAGGGCAAGAATTCTGAAGAGACTTTTTTTTTTCCTTTGAACTTTCTCTGGAGTCTAAAGAATATTGTGACCACGTTGTCAAAAATCATCTTTATTTTTCTGTGGTCATAGTTTTATAGCCATAATTTAGACCAGATAGTGCTCAAATTGGCTCTGATAACAAGGTAGATTTGTCGCAGCAGGGATTGTCCCTCTAGGGAAGTGGGGCCTTAGTTTGATCATCCCCAGGCTATTGATTAACAGGAGAAAGTCCTGGACATAAAGGAACTTCAGTCAATTTTCCTGTTCTGTGTCAATAAAGATCTGATATTTTTAGGCCATTTTTCTTTTTGTTGGATCATAGCTATAGGCTGACCAGTCATTTAAAACATTTTTTTGAAGGGGTTCCCACCTGGGGTATGGAACCTTAGAGGAAGTGCTTCCTATTTTAGCTCGAGCAGTGTACCAGATGTCTGTGTGCTCAAACCAAGCCAACCAAACCAGAACCTCACCTGTGGGGAGTCACACTCCAAATCAAACAAAAGGCCAAGAGATGCCCAGAAATCAAAAGCCAAGTGGCATAAACGCCAAATGTGACTTCCCAGTCCCACTAGACATGTGACCGGGCAGAGTCAGTGCTAGCAGCCTCTTTTAGTTCTGACATATTTTCAAGCAATTTCTTGTTGATTTCCTGCAAAGAAGTTACTGTTGTTTTCTTTTTTCGAAGCTTCTAGATACCAATCATAGTAAGCATGCCCAACCTTTTCTGGGAGCAAAAATATCAACTTTGAAATGTCAAAAGAGCTCCAATTTAACCATATTAGGTTCAGATCTCTTAGTATTATTTCCCCAATTCACTAGGTACTTGCAGATATGGGCTCCGTACATAGTATACATAAATCTAGCCGGAGCTGAGTAAGAGGTTGATGCTCTAATGCTCCTCTGTCTCTGTTTTTGAGATTCTGTTTCCCACTTTAAGTGGAATTTCGGGGATAATAACCACTAGTGAAATTGTGTGGTGGGCCTGTGTGCTGGTTGCGAGCTGAACACCTCCAGCAGTCACCCCAGAGTCATTCAAGCCCATCTTACGTGCCTTGGACTCTCGCTTTGGTGGTCTAAGAAGACCGTGGGTGCTCAGGTTGCTGAATGGCCAGTTGTTATGTGTGACCCCTGTAGCGACGAGCAAATATTTTAATTAATGAGTGGTTTTCCCTATGCGACTGTCAGCAGAAGACTGGGGGGTCTGGCTGCTCGCTGCTCAAAAGCCAATAAACGGGCCAAATGGGTGGAAAGGAAAATTTGCCTTATTTCAGATCCTGGCAACTGGGGGTGTGGGTGGGAGGGTGATAGACATGTGTCCAAAGGACACCTCCCCCCCACCCCTTTCCACCACAAGCAGGGGTGAGAGCTTTTATAGATGGGGGAGTGCTACATGCAGAAACAGCACCGCCATCTCTAACAATCAGCTTCAAACTGATCATCGATGGTTTGATCACCATCATCTTGGCTAGCTACAGTTAATCTTCAGTTCCAGGGTCCATTGGATCCTGTATCTTTGTGGTCAATTCTCGGAATTGTGGCAGCTCATGTCCAGGATACAGTCTGATCATGTAGGTAACTTCTTCCAGCTGAGGGTTCAGTATCTATAAGACAGCTCACAGGCTGTGACTCAGAGTATTACCTGTAGTCCTTGAGAAGAAACTAAAGGTCCTTAACTATGCTTAATGGCTACATTATTATTATTGTTTGGTCTTCTCTGACTGTTTTCCTTTGTATTCACATGTTCTCATTTTTCTGATTACACATATTCTTTGTCTAAAGTTTTCCACAGATCAAAGGCTGGCAGAGGACATGGTAGGCGGCAGCGAGGACCATAGTCTGCTCCATTTCAGGACACTGCCCGTGTGAGGACTAGACCTCCGGCACTCTCGTAAATATCTCAGTCACCTGAGAAACCCATAACCTCCCTGGAGGGGTCTTGTCCCTTTATTCAGAGCAAAACCTTCATATATTCTCACTTTTCTCCCGACAACTTCTATAAAGGCAGTCGAATTGAGGAACAGTGTCGGATCAGCCTCTTACCTAACCACTCAGCCAAGGCCACTCAGTCCCCAACAATGGAGGAACCTCAGCATCTTTCAGCCAATCCTTGGGTATTCCTCTATTTTTTTCAGTTGAGCTCCACCCCTCACCCATACCTTTCCACTGGGTGGGTATTCCCTGGCATCTTTCAGGCAGCCCCCCACCCAGTATCTTTCACCTGGGTGGGAATTTCTCGGTATCTTTCAGTCAAGCCCCACTCAGTCTCTAGACCATGACTGGGTATGCCCCGGATATTTCATCCCCCACCCCCTACCCCCAGCATCTTTCCAGTTGGGAAGGGGCAGGTAAACTGAACCACTGCCACATAAAACTCAGAATCACAATCAATCTGGAGATTTACGAACCAGGAGAGAGAACCAGGAGAGACTTACCCAAATTCCTCTGCACTCTCCGAGGAGGAAGCTGGGTGCAAGGGGCCTCTGCTGGTCCCAAAGCTCCGGGTCCTTGTGGATTTCAGGCGAAGGATGGAAGTCCACTCTGGGTTGCTTCGTCGGTTGCCATCACTGTGGAGTGAAACAGACGCACAGCTTGAGAGAGGCGAGTTAGGTTTTATTTGGGGCAAAATGAGGTCTGCAGCCTGGGAGGCAGCACCTCAGAGAGCTCTGAGAGACTGCCCCAAAGAGGGAGTGGGGAAGGTCAATATATAAGATTTTGGTGAAGGGGGAGTTCAGGACAGTTAAGTGCTCATTTTACAGAAGGTTTTCTGCTACTCAAGAGGACCTGACGTCATCATGAAGGGATGTAGTGCTGTTAGATACAAGGAGAAGCAAGGATTTGTTTTCGCTGTTCAGTTGCTCAGTCATGTCTGACTCTTAGGGACCCCATGGACTGCAGCACAACAGGCTTCCCTGTTCATCACTATCTCCGATAATTTGCTCAAACTCGTTTCCACTGAATCGGTGCTGACGTCCAACCCACTCATCCTCTGTTGTTCCCTTCTTCTCCTGCCTTCAGTCTTGCCCAGTGTCAGCCTCTTTTCCAATGAGTCAGCTCTTCACATCAGGCGGCCAAAGTTTCAGAGCTTCAGCATCAGTCCTTCCAATGTACATTCAGGGCTGATTTCCTTTAGGATTGACTGGTTTGATCTCCTTGCTGTCTAAAGGACTCTCAACCATCTTCTCCAGCATCACAGTTCAAAAACCTCAATTCTTTGGCACTTACCCTTCTTTATAGTACAACTCTTACATCCATAAATGACTACTGGAAATACCATAGCTTGCAGTATACAGACTTTTCTTGGCGAAGTGATGTGTCTGCTTTTGAATATACTGTCTGGGTTTGTCAAAGGTTTTCTTCCAAGGAGAAAGCGTCTTTTAATTTCACACCTGAAGTCATCGTCCACAGTGATTTTGGAGCCCAAGAAAATAAAGTCTGTTATTGTTTTCATTCCCCCCTCCGCCCCACCCCCCATCTATTTTCCATGAAGTGATGGGACTGGATGTCAGTATATTAGTTTTCTGATTGTTCAGTTTTAAGCCAGCATTTCTACTCTTGTCTTTCACCTTCATCAAGACGTTCTTTAGTTCCTCTTCATTTTCTGCCATGAGGGTGGTATCATCTGCATATCTGATGTTATTGATATTTCTCCTGGCAATCTTGATTCCAGTTTGAGCTTCATCCAGCCAGGCAGTTCACATGATGTACTCTGCATAGAGGTTAAATAAACAAGGTGACAATATACAGCCTTGACGTACTCCTTTTCCAATTTGGAACCAGTTCCACACCATTTGTAACTGTTGCTTCTTGACGTGCACATTCATTTCTCATGAGGCAGGTAAGATAGTCTGGTATTCCCATCTCTTTAAGAATTTTCCACAGATTTTTTGTGATCCACACAGTCAATAGCTTTAGCATAGTCAATGAAGCAGAAGTAGATGTTTTTCCTGTATTCCCTTGCTTTTTCTATGATCCAGCAGACGTTGGCAAGTTGTTCTCTGGTTCCTCTGCCTTTTCTAAATCCAGCTTGTATACCTGGGAGTTCTTGGTTCACACATTGTTGAAGCCTAGCTTGAAGAATTTTGAGCATTACCTTGCTAGCATGTGAAATGAATGTGATAGTTTGAACATTCTTTGGCTTTGCCCTTCTTTGGGATTGGAATGAAAACTGACTTTTTCCAGTCCTGTGGTCACTGCTGATTTTTTCAGTGTTGCTGGCATACCGAGTGCAGCACTTTAACAGCATCTCTTTTAGGATTTGAAATAGCTCAGCTGGAATTCTATCACCTCCACTAGCTTTGGTCATAGTAATGCTTCCTAATCCTGCTTGATGTCACACTCCAGGATATCTGCAGTCACCATTTGCAGTGATTTTGGAGCCTAAGAAAATAAAGTCTCTCACCATTTCCATTGGTTCCCCCATCTACTTGCCATCAAGATGGGACTGGATACCATGATCTTAATTTTTTGAATATTGAGTTTCAAACCAGCTTTTCCAGTCTCCTTTGCTCCTTCATCAAAAGGCTCTTTAGTTCCTCTTCACTTTTTGCCATTAGGTGGTGTCATCTGCATATCTGAAGTTATTGATATTTCTCCCGGCAATCTTGATTGCAGCTTGATCTTCAGAAGCCTGGAATTTTGCATGATGTACTTTGCATATAAGTTAAACAGCAGGTGACAATATACAGCCTTGATGTACTCCTTTCCTAATGTGGAACCAGTCTGTTGTTCCATGTCCACTTCCAGGTATTGCTTCTTGACCTGCATACAGATTTCTCAGGAGGCAGGTAAGGTGGTCTGGTATTTCCGTCTCTTTAATAACTTTCCAAAGTTTGTTGTAATCCACACAGTCAAAGGCTTTAGCACAGTCAATGAATCAGAAGTAGATGTTTTTCTGGAATTCTCTTCCTTTTTCTATGATCTAACAGATGTTGCCAATTTGATCTCTGGTTTCTCTGCCTTTTCTAAATCCAGCTTGTACATCTTGAAGTTCTCAGTTCACATACTGTTGAAGCCTTGTTTGAAGGATTTTGAGCATTACCTTGCTAGCATGTGAATTGAGTGCAATTGTGCAGTAGTTTAAACATTCTCTGACATATCCCTTTTTGGGATTGGAATGAAAACTGACTTTTTCCAGTCCTGTGGTCACTGCTGATGTTTTCAATGTTGCTGGCATAATGAGTGTAGCACTTTCACAGCAGCATCTTTTAGGATTTGAAATAGCTCAGCTGGAATTCCATCACCTCCACTAGCTTTGTTCGTAGTAATGCTTCCTAAGGCCCACTTGACTTCACATTCCAGGATGTCTGGCTCTACGTGAGTGATCACACCATTGTGGTTATCCAGGTCATTAAGACCTTATTTGTATATTTCTGTGTATTCTTAATACTGCTTCTTAATCTCTTCTGCTTCTATTACGTCCATACTGTTTCTGTCCTTTACTATACCCATCTTTGCATGAAATGTTCCCTTGATATCTTTAATTTCCTTGAAGAGATCTCCAGTCTTTCCCATTCTATTGTTTTCCTCTATTTCTTTGTATTATTTACGTAAAAAAGCTTTCTTACCTCTCCTTGTTTTTCTCTGAAACTCTGCATTCAGACAGGTATATCTTTCCTTTTCTCCTGTGTGTTTCACTTCTTTCTTCAGCTATTTATAAGGCCTCCTCAGACAACCATTTTGCATTTTTGCACTTCTTTTTCTTGGGGATGGTTTTGATCACCTTTTGATCACCACCTCCTGTCCAATGTTACGAACCTCTGTCCGTAGTTCTTTTGGCACCTGTCTGTCAGATCTAATCCCTTGAATCTATTTGTCACTTCACTATATAATTGTAGCTGATGTGATTTAGATCATACCTGAATGGCCTAGTGGTTTCCCCTACTTTCTTCAATTTAAGTCTGAATTTTGCAATAAGGAGTTCTTGATCTGAGCCACTGTCAACTCCTGGTCTTGTTTTGCTGACTGTATATTGCTTCTCCTTCTTTGGCTGCAAAGAATATAATCAATCTGATTTTGCTATTGACCATCTGGTGATGTCCATGTGTAGAGTCTTCTCCCGTGTTGTTGAAAGAGGGTGTTTGCTATGACCAGTGCATTCTCTTGGCAAAACTCTGTTAGCCTTTGCCCTGCTTCATTCCGTACTCCAAGCCCAAACTTCCCTGTTACTCCGGCTATCTTTTGACTTTCTTCTTTTGCATTCCAGTTACTATGATGAAAGGACATCTTTTTTGATGTTTGTTCTAGAAAGTCTTTAGGCCTTCATATAATTGTTCAACCTCAACTTCTTCAGTGTGAGTAGTTGGGGCACAGACTTCGATTACTGTGATATTGAATGGTTTGCCTTGGATACAAACCGAGATAATTCTGTTGTTTTTGAGATTGCAACCAAGTATTGCATTTCAGACTCTCATTGACTATGAGGGCTATTCCATTTCTTCTAAAGGATTTTTGCCAAAGGTGGTAGATATAATGGTTATCTGAATTAAATTCGCTCATTCCCATCCTTTTTAGTTCAGTGATTCCTAAAATGTCAATGTTCCCTCTTGCTATCTCCTGTTTTCACACCACTTCCAATTTACATTGATTTATGGACCTAACATTCCAGGTTACTACCCAATGTTGTTCTTTCAGCACTGGGCTCTACTCCCCACCAGAGACATCCACTCGTGGGTGTCGGTTCTGCTTTGGCTCAGCCTCCTCATTCCTTCTGGAGCAATTTCTCCACCCTTTCCCAGTAGCATATTGAATACCTACCAACCTGGGGGTCTCTTTCACTGTCATATCCTTTTGCCTTTTCATCCTGTTCATGGGGTTCTCAAGGTAAGAATGCTGAAGTGGTTTTCCATTCTCTTCTCCAGTGGACCATGTTTTGTGAGAACTCTTCCACCATGACCCATCTGTCCTGGGTGGCCCTACACGGCATGGCTCAGAGTTTCATTAAGTTACACAAAGCTGTGATCCATGTGATCATTTTGGTTAGTGTAGCAAAGATGGCAGAGTAGAAGGACGCGAGCTCATCTTCTCCTGTGAGGGTTTGGGAGTCTCTGGTGGAGGTGCCCGTTGACAGTGGCCCGCCGTGGGGTCAGAGACCCCGACGGCAGCTGTCCTGGGAGGCACAGACTGCGGCCTTAAGTCCATTTGGAGGAGGTTGCCATGACCCAAGTCAGAGCGATCGCCTGGAAAGGTGTGTGGTGCGCCGATCAGCAGAGGTCCTCTTCCGCGGAGAGGGGTAGAGATGAGAAACCTGTGGGGCATCCCTGCCTTCAGGGGCCTGCTTTCTATCACTGAAGCCGCCACTAAATGAAGCTTTCCAAGGGCCCAATTACGGCTTCTCCCTGGTGGACAGGCAGAAGTCCTAACGTTCACCACAACACTTTAGTTACTTTCAAAATGTGCCCTAATCACATAGACACTGTGCAGAGAGTCTGATCAGGTGACTTTCCCTGTGGAGGGCATTCTCCGTGGAAGTGGGCTTTTCTCGGGGGAAGAAAGAGGGGACCAAGCCGAAATGAGGGCAGGAGATCCTCAGCCTCCCGGGGACAGCAGCGCATTTTGGATTTCTTCTCTTTGGCTCAAAGGTGGCAGAATGGTGGGACATGGCTCAGACAGACGGGCTGGCTTTGGCCCTGGGCAGGCCATGGTGTGTGACCCCAGGCCCTGTAGCATCCCCTGAGGCCGAGTGATTCATCAGAAATTTAGAGCAATGGAATAACCGGACAGAAAAAAGGAACTGTGTGTCATTCACGTGGCTGTTTCCTTACAAATGGGAAAGCCACATCGTCTCCTTTGGTCAGTTCTAGAGTTTCCCTAGGAAGGGATGTTGTTATTGTTACTGGCTTAAAACAATGGAAATGGTCTCACGGTTCTGCAGTCTGGAAGTCTGAAATCAAGGTGTGGGTAGGCCACGTTCCCTCTGAAACCTGGAGTGGCATCCTCTCTGGCCTCTTCCTAGTTTGGGGGTGGGGGGCTTGCTAGTCACCTCTGATGTTCCTTGCGGTGTAAATCCAATCCTCTGTTGTTCTAAGCTCCCCACTGTGTGACACTTTGTCACTGCAGCCCCAGGAGACCAGTACACCTCCTGAGGGCAGTGGGAAGCGAGGAAAGGATGTTCAGAAGCGGAGGGACTGGTTCTCTGATCTGGAGAGTGTCAGAGAGCTCCCAGGTGTGACTTAATACAACTACAGACTGCAGTGTGATTGTGACCCTAGCACTAGTGAATGCCTCCATCGTGTCGGGAAGATCCCCTGAAGGAGGGCATCACAACCCATTTCCGTATTCTTGCCTGGGGAACCTTCCCATGGACAGAGGAGCCTGGCGGGCTGCAGTCCATGGGGTCACAAAGAACAGGATGAGACTGAGTAGCTAACCAGCAACAACAACAACGTTGAAGTTTATCACGCAGTTTATCTGTCATCTTTCCGCTCTGCATTCGATTTCCGGGTCTTCCTTATCTACTGGTTGCAAGTTTGTGCTCCCTCAACCACGTCTCCCCAATTCCCACCCTCCCCAGCACCTGGTAACCACCATTCTACTCTCTGTTATTATGAGTTTGGTTTTTAAGATTCCACATATAGATGAGATCATACAGTATTTGTCTTTCTCTGTCTGACTTAGCTCACATAACATCATCCCTTCAATGGCCATACATGTTGGTGGCAAATGGTAGGATAGTCTCCTTTCTCTTGAGCAAATAATATTCCATTGTACATACATATCCCATGCTCCTTATCCATTCAACCTCTCCGACTCTGATTTTCCTGGGACAAGAATTCCCTGTGATCTTACTAAGAAGAGAAGTTTCTGTGGTTTCCAAATCTGTTTCCTTCCTCTCCTCTGAATTCCCTTGCTCACTCTTCCTGTGGTTGCCTTTACTTTTACTGTCCTATCTTCTTTTCCTTAATTGTCAATCTTTACTCAGTTAAAAGACTAAAGAATTGGATGGAGTTGGTCCCTGACCTTGGTCCGGTGCAGCCTTGCAAGAGAGGAGGGGCTGGTGATGAGACAGGAAGGATCAGGGCATTGCCGTGACCGCTGGAACCGTCTGAGTCTCCAGGGTCCCTGCCTGTGTAGCTATGGATTACAGTTTATAACTGTCACTTAGGACAAATGCGGCTCTGGTGATGAACATGTTTTGGAGGGGAAACAAACAGGGGATGATTGATTTGTTACTGAAAAATAAAACTAGATTCCAGCAGAGAAGAAGAGAAAGATGTCAGAATAATTTAGCAGGGTGGTGAAGGAAAATCACAAGACACACGACTTAGCAGCATCTCCGATCATCATCAGAAAGGAGAATCAACAGGTCCTTGTTCGGAATTTTCAGACAGAGCTGACTTGGGCTTGCAGACTCTCCTGGGTTCCTGAGATCCTTGTGGAAAGATCTGCTAGAATCAGATTTACCTCCTTCACTGGGGGCAGGGGTGGGGATGGGGGATAATGTTCCCCACCTTTTCCAAAATAAAAATTAAAAAAAAACCATGATTCCTTTGTGGCACTTCCCCCACCTGAGATATTAGTGGAGGTTGTTCTGCCCACTTCTCTACCCCATAACAAAGTCTTTTCGAGGAAGAGCTGAAATGCAAAGTCATCTGAAACAAGATAAACATTTCTAATTTGGACTTGTCCTCTAGAGGTGATCTTTCAGAAGGCTCCAGGGCCTTTGATAAATTACCTCTCTGGTTCTAATTCCAGGACTGATTGGAAGGGAGATTGAGAAAAAAAGTGTTGAGAGAAGAGGAATTTGGAGAAATCTTCCTTTGTCAAAGCCAAGACTGCCAACCTTTCTGAGTGAGGGGCTGGCTTTCTCAGCCTGCCCTCTGGGGGTGTGTCCAGTGTGGAGGCCAAGGGGCCGGGGGCCCCTCCTTGGAAAGCATGGAGTGTTTAAGTCCCACGCCCTGGGGTCACTTCCACTTGACCGCTTCTGTGATATCCACCCTCTGGCATCTGACTTCACTTCTAAACCCTAGCTACTGCTTTATAAAATGAGAGTAATCATAGCATCTGCTTCCCTAGTGGCTCAGCAGTTAAAAAAAAAAACAAAACCTGCCTGACAATGCAGGAGATGTGAGCTGGATCCCTGGGTCGGGAAGATCCCCTGGAGAAGGAAATGGCAACCCACTCCAGTATTCTTGCCTGGGAAATCCCGTGGACAGAGGAGCCTGGCTGACTACAGTCCATGGGCTCGCAGAAGAGTCAGATACGACTGAGCAACTAAACAACAAGACAACAGTTGTAGCGTCTACTTCACAGGCTTATAAATACTTAAAAAAAAATTTCACAGAAAGCAGTTGGCTCCGTGCATGGACAGAGGAGCCCGGTGGACAGAGGACAGTCCATAGGGTCGCAAAGAGGCTGATAGGCCTGAGCACACGGGCACAGAACCTGCAAGGTATAAACTTTTAGTGAAGAGCATCCAGTGTGTTTAATGAGGCCCCTTGCAGAGGCCCCGGGACCCAATGAGTCTTACCAGGTCTTCCTCTGTTGCTGGACATTTTGGCCTCGGCGAGTAGCTCGGCTCTCACCCCCGTAAGCATAGGGGTGACAGAGCTCCGGAGACCCCCTTTCTGCAGGCCCACAGAGGGGATGCTCCCTGCCTGGAGGCGGAGGCGCTGCAGGGCCTGCTCCATGCGCTGGGGGTGCGCTGGGGGCTGCCCCCCCGCAACGTTAATCAGGCCGCCCAGGCTTCTCCCCCAGCGCGCTGTATCTGTCTTCACTGAAGCATGCTCTCTCGGTAATTTCATTGTGGGGCTTTCCATTAAAAAGTTTGATTAATTCCATAAATATTAAAATAAGATAATTAGAATCCAGGTACTCACTGTTACACGAAAGTGGTCAAGTCAGCACTAAATTATTATTATTAATAATAAGTGCTCACGCAGCCCTGTGTAATAAGTGCCGAGGAGAAGGGCCCACAACCGCCGTTATTAACACCATTCCCTGTAGGACCGTCTGAAGCAGGGGCTGCGATGCGCGCGGGGAGGAGGGGGCTGGAGGGGGCCGTCGGGGAGGCGGGCTGTCCTCCAGCTGCGGGCGGGGGACTCATCTGCTCACCGTTCTAGTAGTTTCCGGGCCTTCTGTCCCCGGAGACAGGGCCTCTCCCTCTCTCCTGACCCAGTCCCCTGATACAGAGGCTGTTAGCTCTCCCTCCACTCCTGAACTCACGGGATGCTGGCGGTGATGCGCAAAGAGGCGCAGGACCTGCTTGAGCACCGAAGCTAAATAATAGGTGTGTCTGAGCGTCTGTGTCCATCCCAGGACGAGTCTGAACTATGAATCATTGAGGTAGAAGGAGATGGGTGTGGGTACATCTGATCGATATCCGGCAAAGCAAGGGCGGCTGCCTGGAACGCTCGGTCCATGCCGGTCTTCTCAGGTTCCACTCGTCATTGTCTCACTCATCCTTTGATGGGGTGAATTCCCCTGATGGGGACCTCACAGAATGAAAAAAAAAAACAAACCAAAAAGCCTGTTCTTATTTTTAATCAGAGGAACAAGGCAACAAGTCAAACGTCCAGAACCTCTTTTCCTTTTTTTTTTTTAAAGGCTTCTTAGCAGCTGATTGAGGAAATGGCCTGGTCTTTCCCTCTCAGGCTTGGACACCTGCGTCCCAGGTGGGACTGTTTCACTGCCTGCTGGATGGGGCATCTCAGAACACACTCTGAGCCTGGTCTTCAGCACTGAACAGGTGTCGCCACACTGAAGTGCCGGGCCCAAGCTTAACAGAGATTTGTGACCTTTTTTAGAGGGCTAGGTACCCTGCGGAGCAGCTGGATGCGGAGCAGGAGAAGGGCAGAAACTTGATGAAGTTGGTGGGCAGTGCAGGCGGTAGTGGGCAGCCAGGATAACCCAGCCACTTATGGAAGGAGGGGGGAACGTTTAGACGTAATTCCTCAAGGATCCAGGAAGCCGAGTGAGGACCAGAGGTTAGAAGTCACAAGTGTTGGGACTTCCCTGGTGGTCTACTCGTTGGGACATTGAGCTTCCAGGGCAGGGGGCCTGGATTTAATCTCTGGCTGGGGAACTAAGATCCCACATGCTGCATGGTGTGCCCCCCAAAACGTAAATAAATAAATTTTAATAAAATTAAAAATAGTTAAAAATATTTGGGGGGGCCAGTACAAGCTAGTTGTTCCTATCCAGTGGAACTGCCCAGCGGTGGACTAGGAGACCTCATGAGGTTGAGAGTGCCTTGTCACTGGGGCATCCAAGCAGGTACCACCCTGGCTGGGATGAGGAGAGGGGATCTCTGCATCTAAGGCGGTCTCTTGAAGCATAATTCAGCTGGAGTCCCATCAGCTGGCCCTGTCTTCAGAGGAGGTCTCCTTGAACCTTGGACCAAGAGCACCAGTTTCTGATTGCAGGCACAGGGGCACAGGGAACAATGTTTGCAGCCATCCTGTGTTTCTGTTTCCTGGGAAACCAGGCAAGTCAGACAAGGAAACTGACATTGACACTGACATTGAAGTCGCTCAGTCGTGTCTGACTCTGTGACCCCATGGACTGTAGCCTACCAGGCTCCTCCGACCATGGAATTTTCCAGGCAAGAGTACTGGAGTGCAGAGCCATTTCCTTCTCCAGAAGACAATCAGAAATCTCACCTCTCTTTCTCCCTTCGCACCCCCTTCTCTTCCCTCCTCCTTCCTTTTATTTGTTTCTTATTTCAATGAACAAACTGTTTTAGAAGAACAGCTATCTGACTCTGAAAGGGGAGGCTCTTTTACACATGGGTTTCAGTTCAGTTCAGTCGCTCAGTCATGTCCGACTCTTTGTGACCCCATAAACCGCAGCACGCCAGGCTTCCCTGCCCATCACCAACTCCTGAAGTTTACCCAAACTCATGTCCATTGAGTCGGTGATGCCATCCAGCCATCTCATCCTCTGTCGTCCCCTTCTCCTCCTGCCTTCAATCTTTCCCAGCATCAGGGTCTTTTCAAATGTGTCAGCTCTTCGCATCAGGTGGCCAAAGCATTGGAGTTTCAGCTTCAACATCAGTCCTTCCAATGAATATTCAGGACTGATCTCCTTTAGGATGGACTGGTTGGATCTCTTTGCAGTCCAGGGGACTCTCAAGAGTCTCCTCCAACACTACAGTTCAAAAGCATCAATTCTTCAGTGCTCAGCCTTCTTCACAGTCCAACTCTCACATCCATACATGAGCACTGGAAAAACCACAGCCTTGACCAGACGGACCTTTGTTGGCAAAGTAATGTCTCTGCTTTTTAATATGCTATCTAGGTTGGTCATCACTTTCAAGGCGTAAGCGTCTTTTAATTTCATAGCTGCAGTGATTTTGGAGCCCCCCAAAATAAAGTCTGACACTGTTTCCACTGTCTCCCATCTATTTCCCATGAGGTGATGGGAAAACACATGGGTTTACATCTCTCCAATTAAAGAATTTTCAGGATTGAGTATTCTGAGAATTTGGCTTTGGAGAAAGAGGGTGGGGCAATTTGGGGGTCTGAGCTGAGAGAACAGATTTGTAAGGAGGAAAATGAAGTTCTCCTTCACATCAGTGGTTAAGGATTTAAAAACCCACGGCTTTGGAACTCAGATCCGGCACTTGGAGCACGACAGCCTGGCCCAGGCTGAGTTTGCAGTGGTGTCGCTTCTTTGCCATCAACCCTGAAGGATTCAGGTGCTTTGAGAGCTGCAGGTGTGGCGCTAAAGGCATTGTCTAGGACAGACCCTGAGCCATTAGCATGTTATTTCCCCCAAGTCCGAAAAGCTGGGTGTCCTTGGTGTTTTTCTTGTTGTTCAGTTCCTCAGGCATGTCCGACTCTTTGTGACCCCATGAACTGAAGCATGCCAGGCTTCAGTGTCCTTCACTGTCTCCCAGAGACTACTCAAACTCATGTCCATTGAATGGGTGATGCCATCCAACCATCTCATCCTCTGTCACCCCCTTCTCTTTCTGCCCTCAGTCTTTCCAAGCACAAGGGTCTTTTCCAGTGAGTCGGCTCTTCCCATCAGGTGGCCAAAGTATTGGAGTGTCAGCATCAGCCCTTCCAATGAATGTACAGAGCTGATTTCCTTTAGGATTGACTGGCAGAGAAGGAAAGGGCAACCCCCTCCACTGTTCTTGCCTGGAGACTCCTGTGGACAGAGGAGCCTGGTGGGCTGCTGTCCACGGGGTCGTTCAGAGTCGGACGTGGCTGCATCGACTTAGCAACAGCAGCAGCAGGAGGGTTAACTGGTTTGAACTCCTTGCTGTCCAAGGGACTCTCAAGAGTCTGCTCTGGCACCAAAGTTTGAAAGCATCAATTCTTCAGGGCTCAGTCTTCTTTATGGTCCAACTCTCACATCTGTATATGACTACTGGAAAAACCATAGCTTTGACTTGGTCAGGAAAGTGATGTCTGGGCTTTTTAATACACTGTCTAGGTCTGTCATAGCTTTCACAGCTGCAGTTACCATTCTCAGTGATTTTGCGCCCCCCCAAAACGGTTTATCATTGTTTTCACATTTCTGCCATCTATTTGCATGAAGTGATGGGACCAGATGCCATGATCTTAGTTTTTTGAATGTTGAGTTTTAAGCTAGCTTTTCCACTCTTCTCCTTCACCTTCATCAAGAGGCTCTTTAGTTCCTCTTCGCTTTCTGCCATAAGGGTGGTGTCATCTGCATATGTGAGGTTATGAATTTCGCCCAGCAATATTGATTCCAGATTGAGCTTCAGCCAGCTTGGCATTTTGCAGGATGTACTTTGATTATAAGTTAAGGAAGCAGGGTGACAATTTTCAGCCTTGATGTACTCCTTTCCCAATTTGGAACCAGTCTGTTGCTCCATGTCTGGATCTAAGTGTTGCTTCTTGACCTGCATACAGGTTTCTCAGAAGGCAAGTAAGGTCATCTCATATTCTTATCTCTTTAAGAATTTTCCACAGTTTGTTGTGATCCACACAGTCAAAGGCTTAGTGTAGTCAATGAAGCAAAAGTAGATGTTTTTCTGTATTCCCTTGCTTTTTCTATGATCCAGCAGATGTTGGCAATTTGATCTCTGGTTCCTCTGCCTTTTCTAAATCCAGCTTGTACACCTGGACGTTCTTGATGCACATACTGTTGAAGCCTAGCTTGAAAGACTTTGAGCATTACCTTGCTAGCATGTGAAATGAGTGCAATTGTGTGGTAGTTTGAACATTCTTTGCCATTGCTCTTTGTTGGGATTGGAATGAAAGCTGACCTTTTCCAATACTGTGTGGCCACTGCTGATTTTCCCAATTTGCCAGCATACTGAGTGCAGCACTTTAACAGTATCACCTTTTAGAATTTGAAATAGTTCAGCTGGAATTCCACACCTCCAGTGGCTTCATTTGTTGTAATGGTTCTTGAGGCCCACTTGAATTCACACTTCAAGATGTCTGCCTCTAGGTGAACAAGCACACTATCGTGGTTATCAGGGTCATTAAGACATTTTCTGTATAGTTCTTCTGTGTATTCCTGCCACTTCTTCTTAATATCTTCTGCTTCTGTTAGGTCCATACCATTTCTGTCCTTTATCGAACTCATCTTTGCATGAAATGTTCCCTTGGTATCTCTAATTTTCTTGAAGAGATCTCTAGTCCTTCCCATTCTGTTCTTTTCCTCTATTTCTTTTCATTGATCACCGAGGAAGGCTTTCTTATCTCTCCCTGCTATTCTTTGGAGCTCTGCATTTAGATGGGTATATCTATCCTTTTTTCCTTTGCCGTTCGCTTCTCTTATTTCCTCAGCTATTTGGAAGGCCTCCTCAGACAACTCTTTTTACTTTTTGCATTTGTGGTTCTCGGGGATGGTTTTGATCACCGCCTCCTGTCCAATGTTATGAACCTCCATCCATAGCTCTTCTGGCAGTCTATCAGATCTACTCCCTTGAATCTATTTGTTACTTGCACTATATAGTCAGAAGGGATTTGTCTTAGCTCATACCTGAATGGCCTAAATCTCTACTTTCTTCCACCGAAGTCTGAATTTTGCAATAAGGGGTTCATGATCTGAGACACAGTCAGCTCCCGGTCTTGATTCTGCCAACTAAGACCTTGGTGTGTACCCAGCCTCAGTATCCTCACCTGTAAATAGGAACTTATAAGAAAACATCCTTTATAGGGCTGTTATGAGCTTTAAGCAAGGCAGGGAGAATACAGTGCCTTACTACAACATGCGTCCCAGAAATAAGCTCTGAGGGCTTCATGTTGACTGCGATCTTCTCTCCAGGGAGGTCATTTTAGGAGTTCTGTTAACCGCCACTAGGGGGAGCGCTGGCCCAGTTTCTGCCTCCGGGTCCTGGGGGTTTGGGGGTGGGGGGCGGGAAGGCACATTGTCCTCCCACAGAATGAATGACAATGAAGAGGAGCCGCGGGAGGAGAGGGTGGTGTTGGTGGATGGGATGTCCTGGGGATCCCGGGCACTTGCAGAACCAGCTGGCAGCCGCTGAGGGACTCATCTTGCAGGCATGTGGGCGGGTCTCTGGAGACGGGATTCCTCTGGGCTTTCTAAGCCTCTTCTGCCCTGTCCCTCACATCTGAATGAGTAGGGTGCTCAGAGTGGACACCTAGAGACCGCAGGATGTTGCAGTGACCTCAGTCTACAGGTTTGATGTGAAACACGGGTTTCCTATGAAATATCTTTTCGGGTGAGGGCGTTTTGCAAGCTTTTGGCAGGAAGTACTCTGTTCTCTGGTGGATGATGCCAAATATTAGAGTTTGGAGCTGTTGTCCACGCTGTGAATGCTCGAGGCATTTACCTCTGCCACCCTGAAACCCAGTTTCCTGCTCCCAGTTCTGTGATGCTGGGGCTGGGACGTGGCAAGGGCCATTTCTCCTCTGCAGGCTGACTCCTGTTGTTTCAGCCAAAATGTTCCCTGTTTGTTTACTGTTCTGTCATTGCTGCTCCTCCTGTCCTGGTGGCAGCTGCTGGCTTCTGTCTCCATGCCCAGAACCAGCCTCATAGCGCTTTCTCGGAGGTACCAGCCAGCAGCATCAGAGGACAGTTCAGAGGGCTGTGTCCCAGCTCCGTGGTGGAAGGCGCTCTTCCGAGGTTCTAGCTTTAAATGCACCCAGCCCTTCCCACTGTCCTCCTTGCACTGGGAATAGTATCTGTTTTCTGTTGTAATCATTTTTTGTATGTTGATGTCCCATGCTTTCTGGCCAAATTGCTTCAGTTGTGTCTGACTTTCTGCGACTCCAAGGACTGTAGCCCGCCAGGCTCCTCTGTCCATGGGATTCTCCAGGCAAGAACACTGGAGTGGGTTGCCATGCCCTCCTCCAGGGGATCTTCCTGATCCAGGGATGGACCCACTTCATTTAAGTCTCCTGCATTGGCAGGCAGATCCTTTATCACTAGTGCCCTAGGAAGTACCCTCCCCACCCTGTGTTTTTTTTTTTTTTTTTTTACCTCTTTCAGCTTTCCATTCCCTATGTGACCAGTTCCCTCTGTTGGAATAACTGTTCTATGGGAGCTGCTGTGGCTTTGACGCTTGTACATGGAAGCGGTTGACCCCAGGGCTCCCTGTCTGAGGTCAGGAGGAGGTGTTGGGCATGTGGAGGATTACAAAAGTGATGAGTGGATGGAACAGAGGAGGTTCTGTGGGGAGTGAAGTGCCCACAGACAGGCTCTGTTTAGTTTTGTAATTCTGTCCAGAGGTAGAGAGTGAGTAAGTGGTACAAATGCCCTAACTGGGATGCCAGGACCAATTTTAAAGATGGCACAACTCTTATTTCCCAAACAATGTTCATTATTTTTCACGTGAAGAAAAAGATGAAAACAAGTAAAAGAAAGAAAAGGAAGAGATGGTAATGTATCTTTACAAGCAAACCTTTCTTTTCTTTCTTCTCAATATCATTATCAATTCAGTTGCTCAGTTGTGTCTGACTCTTTGTGACCCCATGGACTGCAGCAAACCAGGCCTCCCGGTCCATCACCAACTTTTGGGGTTTACTCAACCTCATGTCCATTGAGTTGGTGATGCCGTCCAACCATCTCATCCTCTGTCGTCCCCTTCTCCTCCTGCCTTCAATCTTTCCCAGCATCAGGGTATTTTCAAATGAGTCAGTTCTTTGCATCAGGTGGCCAAAGTATTGGAGCTTCAGCATCAGTCCTTCCAGTGAACATTCAGGACTGATTTCCTTTAGGATGGACTGGTTGGATCTCCTTGCAGTCCAAGGGACTTTCAAGAGTCTTCTCCAACACCACAGTTCAAAAGCATCAATTCTTTGGCGCTCAGCTTTTTTGACAGTCCAACTCTCACATCCATACATGACTACTAGAAAAACCATAGCTTTAACTAGATGGACTTTATTGGCAAAGTAATGTCTCTGCTTTTTAATAAGTTGTCTAGGTTGGTCATAACTTTCCTTCCAAGGAGTAAGCGTCTTTTAATTTCATGGCTGCAGTCACCATCTGCAGTGATTTTGGAGCCCCCAAAAATAAAGTCTGTCACTGTTTTTACTTTTTCCCCATCTATTTTCCATGAAGTGATGGGACAAGCAAAGTCAAATTTTGGGATACGTCCTGGCTCAGGATCACCTTTAAGAGAAAGGGAGAGAGGGACTTCCCTGGTAGTTCAGGGGTTAAGACTCTGCCTTCCAATGCAGGGAATGTGGGTTGAATCCCTGGTCTGGGAACAAAGCCCTCGAAAGGCAACTATGAAGCCCTTGTGCCATAACAGAAAGTCTTGTGTGCCGCAGCTAAGACCCAATGCAACCAAATATATAATAAACAAAAATTTTTTTTTTTTTAAGGGAGAGAAAGAAAAAGTAATTAGGGGTCATAGGCTCTGTGCAGGAGGCAGATGGATGCTCGGGAGGGGAGTGGAGACAGAGGGCAACACAGAGGCTCTGAATTCCTGAGAAGCAGAAGGAAGAGAAGGGCAAAGTTGGAGGAGGTCTGGATGTTGGGGAAGAAGAATCTAAGAACAACCTGACTTTGAAATTTTGCTAGGGTGTTACACTCTGCTTCTGGATCTAATAGATCTTTTTTTTTTTCAATAAAGTTTTTAAGAAGTCCAGATGTAAACTAATTTCCACCACACATTTCCTGCTGTGCCCCATCAGTATTCCTCCACGACCACATGGCCCCGGGGAAGGAGGGGATGGCGCCCACCTGCAGCCTTTCTGGGCTCTGCCCTGGGTGCTGGGCAGGCCATCTGCTTAAATAGCATCGCTGAGGACAGTGGACTGGTTTTGGCTGGTGCGCAGATGGCCTTCCCTTAAATGACACTTACTTGCTTCCTGCTCAGGGACATCCCGAAGGGGAAGCCAAGAAAGGAGAGCTAGTAGCTTTTCGTGTTAGTCCTGGGGGACCCTGTGCTCAGGAGCGGGGAGGTCGGGGCCTCGTGGGTCTCGAGATGGGAGGGATCTTCTGGACCGAGTGCCCTTCAGCAGAGCCCAGAAATGCTCCATGTGTCGTGGGAAAGCCATGCTAATTGCAGTCATTTGGGCAAATTGATTACCACTTAGGCCTAAGTGCCAACTGCAGTCATGATTCTGCCTATCATTATACACGTGTCAGATGAAGTTGATTGCAAGGCTTTATTTGATGACAACAATAAATTCTCCTCTATCTCAGGCTTCGTAAGCTCAGCATTCAGGCACACGTTGCTCACGTGGCTTGTCCTCGATGCCCGGGAGGACCCGTGCAGAGGCTCGCTGAGTGACAGACCCAGAGCCGTCTCTCCCCAATGCTCTCCCGCTCCTATTTGCCTTGTGACCAGGCTTCTTTCTGGGCACCTGTGATTTGGCATCTCCTTGACATCAGGCAATGCCATAGCTTCCCAGGTGGTGCCAATGGTAAAGAACCTGCCTGCCAATGCAGGAGACATAAAAGAGGTTCAATCCCTGGGTTGGGAAGATCCCCTGGAGAAGGAAATGGCAACCCACTCCAGTATTCTTGCCTGGAGAAATCCATGGACAGAGGAGCCTGGCGGCCTACAGTCCATGGGGTCACAGAGAGTCCGGCATGACTGAAGTGACTTAGCATATCAGGCGATGCCAGCCTCCTTTGTGACATTGCTTCTCTTGGCCTGAGGACGGGGAACTTGAGAATCTCAAGAATCCTTCCATTTCTTGTTTTTAATTATTATTTTATTTTATTTATTTATTTTTGGCTGTGCTGGCTCTTCACTGCTGTGTGGACTTTCTCATTAGTTGGAGAGAGTGGAGGATGCCCCCCAGTTGCCGTGTGCGGGCTTCTCATCGTGGTGGCTCCTCTTGTTGCCAAGCACAGGTTCTACGTGGCCTGTGGGCTCAGCAGGTGTGGTTCTGGGGCTCTCGAGCGTAGACTCTATACTTGCGGTACACGGGCTCAATTGCTCTTTGGCTTGTGGGATCTTCCCAGACCAGGGCTCAAACCCATGTCTCCTGCATTGGCAGGTGAATTCTTCACCACTGAGCCAGCTGGGAAGCCCAAGAATACTTCCATTTCTATCCAGCACACCCCCAAAGTTGCTTCTGTCCTTTGCATGGGTCTGTGTGTATATGTGTTGCATTGTTGTTCAGTCGTTCAGTCATGTCCAACTCTTTGCGACCCCATGGACTGCAGCACGCCAGGCCTCCCTGTCCATCACCAACTCTCGGAGCTTGCTCAAACTCATGTCCATTGAGTCGGTGATGCCATCCAAGCATCTCATCCTCTGTTATCTCCTTCTCCTTCTGTCTTCAATCTTTCCCAGCATCAGGGTCTTTTCCAATGAGTCAGTTCTTCACATCAGGTGGCCAATTTATTGGAGTTTTAGCATCAGTCCTTCCAATGGATATTCAGGATTGATTTCCTTTAGGATGGACTGGTTAGATCTCCTTGCAGTCCAAGGGATTCTCAAGAGTCCTCCCCAACACTGCCGTTCAAAAGCATCAATTCTTTGATGCTTAGCTTTCTTTATAGTCCAACTATCACATCCATACATGACCACTGGAAAAACCATAGCTTGAACTATATGGACCTTTGTCAGCATAGTGATGTCTTGCTTTTTAATACGCTGTCTAGCTTTGTCATAGCTTTTCTTCCAAGGAGCAAGTGTCTTTTAATTTTTTGGCTGCAGTCACTGTCCACAGAGCCCAAGAAAATAAAGTCTGTCACTGTTTTCATTGTTTCCCCATCTATTTGCTATGAAGATGGGACTGGATGCCATTATCTTCATTTTTTTTAATTACCATTTTTTTTAATGTTGAGTTTTAAGCCAGCTTTCTCTCCACTTTCACCTTCATCAAGAGGCTCTTTAGTTCCTCTTCACTTTCTGCCATAAGGGTGGTGTCATCTGCATATCTGAGGTTATTGATATTTCTCCCGGCAATCTTGATTCCAGCTTGTGTTTCCCTCTAGCCTGGCATTTCGCATGATGTACTCTGCATAGAAGTTAAATAAGCAGGTGACATATATAGCTTTGATGTATATATACTCCTTTCCTTATTTTGAACCAGCCTGCTGTTCCATGTCTGGTTCTAAAAGTTGCTTCTTGACCTGCATACAAGTTTCTCAGGAGGCAGGTAAGCTGGTCTGATAGTCCCATCTCTTGAAGAGTTTTTCAGTTTGTTGTGATCCACACAGTCAAAGGCTTTAGTATGGTCAATGAAGCAGAAGTAGATGTTTTTCTAGAATTCCCTTACTTTTTCTATGATACAATGGATGTTGGTAATTTGACCTCTGGTTTCTCTGCCTTTTCTAAATCCAGTTTGTACATCCAGACATTCTCAGTTCATGTACTACTGAAGCCTAGCTTGGAGGATTTTGAGCATTACTTTGCTATTATGTGAAATGAGTGCAATTGTGTGGTTGTTTGAACATTTGTTGGGACTGCAATGAAAACTGACCTTTTCCAGTTTGTGGCTACTGCTGAGTTTTCCAAATTTGCTGGCCTATTGAGTTCAGCACTTTAACAGCATCATCTTTTAGGATTTGAAATGGCTCATCTGGAATTCCATCACCTCCGCTAGCTTTGTTTGTAGTGATGCTTCCTCAGGCCCACTTGACTTCGCTTTCCAGGATGTCTGGCTCTAAGTGAGTGATCACACCATTGTTGCTATCCAGGTCATTAAGACCTTATTTGTATAGTTCTTCTGTGTATTTTTGCCACATCTTCTTAATATCTTCTGCTTCTGATAGGTCCATACCATTTTGTCCTTTATTGTGCCCATCTTTGCATGAAATGTTCCCTTGGTATCTCTAACTTTCTTGAAGAGATCGCTGGTCTTTCCCATTCTATTGTTCTCCTCTATTTCTTTGCACTGATCACCTAGGAAGGCTTTCTTATCTCTCCTTGCTGTTCTTTGGAATTCTGCATTCAGATAGGTATATCTTTCCTTTTCTCCTTAGCCTTTCACTTCTCTTCTTTTCTCAGATATTTGTAAGGTCTCCTGAGATAACCATTTTGCCTTTTTCCATTTCTTTTTCTTGGGGTTGGTTTTGATCACTGCCTCCTGTTCAGTTCAGTTCAGTTCAGTTCAGTCCCTCAGTTGTATCCGACTCTTTGCGACCCCATGAATTGCAGCACGCTAGGCCTCCCTGTCCATCACCAACTCCTGGAGTTTACTCGAACTCATGTCCACCGAATCGGTGATGCCACCCAGCCGTTTCATCTTCTGTTGTCCCCTTCTCCTCCTGCCCCCAATCCCTCCCAGCATCAGGGTCTTTTCCAATGAGTCAACTCTTCGCATGAGGTGGCCAAAGTATTGGAGTTTCGGCTTCAGCATCAGTCCTTCCAATGAACACCCAGGACTGATCTCCTTCAGGATGGACTGGATGGATCTCCTTGTAGTCCAAGTGTTACAAACCTCCATCCATAGTTCTTCTGGCACTCTATCAGATCTAATCCCTTGAATCTATTTGTCACTTCCTCTGTATCATTGTAAGGGACTTGATTTAGGTCATACCAGAATGGCCTAGTGGTTTTCCCCGCTTACTTCCATTTAAGTCTGAATTTTGCAATAAGGAGTTTATGATCTGAGCCACAGTCAGCTCCAAATCTTGTTTTTGCTGACCGTATAGAGCTTTTCCATCTTTGGCTGCAAAGAATATAATCAGTCTGATTTCACTATTGACCATTTCACTATTGACCATATTGACTATTGACCATGGTGATGTCCATGTGTAGCATCGTCTCTTATGTGGTTGGAAGAAGGTGTTTGCTATGACCAGTGTGTTCTCTTGGCAAAACTCTATTAGCCTTTGCCCTGCTTCATTCTGTAGTCCAAGGCCAGATTTGCCTGTTACTCCAGATAGCTCCTGACTTCCTACTTTTGCATTCCAGTCCTCTATGATGCAAAGGACATCTTTTTTTTTTTTTTTTTTTTTGGTGTTAAGAGGTCAAGCCTAGCAGAGTGTTTCCAAGAGAACACACTGGTCATGGCAATATTGTTCTTTAGTGCATGGGGCTTTCCTTTCACCACCAGACACATCCACAACTGGGCGTCATTTCTGCTTTGGCTCAGCCTCTTCCTTCCTTCTGGAGCTATTTCTCTGCTCTTCTCCAGGAGCATATTGGACACCTACTGACCTGGAGGGGTTCATCTTTCAGTGTCATAACTTTTTGCATTTTCTTACCGTTCATGGGTTTCTCAAGCCAAGGATGCTGAAGTGGTTTGCCTTCCCGTTCTCCAATGGACCATGTTTTGTCAGAACTCTCCCACCATGACCCAGACATCTTGGGTGATCCTACACGTCATGGCTCATAGTTTCATTGAGTTAGACAGGGCTGTGGTCCATGTGATCATTTTGGTTAGTTTTCTGTAATTGTGATTTACATTCTGCCTGCCCTCTGATGGATGAGGATCAGACGCTTGTGAAGCTTCCTGATCGGAGGGACTGGTTGTGCGAAAACCTGGATCTTCTTGCTCTGGTGGGCAAGGCGTGTTGTATGTGTGTGTGTGGGGGGGGTAGTTTTAATGCAACAAGTCAGGGACCACTCTCCACTCCATCACGGTTTATTCTGGCCACCCAGACAATGGCATCTGTCAGTATTAGGTGTCTGAAAGCAGAGTGGATTCTCCCCTGGTGCAAAGGGTGCCCCCAAAGTCATGTCCACCAGGGCTTCAGAGTGGGACCTTATTTGGCAAATAGAGTTCTTTGCAGATGTGACTGGATTAAGATGAGACTGTCCTGGAGTCGGGAGGAGGTGGCCCTCCAATGACTGGTGTCCTTATAAGCAGAGGAGAGAGAGGCCAGAGACCCGCAGGGTAAACTCTGTGCAATGCTGAGGCAGAGGAGGGACAAGGGACCCTAAGCATCCCCAAGGTGGGCGGCAGCCACCAGGAGCTGGAGGAAGCAGGGGTCCTCCCTGGGGGCCTTCAGAGGGCATGGCTCTGCCAACACCTCGAGTTGGACTTCTGGCTTCCAGAACTGGGATGTGATAAATGCCCGTCGTTTCAGCCACCCCATCCTCCGTACTGTGTTCCCACAGTCTTAGGATCCAACACACCCTCACCGCCCGCCCTGCCCGTGTCTCTGTGCCTGCCCGGTGCTGAGGCATAAACACCATCAGGCTTTCCGGTAGGTCAGGGCTGCCAGGTTTAGCACAAACAAAACCAACAGGATGCCCACTTAAATCTGAATTTCAGATCAATAACAAATACACCTTTTTAGTATATGTTCCTAATACTATATGGGACTTACTTATATTGACAAATGATTCACTGCTAAGCTGAATTTCAATCTTAAGTGGGAGTCCTGCCCCTCATCTGACATTCCTAGCCTCCAGCCCTTGACTCCCAGAGGGCCTGCTCTGACCCGAGTGCGGGGATGGTCAGGGGGGCGGCCGGCGAGCCTGGCAGGGCAGCTCAAAGCCCCTGGCACTCCCCACTCGGGGCTCCGTGAGCCCTGCCAGCAGCCTGCAGTCTGAACATCCTCTCCGCCAGCTGGGTGCAAGTCTGGGAGGGTTGGAAGAGACAGGAGGAGGCACAGAGGGGAGCCTGACGCCTGCCTGGGGGTGGATGTTTGTGGGGAGGAGGAGGGCGCCCCATGGTTCCTGCTGCGCACCCATCTCTGCACTTTAATTTGTTCTATTTTAAGCTGTCTGCAGTTTCCCTCCTGGGGAAGGGAGAAGATAATGGGGAGGGGGCCTGGGGTGGGGTGTGGGGAGTGAATCAGGGGGACTCAGGAGCGGACAGGAGGCCAGCTGGCCAGGTTGTGTGGGATTCGAAGGCAAAGGCAAGGGAAAGCAAGCTGGCAGGCAGCTTGGCCAGGGTGCAGGACACCTGAACAGAGTTCCCTTTCCAGAATGCCGCGCCCGGACGCTGGCTGTGGGCAGTATCCCAAAGCTGGTGGTGGTGTTCAGTTGTCAAGTCGTGTCCGACTCTTTGCGACCCCAAGACTTTAGCATGCTAAGCCTCCCTGTCCCTCACCATCTCCTAGAGTTTGCCCAAGTTGATGTCTATTGAACTGGTGATGCCATCCAACCATGTATATTCCATATTATTCAATATTTTTCTGTATGTGATTACACATATTAACACCCACTAGTTTCCATCACCTTAGGGTGAACGGAGAGCCTGGGTGGAAAGGGGCTTCATTCTCAGCTCCCTCCTGAAGGTAAAAGGGTTGGGCCTCAGCAAAGATGGCAGTCCCCTCCCCTCTGGGAAGGGAGCCCCCCACTCCCCTTCCCTTTGGAGGTGCCTCCTGATGCAGCCTGGACAGAGAGATGTTGGAGGATGTCTGGGTGAAAGTGTGAGTCACTCAGTTGTGTCTGACTCCTTGTGGACCCCATGGACTGTGTACCCCACCAGGCTCCTCTGTCCATGGGATTTCCCAGGCAAGAACACTGGAGTGGATTGCTGTGCCCTTCTGCAGGGGATCTTCCCGACCCAGAGATTGAACCCGGGTCCCCTGCATTTCAGGCAGATTCTTTACCGTCTGAGCCAGTTGAAAGATGTCTGGGTAATAACCTTAAAATCACCATGCAGTGCTTAGTCGCTCAGTCGTGTCTGACTCTTTGAGAAGTTATGGGCTGCAGTCCACCAGGCTCCTCTGTCCTCAGGGATTCTCCAGGCAAGAATACTGGAGTGGGTTGCCATGCCCTCCTCCAGGGCATCTTCCCAACCGAGGGATTGAGCCCAGGTCTCCTGCATTGCAGCAGATTCTTTACTGACTGAGCCACGAGGGCTTTTACCCAAAGTAAAAAAAAATTACTTTTGCTTTGTTACATGGGCGCATACACACACACACACACACACACACACACACACACGCATGCACGCACGCCCCTTTTGAGCAGGGGAGCCTGAGAAGGATCTGCTCAGGGGCAGAGGGCTGGGCCCATTTTAAAGATGGAGAAACTGAGGCACAGACACAGCAGGGGGTCAGGCAACTTGGGACTATCTGGTATTGTCTGCTGCTCTAGGGCTCCCCCCAGCTTTGCTGCCCCCCAAGCCCCCTCACCCCAGCCAGGGCCTCGCTGAAGACCGCGAGCACTAACTGGCGAGGCTGCAGAAAGAGCCTGCGTTGTGGGGAGGCCTGCATCCTGGTGATTTACAAGAGCATCTTAACAAGCCACAGAAGAATGGGAAGGGGCCGCCGTCCCAGAGTCCAGAGTTCTGGCTCTGACCCGTTCACTCCTGCAGGGGGGTGGGGGTTTGGGGTTGGGGGGCAGATTTATGAAACAGACCCTCCTCATCTGGACGGCTGCCAGTCTGCTGACAGGCGAGGACTTGTGTTTTAGGACTTGTTTCCGAAGCAGCCACCACAACCCCCCGCGGGTGTCAGAGCAGGAAGGGGGTGCTGGATGGAGGCCCGGAGGGGTGAAGCGCTGTGGCTGGGGGCCAGGCGGCTGCAGGCAGCGCGGGGTCCTCCCTGCTCCGTTCCTGCGTGTGTGAGTGTGTGCGTGTGTGTGTGAGTGAGAGCTCATGCCTGGCTGCTCTCTCCCGGTCACTCCAGGCCCCTGGGGGTGCCTCACCCTTCCTGGCGAGTTGGGGAGGGTGACGGGCACTAGTGGGGAGACCTGGGCCTCACTGCCCCCCACCCCCATGGCGGGGGCTGCCCCGGTCAGTACAGGCAGCAAAGCGCGGGTCGTCTTTCCCTAGTTTCGTATCCATCTGGCTTTTCATATGAAACTCCGTCCTCCGTCTTGGTGTTTATCTAAGGTGATCCTGTGGTTTTCACATGCCAGCTTTAATCGTCTTTCTCATGTCTGCGAGCGCTTAGGGAGGGAAAAGAAAGCGTTGCTTATGTATTGGGTCCCCGCAGGCCTCCAGGAATGACAGTGGGCTCCAGCCAAGGACTGTTTCTGAAGCCAGGACACCAGTCCTGGCTGCCGGGTGAAAGCAGCGTCCATCGGCTCCTCTGCGGGGACAACGTGGGACAAGAAGGTTGAACCCTGGGTTCTCTCCCCCAGCGCTCACCGTGGGGCCGGCAGGTGGGGGAGGTGGACGGTCCCCCCTGGGGGCGGCCAAGAACGCGGGGTGCGCCCAGCTCAGACCTCTGCCGAAGGGCTTCACCCTTCCAGGCTGTCATTCCACGAGAGCCTGGCTCCCTTGCAAATAAAAACGCCACTCTGCATTTAAAGGATCTGCCCTTCTGGGAAATCCTTCAGAGCGACAGGACTGCTCAAACATGAAAAGTAAAAAGGAAACAATGTGCTAGTTCAGAAACCACTGTTTTCGAGGGGGCTGCAAAACTCAAACAGCCCGCGGACAATTCCTGGGAGGAAGGGCCTTATTTTGATCTGCGAAGCGAGAGGAACATTGTTTGACAAAGTTTCTGCTTGACGGGAAGGGAAATCTTGCGGGAGCGATTTTTTGCGAGGACCGGGCCTCAGTGAGGTGGTGCGTGAAGCAGAAGAAATCGTTTTATGTGTGAAACTCCGTGCGCAGAGCAAAGATGGGAAAATAGAGGCTAATTGGAACTGGCCTCACCCGGGAGAGGGGTCGGGCTGGTGGTTTCCGGTCCCCAGGATGCGCGGGCGCATCCCTCCCGGTCCTCGCTGTGATGCCCGTCACTAGGGGGCGCTGCAACCTTCTCCGAAAGTACCTGGGAGAAAGCCATCACCTGGAGGGTGGTCCGGGAAGAGCCCGGGGGTCCCCAAGCCCTCCCTAACCTGGTCCCTCCTTGGGGTTTCAGGAGGAGGAGGAGGAGGGGTCCTTGCTGAAGGGTCCTTGCCCATATGTTGGGGTGGCTTTCCATTCCTGCAGGACCAGAGCCCTGGTTTTGAAGTGAAGCCAAGAGGGCAACCCTCGATGGGGCGGGGCGAACTTAGCGAAGGGTGCCGCGTCCCTGCGAGCTGGCGCCTGCACCAGCCTCTCCTCTTGCGTCATCTCCGCCTCTGCTCTCTGTTCGGCACTGGTGCGTGTCCACGCTTGTCCCCAGAGCATACCCCCCCACCCCACCCCAGGGCCTCCTGCTCTTTTCTTTCTTTTTGCTGTAGCGTCGACACTAGAAATCATGCCGTAGCTGAAGTGGGGAGGTTTTAAAATCTGCTTGTTAGTAACCTTTTGTAAGTAAGCTGGGGACAAAGAACTCTAGTTTCCTATGTGATGTCCTGGGTTATTATTTAAAGTCCATCAGGTCTACAAAGGGAGACATATGGGTTTCCTTCTAAGCCTTCCTTAGCTGGCTCAGATAGTAAAGAATCTGCCTGCAATGCAGGAGACCCAGGTTCGACCCCTGGGTTGGGAAGATCCCCCTGGAGAAGGGAATGGCAACCCACTCTAGTATTCTTGCCTGGAGAATTCCATGGACAGAGGAGGCTGGCGGGCTACAGTCCGTGGGGTTGCAGAGTTGGACATGACTGAGTGACTAACACTTTCTAAGCCTTAGATATTTCGTTAGATACAGCCTAAGTGGTTGCAACTTAGGTTCTACCAGGAGGTAAAGGGTAAATCCAGTGAATGAGAGAGAGAGAGAAATGGTGGGGAGAGGAAAAAAGAAGGGGAGGAGGAGGGGAGGAGGAGAAGGAGAGAGAGAGAAATTGCCTTCCCTGGAAGAGCATCATGGATGAGTCCTGGGGATGGTTTTCCTGATGTTCTGTGGAGCAGGTATTCTAAAATCTCCCTCACATTCACTGTGGAGGAAAATTTGGGTAGGGCCGTTTCTTCACCGCTGTGGTCGTTAATCACTTTTGTGATAGAATTCCAGGTCTACCAGAGCCTTTGGTGTGTTCCTTATATTCTCCACTGTTCCATTTTCAGCCTTTCAGTCACGTCAGAGAATGTGTCATTTTAACTCCTTGGGTATTTCTGCCCTCCCCTCACGGCTCACTGATAAAGTAACGTGAAAATTTTACAGAATTCATTGTGACCCTGTGGATGGCTCGTAAATCCTGTCAGTTCTAGGCAGCAAGTTAGGCCGGACAGAAAGAGCCATTGTGGGGGGAATTCAGGAATTCTCTGCACTCATGTAAAAAGAAGGTGATTTCCCTTCCCAGTGCAGGCTGAACGCTGTGGTTAGGGCCCAGGTCACGATTCACCTTAGGAGCAGGAAGCCTGGAATGTTCCTCCACCGCCTTGCCCCAGAAATCACAATTTATGCTTCTAATTTTTAATTTTCCTTAGCTTAGGTCCCAGAAGGATTTATTAAATTCGCTTTGTGGAACCCATTAACTCTAAACTGAATAATGATGTTACTCTAGGCTTATGATCCGTTTATAGCAAATTTGCTACATACAAGACTCTAAGAATCTTCTATTCCTCCATGACGGAGTTTTAAGTCTGTGCATACATGAAAAGGTTTACTCAATTTACCTAAAAGTGATTCATAATTAACTGACATCAAGAGACCATGCTTGCAGAGGTGGTGAATAGCAAACGAGAACTCTAGCGAGAGAGGATGTTGGTCACGTGGCTTAAATTACAAGGCAGGAAACTCTAATGGCTTATCACTGTCTATGGGACTCTGGCTTAACTCTGTACTGCAAGTGGGTAATAATGACTTATAACTAATTTTTAATTTTTTCATTGTCTTGTTAGGATGACCAAAGCTGAATTTATAAATCACTTAGGGAAAACATAGTTAAATAAACATGTGCATGTATGCAAATCGATGGTCTTTCTTTGATAAATCTTTTTAGAAGTGAGGAACTCATTAACATTGCATGACAGACTTTCTCATCGAAGGTGAGGCAAGCTGAGGAGCTGGAAATATGGGCAGTTGGAGGGGAACTTAAGACATGTGCCATGTTGGAGGGCCTGGGGCATCTTTATATATTGAAAAACGCTTGTCAGGACTCTGAATTATGGCAGCTTTGGGAAGACCCATGCCCTGAGGGACTGGGGTGGCAAGGCCTGTCCCTAGTATTTCCTGGGTCGTGGTACCGGCAGGGGGCATCCTAGGTGGCACCACTGGTAAAGATGTGCCTGCCGATGCAGGAGACAGGAGACACGGCCTTGATCCCTGAGTTGAGAAGATCCCCTGGAGGAGGGCATGGCAACCCTCTAGTATTCTTGCCTGGAGAATCCCATGGACAGAGGAGCCTGGAGGGTTATGGTCCATAGGGTCGTAAAGAGTCGGACACCTGAAGCGACTTAGCACGCGCACAGTACTGGGAGTCTGTGGGATACAGTGGGGGGGGGGGGGGTACTAGCTGACAGGGCATCTCTGTTCACCTGGGTTTGAGCCACCTCTGTGAACTTGGGCAACTCGCTCACACGTCTCTAAGTGCCTTCCGGCTCCCGCTTCTGGAATTTGACGCATTTCGCAGGGTGCTGGAGTCAGCTCTCCCCTTGGAAGGAAAGTGGGGTGGAATCCGGGTACCGGAGGACTGGGAAGAGCTCTATGGCCCTTCAGGGCCGCCCGTGGGTGGGTTGCCTTTACCCTGCAGGAGCGCAGATAGCGCCCCAGGCGGGCAGAGGGCCAGATTCTGGCCCAAGGGGACCTCCTCCTCCTCTGAACGCGGGCAAGCGTGCTGCTGTGGGCAATGCTCAGGTGGCTTTGGCCACAGACAGCGCCCTCCCGCTGCCTCTTTTGGAGTCCTCCATTTCTAGAGCATCTCGCAAAACAGATTTCCTGCTCAGCGGGGGAGAGAAGCAGCTTCATTTGGGAGCAGGCCAAGACAGGAGGAGAAAGAAAAGGTGGTCCACAGAGAGGGTGGTGGGCATGGTTAGGGCGGCATCAAAGACAGAAACCTCCCATCATCTTTAAAGTGCTTGGGGACTGGTGTTTAGAGCAGGCGTCGTACGTATGTGCGGGTCCATCACTTAAAACCACTTCCCATGATTATGTCATGTGTGCGGCACGTTAACATCTGAAGGAGCATCTCACAGGAGGCGGCAGCTGCGTATCCCATGCCCAGAAAATTCTGCTACAAAGAAACAATTTTCACCTACATTTTTCTCTGCATTCATTCAGACATGACCTCTGGGGAAGGCAGTGTGAAAAATGAAAGCAGCAATTCGCATGTGTTTTTCTGCCTTCCCCCCGCCCCCCCCCCATTTGAGGGTTAATCTCTAATAAGAGGAGAAAAAAAAAAAATAGACCCTTTGGCTGAGTGGAGTGACCTGATTCTTCCTGGATCAACATGTTATCAGGTTGAGGTTGTCACTACAAAGCAAGTATGATGAAGCCTGCCTTTTCAGACTAAAATCAAAGCCTTGGCCGGCCAGGCTGAAACTGCTGATCTAAGCATCCCCTAATCAGGCGGTCTATATGTAGATTTAGACATCTCCAGGAGGCTAGGAGACTATCAGGCCCAAACTGATTATTCTAATCAAGTGTTTTAATTAAGCACTATTGCCAGGATCACAGGAATGGGGCCTGCTCTCAAGGAGTAATGGGCAGCATCTTTTTCCTTCTTCTTCTTCACAGTGATAAGGTTTGGCTTTGTAAGGGTATATTTAATGTTTTTTCTAAAGTAGGCCATGGAAAGAGTTTCCTGTGAATTACACACCGATGAACAGGCTGTCTGGCTGGCGGACACCACAGTTAGAAAAGAAAATAAAAGGTATGATCAACTGGGTTGCAATACCCCAACAACTGCATCTATTTGCATCTTCCACCCCCAAAACACAAAAGGAATCCTGGCTGGCCCAAGATATTTTTAAAAATATATATATAAAACACACACACATTGGGTTGGCTTTTATTGGAATGCCTAGATGCAATCTATAGTCATCAAGTTATGGAAAATTCAGGTCACATATAAAGTTAAGAAGGCAAATGAAAAGAACAATACAAATCAGACAAAATTTACATCTCAAAATATCATGAAAGCATTTTGACTGGCTTTGCCTAAAATACTTTGAATATCAATTTCTTTTTTGTAAGCTAATTCTTTTCATTATACAGCCCCCTTCCCACCCTCCCAACTCTTAGAAAAAGGTCTTTTGTTTACATATTCCCCAAGGTCACTATTTCTTGTAAAAGCATGTCCAGATCACAAGTCTTTTTAGAAAGAAATAGGCTCATTATACCCACTAACAAGACACTAATTGGGTTGATTTGACCTCACCTAAAATAAGCACCAGGAGAAGACTCCAAATCTGTTATTTATCGGTGCCAGTGTGAAGGACCAGTCCATGTCAAGAGGAGGGTAAGGTTATGATTTCACTTCCGTCATGTGGTACAAGCTTTTTTCATGGTCAATACATCTGAAATATTTCTGAGAATTTAGACTCAGAGCCTATTTCAACCAAAAGTACTTACAGCATGCTAAATACAACCCTGCAGAAATGCAATGGAACAGAACTGCAAACACCTAAGTTAACAGTTAGAAAATAAAATGTAAATCAGAGCCATGTTTATGTGGTTTGAAATCTCAGAGTTGTCTAAACTGGGGCTTCATAATACTCGCCAGAGGATTTCCAGGATAAAAAATATTACTGCTAATCTGTGCTTTCATTCTAATAAAATATCAGCATTCATTAGAAGATTAATTACTTCGGTATGCGCTACCAAATACACAAAGACAGTAATAGCACTGATACTGTAAATTCAGTAGCTATTTTGAAACTTTCCCAGCCCATCATCTGTTTAATAAACACGCCTACTGTGCAGTTTAGAGTATGTGATACATACAAAGCAGTTAGAAAATTAATTTTCAATACATCACTTGAACCTTTATATTTACGACATGTTCACTTGCTATGTTTTATCACCATTATACATAGAGGAAAACAGTGTGTACTATAGCTCAATGAACTGAGAAAGGTTTTCTAAAAATATTTTTGTGGCTGAATTTAGTGCTCACGAGAGAGACGTGCCAGAGCGGCTGAGCCGCAAGGAAGTGCAGATGCTCAGCGCGCCGGCACGCGGGCGGCAGGAGGGCAGGCTCTCAGTTCACTTCCAGCGGATCCAGCTTCCCCGAGACACAGCGGAGGCTGCCATTCAAACCAGCTCTGAGCTGGCTGGGTCGTCTGGGCTTACAGGAGCTTTTGATCTCCCCTTTATGTCCCTCTGTGTGACCTGAGGGTCCAAACTCGAGACTAGCTGAGTGACCCCGACCTTCCCTGTCTGGGTGTCTCACTGTTGCTCGGTTTCTGCTAGCTTGCCGAGATCTTAAGACATGTTTAGGGTGATGACTGACTACATCAGTTCCTTTCCTGCTCACAAAGCATCTGATGGGGGTCTTGCACCTCCATCATGAAAAGAAGCTTCAAGGGAGGTAACAGGAAAACCCTGGGGTTAATGGTATCAACTCCCCCACAGACATTTTAGGGGCGGAGGGAGGGACAATGCCTCCTGCCCTATTTTATGTATTTTTGGGTTTGGGTTTCGTGGCTTCCGTTACATTCCACCAGCCTTAGTTTTCTACCGTGCCTCTTAGCTGATAATGGTTGAGGACACTGGCCTGATGAAAAAGAGAAGGAAGAGAAAGGAGAAGGTCTCTGATTAGCCACCCACGGAGAATCGCACAGTCCTATCCATCTAGTGATAGAAAGTTGCACGTTTTTTGTTTGTTTTTCAACCTAATACAAAAATATTAACACTTCTGGACATTATAGGCATAAGTCGTTATATCTCTACAATATAATAATTTATACTGTACAGCTATAACAGATAACAAAAGGTGCAATCCTTTTAAAAAAATCACACAGTTCACATGTTTTTATCATTTTATTTTTTAAGTATAAACTTTTTAAACACTTTACATAAATTAACTCCTCTGAGACTAATATCTGATGTACAGTAAATTGTAATTCATATAAAAATCCATAAACAACTTGTCTCACATAATTTACAAAAAAATCAGGGTTTCCTTTGCTTATCAGTGACAAGGATTCTATTTGCCAGTTTTCTTCCCCCCCAAGGCAAACCACAGGAGCATTGTAAAATTCCTTAGAAATCCCCGCCCTGGCAGCAGAAGTCACGTGTGCCAATGTCCTTTTACAAACCAGCACTGGGAAAGCAGTCGGGTTGTCTAGAAACAGTAACTTTGCCCCACATTTTAAAATTAACAGATATATATCACATCCTATGCAGAGAGACTACTTGTAAGCAAAGGTCGACAACGGTAATACCTGGGAACACTGTATGCATTTCTACCTTCGTTACAGTGCCTCACGGAACAAGATGGCCCGGAAGCAAAAGGTTTGGGCCTCTTTTCTTTAATGATCTGTTTTTCCTTGGAATACTTCCAGTCCAACTGAGTGCAGCGATATGCATATGTAAACATATTCTTTAAAGCCGATCACCTTTTAAGGTCATTCAGAAGGAAGTCTTTTGTTTTCATTTGATTTCTGTGTGTGTGGATTTTTTAAAATAGCAGTCTAGTTCTCCCGGAAGGCTCTTCGGTGCCGGAGAGTCCCCCTCGGATTGTGCTACAGACAGATCTGAGCAGAGGTGGGGGAGTAGGGGGGTGCTGGGGCTGGAGGGGCAAGCGGCGCCCCGCCGGCTCGGGTCCCCGCAGGGGCGGTGGCGGCGGCGCGCGCGCCTCCCTGCCGCCGGCCCGGGGGTTACCTCTTCCCGATCTCGCTCTGGCGGAGGAACTGGATGTTGTTGGCGCTGTCGGCCAGCTCCGGGTACTGTTCCACCGAGAGTACGTAGTACCCGTCGTAGCCCTGCACCTTGCCGGCGCTCAGCAGCTGCCGCTTCTCGCCTTCCGTCCAGAGGCGCGCGCCCTCCTCGCCGTCACGCACGCGCTGCTGCTCGCGCGCCCAGGCCCGGGCGAGCGCGCGCTGCCGCGCCTGCTCCAGAATGCGCGCCTTCTCCTCGTCCAGGGTCATGCCGTAGCGCACGTGCAGGGCCAGCGCGCCGAACTGCATCTCCACGTCGGCGAACCTGCGAGTCCTGCCGTTGACCACGGTGGTGGACTGCGACACGGTCACGTTGATGCCGTTCTCCAGCGCCTTGCGGCCGCTGGTCAGCCGCAGGGTGCCCAGGTCGCTCTCCGGCGTGCTGGTCTTGATGAAGTAGTGCGTGTCCTTGCCCTCGATGGTGAAGTGCAGGTTCTCCAGGTAGAAGGCGTTGTTGAGCACGGCCGCCACCTTGATGCAGTCCTCGTTGGCGATGTTCAGCACGTTGGTCTGCACGCGGCCCTGGCTCACGGCCAGCATGACGCCCTTGCCGATCAACGACTTGACAGTGGCGAACCACAGCCACGACGGCGCGCCGCTGCCTTTGCGCCTGCTCACCTGCACCTCGGCCATCTTCCCCAGGGACAGGAAGGCCTTGGCCTGCCTCGCCACTTGCTGCTGGACTCCGAAAATGGGCTGCAGAGAGAAACAGACCCGGAGGATGGGTTAGAGAACAGTCGGGCTCTTCTGGCCCCAGGGAGCCAGGCTTGCGGGCGGTGTTCCGGTTCTGGGCAGAAATGAAACATGGGGGAGTTGGGGGGGGGGGTGGAGTTGTTGATTAAAACTTCAGTAGGTTCTTTAGAAATGAAAAGTCTTAAAAAACCCTGGGGGGAGGAATGCACTCAAGACGCCACTCCCCTCAAGTTTATCCCAATGTGTTTTGAAAGGTAAAATGGGGTTCCCTGGTGGCTCGGTGGTAGGGAATTCGCTGGCAACGCAGGATTTACAGGAGACATGGGTTAGATCCGTGTGTCAGGAAGATTCCCCGAAGGAGGGCATGGGAACCCACTCCAGTGTTCTTGCCTGGAGAATCCCATGGACAGAGGAACCTGGCGGGCTACAGTCCGAAGGGTCGCAAAGCCGCCTACAAGACTGAAGCGACTTAGCCCGCAGGCATGCCTGAACATGGGTGAAATATTCAGGTTTTTGCCTTTTCTCTTTCCATTCTAGATGCCCTTTTCCCAGGCTCGCCCCATTTGGGGAACCAGCTTACCAGATGGTCCATCCCAGCAGCTTTCTCCATGGGAGGCTGGTGGGAAAGTGCCAAAACGCAGAGGAAGGTTGGAAAGCCTGGGGGTGCTCCAGTTGCATCACCCAGTCCCACTTTAAGCTAAAGTCCCACTTTAAAGCACATGCCTTTAATTTACTTACAGGCATGTGCTTTAATTTAGGTAAACTCTGTACCGTCTCCTGGTGAACAGAGCTTTCAGCTGAATTTGACCATATAACTGACGGACTGAAATGGGCCAGGATGAGCGCACAGTGGGGACAGCTGTCAACGAGTGTTTATCGCTTTAGGAAAACATTTATTTTTTGCAGACTGAGGGACAGTGGGCCTTCTGCATTCACAAGGGTTTTAAATTGGGGGCATCTTAACTCAGGCATCTCTCAGACTACCAGATGTTCGTCTGGCCAGCATTTTCCCCAACTGGAAGCATGTGTTTCGTTTGCAGCGGTGAAAGACACATTTGTTTTTCTGCTCTCCAGGCATCCTTGATGTCTTTGCTGGCGATTCCCTAAGCTGTCCTTACGGTGCACTTCTCATGACAGAGAATCTGAGCTGTATGGAAAGGGCTGCCTAGGAAAAAAGTTGGCAAGTCCATTTTGTACAGTATGACTTAAGTGTTTTCAGACATGTTGGAAAGTCATCTGCAATTATTATGTGCTCAAAGGCATTAACAAACTTAGGGATGTCTTCATGGCAGTTGATCAGCGCAGGTATATTTGCAATTAGAAATGTTAAAATGGCTCCCAGATCCCGGAAACGGAATGGGTTTTGCCTTTTAAATGTAAAGGTGACATCTGAAAAAGGAATAGCTTTTATGTTAAGTGTGAAACATGGACCAGAAAGCAGAGGTACTGGCGTTGTGTGTAACTCTATGTGTATGTGTGTTTTAGCCAGGATTGCCTTTTCTTTTTGTGTTTATTGAGATTATAGGAAATTGCTCAAGGGGGGAAATTAATCTTGCTCCCTTCTTATCATTATGGGGTAACCCAATTTCTTGATCTTTAATTATTGTTGCTTTAAGCTAGAAATTCCGATATTTTGTTGTTGGGTTCCTTTCTGATCTCTGAATGGTGGGAATTAAAAAGTGTCATTTTGTGAAATGGCAGTTTTGATTTTGCAATTTTCCATTCTTTCTCCTTTTATTTCTCAGAACGGTTCCAGGCCTCCTGGTCTGTTTGTTTCAGGAAAATTCCATAAACACCTAGTGGTAGGTGGAGCTTTACCAGAGGCCATTTTATTTTTAATCTTTTTCCCTTGAAAACATGGCTAACATTTTAAAGAAGTGGAACTTTGTGGGATTGTTTGTGAGCTGCTAATTTGTAACATGAATTCCCTGCCCTCCTGTTTATTGTATCTTTGCCTTAAGGTCTCAAGTCTTATAAATGTGCATTCCTGGGGTTCTCTGTAGAAACCCTGCACTCAACAATGAGCTTTCATATTTTATTACTGTTTGATAATGTCTTTCTGTTTTTATTAGCATCACTAAAAGCAGACTGAAGCCTGTTTCACAGGCCCCTGGTCTGCTGAACAGAAATGCAAGAGAGAAGTGGTGCTTTCTTTCCGGAATCAAATAAAATAAAATAAATAAAAGGTCTTTGGTACCCAGGGAGTCTGATTAAACAGGGCAGGGGACCATACGGCACAAGCAAGCCCCTTGTCACCTTTCATAGTTCGCTTTTTGTCTCTTACCGGGACATCATCCCACTGCTGACTCTTCACGAGTTCGTAAGAAGGCTCTGTTAAATCAAATTTGGGGACAGGGAATCCAGGAATAGCATTGTGCAGATGGAATCCAAAGGTCACCAGCCAACTGTTAACATCTGGGAAAAGAAGGTCCAGAATCAGAGACTTCCGAGTTTACTTTGTGATTTCCGACACCGAAAGCCTTACCTGAAAACCCCACCTTCACACATGATAACCTGAAAAAGCTCAGGTTTGCCTCTGCCCTACAATGAAAAACTGACTCTTTTCAGACACGGTAAAAATAACTTCAGTAGCAGAAGGCAGTGAGGCAAGGGCTACAGACAGTGTGGATAATGGAGACTCACTTAGACCGATGGGTACCCGGTCCCACGTGGGAAGTTGCAACCCGTGCCGGTAATAGTGTTTTAAAAAAAAAGTCGAATAACAAGGCCTAGCAGCGTGAAAGAGACATGGTTGTTGAACACAAATGACATCTGTAGTTAGTGAAGGCTGGTCTTAACTAGAAGTCGTGTGTTATTAGCTTTCCAGAGTGGCTAGCCAAGGATATGCAAGTTTCCACCACCCATTTTCTATTAATAAAAACCCCCGCATCGAGTGTATGAAAATCAACAGTCAACTCGTAATCAAAGATGAATGCCAAAAGCTGGCTGAGCTGGCCGGGGGCACAGAAGTTCTGATTCCCATCAGTTCTGACTTCAAAGGCTCACTGCGCACAGGTGGAGACAAACTTTGGAGGGAGAGAAGCTGGAAACCTTTAAGATGGTATTTTAAAATATTGCCATGTGAGTCCAAAAGCTATTACGCTGAGAATAAAGCTTTTATTCTATTCTGGAGGTTATACTATTACAGAACTACTCAGCAGGCTTGCAGCTTTATGAGTACAGTTGGGTGTAGATTATTTTATATATTAAGCACATTGCTGGAAAATTTGAAATTGCATTTGACCTAATATATTTTATGCTGTTCCATCTCTCTTTTGATGTTTTTCAAAAAATGCTGCTGTGGCATTCCCTGGCGTCCATGTTGCTGGGAGAGCATGAATTCAAGAGCGGTGGGTTGCCAGCCTCTCGGGCAGCACCGTCAACACCTCTTAAATAAGCCATGGGGAACTGCTTGTTGGAATGATGGAGGCCACCTGCTCCCCGATTCCTTCTCCAGGGCACCAGCTCGCACCTCTCTGTCAGGCTGTCAGGTCCCTTTCTGCAGGCATCATATAGGCTATAAACTCAGTGGTCTGCTCCCTCTTTTTTTTTTTCCAATTAAAAAAAATTTATGTCTTTGGCCACATCGGGTCTTAGTTGTGGCACTCAAGCTCCTTCACTGTGGCCTGAGCTGTCTAGTTATGGCAAGAGGGCTTAGCTGTGCCACAGCATGTGGGATCCTGGTTCCCCGACCAGGGATCGAACCAGTTGCCTGCACTGCGAGGCAAATTCTAAACCGCTGAAACAGCGGGATGTCCCATCCCTCTTTTAAATGGGGGGCTGGTGGTGGTGGTGGAGAGAGAAAAACCCCAAGTTTATTGCATAGGAGAGAAAGTGATATACGTGTGTGTGCGCATGCATGCACGTGCATGAGATTGGGGGGGGGTGTGGTTTATGTTTTAGAGAAAACTTTTGAATGGGGGCAGAGCTACTCCTACTATGAACGATGTCTGTGAAGCAGTGAAAAATCAGAGGCTCTTAACATGTTGAAGATTACTGCCCAGAAACTGGGACGTGAATGCAGACGTGTGCTGGGGAAGCCTAAAGGAGAACACCCATTTGGGTGTTGCTGAGTCAGGATGCTGAGAGCAGAGATTTGGAGCAGGTTCATGTGGCAAAGAGCTAGGCGAAGCTTGAGACAGTCTGGGGAAGAGGGAAGCAGATGTGAAATGAACAGGGGGCAGTATTTTGAGAGCTGTACCTTTGAGAACTGAGAAGACAGAACATCCTGGCATGCTTCAAATATTGAACAAGGGGAGAGGCAGCCAGACGGAGCATCTAACACAAGGCAAAACAAACCAGAAAACCCCAAACCAAACCAAACACAGAAAAAGAAAACAGGGAGTAACCTTCCTCTAGGAAGCATAATCAAGGGGGTTAATTATGGCAGTGTGACACAGGAGCAAAGTGGAACCAGAAGGGCTCAGCGTCCCCGGGGCCGAGGATGAGTGGAGATCCCTGCTCGCTGAAGGGGCGCCCCGTGGACTGGGGAGCGTAAACTTGTGCAACCACCAAGGAAAGCAGGATGGAGGCTCCTCAGAAAGCTAAGAACAGAATTACCATGTGAGCCAGCAGTCTCCCTTCTGGCTAGTTATCCCCCAAATGCAAAAACACTAAGTTGAAAAGATACATGCTCTCTATGTTCACTGCAGCATTCTTAACAATAGTCAAGATAAGGAAACGACCTAAGTGCTTATCCATAGATGAATGCGTAAGGAAGATACGGTGTATGTATATATGTACATGCACACACGGTGGAATGTTAGTCGTGAAAAATGAAACCTTGCCATTTGTAACAACATGGGTAGATCTTGAGGGTATTACGTAAAGTGAAGTGAGTCAGAGGAGAAAGACCAATCCTGTGTGATTTCACTCCTAGAACAATTTTCTTCTTCTTCTTTTTTTTTTTTTGGCTGCACCACATGGTGTGTGGGATCTTAGTTTCCCAACCAGGGATACAGCCCCAGGCCACCAGCAGTGAAAGTGTAGAGTCTTAACCACTGGACCCCCAGGGTACTCCCCTAACTCCCATGAAACAAACGATCGAACCAAGCATGCCAGAGAGAAGGGAGTATGGGAAGGAGATGCGGGGAGGGACAAGGTGGATTAAGGGCATCCGCTCTCTGGGGACAGATGTTGAGTAAGTTTTGAATGGTACACTGCAGTGTACACAGAAGTAGAAACAGGATGGTGTACACATGAAACATACAATGTTATAAAGCAGTGTTACCTCCGTAAAGAGTAATGAAGATTATTACAGAGAACCACAGTTGTGCTTGGGTTTCCCTGGTGGCTCAGACGGTAAAGAATTTGCCTGCAATGCAGGAGACCTGGGTTCAGTCCCTGGGTCAGGAAGATTTCCTGGGGAAGGGAATGGCTACTCACTCCAATATTCTTGCCTGGAGGATTCCACGGACAGAGGAACCTGGTGGGCTACAGTCCATGGGGTCACAAAGAGTTGGACACCATTGAGTGACTTTCACTTTTTTTCACTACTACTTAAAGCAGAATTGCATGTTATTGTATTTTATACCACAAAGTAGGCATTGCCATCCCCATTTTATTGTTAAGGAAACAGACTCATAAAGGCATGTGACTTGTCTATAAAGTCACGACCTGTTCTTGGAGAGGCGTTCAGATTGGGGCTCCAGTTTGGGGGCTTCAAGTTCAGCCCCCCATGTCCCTTCCTTTCAAATGGCATGCCTAGATTCCATGTCATTTCAGAAAAACTGTGGTCTTGGGCACTGGCTGGCAGAATAGGAAGTAACAAACTATGTCCCGGTGTTCCTCTGTTGGTTTCTCCTTGGTTTCATTGAAAAGATTAGACATTTAATTTTTTTTTTTTAAAGACATTTGATTTTGCAGGAGGAAGGCATCAAGTTAAACCCCCAGCAGTTATTTTATGGATTCAATGATTAACTCAGTACTTGGCAAGGAAAAACAATTCTGCTTACCTGTGATGTAGTCTTTCACATCATGGATTTTGCTTGCTGGGTTGTTATTCCTAAACATATACAGGTTAAAGGGAGCTGGGTCCTTCCCAATTCTTTTCCAGATTTCTATGTCAGGCGTTGTCCACCGTCCTGCCAAAATGTCATAATCCCTTTCTCCAAAATGGATTAATTTTGTGAGTGGGTCATATAAGCCACCGTGAAATCCAATTACCAGCTGGAAGTCAATATTGGAGTCAAAATAGATCTCACCATAGGCGGTGTACTGAATCTGTTTGAGCATAAGCCCGTTGCTACTGAAAACAGCCAGCGGCGTCCCTGTGTTGTCCGATGCGATGTAGAATTCATCCCCGCTGCTGATTTCCATGGCAAAGAGATGTCCTTGGAGATCGTAATAGAGGGAGGTGATCTCTGAACTCGAGTGGTTGTAGACGTGAGTAATTCTGGTGGGGTAAGTGAGGTCCGCGTAGAAAAACTGCAGGTGCTGTCCCAGACTGGTCTTGCTGGACACGCGCCTCCCCAGGCCATCGTAACGATAGATCACAGTCCAGCCGCTGCCTTTACTGTAGACTCGGGTCAGAAGCCCCTTGGAGCTGTACTCGAAGATCTCGGTGCCTCTCTGGCGCAGGAAGCCATCCTCATCCAGCCGGTACTGAACGTCACCCAGCCGGGTGATCCTGTCTCGCAGGTCGTAGCGGAGCGGGGTCAGCCGCGCACTGCTACTCGGGTTCAGTAAATGGAGGTTGCCATTCAGGTCGTAGTTGTAACGCCACATGATTTTCTCATTCAGGTAGACGGTCTGGAGCTGTCCATCGACGTCATACTCGTAAGCATACTTGGTGGTGTTGGCGAAGGGCCCTATTTTAATCTCTCTCTTGGTTACCCGACCCATGTTGTCATACTGAATTGTAATCCAGTACATGAGCGACCTGAATATCTCATACTGAATCTCCTTGATGCGGCCATGGGCATCAAAGTGCTTCGTGTAAGTCATGACAGCTGTGGAAATGATCTGGTTAATATCGTAATAGATGACGCCAAATTTTCCAAACTGCTCCACTTTGCCCGAAATGTCGTCAAACTGATAGAGGTCGATGGGCAGGGGCGTCTCATTGATGACACCCTGCATGCTGGTCACCCGAAAACTGTTGTCATAGCTGTAGTCGAATCTCGCGTTCACCATCCCGTCTTCGCTGAAGCGGAAGATCTGCCTGTCAATCAGGGGGCCGATCTGCCTGTATCTAATGGTGCAGATGAAACCATCGCTCTGGAGGTTTACCGTCTTGAGGACTCCCGCTGTCTCATCGTAGGTGAAACTGACTCGTGTGCTGTCGTATAAGATCTCCGAGAGCCTGGTCTGCCTTCGATACTTGAATAAGACCCTCCTGCTGGTCCCCAGGAAAGCCGTCTGCAGAAGCAGCCCCTCCTCATTGTAGTCGGTGATGACCGAGGCGTTGCTCTCCGGGGGGTTGTATATGTTGCGATAGTAGCCGATGGAGCGGATGGTCTGCATGGTGTGGCGAGCCACGCTGGGCATGGTGATGGCAGAGAGCTGGTCCCACATATCGTATTCAAAGATATACTGCCGCTGGCTGTGCAGCAGAAGCACCATGGACTGCAAAGAGGGAGCATGCCATTAGCTGATATTTGCGAATGGGGTGGGGGAAGTAAAAGTAGATGTAGTGACCACAAAGACACAAAAATAGTCCGCCTGAGAAAATGATTTTCGTTTTAATTGAGTTCTCCTTGACCTTCCCTGTCCTTAATGATTTCCTGCCTAATTTGCCTGGATGCTTAATTGCCAGTGGTTTCGCACTGAGTGCCTCAACTCTCATAATGGGCTACTTGTCAGAATCGGACTGTTTTTTTTTTTTTTTTGGTTATCAGGCATTCACAGCCAAGCAGCAGATTGTCAATGGATCTGGATAAGTCATAATACAGGCATGAGCAAAGCTGCTTCAAAGACAATATTTCACGGGGAAAACAGCATATGGGAAGTGCAGTCCTGTCCATAATTAGCAATTATTTAGTAAGGTGGCTTTTCCCCAAACATTTCATGGAAGAGCCATTCAAATCGTGCTTGAATTTCCAGTGCACTGGGAGGAGGAGCAAAGCATTCAAATTATTTATTTTATAAAGAAGAGACATAAAATTAGCCCCTAAAGGGATTGTGTGTGCACAAAGCATCAACAGCAACATCGCTAGGTTAATCTTGGTGAATAGGAGCTGTCAATGCCCTTATTAGGAATATGGGTCCAGAGATGGTGTTTTGTTTACAAATTCTTTACATGACATCTGAAATGACAATGAAATCTGCATTCTGAAGTTTCCTAAGAACCAAATCTGACTTGTCCCTTAGGTGCAGTAAGGATGGTTTCTGGGCTATACACTGCTTGGGTGCTAAATTATGAGGTGAATAAATATATGAGTCAAAGTAAGCTTGGCTCATTCTTCAAGTGATTTCAGAAAGACAAAAGACAGTTTATTAGGCCAAGGGAGAGAAAGTCAACCTGGAGGCTGGTTTGGGAGCTCTGCAGTGGTAGAGCGCGGGCAGTTCTTTCCTCTGGGAGGCTCCCTCTAAACCCGGTTAGACCAAATGGAGTGATGGCCAAGCTGGGTGGACAGTCAGATTAGGAGCTGATAACCTAACCCTCCCCCTCTACCACCCACCCCGCCCCCCACCCCTACACCGGGACGTACTCTTTGCTTTTGACATAAAAGCACATAACCCCTTGTCTAGGCTTACTCCTTTTCCTCTTTATCATCCACCACTTTGCAAATGCAGCTTGCCTGACTCAGGCTTCTGCAGGATCTCCTCCATGGACACATCTGGGGGGGATTTTTGTGTGCAGGCTGTGTGACCAAGGTCTTGAGACTTGTTGCTAATGGTCTGCATTCTTCCAAGGAAGGCTTGGACCATTGCTGACTTTACAGGACCCTGTTTGCAGTCACTTAGAATCACATAGGTAGTAACATATTACTTGCTTTGCCATGAATACACTTTGGCTTAGGGTGCCTGTGCTGGCGAGGAAATGGAAATAGTTTGGGTGGGTTTTAGGGATTTGGGAGAGATGCTGAGAACATGCTCGTTGGCTTTTCTGATCCCTGTTGATATGTGAAGGTGATCTCTTACGGCTGGGGTCATTTTGACAGAGGCTCTTATCAATGGTATGCCCCTTGGCTCCCTTTAAAGATTTTTCAGTCACATTACGGTCACTACTCTCAATGTTGGGGGTCTGGGAGTTAATTTTATTAATTTATTTTTGGCCAAGGGATCTTAGTTCCCCGACCAGGTCTTTAGGAAGAGGAGTCCGTGTATCTTCAGTCCGTCTGGAATTAGATGAGCTGACTTACATGCACGAGGCTGGTCCAGAGCACCTCTGGGGGAGAGCAAGATGGGGTGTGTGAGGGGGCAACGGTGCGGACGTGCGTGTGTGGAGGACAGAAGTCACTCCGTGCAGTCGAGGAAGGGCAGGCTGAGCTCACGAGCTGCACTTGTGTCTCAGCGGCCCTGTGGCTGCTGGCGGAGAAGATGGGCTGGGAGTGATGAGAGGCACAGAACTCAATACCAGGGCAAACATTCATCTCAAAGGGGAATGAAACGTCTCATAAGATGCAGGATTCTCTGTCTTTCAGAAAGGAATTACAAGGAGGTGGTCCTCCCCTTTCCTCCTTTCACTTTCATTACCTTTTAAGCCCGGTCACTACCTGAAACCTGGCGCCCTGCACATGAGTAACTGCATCTTTTCTGGCAGCGTGTTACTGTCTCAGGCATGGGTTCCCTATCAGTGCAGACGAAAGGGGAGAGGGCCTGGAGGCCCGGAAGTGTGGCTTGCTTAAAAAACAGCTTCTTTTGGTAACTGACACGTAAACAGGATCTATGGGCTTTTTACGGTTATGTTGAAGCTCTGCCAGGAACGACACACACCTGACAGCTTTGTCCGAACGTCTAAGGCGCTTTCTGAAATGAACAAGCTCGCACTGAGATGATTTACAAATGACTTCCAAGCTCAAGGTCTAATGCATGAATGTTGTCGACGGATGAGCTTGGCAGGTGGGCGGTGGTGGTGGTTGTTGACAGCATAAGTCAGGGAAAAGGGTCTCAGAGAGCTAACTTCACTAAGAAACACCGTGGCTGAGGCGCAGATGCCTCAGTGCTCTATGGCTGTGCCTTACATACGGATGCTCAGGATGATAAATGGAAGTGGGTCAAGCACCGGTGGCCCCACCCCCTGCCCCGCCCATCCCCACAGTGCGTTCGGGCAATTTGCACGCTGGGAAAGACCAATCATTGCTTCCCTCTGTTCCCCCTTTGGGTGCAGCGTACCTTTTCCAAGTATGTGTAACTCCAGGTTTTACCGTCAGCAAAAACCCGGGACACAATCCTCCCCTGTCCGTCATAATCGACTTTCTCGCTGGTGGTTCCTCGCTGGATGCTGGCAATTTGACCCGTGGACGAATAGGTGACATTGACGGCCATCAGCTTGCTACTCGGCAGCCAGAGAGTCGGATGCCCTGACGTGTCATAGGCGATCCTCAGGAGAAATTTACGGTGGTCATCATAGATCTTCTCTGTCTTTGTTGTTCGATCAAAGTCAACTGAAAGGAGGTTTCTGCCATTAACCTGGTTCAACACAAACAAGATGATAAAATAAATCACGCTGTTCCAATAGCAGCCCCTTATTACTCTTCAGGGTCCCCACTATTGTTTAAACACCATTTATGATGATTGATTCTCTTTGTCAGTAAATTAATTTAGCAACTTCTTGGGTACAAGTGCAAGGCAGTAGATTAACTGCTCTTTTAAAAGGTTTCATTAAGCAGAGAGACAGCCTGGCGTTTGTTCAAAACCCTTTCAATTAAATTTTGTAAACTTAAGCAACTGATAAGAAAAATGCCGAGATGTATTTGCTTTCAAGTTTGCTCAGAAGATAGGAAGGTGGTAAGCCTGACATCGCTGCAAATTACTCAAAGCCCCGCCCTCCCAGAAGACACTGGGAAATAACTGCTCACTAGATTAATCATGGCTACATTAAATAAAACGGTGGTAAATGTGATTCCAGCTCTTTGAAGAACAGTTAAGTAGAAGCTGGAGCCCACATTACTGTAAATTATTAATCAGTTTAAATAGCAGGAGGTTACAAACACGATCCTCGCTTTGGGCTGAGTGCTGAAATGTCACAATTTTTTGGAATGCCTTTTTCTTTGATAACATCTGGTTAACTGGCAAGGACTTCAGATCCTTCACTCCCACATCTACACAGTCTGACCACCGTGCTTAATTTACAAATCGAGCCCCACGTTGTCCTAGGGACTCCATGGGGCTCTGTGCCATCCTCAGAATCCACGACTACGTCTGGCTGTTACTGTCTGCGATCCAAGGTGCACACCAGCCGGCGTTTGTTGCTATCGTGGACATGTGGCCTTGGTTTAATTCTGCTTTATAGACGGTCTACTGTGTCTGCAGAAGGCCAGGGCCAGTCCATTCTTTGATTTTCTGCTACACCTTTGTGACAGTGGTGGCTTGTCCATAACAAAATGCTCCTCAACTGTTCGGACTGTTACAAGTTACATGGGAAAATCCTAACCTTTATTGACCATGTCCTAGCTAGAACCTTCAAAGTAGACAACTCCAGTTGATCATTTACACACACACACACCTCCCCTGTAGAAGGATATGACAACCCACACCAGTATTCTTGCTTGGGAAATCCCATGGACAGTGGAGCCTGGTGGGCTACAGTCCATGGGGTCAAAAAGTCGGACACGACCAAGCGAATGAACACAACCACATATACACACCACACCAATACATGTAAAAGTAAAATACATGTATATTTATGTAAAATCTGGGAGAAACATTTGTGTCTTCTATCATGGCCATTAAACAAGACCTATGAAAAAATACTCCCTAAGCTTTTATTTGAACTCTTCCAATGAACTCTTCAAGGGGAGTATTGTAAGTCCACAAAAAGGTAAAGATACCAGCTGAAAAGAAGTTTATGCCTAAAAGGCAAAGTGATTTTGGGGGAAAAATATCCAGAGAGATGAGTCACAGCACATGAGAAAGCGGGGCCCAGATGGAGTGAGGAGATCTTGATTTTTCAGTCCCGTCATTGGAGATCCCTAGGTTGGGAAGAGCCCCTAGAGGAGGGGCCACTGGAGTGGCAACTCCAGTATTCTGGAGAATCCCTTGGACAGAGGAGTCTGGTGGGCTACGGTCCCTAGGATCACACAGAGTCGGACACGTCTGAAGCCACTTAGCACGCACGCATGATGTAGGAAAAAGAAAACAGCCCTGGACCACAGAGCAACCGGTACACGTTGGTGTGGGCATGTGTGTGCGTTGGAGGAGGAACCCAAGCACCTGAAAGCCCTATCTCCACACCCTCAGGGTCTGGGAGCTGCATGACTCTGGGCTCATGGCTCTCAGTGTCTGTTTCATCTCTCTGTAAATAAAGAGGTCGGAATGGAGTGTCAGCTACAAATTAGCACTTGCCATGTGTATGTGGTTAGTTGCTCGGTTGTGTCCGACTCATTGTGACCCCGTGGACATGGGATTCTCCAGGCAAGAATACTGGAGCAGCTTGCCATCCCCTTCTCCAGGGGATCGTCCCAGCCCAGGGACTGAACCTTGGTCTCCCACGTTGCAGTCATATCCTTTATGGTCTGAGACCCCAGGGAAACCCTGGGCACTTGCAGTCTACCTCTTACAAGGATTAAATCACGTGCTACTGCAGCTTCTGACCTTCAACATCTCCTGAAAGGAGTTCAGGGTGGAGAGCAGAAAGGAGACACTCTGGAAAAAACTGGCAGGACAGGTCTTCAGAAAGATACTCTCAGGAGCTGATTTTATGAACCCAATTCTTGCATCTCCTCACATCTAGAAAAGCACTAAATTCCTTCATGGTGATGTCTGCTTCTTGTGACTAAAAGAAACCTTCTGGAAAAATATGTGCTTAACTGCACATATTGTATTCTCCCTTCTCCAAAGTCACATATATACTGACCCTTCCCACTAATCTCTTTGGAACAGTCTCTCAGAGCTATCGTCATTTTATATGGTTCTGACCCGCCAGCCGAAGGCTTTCTGGGCTTCTGTTTTCCCAAGTGGAAGTGTCTACAGATTAGTAGCTCAGCCTTCTGTGAATTCTGTGAGACATTACAAGTTTGTCTTGGAAAAAGCCTGATGAAGGCACCGTTTGCTTTGTGTACCCTGGAAGGAAGCTACTGGCTAATGCTACAAAGATATATTTTGAAGTCTGCAAATTTACAGATTTGATTTGATGTCAAATTAGCTCAATAGTGGACTGGCAGAATTCAGTTCTTCAGCTTTTATTTGCACACTTATGATGCCTGAGCTTCTCAGATGGTAAAGAATCTGCCTGCAATGAGGGGGACTGGGGTTTGATCCCTGGGTGGGAAGATCCCCTGGAGAAGGGCATGCAACCCACTCCAGTACTCTTGCCTGGAGAATCCCATGGACAGAGGAGCCTGGCGGGCTACAGTCCATGTGATCACGAAGGGTCGGACACGACTGAGCACACAGGTGATGCCTGAAGAATTTAAACGGCTTCCGAGGGCTCTTGTGTTTCTCACATGGTGATTAAAGAGGGAAACATGAGCCCCAGAATGTTTAGGTTTGCCCTCCTTTGCCCTTCCTCAGGGTTATTCCAGGCTGCGAACGGCCAAGCGAGACCGCCTTTGTAGGAGTGTCTGTGGACGGCGTGGCCCATGGCCTTGCCCACCGTTTTGTGTTTGACGTGCATTCATCTTCATTTGTATCTCGGATCTTTATCGCCTTCCTGATTCCTCCCTGTCTCCACAGTGTTTCCTCTGTAGAGAGCGTAACAGAACATCTGCCCTGCAGATCTGGTAGGACCATTGGACTAGCAACGGTAGAAGGGCCAAAAGACAGGTCTGGGACCCCTTCTTTGCAGGCCTGCACCCCGCTACTGGGCTTCCGATCCGTCTCCCTGGTTTGGGACTATGACTGCGCCACACTGAAGCGTCCAGAAGGTCTACCACTGCCGTCCTGTGAGCCGCCACACCGAGCACATCACAAATGGAAACACCTCGAAACACCACGAGACCAAACATCTGGAAAGCATTTAACATTTTCCTCCTATCCCGACAAATGCCTTTCTTGGGTCCTCCAACTGAAGAAATGAGGAAAGAATTAGAATGTGGCTGTTTTTCTCCACATTCCAACACAAGCCAAAGTTTTTACTGTTCTTACTATTTCCAGACAACCAACCACTGTTATTCAATATGTAACCTTTCAGAAGATACTAACAACAGACAAAGGATTAATCTCCAAAATACACAAACAGCTTATGGTGCTCAATGTCAAAAAAAGCAAACAACCCAATCCAAAAAAAAAAAAAAAAAATGGGTGGAAGACCTAAATAGACATCTCTCCAAAGAAGACACACAGATAGTCAAGAGCCTCAAGAAAAGATGCTCAGCATCACTAACTATTAGACAAACAGAGATCTCCGCCCCCTCCCCCAAGGCCCTAATGTTCTCCTTTGGCAGTTGCAGACACAGTGCACAAGTCAAGGGTATTTTCATCAGGGACACAATCCCACTTAACTATACCTGTATGAATCATGGCAATTCTGCAAACTTGTTTTGACAGTCATAAAGGGCTAGCATTGTTCCATGCCCCAGAGGCCTTTTAATAAACAATATTAAAAAACATGGTTACATCGTATATACTTCACCTAAGATGAAAAACCTCCTGTGTAGTTGTTAAAATACCTTCAGCTACATGAAAATGAATCCAAATGTGACTAGGTAAGAGGCCACCATGAACTCTTTTGTGATGTACAGTGTTTCTTTGAGTTAAGCATGGAAAAATCTCCATTTTCAAAGATCAGGTCCAGCATGGTGGCAGTTAATCACAATGTTCCTTTGATATCGGGAGGGAGGGAGTTATGTTCCCTCTGGAAGGCTTGAAAAACTGAGGCTCAAACAAGTTAAACAGTGTCTGTCTGTCTGACACCACAGAGTTAGATCAGACCATATGCAGGTATCTGCCACGTGGGTGACGGTATCTCGCCTCCCTGGTGTCCTTGTTAGAACGTCAACTGTCTGCAGATGGCTTTGTGTCCCCTCCACAGGTCATAAGTGCTAACTGCTCTGCATGGCCCCCTCCAGGCCCCACTGTTCAGATTATACAGTGAGACACAAGGATGTCACACACATGTGACGGGCATAGTAAGAGTTAAACGACAGTCTTCGGAGCTATCATATCTAGGTATGCCTCGAAATACCGCTTTGGCTTTCAAGTGTCGAGAATTTCTTTTTCAAACAGTTCACTAAATGTTTTCCTTTAAGGATAAGAATTCTGGGTAAGTTTAGATTACCTTTTTTTTTTTTTTTTTTGACATGGACCATTTTTAAGGTCTACTGAATTTGTTACAATATTGTTTCTGCTTTGTGTTTTGGTTTTATGGCCACAGGCATGTAGGATCTTACCTCCCCGACCAGGGATCAAACCAACAGCCCCTGCATTGAAAGGTGACGTCTTAACCACTGGACCACCAGGGAAACCCCTTAGAAGGTGACTTTTTATTATTCAGATGCCATTATAATTTTGGAGAATTGATCAAAGGCTGATTCCAAATTCAACCACTGACAAAAATCAGGACTATTAAAGACAAGCAACTATTATGCATGTCTTTTTTTAAAAACAAATATGCAGGTACAAACAAGTAAGCTAAGAAAAACTGTCAAATCTTTGTTCTGTTTTTCCATGATTTCCTCTGCTAGTTATTCCTATATATCCAAACCCTTTTCCTCTTAATAGAGTTTCACAGAAAATGCTTTTCATGTCGCTCATTTCTTTTATAATTTTTCCTTTTCTACTCTTTGGCCTTTTCTTTTTTAAAGAGCCACTGCATCCAGTCTTCTACCTATTATATCCATGTAATCTGTTCAATCTAGAGATAGATTTGCTTCCTGCGGTCAGACATTGGCAAGGATGTGCTATTCCTACAGCTTCTCTCTCAGGAAGCCCTAAAGGCAATAACATAATCCATATTTTAAGCCTGGCTCTTTCTCATTCCTTCATTTATTGAATAAATATTTGAGTGCTCACCCATGGGTCAGGCCCATAACTTCAAAAAAAAAAAAAAAAGCACTTTCTGCTAGAAGATAAGGAAAGGTAAGAGAGGAGACGCCCTCCTGAGCGGCCCAAGTGGTAAAGAACCCGCCTGCCAATGCAGGAGACGTAAGAGATGCGGGTTTAATCCCTGGGTTGGTAAGATCCCCTGAAGGAGGGCGTGGCAACCCACTCCAGTAACGTTGTGTCTGGAGAATCCCATAGACAGAGGAGCATGGTGGGCTACAGTCCACAGGGTTGCATTTTTGGACTGATTTCGACTCTGCTTCCTGATTCAGAGGCCCTGCTGGCCCTTCGTCATCCCCTCCTTCCTCCGCTCTGTGCCCTAATCTGCAGACTCCAGGTCCGGTCCTCCAACCAGATTTTCACAGCATCACTTTCTCCCTGGAATTCCTCTCTTAGGATGCACAGAGGGGTGGAATGACCAGGCACGGCTGGCACATCCAGGCTTATCTTGAAAATAAGAAACCCTCCCTTGTGATCCTGGCTCCGTCTCCACGTGAGCCATCCCACGGATCAGCTGGAGGTCTCCTTTCAGTGTGACTGACCAGGCCGTTCTTAAATACTGGGTTTTCTGAAACAACCTGCCGAGGCACTGTCGTTCAGCTGTTTAGAAAGAAACTAACACCCATGCCTGTGTGCACTGGTCTCTTCCTCCCCAAAAGAGGGTTCACTTAGAATCGGGCTGAGAACCAGAGACATAATCAGATTTTTCCTCTGCTCTTCTTAATTTCTTTTTCTGTCTAGAAAAGCAGTGCTACAAGGGAAAGAAAAGGATGCACTTAGGCTAGCTTGTCTCAAAGAACAGTGGGCCACGTGTTCTGTGGTCACTTTCAGGGCAAAGCATTTCCCTGGTTTTCCCTCTTTTGCAGCTGTTTCCCTCACCAGCGCGTTAACCAGCTCTTTTCTGTGTGTCTGTCGTGTGGGTCTGTCTATATGCCCACTATTTGTGCCTGTGGTTCAGATTCTCTGGGTCAGGGTTACAGAATATGTAATCATGCCTTTTGTTTTCAAAGGACTTTCACATCATCTCACTTGATTCTGTAGCAATTGGGTGAGACTGTGGCAGGGTAAGGCAGTCAATTATATTTATCCATAATATAATCTGTATCATGTCTATGGGCTTCCCAGGTGGAGCAGTGATAAAAAATCCACCAGCCAATGCAGGACATGCAAGAGACACTGGTTCCATCTCCAGGGTCAGGAAGATCCCTGGAGGAGGAAGCGGCAACCCACTCCAGTATTCTTGCCTGGGAAATCCCATTGACAGAAGAGCCTGGTGGGCTACAGTCCGTGGGGTCACAAAGAGTTGGACACAAAGGGTTGGACCATGTCTACATCATAATGTTAGAATATTCTGATATTATATTATTGCTATCATAATACAGAGTCATATAGATAAGGAAAAATGATGTTAGGTCTGTTAGATGTTAGAATTTTCCTGTAGAGTTTATCATTAGAGTAAGGAGTGGAGCCTGATCTAGAACTCATACGTTTTGAGCACAGATGTGAGCAGGACCTTTATGTCTTTCGATGAAGTAAGTCGTGTGTTTGTGTACAGGCACACTGCGCCTGCCTTAGGGGTGGCTGAATAAGACAAAGCTTGGGACCTAGCTGCCAGTGTGCAGCGGCCCAGGGAAGCAGGGCTGGGGCAGTGGTCAGTGGTGGCAGCAGACAGACACGCAGGCAGCTCGAGGCCTTGCTTCAGTGGAAGAAAATGCTGGAGCTGAAGCTGGCTCTGGTCACTGACCCAGGCCCTCTGCAAGTGACCCTGAAACGAGCCTGGAGCTGGCTTTCTTGCCCATCACGTTGTTGTGGCTGTTCAGTCACCAAGTCCCATCCAACTCTGCGACCCCATGGACGGCAGCACACCGGGCGGCTCTGTCCTCCACCGTCTCCCGGGGTTTGCTCAGATTCATGTCCAGTGAGTCAGGGATGCCATCTAACCATCTCATCCTCTGCCTCCCCCTTCTCCTTTTGCCTTCAATCATGTTGCCTTCCCACTAATCTTGTTCTTCTTTCTGAAGTTCTGTTTTGTCTTCTTCCCTCTCTCTCAGGATAACCCCCTTCGAGCCTCCCCAGCTTCTGTGCATCAGAGCTCCGGGTCTAGGGCCCTGGGGCTGGGGCATCTGGGGGATGGTAAGACAGGAACACAGCTTTGGTTCCAGAAGATTATGTATTTAGAGTCCCAAACCCCTGCCTTGCAATGGAAGTAGAACTGGAATATAACCTGTGAGTTGAATGGCCTGTATCTGATCACTGATTCTTTTTTCTACTTCATTTCTATTTCTTGGAAATAGCCAATATGTATTAGCTATTTCTTAACTGTGAAGGATTGGCCTGGTGAATAATGTTAGCCAGTTATACTAATAACTTAACCACTTTTTGGTGCCATGAATAGAACATGAATGGTACACTCCCATGTTTTCTTATCTCTCCTTGATTTTGAGTGACTTTTTTTTTTCAAAGGCAAGGGAAATAATTTTGGGAGTGGTTATCTGCATTTATCTGATAAATGAAAATCTGTTCACTAGTAGAAAGAATGAAGCAGGTTTAGTTTATAGTGGCCTGAAGGGGGTTCCTTGTAGCCTGTGTTTTAGTCCTTAATCTATGTTGTCTTTACTAAACAGCTGTCATAAATCACAGCTTGCTTTCTAGTTGTATCTGGCCCACAGCATGAAAAGGAGGAATAAAAACACCTAACAAGGCAACACAGAGAACATTCTGCAAAGATCAATTTACACTAGCAATCAGCAATGTCATCGTGTGTCTCATAGAAATAAGGTAATCCTGGGACTTCCCTGGTGGCTGTATGGTTATGAATGCACTTGCCAATGCAGGGGACATGAGTTCGATCCCTAATCCAGGAAGATCCCACATGTCACGGAGCAACTAAACCTGTGCACCACAACTACTGAGCCCATATGCCGTCACTACTAAAGCCTGTACGCCGTAGAGCCTGTGCTCCGCAACAAGAAAAGCCACCACCGTGGAAGTCCGTGCACTTCGACAGAGAAAAGCCTGCGCAGCAGCAATGATCCAGCACAGTCAAACATACATAAATTTAAAAAAAAAAAAAGGTAAGTCTGGGTTTTTTATCAATAGCGAGGAGATAGGTTCTGACATTGGTTATCTCCTATGTGCCCACATTATGCTTTTTTTTTTTTTGGATGTGGACCATTTTTTAAAGCCTGTTGAAGTTTTGTTAAAATGTTGCTTCTGTTTTTATGTTTTGGTTTTTTCCCTGCGAGGCATGTGGGATTTTAGTCTTCTGACCAGGGATAGAACCCACATCCCCTGCATTGGAAGGCAAATTCCCAACCACTCTACCACTAGAGAAGTCCCAAGCCCACACTGTACTTTAAAAATATTGAGAATGCAAAGGCAGACTCCATCTTCCAAAGACCAGCCCATGTCTTTCAATATACATATTTAGGATGTTTAATACTTGCAATGTTTCAGCCAATGCTTACTCATCCCTATGCCATTACGAAGTCACCTCTCCTGAGTGGGTGAAGGAAAAGCATAAGATTATTAAGGTACTATTAGTAAAACAAGATCAGTTGTTATCCAGGCTATTTGGGATTGTCCTACATGCAAAATCTTCCCTGGTGGCTCAGACGGTAAAGACTCTGCCTGCAATGCCAGAGACCTGGGTTTAATCCCTGAGTTGGGAGACACACTGGAGAAGGAAATGATGACCCCCTCCAGTATTCTTGCTAGAGAATCTCATGGACAGAGGAGCCTGGTGGGCTACAGTTCATCGGGTCACAAAGAGTTGGACACGACTGAGTGACTCACACATTTTACATGCAAAATCCTCATTTCCTAGGAAAGAATGGATTTTTAATCAAAGCTATATTGAGAGAACCCTTTTCTCAAATAGTCGGCTCTTACTATGAGCAATGTGATGGCTTGAGGGCCGGCCGTAAGTCGCGCTCTAAGGTAAGGTGTTCCCCTGAGCACGAGCAGGTTGAGTCCCAGGCCCACCTCGTGGACAGGCCATTGAATGATGCGGACGACCGGCCGGCCATCACCACCCCTGACGCTGACTTACCCTGAGCTTTCGACCGAAGACATTGACTTTGCCTTGAGCCTGCTCTTTCCGGAATCTCCATTCCACCAAGTTCTGACCGTTTTCGCCAGGCAGAGTCATGTTTCTTTTGGCCACTGTTGGGTTAGCGGTGCCGGCCAGAACATGGGGCTCGGTCTGGTAGTGCGAGTCCAGACCGCTGGCATAGATGATGCGAAGGGAGCCGTCATAGCCGATCTGGTAGCTGTTTCTTAACTGATCTAGAAAAAAAAGGCAGAAGATGTGAACTACAGGTGTGGACGGAGCACTTGGTTGGTTGTGGGGTTAAGAGTGATATACATGTCTAAAACACTGGCTGGACTCCATTTATAAGGAATAAAAAGTACTTAATGATATTCTTGTAGAAAATAACAACTTTGATTTCTGGCATCTCATGCTGTAATGCAGGGGTTCCCCAACCTCCAGGACCTAATGCGTGATGATCTGAGGTGGAGCTGATGTAATAATAGAAGTCAAGTGTACAATAAATGTAGTGCTCTTGAATCATCCCCGAACCATCCCCCACCCTCAGTCTGGGGAAAAAACTGTCTTCCACGAAAACTGGTCTCTGGTGCCAAAAAACCTGGGAACTCCGGATGTAACAGGTTTCCTTCTCCACTTTAACAGATTTCTTTTTCTCATGTGCCTGACAAAATAGAGGAAGGTTCAACCTCTATGGAATGTGCAGCAAATGTTTTGTAAAGAACCAAATAATACGGGTTCTTTTAGGAGTCTATGTGTCACCTTCAGGGTCTTATGAGACACCCCTTCCTACATCCATCTTTATATCTATCCTTTGTTAAAGATATTTTGAAAAGATTTAATATCTATGCTTTCCACACCAAAAATATATAAGGAGCTATTTCCCCCTGAAACTGACTTAAAAAAAGGCAGTCAGCTTATATTTTGTATAAAACACTCTCTCATATTATAGGTTATGGACCTTAACTAAAGAATTTTAATAATATAGGACCATTTGGGGAAGCAATAAATTCAAGCAACAGTAATTTTAGATGACTGTAGAGATTACCTGACAGAACTGGTTAAAAAAAAAAAAAGTCAAAGACGTTTAACTCAAACTCCCTGGTGGTCCAGTGGTTTAGGACACTGTGTTTCCATTGCAAGGCGCCTGGGTTTGATCCCTGGTGGAGAGAGTAAGATCCTAAAAACCAGGAGGTGTGGTTAAAGAAAAAAACAGCAACAACACAAGTCTATAAAATATTATGTACGTGTTGTGTCCAAGTCTTTGTGACCCCCATGGACTGCAGCCTACCAGGCTCCTCTGTCCATGAGATTTTCCAGGCAAGGATACTGGAGTGGGTTGCCATTTCCTTCTCCAGGGGAATCTTCCCAAGCTGGAAGTAAATCTAGCCATAATCTGAAGTGTAACTCAGATTCAACAATTAGTCTTAGAGCAATGACCTCACAGTTGCAGCGGTCATTGTAAATGGGCTTCCTGAAGATTACATCAAAAAGGAATATGGTGGGAGGCTCTATCATGGAGATATTGAATGTTTATGCCTACATGAAAGTAATAAGTGTTAGTCGCTCAGTCGTGTCTGACTCTGTGACCCCACGGACTGAAGCCCACCAGGCTCCTCTGTCCATGGGATTCTCCAGGCAAGAATACTGGAGTGGGTTGCCATTTCCTTCTCCAGGGGATCCTCCTGACCCAGGGATTAAACCCATGTCTCCTGCACTGCAGGCAGATTCTTTACCATCTGAGCCCCCAGGGAAGCCCATACAGTGAATGAAAACATGGAACGCCCAGGTGTTACATAAATACTTGGAATTTGGTATAAATTTCCAGTGATGGCATGAGAAATGGATTCAAAGACTGCATCACGCATGGATTCAGAAAGTGCTTGGCCTTACGCTGCTGTCCTTCCATGGCTAGTGACGCTGATGCAAAAAGGGATTGATGAGACAAGTGGAGAGTGAGAATTAACTTATTAAGTGGGAAAGAAACAAGACTATTTCTAGGTTAACAGAAATATTTAGATAGCATAAGATTTTAAATACATGTGTGTGTGTGCTCAATCATGTCTGACTCTTTTAAATTAGATTTCTTAGTATTCCTCCATGGACTCTCTGTAACCCCGTGGACTGACTGTAGCATATTGGGCACCTACCGACCTGGGGAGTTGATCTTTCAGTGTCCTATTTTTTGCCTTTTCATACTGTTCATGGAGTTCTCAAGGCAAGAATTCTGAAGTGGTTTGCCATTCCCTTCTCCAGTGGACCACATTGTGTCAGACCTCTCCACCATGACCCGTCCGTCTTGGGTGGCCCCACACAGCATGGCTTAGTTTCACTGAGTTAGACAAGACTGTGGATGGAGCCAAAGTAAAAACACCACCCAGTTGTGGATGTGACTGGTGACAGAAGCAAGGTCTGATGCTGTAAAGAGCAATATTGCATAGGAACCTGGAATGTTAGGTCCATGAATAAAGGCTAATTGGAAGTGGTCAAACAGGAGATGGCAAGAGTGAACATCGACATTTTAGGACTCAGTGAACTAAAATGGACGGGAATGGGTGAATTTAACTCAGATGACCATTATATCTACTACTGTGGGCAAGAATCCCTTAGAAGAAATGGAATAGCCATCATAGTCAACAAGAGAGTCTGAAATACAGTACTTGGATGCAATCTCAAAAATGACAGAATGATCTCTGTTCATTTCCAAGGCAAACCATTCAATATCATGGTAATCCAAGTCTGTGTCCCGACCAGTAATAGTGAAAAAGCTGAAGTTGAATGGTTCTATGAAGACCTACAAGACCTTTTAGAACTAACACCCACGAAAGATGTCCTTTTCATTATAGAGGACTGGAATACAAAAGTAGGAAGTCAAGAAACACCTGGAGTGACAGGCAAATTTGGGCTTGAGTACAGAATGAAGCAGGGCAAAGGCTAACAGAGTTTTGCGAAGAGAATGCACTGGTCATAGCAAACACCCTCTTCCAACACAAGAGAAGACTCTACACACGGACATCACCAGATGACCAACACCAAAGTCAGACTGATTATATTCTTTGCAGCCAAAGATAGAGAAGCTCTATACAGTCGGCAAAAACAAGACTGGGAGCCGACTGGGGCTCAGATCATGAACTCCTTATTGCCAAATTCAGACTTAAGTTGAAGAAAATGGGGAAAACCACTAGACCATTCAGGTATGACCTAAATCAAATCCCTTATGACTATACAATGGAAGTGAGAAATAGATTTAAGGGACTAGATCTGACAGACCAGATCAGACAGAGTGTCTGATGAACTATGGATGGAGGTTCATGACATTGTATAGGAGGCAGGGATCAAGACCATCCCCAAGAAAAAGAAATGCAAAAAAGCAAAATGGCTGTCTGAGGAGGCCTTACAAATAGCTGTGAAAAGGAAGCCCAAAGGCAAAGGAGAAAAGGAAAGATATATCCATTTGAATGCAGAGTTCCAAAGAATACCAAGGGGAGATAAGAAAGCCTTCCTCAGTGATCAGTGCAAAGAAATAGAGGAAAACAATAGAATGGGAAAGACTAGAGATCTCTTCAAGAAAATTAGAGATACCAAGGGAACATTTAAGGCAAAGATGGGCTCAATAAAGTATGGAAATTGTATGGGCCTAACAGAAGCAGAAGATGTTAGGAAGAGGTGGCAAGAATACACAGAAGAGCTGTACAAAAAAGATCTTCATGACCCAGATAATCACGATGGTGTGATCACTCACCTAGAGCCAGACATCCTGGAATGTGAAGTCAAGTGGGCCTTAGGAAGCATCACTGTGAATAAAGTTAGTGGAGGTGATGTAATTCCAGTTGAACTATTTCAAATCCTAAAAGATGATGCTGTGAAAGTGCTGCCCTCAATATGCCAGCAAATTTGAAGAACTCAGCAGTGGCCCTGGGACTGGAAAAGGTCAGTTTCATTCCAATCCCAAAGAAAGGCAATGCCAAAGAATGCTCAAACTACCGCATAGTTGCACTCATCTCACACACTAGGAAAATAATGCTCAAAATTCTCCAAGGTAGGCTTCAGCAATACGTGAACCATGAATCTCCAGATGTTGAAGCTGCTTTTAGAAAAGGCAGAGGAACCAGACATCAAATTACCAACATCTGTTGGATCATCGAAAAAGCAAGAGAGTTCCAGAAAAACATCTATTTCTGCTTTATTGACTATGCCAAACCCTTTGACTGCGTGGACCACAATAAACTGTGGAAAATCCTGAAAGAGGTAGGAATACCAGTCCACCTGACTTGCCTCTTGAGAAATCTGTATGCAGGTCAGGAAGCAACAGTTAGAACTGGACATGTAACAACAGACTGGTTCTGCATAGGAAAAGGAGTACGTCAAGGCTGTATCTTGTCACCCTGCTTATTTAACTTCTATGCAGAGTACATCATGAGAAACGCTGGGCTGGAGGAAGCACAAGCTGGAATCAAGATTGCCAGGAGAAATATCAATAACCTCAGATATGCAGATGACACCACCCTTATGGCAGAAAGTGAAGAAGAGCTAAAGAGCCTCTTGATGAAAGTGAAAGAGGAAAGTGAAAAAGTTGGCTTAAAGCTCAACATTCATTAAACTAAGATCATGGCATCCAGTCCCATCACTTCATGGCAAATAGATGGGGAAATGGTGGAAACAGTGGCTGACTTTATATTTTTGGGCTCCAAAATCACTGCAGATGGTGACTGCAACAATGAAATTAAAAGACGCTTACTCCTTGGAAGGAAAGTTATGACCAACCTAGACAGCATATTAAAAAGCAGACACATTACTTTGCCCAAAAAAGTCCGTCTAGTCAAGGCTATGGTTTTTCCAGTAGTCATGTATGGATGTGAGAGTTGGACTGTAAAGAAAGCTGAGTGCTGAAGAATTGATGCTTTTGAATTGCAGTGTTGGAGAAGACTCTTGAGGGTCCCATGGACTGCAAGGAGGTCCAACCAGTTCATCCTAAAGGAAATCAGTCCTGAATGTTCATTGGAAGGACTAATGCTGAAGCTGAAACTCCAATACTTTGGCCACCTGATTCGAAGAGCTGACTCATTTGAAAAGACCCTGATGCTGGGAAAGACTGAGGGCAGGAGGAGAAGGGGACGACAGAGGATGAGATGGCTGGATGGCATCACCGACTCAATGGACATGAGTTTGGGTAAACTCCGGGAGCTGGTGATAGACAGGGAGGCCTGGTGTACTGTGGTTCATGGGGTCGCAAAGAGTTGGACATGACTGACAGACTGAACTGAACTGGACTGACCGTAGCCCACCAGGCTACTCTGTCCATGGGTTTTTCCAGACAAGAATACTAGAGGGGGTTGTGGTTTCCTTCTCCAGGGGATCTTCCTGACCCTGGGATCGAACCTGGGTCTTTTGCATCCCTGCATTGGAAGGCAGGTTCTTTCATTGCTCTACCTGGGAAGCCCTTATGTCACTAAATAAACATTACCTGTAGATATGAGGCTTCTCTCCTTATCTCTAGAGGTTTACATGTCCACCTTCCCTTTCCTAAGTTCATCTTAGAAAAAGCGCGGGGAGGGAGGGGGACAGCCACATGCTACTTCGGTGCCAGCGGTGTTTTGAACAGGGCCGTTGAAAGCTCTGCTTTCATGCTTACCTTGAACCATGGTGTAGAACGAGTCAATGGAGGACAGATTTGAAGTGATGCTGACATCTTCTTCTCGGCTGGACGACTCGATGTCCACTGTGATCGCCTTGTCCATGTCTCCATGGAGGTTGGTGACCACGCCGGTTGGAAATGTCACATTGGTCAGACGACCTTCGCTGTCGTAGCTGAATGAGAGAGGAATGAACTGGGTGGTAAACGGGCAACTGCAGATGCTTCTTACTCACATGAGACTTGGCGGCAATATTAGCTGCACACGTTTGGAAGCACATTTGTCTTTGTGCAAGACCTGTGCTGAGTGAGGACTTCAAACGTGCTTTGAAGTCATCAGAAGCCTGTTTAACATACAAAAGCCATGCTGGTGAGAGGGAGAGTAAACAGCTCTCCACCTCAGCACATTTTTCTTTGAAGTGTGACCAAAATTCTCCTGCACATCTAATTTGCTGTTTCAAAGGGAACATGTTTGGTGATATTACATTTCTTAGTATTCCTCCATATTTTCTACAAAGTAGATTTAATTCGATGTTATATCCTGTTTGAAGGTTTTACTAACTTATGCAGTCCATGGCACTGCGATATGAAAAAAATTATATCTATAACTTTGTAAAACAGTATATATACATTCATGTTATGTATTTGCATATGTAAAGATATTCCTTCAGTACCTTGAGACACCTTTAACAGATCAGTATAATAAAGATTTTAAAAAAGACTTTATTTTTCAGTGATTGACATACTTCATAATGGTACACTGAGACTTAAATGTCGGCGGGGGTGGTGATAATCTAGTCTATACTGACATTACAGGAATGGTGGTGTTTTGAATGATGATTCATTATGTTTACTGAAATGAGATGTGATACTTCCTGACATTTAATGACTATTTATTATACACTAACTCTTTCTTAGCATATATATAAGGAGGAGCTTATAATTTAAATGTTAGGATGTACCTTAAAAAGCTATCCTATAATCACAACTATGCATTAGAGATATAACATTTTACTAACATATTGATTTTGGGAGGTGACTTTTCTACTGGTGGCAGCACCAGAGAAAATTTCAAAAATGACAATGTGCTTTAAAGAAAGGCGGGAGCGGGGTGGGGGGGGGGGGGGAGGGGGGAGCAAATACTGAATGAGAAAACAGGGACTTCCCTGGGACAAAAATGCATTTATGATAGGATTTCTTATTTACACTAAAGTTGCTTCATTAACAAAAGATCTAAGAAATGGAGTGCTGAACCACGCCCTACTGAAAATAAGACCGGATGCAGAACTAGGAGATGAAAGAATCTTAATAGTGAGAGACAGAAGTCACCAGGAGAGGGGAAAAGTGAAGACATAATAGTAAAAGGTGTAAGCATGGGGCAACAGGAGAGGGGGGTAGATAAAAAGTACTAAATGTCATTTTGGAATAAAAGGATAGTGGGTTTTGATAGTATCACTTCAAGAAATGCAGTTGGGAATTAGGAGCAGCATCTAGGTATTTGAGGGAGAGCATTCAGCAAGGACAGTGTCATGGTGGAGACAGGAAGGTGGAAAGTTGGGAGGAGAGAGAGGGACGTCCGTTCAGGCCCTATTAATTCTGTGGGGACAATATCAGTCAGATCAGGGGTTTGACTGACTTGATCTGACAATCTGCCTTGCTGCTTCGCCAGCGGCAGGAACGGGCACTCAGGAGAGGAGGCAGGCGATGGAGAGACAGAGAGAAAGAAAATGCACCATTAAGTGTAATCATTGTTTGGACCCACAAAAGGCAGAGCTGAAATAAAAAACGAGACTCCTTCTCTTCCCCAGCAACCCAAATGCCCCTAGCAGATTAAGGCATCAATGAAAGAAACTCAACAGGGCTTATTGCTGTCATTACTTTTTTTTTTTGAAGACATTATTACTTCTGAAGAAACAAATAAGCCTAGGTTTATAGAATTACTGACCATACCAGCCTAAAGTGCAATGTTAACCAGGACATAATTCTTGCATTGCTTTATATTTCTCACAGGATAAGATGGAGAAAAAGTTACTGTGTTTTTATAGAAATTAACACCCTAAGGTAAATAAGTACCAGGGATGCAGTGTACAACCAGATAAATACAATGAACACTATTGTTATTTAGTTGCTAAGTCATGTCTGACTCTTTCACGACTCCATGGACTGTACCCTGCCAGGCTCCTCTGTCCGTGGGATTTCAAGAATACTGGACTGGGTTGTCATTTCCTTCTCCAATAATTAAACTGCTGTATGTTATATATATAAAACATATATATATATATATATGTTTATAAAACACATAACATATAAACATATAAAACATGTTTATAACATGTTTATAACATATAACACAAACATGTTTGAAACATGTTATATATATAACATATATAAAAATACATGTTATATATATAAAACATATATATATATATAAAATATATAAAGAGAGTACATCCCAAGAGTTCTCATCACAAGCCAAAATTTTTCTATTTCTTTAACGTTTTATCTATAAGAGATGATGAATGTTCACCAAACTGTGATATTCATTTCATGACGTACGTAAGTCAAATCACTGTGCTATATACCTTAAACAGTGCTGTCTGTCCATTATGTGTCAATAAAACAGGAAGGAAAAAGCCACAGAAAAGATTTAAAAAGAAATGGACATCCTTTTGCATCCTCCTATATAAAAGGCAATTCAGTACTTCATCAGCCCTTGCCTCCCTTCCCATTTTACAGAAGGACAAATGAAAATCTGATGTGGTCAGGTGATTTGATCAGGCTCTCTCTCTACATCTCACGACGGGCCCATGCCTGGAGCTTCCAAGCACTGGACCCAGGTCCCCGAGCCCGTCTGTAAATCACAGTGCTTGACGGAGTGGAGAACGATAGCTTCATACAGATGATGCCAGCTGCCAGCACTCTGCTGGTTCATTCCCGCCGCTGTCACTCACCCGCCCTTTGCTGGTTTGTTTTCTAGCTCCATTCAATCTACAGTGGGCCCGTCACCTTTCTCCTGCGGAAAGCATTTCTCCCATCCTCGCCACTGCTCTTTCACTGGCCAACCCCGCGGTCCCCGTCCTGCTGGGCAGGCATTTCCAATCACAGGATGCTGAGCGTGCCGTCTTCGAGCATGGGGCGCTGCGTGTTCAGACGCTTACCTGTTTGCCTCTGGTTCTTTGGGAAATAAAATCACAAGTAGCCTTTGTAGGCAGTGCGGTTAGAAGGGCAGAGGGTTAAGCTGGTATCTCAGTGGCCCAGCTCCACAGTGTAGCCCCGGAAGCCCTGAGTTTGTGCTTTCAGACGAGGGGCTGCACGTAAAAAGTGAGGCACTCAGAGGGCTGAAGGGCTCGCACGGGGCCGGCCAGGAAAGCTGCCATTCCTGAAGGACCCTTAGAGCATCTACCCCGCTGGTCACCTACCAGTTTCCAAATAAGCTTGTAGGCAAGTTACAGCGTGAGGGATCTGTGGGTACAAAGCGCATCAGAAGCAGGTGATGGTGTGAGGTCCTGCTGGAGTGGCAGGCAAGCGCCACGTCAAGGTGGAGACCTATGCTGGGCCTTGAAATAGACGCGGATTTAGATGGGAAGATAACGAAGGCACGGGACATAGACCAGCCAAGAAAACAGCCAGGGAGAGAGTGTGGAGGCGTGAGGAAGGACAGGCTCTGAAGTCAGGGGCATGGAAGAGCCCGCTGAAGTAGAGGGTCCAGGCAGGGGCCATGAGATGATGGAGGCAGGCCCTGGACAGGTGTCACCACTGGGGACTGCGATGAAGCAAGGCTTTAATCAAGCTTAAAGGAGCCCAGGGGTGGGGTGACAGGTCACTCAGGGACTCCTCCCCAGACTCGACGATTTCACAAATCAAGACAAAAAAATAAGATTGGGGACCAACAGAGGGTTTTGAAAATTCTTCACCTGTTCCCAGCATCCTTTCATAAAGAGAGGCCATTTAGCCACAACGCAGGGAGAAAAGACCTAACTTCAGGGGGAGACCATTCTTGACAAGGAAAAGTAAAGCTTTATGAACACATTCTCTCCCTCATTATGTATTTTTTTCCCCATTTCACTGTGGATCCGTGAGAATTTTTGCACGGATTTGCAGCTAGGACAACAGAAGTGAAACAAGATGGATGGCAGACATTGGAATTACCAGGGGACCCTGGATGAGGGAGGGAGGGAGAATGAGACACCTGTCAGATGGGGCAGCTGATCCCATCTTTAGCAAAAGCAGAAAATCAATGCAACAGCCGATGTCCGGCCATCCTCCAAAAAGCTTTGATCCCAGGTTCTAAGGGGGCCTTCTCATCAAATACATGCCTCTGGACACAGTCTCTGCCCTGTGCAGCGTTGTGGCGCTCCGGAATGCTGCCTGGCCTTGCTCGTGAGCTAGCCTGCCTTGCTTGTAGATTTGAGACACGGTTTTCTTTTATGAGCTTTTGAAATCGCAATGCTACAGGCTCCAGGGAATCTGACTGGAACATCACTTTCATGCCCCGCACCCCTTCCACTCTTGGCTGCAACCTCGTAGCTTCAGATTCATCACACAGCACATTCCTTTTTGCTCCTGGTTGACCCCTCTTGACAACAGCCCCTCGCTGGAAAAGACAAACTCCCTCAGGCTCCCCATGACCTCCTGCTCCTTCACTGATGGGCTGCCCTGCGTTGAGGCTTCTCTATTTGTTCATCTTTAATTTTGATTGCGTTTTTGCCTAGACTTGCTGTTTTAGCCTTTGTGGTATATTTTTAAATCTCTTTTTAAGTTTCCTTAACAGCAGGATTCTCAATAAATGCCCTGGAAAGCCAGAGGCTCAGACCATCTCAGTTGAAGATGCTGACTTCCATCCTGATGTGAAATCCTCTCTCTCATACCCCCTTATAGACGAGAAATTCCCGACACTTTCCTTTGCCTTCATAATGCCCTGCACGTATCTTTCCACTCCCACAGCCGCCCTAGATTGCAAAAGTTGGTTTTGCTGCCTCTCCCCACACCCATGGCTACCAAATCCACCTTCTAAGCTGTGCCATGCCCCTGCTCCCGAGGGTAACACTTCTCTGCTCAAACATCCTTAGTGGTTCTTCAGCTGAGCCAGACATTGACTAAGACTGTCACCAACTAAGACCCATAGACTGTTAATACTGCATATACATTCAGGTGGAAACAAAGTTCTCAAAAACTTAAACAAACAAAAATCAACATTAAAAAAAAACCACACACACAAACAAAAAGGTGTTTGGGTGTGGGGGCAACTTCCCTGGTAATCCAGTGGTTAAGACTCTGTGCTTCCAATGTAAGGGGCAAGGGTTCAATCCCTGCTCAGGGAACTAAGATCCTGCATGCCCAGGGCATGAAGCCCCATGTGAGTGTGCTAAGAAGCTTCAGTTGTGTCCAACTCTTTGCAACCCTATGGACTGTAGCCCTTTAGACTCCTCTGTCCATGGGATTCTCCAGACAAGAATACTGGAGTGGGTAGCCATACCCTCCTCCAGGGGATCTTCGTGACTCAGGGATCAAACTTGCATCTCCTGCATTGCAGGCGGATTCTTTGCCACTTGCTCAAAATTCTGAGCCACCAGTCACAGAAAGGACTTCCAAGAAGGACTTAATCAACCTGTCTTTTCCACTGTCCCCATGACACAGAGGAAGAATTTTTTCCTCCCATCTATCAGAGTTCCTTTGGTTTCAGTTTCCTTTCATCATTTAACAGCCAGTAAAACAAAACAAAAAATCCCTCCAGTCTTGCCATCTATATGGCAATTCTTTTTTCACAGTGCTAATCTGTAATAACTTCTCTGTCACTGCACTAAAGGAGAACACAATTATCAACCGTACGTATCATAACAAAAGCATATATACAAATCATTCCTGGATCTGCATTTTTGATGAAGGATATAGGCAAACAGCAAAACCAGAACCTCATTTAAACTTCTCATGGTGGACTGAATCCTAACAGCCATCCTGTGATTTATAACATGCACATCCCGAAGAATTCACATTTCAGTATTCTGGGAATGAACTTGAGGTTTATATATTTTACCAATGATCTCACAGGCAAGTGATAATTTCTTTGAATTCAAGAGCAAATGTTGTCAGTGAGCAATCCTCGAAAAATCAGGTTTTGAAGAGAAAATGCAAAATGCTCCCATTATCATGGGAAGCAGAACAATCAACTAGCTTCTAAATCATGGGTTCATCTGGTAACCTAACTATATGCAGATTGCCAAAAATAACGGGGAAGACGCAAGATAAGAAAAACACCAAAAGAGATTATTTCACATGAATTTTGTCTCAAGTGCTAGGAGGATCATGTCTGTAAATTCATATATTCATACTTTTCCCGCCCTAACCAGATCTTCCCAGTGGGATTTCATTCACACTTGTTGCTCCGTTTTCCCCACAGCCCCTGTGCCCACATCTCTACAACTGACTCACCCAGAGTTCCTTTTCTTTCTTTATTATTTAGTTGGCTGCACCGGGTCTTAGTTGGAACATGCAGGATCTAGTTCCCTGACCTAGGATCAAACCCGGGCCCCTGCATTGGGAGCTCGGGGTCCCAGCCACTGGGCCACCAGGGAAGTCCCTCACCCTGAGTTCTCACCGGCCATTTCTGACCACACGCAGGGTTGGACTACGGTTCCTCAAATCATAATTTCCAAATCAGAGCTCATCTTTCTCTACCATCCTGCATCTTCTCTGTATGTCCTACCCACTTGCTCACCAGGTTAGAGGATTTTCTTTTCCCTCCCCTCATGCATTAAGTCCTCAAGCTGTATTTCATTTCCTGATGACTAACCTACCTCTTTCTCTGAAATTTCTGTGCCCAACTGTGGGTCAGAGCTTCACCACTCAATTAGATTTACTGTCTCCTAACTCCCCTCTCCCCCTTTTTTTCAGCCTCCTACTTTTCTACGTTCAGTCCATCCTTATGTTGTTGTCAGATGGAGCACTGTGCTTCCCTGGGGAAAACTCCTCTATGGGAGTCCTGTCTAACTGGGACTGCCAGGTGGTTAGTATAAGCCCTGCCGCATCAGAACTAGGATCTCCCTCTACTCATCTCTCTACTTCCACACATCCTCTGTGCTCCTGTTACTCTGAGCTGCAAGTTCTTTCTAAAGCCTGCCACGCTCTGCCTCCCGAGTAAATGTTTGACTCTGGCCTGGAACACTCCACCTTGGCTTGCTCACCTTGCTTCGTACCTCTGAGGGTCTCACTTTAAGTCAATGGCATGATCGGCTCCATGGACATGAGTCTGAGCAAACTCTGGGAGACAGTGAAGGACAGGGAATCCTGGCGTACTGCAGTCCACGGGGTTGCAAAGAGTCAGACACTACTGAACAATAGCAACTTTAAGAACCACTAAACTGGCTGAATCTTGGGATGGACTGAGGTCCAGGAAATCTGTTTGGAAGTATGTGTGTTTTTAAGAGAGGGATGCTAAGAGGAGTCAGAGATGATGCTATCCCCCAATCATCTTATCTCCTTCCTAGGTCTCCTCCCCCAACCCTGGGGCAGAGCACAGAAGAGAACAGTGTCCAATTAGCTTGCTTTGATGCCTCGAGACATTCTGAAACCAAGATCCTGGAACCCAGGCAAGGGGCCTCCTCTGGGAGGCTGAGAAGTGAGGGGAGCCAGGAGGGAGGGAGGCTGAGCTTGCTTTTATTTTGATATCCTCGGAATGAGTCAGAGATGCCGGACCGTCTCTGGAAAACACCAACTGTCCATCTTCAGTTCTGGGGTTATAAAATAATGAAGTTTCCTTTCACTGGTTGTCACTGTGTAGGTTTTTTGCCCTGTTATCAAACAACAGCTTTAAAATGGCTGGAGTATGTAACTTGGTCTGAGAGTAAATCATCTGACGATCACCCTATAAGGGAAGTTGCTGACATACCCAGATAGGATGCTATCGGATCATCCAGTTTAGACAGCTATGTAATTAGTTTAAGGAAGGAATTCGACACTTTTGAGAAGCTGTATTTACCTGGCAAGAGAGTTCCAGAAAAACATCTATTTCTGCTTTATTGACTACGCCAAAGCCTTTGACTGTGTGAATCACAATAAACTGTGGAAAATTCCGAAAGAGATGGGAATACCAGACCACCTGACCTGTGTCTTGAGAAACCTGTATGCAGGTCAGGAAGCAACAGTTAGAACTGGACATGGAACAACAGACTGGTTCCAAATAGGAAAAGGAATACGTCAAGGCTGTATATTGTCACCCTGCTTTTTTAACTTACATGCAGAGTACATCATGAGAAACGCTGGGCTGGATGAAGCACAAGCTGGAATCAAGATTGCCGGGAGAAATATCAATAACCTCAGATATGTAGATGACACCACCCTTATGGCAGAAAGTGAAGAGGACCTAAAAAGCCTCTTGATGAAAGTGAAAGAGGAGAGTGAAAAAGTTGGTTTAAAGCTTAACATTCAGAAAACTAAGATCATGGCATCTGGTCCCATCACCTCATGGGAAATAGATGGGGAGACAGTGCAAACAGTGTCAGACTTTATTTTTTTGGGCTCCAAAATCACTGCAGATGGTGACTGCAGCCATGAAATTAAAAGACGCTTACTCCTTGGAAGGAAAGTTATGACCAACCTAGACAGCATATTAAAAAGCAGAGACATTACTTTGCCAACAAAGGTCCGTCTGGTCAAGGCTATGGTTTTTCCAGTGGTCATGTATGGATGTGAGAGTTGGACTGTGAAGAAAGCTGAGCTCTGAAAAATTAATGCTTTTGAACTGTGGTGTTGGAGAAGACTCTTGAGAGTCTCTTGGACTGCAAAGAGATCCAACCGGTCCATCCTAAAGGAGATCAGTCCTGAGTATTCATCGGAAGGACTGATGTTGAAGCTGAAACTCCAATACTTTGGCCACGTCATGCAAAGAGTTGACTCGTTGGAAAAGACCCTGATGCTGGGAGGGATTGAGGGCAGGAGGAGAAGGGGATGACAGAGGATGAGATGGCTGGATGGCATCACCGACTCAATGGGCATGAGTTTGAGTAAACTCTGAGAGTTTGTGATGGACAGGGAGGCCTGGCGTGCTGCGATTCATGGGGTCGCAAGGAGTTGGACATGACTGAGCGACTGAACTGAATTGAACTGATTTACCTGAACCATTATGGAGCAACTGAACATTAACTGCCTAGATAAAATGTACCAAAAGAGTTAATGTAGGCTTGCCCCTATCGACACACTGCAAATTATAGTGAGAAAATATGGAACATTTTTTCTATTATTATATATATTGTGAGCTAGGCTGAAAAAAATCTGACAGATTAATCTGTTTTTTAATTTTTCTAGGATTTTCTCAAATAATCTGAATAACACACAATTTCTCCATTTCTCTTTCTGCTTTGAAACCTGGACAGAATGAATAATTTATTTAAACTAGACTGCTGAAGACTAATACTGAATCAAGTGTTACTAAAAGGTATTGCCTTTGTAGCAATAGTAGTGTTTGGGTTAATGTTTGAAATGGACAAAGATTTAAAGGGTTAAAGTTTGAAATGTACAAAACTGTACAATTATTCAATTGTCTACACATTTTCTTTTTCTTTTTTTTTTTTTACTGATGTTACTGGGACTAACCATTCTGGTTAAAAATTTAAAGTAAAATTATTAAACAATTAAAATAGCAAAAAATGGAAATCAACCATAACATTTCCCCATGAATTTAAGTGATCTGCTGATTAAATCTCTTAAAATCACACTTAATGCAGTAAATGCTTTTTTCCATGAGGAAAGTAAGAAAAAGGAAAATAAAGAAAAGGAATTGGGTACCATTTTTAGAGATGTGTTTGTAAAGGGGGCAGCTTTGTTGCTCATGCAGTTTTGGACAGAAATAGCAATGAAATGTGGTTTCAGTGTTTGAGTTTTTAGGGTTGGAAGTCAAGACGCCTACCAAGGGAAAGGTTATTCTCTCAGTTTGTTTCAAGGAAGATGGCTCTGTAATTCTTCTAACATCATGAGCTATTACTGTCACACACACACACACATCAGGAGAATACAGACTGACGCAGATGTCTGGCTATTTAGATGTGATTCACTGTCAATGCTGGGAGAAATATCAATAACTTCAGATACACAGAGGACACCTCCCTTATGGCAGAAAGCAAAGAACTAAAGAGCCTCTTGATGAAAGTGAAAGAGGAGAGTGAAAAAACTGGCTTAAAACTCAACATTCAAAAATCAAGATCATGGCATCTGGTCCCATCAGTTCATGGCAAATAGATGGGGAAACAATGGAAACAGTTTACAGACTTTATTTTCTTGGGCTCCAAAATCACTGTGGACAGTGATTGCAGCCATGAAATTAAAAGACACTTGCTCTTTGGAAGAAAAGCTATGACCAACCTAGACAGTATATTTAAAAGCAGAGACATTACTTTGCTGACACAGGTCCATCTAGTCAAAGCTGTGGTTTTTCCCACAGTCATGCATGGGGGCGAGAGTTGGACCATAAAGAAGGCTGAACATGGAAGAATTGATGCTTTTGAACTATGGTGTTGGAGAAGACTCTTGAGAATCCCTTGGACTGCAAGGAGATCAAACCAGTCAATCCTAAAGGAAATCAATCCTGAATGTTCACTGGAAGGACTGATGCTGAAGCTCCAATACTCTGGCCACCTGATGTGAAGAGCCGACTTACTGGAAGAGACCCTGAGGCTGGGAAAGATTGAAGGCAGGAGGAGGAGGGGACAAAAGAGGATGAGATGGTTGGATGGCATCACTGACTCAATGGAGATGAGTTTGAGCAAACCCCGGGAGATGATGAAGGACAGGGAAGCCTGGCGTGCTGCAGTCCACGGGGTCACAAAGAGTCAGACGCAACTCAGCGACTGAACAACAACAACGCTGTCAATGAGACCGGATTCATCCTTTCTGATCTGGAATAATCACCCGCAAGTTTTCCTAGGTTATCTGCGCTGTCTGGACACTACTTTGGACATGAAGTCCAGGTATTATTTACACCGCCTCTCTCTCCTCTGAGATTCCCTTCTCCAACTTCTCCGGGACGATCAGAACTGATGTCAGTGGCAGCCGTGGGTCTGCATGAGCAGAGTTACGTTCATTATAAAGAAATGAGCTGAGACGCTCGTTCTGAAATTGCTAAGCTTGAAAGAGGGATGATAAAGCACCTGAATGAGAGGCTGGAGACCCATATATACCTACATAAACGTGGAAGAGTGGAGACTCATTTATTTGCTCCTTCAATCTGAGTAGAACTCACGACAGACCACAGAGTCAACCCCTCATATTTAAAGCTCCAAATATTCAAAGTCCCAAGACAGAAAACTGCCACCAACTTGGCGGTGTGCATGTATGTATCAGCCAGAACTCAGAGTTTTTTCCCCCACGTTGTCTTCTCTAACCTGACAGAGTGCCTCCAGATATACCCACACGGTTTGTGTTTTATGGCGTAAGCAAGCAGAGAGCTGTGAAATGCCATTAGCTATTAAATAATTTATTCTATTGCCCAACTCAATACACTGGGTCTGCTTTTGTGTGCATTCGAGTGTAAGAAGTGAGGTCTCGCTCTGGCTATGAACTTTTTAAATAATACATTTCCAGTAGGTAAGATCTTTTGGGTCTCCCTGGAATTACTCCAGCTAAGGAAATATAACATGGGATAATTGTTTTAAAATCATATGAAGAACAGTATAGGAGAATCCCTAATACTAAGTGAAGGGGTAACCAGGCTTATCACAGGGTCACCAGACAAGGAGAACCCAAAGCTAGATGGACAGCAAGTCAACAGAAGAGGAGGTCTGAGGAAAGAGGGTTTATTCATCAGCAATGAAGAAGTCTTCTGTTCATGACACATATTAGTCTAATTCAGGGATCTCAGAGCTGGATTATCAATGACCTGACACCTGCTGTTGTCTTCCTACCAGACCATCTGTACTGTGTCTAAGAATACTGGCCACTTCTGTAAGGAATCATGTTAGGGATACAAAAAGAACAAATAGCATGGAGAGAAACTGCTGCCCAGAAGAAGACGGTACCTCCAGTTTCTGAAATGAAAGTTCTTTTGCTTTGGAAAGTCCCTGTGAACCCTAAAAAGTCACTCTATTATACTGGTGAAGAATTTCAAGTTTAGAATTGGGTTTTATTTTCCTGAAGCCATTCTTCCTGTATCAGGTGCAGCAGTATACTTTAACAGTATTTGCATGGGAAACATTCTCTGTTTTCAACTCTTCACCCCCAACATTTCAGAAGAAAGTGCTATCAATATGGAGTCTTAATTTTTTGTTAATTATTTAATAACGAGGTCAACTGAGGAAGTCCTTATTTTATAAAACAAAAGACAGTAAATATGTAATAATAGGTAAATACATTCTTAAAAAATCAACAAAAGGGAGAAGTGTTAATATTTTCAGCATTAACTATTGGTATGGAAAGGTCTGAACTATTTCAGAAAGCAAACATTTACATGATACTCTTCCAATGGAGGGCTTCCCTGGTAGCACTAGTGGTAACGAACTTGCCTGCCAATGCACGCGACTTAAGAGATGCAGGTTCCATCCCTGGGTCAATAAGATTCCCTGGAAGAGGGCATAGCAAACTACTCCAGTATTTTTACCTGGAAAATCCCATGGACAGAGGAGTCCATGGGGTTGCGAAGAGTCGGACACCACTGAAGCAACTTAGCACACACACATGCACTTCCAACGGGGCCAGGTATAGGTTTTATCAGACTCTTCTCTATAAAGAAATGCTCACCAACCACATCTTTAACAACAGTTAGAACTGGACATGGAACAATGAACTGTTTCCAAATTGGGAAAGGAGTACGTCAAGGTTGTATATTGTCACCCTGCTTATTTAAATTCTATGCAGAGTGCATCATGTGAAATGCTGGGCTGGATGAAGCTCAAGCTGGAATCAAGGCCACTGGGAGAAATATCAATAACCTCAGATATGGAGATGATACCACCCTTGTGGCAGAAAGTGAAGAGGAACTAAAGAGCCTCTTGATAAAGGTGAAAGATGAGAGTGGAAAAGCTGGCTTAAAACTCAACATTCAAAAACCAAGATCATGCCATCTAGTCCCATCACTTCATGGTAAATAGATGGAGAAAAAATGGAAACAATGACATTTATTTTTTATTTTCTTAGGCTCCAAAATCACTGTGGACAGTGACTGCAGCCATGAAATTAGAAGACACTTGCTCCTTGGAAGAAAAACTATGACAAACCAAGACAGTGTATTAAAAAGCAGAGACATCACTTTGCTGACAAAAGTCTATATAGTCAAAGCTATGTTTTTTCCAGTAGTCATATATGGATGTGAGAGGTGGACCATAAAGAAGGCTGAGAACCGAAGAACAGATGCTCTTGAACTGTGGTGCCCAAGAAGGCTCTTGAGAGTCCCTTCGACTGCAAGGAGATCAAACCAGTCAGTCCTAAAAGAAATCAACCCTGAATATTGATTGGGAGGACTGATGCTGAAGCTCTAAGATTTTGGCCATCTGATGCGAAGAGCCAACTCACTGGAAAAGACCCTGATGCTGGGAAAGAATGGGGGAAGGAGAAGAAGGGGGCAACTGAGGATGAGATGGTTGGATGGCATCACTGACCCAATGGACAGGAGATAGTGAAGGACAGAGAAACCTGGTATGCACGTGGGGTTGTAGAGTCAGACATGACTTAGCTACTGAACAACCACATCCCTTATAAGGTCTAAATTAGACTTGCGGTACTATCAGAATATGAGGGGAAGTATTACAGACATGAACTAGGATTCTGGAATCTGCCAGCTCACTAATAATGACAAATACCAAGGAATCCTCTAAAGTATCGGAGAAATGTGTTTTACAGTTTCTCACATTTAAAAGGGTGGGCCCTTCCTCATTCACAGCTAAATTATAAGACTATATAATTATGATTATATTATTATAATTATATATAAGAAAAAAATCCTTTTTCATTCTGATATAATGGTTCTGAATTATTTAGGTTAAGTGCTATTTTTTTTCCTGTCTTGTATGGTAATAACACTGTTTTGCAGGCTGCATAAATATTTCTTGAAAATGTTTTAATCTTGTCTTTGCTGTAAACATCTAGAGGAAAATTAATAGAAACACTGCTTTTGATTTATTTTTTGACCATGCCACGCAGCATGTGGGATGCTAGTTTCCTGACCGGGGATCGAACCCACACACCCCCTACATTGGAAGTCTGCAATCTTAAGCACTAGACTACCAAGAAGTCCCTCCAAATTTGTTTATCCTATCCCACATCAACTCCACAAATGGAGTATACCCATTTCTCAGCCTAGGTCATTGGTGAGCCTGTATATGTGTTGCAGAAGTTCAGTCAGCAGTAACCCATGTGGCGAACTTCTGTGCATTGTCAATTCCCAGGAACAAATAAGAACACATTCAAAAATGGCCCACAGGGCAGAGGCTGAGTCCTAGACTGTACTAAAAACTTATTTCTCTATTTTCCCCCCCGCTTTTAACTAAACCAAAACCCTACCAATGCCACCATCATTTCCTGAAGATCTTATCATCAGAGCAGCTCTCCCGCCCAGTCTCATCCGATGGGGGCACTTTTAGCATACTCTTCTTTCGTCTCTTTGGCAATACAGCCTGCTATCACTTTGAAAACGCTGCAAAGGAAGTGCTTGCCATTAACTTCCAATTTATTCCTTTCCTATTGCGATCCCAAAATGAGCAAAAGGAATGTTAAGAACAGAATTTTAATGTAATTCAATTGAAAAGGTTTGTTCCTCTGACAAAATCAGGCTGCTGGGGAACATTCATTTTATTAAAAGGGAATCTGTCAAAAAAGAAAAGCGATCCAAGCTACAGGAGAACTAAGCCTAATGTGCAGGTTCTATTCCAGAAAAGTTGCATGGAAAATATTTGTATATTGGGTCATTTTTTTCTACTGACTTTTATTATAATTTTAGAGGTGTGTTCCTACAGAAAGTACATTTGCTCCAGCATTTCATTGTAGAAGTCATACTAAGGACCTTGATATTCATTTCTAGGACTATTTTGCATTTGTCAATATGCCATCTCTGCACGTCTAATTTCCCCTTATGCTTTGTGCAATGTCAGTGGAATGAACAAGTAATGGAAAGTGATTTTACAAAGCCCATGAAATGTGACTGTTCAAAGAGCACATTGGCTGGGCCATTCCTCCACAAATTTAGTAGAATAGCCTGGCTGGATGCGCCTTTTATGCTTTTAGAGTGACCAGCTATTTCTGATATGCATTTAGTGGTAAGGCTCTTTTCAGTGGAGTTCAGATTCTCCAATAACCAATGGTGAGAAGTTCAGCCTGTCTCAGTCTGAATGGGAGGGGTGTTTGGGGGAGAATCGATACATGTCTATGTATGGCTGAATCCCTCAGCCATAGAACCCGGCTATTCACCTGACACTGTCACAACAATGCTAACTGGCTCTACGTCAATACAAAATGAAACGTTTAAAAAAAGTTAAGCCTTTCTATATGTGGTACTGATGGAATCAGCCAAGTTCATTGCAAATGTTTTTAAAGTTTCCCTTCAAGGGAGTTTGGGAAGATCATGTGCATACTGCTACATTCAAAATGGATGACCAACAAGGACCTACTGTATAAGCAACTCTGCTCAATGTTATGTGCCAGCCTGGATGGGAGGGCAGTTTGGGGGAGAATGGATGAGCCTGGTGGGCGACAATACATAGGGTCGCAAAGAGTCAGACACCACTGAAGCGACTTAGCATGCATGCATGGATGCATGTATACGCATGGCTGAGTCCCTTCACGGTTCACTTGGAACACTCCCACAACATTGTTAACCGGCTATGAGTGAAAGTTGCTCAGTTGTGTCAGACTCTTTGTGACCGCATGGACTACAGTCCATGGACTTCTCCAGGCCAGAATACTGGAGTGGGTAACCTTTCCCTTCTCCAGGGGATCTTTCCAACCCAGGGATTGAACCCAGGTCTCCTGCATTGCAGGCGGATTCTTTACCAGCTGAGCCACAAGGGAAGCCCAAGAATACTGGAGTAGGTAGCCTATCCCTTCTCTAGCAGATCTTCCTGGCCCAGGAATTGAACTGGGAATCTCCTGCATTGCAGGTGGATTCTTTACCAACTGAACTATCAAGGAAGCCCTTACTCAACACAAAATGAAAAGTTAAAAGTTTGAAAAAAAAAAAAAAAAAAGTTTTCCTTCAGTGACAGCTAACATAGCCAGCTTTAGCACATGGGTAAATATAAACCCCAAAAGTGTATGCCTAAAACCAAGACTGAAGTATGTTTCCATGAAAGTTTGCTGCTAATAAAATATTAGGTCTATATGAAGCAAAATATTAATCTTTAAGCAGAGGTAGATTGACCTTGATGGTCATGAAACTTAAGCTTCAGGGCTCCCCACTTGCCTGAGTCCCTTCCAAGGCCCTGACCCTAATTTTGTCTTCTTTCTCCAGAAAAAGGGATCCCCAACTTATAGAAGTTTCAGGTCCTCCCAAAACCTGGATCTCACTTGCCCTTAAGCTTATACTATTATTATACATTGTACTGTATATAAAACAGATAAACAAGGACCTACTGTGTAGTACAGGAAACTATATTCAGTATCTTGTAATAACCTATAATGGAGAAGAATCTGAAAAGGAATATATGTGTGTGTGTGTATATATGCACACAACTGAATCACTTTGCCCTGAAACACACATTGTAAACCAACTATACTTCAATAACCCCCAACCCCGCAAAAAGGGCAGAAAAAGGATCATACTGTTATTATCTTACATTATATTATTATATCACAGTATTTATAATCAGAGTAGAATTTTGATATACTTACTCAAAAAATGTTGTCCATCCAGTTTCATCGCTTTTAGTGGCTAAAAGGCCGCTGTTGCCATGGTAAGTAAACAAAACTAGTTCTAGTCCTTGAGCGGTCATGCTTTTCAAACATCCATTTGTCCCTATGGTCAACCATATCACCTGGTTATCTGGAGACACCACTCGGACTGGCATGCGATTCGGGTCCCGTCTAATCCTAAGGGTGTTGCCGTTACTGTCGGTCACAGCGGTGATGTCGTTGTCGTTGCTGTAGCTAAAGTTGAACAGGTAATCGCCAGTGACCAAACTGACAGTATACTGGTGAGTGCCATTGATGTCAAAGATGTAGAGTTCTTGATCAGTTGGAGAGGCAACTTCGTAGAAGTTCATAGAGTTAAGCAAAGGCTTGTTCTTTGACACCGCCCGGATCCGAATGTTCCCCAGGTCTGCGATGTACAGGGTACCATCCGGGGAGGCGGCGAGGGAGGACGGAGCGCTCAGTTTGGCATCTTTGGCATAGCCATCTCCGCTCTGGTAGCAGTCACAGTTGGCATCGTTTTTGCAGTCACACTCCGACGGTATCCCGGCGACCAGGGAGATCTCCCCATCGGTGGTGACTTGCCGAATCCGGTTAATTTTCTTTTCGTCGGTTTCTGTGATGTACAGGACCCCACTGTAGGACACAGCAATGGCAGTGGCGGACTCCAGGGTCGTCTGCACCGCGTGCTTGCCCACGGAATATTCCACCCCTGGCACCTGGCAGTGCATGGGCCGCCCAGCGGCAATGCGCACTTGCCGGTTCTCAGTGATCTGTAAAACTACATTATTATCCAGGACATAAATGGAGTTGTCCATTGGGTTAATGGCGAGGTCAGTGGGCCATTCCAGACGTACCTGAGTTAAAAAAAAAAACAAAAAGAAATGGTCTGGTTAGTCAGTTGCTGAGATGCGGGTCATTTGCCAGGAAAGTAAATTAGACTGTTTAGGGAAATGACCGTTACTTTGATAAACAGTTTTAAAATTGTTTTTAAAACATATAGAGTGAAATAAATGTAAACATTTGGAGTGGAGACAAATGGAAGAAATAACATTTTATTTAAAAATGCAGCTCACTGAAAGATTTTGCAGATTATAGCTAAGTAGCAAATGAACCTCTAAGTAGTGAGTTAATAGATATCAGTGAGATATGAACACAGTTCCTTTCAGCAGTAATAATCACCAAATGCTGGGGCTTTCTAGGTTATGAATACATTAGTGTTCTCCTGTGTTTTCAATCAGGCCAATAGTAAAGTTTCTAATTCTTAACAGAAGTCCCTGAGGACTAATCTTAGGGGGGTTCTCTCTACTACTTAAGGACCTCACGCAATCACAAGCTTAGAGATTTAAGCGGTTTTGTTCTTCTTGGAATATCTGCATGCTGCTGCTTTAATGGTATTTTATTACAAATGATTAGCATTTCTTAGTGATAATTGTCCTGTATTGCATTGAATTCTTCAAATGCAGAACTGGCGAAGAAAATAACTTTGTATTAGCTCCGGAGACACATTATCAATGCACGCTCTTTATCACAAGGTCGGCGGCCATGACGCACGTGGTTTACGATGGTGTTATCAGTGTATGGACACTAAATCAAGTCACTCAGAAGAAAAACAGACACTGTGGGCAACGTTTTCACTACCTGGCTGATGTGCATGCTGGTATCACAGGTTAAAGGTCTGGCTGAAGTCAGATCGTTAGAGCCCAGGAGAGTTGATATGATTCCATTCTGATCAACTTTTCTGATCATTGTTCCATCAACAAAGTAGATTAATCCATTTTTATCAACTGCCATTCCTGTATCCAAGAGAGGACCTGTTAGTAATCTTTCAAAAATGATTTAATTAAACGCTCACACCCCTCATTAAACTCAACATTTAACATCAATAACATATGTGGGCAGTAGACAGGAGGTAAGACTGCAGATTGCCAACACATTAGAAAAAAATCCAACACAGGCATTTTTTTTTAAAACATTACAAATCAATGTAAAATGTAATAAAGAACCAAAATTTGTAAGAATCTGTACTTAGCATGTGGATCATATGGGTAGTACGTGTGTTTAAAATATAAACACCATATAGTGTTGCTGTCTATAAATTATGGAAACAGGTCAAATTCTGTTATGCTGAACTTAGAGTAACTCTATTCTAACAAAAATAGATCTAAGCCAAGGTTAGTGTTTTGTTGAACTTGTTGACCTTGTTAGAATGAAATCTGCTAGGATGAATAATTCAGCACAACAAATACTTCTCTCCAGTCCATGTTCACATAACAGTCTCTAGCTATAATGAAAAAAAAAAAAAAAAAGGCTCAAACTGAAAAACACTGTAATGAATGGCATAATACATGAAGGAGGAGTCAGTTCCGACTAACTTAAAAGCTAGAGGCCCCTGTCACATAGAATTTTTAGCCCCTGTTACCTCCAGAAATTCATCACAGCAAGCATTTTTTTCCCATGGCATAGAAACAAAAGTTTAGTAGCTCCAAACTGGGTGAGGGCTAATAGGGTCACTTAGTGATGGTTCTCAGAGAGGCCTGGGACTCATTCATGACAAAGAAATTCCAGGACAATGAAAGAATGTGGACACTTCCCTGAAGCTGAAAAGGATGTGACCTGAATGATACTGAGTAGTTGCTTGATTCCTTGAAAAGTTGAGAAAAGTGGTATGATAATAAAAAATGCCAAGCACGTAAAATCAACCTACAGCTGATTTTACTGTACAATCAACCTTAGGATTTTAGCCATTTCACACTAAATGGCTTTTCAAAATACTAGATGTGAAATGGCTGTCCAGAACACAGCTGAGAGGAAAATGTTAACTCAGCATTAAACACAACCAGGCCCTAACTGGATTTTCCACCTTTTAATTTTTTAATGAAAAGAAATCCTCCAGTTGGTAAATGCCGGTTGGTACCTTTGGGACTCATGAGCGTTGCTTCCACAGCCTTCCCGCCGTCCCCACATCTGGCTTCATCGAAAGGAAGGCACTGCTCCCCTGTTCCTGCCACCACTTCGGCATTCTTAGTCAAGTCTTTGGCACCCGTGAGTGACTTTGGGCGGTAAATCCTGCGGGTGTTAGTGTCAGAAACATACAAGTCTCCTGTGACTGGGTCAGTTGCGAGGTAGTACCTGTGAGCTGGGTTGCTGCTGTAAGAAAAGACCATACAAAAACATCACAAAAAAAGTTACTCCTAAAACAGAGAAGTTAAAAGCAAAATAAAACAGATGATGAGAAACTAGTGATAAACTGAGACTCCTCATCAATGACTAGAAAGTGAACAGCACCGTACACAATGATTTAAAAGAACTGGTGCCAATCTCTGACATGACTCTTTTCCTTGTCTGTTCTTGAGGATGTAACAATTTATTAAACAGCCATCTTAAAAGTAATTACCTTCAGAAGGCGATATGCTTCCAGCCTAAAACAAAGAAGCAAGCTCTCAAAATATTTTTGGTTCAATGCAAAGCCATTAATACACACCCCTTGAGTGACAGGCTTAAGGATTATTCCAGGGAAAGGGGGTCTCTAACAAACTCTTCAGTGAAGTATGACATTCTAGTGATTCTACTTGCATCTCACTGTAGGGAAATCTCTGACTTTCTCTGGCAATCAAACCAAAAACACCTGGCTTCAAAAATGAAAAAAAAAAAAAAAAAAATTCCTTTCTTTTTGCTCATGTTTTAGGGCATGTGGGATCCTAGTTTCCCAACCAGGGATCAAACCATTGCCCCCTGTTTTGGGAGCTGGGAGTCTTAACCACCTCCAGAGACATCCCGATGCCTGAAATCTTAAATGCACTAAGACATACTGTGTTCCTTAATGTGGTAGTTTATTACTTTGTACTGAGGTGAAAAGTTACATATTATTACAACATTCAGAAAAATTTTGTAGAGGTTTTTTTCTTCCCCCTCCAATAATCAGTCTGATATTGGCAGAGTCGCTCTTCCAGATATGTGTATTTACAGCGGTGACACAGTCGTAACTCAATCAAGCTGGGTCTATTTTGGAAGGCATGACATTGGTGAGATTCTCAAGTCTTTCCTATCTCCCCGATTATACACTAATTATCACACAGTTGGTTGTAAACATATACATACACATTTTATCTTCCTGTCAGCTGTGTATATGTGAGCATAACCTCTGGACCACGTTGCCCGTGTTTGATCATCCGCTTCATCACTAAACTGTGTGACCTTGAGCAAGCCAGCTAACTTTGCCTCAGCTCCCTTATCTGTAAACGTGATAATAATGCAGATTTCCTAGGCTGTTGAGAGAGTTGCATGAACTAGTACAAGGAAAATCCTTACAACAGTGCTGACCACACAGTACCTACTTAGGAAGCAGTAGCTGCTCTTAATACTGACGTGCGTCCTGTCCCCTCTCACACTGCACTGTCTTTTGCCTTGTCACTCAAGCCCCTGTAGAAGTGTAATAATTGTTAACTACACTAAAACTTGCCTTCTGAAAAAGTAAATAAGGAAAAAAGAATTCTCTAAACTTGAATAGGTTCAATTTGTTTCTTCAGTCCTGCTATTATTCTGTAAAGTCAAAACTATCAAAACACTGCAGATCCTTCTTAAAATATCCAGTTTGAATTGTTTCTAATGGAATGAGGCTAAAGGTAAATGAAAAATGCAGACTTTTTCATGATGCCCCTCATTTTGAGCAGAAAACAACAGATTTCTGAGACGCCTGCTTGAGTAGCAGCAATATACTCTTTAGCTATAGGGCATGAGTTTTCTTGGTCCAAAAATAATAGACATTCGGGTCATAAGCTTTGCATCTATTGGCATCACTTTTATTCCAGTGGAATGGTAAAAAGACAAGGTCCAATGTGATGCTTTATATTTTCTGTCCTGAAGCATCTCCTTCCTTGAAGACACAGAAATTTCTAAATCGAGCACTATCTGCCAATGGCTTTAAAAATGTCCATCAAGTGAAGGCTCTAATTTTGCACAGAAGTCTATTGTCCAGAAGAACAAATGTGGAGGCGTATGCAGCCCTGGAGAAGAGCATTCGCCTCTGGAAATATTCCCCACAGAACAGCAGGAAATGACAGCGTGCTCCTTTCCCTACAGTGGCTCCTTTCCCTGCCAAGGCAAATTAGAGCTGCTTCTTGGGTCCCAGTTTCCCTTAAATGAAAAAAAAGGGGGATCTGTACTGAAACCCTCAAAGAAAAAAAAGTGAGTGTGGAAATTTTCAGTTGACAGGCTGGTGGCAAGAAGCTCTGAGTAGCGTGAATGATGTGTTTGGGATTCAAGGACACCTGATTTAAGCAGAGAGTTTTCTGAAGGGGGTGTTGGTTCCTGCCCTTCCAAGTTCCTGCAAAGCCAAAGCACTGGAGAGGCTGGGGTGGTGGTACAAATGGGTGATGAGCTTTTCCATCAGTGATCTATCTCCTGTGAAAATGTGAGGCTATAAAGAACTAAACAGACATTTCTCCAAAGAAGACATACAGATGGCTAACAAACACATGAAAAGATGCTCAACATCACTCATTATCAGAGAAATGCAAATCAAAACCACAATGAGGTACCATTACACGCCAGTCAGGATGGCTGCTATCCAAAAGTCTACAAGCAATAAATGCTGGAGAGGGTGTGGAGAAAAGGGAACCCTCTTACACTGTTGGTGGGAATGCAAACTAGTACAGCCGCTATGGAGAACAGTGTGGAGATTCCTTAAAAAACTAGAAATAGAACTGCCATATGACCCAGCAATCCCACTTCTGGGCATACACACCAAGGAAACTAGATCTGAAAGAGACACATGCACCCCAATGTTCATCGCAGCACTGTTTATAATCACCAGGACATGGAAGCAACCTAGATGCCCATCAGCAGATGAATGGATAAGGAAGCTGTGGTACATATACACCATGGAATATTACTCAGCCATTAAAAAGAATTCATTTGAATCAGTTCTAATGAGATGGGTGAAACTGGAGCCCATTATACACAGTGAAGTAAGCCAGTAAGATAAAGACCAATACAGTATACTAACGCATATATATGGAATTTAGAAAGATGGTAACGACAACCCTATATGCAAAATAGAAAAAGAGACACAGATGTACAGAACAGACTTTTGGACTCTGTGGGAGAAGGTGAGGATGGGATGTTTCGAGAGAACAGCATCGAAACATGTGTATTATCTAGGGTGAAACAGATCACCAGCCCAGGCTGGATGCATGAGACAAGTGCTCGGGCCTGGTGCACTGGGAAGACCCAGAGGAATCGGGTGGAGAGGGAGGTGGGAGGGGGGATCGGGATGGGGAATGCATGTAAATCCATGGCTGATTCATGTCAATGTATGACAAAAACCACTATAATATTGTAAAGTAATTAGCCTCCAACTAATAATAATAAATGAAAAAAAAGACCAATACTGTATACTAACGCATATATATGGAATTTAGAAAGATGGTAACGACAACCCTATATGCAAAACAGAAAAAGAGACACAGATGTACAGAACAGACTTTTAGACTCTGTGGGAGAAGGCGAGGGTGGGATGATCTGAGAGAACAGCATTGAAACAAGAATACTATCAAGGGTGAAACAGATCACCAGCCCAGGTTGGATGCATGAGACAAGTGCTCAGGGCTGGTGCACTGGGAACACTCAGAGGGATGGGATGGGGAGGGAGTCGGAAGGGGGGATCAGGATGGGGAACACATGTAAATCCATGGCTGATTCATGTCAATGTATGGCAGGAACCACTGCAATATTGTAAAGTAATTAGCCTCCAACTAATAAAAATAAATGAAAAAAAGAAAAAAAAATAAAGATGCTGATATCCTAAAAAGAAAAAAAAAAAAAAGAAGAAAATGTGAGGCTATGATGACTGCCAACTGTCAGATGCTGGCAACTAGGGTGCAGGAAATTTCCCAAAAGCACAGACTGGGGGAATCTCTATTTAGCAGAACCATATACAATAACCTTCTTGGGTGACTGGCTGATCTTTTTATTTCAGAAAGGTTTACGATAACATTGAGACCTTGACCAACAGCATCAAAACCAAAGAGGCTGAGACCAAGTTAAGAACCTGTGCTATACTGTACTGTGCCTGGACTCTTAACTCACCTTGAACTGTCTAGATCCAAGCTGTCTTCTCTACGTCTTACTCAATTAGATTATAGATTTAGACAGATCCAGTGGTAAATGCAGACTAGGTTTGCTCATTTATTTTGTCGTAATTCAGCCTTCTTAGACTAGAGAATTATTTGCAAAGGACAAGCTGTAGAATGTTGGTCGCTCAGTTGTGTCCGACTCTTTCGCAACCCCCATGGGTCTGCCAGGTTCCTCTGTTCATGGGATTCTCCAGCCAGCAATACTGGTTTGGGTAGCCATCCCCTCCTCCAGGAGATCTTCCCGACTTAAGAATTGAACCTGGGTCTCCTGCACTGCAGGCAGATTCTTTACCATCTGAGACACCAGGGGAGCCCAAGCTATAGCATAGATATTTACACTTTAAAACTTCTCCGTTGGAAACTGTACCACGGCCCTTGGAACACAGAGTGTTTGAAGGAGTATAAATTATATTAATGTATAAAACTATGATTTTCTGGCTAACAAAAGATTGTTTATATTATTGCAAGCAAGGCTTTGGGTTTGGGATGTGGTATTTTTGTGCCTGCTTAATTTTTAACTATTAAGTCAATGAGAAGCTCTGAATCAAATTTTTAGAGTTTTGTATCTAAACGTTAATCTGTTAAATTTCACAGACCTGTGACTGACACTTCTTTGATCTTTTAATTGGTAATATAAAATTCACAAAGTTGATTTTTAGAATTACATGCTTAAATGCCCCTTGGCTGGTATTAATTAATGAATTTAGTTTCCTTTATTTTTGGAATTTTAACGAATTGGATCAGGAATGAGCTAAAATTTACTACCTACAAATGGGGTTTGTTAGCAAACATACTAGCAACATCATAGGGGGAAATGTTGAACATATATAAAAAAACTTATTTTCTAAGCATTTTGGAAGCTCTCATTTATGTAAAAAATTTAATATGTTGGGTAGTATTTATATCAATTCATAAAAGTATAGCTAGACAATGTGATTTGATACAATATCCTGACAAATACTTAATACATTTGGGTATGACAGAATACTCTGAATTTTAAAATATTAAGAATGCTTTTATATTTATTTTATTATTCAACATATTATTTGCCCCATCAGTCCAATTAATGAGACTGCTGATATGCTATGAAGCATAGGAAAAGGAAAACATTCATTTTTCTACTTTACCTCATCATTAACAACTGACTTCCCTGTTCATTTTTACATATTTAGACATATTTTTCCTTTTTCTTCCTACCACCTATTCCTGAGCCTTTCCTGACTTTTATGCTAGCCAGGAAAGTGGGGAAAGGAGAAAGCCAGGTAGGATCCTTTTGTTGCTGTTCAGTCGCTAAGTCGTGTCCAACTCTTTGTGACTCCACGGACTGCAGCCCGCCAGGCTCCTCTGTCCGTGGGATTCTCCAGGCAAGAATACTGGAGTGGGTTGCCATTTCCTTCTCCAGGGGGTCTTCTTGACCCAGGGATTGAACCAGTGTCTCCTGCATGGACAGGCGGATTCTTTACTGCTGGGTCACCAGGGAAGCCTAGGTAGGATTCTATCATCTGATAGAAGGAAGATGATATTGGTAGGTAAACAGGAAGAAGCATCTGTATAGAATTTTCATTTTTTAAGCTAAATGAAGAAGCTCTGATGAGCCGAAATACCTTGGTTTCATCAATGTTGATAAATTAGTTACTCAGCAAATGAATCCCTAATTTTTTCAATGATTATTATCATCTGTTTGATGATGTGGACTTAAAAGCCTTGTTTTTTAATTTTTCCTACATCTTTCCCTTTCTCATCACTCACACACTGTGTCCATTCACTGCCTTCCTTTCTCTTATCAGCTGATTCCTTCATGATTCCTCAGACTATTTCAGGTACCTAGCATCTCATGGTTTCACATAATAGCTTCCTAACTGATCTTCAAGTCATCCTGGACACTGACACCAGATTCATCTTGCTAAAAGGCCACTCTGAGATGATGCTATCTTGTTCAACATCAGACCACGGTTCCCCACTGTCTGCTACTCTGCAGGACCAGAGAGTAACTCCTTAGAGCCATCAAGGCCCTGAGCTCTCTGACCTTAACCTGCCTTCCTACTGATCTCTCAATTACTACCAACATGGTCATTTTGATGTTATCATAATTTTTAACTGGATTGCGTTTCTCTTAGAACGTGTTCCACTCATCTTTTCTGAGCAAGTAACTTGACTTGTTCTATATTCTTTCCTCATGACTGCTCTCCGTTCTCCTGGTAGTTCTGTGTCAGCAGATTTCATTTTAGACCTGCGTTAAGTATCAACCTTCCAGGAAACTTTTCCTAAATACACTCCTATCTCCCCCTAATCTCTCCCTTCACAGAGAGTGACAAAGTGTTACTCAGTTGTATCTGACTCTTTGCAACCCTATGGACTGCCAGGCTTCTCTGTCCATGGAATTCTCTAGGCCAGAATACTGGAGTGATTTGCCATTCCCTTCTCCACGGGATCTTCCTGACCCAGGGATCGAACCTGGGTCTCTCACACTGCAGGCAGATTCTTTACCATCTGAGCCACCAGGGAAGCCTCCACACATTTACTCTCAAAACACAAGCCATGTGATTAGGTGTCAAAGAGTGATATTGATGATGTTATTTAGTCTATTACATGTCCATCTTGCTCTCCCTACTGCATTGTGAGTTCTGGGAGCGTCGACTTTGTCTCAATAACTACAATCTGTCCAAGAACCCAGCACATGGTAAGTGATCAGTCAACACAGACTTAATGAAGATGGACATCAAGTTAAAACCTAAACCATTGTATTTTACACGGATGGCACATAAAGCAAATGCAAGAGTCCATGTTTAGCAGGGACAGCGTACAGAGAAGGATCATGAGAGAGGGGTTACAATGAGCATCATTGCCAAACATCACGTGCTAGTACAGAAGGAGTTCATTGTACAAAGTATTGTTAATAATGTAGCTCTAATCTCACAGCTTTTTTTCTAGAGAGATGACAATTCTACATAATTTATCCAATGATTGTGAAATAAATCTAGCTTTTTATAAATCCAGGGAATTAGCCTATAGAAACCTGGCCACTTGGACAGATGAAAACTGACTATGTGGTATAGTGTAAAGAAATTAAAAGATGCTTACTCCTTGGAAGAAAAGTTATGACCAACCTAGACAGCATATTAAAAAGCAGAGACATTACTTTACCCACAAAGGTCTGTCTAGTCAAGGCTATGGTTTTTCCAGTAGTCATGTATGGATGTGAGAGTTGGACTCTCAAGAAAGCTGAGTGCTGAAGAATTGATGCTTTTGAACTGTGGTGTTGGAGAAGACTCTTGAGAGTCTCTTGGACTACAAGGAGATCTAACCAGTCCATCCTAAAGGAAATCAGTCCTGAATATTCATTGGAGGGACTGATGTTGAAGCTGAAGCTCCAATACTTTGGCCACCTGATGTGAAGAACTGACTCATTTGAAAAGACCCTGATGCTGGGAAAGACTGAAGGCCAGAGGAGAAGGGGATGACAGAGGATGAGATGGTTGGATGGCATTACTGATTCAATGGACATGCATTTGAGTAAACTCCGGGAGCTGGTGATGGACAGGGAGGCCTGGCGGGCTGCAGTCCATGGGGTTGCAAAGAGTCGGACATGACTGAGCAACTTAACTGGACTGAACTGATGTGGTGTAGTGTAAAGAACATGCTTTTCCAGACTGGTTCAAATCTCTGTCCCCCATTTCTTAGTTGTGTACCTTGGGGGAAGAGGCATAACCTCCTCGAGCCCCTCTTAGTTTCTGTGTAACCTTGCAGGGCTGCTGTGTGTCTGGCACTGTGCCTGGTGTGAACAGCCCAGCCTGTTAAAAAGGTGGCTGTTTTGATCATTTTTTCTGTATTCGTCTCCAGCGTTTCTGCATGTAGTTGGTGTACACACCAGCTCGTCTTCTCTTCTCCACAGTTACTAAAAAGCCCAGGCCAGAACAATTTTGATATTCAGCTGTGGTTTCTAACAGCAGAGCTTTTCATGCTCAGAAGTCTGGAGAAATTCCGTGCTAGTTTCTGCATGTGGCTGGGCTACTAGTTGATAGCGTGAGATCAACAGGGGAGCCCAGGTGAAGGTCTTGGGACTGTGGATATGGGTCGTATGGATATGTGACAGCTACACACCTTTCAGCTGACCTTTGTTTTTTATTTCCTAGCTGTCAATCTCTGCACAAAGGTTTAATTAAATCACATGGATTTATTCGTCTCAAGGACTTCACGTTAACTATCATGTTAGTGATAGTTGGATTGATTTCTATCCAATATCATTGTATTAGCTATTTTAATGGCCAAACCAGATTGATCATGTCCAATATATCTTGCCTTTTTTTCTTTTTGCTAGTTTTCCTTTCAAACATATCCCCCCCAACCCCGACTTTTTTTTTTTTTTTTTGCTGTCCTCAGGGAAAGTTTCTCAGTTAAAAGTGCCCATACATCATACAAACTTTCCTGTACCTTCTTAGCTAAGTGCACAGAGCAAATAGAATCTGGAAACTTTGGAGCCTATATTTTTGCTTCAATGACATTCATTCTGAGCCCTGAAGAAAGTCTTTTCCTCCATAATAATGTAAGTGGAAACACTACTTCTTAAAACTCAAATCTATTAATTCTCTCAACTTAGGAAAATATACAGTTTAAATGGGGTTTAAATACACAGTTTAAACTACAGCAGTCATGAATTTACCAGGAAGTCAGTAAAGCTTAACCTTTAGGTCTCCTCCACTTGTATGAGTTCCTTCCAAGTGCAAGGGCCCCAGGCAGCATGTTCATGGGATCTTATGTTTTAAAAAATTTGCCAATGTAAACCATCTTTAGGTTCTTTTTCTTTAACTGAGTCCCCCTAACTGAATGAGCTTTGGGCCCCATAAAGCAGATCTGCCCGGGCTATTGGTCAAACTGAACTCTCCTCAAAGTCTCAACTGTGCTTCAAACGTTGTTCTGTTCAAAATGGCTTATAGTCAGTACCTGAAATTTACAGGTTTCTTGTTACACAGAGATGCTCATTATAATGGTTTTCTGCGACAAAATTTAATGCTAGTCAACTCAAAAATATTTTTCAAATTATAATGCACAATATGGGCTTTGCAATATGCTGTATCATAATAGTTCATTTGTGCAATTTTCATTCCTCAGATGTTCTCTGCTGCTGAATTTCCTCTCTCATGATAAATTGTTCTTAGAAAACAATGTCAGAGAGTCATGTTGACACATACAAAGGACATTCAAAAATACACAATAACCTTTAAGCAAGATGCTTACCTATGTCTAAAATCTTTATTTCTTGGTGGAAGCAGATAAAAAGGGTGGAGAAAAAAAGCATAGTTAGAAAAGGTTTCTATATAATGAACTGAATACTGAGATTTTAATTATTTTATGGAAAATTGCTAACTTAAGCAGAACTAACACTGGAAATGAATTTTGTAGGTCAAGGCTTATCAAAACAATTTATAGAACAGAATGATTTTGATAAACACACTTAAATGAACAAAGCAAAAGTAACAATTTGTTACTCTAACTACTGGCATTATGGTTAACGAGTTAACCCGACTTGAAGATTTGATATTCCAGTTGAAAGTTATAGGCTTTGTTTGTTTACTGTTATGTTCTAATACTGTAGGAAAATACTTTATGCTTTAATTTCAACCAAAGTTGAAGGTTGAAACCCTATATCACAAGGTTTTTCGAAAGATAACTAAAGAAATTTAAAATCCATAGTTCTAGCTTACTGGAGTACAGAAAATTCACTGGAATCAGTGAGATTTTATATACTAGGTTATTTTATACTCTTTCATACATTTAGGGCACAATATACACGTGTTGGGCTTTTCCAAATTTGAACCAAGAATTTCACTGCTTTCTAAGGAGAATTTTAAACACTAGAAAGGTATGTTTAAGTAAATAAATTAGTACACCATATGCAACATTATTTTAAAATAAAAGCATGTTTCGCTATGATCAAAACCCCAAAATAAGGAGAGACATACCTTAGCTCTAAAACGCTTGTTACATTTCCAGAAGGGAATATCCGCCGAACATAGTTGAAATCCCCCACATACAGACTGCCGTCGATCCCACACGCTAACGCCACCGGGGCCAAGAGTTTATTACCATCGGCTTGACCGTTGCAACTCGGGCACGAGATGCTGCGCCTTCTTCCATTGCCCATGATACTGCTGACCACAGGGGGCTGCTGGGAGATAAACTGATTCTCCCCGTTTCCCTTGTACAGGATACCTGGAAGAGATAAAATGGGTTTTTCTTATCATAAAAGGAGTAAAGATGAAAAGTCAACAGGTTCAGTACAGAAGCCACAGTTTGGTGCCTTTTCGATTTGGACTGGGAAAACTTTTATCCAAAGTTCTATCAGAAAACGCTCCATTCAATGACCCAGTGTAAAATATTATATAATAAGATATATAGGAGAGAGCAAAAAATGCTATCCATTATGGGTTTAAAGAATGTCTGGTGAAAGAAACAAAGGCCTAACAAGAAAAATTAGAAACTGACTTCTGGACATCAGTGACTCTCAAACTTGGCTACATGTTGGAACTGAAGGGAAGTTGTATAAACTACTCATGCTGGGATCTCACCCTGAGGGATTTTGATGTAATTGATCCGGGGGCGAGGGGTGAGGAGGGCAGCCTTGCATTGAGATTTTTAAAAATTCTCCAGATGATCTTAATGTGCATGTAGCCAAGTTTGACAACCATCTCTACACAATGTTCTTTGAAAGTGAAAGTCGCTCAGTTGTGTCCGACTCTTTGCGACCTCCTGGACTATACAGTCCATGGAATTCTCCAGGCCAGAATATTGGAGTGGGTAGCCTTTCCCTTTTCCAGGGGATCTTCCCAACCCACGGATCGAACCCAGGTCTCCCACAATGTTCTTTAGGGGGCAGCAAGTTTGCCTAATTGTTAAATGATGTTGAAAACACTCCATATGAATCCAACTAATAAAAATATGCACCAACAATATGACTTTCTTCTTTAGGAGTTTATCACTGATTTGTAAAAAATTAAATACACTTTACAGAAAACAAAGCTAGAAAATATATATCAAACCTCTAACATATGACTATACTGTGAAAGAGTATTTTTCTTGCTTATACTTCAACTTGATATGAAAATGCATGCACATGTAATTATTCAAAATTTCAGACATTACAAAATAGGGAAGGGCAGTTTATCATTTAAAGTGAATTTTGCTTTTAGACATGAAAATACCAATAATTTTAAGGCAAGATGCCAGTCTGCTCCATTTTGGTCTTCAACGAAAAGCTGAGAAAAAAATCTTAAATAAATATTTTCAAAGTGAGAAACTAGATGTGAGTGGAGATTCTAATTTTACTCATTTACCATTATTAAACATAGTCCACTGGTTGCATTTTGCTATGATGTAACCGGATGGTCAGCCGTTATTGTTCCACACGTTCAAGACACTTCTCAATATGTTATTATCTGTAAACCACCTGCTGTTTATACATTTTTTTTAAACAGATATACTGTTAAAAGAATCAATCCCAAGAAAGTACCAACAGGAAGCTTGAGAAAGTGTTTTTTCTTCCCATTTGGGGATAATTTGAAAGTGAAGAAGAAAGCAGAATAATGGTGTTCCTCTTATAGCTCAGCACATTTTAGGTGAATTCTGTCATTACTTTTCTAATGCTCTGCTACATGGGTGATGTAAGAATCATGGCCAATTTACATAAAGAAACCAGGACTGAAAAAACAAGTTTATTCAAATTTAGGGAAAATCATCTAAATAAGGCTTGATCATAACAACAGACAAAAAGCATTTTGCCTTGAATATTCAAAGAATACATTAATGATCCCTAAGATCTTTCTGTGATTGCATTATTTGACAGTGATGGAACTATAATTTCCTAGAACAGCCAGTTCTGTAATTTTCATCAGAAACTCCTGCTAGTCAGCCTATGGCTCGCCTGCATCTGATTCATTCAGTCATTACTTAGAACGATTGGTCTTTCATGATTCTCCTCTATTATGATAGAATAGAAAGATGAACATTAGAATATTTATTTCCATGTTCCAGGGTGCTTGCGCAAACACCTGTCACTGTCTATGTTTTTGCCTTCTTGTCTTCCTTACTGTATTTCCATTGCTCGTCCACCTTGTCATGATTACAAATCACTTTGCTTATTCAATTAGACACACGTCACTTTGAAAAGCCACTACCTGTCACACTGCTCTGGGATAACACTTGAAATCATATTCAGTTCAGTCTGTGAAGTAGGTTTCCTCACCTTTTAAAATAATATATATTTTATCATTTATAACTTTTTTGGGAGGATGGAATTTGGGGTCAGTTTTTACATCTGACCTGTTATTTTAATAAAATTTAACCATCTATTATTCTCTGGAAGAATGCGTGTGTATTTTTATTAAATGTATCCACACACAGAATATTTATGAGTTTCTTACTCTTCCTGAATATTACACTGAGAGCTGAATATCACACATACGGTTTTCCCTGAAGCTCTCGGCTTGTAGTCTTTTTACTGGTTCATAATTTCTTGGGTGAAATCCTGTGGCTAACTGGTTATGAACTTTACCCTAAAATCTCATAATAATGAAAACACACGGAGAGGTTTTCCTCTGGGTTTGTTTATAAAGAACTTCTGGAAGCTTTCCTGGCGGCTCAGATGGTAAAGAATCAGTCCTGCAATGGAGACCTGGGTTCGATCCCTGGGTTGGGAAGATCCCCTGGAGAAGGGAATGGCTACCCGCTCCAGCAGTCTTGCCTGGACGGTCCCATCGACAGGAGCCTGGTGGGCTACCGTCCATGGAGTTGCAAAGAATTGGACATGACTGAGCAACTTTCACAGCAATAGGAGGAATATAGCAATATGTCAAACTATGTGAACTATAATTGGAGAGACTATCAAAACGTATCCTTTATTTATTTCAATTTTTTGGCTGTGCCATATGGCATGTGGGATCTTAGTTCCCTGACAGGGACTGAACCCACATTCTCTGCATCGCAGCACAGTCTTAACTGCTGGACCACCAGGGAAGTCACAACAGTAGAGAATTTAATCAAGAGTGGCCACTGGCATGGCTGGCACACGGCGTTGCATTTTGAAAGAATGAGGTTAAGCCTTGTGTGGCTGACATCAGAGGCGGAAACCACCACTGCTTTAGACACTGCTGATGATCGGACAGGACATGTGGGACAACCTCCTTGGTTGGAACACCCCACTTTTTCAAAGTCTGTATCACACATGGCACTAGTTATATGCTCTGTCCCTAACCTTAGGGGGTGCAAAGTGAACCGAACCTGACGTCCAGGACACAGCTGGAAGGGAAGGAGAACATTAGCACCGCTATGCGCCAGAAAAGATGTGAGGGGTTTTGCTGATTTGTCCTTTTCTTACTACTGATTATCTCATTCAATTCTCTTCTGGAGAAGAGAATGTTCAAGTCCTGGATGGAAACTATTTAGATTTAGCACATTTAGAAGTTTAAAATGTATCCTCTTCAACTCCAATGATCATTTTCTTTTTAAACAAAAAGAACCAGTATCAAAGCAACATTAATCAGAAAAAGTAGCCTTCAATCATAGTTAAATATTTATTTAGTTGTATTGGATGCTTGACTCAACATTCTGTACCTCTGAAAACCTCTCATGAGACAAAAGCTAATTTTGACAAGATTATGAAATCTCCTTCTTTGGCTATTTGTAAGAGAAGAGCAGAGAGTTACTAGCATGGTAAGACTTAATTTCAGTTTAGTTCAGTAGCTCAATCATGTCTGACTCTGCGACCCCATGGACTGCAGCATATGCCAGGCTTCCCCGTCCATCACCAACTCCCACAGCTTGCTCAAACTCATGTCCATCAAGTCCATAATGCCATCCAACCATCTCATCCTCTGTCATCCCCTTCTCCTCCTGCCTTCAATCTTTCCCAGCATCAGGGTCTTTTCCAATCAGTTGGTTCTTCGCATCAGATGGCCAAAGTATTTGAAATTCAGCTTCAGCATCAGTCTTCCAGTGAATATTTAGGGTTGATTTCCTTTAGGATTGACTGGTTTGATCTCTTTGCAGTCCAAGGGACTCTCAAGAGTCTTCAACACCACAGTTCAAAAGCATCAGGTTTTCGATGCTTAGCTTTCTTTATGGTCCAACTCTCACATCCACACATGACTATTTGGAAAAACCATAGCTTTGACTAGACGGACCTTTGTTGGCAAAGTGCTGTCTCTGCTTTTTAATATGCTGACTAGGTTGGTCTTAGCTTTTCTTCTAAGAAGCAAGCGTCTTTTAATTTCATGGCTGCAGTCACCATCTGCAGTGATTTTGGAACCCAAGAAAATCAAGTCTGTCACTGTTTCCATTGTTTCCCCATCTGTTTGCCATCAAGATGGGACCAGATGCCATGATCTTTGGTTTTTCAATGTTGAGTCTTAAGCAAGCTTTTTCACTCTCCTCTTTCACTTTCATCAAGAGGCTCTTTAGTTCTTCTTCGCTTTCTGCCCTAAGAGTGGTGTCATCTACATATCTAAGGTTACTGATATTTCTCCTGCCAATCTTGATTCCAGCTTGTGCTTCACTCAGCCCAGCATTTCTCATGATGTAGTGTGCATACATCTGACTCAATGGACATGAGGTTGAGCAAGCTCTGGGAGTTGGTGATGGACAGGGAAGCCTGGCGTGGTGGAGTCCATGGGGTCACGAAGAGTCGGACATGACTGAGCGACTGAACTGAACTGAACTAAGCATTCAAGTTAAATAAGAAGGGTTACAATATACAGCCTTGACGTACTCTTTTCCTAATTTGGAACCAGTCCATTGTTCCATGTCCGGATCTAACTGTTATTTTTTGACCTGCATACAGATTTCTCAGGAGGCAGGTCAGGTGGTCTGATATTCCCATCTCTAAGCATTTTCCATAGTTTGTTGTGACCTATACTGTCAAAGATTTTGGCATAGTCAATGAAGCAGATGTTTTTCTGGAACTCTCTTGCTCTTTCTATGATTCAGTGGATGTTGGCAATTCGATCTCTGGTTCCTCTATCTTTTCTAAATCCAGTTTGAACATCTGGAAGTTCTTGGTTCACGTTCTGTTGAAGCCTGGCTTAGAGAATTTTGAGCATTACTTTGCTTGCATGAGATGAGTGCAATTGTGCAGTAGTTTGAACATTTTCTTCGGCATTGCCTTTCTTTGGGACTGGAATGAAAACTGACCTTTTCCAGTCCTGTGGCCACTGCTGAGTTTTCCAAATTTGCTGGCATATTGAGTGCAGCACTTTCACAGCATCATCCTTTAGGATTTGAAATAGCTCAACTGGAATTCCATCACCTCCACTAGCATTGTTTGTAGTGGTGCTTCCTAAAGCCCACTTGACTTTTCATTCCAGGATGTATGGCTCTAGGTGAGTGATCACACCATCGTGGTTATCTGGGTCATTAAGATCTTTTTTGTATGATCATTAAGTTCTTCTGTGTATTCGTGCTATCTCTTCTTAATATCTTCTGCTTCTTTTAGGTCCATACCATTTCTGTCCTTTACTGTGCCCATCTTTGCATGAAATGTTCCCTTGGTATCTCTTATTTTAGAGCAAGTTACCTTAGGGTTCTGTCTTTCTAGCAAAGTTGTTGAGTCGCCAAGTTGTGTTACTTTGCAACCCCATGAACTGTAGCCCACCAGGCTCCTCTCTCTATGGGAATGTACCTGTATATTACCTGAGATGTAGCCAAAGAAAGTAAAAGTGATAGTTGCTCAGTTGTGTCGGACTCTTTGCAACCCCATGGACTATGCTGTCTATGGAATTCTTCAGGTCAGAATACTGGAGTGGGTAACTGTTCCCTTCTCCAGGGGATCTTCCCAACCCTGGGATGGAGCCCTGGTCTCCTGCATTGCAGGTGGATTCTTTACCAGCTGAGCTACCAGGGAAGCTAGCCAGGATGTGGGTAAATGTTAGAAATACAGCAAAGACAATAGAATTTGTTTAATGCAATTAATGTTCTTTATGACATGAAGTTGGTCACATTTTGCAAGAAATTTATATCTTTTGGTTTATGAGATCTGACATGTGCTCCTCAGAGCATATTTATCTATCAGATCTACAACAAGTAATACTTTTTGATTCTTGCTTTCCTTTTCCCAGAGTATTTTTTCCTAATATTTGTAAAGTCAAAAAACAGCTAATGTAACCCAGGTTGAGTGGGAGAAGTTTTTTTTTCCCCCAAATGCAATCTAAGAAGAACTGAAAAATTCTAGATACTGAGAACGGACTACTTTTTTAAAGATTAAGATCTATTAGAAATATTTTTGTAAAGCCACTTGGAATTTTAGTTTTTTCTTTACTTAAAAAATCCCCCTCCCTCCATTTTTCATAAACCTACCTAAAGCACTCTGGATCAACTCAAGTACTTTCTAGGAAAACTATGTTGGTGATGAGACTATGAACACTGTGAAGTATATTACATAGTTTCCATTTTAAGCTTTCATAGTCTTTAATCTACTTATTTTTTTGGTCATACAATGTGGCATGTGGGAACTTTGTTTCCCAACCAGGGATCAAACCCATGTCCCCTGCAGTGGAAGCATGGAGTCTTAACCTCTGGACCACCAGGGAATTCCCTGAAGTCTTTAAAAATATACTTTTTGACCCCCTGCTAATTCTGATCCTATAGCATGCATGGGATAAAATCTTGCTCCAATTTAACTGATTTGAAAGTGAATAATATTAACTATCTGTGGACAAGCTCTTACCATTCTGAACATCCAACACATGATGTTTATTTAATGTCCAACCGCCCATGTTGGAAGCATCCAATTCGTAGCCTTGCAAAATGGCAGTCCTCTTCTCCCAGAGAGTCAGGTCCAAACACGACTCATATTCATATCCTACTGACACTAGAATCAGAACAAATCATGGTTCATCTTCCCAACCACAGGCAGAAATGCAATTTATTTTATTATCTTGATAAAACTGCTTTTTTCACAGATGTGCTCTGAGACCACATTTCCACTTATTTGTGAACAGAGTCATTTTTTATATGAGAAGATTTGATCATATAAAAGGTGGTTTTCTAAAAAAAAAAAAAAGATCTCCAAATATTATTTTTGTATTGACTTAATAGAAAACTAGTATTTTTCCCTACACCACTTTTTCACAAAGGGTCCATAGTACAAAATGAAGCTCAGGTTGAGCAACTGGGGAAGTCATTAGTTAGATTGGATAAATCGGCCCCAAATGGGGACCAGACAATAACAACAAAAAGTACCATTTACTATCTGAATAATCAGAGATGCTTGGGCTCCAGGAGTATTAAGTTATGGAAAATATTAACGCTAAGTAAGGTTTAATAGAGCAAACACAGATAGCCAGGTTACAACATTATATTCACATGCTCTTATCAGGAATAAACAATAGAACTAGCAGCAGATTGATAGGAACAAGTCTCAAAAGGAAAACTTCAGAGTTCACAAAGGAACATAGGTTTTAAAATTTAGAACAAAGTGAAGGGAGAAGGGGCAATTATCTGATCTGAAAAAATTCCAGTCCAAACTACATATTAATTTCAGGATAAAATGCCTACTATATTTTCAGGTAACATGTTTTCCTGGGTATTCTGAGCCTGAGCCTGGAGCCACACTATGCATATATCAACAGATCAAACTCTGATTGCATCGTCCCGTTATGCAGTGAAACAACTGGTTTGACGGTTTATGAATATCATTCTGCTGAACTGACCAGTCCTTCCAGTCAGAAGAGCTGAAATAATTTTTGGACACAAACGTTGTCTGATGTCATGTTAAAATATCATTTTGACTTGAAACTACATGTTGTTAGATACTGAAATGTAAAAAAGGTTAATGAAAATTGAGATTAAATTATAAAGGAAAGAAGAAAATGAAAAAAGGAAGGGACATGATGAGGAAGAAAACATGAAAAAAAGGATGTTAAAACCTGAAATTTCACATTCCCTTTCATCATATGGAATACACAACTTTTTCCTATTGTAGATCTAAACCAACCATTTACAACCTTTCTAGGCAACCTTACTGACATCCTCTCTGCTTATCCATGGATTTCCTTGGGTTACAATGAATTTCATGTTAATTCTGAGTTCAACACAGTGGTTTTGGTGCAGAATATAATACATTTACAAGGGACTTACCAACAGCTTCAGACAGACCATAGACCTTTTGATTATATGCATCTGTTTTATCCCATATAAAAGTATAGGCTAAGTTCGGTGATGCAGGAAACCACTTTTGAAAGAGTCTTCCTACGACAGCCACCATCAGATGCACCTTCATTAAATTAAATGGGATAACGGACTGGGTCATTGTGATCTTAAGTACTGACTTATACCCGGCAGCTCTGGAACTTAGATAGGAAAGTTTTAAGTCTGTTCCTGGAATTGTGGTTTCTTCGTGGAGGACCTAGGTTTAAAGAGAAAGCAGAAGTTTCAAACGGGGATCGTGTATGACTATTAGGTAAAATACATTTAAAAGAATGCAGCAAAGCAATTAACTATAAGATAAGATCCTAAAGAGTCAGTATCCACAAAAACACATTTGAGATGTTATCTTATTCAATGATTAAAAATAACGCTGCTGCCAGCTCAATTTTTCTCCTCCTAAAAGCTTCCTGTCATTTATCTTGAATTAATCACAGTTCAGGTGTTACTTCTCATACAGGAAATTTTGTGACTGCTCCATCAGGCTGACATGCACTGACTTGTTAGTTTATAGTCACAGTGGATTCTCACTAACCCATCTTTCACCCCCGTTGCCCTGGAGAATTAGAGCAGACATTTGTAAGATGGTTTGCTCAGCACAGAAATATGGCCCAGGCCAAAGATCTGGCCCATGCCAGCTGGCTCATTTAGGAGTTAAACCTACATCTATGGCCTCATCAGCTGACTGGTCACAGCCTAGAAAGACAGGAATGGTAACAAAACAGACCAATTCACTTGGGTTAAATTGTAGCAAATTCCATATTCACCTTGGAAGGTAATATAACAACAGCACACTCCCATAATTATTTAAACATTGAGCTTGCACTCATGGCTGATTTTTGATATGATGGTACATGAACTAATATTTTCAAGTTGCATAAATTTCCCCCCAGAGAACAATTAACATGCTGTTGAATGTCTGCAAAAGATACTCGATATACACATTGAAATGAGTGTAAAGAGTTAATATAATTACCTGCATAAAAATCATGTTACAAATTTTAAAAATCATATTCCTAACCCCACAATGTACCCATCAGTGTGATATGCTCAATGAATGCCAGGAAATTTATCCTGACATATGCAAAATACATTATGTTGAAACAGGATTTCAATGTTTTGAAAAAAAATCTGTTATGGTGTATATAAAATAAATCCAAATAATTCAGATTCTACTTGCTAACAGTGCTATTAGTTTGGTTAATAATACTAGCTCTTCTTAGGTTCAGGCTTCCCTGGTGGCTCAGATGGTAAAGAATCCACTTATAATGCAGGAGACCCGGGTTTGATTCCTGGGTCAGGAAGATCCCCTGGAGAAGCGAATGGCTGTCCACTCCAGCATTCTTGCCTGGAGAATTCCATGGACAGAGGAGCCTGGTGGGGTACAGCCCACAAGGTCGCAAAGAGTCGGATATGACTGAGAGACACGCTTTCACTTTCACTTGGGCTTACTACATCTTGTGTAATGTACAATGCTGTCTATGCTTAAGAATCCACCCTAGGAGTGCACCACTTTCTCTACTAAGAATTAAATAGCATTCTTAAAGGTTTCCTCAGATTGCCCTAGGAATATTCATTACTCAGACTTAAAGGACTACCTTTTCGTGTTGGAAAAATCTTAAAACAGTGATTCAGTGTTCAGTAGTGTTTTTCTTCCTCCCAACTCCTCTCACATGAAACAGTTAGGAATGATGTATGTCTGTCATACAGATGTTAATAACTTAAGTAGGACCCTTGGGTTCAGGGTGAATCATCTGAACAGAACTCACTGTTCCGTATCATTGGGGGTGAAATACCGGTGGCTTAGTTTGAAAAACAGATTCGGTGACTTGGATGGCCCTGAAAATGTAAGTGATTATAACTTAAAGCATATCATTTATTTCCTCTTAATTTATTTTCAAAATAATTTCACATAAATTTGATAGGTTTCCTATAGATACCTTCATGAATATATACTGTGATCTTCCAGGAGTTATATCTCTATTTCAAAATATCATGCTATTCTTAATTTTAAATAACTGATTTCTGTCTTTGTCATCATTAGCTTACTTCACGGGAACAAATAATCTGTAATTTAACTCATTAAAATGTGTTTCTCCTAGGTAATTTAATTTGACCATACTATTTTGCACTAGTGGAAAAGCAAATCAAGCCAGAGAGGAAAAACCAACCATTAAGCTTCACTGTATGCTTCTTACCCCTTCTACCCACAATCACGTTTATCCAAGACACCATCATTTCTCCTACTACTGAGACCGCCTCCTGACTGGTCTCTTTGTTTCAACCCTTGCCCTAAATACAATATTCTCAGGACAGCAACTGCAATGATCTTTTAAAGAAGCAAATAAGAAACTGTATTTGATCCGCCTGAAATCCTCTCACAGCTTCTAATTACTCAATGATCACAGGAAAAGCCTCATCCTTGCCATGGTCTTCAGTGATCTGTGACATCACCTCCTTCATTTCAGCCACACGTGCCAGCTTCTCTGCAGCTCTGTGAACAGGCCCATTTCTTGTTCTTCCCCTTCTGTTGGTCCAGTTGCTAAGCTGTGTCTGACTCTTTTGGGACCCCATGGACTACAAAGTCCGCTAGGCTACTCTGTCCATGGGATTTCCCAGGCAAGAATACCAAAGTGGGTTGGCATTTCCTCTGATACTGGATCTTCCCAGCCCAGGGATCGAACCCAATGTCTCCTGCTTTGCAGGCAGATTCTTTACCACTGAGCCAGCAGGGAAGCCTGTTCTTCCCTTGGAGCTTTTGAACTTGCTCTTTGCTCTGCTTGGAATGACCTTCTATTTTCCAGGTTTATTCTTTCTCTTCTCAAAGTTTCTGCTGAAATGTAATCTTATCGAAGAGATCTTCTGGGACCATGCTATATAAAACTGCAATTCCATCTGCTTTACCCTGCTTTATTATTTTAATGAAGTCTTATTCACAACTTGACATATATTTGTTTGTTTTCAGTCTCTCTGTGTAAACTGGCAAACTTCTTGGAAGCAGGTACTTCCTCTGATCCGTGTACTGCTTTGTCTCCTTATAAGAGCACCTGGTGCAGAAGAGGTATTTCAATAAATATTTGAAGAATAAATGCAGCCAAGCTCTTCAGTGCTGTTGTTAGACAGCATGTTTTAAAGACCACATGTTTTTACTCAGCTGTTTACATATGAAGTCCATTATTGCTGTACTTAATGTCCTGCCTTTAAGATCTGAAAGTTATTTCTAATTGGAACCATACAGGAAGGAAAACGATCCCCCGATACTTCAGTAGATAAAAATGAATAGTGAAAACATGGTTATCTTTTTAAAACTTATATAATAATTTTTTTCCCTGTGAAAAATATGGCTTTACGAACTACATCATTAACCCTATATTATTAGGGTTTAAGACATGATGCCGTGTTTTAAAAATACTGTGAGAAAATTAATGAACATTTCCTATGGAGATTCATCTTTTCTAACATATCTTCTGCTCACAATAATAATTAAACAGTAAAACATTAAGAGTAATGACCATGTATAGTAGCACTTGGTATAATGTCAGTTAGGAGGTCAGATACATGCAGGCACTAAAAGCCTTTTCCAATGAATGAATCAATGAGCAAAGACATTACTAGTTGTTGCACTTAAAGCTGTTTTCCCAACTGGCTACAGCTAATAAATAGACACAGATATATCTTGAAGAAAAAGTATTTTGAATAGATCTTTAAGAAATAGTTAGATATCCTAATATAATAACTCTTATTTACTACACACACACATACACACCCTACATTCTACATGTCATTCCAGAGAATTACTTAGGATAGCACTGGAATTCTGCAATCCTTTAAAAAAATTCTTTGGAAACCACGTGATCTGAAAATGGTTTACTGAAAAGCACTGCTGGTTAGAATATTCTACCTGTGTCTCGGGAATAATGGGACTGTCTTCAGGAGATGATCTAAAAAAGGTGGATAAAGGCGAGGACACGATGATAGGATTGGGCCTCACAAAGCCACTCAGGTCACAGCTGGGAATGTCGTTTTCTTCTTTCTTCATGACGAGGGTATCCATCACATAAAAGACATTCCACGGGATCCACACAGTGTGATACTGAGTGAGGAATGGGGATCGTTCAAACACCAGCGTCAGAGAAGCCCCGCCATTTGCCACCAGGTCAAACCTGTGAAAATACAAAAACGTATTTAGTGAATTACCCAAATCTCGTGTGACTTTCAACACTCGCCTGCTTAAATCAATATGCTTTATAAGAAAGACCTTTTTTTCTCCCAACTTTTACATGAAATAGTTTAAAATCTATGATAATATTAAAAGAATTATACAACGACCATCCATATATCCTTCAGTTCAGTTGCTCAGTCGTGTCCGACTCTGTGACCCCATGGACAGCAGCACGCCAGGCCTCCCTGTCCATCACCAACTCTTGGAGTTTATTCCAACTCATGCATATATCCTCAACCTATATTTACTAACTTATTAACATTTGTACAAGTTTTGCTTTATCCATCCACACCTTTTCTAGAACTATCTGAACTTAGGTTGTAGATATTACAAAGTCCCACTCTCAAATATTTCAACATGGGGGCTTCCCTGGCGGTCCAGTGGTTAAGACTCTGCCTTCCAATGCAGGGGGGCACTTGTTCAATCCCTGTTCTGAGAACTGAGGTCCCACATGCTGTGGGGTGTGACCAAAAATTAAAAAAGTTTTTTTCAAAACGAATCTTCTAAGACAAAGAAAGAACATTCTCCTATAAAACCATAATACTTTTATTATGCCTTAGAAAATGAGATCAGCTTTTAAAAACCTACATGAATATATAACTTTAAATTTTTGCCACCACATACTGTCACAGATCTCTGGTCTAAAAGTTGTTGCATTGTCAAACTAAAAGGGAAATTAAGGCATCATGCCTGGTGATTTAAAAAAAAAAAGCCTAGTTTTTATACTTAAAATACTTTGAAGAAAGATAGGGTGCTGGAACTAGCTTACATTCCATCCTGGCGGGTAATAGTATATCCGTACTCTGGGTAATGGAAAAATGAGACATTCACTCCAATAAGTGGGGTTCCATCAGCAGTCAGCACTTGGCCTCTGATGACGGACGCGAGGCTGTGAGAAAAGTAGAGGAATTAGACTGAACATTTATCTCCTCAGACAAACATTATCATGATGTGGAGATAATTCAACCTAAGGATAAAATAGCAGTATCATAAGGCACTTGTATTCACAAAAACCAGACTGGAAACACTCCCCAGACAGTGTTCCTTATAATTCACTGCAATCCACATTCTTGAAATACCTGGTGTTTACCCTGGGTTTTAATTCATTGCAATCTGGGTTTTGGAGAGTTATCAAGACCAATAATTTAGAGATGAATTTTTTAAATTATAAACTGTGCGTTTTTTCGTAAGTCATATATCTGGTGCTTGCATGAAGGAAAGTACACTTTCCAATTAATTCCAAGGCAATCCGGAAACCCGCGGGGAACGAGAAGTACAAGATTTAAGGGTGCAATGAGGAACATTTGTGCAACAACTTTTAATCAACTGCTGGGTCTAACTGCATTAATGCTGTTACATTGCCGCAGACTCAGGAGTTCTGGTGTAAATCATCTTCTTTTGCTCAGTGAGACACAAGACACCTGCTTTCACTTACTGGTTTATTTTCAGGTCATTACTGCTCTACAAAGCTCCAGGCCAACAGCTCATGCAATCTTACTGCCATGCTGTTAGCAGTTCCATTACATTAATTCATAATTTATATTATTTAGTGAGCTCAGCTTAAAAAAAAAGTGCACTTCTGTTTTGCCTTTTGGGGTCTTTTCATTGCTTCTTTTGAAACACTTCCAACTGTGCTAAGAAAATCAACTAGTTAAATGAGGATTTATTGACTCCTTAATGGGATGTCCTGTTATGCTTCCGGTACTGAAACTGACAAAGTATGTGAACTGTGTCAAAAATGCTTGAAACATGAAGTTTGGTGAAGGATGTGCCAAATGATGAAAAACTACATTTTAAAAAAGGCACTTTCCTCAAATTTGCAGTCATCAGCATTTCATATTAAGGGCTTATAACTATTGATAATATCATTACAAATCTATGTAAGGAAAAGTGTATTAACCTCTTATTGAAAGGACTTTCTCCAGGTATGACATGGGTGCTATCAGATCCTATGAGAAAACTGATGCGGTCGTAGAAGGATTTGGCAGCTTGCTGAGATGGTGACTGTAAGCTTTGGCTAATGATATCCTGGGGGTCGGGCAGTCCACGACAGTAAGGCTGATTTTGGCACGAACTCTGTAAACAGCAATCAGGATCCATGCAGTCAATGAGTCCATCTGCAGAGAGAGATGTAAACCAGTTAGAAAATTCCTTTTTTGGTCATGATGCAGAATAAGTTTTGTTTGTTGGCTGGCTTTTTTTTTTCACATCCAACGATTTGTTCCTCCCATCTAACAGTAATTCCTGGCATCCTTTTTGAAATCAAATACAATAGCTGCAGTTGCTTTCACAGACAGTAAATGTTTGCATTGGAGATGACTGAAAAGAATTATATAATGTTGGTTCTGAATAAAAAATAAAAAACCACAGTTTAGAACAATGTATTACAGGTAGATCTCATTTTATTGCCCTTTGCAGATGTTGAGCTTGTTTCTTTTTTTTAACAAATCAGAGGTTTGTGGCAACACTGCATGGAACAAGTCTATCGGTGCCATTTTTTCAAATAGCACCTGCTCACTTTGTGTCTCTGTTACATTCTGGTAATTCTTGTGATATTCCACTTGTGCATTATTGTTGTATTTGTGATGGTGATTGGTGAACTCTGGTGTTACTGTTTTATTTGCTTTAAGGTGCCACCGACTGCGCCCGAATACAACGTCGCACTTGGACAACTACTGTGTGTGACAATTACTGTGTGTGTGCAAACCACTCCACCGAATGATAACTACTGTCTGTGTGCAAACCCTTCCACCGACTGAAAACTACTGTGTGTGTGCAAACCACTCCACTGACTGGCTGTTCTCCCACCTAAAATTCGGGAAAAGGTCAGAAAATGGAAGTCTGTGAAATACTAACACAAATTAACATATAATAGATGAGATGAGCCAGTCACCTTTCAAGGAAATCATTTTCCCAAGGATGGTAAGCGTTAGTTGCTCAGTTGTACCCTACTCTTGGCGACCCCATGGACTGTATCCCGCCAGACTCTTCTGTCCATGGGGATTCTCCAGGCAAGAATTACTGGAGTGGCAGCCATTTCCTTCTCCAGGGGATCTTCCTGACCCAGGGATCGAACCTGGGTCTCTTGCATTGCAGGTAGATTCTTTACCGTCTGAGTCACCAGGGAAGCCCAAGGATGGTAAAGAATATCCCAAATATAATTAAGTCATTTCTCAAAATTTAAAGAGGAACCTGAGCTCTATTAATATGCCTCCTCTAAAATGAAGATGTTAATAAAAATACGGCTAATGAAAATAAGCTATAATATTGAAAATGGTAAGAAATCTATCACTAACAGTTGACCTACACTGTTGGCGACATTAAAAAGAATAAAGGTTAGACTCCTCCTGAGCCTTCTCCAGGAACATCAAAAGGAAACTATATTCAATGGGCCATGTAAGAATTTTGTTTGAAGCACATAAACCACCCCATTAGCAGGTAAGAGTGTTAGGATAATGGTTCCATGACATTCTTCTTTAAGGTCCTTTTTCAGTGACCAGTTGATACATGAATTTTGATCTGTTTGGCTACTGCATTTCTCAGTACAGATTAATAAAAACATTTGTTTCTGCAGACTTTAATCACCATTGGGAGACTGGACAAAATCATTATAAAATCTTAAAACCTAAGTTTCAGGTCTCAGCATGATCCTATTATGGCAAACTCAGCTGAAAATATCTGGTTGAACAATGTTTTATTTACACAGGTGTTTTGAAACAACTTTTATTTTTTAAAAAATAGCCTTTTTTTTTTTCTTTTTTTTGCTTTAGGCTACTCTTATTGATAGAACATATGCTTGCCCATTCATTATTTGACAGCAAACTGAGACAACATAAAGCAGACTCAATTGAATCATATTGCCCAGTCAATAAGCAGGTCAACACAACACAGATAAGGTAAGAAACAGAGACGAGCAGCCTGGCTGTGTCCTTCAGCCATTTTGCCCACCTGAAAAAGAATGCTGCGGGCACTCGTGGTTTCTCCTAACACTCATTTCCCTTCTTTGGGTAGCTACTCTGAATTTTCATTTGCATAGCCAGTCCTCCCCAACTTTCGGTCTATGTGCATATCTCCCCATGTGTTTGGTTCAGAAATGGACATGGGACCTAATCTGTCAAACTGGACTGAACTTCAGGAACTATCTAAAAGGCCATCCCATCCCATCCCCATCCCTCCAGGCTTGGAGCTGTAAGGCCGTGAAGTTGGGGTTACCCCATCTCCCCGGCTGCCACTATGTTAGAACCTATCTGGGAATGGAGCCTTCCCAGAAGAGTCAAAGTCAAGAGCTGGAGGAAAAAAGCATGTCACAGCGACATCTTTGGGGCTTTTGCAATAAGCTGCATCTGACCTGGGCTTTTCAGTTCTAGAAGTCAAAGCACTGCCTTCTTTCTCAAGCCTGTTTGGGCTGGCTTTTCTGTCACTTAAAACTGAAAGAGATGTAGCTTATTCAGAGATATTAACTAAAAATTTCACTATTGCCCATACAGTTGAAAAAAAAGAGCTTAATGAGTATTAGAATTAAATGTATGATGCTGAACTCTTTTGCATGACTATTTTAACTTTTTGACACCATCATTTTTATATACATGAAAATGTATGAGTCAGAATTTCTGATAAGCAGATCTTATAGTTTCTTTATTATAGCTACATTTTCATGTGTATGTCTGTTATACTTCTAAAAAATGGATTGTTAATTATTTGAAAGCACATATCTATTCTGTGACAAAAATTCAAAACCATGTTTTAAGAAAATCAAATGAAACTGAGCTTTGAAATTTCAGAGAAATTTATCAAAATATTGCTTTTTTAACCAAAAGGCCACAAAGATGAAAAATGTCTAAATATTTCTCAATATTTCTAGTGGAAGAAAGATGAAACTATGCCAGAAGCTTATTTTTCACAAGGATATGTTATAATATGCAATATACTGCATTTTTTCTCCATCTGTCTCAAAGACACAGAAGTGTAAGTTATTAAGACTCAGATTTTTAAAGTAGCAGATGATTGACCTATTGCACCCAAATCACTTTAGCTTCAAAAAAACAATTAAAAAATTCTTTTAATAACAATTCATGATTTATAATCTCAACCTCATGACGGTTGAGACTTCATGAGGAATCTTTAGTATGTTTTATAATTTAAGCTTCCCTGGTGGCTCAGCTAGTAAAGAAACCACTTGCCAATGAAGGAGACACAAGAGACGTGGGTTCAGTCACTGGGTTGGGAAGATCCCTTGGAGAAGGAAATGCAAACCTACTCCAGTATTCTTGCCTGGAAAATTCCATGGACAGAGGAACCCGATGGTCTACAGTGCATGGGGTTGCAAAGAGTCGGACACGACTGAGCACGCACACACATGTATATACATATACACGTGTGTGTATGTGTGTGTGTGTGTGTGTGTGTGTGTGTGTGTGTGTGTATTTAAGAGTTCTTACCCCATGGATTTAGAACGAGTATGCTTGGGAGAGTAATTCCATATAAATATTTGATATTCTTGCAAGTTTTTCCCTTACATTCATTTTTAAAGCATAACTAGAAACTACTTAGTAGTGAAACCTCCAAAGGTTACATTTTATCTCCATTAACCTGATAAGTTAAAGGTTAAATCCCCCCCTCCTTTGGTCCCCCATAATACTCCCTGAATGCCTTCCTTTAGGCACTATATGGTACAGTTGCCAAACAGGAATGCTCAAATCTCATCATTCATCTTTGTTAGTTTATAAAAACCAAACGTGCATCTGGCATGTGGTCTGCAGGTCATAAAACTGCATGAGATTGACACCTTCTGAACTAATCAGTTGGAAATGCATTTTTACAAGCCTCTCTGCTAACATCAATCAGAGACAGAATCTCATTTTCAACAGCCAAGATGCAGGGACGCATGGTTTGTTATTTTTCTGCAGAGTTTATCAGTAACTTGCCCAAGCAAGTGACGGATGCTTATGAATCTGGCTTCCTATAACTTGAGAAAACATTTTTCATTCTTTGCCTATATTCACATAGCTAGGGCTATCTAGTACCACTAAAGTTGATTATCCACTTGCCCAAATGTCTATTGTAGTAAAACTGACTTCGTAAATGAGCTTCTTAAAATCATTGACATTCCATTTTAGTCTCAGGAATATGAGGTTGGCTTAAATTGGTATTGGTGTAGAAGCCATATCTAATAGAATTAATCATAAAAAAGATCTAAAGAAAATCAGAAATGTTCAAAACCCACTGAATAAAAACTTCAATGATCAGTTAAGAGCCTTTCTTTCTCCAGGTTAGGCTTTGCAATATAAGTGGTATTTTGATATAAAGTAGACAATATAGTTTATGCTTCCGTCCACTTAATCCTCAGTATTATTGCTCTAGTTATTTAAAAATATGCTTTCATCTTTCCTAGGACTTTCACTGGTTTGTAACAGTGGTTGGCAAACTTACTTTGTAAAGTACCAGATAAAAAATATTTCAGGTTTTATGGGACATATAATCCCTGCTACAAGTATTTAACTCTGCCTTGATAACTCGAAAGCAGCCAGAGACAATATGTAAATAAGTGGGTGTAACTGTGTCTCAATAAAACTTTATTTACAAAAACAAGCCTCGGCCCAGAGGTCATAGTTTGTCAATCTTTAGTCTTGCTTTTAACTTTCTACCCTGCCCTGTTTCCTTTGTCTTTAGATAATTTTTTTTTCCTGCTAAAGGTAAACAATACACATTTTACTAGATCATTAAAATGTCTGACTCCATCATTTCCTAATTTACACTTTATGTAGGTCTGACTTTGACCTGCTTGTCAAAAGTCTCACTTTTGTCTTTTAAGCAGCTATGGATAGTTTAACAGTTTTTTCAAAACCTTGATACACTAACTGGATAAAAAGTCATGAATTTCCTTTGAATGAATTTTCATCTTCACTCTAAAGGTAATTAAAGCCCTTACCCACAGTATTTTGGAAGTCTTTCTCCCTCATTCCAAGCTGGAGGTAGAGGTAGAAATTGTTTAAAAAATTAAAAAAATATATATTTAATTTTATTTTTAAAAAGTGTCATGGCTGCTCAGCTGTGTCAGACTTTTTGTGATCCCATGCACTGTTGCCTACCAGGCTTCTCTGCCCATGGAATTTCTCAGGCAAGAACACTGGAGTGGGTTGCCATTTCCTTCTCCAGGGGACCTTCTGGACCCAGGGATCAAATCCACATCTCTTGTGTTTCCAGGACTGGCAGGTGGACTCTTTACCACAAACACTACCTGGGAAGCACCTCCCCTCCCCCAAATATATCTCTAAGTTTCTTTTTGGCTGCGCAGCGTGGTTTGTGGGATCTCAGTTCCCTGAACAGGTATGGAGCCTCAGCCCCCTGGAGTGGAAGCACAGTCCTGACCACTGGACCGCCAGTGAATTCCCGAGGTAGGATTTCTGATGCAGTATTTTATCTGTGGATTTTAGAATCTTCAAAGGGTACGGGTATACCTTTTGTTTCTCTTTTGGGTCACCATTCTGTAACATACATGAAATTCATTTGCTTATTACTGAATTTGGATCATGTTTGATTTTGTGTATCTTCCTGGTTTGTCTGATTAACAGAGTTTTCCTCATGGCTTTAGTCTATGTTTACATCATTTCAATCGTAATGACTCCAGGCTGTTTATTCTCCTGAACTCCCGATCTATAACCTTCCTTCTAGATATTTCCACTTGGATATTACACAGGCATTGAAAACTTGACATGTGGAAAACGCAACATACATGATCTTCTCTGAACAGACCACTTTCTCTGCATTTCTTACTTCAACAAACGTCTCCGCTATCCACTCACCCAGGTTCTCCAAGTAGAAACCTGAGCGTCATCCTTCACTCCTTTCCTCCCTTTTTCTCTGCACCTAATCAATGGCCAGCTCCTCGTTTTCCCCACCCCAAACATGTCCTGAGTCAGCTTTCTTTTTATTTCATTGAAAAGACCCTTCAGGCCACCACGGCCACCTCTTGACAAGATCTCAACAAGAGCTTGGTTTCCCAGGCTCCAGTCTTGTCCCAGCTATTCATTCTCGACACTTCAGTCAGAGTACTCTTAGCAGAAATCAAACGTGATTATTTCACTTCTCTAGGTAAAATACTTCCTTTAATTGGTCCCTGCTGCTTTCTGAGTAGTTAGAACTCCTTAACATGGCTTATGAGACCTTTGTGATTATTATTTCCTCCGCTGGAGACCTCTCACTGCTCTTATCCTGGCTCCCTCCCCAATTCCTTTAGCAATCAGCTCAGACAATGGTCTCACCAAGTTCCTTGAGGGCTAATCTAGTCCACTGTTGTAGCTCCCAGAATTTAGGACATATTCTTTTTGGCACTGAGCACGCATACAAAAATTTTGCTGAACAAAGTGAAGAATAAATTCAGTTCCTAGAGATTATGAGATCGAAACAGGCCAAAAGCATGTCTTAAAAGCACAGTAGTTTTTTTTTTTTTTTCTCCCCCAGGAACCACCATACTGTCCTCCATTGTGGCTGGACCAATTTACAATCCCATCAGTGTAGGAGGGCTCCCTTCTCTCCACACCCTCTCCAGAATCTATTGCTTGGAGATTTTTTGATCATGGCCATTCTTTAAAACAGATAACCAACAAGGACCCACTGTATAGCATAGGAAACTCTGCTCCATGTTATGTGGCAGCCTAGGAGTTTGGGGGTAAATGGACAGACGTACATGTATGGCTGAGTCGCTTTGTTGTACATCTGAAACTATAACTACATTGTTCATCGGCTATACTCTAACATAAAAAGTTAAAGAATCTTTTTCTACAACAGAGACACACACTGCTTTCTTTTATCACCATTTTCCTGTCCTCAGATACCATGCTAATCTTTGAATTCCTTTTTCTTTTTCACTCTAACAGGTACTTTTACATGTTCTTGATAAATTGGACATTAGGCAATCAATAAAATTGTAAAAAGCATTATAAGAAATTATATGAAATACTACATATAAGCTAAAAAGGGCAAGGCCTTATGTACTCATAAAGACAGATAATCCCAAATTCAGGAAGGAAAAGTTAAACCTTATAAACATTTGCCTTGTAGAAATTTATCATCTGAAGACTTCTGCATGATGAAAGATGCCATAAACAAGGTTAAAAGATAATGAAAACTTGCGGTAAATTATCTACAACACACTTCATAAAGAGCTGATAAATAGAGTATATAAACAACTCCTTAAAAAGGAAAAGTCAAAAAACTCCAGAGAAAAAAAATGGTCAAGAGAAATAAATAAGCAACCAGCAAAAGAAGAAACACAGTCAAGGAACATATATAAAGATCATCAATCTAACTCGTAATTAGGGAAATGCAAATGAAAACAATAAAAATGGAATCATTTCCACCCAGCAGACAAAATTCATATTTTTCATTTTGTTGGACAATTTTGTTTATGTACAATGATTATGTACAGACTATGAACATGGGGAAAATAAACACTCTCCTACTGATGAAGTGTACAATGGTGAAACTTACTGTGAGGCAATTTGGCAGTAGCTACCATAATCACATTTAAAGCACCCTGTGACCCAGCAATTTCATTTCTACAAATCTGTTCCAAAGAAATATGTGTACATTTACACAAAGATTTATATGCAGATAAACACACACACCCACACACAGATTCACTACAGATCTGCCTTTATACCAAGAGCAAAAAAATAAGAAACAACTAAATTATTATTAATGGACTAGTGGTAAAATTAATCAGGAAGGACATCTGTGCTTCTGTTATAAAGTATGAGATAGACCTACATGTACTGACATGAAAAAATCTCTTTGGCAAAATCAAATTTAGAACAGTACCTATCCTGTTTTCGTTTAAAAACATAAATGTGCATCTAAACTCACTGAGGAGGCGTAGAAACATGCACTCTGAGTTGTTGACAGTGGTTATCTTGACAATTTGTTGTTGTTCAGCTGCTAAGTCACGCCCAACTCTTTGCGACCCCACGGTCTGCAGCACACCAGGCTTTCCTGTCCTTCACCATCTGCTGGAGTTTGTTCAAACTCATGTCCATTGAGTCAGTGATGCCATCCAACCATCTTGTCCTCTGTTGCCTCCTTCTCCTCCTGCCCTCAATCTTTCCCAACATTGTGTATGACTGCTAGTAATACTCCTGCCTAAGAATGCAGAGGTTCTTAACCTGGAGAAAGGGGACACTGTCTAAAGAGGTTCTGGGTGATGCCCTTTGTTGTTCTAAAGCTTGCAGTGGCAGTGAATGGTAATGGGTGTAAAATATACGGAAGACTGTTAGTTCCAGCCTGTGTGAATATTTTTCCTCTTCTAAAACTCATTCAAAAACAGTGGCCAAACCCCATGCTTCTGAAAGCAAAGCTGGACTTCTCTTTTCTAGAATGGGATTCTCCTGGGATCTAAAACTTCTGTGGATAATAAAAGGGTTCAGAGTAACCTAAATCTCTCCCCTGCATGCATGCTAACTCATTTCAGTCGTGTCTGACTCTTTATGACCCTATGGACTCGTCCTCCAGGCTCCTCTGCCCATGTGATTCTTCAGGCAAGAATACTGGCGTGGATTGCCACGCCCTCCTCCAGGGGATCTTCTTGACCCAGGGATCGAATCTGTGTCTCCTGCGCTGCAGGGGGATTCTTTACTGCTGAGCCACCTGGGAAGCCCCTCTCCCCTGCAGTAGGATCTCACGGAGTCTTTAAAAAAAAAGTAATTTCCCCCCAAATCATCTGCCAGGATAATGTATTTTAAGGCTCTGAGACTGAGTGCCACTCTTCATTCTGACATCTGGATTCTTTTTAAGAAGTGCTTAGGAACTCTTATGGGCTTCCCTTGTGGCTCGGCTGGTAAACAATCTGATTGCAGTGAGGGAGACCTGGGTTCGATCCCTGGGTCAGGAAGATCCCCTGGAAAAGGGAAAGGCTACCCACTCCAGTATTCTGGCCTGGACAATTCCATTGGACTGTATAGTCCATGGGGTTGCAAAGAGTCAGATACAACAGCGATTTTCACTGTCACTTTAGGAACTCTTATAATTTCCCCCCTCTCTTCCTTCCTTTTTTTTGTTCTTTTTTAAACCACCCCCCTTCTGATTGTTTTCTATTTTATTTAACTTTTCTTTTTTTTTTTTTTTAAATATATTCTGGAGAACACAACCATCTCATCCTCCTGCTAGAACTTTTAAAAAATGTATTTTCAAATGTTTCCTTATTTTCATTTGGGAATCTCCAAACAGACCGCCTCTGTCCATTCATCACATTCATTCTGACGCTTACATTAAAATATCATTCATCATTTCCCTCCTTTTTGTCATTTCTAGCACACACACCTGCTTGCTTCTGCAGTTTGAATCTTCTGCTTGGATTTTTCTTCCTTCCTCTCTCATTGCTGTTTCTTTTTAAATTCTAAATAACCTCAGTTGAATTGTGCTTCTTTTTTCTACTATCATCAGACTCTAAAGGCATTTAAAAAAACCTGTTTGAGGTATATCTTCCTGGCATATCCCCACAAAGTAATATTAATAACTTTGAAGGACAAAGAATAACTCCATCTACTTAAAAGTAAAAGGTATCATTCCTGGCAGGATTTATATTCTGACATTCTACCATCTTGCACAGAATTTAGTAAGAGGTTTAAGTCATTCTTGGGCCTTCCACCATCCAATCAGTATAAGAAGACTTGCCTCCTATGCCTCAGGTATCCACAGGGGAGCTATGGATACTTGAAGACCAGACAGGGAAGCAAGATGAGAAAAGGGAGCTCTGACTACATCTCCCTAATGAGAAGAATAGGAATATGGAAGCCACTGCCACAGATAACATATTTTGGAGAAAGCAGCTCATTCATGAGTATCTACCTTGAGTTTCTATAAAGGTAAGAGTTGTTTCTGGCAAGCTGTTGCATTTTGATGCTTGCACTGTGGGACCACCGTATGGGGAGCTATTGAAAGTCACGACACTCCCTATCGAATGCGAGTCTTAGCAGCGTGACCAGGTGAAAGCAATGGTGCTTACAGAAGTGTTGGGGGAACTGGAGACTTGCCTTGTCGGTCTGGGACATGGAAAGCACGCCAGAGACTCCAGCACTGATTTTCTTGTTCTCAAGTAAGAGGGGAGCAAACTCTGGGAGGCAGTGCTGGTGGGCTACAGTCCTCGGGGTCGCAGAGAGTGGAATACAAGTTAGCGGCTGAACAGTGACAAAGTAAGAGGGCTGGAATTTGGAGGGAAGGAAGGAGAGAGAAGAGAAGACTCCTCTGGAAAGTAAAAGAACTCTACTAGCCATACGAAATGGTTACTGAAGTATATTATATGGTCATAGTAAAACTAAATGCTATTGATGACTAGTCACATTCTGATAGCATAATCTGTTTATTGGCCTACCCACCATCCTTGAAAAAGAAAGTGAAAGTAAAAGTGTTAGTCACTCAGTTGTGTCGAACTCGTTGCGACCCACAGACTGTAGCCCTCCAGGCTCTTCTGTCCATGGAATTCTCCAGGCCAGAATACTGGAGTGGGTAACCATTTCCTTCTTCAGGGGATCTTTCCTACCTGGGGATCGAACCTGGGTCTCCTGCATCACAGGCAGATTCTTTACCATCTGAGCCACCACGGAAGCTTCTATCATCCTTACCTGGAGATAGACTTTTCTGGCACTAGTAAGCAACTCTGTGTGCATGTGTTATCTGCAAAGTTCTTAAAGCTGTGCTCTACAAATTTGCTCAGACTAGACTGGTAGTGATTCATATGATGCATTTGATTTTTGATTCAAGCCAAATCAACCTCTTCATCTTCTTCTTTTCATGAGTTTGAGTAAACTCCGGGAGTTGGTGATGGACAGGGATGCCTGGCATGCTGCAATTCATGGGGTCACAAAGAGTCAGACACGACTGAGCAACTAAACTGAACTGAACTGACTGAATGTGTTAAATGAAACCACTTAGCAACTTTCTGGCTAATTCACCATTTTTGACACCAAACTTAGACAACGTATCTTTAATGGCACAGCTCCCACAAGTCACAGAATTTCAACTATAGTCCTTATTTTAAATGCTCTGTTTTACTGTCCTCATCTAATGGTAATGGTAATAATAGCCTTAATCACCAGATTATGTGTCTTGAGTTGGGGTTTGGTGTGAAAAATATTGTCTGTATACATACAACCCATGTTTAAGTTCAAGGAATCCTCTAACTTGGGTTATAAGGCACCCAAGTTATAATCCTAGGGTGTAACAAAGCTGGCGCTGAGGTTCCTTCTCAGAAGATCAACAAAATTAGGTTAGGGACAGGAATACAAATTATATGCGATAAGCAGAGAAGCCACAGGAGTCTTCTATCAGGTCCGATTTCCCCTTGGAGCGGGAAGTCTAGAGATAGCAGAGCTTCACGCTAATAAGAATAAACAAAGAGGGAACAGGCCAATTCACAGCTGATAAATTCTGAGGAAAGAGAGAAACCGCCTTAGCCGATAAGGACACTAAAGAGTTGATTAGCCCCTAAATTACTCTGCAGCGGCTCTGCAGACTGGGTCTTGCAGTTCCCTTCTCTCTGCCAGAGCCGTAACCTCCTCAGTGTAATCTCTTAGAACACGAGGGTGGAACATCTGATCAAGGAGGAAGGCAAGCTAGCCTTCGTCCCACGGGTAGGGGCTTCCTGGGACGGAGGGGAAAGCTGCCGTATGGGCTTGCAGAGGACTGATGCTGTGGTTTCTATGACAACACCGGAGTGCAGGGAGGCGAGAGAGGCAACTGTATTATCAGGCAGAAAAAGCTTTGAGGGCTAAGGACCAAACACCTACATCTGTCAGGACAGAGAGCAGAGCTCAGAATTTGTGGCTCAACTTTCTTGACAGTCCACGTTAAAGAAGCACAGGGAAAACAGTAAACAGTTAGATAGAAATGGAAGAGTGAACAGAGAGCTATGAACGGGGAGAACTGCAACTCGTAGTCAGGAAGATGGGAAACAAGTAACATCTGGTTTGAGAATGACTGTGTGTGTGTGTGTGTGTGTGTGTGTTGGGGGCAAGGAGGAGAGCTGAGAGTTGGTTCTGACCACTCCGCTTCCTAGAGAACAGTACAGGGCAGGCCTTGTTTTACTGTGCTTCCCTTTATTGTTGGGAAGATATTGCATTTTTCACAATTCCAAGGTGTGTGGCAACTCGAAGTGGAGCAAGCCCAATGTGCCATTTTTCCAACAGACTTGTCTCTGTCTCCTGGTTTGGTAATTCTTGCAATATTTCAAAGTGTTTTCATTATTATTATATTTCTGATGGTGATCTGTGACCTTTGACTTCACTACTACAACTTGCTTAAGGCTCAGATGACAGTTAACATTTTTTGGCAATAAAGTATTTCTATATTAAGGTGTATATGTTATTTTTAGACATAACGCTATCACATACTTATCATGCTACGGCACAGGGTAACTTGACAGTATAAGATAGACATAACTTTTATATGCACTGGGAACCCACCCCCCTCGAAATTCACATGACTTGCTTTTTCATGACACTTGCTTTACTGCGGGCAAGAACTGTCTGATGTTCAGTTGGCTCTATTCGAAAAGGAAAGAGACAATTCAATCTTCTCTGACAACCTTTTATGAAGTTCACCTAGTCAAGGTGAGCACTTTGAAAAGCAAAAGAAGGAAAACTGGATAATGAGAGGTTCTCCTTACAATGTAACCATATCCCTGGCAATACACAAACATTCTTTCAACGCTTCCACAAACTCCTTTATGCCTATTTTACCTGTGAAACACTTGAAGTGTAACACAATCATGATCTTGTCTATGGTCCCATAAGCACCACGAGGTGGAGGGATGCATGTGTGCTCAGGAGCTAAGTCATGTCTGACTCTCTGCGACCCCATGGACTGCAGCCCACCAGGCTCATCTGACCACGGGATTTCCCAGACAAGAATCCTGGAGTGGGGCTGCCATTTCCTGGTGGAGTGAAGACCTGACTCCAAACCTGCACTCGTAACCGTCACCAACCTGCCCACCTGGACACTCCCAGAAGGGCAGGTGCAGTGATGGTGGAGGAAGGGACTCACACACTAGAAGGTCACACGCGGATCGGGTGACTAGAGAGGTCCAGATAGAAACAATAACCACTCCTTCTGAAAAACTCAGTCCCAAAGGGACACCAAAAGCGAACAGCTCCATTGCTGGAGACACAAATGCTAACTCTCACTTTCTACTCTCTGAGATTGAAACACAGCAGCACAGAGGATGGGCGCAATGGGAAAAAAATAATTACTTCTCCACTCTGGGCTTACGTGGCGGCGGGGGGGGGGGGGGGGAGAATATCATAATTCTTTTCACAGGCTGTAAAGTTAAGGATAAAAAGACACTGGAAATACAGCTTCAAGGGGATTGCTTTCTCTTCCTGTTTTTTTTTTTTTTTCATCCCAGCCTTTCAACAAAAGAGTTTGGGAACTGCCTTGCATCTTTTGGACTGTTCCATTATTAAAATACTGCTCTTGAGCTCCCAATTCACAGGGCCCTAAAAACTGCATCGAGGAGAATCATCACCTGGAGATTAGGACAAGAAATGGAGAACAATGTACATTATACAGTAGCTTGGTTACCTTTTCCCTGAGTGATAATAATCTTGCATTTGTTTCAGGGAAAACAGGGAGCAAAATCACTCTATCAGCACTCAGACATTTTTCAATCAATCTAACCTGTGGGGATCAAAATTTTTTTTTGGCAGCAGATAACCATGGACCCACGAGAACTTGTAGACCTGAGTTCTGGCACAGGCTCGCTCTCCTGCTCAGCATCTCTTACCTCCCTCATTGTCCTTGCTGTCAGTGCAGAGGGTCTCCATGGCTACGTCGCATCCTGCTCCTCGCCACCCTGGCTGGCAAACACAGTGCCAGCCGTTTTGGTCCAGAGTGCACCTTCCATTGCTGTTGCACAGACCGGGACACCCCTCTGTCAAGAGAGACAAAGAAGGACAACACAAGTGATTTGAGTATTTAAGGTTTTTGCATCTCAAATAAACAGATGAGGGACACTTAGTGGGAACAGGCCTTTCGAAACAGCACAAATACTGTAATTGCACATGGATAGAAAGAGCAACGTAATCTAAGGAATCTGATTCTTATCCAAGTGGCATCTTTGATTGGCCTTACCCTTGAGACACCACTTACCTGTGCAGGACAGAAATATCTGCAATGACCCACTAAAATTGCTGCAGGCCAGACAAAATTAACTTAATTTTTTTTCCTTTAGCAAAGCAACAAGGTTGATCATAAGGTGTGAAAAAAGCGTCACAGCGAGATCATTTCAGAAGCCCTAGAATCGATTTTTAATCTGCTGTAAACATTACTGGTCACTGGTTAGGCCACGTCTTCTTAAAAGTGCCTTGTTGCTTTAAAACATTCCCTCTAAATTTAAAAGCATGAACACGTGGGTATGTGGCTATGAAGGATGTTCAAAAGAGAACGTTAATTTTATCTGGCCTCAGAGTTGCCGTATATTCATGTGAAATTACAGTGTATTAAGTAATTGCACAAAGTATAGGCCAGTATCAATGACTATACTTTATGCCGAGAATACATTCCTTTTCACAGAATAAGCAAAGCCCAGGAAATAGTGAAGCAGCTTAGCATCTATTCTAACAAACATCAGGATTCAGGCTGCATACGGATGGGACGGGACTGACAGGATTTCCAACTAAATGTAATAGCTGTGCATATCTGATTACTCAGGACGGACAAAATGAAATACCATAAGGACCACAGTAAAACATCGAGAGACTGAACAAAAACACGATAGTGACGTGCTTCAAGACAGAGCGCAAGAGAGTGAGAGTTTGTGACAATCTCCCTAAAGCTTTTGTGCTGTTACCTTTATATCCTATCTTGTCTGCTTTTATGGGCAAGGAGGGAAAATTTGGGAAACAATGAAAATAATTTAATATATCCGAAAGCTATAATTGTTTCAGTCTAACATGACATTAAAAAGAAAAAAAAAAAACAAATTTTGCCACTTCCTACAGATGGTACCTGGCATGCAGCCAACATGGTCTGTTTATGGGAATGATACTAGGGTAGGTTCTGGTGCTCTCCTCTATGAGTGTGACGTGACACCGACAGAAACGAGGGTATAAACGCTCTAAGATGGCAAGAGTGATGGGCTGCTAACCAGACCTCTTTGGAAAGAATTAATTTATAATTTGGTATAAAATATATATATATATATATCTTAGTTAATGCCTGCTCTAGCAGTTGGGGGTTTGTTCTAGCCTCTTATATAACTACAATGCTTGTTTCGGTGACAAAATTTAAGGGAACCATCTCTTCAAGGATGTTTATTTTAGGTCTGTATTAAAAGAATTATTCATATAACTGGCTTTCTCTCCTTCACTGTGGAACTTGAAAAGATCTCAAAGAGACCTTCTGTCTCTTCAGATTAGAGTTAACAGAAAGAAGACTGTTGTGACAGTCCCTTGAGGCCGGGTATGATGAAATTAGACTTACGGACGCCATCAAGTCAGGAGAATATTAATTTTGCTGCTTCTTTTCTTTCAGACAATTACCGTCTGTATTTATGGATTATTCAATGCCTAAAAGGTAAATTTTCCTTATGGATGTCTCTGTTTTGTTTTTAATGGAAAAAAAAAAAAAAAGGTTTAATTGCCCCAGTGACAAAGGGGTGCAGCAGCTGACTGCGTGCACACAAGAAGTTATTACATGAAAGCCTGGATACTGCCATGAATATTTTCATATTCTAATGAAAAGCACAAACAAAGAATTGAAAAAGGTAATCTGAGGAGCAAGGGAAAGGGAATCTTCTCTTCTGAAAGATATGGTTTTCACTTATTTCTATGATAACTGAAGACAAAGAATCTGCTGTTTTCTGCTGAGCAGTGTTATTATTTCATTCTCTAAAATGCACAGTATTTTGTAGATTTTTTTTTAAAAGAAAATCACAAAACATAAATTATGATATCACATATATTTTGAAACATTGAGATACAGCCAAAGAGGTTTCCATATGAGGATAAATGAGATTTCTCTCAACATATGTTAACCAGAATCTTCTTTAGATTGACAATTTCTTATTCTGTGATAAGAGTGAGTGTTCATGATTCTTTGATTTAGAATTTAAAGCTTATGAGCTGAATTGCCAACAATGAAGATCTTAAAGCCAAAAAAAAAAAAAAAAAAAAAAAAAAAACCTCCATAAACAAAAAACAGCAAATATACTGTTATCTTCAGTTTTTGGTTCCAGTGAAGACTAATGCTTTTACATAGGAATGAAATCTGTGATAACCCAAAATTATAAAAATGAGACACAGACACTGAAGTCTCAATACTTTAAATCCAAAGGATTTCACATAATGTAGGCCTGATTTATCATTTACAAAAATATGCAGGAAAACAATCTATTTTCATACCTAGTACAAGCTAAACATGGTTATATAGAGATATATATGGAGATATGTCAACAAAGAGCAAGTATACAGTACCTTTAACTATCTTATCCAAATAGTGAGCTTGAGAAATTAAAAAGGAAAAAAGAACAGACAGACATTTCAGAAGTGTCACATGGGACAAGGAAATTTTCAGAATTTACATGCAAATTGAGCAGCTGCAGCTGACATTAGACATCACACGACAGAGATGCACTTCATATCTTCTACAAATGCAGTATATTCCCATTTTAGCAAATGCAGTCACGATTCCAGGAAATACTCAGCACTTTAAGGGGAAGTGTTCAGGTAAACTAACACTTCCTTTTGCAGATTATTTGGGACGGACCCACTCCGATTCTTCCTAAGATCACACTTTCCTAGCTAAGTAGAACAAATGGAATAAATTTTTGTCATTAGAGAATTTCAGAAATTTACAACTATGAGATTTACAAATATCAAACTTTTGGAGGGGGTGACAAAATAATTCTCTTTCAGTTTGTTTTGAACAAAGTAGCTTCATAAGGGTTACGGGTTACATGGTGGAAGGGCAGAAAGAACACACAGCAGCCCTGGGGGAACCTTGATGCATTTTCAGATGCTTTCTTCAATCTGTGACATACATCCACAGAAATTCTACTTCATTCACCTTCTCTCTCGAGTCGCTTGCATATTTACAAAAAAATCAAACTTTAATTATTAATAATAAAACAAAAAAGCAAACGTAATATAGTATTATGAAAAAGGCATGCGTTAAGTTCTACATGATTTACCCAGCAGCCCTTGACTACTTGTCAGATGGACAATGATGTAACCTGTGTGTAGTCCATTAGGAAATACAGACTGTTCTAAGATCTTTTTTCCTTTCAGGATTCATACAGGAATAGGTTCTGTTTCTCACAAAAGCTTTGCAGGAAGAGTCAGGATGAAGACTGAAGTCTCTTACTGTACCTGTCCATTTAATCTTTCATGAGGTTACAATTAGCCTACACCTTTCCTCTTGAACAGAAGCATAAAAATCCCTCTCTCTTCACTCAACAGAGAGACCTAATATATTCTTAATAAGCCTCAAATCTTCTTGCTTTGTCAAAATTCATGCATCTTTAATGATCTAAAATTGCTTTTCAAAGACGCTTATGTTGATTATTTTTCATTACTGACATATGCAAGTGGTCGCGGAACTCTTAACAGAATGATTTAAACTATAACTTTCAGTTGAGCTACTAAAGCCTGGCAGTTCTGTCACGTGCATAAACAAAACCATAAATGGTTCAGACCCATCTGCACCGTTTATATGAAAGGATGCTTCACTTTGCCACAGGATTCCATTAGAGGCTTCTGAATTGCATTTAAAAATAAGCATGTTTATAGCTAATTGACAATATATTGCGGGGGAAGTGAAGGGGGGGGTTCGAGAAGCAGTGTCAGGCACTAACCTGCAATTATAATTTCATAAAATAATTGTTTTTCAAGCATTAAAATAAAACTGTATTACTATATAACATCATTCATATAATTTCTTAATAATTCCTTCCAAACATTATATAATCCAGTAGAGTCCCATGAGCGCTCATTTGATACGGAGGATAAACAAAGTGCCTTAAAACATTCTGGAGTTTCTGGTTCAGCCAGGTTTGAGGGAATTATTAATATCACTTATCAGAGATGGAGAATAAGCTTTTGGCTTTTATATCAGGTCCACTTCAATTAATACACAACAGTAAGGAATATAATTAATCCTGATCTGGAGTAGAAGTTTTAAAGGAAGAATAAATCAGAATCTAGCCAATCCTATTACTTTTGCAAACAGACTCGATTATGCAAAACAAGGAATTACAGGTAAAGGAAGGTTTGTCATTGGACCAAGAGAATGTCAAAAGTGGAGCTGAAATTAGACAACAGATTTAAAATACACAGCAGGTCAAATTTTACGAAGATTTAAATATTAAAAATGTTTAAGACACATTTTGCAAACCAACCATAAGAAAAATATCTGCACTGAGGAAAAAATACCAAGATCTGTCATTTGCATTTTATATCATAGGGAATAGTTGTTAGGCTGATAGTTTAAAACTAAGAGAGGAAGGAGGTAAAAAGAAAAAAAAACCACCTTCTACCTTTTGGCCTTGAAGAGTAAAATTTCCAACAATACCACAAAAGCCTGGCTCTAAATAACGAAGTTAAAAGAAGATGTCCATATATGAGGTTCAAAGAATTATTAAAAGTAATAATTGCAACAATGAAAACATCATTAGATAAGTCAATACAGGAAATTATCAGAAAAATGCAGGCATGTTGTAAAAAGCCATTAGGAACAATAATCATAAAAAATAATACAGTATATTTAAAAATTAATACACCTAATAATTGCTGAACTGCACATTAAGTTGCAAAAAAAATCACTTTGAAAATGAGTAAGTGTATTCTGACACTGAAGGAAAGTTGTTCCTATTAGATCTACTAAGAAGTTTTAAATTTGTTTTATAGAAGAAAACTCTATTTATAAATATGAGTGCTTGACATATAAAATGGAGCCCTTGGAAAAAAACTGTTCCCTGGTAAAATGTTGTATTCATAAAACACTTTCCCTGGAGTTTTGATTATTTATCTTTTAAGAAGACCAAATGGGGTATAAGTGGATGAGTATTACCGTATTTTCCGTAAGATAGTGGTTTTTAATCTTTACACGGTTTTATTTCTCTGAGAAAAGTGCTGGGAGTTATGGATTCTCCATAATCTCCGGTTTCTCTCCCTGCCCCCCGAAAAAATGCACACATGCTCACAAAGTGCTGCTTATGACTTGAGCATTTCTGGAGCTCTGGTTTCCTAACTTGCAAATTATGAACACCTGGCTGAGGCATTAATGATGCCTGAATTTCTAGCTCTAAGCACTTCATATCATTCTCTCATTTAATCTCCACCACAACCCTAGGATGTAAATACAGCTGACACAGTAAATACAGATGAAGACAGGAAGAGTGAGGCAGTCCGTGTGAGGTCACAGGCTAGCCGGCCAGGCTGCCTGGCTCCGGAAGGTGCACGTGACCACTGTCACAATGCCTCCTCTTAGACATTTCAGTTCAGTCAGTTCAGTCGCTCGGTCGTGCCTGACTCTTTGCAACCCCATGGACTGCAGCACGCCAGGCCTCCCTGCCCAACACCAACTCCCGGAGTTTACGCAAACTCATGTCCATTGAGTCCCCAATGCCATCCAACCATCTCATCCTCTGCCGTCCCCTTCTCCTCCCACCTTCAATCTTTCCCAGCATCAGGGCCTTTTCCAATGAGTCAGTTCTTTGCATCAGGTGGCCAAAATATTGGGGCTTCAGCTTCAGCATCAGTCCTTCCAATGAATATTCAGGACTGATTTCCTTTAGGATGGACTGGTTTGATTTCCCTGCAGTCTTAGACGTTTAGAAACTAACAAAAATTTTTTCTTCAGTAGAAGAAATGGATGAAAGAAGCTCAGAAGTACTGTGCAATCTTTCCTGACCTAGCGTGAATCTCAGCAGATAATTGTTTCCCAAAGTCACAGGGTGGTACTACCACGTTTTTGACATCTACATGGCTTACTTGGCAAGGGCTCAGTGAAATATGAGACGTGGGAGATAGGTGTGGCTCGGCAAAAAAATTGTTATTATACAATTAGCTCATAAACCTCCAGCATCACCAAACCAAATGACTAGCACTATATCCTCTTCACATATTCCCCTTGAGGTGCTTCTTTTTCAAAAGAGTGCTTTCTCTTTTCAAGGTCCCTGTTTACCACATTTCTTCCTTTACTTTTGGGGAAGTGGGGTGGGGTTGAACACAGAATGATTTGCGCTTGTCTGTACCACTTAGCAAAGGACATGGATTCCACAGACCCTTAGGAAGAAGCCTGCTCATAGACCTGTACCATTTTGCATTCCCAACATGGAGGGTAAGGAAGAACAGCACCTTTTAAGAACTTCTACCTACATGTTGTTGCCCCATTTGCTTATCTGTCAAAATTATGTGGACTTCCCTGATAGTCCAGTGGTTAAGACTCTGCGCTTCCAATGAGGGAGCATGGGTTTGATCCTTGGTTGGGGAACTAAGACCTTACATGCTGCATGGTGTGGCCCCTCGCAAAAAAAAAAAAAAAAAAATCATGGGCAGCCCTCCTCCCTCCATTTCCTCTAGCTAACTGATTGTTCTTATTTCCCTCCGAATATGTCTCATGGATGAAGTCTAGGAGTACAAACAGCAGGCTAAATGTAAAAGAAGAGAAAACATCCAGAGCTAGCCAAGATCAATTCATGTCAGTTAAGACAGTCCAGGAAATCACAAGCCTTTAACGATACGCAGACATGTGTGACTTACTCTGTAAACCTTTCCCATTAGAAATGCAAACTCTATGGCCATGCGAATCACTGTACTCCCATTGCTCATAAGGGATTCTTAATATCTGCTGAGTAAAATGATTAAAGGTACTTATTATGGTATTCCTACTATGTCCTACATGTGTATGCAGCTTTTGAAGAAATTCTCTGAACAATACAAAGACTACCTTTTGTGAAAGAAGCATATGTGAACAATACCTCATTTTCAACATCCTTCCCCTCTCCTTCTCCATCTGCTCCTCTCCCCTTGCCCAATCCATCCATCCTAATTATGTACAGTGCTATTAACAATCACTAGCCTTGACTGGCTGTTACTATGTGTTGAAAACTATGCTAAGCACTTAACATGAATTGGCTGATTTAATTTCACCACCTCTTTATTATCTTCCCTATTTCTCAAATGAGGAAACTGAGACACAGGAAATTAAATAACTTCCTCAAGGTCAAAATGCTAGCAAGTGGCCAAAATGTCCAAGTCCGTAACACTTAACGAAGAATCTCTATATACAACTCGGCATATGGAGAACCATGTACCTGGGTAAGGCAGACCATAAGCACACCTGCTTTTGGATTATCAGTGAACTCACTTGAATGAAAAAATAAGATGAAAAAAAAAGTGGAAATCCTCACTTCAACATCAACAATCAAAAGGAGAAATGGGGAAGTAAGATTAAAATCCAAACAACTTGAAATGTTCATTTGTGAACACAGTCTCATACATGAGGGTACTTTACGTAGTTAAGAAACCTTTATAATGAGAACTGTATAACCTGTTCTAAAAATCCCAAGTTTGGGAGACTGATTGGCAGGTTATTAAAACTGAGGGATAAAACCAGGGAAACTGAAAACAAATGAGCTTGAAAAATTAAAGAACAGAAGCAGTTCAGTGGATGCCTGTTATTAGAAAAAGAACAAAATCAGCTGAGTGATAGCTGCAAAGACGACTGCTCCTTTAAAACAGAGGTCGGAGGAGGGTATGTGCCTGTTTGTGGGGGAACTGGGATATCTGGAGGTCTTCCTGGAATAAGATTGATTCTGACTTTGTTTTCCTCTCACCATCAAACTGATTCTTCAAAACACAGAAGAAACAAAGGCAAACCAAGTTGCTGACATATCTCTATTAGGCAGTTCACAAGGGAAAAGTACAAAGAGTTTGTGTATATTTGTATTTGTGGCTGATGTGTGTAGTTATGATCTATTCACTGTTTCTGCTGTCAACAATATGCCCGGTTGGAGCATACTAAATAGGACAGTATTTTCACTGGGCTATTGAATTCACTCCTGGGGATAGCCCAGGTACAGGGAAAGAACACAGAATCTAGAATGCTGGGAATATTTCTCAGCTTGATTACAACACTAAAATCTTAGGGGCCCATCTCTGAAAGAGGGTAATCCAATCGATGAATCCATAATAAAATACAGACATATCCTTGACTATGGTGAATACTGCAAAGGCCTTGGAGTCAAGGACAGATGTTTATTCAGCATTGTGTGTTTTGTTAATACTTAAAACAATACAGTCTTAAAGAATAATTCACATTAGTATGTCATTAAAAGTTGTACGTAGGTATCATTCTTTCAGATTAGTCATATACCAGTTTCTGTAGGATGCCAGAAGAGCTACAGTTTGCAAATAAGTACATATCAAATCCATTTATTCCAATCAGCAACTGTTTAAATCAGCGTGCAACCTGCATACCCATTGATCTGATGTTCCTTAATTGGTACCCACTGCACTGTTTTATTACTGATTACCCTGTCATAAAGAATTACAACACTGACATAATTTTAAACGTATTGTGTTTAAACGTAAATTGCAAAACAATTTACTCAGGCTCCTTAAAAACATGTGTTCCCTCACCACTTAACTCTCATTCTAAGACTGAGAAAAAACATTGCAAATACTTTATTCTATTTAGGAGCATCGATTAACTTGAATTTTAACAACTAGCAAGTGAGTTTTAACAACTAGGTTGTGCCAGTAGAGAAAAACAGTTTGTGTGTGTGTGAGCACATACCTGTGAGCACACACACACATATGCACTTGTTCTTGAAAGAGCTTTTGCTCCTATAAAATTGGCAGCATATTTCTGAAAACCTGCTTTAAATAAATAGTTTTTGAAAGTTTGCATATTTCATTCTTTTTATAGATTGGAAATTTGGTGAAACAATTACCTGTACAATACATCGCTTCTTGCATGCACCGACCTAAGCAAAATACCATCCTTCAGTTAGGAACACTATTTATGCCAAGACATTCCAAGAAAGTGAAATAGTATTTTTCCTGATTTAAGTCTGCCCAGGAAAAAAAAAAAATCTAGATTCTATGGAAAAGGTGCTTTGAGATGAACCGAATTTTTCAAGTCAGCACTGCTGAAAAAGTGCCAAGACAAGCTGCAGAATTTTGTACAGACAACTGGGAGAATAATATTTGTTATCTTCCTTCAGTTTAGAGTTCCATGTCTTACTGTAGAGGACATCTACATGACAGAAGTTACAGAGAAGCAGGCAGAGACAGACAGCACCACTGATGCTGGCACGCACACACACTTCAAAAGGGATGACTGTTGTTTGGCGTGTGATACGGGATTTCTGGTGCAGTCTCTACACACGGCATGATTTCATCTACGGGACCACATACATAAACATGGAGTAACACATGTCTCCTTCAGATTTGTGCTCCTTGTTTGAGTTCAGTGAATGACGGAAGCAAACCCACATTTCCTGATGATTTCCTAGATTTAAAAAAATCAGGTATATTTTAGTACCTTGATTGGAAATTAAGCTATTCAGAAAAGTTCTTCATGTTAATATATGAAAATCAGGATACAAATGTATTGCACACTAAATGAATATTTGGATCTCTAACATCCTGACACAATTAACTTGGTTATTGCAATTACCAAGTGTTAGAAGGCAATGGCAACCCCACTCTGGTACTCTTGCCTGGAAAATCACATGGACAGGGGAGCCTGGTGGGCTATAGTCCATGGGGTCGCAAGGAGTCGGACACGACTGAGCAACTTCACTTTCACTTTTCACTTACATGCATTGGAGAAGGAAATGGCAACCCACTCCAGTGTTCTTGCCTGGAGAATCCCAGGGACGGGGGAGCCTGGTGGGCTGCCGTCTGTGGGGTCGCGCAGAGTCGGACACGACTGAAGCGACTTAGCAGCAGCAGCAGCAGTCACTCTGTGCCTAACTCTTTGCGACCCCATGGACTCTAGCCCACCAGACTCCTTTGTCCCACACCAGGCAAGAATACTGGAGTGGGTTGCCATTTCCTTCTCCGGAGGATCTTACCAATCCAGGGATCAAACTTGGGTCTCCTGCATTGCAGGCAGATCCTTTACCATCTCAGCCACCAGGGAAGCTCTTCCTATAATTACCAAAGTGATGTCTTGCTGGTAGTTCCAAGTCTTGTGGCAGGAAAACCACGAAAATCATCTACTGATTTGGTCAGTATCAATGAGTTTTCATTTCTTATCTACCATTATTACTTTTGCCTACTTATAAAATTTAATATTTAAGGAATTTATAGAATAAAGTGTAAATGAGTATGTAAAATAATTAGGTCTTTCTCTTGCCAATTTTTAAAACTATATCAGGAAAAAAACAAAGTTGGATAATCTGTTTAATTTGCTGAAGATAAACTAATTTATTTGGAGAAAACGGTGGATAAATGGCTCTTTTCAAATGTGATTTACAGAGAGGGTATTTTTTCTTTATCTGTAGCTGTGAGAGTGTGTGCATTTGTATTTTGGGTATTAAACTTTTCTGAGACCTTTTTCATGAGCTGATACTGGTGACACAAGTCATCTACTCACTTTGTATGAGTGTTTTTCAGTGGTCAGCGTCTATACATAGTATTCAGTCTACTGAAACACAGGAAATAAATTTAACTTTTAAAAGGAAGTGTGTAGTGGGAGTTCCCTGGTGGTCCACTGTTTAAGACTTTGCCTTCCAGCGAAGGGGGCTCGATCCCCTGTCAGGGAGCGACTCCAAAACATAAAACAGACGCAATACTGTACAAATTCAATAAAGACTTAAAAATACTAAAACCTTAAAAAAAAGGGAAGAGTGTTGAGTTTCCAGTAAATAGTTTACAACTTTCTTAAATCCTCTACAGTAGAAACTGATTTTACCTAAACTGTTTTTTGTTGCTGGGATTGTTATTTTTATTTTGGCAAGCTGTGGAGCCTATTACCAGTGATAGTTTTCTGAATAGAAAGTGACAGTTTACTATTAATACATTACTGACATTGTTATCACTGCATCTGTTTCTATGACAATTCAATCTTATGTGATAGGCTCATAGATAATAATGTATCTTTATCACAGAAAAAAGTTCATTTTCACATATTCCACTATAAACATACAAGGTAAAACCAACAGTAATTTAGGAGACAGCATAGTCTGGTGCTTAAGAGGATGGGCTTGGGAATGATTCGTGTGGATTTGAGTCTTGGTTCTATTACTTAGTAGCTGTGCATCCACAGAAAATTTTAGAACCTCTCTGAGCCTGGGTTCTGTCAATGGAGATTTTAATAGCTTCTACTTAATAAGATAAGATAATGTACACTGAGATAAAGACTAATGTACACTGAGAACTTTACATTGTGCCTTAGCACATAGTAAACACTTGATACATAATAGGTACTATTAGTCAATCATTTAAATAAAGAATATAAAAAGGACAAAATTACAAAGTGACTGGTATCTTTTCAGAGACACCAGAAAGAAAGGAACCTGACTTTAAGCAAAGCACCTCAGGACTGCCAATGATCTGTTTTCATAAACCAGGAGGTCCACTCTGCCCCAGTAATGTCAGGATAGGATCGGCTGCCGCATGTTCCACCTCCTCATGATATACTCCCTTTAATGGGACCATCCTCCATCTGAACAGGCTAGATCCCAAAGTGCAGACAACTCTACTTTTATATTAACAAGTTTTCTTATTGTCTCACATAAACCCTCAGATAGTATAGATACACAGTTCCTAACCAAATTCCAAATCAGCTTTTTGGAATAAAGAACACACCACCACTTGTCCTTATATATTTTGTGTTCCCTCATTAGTGACTCTACTTGAGCAACACACATTAATATTTTCTACAGGGCTATAAATCTTCGTACAATCTGCTCATAAAATCGGAAATGCAAGACACTTTTACAGTAACTACTTGGGAAGTAAGACATCTATATATTCTATTTTACATGCATATCACAATCCCCAGACTACAATTTTGCTGAAAAATTTTCATTCTGTTCTTCATTATGGAATGTACTGAGCAGGCCTGACAGAATATACATTGCTAACTTTTCAAAGAGAATGATGGGAGTTTGTGTATCACCATTCCTACAAACAGGAGGAAATTCACTGTCACTTGGCTTAGAAAAGTGTTCCCAATAGTTTGTGGTAGTTACCATGGGCGTTATGCGGGTATACCCAATGGTAACGGTCCATCTAGACTTTTACTATGTGGCTTGTACCTACACTGGTCACAGATCAGAGAATAAAGCTTTTGGTGGCAGGAAAGAGTTAGGGTATGTGCAGTAACCACATGGGGAGTTTTGTCTTTGCTTCTTATGATGGTTATTTTTTTTTTTTATGTATGGTGGGTTTTTTTCCCCTGCATATGCCAATGTATTTGGAGTGGGTTTCTCGCATGCATAATAAACACTACTGGGGACTCATCTTAAAAGCCAAGAGTGGAAGTGTATGTGAAAAGCATTATTTTACACTTCATTGTTCATGTGGGGACTAATGAATGAATACCTAACGCCATTAATTCACAATTAGATCACTTATGTTTAACCACACGCTTTCTGTGCATACATATATAAATATTAATTTTGGATAGAACGATAATCATTCAGCATCATAACAATTAAACAGCTGTAACCTGTCTCATGTGTTAAGTCATGGAGCTACAGGCAAGCTCCAGAAGCAGATGGTCTTACCCACCCATGCTTAATGTTACAGACTTTTAAAAAAAAGAGGTGTTGACAAATCAGAACAAGGAGGCATAGTTTTAATGCAAATCGGCCCATTTGCAATGGAGATTACTCTAAAAACTAATTTGGTGTATAGGAAAAAAATTAAGCTCTGTTGTTAAAGGAAGACATTATATTCCATTTGGATATAACAGATTCCCCACCAACATAATTATTTACTAATTTCATTCAACCAACAGCGTTTAATGGAAAAGCAGCTGGCAAAGTATTCATATTTATGGACCTCCTCTGACTGCTCCTTAATTTATCCAAGGCACATGTCTGTTAAACCCCAGAAATAATAGCCATATTTCAGGCAGCTGTTTTCCAGCACCACTAAAGAGTACTCAAAGAAGAGAGGGTCAATGAACCCGTCATGAAGAAGAGCAATAGAAAAAAATTGGCTCGAGTCACACAGTAATCTGTGAAAATAATATGTTAAATATGAAAAGGGAGAAAGGCCATGGCTTTTGCACCGACTAACACCGTAACTGAACTTGTATTTGAGAAACAGGTAGGTGGAAAAGGAATGGTTTCAAGATGAAAAGAGGCTATTTTCAATTTGTCACATTCAAGAAACGACAGAGAGAAATTCCACCATTCAAAGGACACTGAGGTATCACTGCAGGAAGAGATAATCATGTCCCTTAAAATTGTGGGCTTAATCTTCCACCCTTACATGACACTAAATGCAAAGTTCTGATTTTTTGTTTACTCCATTAAGGTAACAGGATCTTTGTAGATAACGAGAATTACTTAAAATCTACACGAACACTTCATTAGCTGACTGGTAGTCTGTGGTTATCTGTCTTCAGTTTACTGAAGACGGTGACATATTCATAATCTGGCTCTATTGTAATCTTTCTCTTTCTCACTGATACTATGAAAATATCAACTGATAACATATTATGTTGCACTTGGTTTCACTCCCAAATGCCTTGGAACTAAACTTCTCAATAAAAGCTTCTGATGAACCTGCTAAGAATTTAAAGGAGCATCTTTCATCTTTATTTCTGGTTCAAGTGTATATCCAGTCAATGGTGCTTTCAGACTTCTACACTACATGTAGTGGAAAGTAAGGTATTAGATGATTTTTAAAAGATGCAAATTGATGTAGTATTCCAAACTAAAAAAGATCTTTTAGTATATTAGCGAAGGAACATAATGGCATAATAAAATATTATGAAATACATTTGATGTACTACTTAAGTGGTTTTTATCCTCATATCCTATCCCTTCATAAACTTTTAAAACTATAGCATACAACATTTTAATTCAAATGAACAGATTAAACATTTTCTTTGCAATAAAAACGATAATTTATAAACTGTTTCCCCAAGACACAGAGCACTTACACAATAATTTATTTTGAGACACTTAAAAAAACTAGCTAGAAAACCTCTAAGTTCATAGTGGGAATAAACAGAAGACAGTAAGAAAGGAGGGAAGTGGTTTGTCAAGGTATATTTCAAGGTTTGTCAGGCATATTTCAATGACACCTAAATGATCATAATACAGTACAAATAATCACTATTTTCTTCTACTGCTCTTATTAGAGAAAAAGAACAATGGATTTAACCCTCCATTTTTTTCCCCCCAAACACACACTACCTCTAAATCCAGGGGCCCTCACAGTAAGCTGAGTAGGAGTAAGGTTAATTTATAGCAGCTCTTGAGACTCAAGCTACACCACAGGAAACAGACAGGAGGAAAATTTGTGTACAAAGAACCACCACAGGACAGAATTCTTTATCATACAGTCGACTATAAAGAATGTCAAGCATATTTCTTCTAAAGAACTCAAAACTCTCATCCTTATAGGCTACGTGTAAATCATCTAAATGGAAAGATCTAGGTTAATTCCAGATACACTTAACCACAATTACCTACATTCAGAGCTGACTTTTAGAAGTCCTAAAAATGCCCCTTTCCTAAAGTATAGAAACACGTGCGACATTTCCCAAAACGATGCTACTGTCACTGGGATTTATGAGGAGCACTGCTGCCGTGTGAGGACAGAGTCTCAGCCTCAGGCTGCCGCCTCTGAGGGTAAATACAGCAAGAAGGACCCGACAGAGAGCGTGTGCTCAGTTGCTCAGTTGAGTCCGACTCTTTGTGACCCCATAGACTGTGGCCCTCCAGGCTCCTCTGTCCATGGGATTCTCCAGGCAAGAATATTGGAGTGGGTTGCCATTTCCTCCTCCAGGGGATCTTCTCCACCCAGGGATAGAACCCACATCTCCTGCATTGGCAGGGGGGACCATTTACAGCTGAGCCACCTGGGAAGGTCCAGACAGAGAACAGTGGAACTCAGATATCTGAGGTTCATAGCGAAGGGTGTGAAGGGTGTGACGTTAAGGGCCTCAGGAAGCATCACTATGAACAAAGCTAGTGGAGGTGATGGAATCCAGATGCACTATTTCAAATCCTAAAACATGATGCTGTGAAAGTGCTGCACTCAATATGCCAGCAAATTTGGAAAACTCAGCAGTGGCCACAGGACTGGAAAAGGTCGATTTTTATTCCAATCCCAAAGAAGGGCAATGCCGAAGAATGTTCAAACTACTGGACAACGGTACTCATTTCACATGCTAGTAAAGTAATGCTCAAAATCCTTCAATCTAGGCTTCAACAGTACATAAACCGAGAACTTCCAGATGTTCAAGCTGGATTTAGGAAAGGCAGAGGAACCAGAGATCAAATTGCCAACATCTCTTGGATCACAGAAAAAGCAAAGAATTCTAGAAAAACATCTACTTCTGTTTCATTGACTATGTTAAAGCCTTTGAGTGTGTTACCATAACAAACTGTGGAAAATTCTTCAAGAGATGGGAATACCAGACCACCTTACCTGCCTCCTGAGAAACTTGTATGCAGGTCAAGAAGTAACAGTTAGAACCAGACATGGAACAAAGGACTGGTTTCAAATTGGAAAAGGAGTACAACAAAGCTATATACTGTCACCCTGCTTATTTAACTTATATGCCAAGTACATCATAAGAAATGCAGGGCTGGATGAAGCTCAAGCTGGAATTAAAATTGCCAGGAGAAATATTAATAACCTCAGATATGCCGATGACACCACCATAATGGCAGAAAGTGATGGGGGACTAAAGAGCTTCTTGATGAAAGTGAAAGAGGAGAGTGAAAAAGCTGGCTTAAAGCTCAACATTCAAAAAACTCAGATCATGGCATCAGTCCCATCATTTCATGGCAAAGAGGTGGGGAAAAAAAGCAAACAGTGACAGACTTTATTTTCTTGGGTTCCAAAATCACCGCGGACGGTGACTGCAGCCATGAAATTCAAAGACGCTTGCTCTTTGGAAGAAAAGTTTTGATGAGTCTAGACAGTGTATTAAAAAGCAAAGACACTACTTGCCGACAAAGGTCCATCTAATCAAAGCTGTGGTTTTTCCAGTAGTCATGCACAGATGTGAGAGTTGGACCACAAAGAAAGCTGAGTGCTGAAGAATTGATGCTTTCAAACTGTGGTTTTGGAGAAGACTCTTCAGAGTTCCTTGGAGAGCAAGGAGATCAAACCAGTCAATCCTAAAGGAAATCAGTCCTGAATATTCACTGGATGGACTGATGCTGAAGCTGAAGGTGTATTACTTTAGCTACTGATGTGAAGAACTGACTCATTGGAAAAGATCCTGGTGCTGGGAAAGACTGAAGACAGGAGAAGAAGGGGACAATAGAGGCTGAGATGGTTGGATGGCATCACTGACTCAATGGACATGAGTTTGAGCAAACTCTGGGAGATAGTGAAGGACAGGAAAGCCTGGTATGCTGCAGTCCATGAGATCACAAAGACTCCAACACAACTGAGTGACTGAACAACACAGCAAAGGGTGGTTAGGTACATTTACTCATATTGTCAGGGGTAAATAAACTGAAGCTGGGGCAAATAAATCGTCACAACAATGAATGAACATTTATCATGATGGCTCTGGGGACTGTGGATTTTACTGATGGTCACCCAGCAAATCAGGAGCAAAGTTATGTGACGATTCTAACCCAGACTTTCCCCAGCATTTGTCTGATTTGAGGCAGTAATTCTCCCGATGGTCTTGAGACCCGATATTACCTGTGCAGGCAGGTTGACAAGTTAAGGGAGTTAACAAATTAAGGAGTTGAGGTTAACATGTTAAGGATGCTCAAAGTCAAGGTTGCAAGGCAGTTCCCAGAAAGAAGAGTCAACACTAAAAACCACTCTGAAGTTTTAGAAGATACAGATTGGCAAAGTTATTAGAGATTCAGAGTGATTAAAAAATCTAGACATACCACCTTATACCTTATATATGATGGCAGCACAGGGCTTCCCAGGTGGTTCAGTGGGTAAAGAATCTGCCTGCAGTGCAGGAGATGTGGGTTTGATCCATGGGTCGGGAAGATTCCCTGGAGGAGGGCCTGGCAATCCTCTCTAGTATTCCTGCCTAGAGAACACCATGGACAGAGGAGCCTGGTGGGCTACAGTGCATTGGGTTGCAAGGAGCTGGGCATGACTGAGCATGCATGCACACATACATGATGGAAGCAAAGACTTAACTAAAGTTTCAAATTTAAGACAGTGAACTTTTTTGTTGTTGTTAATTCCTCTCTTCCTCAAAGGCTACTGAACCCTGAGTGAGATGACTAATTTAGCTTTAAGTGCAGATCTCCCATTGCTAGCAATGCTGGCTTCAGTTAAACGGAAACCTGGCTTCATTCACATCCCGTGAGGCTGAAATTGGTACAAAGAAAAACAGACTGATAGAAAAGAACAAGTTACCCAGTGAAGAGAAAAAGCACTTAAAGAAGAGTTGAAATCAAACTTCAAAATGGATAGCGAGCGACCATTATCTTTAACAACTTCTCTGATTATCCAAGCACTTCTTCATAAAAAATGAAAATAAATGCAATACGGTGACACTGACTAGTGAAACAAACACGACCTCTGTGATGGTTTAAAAATACTGAAACCATGTAGACGGAGGGCTGACAACCTAGCAAAATGGGGCCTCCATTATTCAGAAAGGTCAGAGAAACTAGTTTTGCATTTTTCAGAAGAGAGGAGATTAAGCGACCTCATTAAAAAAAAAAAAACCAATTCTGAGGGGATTACAGAGGATCAAGCACTGTATATAAAATTGTTAACTGAATAAATCAGACTCAGAGAAAGAAAATAATATCCAGAGGCCCCCAGTGGATGTGTTATCTCAAAGGAAGAAACAGACATCTAAAAAACCAGCCTGGTTTTCAGGATATGGGTGATTCTCAGTGAGTTGTGAAGGAGGCTTTCCCGGGTTCTCTTAGGAATTGCCAGGCTCTCGGTCACATGAAATTACTTAAGAGTCAACTGAGACTTCAGGGCAAGAAGAAACTTAAGGTCTCCTTTTCTGCACATTCCATGGGACACTTTTTAGCCTGTCTGGATTTTTACTGCCAACCAAGGGGAATCTCCTCCCCTCAACTCCGCACCTGGTACATCCTGATGGTCCACCTCCACCCTACACAACAGATCACCAAGCATCTCTGTCCACACCATCAGTGTGCTGCAAACTGCAGGGGAGAGGTTGTTCTTGGGACCAGCATGCTATAGGTTCATGATTTAAAAACACAAGCATCCTGACCAATTCCTCAACAAAGAAATACTCATCAGGGACTCTCTCGGCAGTCCAGTGGTTGGAATATCATGTTTCCACTGCAGGAGGCACAGGTTGGGAACTAAGACCAGGAATGCTGCATGGCCAAAACAAAACAAAACAACCAAAAAACAATCACTGAAAGTGAAAATCAGGGCAGGGTTATAACTGTGTCATTCATCAGGCTCTCTGTCTATCAGATCTAGTCCCTTAAATCTATTTCTCACTTCCACTGTATAGTCATAACAGATTTGATTTAGGTCATACCTGAATGGTCTAGTGGTTTTCCCTACTTTCTTCAGTTTAAGTCTGAATTTGGCAATAAGGAGTTCATGATCTGAGCCACAGTCAGCTCCCGGTCTTGTTTTTGCTGACCGTATAGAGCTTTTCCATCTTTGGCTGCAAAGAATATAATCAATCGGATTTCAGTGTTGACCATCTGGTGATGTCCATGTGTAGAGTCTTCTCTTGTGTTGTTGGAAGACGGTGTTTGCTATGACCAGTGCGTTCTCTTGGCAAAACTCTATTAGCCTTTGCCCTGCTTCATGGAGGTTCGTGACACTGTACAGGAGACAGGGATCAAGGACATCCCCATGGAAAAGAAATGCAAAATGGAAAATGGTTGTCTGAGGAGGCCTTACAAATAGCTGTGAAAAGAAGAGAAGTGAAAAGCAAAGAAGAAAAGGAAAGATATTCCCATTTGAATGCAGAGTTCCAAAGAATAGCCAGGAGAGATAAGAAAGCCTTCCTCAGCGATCAGTGCAAAGAAATAGAGGAAAACAACAGAATGGGAAAGACTAGAGATCTCTTCAAGAAAATTTGAGATACCAAGGGAATATTTCATGCAAAGATGGCTTTGATAAAGGACAGAAATGGTATGGACCTAATAGAAGCAGAAGATATCAAGAAGAGGTGGCAAGAATACACAGAAGAACTGTACAGAAAAGATCTTCACGACCCAGATAATCATGATACTGTGATCACTCACCTAGAGCCAGACATCCTGGAATGTGAAGTCAAGTGGGCCTTAGAAAGCATCACTACGAACGAAGCTAGTAGATATGATGGAATTCCAGTTGAGCTATTTCAAATCCTGAAAGATGACGCTGTCAAAGTGCTGCACTCAATATGCCAGCAAATTTGGAAAACTCAGCAGTAGCCACAGGACTGGAAAAGGTCAGTTTTCATCCCAATCCCTAAGAAAGGCAATCCCAAAGAATGCTCAAGCTACCTCACAATTGCACTCATCTCACACGTAGTAAAGCACTGCTCAAAATTCTCCAAGCCAGGCTTCAGCAATACGTGAACTGTGAACTTCCAGATGTTCAAGCTGGTTTTAGAAAAGGCAGAGGAACCAGAGATCAAATTGCCAACATCCTCTGGATCATCAAAAAAGCAAGAGAGTTCCAGAAAAACATCTATTTCTGATTTAATGACTACACCAAAGCCTTTAACTGTGTGGATCACAATAAACTGTGGAAAATTCTGAAAGAGATGGGAATACCAGACCACCTGACCTGTGTCTTGAGAAACCTGTATGCAGGTCAGGAAGCAACAGTTAGAACTGGACATGGAACAACAGACTGGTTCCAAATAGGAAAAGGAGTACGTCAAGGCTGTATATTGTCATCCTGCTTATTTAACTTCTATGCAGAGTACATCATGAGAAATGCTGGGCTGGAAGAAGCACAAGCTGGAATCAAGATTGCCGGGAGAAATATCAATAACCTCAGATATGCAGATGACACCACCCTCGGCACCATGGCAGAAAGTGAAGGTGAACTAAAAAGCCTCTTGAGGAAAGTGAAAGAGGAGAGTGAAAAAGTTGGTTTAAAGCTTAACATTCAGAAAACTAAGATCATGGCATCTGGTCCCATCACTTCATGGGAAATAGACGGGGAGACAGGGGAAATAGTGTCAGACTTCATTTTTTTGGGTTCCAAAATCACTGCAGATGGTGACTGCAGCCATGAAATTAAAAGACGCTTACTCCTTGGAAGGAAAGTGATGACCAACCTAGATAGCATATTGAAAAGCAGAGACATTACTTTGCCAACAAAGGTCTGTCTGGTCAAGGCTATGGTTTTTCCAGTGGTCATGTATGGATGTGAGAGTTGGACTGGAAAGAAAGCTGAGCTCTGAAATTGATGCTTTTGAACTGTGGTGTTGTAGAAGACTCTTGAGAGTCCCTTGGACTGCAAGGAGATCCAACCAGTCCATCCTGAAGGAGATAAGTCCTGGGTGTTCATTGGAAGGACTGATGCTGAAGCTGAAACTCCAGTACTTTGGCCACCTCATGCGAAGAGTTGACTCATTGGAAAAAGCCCTGATGCTGGGAGGGATTGGGGACACGAGAAGGGGACGACAGAGGATGAGATGGTTGGATGGCATCACCAACTCGTTGGACCTGAGTTTGAGTAAATTCCAGGAGTTGGTGATGGACAGGGAGGCCTGGTGTGCTGCGATTCATGGAGTCGCAAAGAGTTGGACACGACTGAGTGACTGAACTGAACTGAACTATAACTGTGTAAGTTCCATCATCAAACACGCTGCTGACAAGAGAAAACTTCTGTTATGATTGGGTGTTTTGTAACACATCTGATGACAGGAAGGATTTTCCATAGATAAGCTTTGGTTTCCATACATTTCAAACCTTATTTCTGTACTCCACTACTTATTTTCCTGGGCTTCTCAGGTGGGTCAGTAGTAAAGAATCCTCCTTCCAATGCAGGAGACTAGGCCTCAATCCTTGGGTTAGGAAGATCCCCTGCAGAAGGAAATGGCTACCCACCCCAGTATTCTTTGTCTGGGAAATCCCATGGACAGAGAAGCCTGGCGGTCTACATTCCATGGGGTTACAAAGAGTCAGATACAACTGAGCAACTAAACAACAACAGCAACAACCTATTTTCCTGTAGTTCGGGGCTCCACAGGACAAATTTGTTTCTTCCTTTAACCTTTGACTCTGTTCCTCTGATGTCCCTAGGCGAGTCAGTGGGTGGGAGGAATATTCCCGATGACTAGCACTAAGAATCACAGATGGCGATGACGTCATGTCTCAGAAGAATATCCAATTAAATGGAAACTAGGCTCAAATTCTCTTTAGCTGAATCCTCAAAGTGCCCACAGCCACTCAAGTGCAACGGAAAAGAGTGATGGAGAAGTTGGCAGTGGAAAGAGACCGAGGTCCTAACTGATCTGCAACATGTGACCATATACATCCATGGTCCCCTTGTAAGATCCGAGGAGGGGCCCATGCAAGTGAGGGGCCCTGATGCTTGAGCTTCACCAGCTTCACAGCAAGGATGTCAGTGGCCCCATCAGAGACCCCTTTCTTAACATGACGCTGATAGACGTGAAGCCTGGTCTCAGAGCAATCACTTGGTGGTGTAATGTGGTCCTTATAACCACTTGTTAAGGGAGAAATCATAGAGTTTAAAATATAAAAAGATAGTTTTAGAATTTCCATATTTCATGCCATTATGAATGTGATTCTCAATTTGGGAGAGCTGACAAAAGCCACAGAGAATATTGATCTTGTCATCTCAGTGAAGTATATATCAGCGAGGTCATTTTGTTTTCAAATTTGTCACCTAAATGTTTTAATTTAACAATTAAAACACTATGCTTTCACCGTTATTCTGAGATGAGAATTAGAATAACAAGCCTAAGCCATGCCCATACATGGTACAGTTCCACTCTTTCTTTTACCCCCATACTGCTTAATAGATAACTCCCCAGCTGTGTATATTTCAGTTTCAATTTCTCATCTCCAGCACCCCTAAGCCCAGAGCACTGTGGTATTTATGAGAGGTGTGCTGAGCACTCTACATCTAAGTTTTGTCTGAACAAACAAAGCATGTCTTTGTGATCATTAAGGATCTTGTTTCCCAATGTGCTAAAGAATTAGAATAAAAACAAATAGCCAGTCTTTTGTAGCTTAAAGGAATTAGGATTTCCCCTAGGCCAAATTTCCATTTGAATTGCCTGAAAGTACATGAAAATCAATGTAGCTCAATAAACAGCTCTGTGTTTGAGACATAACTAGAAGAAAAATATCACATCAGACTCTACCTGTCTTTCATCACTGTGATTTTAAAAAGCAACACCTCCCTAACTCCCATCCCAAACATATTAACTTTTTCTTAAGCCACATCCAGTTTGAGACTAGGTCACACTTTATAACAATGAAATGGAAATTATATTAACTCATTAGAGCAAATTTGCTGGATAGCCATTTGTTTTATCTTTTTAAAACAATTTTAGCACTCAAAATGTTGTCTGTGTTATACTTTGACTCATTTATACTTAACAATGAAATAAAAAACTCTAATTTGGTAAACATTGCTAGGCACTTTAATAAGTGATTTACATTCTGGTATTTCATATGATCCAATGACCCTATGAGATAAATAAAATTTATGGTGACAACATACGCAGAGAAGTTAAATGATTTGCCTAAAGTCACAGAGCAAGCAAACGATTTAGCAAAGATTCAAATTCCAAAAGCTCTAAAACATCAGACACTCTGCTTCAAAATCTCATATAATAGGACCATTAGAGCCACTTCACATTTGCAAAAAAAAAAAAAAAAACACTAATGGAGGCTAAGAACAGTTAAGTCAGTGAATAAATCACAGGATTGGTTGGGAAACATCTTTTTTAAAATTTCAAAGCCCATGCCTTTTCTTATTATGTTACACTGACTTTCATTAAGAAATAGTTTTCAATTTTCACAGATGAGCTGATCAATAATTGCTTAATGGATAAAAATGCATAAATTAACAAATGAAATGTAACTGAGGCACACAAATGCCACAAGAAAAATGAAAATGGAAGTTAAATGAAATTGAGAATAAAAAGGGAACCCTGTGCTTAAAACTAGCAATTTTTCAAATTAAGCAGAAATTATCAATACATTTTCGAATATCAAGAGCCCCCAAGGGGTCCATCACAATGGGATACTGTTCAATAGACTACAAAGAAATTAAAAAACTCTTCTCTCCTAGAAACACTCCTCTATCTAACAAAGATGAAAACCAAAATGTCCAAAGTTTCGCACTTAAATAATTATGATATTGTTAATGCTTATTGGAGTGGAGATTCAGAAGTTTGCTTGGAATCTTGTTCCAGGATTTAAATAAGTTTCCAACCTTCATTAAGTCTAATCACTTTTTAGGCAATTTAAGCCCATTTTCTCCATTTGTGTCTGTGGGGAAATCAGTGTCCAGTAGGGGATTTGCCATGAACAGACAGAGATCTGAGCCTTCCTCACCTTCGTAACAACCCTCTGATAACTATCAGTTGCATCATTCAATCTCCCTCCTCCCCATCCTTCAGGTCACAGCCTCATCTACAGCCTCCAGTGCTCTCAGATATAAATGGATGGCTCTAGGAGCAAATTCCTTCCAGCCATTGCTGAAAAGAATATTTCTTGGGGGAAAGTACAGGTTAATAATACTTAAAATTTGGTACTTAGGATGCATCATTGGCCAAGATAGTTAGCTAGTGTGACACTTTTATGGATTCTGTCTCCAAACATCTATTCAAGTAGAGGCTGTCATGGTATTTGTGCGCTTCTCTGTCCCATTCACTCCAGCCATAGGGCAATTGGGTGACTAGCCTCTCTTTCCTAAGCAAGAAGAAAAGAGAGCGCCAAACCGAGTTGCCTCTGCATGGTTACAGATTCTGGTTCCAATTAAATACATTACAGATAGTGAACCTACTGAGTTAGGCCAAGCATCTTCCGGTTCACAGATATGACTTTGATACATCTCAATTCTCACACTACAGAACTGTTTAAGTTTTGTCATATAGTTATAATAATATTCTGTCAACTATTACTTATAAACCATGTAGTTATATTTAATATTTTAAAATTAATTTCTGTATCCTCTAAATAGTTATCTTTCCAATCTTATGAAAAACAAAGGCAGAAACACAAGTATGATAATCTTTTGACCAATTATGGAATGTTTGCTTACAAAGGAAGACATTTATGGTAGTTGAGCATCTCCACCAGTGCTATTAGCAGTGAACTGTGCCAGTAATCATTGCTGGCACTTCTTCGATGTGATTCAGTCATATAACTCTTTATTTATGAAAGGGTCCAATGATCTTAAGTGGTTTTGAGGGGAGGAAGGGAGATATATTCATTTTAATGATAGTGTTTCTAAAAGTAGATTTCTCTTTGTTTCATTTTTTTTTTTTTAATCTGGATACATCACTAATCAAAGTCTAACCCAAGAAAGGAGAAGGACTTGGGACAACAGACCTGAGGATGAATTTGCTGAATACATGATTCATAATGAGAGCAAAGTGTGAACACACTAATAAAAATATCAGAATGCAATCAATCCCTTCAGGTAGTTGGGTGTTCTGTGAATACTCTAAATTCAGAACCTATTTTACTGTCAAAATGCCTATGGTTTTACGGAAGCATGAAGAGTTTATGAAGACAGTAAGATGACTAATGAAGAATATTCTTTGCTTTCTATTGGGAACTTTTGTTTGCTTCTAACTGTTTAATTTCTCCTCCATCTCTCTTTCAATTAACCTCCCTGTTTGTATTCAATGAGATGGCACATAATATGGAGAAAGGAAAAAAAATCTCGCTAATTTATGAGTCTTCTTTCATAAAGTGAAAGCTCTTTTCAGCCAGACGTCTAAGTGTTGAAATCAAGAGGAAATGAACAGAACAGTAACTCTTCTGAATGAGAAAACATACTGTAGTTTCCTGGGCTGTTTAATCAGTGGCTCACAAAGGCCTCCTTTTAAAGGACCCCTGAGACTTCACTTTGGACATATATACAAGGTAGGAAGTAGATAGGGAAAAGCAATTGGATCTTTGTATGCAAAAATTTGGAATAACTACTTCTGAGAGTATAAAAGAGTAAAACAATGATTTAAAGGTTCTCTGCATCTTTTAAAAGGTTCATTTCGAAGATTTATTTTTAAATGAAGCAGGTCCTTTCCTTCTATACTGTCACTCATATGGAGTATAAAAGCAACAAAATAAAATGAAACAATAGAAAGTGGAATTGTTAACCACTGCAAGACATGTTAAATTATAAAAAACAGACCTGCTACTAACAAAAATCCCCTTTCTTCCCAGACACCAGGAAAGTTGTTCAAGAACAGGTCCTTTGTGGGAAACTAACCATGTAACATTACCAAGGTCAGTAAGGATACTCAGAGAATGATTTGTTTGGTGGCTGTTGGTTGACAAGTTAAAACTGCCCATGGATAACTTTACAGTACACTTCCTCATAGTCCAAGCTATATATACATGTGTTGGTTGTACTTCCCAGGATACAAATAGTCCAGTATATAACATTTTCCTTCTAGCTAGATTCAATTCACTTATGATGGGGGTGGTGGGGTCAAAAAATACAATGGAGTAGGATTAGAAGCACACTCTTCCTGCCCTGCTTCTAGCGTGCACCCATTCTGGAACTGGGGCATGGAGCTGCCTGATCATAGGGATACTACACTGTCCCTTGTACATCCTCAGAAAAGTCGCAAATCATGGTTGTCAACTATTTTCTGCCTTGCTGTAGCTCATAAGTGGGGCTCAAGTGAACAACACGCAGCCCCTTCCCTGTGGAGCCTCCCTTAAAGAGTAGAGGAGGGCAGAGCCTCATGTGGGAATGATGTTAGGGGTGAGCTCTCTGCAAGTGTCCTGCATGTGCATGTTGTAGCCAGTAAGACTACAGGCTCCCCAGTTGTTGGCAGTAGCTCACCTTTAACAGGTGACCCTGTAAGCACGTTCAAAGATAAGAGTTACCATAAAGGTCTGATCTTCAGAGAAACATCATTTCTCAAATTACAAATTTTTTGTAGGATCATGCCATTTATAATGAATATTGTACACTTTCACTGAAGTGAGGTAGAAATGTATTACTTAACTTCTGTTGCATTTTCTTTAAATAAATGTTTTACTTTCAGTGACTAAAATAGTAAAGGCAAAGGCACTGAACACCCTGAAAATATAGCACTAGTATATGTATTCTGGATACTTTTGTATCCAGGCTAAATAGAACTTACATAGTAACATTTTGATCTTAAACACCTATTTGATTGTCTTATTTAACCAACACGTGTGCCAGAATCTCATCATATTTTAAGAAGTGTGAAGCATATAAATCTAAGAAGAGCTAGAATTGTGTATTTTACTCTTCCTTCTCACAGTACTACAAAATAAAATCATAAGAACTCAGACTTCTTTTTTCGAGACTCAAATAGACGGACAAGGGCTAAGATGTGTGATTCTGGAATCTATAGGAGTTGAAAAGGCTATATACTGGGAATCTTTTTTTCAAGTAAAAAATACTGCTGTTCCATGGTGGCAATATGTAACACACAAAAGGAATATTCAATGAGAGTTGGTTTATAAGAAATGAAGTCCTCCTTATGTGAGTCAATTTTGGTGGCCATCCCCCAAAACAATGAAGAAAAATATCCTTATACTTCATACTTGATACAGCGGTTTTAAAAAGAACTGGATTATAACAAATTCTCATCTCTGTATAGCAGAAACTCACACAACCCTGTAAAGCAATTATATTCCAATAAGAATTTTAAAAAATTAGAAAAATAAAAAGAACTGGATTGCAATTGGACAATGAGGACCTTATTTTAAAATGAAGTGATTCCTTTGGAAGAAAGAGGACAAACTATCAATAATTAGAAGAGTGTTTCCAAGGTGAAACGCAGCACCTTGCGAGCTCTGTTAGGGTACTCGGGGCCCGGGGCGGGCCAGGGCCGGGGGTGGGGCGGGGCCAGGGCAGGGGGCGGGGCCAGGGCAGGGGGCGGGCCTACCGATGGTGCAGTGTTCTCCGTTCCAGCCCTGGCTGCATTCACACTTGCCATCCTTGCAGGTCCCATGCTCGGCACAGCGCGGGTGGCAGGCTCTCTGATTGCACGCTGGGCCCGTCCAGCCTTCTTCACAGCGACAGGAGCCCCCCATGCAAACACCGTGTGAGCCACAGTCCACAGAACAGATTTCTAGATGTAAAACAGAGGAAGCAGGTCAAGAGAGCAGAGTAGACAGACGGGAGTGAGAAGAGGAGTTAATAAGCAGTGCTTCGTCTTCAGCGCTAACCTGTGACAGTGAAAAGCAAAATCCTTGTACATAAGCACCAAAGTATTTACCTACTAGGTCAATTTACCCACTAAGTAAATTTCAGTATCGGCGGCTAAGAACGATAAACATAGTTTTGCTTTTTTTAATTTTACATGCTGCCGTATCGGGCATAAAATGCACATGATAATTATGCTATAAACAATTTCCTATATTTATATATGCGTGTACACACGCACTGCTAACAAAACAGAACATATGATTCATAATGAGAAGAAAATATGTGCACACACACTTATATGTTTCTCGGAGTATGTTTTTGACAGCCAGGAACACATGAACATATACATCAAATTGATATAAAATTTATGGAATATTTTTATGTCTATGTATGTCAGGTATTTAACAGGAGTTGGGTTTCACCTGGGTAGCAAAAATTGAAAAGGAGTTATTTTTAATCTTATGGTTTACATTTTTAAAATATTCAGAAACTTTCATTAGAAAGAATCTGTTATTAAAAAAAGTAAAAAAAAAAAGAATCTATTATAGTATGCATATTAACTTGGGTCTGACACACAAACACACTGGTTAAATAAAGCAAATTGTTGTTTTTTTTCCTCAACAGTATATTTGTACTGCTGACAGAAGTTGCTGAGCAAAACAATAATAGAAAACCAGTTTAACAATATGTATAACCATGAACTCTAACATTTGAAAAGTAAGGTTTTCCAATTACTAGAATTACTGAAAAGGGCAGGAGTCACCAAAGGACTTTAAAAATGGGAACAAGAAGTTAGGTCATTAGAACAGAATTCAGGCATCTGACATGTTTTTTCTTAAAAAAAAGTTTTTGTTTTTTTTTTTTTGACGAGATCCAGTTAAGAGAGACAGACAGAACTCTGAGGGCATTTTATTTTTTGCTTTTTACATATAAAGTTAAATAAAATGAACTATTTTTTTTTCTTAAGATTGGAAGACTATTTTGTTTAGTTTTGGTTTTCTTTCAACAATAAACATAATGAACAATAAAAGAGATCATTTCTAACAAACAGGAAATGGACTAGCTGAATTTTAAAATAAAAAATAGCCAGTCCCTGTTTAGGTAGTCACCTGCATGATCCCACAGTTCCCCAGTCATTGGCCAAATAATATTTCTCAGACAGTGGACTTCACAGGGCTGCAGAATTTTTAACAACTTGATCCAGGCTCTGTGACAGTGGGAAGCATTTCTTATAAACAACAGTCAGGGCTATGAGCTGGAGGAGAGTGGTACGTGGTTTTTCACGCCACATTTTCTAACTCCTTTGAATTAAATTTTTGATTAAAGGAGCCAAGATGTTTTGATTAACTTCAGAGGAACAGAACTGTCACCTGAGCTTCAGAAGAGCGAGGTTTCTTTCTGAGGTTCCCTTTTTTATTCAATCTAATCAATTTTTCATTAGGGTGAAGGTGTTTATCAGCGTTTAGCACACTTGCTTTGAGCAAGGTGCGTCAATCTTTGTAATGAACTTATTAATTAGAGTTAATTTAATTGAAGTGGAATTGAAGGGCTAATTAATGGACAAACTGCTGCTGAAGAGAGAGGAGAGCTCTGTTGCTTTCAAATCTATAAACTTTCTGATGGAAATAATTCCTTTCTTCTCTTTTAGCAGCTTAACCAAATGTTTCTTCAGGTGTAAAACCTACTCTCTTATTGAATTTAGATCTCTGAAGGTCATTTCCACAACAACAATAGAGGCAGCTGGTAGTGCTCTGCTTTAGAATTCAATAGGTTAGAAATTAGAAATGCTACTGGCTTTTAGGTCAGGAATGTAGATTAACAAAGGTGTCTTCCTAAACTTTCAATGAGATCTGTGCAATATGCAGACTAATTGGAGGCATATGAATCCAGATGTTTCCACAGGATAGCCCTCTGTGTACTTGAGATCTTTACTAACAACTCTAAGTGAGTTTTCTGTCTTTCGGCAGCTAATAGTAAAGTTTAATAAAGTTTTGCTATGTGCTTAACTACTTTCTCCCAAAGAAGTATACTGTGCTTATTAGTCAACTCTCTATACTGAGAATTTAATAAGTGTGCATTTTGCATTAAGGATTTAAAGATGAATAGGATAAAGACCTTCACTGATTATGTCTAAACAGTCAGATATACAAGTAAAATTAGATTTTCAGCTAGCAAAACAGTAACAGCAGTATGAAAAAAATCAGTCTAAATATGTAAAATAATGACATGTAATTTTGGCAGCCAGTTTAATTTTTTAACTAACACTGATATCCTTTTTTTGGCTATTCATAACAATACCATTTTTACCATTTTATGAAGATCAAATTACTTTTTGAGCTATTTAATATCAATTACAAACCATCCTTTATAAAACAATCCTGGTAATGTACTAAATAACTTTACATGAAACAAAAAAGGGGCCATTGTTTTGTTTCTTTCAGACTTGGAAAACTGTGGGAAACAAATTAAAATGACAATATTTCAAACAGGTATTATTTTATAACTACTATTATTATGCCTATTTCACTAATGGAGGCAGAGAGGCCTGAATCAAATAGCATTATACTAGCAATTGTATCTATAAACTTTAATTGGATTTTTACATTTTTAGTATAGAAGCTGAAAATGTAAATAAAAACCCCAAAGAAAGAGCTAAATGCCTATATTGTTCTTGTAATTATATATTTTTAAAGTGGAGGACAAAATGAGCTAACGTGTTATTGAAAATAATGCCATGCATCCATGCTTGATAAACCTTGGCTGGTGATGATTTTTTAAAACTCATTACTGAGACATTCAAGGTCCTCTGTAATTCAGCCCCCAATTTAGGTTTTTTCACTCTTATTTATCCTATACACCTTGCCTGCTCTGACAGTCATGAATCTTCTAACCAAAGTCTCTGGTTCACCTCTGAATCAACTCGTGTGTCTATGAAGCAGTGATGGGCATATTATAGAGACCGTCTCCCTTCACACTCTATGGCCCACAAGATGAGGGAAGCAGAGGATAAGGAGGCCAGGAAGAAAGATTGAAGGAAGGAAAGGAGAAGAGAAGGGAAAGGGGAAGAAAAAGAAGGAGAAAGAAAGAGCGAGCAAGAAGGAAAACTCCTAAGTTGCTTCTTTAACTAGGATATCTACTTATGGGTTCAACAGAAGTTTTCCATCAATACCACAAATTAACCTATATAAGACTTTCTCTAGTTTGGGCTTCCGAGATTCAATTTGTAACAGGTGAAGAGTGGTCGGTTAATCTTTTATGCCAATATTGACTCCTAGGGCAGCAGACATATTACCCAAATTCCTCAAAAAGGCCAGGAAAGGGTGAGTTCAGAGCTCATGGTCTTAAGTACTTTCTAATACTATTCCCCTAGTCAAAAAATATTCTTTCAACCTCCACACTAACTGCAATCTTGAAAAAAAGGAAAGAAATATTAAAAATCTTGTAAACTTTCAACATGCATCAAGGCAGGATCTAAATATTGACTTAATTTAGTGCATTAGTCCATGTAACACTCAATAGAATATTAAACTGGAGCATATTGGTTTCTAAGTATTTCATATGTGTTTATCTTATCTTCCCAATGAAACTATAATCTCCATTCCAGTATTCTTGCCTGGAAAATTCCCTGGACGGAGAAGCTTGGTGGGCTACGGTCCACAGGGTTGCAGAGAGTCAGCCACGACTGAGGGATTGAGCACACAGATTAGAATAGCATCTTTCCATACTGTGTGACCAGCGAATGGTCACAGAATTCATTCATGGGTTGCAAATGGCAATAAAAAAGTAGAACAGACTTGAGAGAAAGTATCACTATACATCACTTTGTAAAGCTGTCATTTCAGTGATGTGAGTAAATGCACACAAAATATGAGCTCAGAATGTCAAAGGTCATGTCAAGGTCATGGTCAAAACCTTGAAAGCCACTATTCTAGAGGGCAGGAACGATTGATTCCTCTTTTATCCCTTTGGGGCCTGTCACAAAGCCATACTCAAGAGTTGGTGCGTAAAAACATGACTGACTGAATAAAACTACTACTTGCCATTTCTATTATCATCATACAATGACAATTAAAAACTCAGTGTTGAACTATTACATACACCATAATATCTATGTGTATACTCTTTATTGTGATATTAAAATTCTTCTGTTGTCACATAATTTTTTAATTGAGGCTTCTCTGTTTATGAGATAATGTGTGCTAATCTCCAAGTTGTACATAGGCCTTCAGAGTTAAGCAGAAAGAGAGCTTTACTGAACTGAAATATTTTTTCTTTACAATAAGACTAAAGGAGAAAAAAATTTTTTAATACTAAAGGAGAAATTTTAATGACAAATGATGAAGCCTGTTTCTTTCCATATTAAAAGAGAACAAATCTCACTACTTTTAATATTTCTTTCTATAAATGGTCACTTTAATAAAATCTATATTAAGTGTAATAAAAGTGTTTTAAAAATTATTGGGTTGGTCAGAAAGTTCCTTTGGGTTTTTCTGTAAGACACTATGGAAAAATCCAAATGAACTTTTCAGCCAACCTAATAAACTACGGTAACCTTTGTGTGTACGTGTGCTCAGTCATGTCTGTCTCTTTGCAACTCCATGGACTGTAGCCCAGCAGGCTCCTCTGTTCCTGGGAATTTTCAGGCAAGCATACTGGAGTGGGTTGCCATTTCCTCCTCCAGGGAATCTTCCCAACTAAGGGATTGAACTCTTGTCTCTTGGGTCCCCTGCATCGGCAGGCGGATTCTCTAACACTGCGTCACCTGCGAAGCCCATGGTAAACTTTAGCTCAACAATACTAAGTACTCAGATGTATGATCCTCACCGTTGGAGCAGTCTGGGCCAGTCCAATTAGGGTCACAAGCACAGGAGCCGCTTTCCTGAAGATACGTCCCATGGCCAGAGCACTGGTCAGGACACATGGTCTTGAGTATTTCACAGTTGTTACCACCCCATCCAGGATTGCAGTGACATTCCCCATGGATACACACACCGTGGTTAGAACAGCCAGGGTCTAGACAGTCAGCTAGTGAGAAGAAAAGAGAACCAGCTTACCATTAAATCTAGAAGATATACACAGTACACACAGAACGAAGAATTAAATCCCCATTGACCTGAACATTTTGGCAACTCAGATATTTACCTACCATTTGTAAGAACCTGTTTCTGAAAAATGCAGAGAATTTATGCAGTAAAGCATTAAGAGACATGCCATTTAGGTAATGGAGACTCTTATAAGGATTCATAATTCTCACTTCTGCTCTTGAGATGACTGCTTTCCATTCTGCCCAGTCAGAGAATAATAAGTATTGGCTTCGCTATGACAAAATCTGAATCAGCTGGCCTATCCATAACCACTGAACACTGACAGCTGTGTGGGACCCTCACATGTTTGAGAAATAAATGAGTTGCACACCCTCTATCCTTCTTAATTCACGTTAATGTGCTTTAGATGACGAGATTTAATTTAGCAATTTGACTCAATAAAACTTTACACTTGTAGGGTCAATGGCCTGAAAATTTAATTCCAGAGACTTAATTGCATTACTTTGTGTGTGCAGATCAATAAAATCAATTTGATTGAAGAATGGAAATGGTGCTTTTCTGCTTTTTGAAAAAACTAGCTCAAATGCATTTTACAGTATAGTATCCTAACTATCATCATTATATATAGTTATGGAGCAAACCCATGATGTATCTTTTTCCATCAGTCTATTATATTCAATATTCATCTTTCTAGAGATACCAAATGCCAACAGATTTAGAGACTGGCATCAAGGTGAAAAATGGCAAAAAATAAACAAACAGTCCACTGTTGGGTCCAAGACACAAGTTTTTGCTTATTTTCTCAGAGTGAAAAAAAAAATTATTCACACAATTGAGAAAGAGCAAAGGGACTCCTTGGTATTTTTTCTTTTTATTAGGTAAGATGTTCATGAAGTAACACCTCCATGAATATGGAAATCAAAATTACCTTCAGAAGGAGGCATATAAAAAGATTCATTGCCAAACTAAAGGTTACACATATCACCTGTTTTTTTTCTTTATGAATATCTAAGAACAGACTTCCGCAGATATTGACATGTTTACCTTCTTCGCAGTTTTCTCCTTTGTATCCGGAGTTGCAAGCACAAGAGCCCATGATACAAATCCCACGACCCCCGCACTGCGGGTCGATACACTGCGTCGTGGGCACATCGCATTCTGTGCCCTTCCAGCCGCTGAAACAGAGGCAGCGGCCCTTGGAGTACTGGCCGTTGCCGCTACACAGCACCGGACAGGCTGCTATGAAATAAAACACGACAGGGGCTTATCAGCCATGCTTCCCACCGAGATTCGCTCAAAGCAGCAGCACGTCGTCAGAACAAGCGCTATATGCCATTTCTGCGCCCCCAGCCCTCCACCTCCCTTCCTGTCTTGGGAGTTTGCTGAATGACTAGAGTTTCTACACAGCTTATTTATCTTGGCTGAAGAAAAGAATCTAAGTCGCATACCTCTTGAACAATCCGGACCCAGAAATCCTGGAAAACAATGGCAGGTTCCAGAAACACACTCTCCATTTCCATGGCAATTTCTGGGGCACTCCACCACAGACTCTGAAGAAGAGAAAAAGAAGCGATCCTTGCTGAGCACCCTGCCTCCTCTGCGAGGTAAACCGTGTCACTTTGATCATTTTAGCTACATCTTGAAGGACGTATGGCTGGCTGGCTCCATAACCCCAGAAAGGACTCATTTATACCAGGTCGTGTACGAGCTAAGTGGCTTCAGGCTCTGTGCGACCCCATGGACCGCGGCCTGCCAGGCTCCTCTGTCCGTGGCATTCTCCAGGCAAGAGTGCTGGAGCGGGCTGCAGTGGGGAAACAGCACGTAGCCAAGATGGCAAAAGTCAAGCTCTCACGCCCGCTCGCCCCACATCCTGTAAAGGGTGACTCTGTATGGCTATGAACAGCTGAGATCACTTACAGCACTGAGCATGCGTATCACAGTGTACCTGCCTGGCCACGGGCCACGTGGGTTCTGTAAATGTATACAAGCTCCACCTGAGAAACCCCTTTCGCTGCTGCGCCAGTCTGGAGAGAATAAACATGTCCCCAGTTCCTAGGGCTCCTCGAATTTCCTTCCAGCTTGCCCGCTCGTGCCTTACCTACCCTGGGTTCAGCGAACAGTGTGGGAAGTGAGACAGTTGCCATTTCCTACTCCAGGGGATATTCCTGACCCAGGGATTGAACCTGAGTCTCCTCCACTGGCAGGCACATTCTTGACAACTAAGCCACCTGCATCTCTGATGTCTCCTTCAGGGGCAGGCAAGTTATCACCAGCGCCACCTGGGAAGCCCCTAATACCAGATTATTCGAATAGTAAAGCAAAACACTGCTAATTTCAAACACAGGTATTTTTAACTGTTTTTGTGATGCACTGTCCCCTCCAAGCTACTTCCGAATAACACTCCTTCCGTGCTTCATGGTTTGTCATATATTCATAAACAAACAATTTAAAAAATACTTCTCATAATTACTTCAGGCCTTAACATCCTAGGACTCACTCAGAACTGGTGAAGGTAATTTAGTTTCTATTTAACACAGTGTTGAGGCTGGGCGCCTGGAAGTGATACTTGGAAGATGGTCCTTACCTATCACAATGGTGTTGAAGGACACCTGCTCTGCATTTTTCCCATCGTTATAAAAAGCCAGATGCCAGATTCCAGAGTCCAAGTACTGGATAAAGCCGGCCTCATGGAGACTGACGGACCTCGCCTGCCGCCCAGCCCTTTCGGACTCTAGCAGGTTCCGCTGCTCTCTTGCGATCAACCTGCTGCCATCTAGGAGCTCCACAAAGTCATACTGAGGACGAGGACAAGGAAAACTGGTTAGCAGACAGAAATACTACAACGGCAGGGTGAAGTTCCTGATTGACAGGTCTTCTAGGCATCGTATTCACAGGGGTGATGGAGGGTACCTCCTGCATACCATTGTTGTATTTAACATCACGGACCATTTCTTCCTCTAGTTTTATTTAATTCTTCCGACTGATGAGAAGTTTGTGAGTTTAAGCTATAGAGAACAGACCTGGGGTTTGCCAAGGGGCAGGGTAGGGGAGGGGTGGAGTGGGCGGTTGGGACTAGCATGTGCAACTATTGTATGTAGGATGGATAAATAAGGCTTTACTGTATAGCACAGGGAACTATACTCAGTACCCCACGATAACATGGAAAATGTATGTATAACTGAATCCTTTTTCAGTACAGCAGAAATTAATACAAAGTTGTTTAACCAACTACACGTCAATAAACTATAAAAATTTTTTTTTACAAAATTTGTGAGTCTAGGCAATTTGGGGCTACAACCATAAACCTCCATCATTTTTAGACATTAGATGATCTCTTAAGGTTTTCTCCTAATTAATACTTAAGTAGTAACCACTGCTACTGAATACTTATTCTGTGCCAGGATTATTTTTAATCATCATTAGCAACATTTCTAGGAAGACCTTATTGTTTACACTTTAAAGATGAAGGAAACTGAAACCCAAGAAGCCTCAGCAGGGTCAGATAGCTGGTCAGTGGCGTAGGTGGTTTGTGAACTGCAGTGAGCTTTGCTCCAAAGCTTGGGCTGTTCCTATTACCTGCCTCTCTATGACCCTGATATAACCACTGCAAACACCATGGAGAAAGCCAGCCATGGAGTTTTACTTAGTTGCAGTTAGATTAGAAACATATAATAAGATGCCTTTACATCTTTGATCAGCTCTTCTGTCCATGGAATTTTCCTAGCAAGAATACTAGAGTGGGTTGCCATTTCCTCTTCCAGAGGGGTTCTGAAAGGATGAGCCAATTATTATCATGAAGTCAATCATCATTAAACAATATTTATTCTAGTAAGATTAATCATGAACACTGGGCAGCTGGAAGAATTCAACCAGAGAATTCAAAGGTAATTTTTTAAAAATGTGATGTGGCTGGTAATAGTGGGATAATATTTTGTAGTCAGAGGTAATTCAGTGAATTTGGAAGACACTGCAAAGACTTTTCCAACACAGTTTCAATAAACTTGTTCGACAACAGTTTCTTACAAGTAATTATTCAGTGTCTATAGACTCTTACCCAGTTTCACTTTATTCCTGAGGTATGTATTGATGGTGAAAAGTACACTACAGCATTATCTATATAAATCATTAATGTTAAAGCACTGCACATGTGAATCATTAATATTCTACTTTCTGATAGACTCCTTAAATGGAATTTCATCAGCGGTCTATTTAAGGAAAACTTATTTATAATGAATCCCTTAATATAATCAAATTGGAAAAAAAAAATCAGTTGTTGGGACTCAGAGAACCACGTTTAATTCATTGCCACTGTACATAGACCTTTTCCTGTTACTACTGGACAGAATTTAGAATATCTAATTCAGCTTCCAACATACTAAATTTTAAATGTGAGTATAAAAGCATTTTTTGTTATTTTTTTTGTGCAGTTGAACTGTACTATAACACGATAACATCATTCAGCTGTGAGGAATATAGAAAAAGTCATAGTGTGATTAGCATTCAAACATTTTTCTTAATTTATATCTTACAAGGATGAGGAAAATAACTGGTGTGGACACTTTAACTACAAAAATTTCACTGGAATTATATTCCAAAATTATCAGAGGAAATTAACTCAGCACTTCTGAACGGTGCCTCTGTCTCAAATAAACCATTTATTTTCTTACCAATTTTAAATAGTTGCATGAGCATGGGAAAAAGACCAGGAAAAGTTTCTTTTGATGGTCCCATTGCATATAAACATTTTTTCTCCCCTAGCATAGACACAGTAACTGAAAAAGTGAAAGGGAGGAAAATCTGAATTTTAGCAGGTCTTTCAAGCGCTATGAGTGTCACCTTTTATCAAGAAATCACTATTTTGCATCACACTTTGAACAATAAACTAAAGCTGGAGTGGTAGGCATGATGCTTGTGGTGAGGAGTAGCTGACGATTGTGGAGTAAGTATCTACCCAGCTCTAGGCTCTTCTCTGGGGACGTTTCACACACAACTTCAGGAGGATATTCCAGTACCTAAAGATAAGTTCCTTATTTAACACTACAGCTATTGCTACAAAAAAGAAGCAAGTTATATGGAATAGAAATTTAGTAACCTTTGTTCTTTGGGTGTACTGTAATCACTTATGGGCAACCTGAGTTTTGTTCTGTAATACCTATTCATAAGATTCTTATGGATTTTTTGTGCAGCAAGTCTTAGAATCTTGTTATTTTTAGGACAAAATTCAGTCTCACCACAGTGGGGGAGCGATCAAGAGACAAAGCTTATACTGAAGCTATCTTGATGGTTCGTTTCTGAACAGATTATCCCTATTCTTTACTCAGTTCAGCTACTAAAATCATGAGAACTCAGAATCTATGAATACCTAACTGTGCTTTCCACTTTTTGGTGGTGGTTTAGTCTCACTGTAAACCACTGACAATAGAGGAGGAGGCGATTTTAGAGATCACCTGATTCAACTCTTTCATTTTACAGACAGACACTGAGTCACCAGCAAGTTAGACTTGTTCAAGGTCACAAGGTCAAACAATGGCGACCCAGGTTTCTGACTCCCATTCTAAAACAGCTTCATGCAAATGCACTCAAAGGATACAGTATGCTATTAACTGTATAAAGCGTTAAATTGCTTCCTTAGGCTTCTAACTGTCCAGGAGAATGAATCAGGCATTGGGGAAGAAAGTCAATTGATTCTTGGCAACAGTCACATGGACAGTTTTATAAAGGGTCACAAAAACTTTCAAAACTCAAGTGATTATTTTGAATGGTTGGCCAATTTTAATTATTTTGGGTTGATTTATTTAACGTTCCCCAGAAACAGAGAAATGTTCAATTTGGGCTGCTACATAGCATATTTCATGTTTAAACACTGAACTCGGAAACAGCTGTTTGCTCTGCTGATCCTGAATAAACCAGAGGAAGGAACTCTAATAACTGTGGAGCTTAAGAAAATGCATAACCTACTTAAACACATACATTGTGGGAGAAAAGAAAAGTGAAAATCACATATATTGCGTTTAAATATCAGAAGAATTATGAGAAAACCTGAACTACACCTTTTATTCCCTAGTCTTTTATGGTATATATAACTTGCAAAAAGTCAATTCTAAATCTTTAAATAAACTTCTAAAGTGCTCAATGCATTAATTTTTTTCCTTGAAATTAATTTTTGGAATTTACAGGTTACAAGCTTGCTGTTGTACTTAGAGGCATGTTTCTTGAGTTATAAAAATAATTTAATCATACATGATTCTGATGGAAAAAAGTTTTTTTTTTCCTGTTTCACTGGAATATTGTTCTACTAAATGCAATCTATCTTCTATAACTGAAGTCATGGACAGCCATTTCTACTTAAGAAAACATTGTCATTACATCTTAGTATCACCTGTAACATGAACAAGCGTCAGATGTAACTATAATCTACAATTGGACCCTACCTAGTACATAATAAGAGGTATTTCGATATGTGAGCATTAAAGGCATTACTTTAACAATGTAGATACGAAAAATGTTAACTCAGAAAAATGAATACACCAAAGCATGGCATTCAAAAAATTCAAGTTGTATGAATTATATATGTATATGAAACTTTCCTTAATCCATGACATTAGAGAAAGCATGTTCAAATTTTTCTTACTCATCTTTTTTTAAAAAGTAGTTTTATTAGTATATGGATCAATTTTTCTTAAAATTTATATTCTGAGGTTATAGAAAAAGCATTTCTCACAAATGTACGTAATATAAAGCATCTGGTCTTCATTTTATACATCAAATTAGTCAGCATGAAATTCCATGGGTAAATAACTGATTTTCAGGCATAACTTTAGGCTCATCTAATTGTCCATTTTAATTAACCATCTATCACATTTTTGGAATTCCTGTTTTTGGGGAAAGTCTAGGCTTCAGTTTTGTGGTAGGTAATTTACATAATTTCTCTGAGACATAATGGAATATCTTTAAACCACAATTTCCAATTGACATTCTGTGAGTCAGTACTGGATCATGAAAAAGTCTATAGGATTATTAATCTGCAACAGTTGTGAAATGATTTTCATGAAAGCAAACTGACTTTAAAGTTCTTTGAACCTATAATATAGGAGTATTTGAATTGTTTTAAATAATGTGATCATCCTTGATGATCTATGAAAGCTTTTGCCTTGGCATTTTAGTGTTTATCATATTTAGATGAGGAATTGTGGCTTGAGTTGATAAAAGTTCATACTATATATCTGTTTATGGTCCCATAATTTCTTTACAAAGAGTAAATCTGACTTAAAGTAAAAACTATGTATTTTCAACAGAATGAAGGTGTTTGGGATGAAAATTTCATGCATGAAAGTTGTGTGGTCTTTGGAAATGATCACAGAATTGTTCTAAAACACTTGGAAAATCCATGATGCTTTACTACCTAGATGATGTTTAATATTCATCAGGTTACTCACAAATTCTGTACATTTTAATCAATCAGTACCGATTAAAGCAAATCAGAAAGAAAAAGCTGTTCTTCCTACTAATTCAAAAGTCTCAAGATAAGTGTCACCTACATTCAAAACTCTCTTCGCTGTAACACACCAATACAAAAGTGGTCAAAGAGTTAAACAAGTTAAACAAGCACTTAAGAAATGGAATGACTTTAAAAATGCAAACGAGCAGTTTTCAATTTACTGGTAATAGAGCCTACCTGAGTGTGGGAGGGCGGTAAGCCTTTTCGGCCATATACTCCAATCAGAGCATCTTTCTGAAGAGAGATGTTGAATTTAAGAAACTGTGGCTGATCTATAAAAAGTTGTGATCTCCAGAAGATACCAGGAGGCACCTCTTGTATCGCTCTTCGGCCAATATCAAGTTCTCCAGAATCTATGGTATTATTTTCCTGTGTAAATCCACCTAATTTTCCTGAATGTAAGAGATTCATTGAAAAAGTAGGGAAAATTAAAAAGAAACAGAACCAAAACCAAAACAGCCTTCTGACTTTCCCCAAATTTTTTTCACTGAAATGCTCAGAAATTTCATTTCCTTCTGATAAATGAAATGCTCTTTAGTTCTAATTTTCCCTTTAAAAGGTTTTTCTCTGTTAAGATATTGTTAAGTAATCCTGATTTAGCACGTTCTTTAAGATATTTAAGTCAAAATCCTTTTACTTTCCCCCAAGGTACACCTATTACTGCAACTGTTTTCACACTTACAGTCTTTCTTGATCATTTGAAACGTAATTATCTCACAAATTATATGTGGTGTTATTTCTTGGGAGAGATTAAATCTGGTACTTATCAGTCATTCTAAACATACCATAACCTTGCAAAGTGTAAATTAAGGCAGAATGGATTATGAAGATTTCCAAATCAATCAAATTCAAAATTCAGATGACTTCAAGTAGCTGTAAATTATTTTAATGACAGAGAGAGTCTTCTGTCTACAAAGGACTATTAATTTAACATTGAGTTCATTTTGGAGCATTTACTAGGGACACAGAATTGTAGGTATTAAGAAGAAACACAAACTAGAGAACAGAATCTTACAGATGACGGACTCTGGCCTTGATGGCTTCTGTCATCAAGCAAGTAATTACCTGGTTGGAAAGACAACACCTACAAACTAATAAATGACTATATTAAGCAACATATTGTTAAAGGTCAGAGCGCAGTAATATCACTGAAGGCTGGAGCTGGAAAGAAGTCACAGAGGGACAGGTACTGAGCTCGACTTTGCAGGACAAGTAGGATAAGGTTTCTTAGTAGAGGGAAATTTTGTAATTAAAAACATGGCACTGGAACTGAACACATGTTGGGTAATGGTAAGCAGAGAGACCCACTTGGCTAGAAAACTTGTTCTGGAGTCAAATAAACCAGAGTTTGAACCCTGACTCTACTGGCTAACTAGCTATGTGACCTGAAGGTATATACTAAGCTTCTTATACTAAACCTCATCTGTAAAAGTAACCATGCAATCACAGGACTCCTCTAAGCATTACATGAGGTATTCTATATAAAGCACTTGGCTCTCAGAAGATATCAAATAAATGGAAGACATCAATGGGTTTGTCATGGGAGAAACAGAAGATAAAACTTGAAAAGCAAAAATGGTATCAGATGGTGGAGGCCCCTGAATGCCAGGTTAAAGAATTTGGTCTTCTCATATTCGTAGATTTTTGTATTTTCAGTTCTATCAAATGGCATTATTCCACCCCTTTTCTGGAAGTAGTTATATATGTGTTTTGTGTGTGTGTGTGCGTGCAAGGAGATCAAACCAGTCAGTCCTGAATATTCATTGGAAGGACCGATGCTGAAAATGAAGCTCCAATACTTCGGCCACATGATGTGAAGAGCTGACTCTTTAAAAAAGACCCTGATGCTGGGAAAGATTAAGGGCAGGAGGAGAAGGGGACAGAGGATGAGATGGTTGGATGGCATCACTGACTCAATGGACATGAGTTTGAGCAGGCTCTGGGAGATGGTGAGGGACAGGGAAGACTGGCGTGCTGCAGTCCATGGGGTTGCAAAGAGTCAGACATGACTGAGTGACTTAACAACAACAGTGTGTGTGTGTGTGTGTGTGTGTGTGTGTGTGTGTAAAGCGTTGCATTACATTGCATATAATTTATGGCACATTTTAAAAATAGACACTTGTAGAGCACAGGGAACGCTGCTCAATGTTATGTGGCAGCCTGGATGAAGGGGGTTTGGGGGAGAATGGATACATACATATGTTAAAAAAAAGTCAGTATTTTCATGTCAAAAAATTTCAAAAAAACCCAGATACTTGAAATAGCTTTAATATGGGTAAATTACACTTAAGTGCCACAAAGGCAGTTTTTTGTTCCAAAGTCTTATGTGTGTGTGTGTATGAGACCAGGAGAAACTAAATTCAAGATTAGTCATGAAGGCACCTTTCCACCACAAATGTTTAAGGTAGATAGCCAGGCCATCAGGGTCTAGAGTAACTCACAACAAATCACACTTATGGACGAGTATGAAGTCTGAGGGAAAGTGTGTTACTATTAAGTGTTGGGATTCTTTTCTACCTGGACTATTGTATCCTGCAATGATACATGACCATCAGGTTAAAGGACAGCTACAGTTAAACAGAGATCCATGTAATTTTTCATGTATCAACTCAAGACTATCAACTGTGCATCACTTACTGAATTTTAAAATATTTATCTTATGATATTAATATTAATTTTTAGCAAAACTAGAATATATAGATAAAAAGATAAAAAATATAACCCTACACCCAGAGATTATTTTTGCTTGCTAGCGAACCAAACATCTTTATTTACAGAAATTTTTAAATACCTGAGATCAATGTCTGCTTTTCATTTTGGAAGCTTTTGCACAAGAACCTACATTTGTCATAAAGTAGTTTTTACTGAGAAGATTAAGGAGGGGGGAAAAGGGAATTAACCTTTAGTGAGAATCTATAACATGCTAGGTAGTTTCATCTATATTATGTGTTTTAAATTTCAAAACAACTCTGTGAGATTGATACTATTTTGAGATGAGGAATTTAAGGCTCAGAGAAGTAAATTATAACCCGAAGGGAGGGTTGAGTCAAGGTTCAAATAGAAGTCTGCATAATTCCAAAACTATGTGTTTTATAGAATCACCTACATAATCCATGCTTTTTATTAAAAACAAATACTCATTTCAAATTATTAGGTTTTAAATTTATCTGTCTATTCCATATAAAATCAGGTATATTTCCCACTGAAAGACATCAGAGAAACTGCTTAGCTTTCAGTTTTTAGGACATAAAATTGTACTTATTTTTATTTGGAGGGAATGACAGGCTTGTGTGCCATGGTTACTATGACCTAATATTCTTCATATTATATGTGTTATTTGCTCAGTCATGTCTAACTCTTTGCTATCCTATGGACTGTAGCCTGCCAGGCTCCTCTGTCCATTGGATTTTCCAGGCAAGAATACTGGAGTGGATTGCCATTCCCTTCTCCAGGGGATCTTCCTGACCTAGGGATGGAACCTGGGTCTCCTGCATTGGAGGAGGCAGATTCTTAAATTCTTTGTATTATAATTTATTATAAATTCCTAGTAAGTTTTGGTTGATTTCTACATATACTATTTTTTAAAATACTGAGTAGAATAGTAGTCCTTTATCCCACTAAGATCTGTTAGTACATGTATTTATACATGAGATCTTTCATATTTAAACTCATTCATTATGTTCACAGATTTCTAACACTATTATTATACATTATTGCCATTAACAAGTTCTATTGTTACTATCTGAAGCTTATGTGATTTAATCTGCTCTCTGGTTTTGATCCTATCTACTGCTGCTAGAAATGGCTTGTAGATGTACCCATGCTTTGAGAGCTGGTCAGCATTAGCTGGTGCTAACCCCAGAACTGTTTTCCAAAACATCATCTTTGCCCAAGGGCATTAGCTTTGGAAACGAATCATGTTCTGATTTCTAGGGTTTCAGGTTTTGCTTTATTGCTTTCTCTATATCCTGATTTTGAGGTGCTAAAATCTTTCTCACTGCAATGATATGTGTACCCACTTCTGCGTCGAGAAGTGTATCGACTTATACAGTTAGTCCCATAGTTAATTTAACAGGTGGCTTTTTCAGAAAGAAGGTTATTTTTAATTGTAATAAAAAAGAACCAAGGTTGAGTGGATGTGCTTGAATGGGGCAACAGTAGCTCTGATTACTGTTTCTTTTTTGTCTACCTGTAATGGAAAATCTTCCTAGAATCTCAGAGTTTCAGTGCCCTTGGAGGTTATTTGGTCCAGGATTCTTCAAACAAGAGTAGTTCATAGCCCTATGGAACATGAGGATTTTTCAATGTAGGAAAAAGGGGTACATTATTTTATGGGAATTAATTTCTAGAACCTCAACAGTTCCCATATTTAGACTTCCATTACAATGGACAAGCATACTTCTCACATATCCAGAATCTTTCTTTGATACACTCTCTTAGAACATAAAGTCTCCAGTGTGTCAAGCAGGCAAAATTGAAAGTATTTTTGTTGATAAACATTCTTTAACCAAGACACCATAAACCCAAGGAAGGGCTCTTTTTGTTTTTCCTGCCATACACGTATTTCTAGCAAAGGCAAAGTGCAATGAAGTTAAGAAATGAACTATTTGAGACTGCTGGCAGGTTTTAAAATCCGATGCATCAAGAGGGAGAGAGAAATCTTTGTTTTGTGCCCCCATCACCCACTCACCCATTGTCTATGAATGCTTTTCATCTGCAGAAGAGTTTCATGATTGCAAAGAGAATGTCAATAAAGTAAGAAGTATTCAAGGCAATGATGCCTTATTTAATCCAATTGTCAAACTCCTGGCAAGGCTCTGAGTTTTATCCATCTCTCTACTGCCTGCCTAGCATAGGAATTCTGAGCTGAGATGGTTGTGACAAAATTTATATTAATTTATTTGAACTGAAAAAAACAAGCCAGACTTTTTATGGCAGAAAGTAAGTTTGATTTTATTGAAAACTAGCTTTACCGGTAAATTAAATAGTGAGTATTTCCCATACATTTGATGAGCTAATTAGAGATACTGAAAGTATATAATATGATAAAAGCATTCAAAAGAGATTATAACAAAGGTAAATGAAAATGAACAATGGTTCCATTTTCCACTCCATTCAGGATATATCAGATAAAATAAAGTGCCACTAAGTAAAAGAATAAGACACATCATTAGTGGTATGCATTTTGCTAAACCTTGGTGAAGCCTTTTCTGGTGTACTCCATGGAAATTGAGAAACTGGATTGATTTGGAAAACTGCGTACAGAATCTTTTTGAAATCAGATAGCTGCCAATTCTTTGCTTTCAATAAAACTGAAGAAGAAATGTGGTGGAGTTGACACTTGTAGACCACTAAATATACTTTTTGGAAATAGATCACTATGTGATTTTTAACAAAGGACTAACAAGGACTTCAAATAATTGAATGAGACATCTTCCTAAAACTATTCTTCCATTCCCATCTGCTTATTTTGTAGGGACAGTTCTTATGTTTACACGTATAAAAAAGGAAAAACAGGCATAGAATTGATATTGAAATTTGCTTTGCTCTTGTAACAAGTAATATTCATCGGTGAATACATAAACTGTCTGAAAAGTCTCCATCTCATTCAGAGAGGTATTTTTTTAATACATTTTCACTTTTTATATTTAATAATTATCAAAATGCTTAACATTATGTATATCATAATTAGGTTGATTTCAGCCAAATATGTACAACTGATAAACAGAAACAAAATTCAGTATAGAATGAAACAGATTTAAAAAAAAACAACCAAATACTTAAGAGTACTATGGTTGCAGGAAATACAACTCAAATTAGTACACATATTTTAGACGCACAAGAACAAAATAGTTTTAAGATCACTGATCTAGCTTATCCTAGGAAATGTGCTCATTTTTAAGTGCCTATCAATGTCTATCTGCTTTAAATTATTCCACTATTTAGAATCTAGGATTTATTTTGAATTGAGGTCTCAAAATGTCTCTTTCCTAAAAGGTAGATGCTGCCCTGACCCTCTCACTATAATCAGTGATGCACAGAGATAAGGACATCACAGATTTCTCTCTGCTTAAATCCATGGGACTGGCAGCTAATATTAGTACACCATTCCTGCTAAAAAGCCTCTATCTGAATGTCAGGAGACTAGAGTTTTGTGCAGGTGCTCTGTCTTTAAATTCTGCACTGTTGCTTTTCAAGTCACAGCCCTCCTCTCATTCCTCCAGGTCAAGCGTGGTCATTGCTGTTAGCATTTTCAAATGCTCTTTATTGATTGTAAACACACCTGGAAGTCAGTTGTGCCATTGACACCGTTTGATAAACTTGTAAATACTTGGACAACCTTTTCCTCTGAAGCTCGTCAGCCCTCCCAGATAAAAGCCTGGAAACAGATGTCTTTCATCATGTCCTGAATTCCAGAAAACTTTGGCTTCAGAGGAAATGAAAGGAGGGCTAGTTTTAGTGCTCTCCATCCTCCTCACTGAGATCACGCCATCCTTAAGCCCCCAGAGTCTGAACCTGGGAACGATCACAGGAAATACTAAGGTGGTCTGTAGGTTTTACCAAGAGAAAAAGGAGGACAGATGGAGGGAAAAATAGACAGGGCAACAGATTGCCTTGTAGTTATTCTAAACTCAAAGCGTGTGGGTTAGGAATCAAACCAATTAGAGCCTTCACAGTTAGAGTGAGATGTACCACATCTTCAGACACAATAAAGCATCATCTTGAAGGTTTTTTCCCCCAACCTGTCCTGTTGAGCCTCAATGTGGGAGCCACTAGCTGTCTTTTCACCTGCTAAATGTGACTTTTCCTTTCATCAGTAAGTGTGTGTCACAACAGTCTTAATATCTTAAAATACAGTTGTCAGAGTGTGAAAATATAAAGAGGTTGAGTACACATGGCTATTATTATTCCTCTCCTTCTTATGTGATTCCCAGTTTATATAGAAACACATCAGTAAAGTGGCATTTCTCAGATAACTCCATTAAATAAAGGACTTTGTACTCTGAGATATTTTATGAATAATAGTTTATAACCCCCAGATATCATAAGGACAAAACAGAGTGGTACTTAAAAATCCTGTCGGTAATTTAGGGGGCTTGGTATCTGTTTGAGAATTACTCTATGACAGCAGAAAACCACTCAAAGTTAAAAAAATACTACTCTTTGGGGTGATAGATATCATGAGCTTGCTGCCTGCATATCATGTGAGTGAACTGGCCTATACTGATTAAAATGAAAAGGCAGAAAATACATCCAACTCTGAAGGTCTAATAATTGTCAAGGAAGGTAAATGATAATAAATATCATCTTAGGTCCCACAGAGGCACTAATAATTAAGACATCAGGAAGCAAGGTTGGGCATTTATAGAAAATCAATAGCCCACCCTCCAATTCTATGACCTAACCTTGGATTCATACTCTGACTTTGAGATCTCTGAGAGAAAGTATCTTTTTATAAACAACCACATGCCATAACTTAACATTATGTATACAGAGTGTTACATCACAAGCTAAGTGAATTAAAACATTACCTTGCAAACGTAGTTTAATGGACAAAATCAATGTAGCATCTAATTAAGGAGCTATTATACAATGCAACAACATAAATACTATATGCAATATTGAATAAAACTCAATACTCTTGAAGCACTGTTAGCCCCATTTCTTCAATTCACAGGCCATTTTTAACTTGCTCTAAAATCTAATTCTTTGAAACTGGCTTGTATTTGAGGAAATTCATACATGATGAATAATAATGTAAAATTTAAAAGCAATCTGAACCTTTTTTTGTTTAAAGAGGAGGAATCACATAGTTTTTCAATTTGTCCTCATACAAAAGGAGTTTTTAATTATTTGTTGACATGTAATTGACATGCAACATTATATTGGTTTCTGATGTATAACGACTTGATAACTGTATATATAGTCAAACAATCCCCACAATACTTCTAACATGCATAGTCACAATTTTCTCTGTATGTGATGAGAACTTTTAAGATCTACTTTTTCACAACTTTCAAACATATGAGACCAGTGAAGGAAGGGGAGGTAACCACCCCTCTGGGGACTGACCTCAGAGACTGTCCCTGCCCTGTCTCACTTTCCCCAGAGGTGAGGGGGTGATGCCTGGGCACACCTCCCATGCGCCCCTCTGTCCCTGCTCGTGTGAACATACACACTATGGCTCCATCGCTGAGCTGGTCAGTTCGTGGCAGGGCCCCTATCCAACAGCCCCGTGTGGGATGGGGGAAGGAGGGCTGGGCTAAGGAGACCCTGAGAAGGAAGCCCCAGCCATGGGACTGCAGGAGGGAAAGAGTGGGGGCCCCCACCTCATCCTCATGGTGACTAACTAAAGTCACCATGTTGTATATTATATTCCATGACTTATTTATTATAAAACTGGAAGTTTCTATAAAAGATTTTTTTTTTTAACTTGGAGAAGTCATTTGCCAGAGTTACACTAACCAAAACTGATGGCCTTCATTTTGTCTTATATTAATTAATGTGCTGTCCTCAGACCCTTGGTCATGTCTGACTCTGTGCGACCCCATGGACTGTAGCCCGTCTGGCTCCTCTGTCCATGGAATTCTCCAGGCAAGAATACTGAAGTGGGTTGCCATTTCCTTCTCCAGGAGATCTTCCTGATCCAAGGATCAAATTTACATCCCCTGCATTGGCAGGCAGATTCTTTACTGCCGAGCCATTGGGGAGAGCCCCATAAAACGTTAGGATGTATAAACAAATAAAAAAAAAGTGTACAATAAGCATTTTTCTCTTCTGTCTGTAAAAAAGTACCCTACATGTGTGGTTGACAAGTGCCATTTGATCATTCATAGGAACCATCCACTTTAAGAGACAGTCTAAATTTCAATCTACATAAACCCAAAATAAATACTTTTAATTTCTGTATAGTTACTGGATCTGTTCATATGTGTGTTATCAGTGCATAAAAGATTAAACAGTTGTTTAAAGTAATTATATTTCACTTAATTGAAATTTCCCACCAACAGTTTTAATTAGGCCAGCTTTTCTTCACTCCTCTTTAATCCACTGTGTGCTAATTTCCACTGTCACGGTCATCAACCATTAGATTATAGTTTATTTGAAATATATAGCACTTGGTATCAAACACTCTACACAGGGGCAGCGGTGGTGGTATTATTATTATTACTGTGAAAATCTAATGTTTAGAAACATCTTCTAAAATCCCTCAGCCTCCCTAAGAAAGAAGAAGGGTGAATATATAGCACTTGATATTAAACACTCTATACAGGGGCAGGAGTGGTGGTATTTATTATTACTGTGAAAATCTAACATCTTCTAAAATCCATCATCCTTCCTAAGAAAGAAGAGGGGTGTCACGAAATATTATTATTAAAACAGAAGATGGAAAAGCAAAGAACAAAAAAATACGGTAAAAGCATTAGTCATAGCCAGTGGGTGCATGTAAAGTAGCAGCATATATAAAATACAAATAAATATACTATATAGATATATAATAGCTTCTTTTTAGTCTTGCAAAGAAATCAGCCACATGAGGATGAAAATAACTGATGCCAAAGCAGAAGAAAAATATTCTAGATTAGAAACAAAGGAAGGTGAGCCAGGCAAATGCTGAAAGGCAAAGAGCCTGTTTCTCATGTGATGGAAAAAGGTGTCTTTATCCAGTAGCTTTGAGATATAAAGTACTATGACATTTTGCAAAAAGTCACAGAATGCCAAATGCCAAACATAAATACAAGCATGTACACACAGATAATAATAATAGGTACATCATATAAATATACTTACACATGTACATATTTTTCTGGGTGTTTATATCAAAAAAAAAAAGAAATACAGCATTCTCTAACCTCTTAAATACCAATTTTTAAACTCGGAACCAACTGATTTGAAAGTCTGTTAGCTTAAAGTGTAAACTTTTGAAAGTTTAGAGAAAGGGCAAGCTGAGGAAAGGTCAATAAATGATAATCCTTTAATGTGTTTTGTATGTAAAGGCTTCTAAAACAAAATGAAGATAGTATTCCAACTTCATATACTAGCTGAATGAAGAAAGCTCAATAAACCCAAGGTGATATAAGAGATGACACACTGAATTAGAATCTATTTACAGACTAAAAATAAAACAAAATTCACACTTGTGAAGGAAAGGCAGAAAAGCCTAGCCATCGACTCAGAAGGCAGAACACTGTATTAGTCCTATAATAAAAATGTGAATGTTCAATGCTTCAAGTAACTGAATGAAAGCCACTCATTCAAAGATAATATTTGTAATTCTAAAACCTCTTCCTTCTCCCATACCGAACTGGCTCTAACATGGGTAAAAATAAATTTATGGAAAAGAAGAACAACACAGGACACGTGATTCTTTCTCTTACCATTGTCGCCAGAAGGTAACGATACGGTGTTGGTTGGCATGGTATCAGAATTCACTTTTCCATTCTCAAACGTGTCATTTTCGGTCTGCTGTAACTGCCAGTTGAGGCCAAAGAGATGCATTGCTGGGGGCAAAAAACACACGCTGTTTAAAGGTCTGCTGCTCCCAGCTACAACAGCAAATGGTACATCTGTTCACAACAAGAGTCACGTGTAAAGTTAGAATTTCCATGTTCTGAATAGCAAGAGTCACATGGAAAGTTAGACTGTCCATACTCTGAGTAACAAGTGTCACATGTAAAGTGAAAATTTCCCTGTTCTGAAATGCCAAGGATTAACTGCCTGATAAAAATTAGAAAACAGTTCCTCACACAAAGGCAATTTAGGCAGCAGTGCAAGGCAACACTTTAACAAAGATTTGCTATTACTCAGCTAATTAGTACTGGGAAACTCTTAGAATGAATCACTCTTTGCTCTGCTGTGTTCAGATTCTACCATTCACCATCATTTAAGTGAGTGGCAGGACAGGACCACAGGCCCCTTGGACACGTACAATACTTGGTTCTAACATTTATAGGTTCTTAAGAGTTGGCGATGGACAGGGAGGCCTGGTATGCTGCAGTCGTAAAGAGTTGGACATGACTGAGCGACTGAACTGAATCGAAGAGACATGGCGCTCTTCACTTGGACTAAGGTAACAAGTGGTCTCACAGATCAATATGGTGCATGAAAAGCTCAGCATGGATTCAGATGCACAACATACAGTAATATTTGAATATTCTTAATTTAAGATGAATAATCTTCAAAACTCTGACTTACAATTCAGCACTAGCATAGATTAAGCAATATGCATATGTGTCAGATTCAGTTCAATTCAGTTCAGTCACTCAATCTTGTCCGACTCTTTGCAACTCCATGGACTGCAGCTCACCAGGCCTCCCTATTCATCACCAACTCCCGGAGTTTACCCAAACTCACGTCCATCGAGTTGGTGATGCCATCCAACCATCTTATCCTCTGTCGTCCCCTTCTCTTCCTGCCTCCAATCTTTCCCAGCATCAGGGTCTTTTCCAAAGTGTCAGGTAACGTCACATAAAGTTTTTGATGTAGGATTGATAATCTTATAAATTTATGTATAAATTCATACATAAATTTTATATATTTACTAATTTTCTTTATGTAAATACCTTAGCAAATAGCTAACTAGAAGACCAAGTAATTAGAAAGAGAAAGGTAATATAATTTATTATTTTACATATTTTTACTTTATTCTTTAAAAATATTTAGAATAACACTCACTGTCACATTAACCATTAACACTGAACGTCATTTGTGCTCCATAAAATAGAGTTTAGGAATTAATCCCTAAGGAAGGCTAAATATCCATGGGGAAATCTGGTGATTGTCATATTACTATGTCACAAAGGAGAATTTTTCAACATTATTTGACAGTATATATTCATTATACATATTGGAATTTACCAAAGAGAGATGTAAGAGTTTAGAAAGTACTGTCAGAGACAGTGTGATAACGACTACTGCTAAAAGCCCTTATTAAATATCAAATATATATTAACAAAACTAAGCTGTTACAGAGTGTAAAGAGCAGTTAGTTAGACGTGGGTTCAATCTCAGTCTAGAATTTGTTGTTATTGTTTAGTCGCTAAGTTGTGTCTGACTCTTTTACGACCCGATGGACTGTAGCCCTCCAGGCTCCTCTGTCCAGGGGATTCTCCAGGTAAGAATACTGGAGTGGGTTGCGATTCCCTTCTCCAGGAATTTTCTAGACCATATATATGAAGGATAGCTGGTACCCACTGGCACAGCCTGTAGTATGTAGGTCTTTCATCTACTTATTCTGTACTCCAGGTTATTGAACCATTTGTAGTCACCTGACCAGACCAGAGAGTCTCTCAATAAATACCCACCTCAGCCCTCATATCTGCAGTGCTCTCTACCCACTGCAAACTACCTATTCTTCCCTCTGATAGTCGGCATCAGCTTCTTGGGGAGACCTCCCTGACTGCGTGAAGTATCTCCCAAGATTGTCTTAGATCATTCATGTATCTCATTTGCCTCATACAGTGTCTGCTACCGACCAGATCTCAGTAAGCATCTGTCAAAGAAATAAACTCCATTTTCTGAGGTTTTAAAATTTCAGACAACACTTTTGTGGACACAAGTATAGCAATTTAAGGCAAAGTTAATAATTACCAAATAAAAATATAAATGGCTAAGAATGGAGTGTTACATTATTAATGATGAATTAATGACTGACCTTAGCATAATGCTATAGGAAAAGTATAATAGCTGAGTCAAAGTCTATTAGCATGGTATATAATTGATCAATTTTTTAAAAAGATTCAACAGTTTGGGGACATTCTATTAACAGTCTCACATTCTTTTGTTAACAGTTCCTTATATAAAAATCATCCTTTAGCAAAGAAACACACCAAACATAGACAGGAACATAGCCATATCCACCCAGGAAAATTTGTAACAAATATATAGGCTTATACTCCCTGTTTAAATTATAGTTTTTCAGCAATTTCCTTTAAACACTAATTTTTTTCAAGGATTAAGACACAGGTTTACAATTCTCCAATATACAAACTGTCAGCTCATAAAGAAGTATAATTTCATGTCATTTTGCATTAAAGTATGTAGTTTTTAAGTGGCAAAATATCAGAAGCTTTCTAAACATGTATCACTTCAGACATTTTTCAAGGTTTTAGATAGTTCAGCAATGTGTGAATAAAATGCTGTAGTTTTGCATACAGTAAAAGTTCTGACGGACATACCCTGGCTTAGCAATAATATTCCAAAAGAGCCATAGTCTCTACACAAAATAATGTATCAGCATTGTGAGCTTTTATGTAACATAAAAAGCCTTCTTGAATGATAGATTTGCTTATATTACTGGTTTTAACAGACTCTGAAGAGGAGGAACAGTCCCTGGGTCATGCACAGATATCAAATGTTAAAAAGCAATGTTATGTTTGTGTTTGGAGAGCTATTTTACTTTTTGCCAGATGGGCCACAGCTTTATTACATATATTTTTTATTATAGAAAATCTCAGTAAAGTGGGATTTTGGTTCTACTTAAGATGTCATATAATGAGAAACATACCAAATGGTATTGTATCTTGTTAAACCCTGCTTTGAAAACAGACACCAAACAGTTGTTTGGTCTTAGGATGTTACATACTTTGCAAATGTTGGTGTTTGATGTTGAGTGAAGCTCTCGACACTGATGTATAACTTAAGAATTTCATGCAAATAAAGAAACTGATTGCAAAGTTAATGAGAGACAGAGACACAGAGAGAGAGAGGGACAGAGAGAGAGATACAAAGAGAGAGAGAGAGAAAAAGGAGGCAACAAACTCAAAGTCAGAATGCTACTGAAATTACTCAGCACTGGTGTAATGAGCTATCTTGGCAGACAGATAAAGGGAGAATTAGAGAAATAAAATACATCTATAAAGAAGGAAGAATGATCTTAATTCTTTAATGCCCAGGCTGGAAAGCAGAGTTGATTCCACGAGAAGTTGCTGCCACTCTTCACGATGCTGTGATGGGTCCTGTTTGCACAGGACCTGAGGGAGGGCATGGGCAGAGAGTCAGAGGAGAGACCGACGGGCCCTTGACCCCCTGGGTGGACTGCTTAGCTAACAAGGACGGCTTAGGAGAGGTGGTACAGACTGGCAGCAAGACCAGGCATTCTCTCAGCCGCAGACAGGGTCCTCTGTGTTGGTGTGGGAACAGGGGGATGCAGTATTTTTTAAAAATAAAACATTCACTGAACACTGAACTATGTGTCAAGGGTTTTGCTCGCGCTTTAGCCTATCATCTCATTTAATCTTCCCAAAGACTCCATTAGGTAGTTACTATTTTCTTTAATTGTAAATCTGTGAAAACTGAGACTTTCTGAGTGTAAGGTTCCAAACAAGTAAGTTGTGGACTGTGACCTCAGACCCAGACCTTCTGACCACCCAGACACACACCACCTATAACCTACCCGAGGGCGGCGGAGTGTGAAGATCCACACAGAAGGAAGCTGACTAACCTCTGTGGGGGTCGTAGGCTAGAGACACGATTCTGCACCACACCTAGGAGACTGAAGGCAAAGACAGAATTCGGAGGGGAAGGAAGGAAAAAACCTGTAACCGGTAACACTTGTGCACTCCAGGCACCGTCCTGCCACACGAAGACTTTTCCATCGCAAGATATTGTTGCAAAAGGAAAGCTTTACAGTAATGTTATGACGGTGATTAAATTAATAACAGGCTGTTCTGATTAACTCCAAGAGTCTTAAAAACAATTTAAAAACTACATAAGTAAACAGTAGAGGTGTGTATTTTAAAGTTATAGAAATACTCATGTAGATATAATCAGTTCAGTGCGTTTTCTTTGCATTTTAAAATACCTTGATAGCTATTATCTCCTAACAAATGTACTGTGTGACAGGATCGTTACCCCTGATGTAGGAGGATGTAACAGGCAGACGGGCCGGGGGGCGAGGGGGGGCGGTGGTCAGTGATTTACCCAGTTAGAAGAAGACTCATGATATGTATCTCTGTGTGTGTCTGTCTCTCATTAACTTTGGGATCAGTCTCTGTATTTGCACAGAGATCTTAAGTTACACATATTAACTGTCAAGAGCTTTACTCATCACCAAACACCAACATTTTCAAAGTATGTAACAGATCTCCTCATGCTATTTCAGGATTCCTTTTTCTGCACTGTGCTGTTTTCCTACTTATCTGAATCAAAACTGAGCATTCACCTCAAAGGAATTATAAAAAGTCGAACACAAATTGCTAATTCATGTCTCTTTTGACAGTAGCAGACATACTCAGAAGCTGTATTTCTTTAAATACATAAGCTGACATTTCTTTAAATTGTCTTGTAAATACAAGATGTTTACCAACTATAAATAGTTGTATTTTTGCAAGATCATTTAAAGGTTGCTTGTTGGGAATTAGAATATATTTTCTCCATATTAAAAAATCTTAGATACAGTGGGTAAGTCCCCATAGATGTACAAAATTCTGCCTGCATATCCAATAGAAACATGTATCCACATAGCACCAAAAGGCATGAACAAGAATGTTCACAGAAATATTTGTTATAGCCCCAAACTCGAAAGAACTCAGATGTCTGCTGGCAGTGGGATGGATAAACAGATTATAGGATCATCATACCATGGAATTCCACACAGCAATGTGAATGAGTGAACCACCTCCAGATGCCACAATATGGAAAAACTTCACAAATAGAATACTGAGCAAGGGAACCCATTCACAAAAGACGTGAATACTGTGTAAGTCCACGTGAATAACATTCAAAGCAGGTGAAAGTCCCCGGAGTGACTCTCTGCAGGGAGAAGCGGGGAGGCGGTGACTAGGAGAGCCCATGGGGGCTTCCGGAGAGCGGGTAATATTCTTTCTCCCTGGGAAGTGGTTCCACTGGGTTGTTCACTTAGGTTCTGTATACTTTTCTAACTACATACTAAAATACTTTATTTAAAGTAGTCCATCTGACACAGAGCATAGCTAAAGAATGTATGTTTTTACCTTCCCTGAACCTTTCCGGCAGGTGTTTTTCTCTGCAAAGCTCCCAGGCATTCCTGCCCATGAGGTTGTGGGCGAGACAATGAGGACAGCCTGTTACAGCAACACCACCCCGACCCCCTGGCCCCGCTGAGATAAATGGAATAAATGAACACACAGAGCGAAGACCCAGTGTAGAAGGATGGTAAGCGACTCCACCAGGTAAGAGGAAAAGGGAAGAGTGAGACAACGGTCAAGAGACAGAAGAAACCCACATGTCCACTGATGAATGGATAAAGAAGGTATCATATACATATGTTGTTGTTGTTTAGTTGCTAAGCCACATCTGACTATGACCCTATGGACTGTAGCTTGCCAGGCTCCTCTGTCCATGGGATTTCCCAGGCAAGAATACTGGAGCAGGTTGCCAATCCAGGGATTAAACCTGTGTCTCCTGCATTGGCAGGTAGGTAATTTATATACCACTGAGCCACAGGGAAGCCCGTTATATAAATACACAAGACAAATACTGCTTGATTTCACTTACATGGGCATCTAAAATAGTCAGGCTCGAAGGAGCAGACAGGTGAATGGTGCTAAGGGCTGAAATGGAGGGATATGGGGAGTTGTTTAGTGAATAGTGAGTTTCTATTTTACAAGATGAGAAAGTTCTAGAGCTCTGTTGCACAACAAGGTGAATACATCACAGACCCCATTAGCTGGCCAGATTTGCCTGTCTACCATTTAGATAGTGTCCTTAACTTCCCTGTTTCCATGACATTGTTCCTTATAATTCCTGGTGCCTGGGGTGCCTTCCCCAAACTCTGCCTGATGAAATCTCACAAACACCTTAACATCTAGTCCACACAACATTTCGTCATGAAGTCTTACTAGAATTAGTTTGCACTCTATACTGCCATAGCAATTTATATTATTTTATCTTGAACAGCCTACCTTATATTTGAATAAATTTGTAACTGTTTCTTGTGTGGGAAGTAGGGGGGGTCATAGGAGAAGCACAAATGGATTTTTGCAGATGGGGGTTAAAAATAGGTACTCTGATGGAAAATGATGAGTTTGGGGTGGGGTAAGGGAATAATGCATAGGATGTTAGCTATGGTAAAATGGGAGAGGATAGTTACAGGAAAAAAGTTTAATATGTAATTGAGCTTTTTCAATATTTTGCTTAGAGTTGATCTTAGAGGGCAGGCTCTCCATAGCTTGGTTCCTGAGAAATAAGGGTGATAACAGAGAATCTGAGACTGGTAACAGTGAGAAGCAGCCTTAGCACATTATTGATTGGAGATGCATAAACACCATAGACGTTAGTTTCTGCAAAAATGCCCCAGTTAATAATGTGCTAGAAATTACCTAGTATAATTCCTGTTTTTGCACAGCGGGAGAATACAGATTTTCAAGATGATCCCCAGTCAGAACTCTTTTAAATTAGTTGTAGTATCTGACATTTGTCATCTACAAAATTCATGAGCATACTTTTTATACTACCACCTTAGTCAATGATAAAAGAATTACAAAGATATCAACTTTAGAAATAACTCAGTGCTAAACTGTCAATCACCTTTGCAACCTATGTTACTTATAGCCCAATAGTCTGCTCTACACTACATCTGAAGGGTTTTGCCTGGTATTCTTAGATTGTAACTGAATTCAAGATGCTTAAAATTAAAATATTTCTTGTGTCACTCAAAAAATATTCTCTAATTCCTTAGTTTTTTTCTTTGTTGAAATGCCAAGAAAAAGATCTCATTAATTGAGATAATTTTGAGACACTATGCCGGTGAAAATCTACCAGTGAAATTTTATGAAGAAAATTTCAGGCTCTGAAATACCACTGAAGGGAGAGAAATTATAGCATCCGTTCCCCTTATTTTTCAAGGCTGATGGAGATGAAAGGAATGTGTGGTAATATATTTATTTCACCTCCTCCCCATAAAAAATCACGCATGCCATTGTTTTTAACCAATATATGTTGGTTTGATATTTAAAAGCCAGCATGTAGAAGACTTGAAACCAAAATGTGTCATTAAGGAAAATTACATGCCACCAAGGAGCAAATTCAGTGCCATTTTTAGTTCCATGTTGAGAGAAATGGTGCCAAATTTTGATCTTGTCTCTGGGGACCATGCCACTGAAGTTGTTATCACAGCTACTATTATTTCTACTGGCGTGCCTGTGTTCTCAGATACTGCCAAACAGGGACGGGAAGGAGGGGTGGTGACAGCTGGTGACATGGTCCAGCAATCTGCCAGAACCTTAGAGTAAATTACAGGGGATGTTGCGAAGCGAACACAGGAGCAAGCACCCTTGCCATCAGAAGCCTGAACCCAGCTTATGTCACCAGAACCCTGAAGAGTACACTCTGAGGTTTTGGCAACTTAAAATCTAGTTCTTAGCATGCCTGGCATTATTGGCTAAATGCTAGTTAATATTACAAGATCAAGCACGCATTCTCACAAAGACAAAAAAAGTAAGAGATAATATGAGAACCAGATTCTGGTAAAACAAACAAAAACAAAAAACTAAGCTAAACGATATCCTGAAAGTGTTTGCAATCCAGTTGGTTTAGCCTCCAAAACCTTCCAAGTTCATCTCAGCAAGCTAAGGTTGAAAGCTTTCCTGTCTTGAAATTCATTTCACATCCACCATGGTATGTTTTTCCCCAAAATAATCTTTCTGAGAAAGAATCATTAAGAACATGTTATCAGAAGCTGCAGGAAAAGCAAATCAGAATCTGATCATTTATAGTCATGAATGCAGTTTTCGGCACAGGCCGTGTGGCATCCTGGGGAGCCCTTACTTGACATTTAAAGAGACCTGGGTCCAAGTCTCAATTCTGGCTCTATCGAGTTCTGGAAGCCTGGCAAGTCCCTGGGCCTCTCTGAGGCTTAGATATCTTATTTATGTAAAAATCTGAAGCTTGCACTCACTGATCTTTAAGGTTTCTTCCAGATTTATATTCTATGGTATGTCAATATAATGTTTTAAAATATAAATATTTAGGCTAAATCATTGAGCATAAGGGATACAAAACATCTGGCATCAATAAAATATCAACATATTAGAATACCAGTGTTGTGGTTCCTTTGTCTTCATTTTAAAATAAAGTAAAATTGCATGGGCTCAAACTATCATTTTATGCATACTATTCCTTGGGTATCTTGCATTTTGAAAGCAAAATTTCTTCATTTTGTGTTTAAATTTCATGAATACATAAATATACATGATGCACATGTGCAATGATTAGATTTTACAGAGAAAATGAGAAGAATACTCTTAAATATAGGGCAATGATTTGATTTGATTCATGTTTCCAGAATGCAACCAAGGTTTCAATGCAAAATGAAAGTATCTCATGTAAAGATTGCAGTTTGTAACTTGGACCCCTACTGGTCTAAACTGTCATTAGGAATACATAGTTTTCCATAAATTAGCTTTTGTTTTGGATTTCCTGCTGTGTTCATATACATGTTGACGGAATGTGTTAGGCAATATTTTGGCATTCAAATCCATTATTATTTGTTATTAACTTTTAAGGCTAACGTTATTTCAAAAGTTTATACCTTGCTGACCCAAACATGGTTATTTGAAAATCAATATTTCTTTTGAAAGCTTAAATATTAGTATGTGCTCAAATTGCTATTAAAAAGATATCCCAACTATAAGATATTTTGATATTCAAAGGAATTAACACTTGATGTAGCAAGGTTCTCTGAGCATTATAATCTACTAGAAATCACGAGCTTCATGAACAAATAGTTTTGAAGGGGAGAAGGGGAGGGAAGTAAGGAACGACTGCTGATATTTTATATTCCTATACTGTGTATTTTGCTTTTCAATCCTTTCTTGGCCTGTGTCATTAATGGGCGTGTAAAACCATGGCTATGATTCAGCTCTGTAGGTTTGTTTCTGCCAGAATATTAGACACCTGTTCTTTTAGAAATAATTATATTAAAAATTATACTTTTAAATTTCATAGCCTTTTTTCTTTCTCCCCTATGGAGATTCAGTATACTGTGTTGAAGGATGCCGCTTAGTAAAACAGCAATTCCAGCTGCCCACTGACAGCCAGGGCTGAAGCTGACAGAGGCTTATGAAAATCAAGCTGTTGTTTCTGTCACGAAGAGAATTAAGTTGGGATTTCTACAACAGATTGTTTTCCTAGTGTTTCATTAGTTTTTCTCTTGTTTCCAGGTTCTGTTCTAGAAATGAAAGAAAATATTCCTTCTCCAACCAAATAGAAAGACTAAAAGTGTTCACCCTCATGACTGACTGCCCAGAGTGGCCAGTCATTATCAATAAGCCAGAGAATCTTTGAAGTAACAGTTGTCAGCGTTAAAGAATATGGTATGAGGACCCATTCCAAGAACATTCAAAATACAGAATGAAATCATTTACATGATTTATAGACCATGCCTTGCTTGCCAAAATACTGAGTTTGCCGTTATCCTGAAATGTTTGTTTCAGAGGATTCATTGGTGACAGTTAGTAGCAGCTTCACCATTGAAATCCCAAGGATCTACTCATTATTCAAAGGCTTGTTGTACTGACTCAATTTTAGAAATAATAATATTAAAAGGAATCTAGATTCCTTTCTCCTCAAAACGTTATTTAAGACCTATATCCTACTTTTATGCAAATAAATGTGTATAGATGTTAGTGACCTACTTAAGCACATAATATTTCCTTCACTTGTTTTAACTTTTTGGAAGAAGAGTGCAATAGACCTGAAAATGATAATTCTTTGAAATTTTAAGACACTTTAATCATCATTATTAAAAGACCTAACTATTAGGGATATGGAGATTCTTGGAGGAAGGCTGGTAGATTAAAATATGTCAAAAACCCAAACATGTATGGCTGAGGCCCCATCACCATTCACAAGAAACTATAACAATATTGTTAATTGGCTATATCCCAATATGAAATAAAAAGTTAAAAAAAAAACCACCTCTGTATAGGCCAAACTATTTATCTGGTGGTATCAGTTTGAAATCCTTAAATGAGTATATTTTTAAGACCTTTCCAGTTTAAAAATTTAGGTTTCTATTGTTCATTTTAACATGTCAACTTAGGAATACTGTGATATAGGACATACTTATTGCATACATTTGAGAAAACATCTCTTACAGTACAATTGTTGTAGGTACACATAAAAATATTCTTTGTCTTCCTTTAGGTGGTTTGTTTCTCCAACACTTCATTTGCTTTTAGAAAGATCTACATTTCTGCTCCAATGAATCAATAAAGGACAGTTAATGTGAAAAAATAAAAAAAGGTAAAATCCGGAAAAATAGCCTCTTCAAAATGTCCCTTTCATAATAATAATTATGAAATAATTAGTCCATTTCTTCCCTGAGAAGCTACATTTGAGAGAAAGAACATGATTTGTGAGTGTGTGAAAGTGTATGTGTGTGTGTGTGATTGTCAAGTGATAAATTTCATTAATAACAAAATCAAAGACCCTTCAGGAACACAGGCACAACCAGCTCAAGTAGTTTGCTGTTTAGGATTCATTTGTCAACAAAGATTTAGTCAGTGTCTCCCTTATCAAGTTCTGTTGCCTATGAAAGCTGAATGATGTGGAGACCACGTCACCACTTCTGACACCTCGTAGGGAACCATAAATTCCACACGTCCCATCAGCCTGCCTTGACCGCTCACGTCATCTCATCAGGCAGGGCTGAAAAACAGCTTGGGAAGCCAGTTTTCCAGCTGTTCCCCATTCATCTGGGCTCACGTGGAGAGCAGCTTTCCTCAGTTATGAACTTAACTATAATGAATGATATTTATGAAGCTGTTGTGGAAATTTTTTTCAAAGCAAAATACCGAGGAAGTCGTCTCTGATACCGTGGAGATGGCTCTCGCCGTCCACCTGCTTCTGTGTTTGGGGGTCTCAGGCTCCTTTCCTAAAAATAAATGACCCACTTTCCCACTTTCAACATGCAGTGCTTCTCTCTATGTGATTCTCTTCTGAGATCATAAGGAATATCTTTGAAGAAGTAAAATGCATCTAAAAACAGCTTTAGTCTTAAAATAAATAATGGTAAAATCTGTGATGACTTGAAATGACTGAAACAATATGGTTAGATTTTATGTATAAATTCTATGTAACTCAGTGTCTCAGGAGCTACATCATGAAGCTAGCTTGTAAAAACTACAAGTGGGGTTAAGGAACAGATGAAGCATCCAGAACAAAATTAAAAGATCCCATGGTAAAGACCTACAGCATTTTCAGTCCTCTCAGCAGGGATCCCTGTACATTTCTTTAATATGCTCTTCACCTTTATCATGTAATTGTGAACCTTCTATGGTATTGTTATATTATATATAAATATTTTTTTTTGGACACAAATGATTGTTATATATAAATATTTTTATATTTACATATTCAATTTAGTTTTTCCTTGTGAAAAACTTACTGGCAAAATTTTAAACACATTTTTATTTTTTTTTATAACAAACTGCAATTTTTAAGTAAATTCTTAAGTCTTATGAGAAACAATGCCCTCTGATATAGTGGAGTATTCTGGACTCAAAATAAGAAAACCTAGATAATATGCTTATCATGTTCATTCCCTAAGTCATGTCTGATTCTCTGAGACCTCACGGTCTCAAAGCAGGTTATAGCCTGCCTGGGTCATCTCTTCATGGGATTTCCCATGAAAGAATACTGGAGAGGGTTGCCACTTAAACATTGACTGGCTTTAATGCTAGTCAGGTCACTGATTCTCTGGGCCTAAGATTTTTCTTTCTAAAAAATTGTGGATACTGATATTTGATTCACCAGGTTGTGAAATAATAGCAGCTAAAATTAATTGGGCACTTACATTTTATAGGCACAGTGATTATTATTTTTCTTTTTATCATTAAAATTGAAATATAATTAATTTACAGTGTTGCATTAGTTTCAATTGTAAAGGAAAGGGATTCAGTTAAACATATATGCATATCTATTCTTGTTTAGATTCTTTTCTATCATAAAAAATAACCTATTTTTCTATAGGTTATTATAAGATATTGAAAATAGTTCCCTGTGCAACACAGTAGGTCTTTTAATAATTATTTTGTGAAATATTCCAAAGATCTCTACTATTAGTAATCCTGTTTACAATGACAAGGAAACCCAGGTTTATGGAGGTTAACTACCCTGCTCAAGATGACATAGCCGATAAGTGACACAGGTGGGATTACAAATTCAACTCTTACTGCTTTGAGGCTCTGTGCTTATAAACAGCATTCTAAAAATACATTGTAACGGGATATTCAAGTGTGACACCATATTTTCCCACAGAAGATCACTGTTGTAAAGGTTATGCCTTTCTGTGAATTCAGTGTTTAGGAAGGATATTCAATACTTGGTAAATTTAATGGGATTAAATTGACTGTGATCTTGGAAATAATTAAAAGGAAATGCCTGGGAAAAACAAATAAACATGTCCAAGATGCAGAAGTACTGTATCATTTTTTTTTTCCTCAGAGCAAAGGGCCTCATATCCTAGCTTCGCATACAGTAATACCATGTTAGGTAGCCTTGAGTGTCCTTCTACAGCCATGGAAAACCACAGGAAATGTAGGATGATAATGCAGAAGGCTTCCTCTCTTTTAGGGGCAGAAGCGATAAGAGGAGAAAGAGTTCACTAGTGGAGGAGACTGAAAGGGTCAGGCTGTGGCTATAACATTAGGGAGAAAAGACAATTCCAGTGGAGTCCATCAACACCAAGTCAGGCTGGCCGACGGGAAAAGCCACAAGGATGATCCTCTTTTTTTTTTGATGTAGGCCATTTTAAAGTCTTTATCGAATATGGTTCTATATTGCTTCTGTTTCATGGGTGGGGGGAGGGGAATTTGTTTTGCTTTTTGGCTGCGAGGCATGTGGGATCTTACCTCCCCAACCAGGGATCAAACCTATGCCCCCAGCACTGCCCCTGGAAGAAGTCCTAGTCATTAGACAGACACGGCAGTCCCCGGACGAGCCTCTCTGGAAGCCTGGATAAGTCACCAGTGATGAAACGCAGCAGTTCAAGAAAGAGACGGGAAGTTCTTATCTTCAGAAATACTGAGTATTTTCTCCCAAAACAAGTTAGTAGTACACAAAAGTGGCTCTAGCTAAAAAAAATATAATTGTTCTTTGATTCATTGTATATGTGCTTAAAATGCACCATGGAAGCATCTCAAGGTAATGTTCTTTCCCTTTCTAGGCCCAACTCAATAATGGAAATTGGACAGGTAGACCTCTTTGGTTCTCAAATGCAGAACAATGATCTCTATCTCCAAGCAACTTTTGAAATACAGGAAACACATGTTTTAGAAATATCTTCAAAATAGGTTAATATAGAACTCAGGAATGCTTGGAAACGAATGCGGAAACATGATTTAACAGCTTTTAAAATTATTTTCTGGGTATACTCTATAGAGAAAATTCTTAAAGCATAAAAGTGTGTTATCTAAAATTAAAGGAAAGGAACAAACAGAAACAGGCTATAAATTCTTGTGGAAATTTTAAATCTAATTACCCCAAATCTCCAAAGAAAGATTTCTTTCCACTTCTAGATATTAACTACAAAGAGGGTTCTAGCTAAACAAACTCAACAAATAAAAAATATCATAACTTCCCCCCCCTCAGATACTTCCAAATTTATTTTTATTATATCACAATGCATTGGTTTTAATATTCCTGAGAATTGATTTTTGGGGCCACATTTAGGTTTATGTGGTAATGCTTAAAATTTGTCCTTATGTCAGCATTTGCCAAAACACATACTACTACTTATTATTCTGGTTTTAGCAGGAAAACCTTTCTCTAATGCTCAAATTCAGTAAATACTGCATTTTATGCACTGCTCTAGCCTTCCACATTTTATTTCTCCTTTTAAAATAGACATCCTGATGAAAATTAGGCGCTCAGTGTTCACAGTCTAAGACATAATCTCTAAGAGGGCAAGGACTGTGTAAGGTTGCTCACTGCACTATCTGTGATAATGTCTCAATAAATAAATGTCCAAAGAATGATAGATGGATGGATGAATGAACGGTTACTTCCTTTTCTGATGTTATTTTATTAGGCCACTAAAGAAATGGTGGCATCTTATTGTTAAGGAAGGACAAGATGTGAGTAGTCTGAAGACATTCTAAGATGACACAGGAACAATAAACTAAAAAGAGTCACTACACATGTGCATTTTCTTTGATCTGTTTTATTTAAGGATGAAATCTTTGTTGGAACATAGATTCAATGGAACATAGAGGTTTTCTGCTGAATTCATTCCTAAGATTCCTAGCAATCCATCAAGCTCTTTTTTTTTTAACCTCATATATGCCAGTTACTTTTCCTTTCACTCCTCGGTATGTAGCTATTTCTCTCGGTACACACTGTTCTCCGTAACACTAATGTTGAAGCAAATGACATATGCAACACCGATTAAATATTTATGCAATGTAGCACTGAAATGGTAAATATTGTATTATGCTTTCCACTTGTCATTAGTCGGGAGTTGTTGCTACACTCTGCAAAAATGATAGCCTAACACAAAGAAGACAGCCCTGTATTTCACAGGCAAAATATTTATCTATAGCACAAACTAGAGTTTCGATGACTTTAAAGGTATTTCTTATTGCTGCTGTCCTTGGACATTTTTCAAGTCAGGGAGAGTCTTATATTTGAATGGTAAAAAAACAGCCTGCTTATACTATTTCCCATATATTATTCACTTTGAAAAGTTAAAGTGTTAGTCGCTCAGTCGTGTCTGATTCTTTGCGATCCTATGGACTGTAACCCGTCAGGCTCTTCTGTCCACGGAATTCTCCAGGCAAGAATACTGGAGTAGACAGCCATTCGCTTCTCCAGGGGATCTTCCTGACCCAGGGATCGAACCTGCAACTCCTGCTTTGTAGGCAGGTTCTTTGCCATCTAGGTCACGAGGGAAGCCCACCAAACTAAGAGTAAATAAGTAATTTTTGGTGAGGAGAGGACGAGCATACTTTCTGCATTTGTATAATTACTTGATTTTGGTAGTAATCTCTTTTTTTCTAGAGTAATACTAGAATCAACCTAAAACTAAACATTTTTATGTTTTGCTAATAAACAGCAGCAAAAAATCTATAACATCAAAAAACTCTAAGTGCACAATATATTGATTTTCCCCCACTATAGGTTCAATTCAGAAGTCACTGAAATGATTATACAGAGGTGGCTAGAGAAAGAACTGAATTTTAAGTGATCTCTCAATCTTTTCTAGGTTTCTAAATGATACGTTAGATCATGTAGAAGATAAATGAAATAAAATACTGATCTATTATTTAAAATTTTCAGTTTACAATTTTCAACCCACTAAAATACGAGCAATACATTTTTTTCCTTATATTGTGGTGACAACACATTAGTATTAAAAATGCCACCATTCCATCTCAGACAAAATGCATTTTACTGAGCGTAATACAATTAAGAGCTAAGGGAAGAAGCTGTCGTGAAATACGGTATATAATTCATCATTCGGCTGTGTTCAAGAACCTTATAAAATAGCACTTTTATGACAAAGACACGTCCAAAACAAAAGAATGTCACAACACATTTTATTTTGCCATCTGTATTTAAGTGGCTGATTTTTTCACAAAGCATAAAGGGCTGGCTTATTTTCCCCCCTGACCCTGAGTTGAATATATATAGCTAGTACCGTAATCAATTTCAAGGTATACAGAGAGGTAAAGATATTCATAAAATGCAAATAGACACAGAAGTAGGACAGATAACTGCTAAGGAATCATCACCACCACGAACCTGGATCCGACAGGTTATGTTTTGCTTGATCGAGGGAATGCTTATGTTGTTAAACAGCCTTTTTAGCAGATGTATGACAACATCTATTTTAGGAATCAGTTGGTAGCAGCTGTTCAAAGGAAATAAATAACTACATAGTATTTTTTCCTAAATGAAAAGGAATATTGAAAATGTGAGTAGTTCTTTGGTTAGCAGCCTATGTCAGAAGTTCATGAGAAAAACAATGTTGAGTTATTTGTCATTGAAAATGAATCCATAAAGCAGCCCCTTACAAGTTCAGACTTTCATGGGAAAAAAAGATTATTGAAGGTTTGGGAGGCAATAGGAAGTGTCTGTTTAGGGATACAGGGTTGTTTTTTTGTGTGTGGGTGATAGAAGTACTCTAAAATTGGTTGTGGTGATGACTGCAAAGCTGTATGAATATACGAATCGCCATTGACATGTATACTTTAAGTGGGTGAACTATATGGTATTTGGATTATATCTTAATAAACTGTTATAATGGACTTCCCAGGTGGAGCTAGTTGCAAAGAATCCACCTGCCAATGCAGGAGACACAAGAGACATTGGTTCAATCCCCAGGTGGGGAAGATCCCCTGAAGTAGGAAATGGCAATCCACTCCTGTATTCTTGTCTGGAAAATCCAACGGACAGAAGAGCCTGGTGGGCTACAGACCATGGGATTGCAAAGGCTCAGACACAATTGAGCACAGAGTCAATACTTTTAAGCTGTTATAAAAAAAATTAGTCATGGGGATTACTGGGTTGTGATAAACTTGGTCTAAAGGGCCAAAAATTGAGAAACTATGCTAACATGTGTAATTTTTTGAAAATAATTTTTGATGTAAACCATTTTTAAAGCTTTAATTGAATTTGTTATAATATTACCTCTGTTTTATGGTTTGGTTTTTTTGGCCAAAAGGCATGTGGAATCTTAGCTCCTGATCAAGGACTGAACCCACACCCTCTGATTGAAAGGTGAAGTCTTAACCACTGGACAACTAGGGAAGTCCCAAGCATAATGTATTTTGATAAGACTTTTGTTTTCTTGAGTTTCCCTTAAGTTTAAATTATATGTGCAAACTTTTATCTTATTGAAATATTCTTAATCCAATCACCATTCCTCTTAATCCAATCACCTCTCACTCTCATAATATCTTACTTGGTCTACTGCAATAGCTATATAATTATAAAATGAATGCAATAATTGATAACAACATAATACAGTAGAATATAGAAACAGCTAAATCAGGGATTTGACTGCTTTGAAAGAAATATTCCCATCTTAACATGATGTTCTTAAGATTAATGAGAAAAGTAAACCAAATCCATGTTCCTATTTTGTACTCATTTTGCTCAATAAAGAACTGCATTGCAAATAAATAAATAATATGTGCAAACTCTTTTGGTGCTACTCTACATGGTATTTCCCATGATAATTCTGTGGATTTTCAGACTCTGCCTAGCAGTATATGGTCACGTTAATGAGGTTGTGTCCATAATGGTGCTATTTGAAGTTTGTCTTGATTTGTTGCAGTTTTCACTGGTGTTAACACAGTAATTTCAACATATTTTGACCAGTATTTCCTAACGTTTCAATGATATTTACACTTTATGATAAGATTTGTGGGCATATTTCAATGTGTAAAAAGTTAAAATTTCAGGGTATCTCCCACCTAGGAAAAAGAACTTCTGTGAGTAAAGAACAATAATCAAGATGCCAACTCATCCCATAAATGTGAGCAAAAACAGAAGCAATGGTAAGCAGAAGACTATCTCCTTTCGATTCATTCTCTGGTGAACAATTGCTGACTATTGCCCATCTTCATAATTTTCAGATTTTAGAAAAACAGTTCAGCTCAGTTCAGCTGCTCAGTTGCCTCTGACTCTTTGTGACCCCACGGACTACAGCATGTCAGGATCCCCTGTCCATCACCAACTCCCGGAGTTTGCTCAAACTCATGTCCATCGAGTCAGTGATGCCATCCAACCATCTCATCCTCTGTCATCCCTTTCTCCTCCTGCCTTTAATCTTTCCCAGCATCAGGGTCTTTTCCAGTGAGTCAGTTCTTTGCATCAGGTGGCCAAAGTATTAGAGTTTCAGCTTCAGGCATCAGTCCTTCCATGAATATTCAGGGTTAATTTCCTTTAGGATGAATTGGTTTGATCTCCTTGCAGTCCAAGGGACTCTCAAGAGTCTTCTACAACACCGCAGTTCAAAAGCATCAATTATTCAGCGCTCAGCTTTCTTTACAGTCCAATATCCATACATGACTACTGGAAAAACCATAGCTTTGACTGGACGGACCTTTGTCAGCAAAGTAATGTCTCTACAAAATGGAGTAAATCAGGGCCCAGAAAAAGTGGGACAGCTATTTTTTTGGATAGGGCTGTATCACTAACCACTATCATTGAACCTAACCTTTATGTTTAGTAATCAGGAGAATTTTCACTGTGGAAAGGCATATCAACATAAAGATAATGCATTAGAGAAGGATCTTAATTGGGAGCTCAGTGATCTAAAGAAAACCACACATGACTCTGTTGAAAAGAGGTGTGCCGCATGTATAGACCTGGACATTTGATTTTTAAGAACTGGGATATGATAAATCATGGCCCATCTATTCTATGATGAATCAGCTTCAGCATAGTTTCTCGGTTCTTCATGGTTCTCAATTCTGCTCACTTCTCTGTCACAACATGGCTTCATGATCTCCCACGTAGACTAGTTTTCTAACAGTGGTATCTACCTTTGTACTGTCCAGACGGCAGCCACCAGTCAAATATGTAGCTGAGTTCAGATTATTTGTGTGCATGTGTGTGTGCTGAGTCACTTAGCTGTGTCTGACTCTTTGCGACCTCCTTGCCAGGCTCTTCTGTTCATGGGATTTTCTAGGCTAGCAGACTGGAGTGGGTTGCCATTTCCTACTCCAGGGGATCTTCCGCACCCAGGGATCGAACCTGCGTCTCTTGTGTCTCTTGCACTGGCAGGCAGATTCTTTACCACTGTGCCATCTGGGAGGCCCCTCAAATTAATTAACAATAATAAAAGCTAAACTCCAGGCTCTTAGTTACACCAGCCACTTTTCAAGGGCTCTCTAGTCACGTGTGTCTAGTGGCTATGACTAGGACGCTAGAAATGTTTCCTTCATCAAGTACCACATCTGACCGTGCTGCGGTGGATCACAATACCATCACCAGGGAGCCTGTTTGAAACACAGACTGTTCTCACACTGGACCTGCTCAATCAGAATGTGCATGTTAACAAGATCCCCAGGTGATTCCTAGAAGCCGTTAAGTCTGAAAAGCCCAAGTTTCGACTTTCTGTCTTAGAATTACATATTTTGGAATGCCACTAGAGCAATTTTTCAAAACATAAATGTGATGCTTTTTCACTACAATGCTTCCATTTCTTCAGTTTCTTCCCTCTTTTCAGTTCTTCAAAAACCTCATGGGAGGCCCCATAGATAATGTCCTGGGATCCTTGGTAGTTTCCAGTCCAGCTTCCATCATTTACTGGCCTGTGTGACTTTAAGGTGAAGTGCCTTTCTTTTTTTTTTTTTAGTTTTTTTTTTCCATTTATTTTTATTAGTTGGAGGCTAATTACTTTACAATATTGTAGTGGTTTTTGTCATACATTGACATGAATCAGCCATGGATTTACATGTATTCCCCATCCCGATCCCCCCCCAACCTCCCTCTCCACCTGATTCCTCTGGGTCTTCCCAGTGCACCAGGCCCGAGCACTTGTCTCATGCATCCAGCCTGGGCTGGTGATCTGTTTCACCCTAGATAATATACATGTTTCGATGCTGTTCTCTCTAAACATCCCACCCTCGCCTTCTCCCACAGAGTCCAAAAGTCTGTTCTGTACATCTTTGTCTCTTTTTCTGTTTTGCATAGAGGGTTATCGTTACCATCTTTCTAAATTCCATATATATGCGTTAGTATACTGTATTGGTCTTTATCTTTCTGGCTTAGGTGAAGTGCCTTTCTAAGACTATCCTATTTGTTAAGCAGAGATGATAACTCACGGGGCTGCTGGGAAAATGAAAGGAGGAAATTCATACGCAGCTTCGAACACAGTGGTGGCACATCGTGAGCCTCCATAGGCACTGTTCTGGACCATTCATGCTTTTTCCTTCCCCGCCTTGGATGACCTTGTCTCACGGTGATCTCCCACCAACCATAGTGATGTCAAGCCCAGTGAAATGAATTCCTCTGCATCTCTCAAACATCATCTGCTATTCCTACATCAAGTCTTTTCCCAACATCTTCAGCCAGGGGCAGGTGTTTCTGTCTTTCCTTTTCTTTCTCTCTCTCTCTTTTATCTCATTTGGAAAAAGATGTTATGAAAGCATGTTCTGTTAAAAGTGCACAGTATACAGACATTTGCACACATCTTTATCACTTGACTGGCAGCTTCTAGAAGAAAGGGCTAATTTGAACCTCTAATGCAGTGGAGTGACGAGAAAAATGCTGACCTAAAAATGGTTACTAAAAAGCCATAGAAGTACCAGAAGAAAGTTTTTAAGTGACCTTTAAAAAACAATACTTGGAATAAATAAGAATTTTATAGGTATAACATGAACACTAGAAATGACAAGAAAAAATTGATAACTTTGATTACTTAAAAAATTCCATATAGTATATGGCAGGGCAACCAAAAACAAAGTTCAGAATAAATTGGAAGAATATATAACATATGACAAATGATTCATATTCTTAATCAACATGTACAATTACCGCCTAAAAAAATAAAAACCCCAAGAGAAAAATACAGGAAACTAGGCTATTCAAACACATACAGAAAAATTACAAATGGTCAATAAGCGTTTGAAAAGATATTCAGCCCTACTAGTAAAAATTGAAAATGACAATAAAATATTTTAACCTAAGAGATTGCTAAGAATTAAAAATATTGATTATACACAGCACTGATAGCTGTATAAACTGAGGGTAACTTGGACCTGGTTTGCTAAATTTAAGACACGCCTACACTTTGGCACAGAAAATTTCTTTCAAAGAATTTATTCTGATCAAAAATTTCATCGATGGAAGACACCCTGCACACACAAACACACACACAAATGCATAAGAAAATGGTCATGTATTTTTGGAAATTGGTTAATTAAAAATAGGTGCTAAACGATAGTTTGTGTGTGTCTGTTAGTCACTCAGTCATGTCTGACTCTTTGCAACCTTACGGATTGTAATCCACCAGGCTCCTCTGTCCATGGAATTTTCCAGGCAAGAATACTGGAGTGGGTTGCCATTCCCTTCTCCAAAATGATAGGTTAGTGAGTGAGAAAAATCTGGTACAAAATGCATTAAAAATATGGACTTCTAGGTGTATATATGTGTGTGTGTTATGTGTGTTAGTGGCTCAGTCGTGTCTGACTCTTTGCGACCCCATGGACTGTGGCCCACCTGGCTCCTCTGTCTATGGGATTTTCCAGGCAAGAATACTGGAGTAGGTTGCCATTTACTTCTCCAGGGGATCTTCCTGATCCAGAGATTGAACCCAGGTCTCCTGCATTGCAGGCAGATTCTTTACCATCTGAACTAGCAGGGAAGCCTAGGTGTCTATGTGCATGGACAAATATCTGAAAGGGTGGACACCAGAAAGTTAACAGCAGTTACCTATGCAAAGATATAACATTGACCTGTGGGAATTAATTTTCACTTTCTTTTCGGCTTCTGTCTCTGACATTTTGGTTAGGAATAGGAATCTGAATGTAACGCAGGAAACCTGGATCTAATCCCTGGGTTAGGAAGATTCCCTGGAGAAGGAAATAGGAATCCACTCCAATATTCTTGCCTGGGAAATCCCATGGACAGAGGAGCCTGGCAGGCTACAGTCCATAGGGTCGTAATGAGTTGGCCATGACTGATTGACTTTCACTTTGTCTCTGAGATAGGAAAAACCACCAAACACAAAGCCAGTCTCCTCTCTCCCTTCTTTTCTGACTATTCTGAGATAATTCTACCTTAGAGAAGAGACTGGTAAATGCTACATTCTCATAACTTCTCTTGACCTTACTGGAAGGTGAGAAAGAAAATTCTAGGAGACAAATAATCCCTCAGGCCCTTTATTTCTTTAAGGCTTTGACTTTATATTGACAGTCAATACGAGGGAAGGGGACCTCTAAGGGAATGGAAACAATTTAAGGATAGCTGTGCTTTTGTGAAAGGTGGTAAGGTCAATCTGATGATGACATTGGTCTCCCCATTGATTCTAGGGTTTATCAGGCTGATCTGCCTGGACAAGCTCTCCACCACTCAATAGAAAAGGACAGCCCTCCCGGAGAGAAAAGTGTCCTCCTCTGTTTTTCAAGGGTAAAGGCAGTATCTTCACTCTCAAGAAGATTTATCATGCTAACTGATGAAGAAGTGAAATTCTTTACCCGACCTAAACAGCAGCAAAGAAATCACTGTGTTAAGAATGCAAGTTATTTAAGCACAGAAAGACCAGTGAAAATTCCAAGTATATTTGTGTGCTTATGTAAAGCAATAAGAGGATGGCTTCATTCTTTGATGATAAAAGTAATTTTTCTAGATTCCATATATATGGTGCTGCTGATCCTTCTGCAGGGCAGGAATAGAGAAGCAGACATAGAGAAAGGACTTGTGGACCCGGAGGTCGAAAGGAGAGGGTGGGACGACTTGGGGGAGGAGCGCTGATAAACATACAGTATTATGTATAAAACAGAGGGCTAGTGGGAACCTGATGGACAGCACGGGGAGCTCAGACTGGTGCTCTGTATAGATGGGTGGGATGGGGGAGGGAGGGAAAACATGTATATATAAACATACATATGTATACATACACATACATATGTGTATATATACAGCTGATTGCCTTCATTGTACAGCAGAAATTAATACAACACTGTAAAGCAATTATACTCCAAGGAAAAAAAAAAGTAATTGTGTCAGATAACACTTGGATTGTATCACCTTAATTTCCAGCACAGTAACTAAATCACAACAAACGTTCAACAAATATCTGTTGAACTGACAAGAGTATGTGAGTATTTTAAAAATATAATTTGTATGACTTCCATGCAGATAAAGATAAAATCAAAGGGAGATGTTTAAAGTAGGATGCTAACCATGAAAGAGTAAAAACTGATAATTTGAAAAAAAGGAACACTTTGAGTTTGTATTTAGGAGTCTGATATTCAATTATATTCATTGACAGATCCTTGAAAGGAGGAAAGGTTTACAAAGAATAGTGATCTGATCTCACATTAAAATGCTATTTTTCTTCCTAATCACACAGGGTAAATAAAACTAAATAGTAGCAGAGCTGATACACAAAACATTTAACAGTCTATTAAATAAATATTTAATAGGACACAGGCACTTAAGATCAGGAATGATGTCTGACAACACATCAACAAAACAGACACTGAATTCCAACCCTGCGTAGTACTTATTTATCGGTTTAGCATGCACTACAGTAAAAAAAAAAAATCCCCTACTAATATGCTTAATTTATTACATCCCACTTATGACTGTTACATTTGAGAAACAAATAATGAACAAATAGTTAACCAAAAGAGACGCTCTTCAAGGCTGGATATTTTCTAGCTAAATACTAGCAATCTGTTTGTGAAGGCTGACTGTTGTCGTTGTGACAATCCTGTACCACAAGTGTTACAAAACGGCACAGAAATGTATCACCAGCGTGTGATCTCAGCGAATGACAACCCTTTCGGTACCCGGTTCGGCCACCTTCACAAGGAGGGAGTTAACTCGGACGATTGAAAGATGACAGAAAGGCCTCATCTTGTTCTCACCTCTGACGGACAGCGGCTGTACCAAGCCCTGTGATGAGGGTGATCAGGCTGTGTGCAGGTTGAGAGGGAAGGGTGCCAGGTCCATGAGTGACGTCAGCCACCGTCATAGAATCAGAAGTCACAGTGGGTAACATGCCACCGCACTGCTCCCCCCGACTCAACTATCTCTCAAGTTCCTTCATGCTCTAAAATCCTACTTTCCTCTTCAATGATGTGACTCAAGATGGTCACTTCACTTCCAAAGGACATAATTCATTTTAAGGAGTATTATAGCTAAAGACAGAAACCGGTTCACCACAAAAGGGTCCTCCTATTCTACAGACAGCCCTGTGACACTTACTCATTTATGGGATTTCACTGGGCATCACAAATAGCTCTGCAAACCTGAGGAAGCATCACTGGCTGTTCTTGGTGAAACACATAGCTTGTGATTTATCTCAGAGGACATGATTTGCTTTTCGATGCCGTATGCCTTTCTCTACACACTTAGATCAAGATTGAATATGGTCATTTGTGACATTTGAATAAGCCATTTGCCAATAGCTTAAATGCTCATCTATGTTCTGAAATAGTTAAAGAAAAGACACATTTGCAACTTCTCTTAGCAGCTCCAATCAGGTGACAAAAAACCACAATCCGAAAAGGTGGAAAACCCACATAGAGGGACGTGTACATCATCCAGCCCTTGTTTTATGGATGCACAGCTCTCTGGAGAGAAGTTCCTGAGTGCCCGAGGATGGCCCTGAGTGATGGGTTTTACATTTAGACCGCAGACTTGGCTGAAAGACAAGCACCATCACGAGGAGGAGCAGAGAGCTCCCTACCGAGGCCGCCCTGAAGGGGATTCCTACACAGAGCCCATTCCTGCAAGCGCATGAACTACTTCCTGGACATGAAATGTCACAGAAGTGTCCACACTCACGAGAGACAAATGCAACACAGATGGATGCTCCAGTGAGTGTCCAAGGCAGCCCTCGCACTTCACGCAGACAGAGCTTCTCCATTTATCTACATAACGAGAATGACCATTTATCATACATCAGGACCAACTTCTCCCCCATGTCGTACAACCTCTGAATACAAGCCCTGCCCAAATAAACACATAAAACCAACTGAACAATCAGGCAACGTCCCCAGGTATAGACAAAAGAGTTCTAGAAACGGGCTCTTACCTATAAAATACGACAGCAGTATTGCCAGGAGCACTGAGACCCCTACAGCGCACAGGGCGGTACATTTCCAGCTACAGTACTTAGAAGACTTCTTGAATTTAAAAGCACTTCTTGATAGGGTGTTTCTAGGTAGTGGCCGAGTAGGTGGCGAGTAAACAGAGCCAGAGGCCATCGTGTATCCTGGCGTGGCAGTGCTGAACAGTGGCGTGGTCCCTGTTCCCGTTTTGAATAGGAAATGCCTGCAGGACAGGAGAAAATCATTGTAAGATGCAAATATACTGTGATCAGAGAGACAGAGACGGCGAGGCATGGATTCACCTCTTGTCCTGTCTCTCTCTGGCTTTACAATCATTTACTACATAGAATGAAAAAAAAGAGAGACATTAAGAAAATGTTTTAACCTAAAAACCCAACTCGGAAACATGACTTTGAAGAGACTGATTTATCATGAACAGATGAGGAGGAGTAACACACACAAATGACGCCTGTCTCTTCCAGTAGGCGTCTGGAGAAACGGCTGAGGAGTTCTAATCACACCATTTTCCTGTACAAAAGCATTCTGGAAGTTTCCTTTATGGACTGCCTTCAGAACACCTCACATGTTGCTGAAGGAAAGCACTGACATGACTTTGCAGCCACATGTGGCCGTGCTCCATGTTAGGATATGTACGCCTACATACAGAAGCACGCATGATCACGTGGAACATGCTGCTTTCTTTCCTGGGCATGCTTGGAAAATTCTCACCTGTCCCCCACCTCCCACCACCCATATCAAGTACTGCCAAGCTTGGCCACAGGTGGTTGGCCAGTTTTCAAGGGAGGCAAACCAATTTTATCTTTTGCTTATGTCAAACATAACTAGCAAAGTAAGTCTGCTGGGGTGAGGGATGGAGAAAGGGAAGCAAACACAGAACACTTTCTAAAATCAGCCTCAATGAATGAAGAGGCTAGTGAAGCAAGTTTTTAGATCAACTTCCCAGGTGGTGCAATGGTAAAGAATCTGCCTGCCAGTGCAGGAGATGCAAGAGATTCGGGTTCGATCCCTGGAGTAGGAAACAGCAACCCACTCCAGTATTCTTGTCTGAAAAATCCCATGGAGAGAGGAGCCTGGAGGGCTACAGTCCACAGCGCTGCAAAGAGTCGGACACGACTGAGCAGTTGAGGACACACAGACACACACAGAAAGATTCCCTAATGATTAGAGCTGAATGACAGTGGGGCAAATTGCCTCTGAAAGTTCTCTGCTCTCTTACTTTGAAAATGTCTAAGCAGAAATTGAGTGATCACATGAAAGGAGTGACTGGGAATTCTTTACAAAAGATGACTAGTTTTAAGATTCCTATGAATATTAGTTAGTTAGTTAAGTCGCTCAGTTGTGTCTGACTCTTTGCGACCCCGTGGCCTGTAGCCCACCAGGCTCCTCCGTCCATGGGATTCTCCAGGCAAGAATACTGGAGTGGGTTGCCATTTCCTTCTCCATGGGATCTTCCCAACCCAGGGATCGAACCCGGGTCTCCCGCATTGCAGGCAGAAGCTTTAACCTCTGAGCCACATTAAATGTCCTCAAATTGAGAAAAAAGCATCATGTTTGAAATTTCATAGTATGTGAGTATCTTACTGTGTTTTTACTTTGTGTCCTAACCTTTTCTATTATTTTCCCTAATAACATGTCCAGTGAGGTCAACAGACTCTGCTCTCTTTCATATGCAGGAGACTATAGGAAATAATCTGGAGTATTCCATCATGGTACAAAACAGCCTGGATGCAAAGGGTGATTTTAGATGGGATACAGTTGAATATTTTAAATTGTAATACAAATGAATTTGTTTTAGTGGCTATTAGAAAATAGACTGAATATACCAAACAAGTTAAGGGGGTTAAAGGGGCTTCCCAGGTGGCACTAAAGTGGTAAAGAACCGGCCTGCCAAGGCTGGAGACAAAAGAGACAGAGGTTTGATCCCTGGGTCAGGAAGATTCCCCTGGAGGAGGCATGGCAACCCACTCCAGTATTCTGGCCTGGAGAATCCCATGGACAGAGGAGCCTGGTGCATACAGAGTCGGACACGACTGAAGCGACTCAGCGCAAACAAGGGGTTAAAGAACAGAACCTAGAAGGTAGATGGCTCAGGTTCAAATCCTGGTTTACTACACTAGGTTTGTGTCCTTGGGGAAGGTATTTAACCTCTCTCTGTGTTTTGGTTTCTCAGTATGGAAAACAAGAATAGTATCTATCCATCAGCGTTGTTATTAGGCTTAAATGAGTTAATGTTCTTACAGTAAAGTACCTGGAATACAGTAAGCACAATATAGGGCTTCCCGGGTGCCCGGTGGTAAAGAATCCACCTGCCAACGCAGGAGACATGGGTTGGATCCCTGGGTCAGGAAGAGCCCTGGAGAAGGAAATGACCACCCACTGAAGCATTCTTGCCTGGGAAATCCTTTGGACAGAGGAGCCTGGTGGGCAACAGCCCATGGGGGTGCAAAAGAATGGGACAGGGCTTAGTGACGAAACAGCAACAACCGCCAGGACAATGTAAGTGTTGAGAAATGAAAGAAGAAACAAGCTTATGATTTAACAACATATTATTGCTTAGGCAAGGCTGACCAGGGATTTATGTTACAAAGAACCCATTTCCAGGAAAATTATTAAGTGAATTAACTGTGTAGCTGATGTACAGATATGGTAAAAGTCATGAAAATTTGCCTCACAGGTATAGTGGGAAGAATTCTAGATTAGAAATCAGAAGGGCTAGGTTTAAGTTCCTGATCTAACATTTCCTAAATTTAGGATCCTGTTTTCATGTGTAAAATGAAGCTAATGATTTACTTACCTTACAAAGCTGTAAAGAAGTTAATGCGTCTAAAAAGGCTTTGTCAACCACAAAATTAGAACACATGCAGATGACAAGTAACCACTTCTATAAATTATACTAATGACCATATTATGAGGTCCATTTCCCCCCAGAGAACTACTTTATAAAGCAAACTTTGAAGTTTACAACCTGAATTAAACGGTATGTTGGAAGCAGTGTTTTGGCACCTGCTACCGTATTGATATTCAGCCTAATCATTAAGTACGTGGGCTCTGGCGCCAGACTGAAGGTGAATGTGTTAGTAGTTCAGTTGTGTCCGACTCTCTGAGACCCCATGGACTGTATCCCACCAGGTTCCTCTGTCCATGAGATTTCCCAGGCAAGAATACTGGACTGGGTTGCCATTCCCTTCTCCAGGGGATCTTCCTGACCCAAGGATCGAATCCAGGTCTCCTGCACTGTAGGCAGATTCTTTACCGTCTGAACCACCAGGGAAGCCCATGCCTGGGTTCAAATTCAGACTTCACCTATAATTAGCTGGATAATGTTTCTAAATTGCTCAAATTCTCTGTGTGTTGGTTTTATCACCTATAAAACGGCAATAAAACATGACCTATTATGAAGGCATCTTATGAGGATTAAATGAGTAACGTACATGACATGTTTACATCCGGCACCAGGTTAGGTGTCCAACACACACTGAAGAGACCCTCCTGAGATTCCTGCAGCTCAGCGCCATGTGTGGGAAGCAGAATGACTTCTGTGGCTTCCAGAGCAGCAGAAAAAAGAGAGAGGGTGTTGCTGTCACTGCAAAGAGGCCGTGCAGACAGGGATGCAGGCCGTCACAGCAGTCACACAGTGACTGATGCTGAGGGGACAGACAGAAGACCGGTATCTGGGTGAAGACTCAAAGCCTGAGGGGCAGCTCGCTCTGCTCACAGCATCAAGTCAGGGGTCGGGGGTGGGGCAAAGACCCAAATTACCCAAGGGAAGTCCCTAGGGTTGAGGGTTTCAAGTAAAATACAGACAGAGATATTAAAAGAAAAGGTCATTTATCTGGCATACGAATGTGGATGGATACAAATGGTATATCCATGGAGTAAGTTGGCAGCCTGTCTTCTCTGGTTAGAACGTAAACTCCACAAAGTCTCATTCGCCCCTGTCTTTTCAGGACTTGCAAAGTTCTTGGCACAGACTTGTTGCTCCACAGATATTGTGAGATAAAGAAAATGGTGACTATTATGCCAATGTGGAAAGTGAGTCTCAGAAAAAAGTACCTGGGACAAAGACTCACGGCTAATAAACAAATGATAAAAAATAAATAAAAGTTGGAAATGATCGCAAACCTCAACCTGGAAAATGTGTTAAAGGTTTATTCCAAGTGGTTGGGTCATTTCTGAATAGAAAATGGGATTTGACTCTAAGCCTTTAACACGGAAAACATGGATCAAGACAAGGTGTTAGACACATGTTGACCTCAAATTAGACACCTTTGCTTCAGTTTCTAAAATTTGTGGTATCAGTACCTGATGTCCACCTGCTCTGCTGATCCTGGAAAAGAATTATTTCAAGAACTAGGCTTGAGCCACTATGAAATTATTATTTTTCTTAGAGTAAAATGTAACTTTGAGACATTGTTGAAAACAAAGATATATTACTCAAAAATACATTGCTTATCAATGTGAGTGGAACTGAAGACTCTTAACTTTCAAGGAGTTTCTAAGTTATTTAATACATAAGGTTACTTTTGTTTCTGCAAGAGAAAATAGAATTTTTATGTATTTATTGACACTGTCTTTAAACCTCAGAAGTGCATTTCCTCTTCCTCTGTGTAAATGACTTTCTACGTCAGGGGATCCTCCAATTAGTACCTTAGAGATTTGCATAGTAAATAAAGAAACATTATAAAAACATTGAAAGAGAAATAAAATCACCCATGAATTTTATTCTAGAATGACGGGTCTTCAATAGTTTTGGAAGGCTTCTTAGTATGTAAGTACAGAAAGAATTTGTAAAGACTGCTTAAATTGATGCATTTTGAAAGCATTTACAAATGGTATTGTTCATGCGAGGATGATGCCTTTAGGAATCTTTAAGGCTTCAAAACAGGTTAAAACACACATGCAAAAATCTCTTAGACATTAACTAGACTGGTAGAAAAGTTCTGTGTCAACATACTTTCTATAGAGAACATTTGGTTTCAGATTTGGTAGGAATCTGTCCATTTTTAGGTTCAGGCAGGATGCCGTCTTTCCAAAGTCAGCAGTGTCGTTTCCACTGCAATACAGAAAACACAGAACACTGGCAAGCGGATTTTGTGACTTTAAGCCCAGGAGTTTTAAAAAAAACTGTTTCAAGGTCGAACACAATGCTCAGTTTACGTCTGGAGCTCCACAAATACCTAAGAAATGAACAGGTAAAGGGGAAACTGGAATGCAGCTACATGAAAAGCACACAAGGAGTTTCCAGAACATTCTTTTATCACCTAATTTTAAGGCGCTTACTCCTGTGTATGTCATGACAGTCTTTCCCACCCTGTGACACTCTGCCAGGTCATACAGCCTTGGGAATATGCTTCTCATATATCAAAAATTCGGCAAAAATTACTCTCAAAAGCATTCTGACCCGGCATCCATGCGAGATTTGGAGAATAAAGGGAGAGATGCGGTTTCCTTCTCAGCCCATATTTGGGAATGAAACCAGAGGATCCGGGGAGAATGTTCCCCATTGTATTCGGCAATAAAGCAGAAGCTGCAGCGGCAGCCTCTCTGTAAGCGGCTGGTTTTTTTCTGATGTTTCTAATGATGCCCGGCGTGGTGCCTGCCTCCAGGTCCTCTGCTATTTGCGCCACCATTTTCACTCTGGCGATGAACTCGGGATGCACACTTGAAGAGAGACTATCAGAGACTGGGATGAGGAAAATCAATTTCAAAGCCCCAAAGACAGCCGGTACAGAAGGTCACCGAACATTAACGCTGCTTTGTGGCTTTGGAATCTTGAGGGGGATTCTATTAAGAACAACAAACAGACAAGCACCGTGGAATCGCGTGGCATCATTAACTGTGAGGCCGAGGAGCAGCGAAAACATACGTGGGGAGGATCACCCGGTATTAAGCACAATTAATAGCTGCTCGTTTTTCTTCTGAAGTTGAAAGATCTGTTTCTTTGTTGATCTGCCTTCAGACCAACCTTTTCATTTCAGCTTTCTGCCTTCGGTTCTAGCTTCTAATTTCTGATGCTGTGATGGGTCTTGTCCTGGGACATGTCACAAATTAAATATTACTATCTATAAAAGGATACAAATGAGCTTATTGACAGAACAGGAAAAGACTCAGAGACTTAGAAAACAAACTTAGGGTTACAAAGGGGAAAGGTGGGGCGGGGAGGGATAAATAAGGAGGTTGGGATTAATGCACACACAGAACTATATACACAACAGACCATCAGTAAGGACCAGGGAACTGCTCAGTACTCTGTAATAGGTTTTCTGGGAAAAGAATACGAAAAAGAATAGATACAGGTATATGTATAATTGAATCACTTTACTGTATACCTGAAATGAACACAATATTGTCAATTAACTATACTCCAATATAAAATAAAAATTGAGAAAATCAGTCGGGGAAGAGGCTGAATCGCCTTGTCTTTCTCGCTGTCCCCATTCTCACCTTTTTGCCACTGATGGTTCCTCTGTCCTTGACGTCTACCTGACAGACGCAGAGTTAATTTTCAATGACTCTTCTCTTCTGCCTGCCCCCTCCTCCCACTAGCATTGAACTGTCAGAGAATCTTGCTCTCTTTCCTCCACAGCATTTCTCCCTTGCTTTTATTCTTCATTTCATGCATTTTGCTTCACTGCCAGGGTGGAGCAGTTCTTCTGAGTTCTCACAGCTCAACGTCCTCATTTTAATTTGTTTGGCCAAAGCCAAGAACGGGCACAAGTAACATTTTCATTTCAAATTTTCTTTTACTCTCAAGTGAAATGCCATGTTTTTAATACTGAACCCTCACAATACATTTACAGTAGTTAATACAATTACCTCTATATGCCCACTCATAATGTCTATCTACCCTTACCTCAGGCCACTTACAACTGCTTCCAGTCATTTATTTTGCTCTTTTACTCAATCTCTCAGCAGGTACGCTTTGTTCCTTGCTAACTCTTCACTTTTGATGGAGTTAGTCTTTCAAAGTAATTACTTTGAAAAAACTTAACTATCATTAAAATTTTTAGTGGAGAAATAATAGGGCTTTTTGAGTTATTTTAAATATGCTTTTCTATATTATGTTATATGTAATATCAATTCATTCAGCGCTCATTTTATAAGATCCTAACATCATGTACAAAATTGAACAAGTTATAGGGTATAATTAAATTCTAATTGTACAAGCGTCACCAGGAAATAAACAGGTTAAAACCAGTCTTTTGTTCAGGAGGTTAATATAATCATGATGTTCCTCTAAAATCAAAGAACATGGCTTAGTAAGTTGGAAATTATAGGAACCAGATGAGGAGAAGCACCCCAGAAAAATGTGTTACAGTATCATTTAAAGCTATGTGAATGATTTCCTCAATGGACCACTGGGATGGAAGATAAAAGTCAACAAGAAAGTGTGTAACCACTGGATGAAATTTTAATAGATTAACTTCATAATTGGTTATCTTCATAGAAAAAGAGTTTTTCCCTTCTCTTTCAGTTTTATTTAGTGTTAAAAACCTTTTGAGAGATGAGCAAACAAAGCCAATGATTAGAATGAAAAAGAGAATAATAGTCAGTGCTCAGCTTCAGTCCCTAAGGCACAGCTGAAACCTTCACTGGTGAGATACAGGCACCTGGAGAAACATTCCTATTGTCCAAAGCCTGTTCCATCTAACGGGAAGAAAGGCTCTATTGCACAGGAATTATTGATACTTTCTTCCTCTTCTTACAGTCTCTGTTGAACAGAGAGAGTAATTTACATCAAGCTAAATGTGAACTGTTTAAATGTCTTGATGCCTTGCTTTTTATGTTTCTAGGCAAATCAATAAAAAAAAACTTACCCAGAATATAGATTGCTTGCTTCAAATTGGATGCTCTGATTTCAAAGACAACGCGCCGGTAAGAAGAAAGATTGGCTCTATTTGGCCAAATTTACAACCTTTTCAGAATCCAAAGTTCTCACTTAAGAGCTCAGGAAATTTGAAGGTACAGGTTCTTTTTCCTTCTGGCAAAATATAACTTTCTAGATTTAAGAGGCTTATTAAAGGTCTCATAAGATTGCCTCAACTTCAAACGACTCTTCCGAAATGACATTTTCAGATTTAAAGCAAATGAATCCCACACTTGTGGATTAAATTTACCGGGTAATATATGAAGGCTAAAATTAACTACAGAGTTCAGATAGTTTTAGTCACTTGATAATGCTGAAACAATGGATGGTTTCCCTGGAATTCATCTTAAGATAAAATACTTAAAATTTTTTTCAAAATATAAAAAAATTCATTATTGTATGTTGTCTTCCATATTGCCAATTACCCTGACTTAATTACTTGTGGTCTATCATGGAGAGTATATATATTAAACATTGCAGGAGTTAAAAGAGCCCCAAATATTTGTCAGTATATAAGAAATGATAAAACTGAAAGATGATATGAACTATTATCTAAGAACTTTGAACCTTAAAACCTGTGCTTCATTATTGAGCATTTTCACTATCAAATTCTGATTTTTCAATCTTAAGGCCAACTGGATTATCTGCTAAATATATTTTTAACAATGTGTTTGTAACTGATTAAAAGACCTAAAAAAGCAGTTTGCTGAAGTGATGGGCTTCAGGATAATGATCCAAGCAAATACAAATTTTGGGGGGCAGCTATCAAACAGAAACCTAAAGAAAGCAAGTCCATGTAGAAAATTAGTTATCTCTATTCAGGGCTGGGTTCCTGTTAGTTTTCCTTACCTTTCAGCAACTGATGCTCAACAGATACCCAGAGACACCTGGGGAATTACTTACTGTTCTTAAATACCTAACTGTTTGGAAGGAATCTCCATCAGTCGAGGATGATGGCACTCAGCAGTTCTGTGAAGATTCCAGAACTAAGAGACTGTAGATGCTGCTATGAATTTTCAGGGAGAAGCCCACCCACACTAACATCTGCATAAGACTGCATAGAGTATTCTGCAGTCAGCTATCTTTCTCATGGAGCCTTCCATGAGATTGATTTTGGACCCACAGGTTTTGGTAGAACCTTGAGAATTTACATAGTCAAGGGTTAGGCCACCAACAGGAGCAGAAATGTGCTTTGAGACTATTAAATATGTTAAAGCAGTGGTTCTCAAACTATAGCTTGCAACAGAATCCCTTGCAAGGCTTGTTAAGACATAGAAGGTCTGGGGTAGAACACCAACAGCTCATGCTGCTGCTCCAGGGACCATACTTTTGAGAACCACTGCAGTAATGGAACTGGTGTGTTAGCTTCTTAGCTTGGGTTTAGCTTCAAGACTCCCATCCAGATTGTGTAACAAAACAGAAAATCAACCCAAAGACTCTTGCTTAAACAGTCACTGCTGCTAGCTCTCTTCAAGTAGTTTAGAGCAAATGGAATGTGTAGGACATGAGGTTTGATCCATCCGACCTCAGGATCCAAAGGCTTAACCATTTTTCACCGTATTATGTTATCTCACTCTTTATTCTTTACTTGCGATAACACCTTCCTTTATTGTTCTTCCCCTTCAATTTCGCCTATTTGTTAAGAAACTGGTTCCTGCATCCTTTCTAATTTCATTGCTACTTTAAATGTCTACCACATTTACTGACTCTTACTTATCTCTAAATGAGACACCGGTGTCCATTCGGCCTTGGTTCTTTGTTTCCCAGAGTATCTGTATTTCTATGTGCTTATCAGATATTCCCCAACAAACCACCTTATTCCATCAGGACCTCTTTTTTAGAGAGTTCTTTCCTTTTTATATTGAACTTAATACTTGGATTTGGGAGTCATGTAGAAGGCTACCTGATAATCCATCTTGGGTATTTACAACTTCCCAAAAGGTTTCACTACTTTTTGTTCATGCAGATAATGCTATTTCTCCACTCTTAAGCTTTCTGGCTAGAATAGTCTTTATATATTCTCCTTTTTTTCTCTAAATATTTTGCTTCCATGTATTACCTGAATTAAAAGAAAGAGTTATCTCTACTCATTCTCTTTCTATTAGGAAATACTTCTGGAAAAGTCAATTCTAAACATTTTTAAAGCACTGGATACACACACACACACACACAAATGTAACCTCCTTACACATCTGTCACTGTGAGGCAAAAGAAACAAAATGAGTATTTTCCTGTAGAACGTTAGTTCTCCCTGACTTTTCCCCTCTGAAGCAGCTTGGGACAAAGTAGTGACAATTGGGGTGACTTTCCCAGCACTGACCATGGCGTGTGCACTCATACACATTCTGACGAAAGGTTGCAGCACTAGGAGCTTCTGAACCATGAAAACTACATAATGAAAAAAAAAATTCTCTCACTGAGGTTCAGAGGGAGCAGAATTCTAGTACATTTGAAAAAAGAAATCCTACACTGAATCCTCATTATTACAGTTGAAGTTTTTTCTTTCATCCTCTAGATATTATTTTAGAACATGATTTCAAGGGTGAGAGTAAGAGAATCAGTGAAGAGTTACTTAACTGGTAGGAGGAAAGTAAAAAGTATTTGGAGAACTAGTGTTTAATTAACTTCTTCAGCAACCACTGTGCTGAAGCAGCACTTGCCAAAAGGTAAAACTAAGAATAAAAAATTATCAAATGGGATATTAAAACTGAATATCTTTTTGGTTGTCTCAAGGATCGATGAAACGGTGAAACAGTTGAGAAAAAACAAAATTTACCTACAGTCACTGATAAACCTCAATATTTTTCACATTGCATTTTGATACTTTTAATTTTTGCTAATTTTGGGGACTTCCTGGTGGTCCAGTGGCTAAGACTTTGTGCTTCCGAGGCAGAGGGCCCGGGCTTGATGCCTGGTCAGGGAACCAGATCCCACATGCTGCAAATGAGAGTTTGCATGCCACAACCAAAGTACCCAGTGCCGCCAAATGAATTTAAAAAATTGATTTCTGCTAATTTCTAAATAGAATGAGTCTAGAAAAGGTGATGCGTGTGGGTGTGTGGGCAAATTTTCTAAGAACTGGATAGGGCTTGTTCAGAATAGATTATTTTGCTTCTGATGTAAAGGTATTACCACTATAAACAATTGAAAATATTTTATATTAAGTAATATATTGTGCAAAGAAGGAAATATTTTAGACTCCCACTAATTAAAATGCCTGTTCTTTTATTACCTTTGAATTAATTGTGGTATGCATTTTAAAAATATTTTAAATAAGAAAATTAAACATCCGCCACGTGAGAAATCAGCATTAGAATGTAAATCACATATTTTGACATGAAAACAAAAGAACAAATATGTAATGATTCTAGCTGTGACACAGTGAGTTAGTGAGACTGATAAACTATTTCATGCTGATAGCATGTTGTGGTCTCAAATCTATTACACTTTTGAATTGATGTGCTATTATCTTTGGACAACTTTCACACTAGGAGGTGATCCCAACAAGAAAAATGTCTTAAATGAAAAGCTTATAAACAAGATACATTTCATTGCTATTACCTGAATTAATATGAGCTATTAGTGGTTTACAAAAAGAGGACTGAGACAAAAAATTGTTTTATAATATTTTACAAAAAAATTGCAATATGAATGTATTGATAACTGTACATTCTGGCAACTGCCCTTGTATCATCTGTAACCATACTGAATACACAAACATGTACTTGGCAAATACAGCATTATGTGTTAATTGATCTTTGAAAACTGGGAGGCAGAATTCTGGATAGTATTAAGGTGATTTGCGGGAAATGTATTTTAGGGAACTTTTTACTGTCTTACATTTACTTTTCAGTTTTAAATAAGTGAGAGACATACAATGCAAATTTTAAGTATAATCACATTTGTAAAAAATAAATAAGGCTACAATAGGAAGAAAAATATTTTTACTATGACTTGTTTAACTTAAACATGTCTATAATCAAGTGACAAATCATGCTGCAGAGTTTGCTTGGGAGCATTAAGAACTGAACAACTGGATTAAATATGTACAATTTTTAAAACTATTATCAAAATGGCTAAAATAGCTTACTAGTCTTTGTTACATTTTAGCTGTTTTTAATTGTGTAGCCATAATATCAAAGACCCAAATCTACATTAGATATTTTCCTACATGTTTTAAGATATCAATTACACTACTGTTGGGAGTTATTACATACTAAATATATTAAAATTAAAATAGAAATGAAAAAGGAGATCTTAAAATTCCTATGTGCTATTTGAACAAGATTTAATCTATTTAATTATTAATTCATTTAATTATTGATGACTTAAAATTGTTCAGCAAAGCTCTTTCTATAAATTTGAGAAGGAAGTGTGATCTAGGAAAATAAGAATTTCAGGTGTTGATGTAAGCTGATGAAGAATAAAAGCATCCCAGGGTTTTAAGGGATGTGGAAGGTATCCTTGTCAATCAGATGTGTGATGGTGAGCAAGAAGTATTTAATAAAACAGAACAGAAAGCAATCAGTCCAAAGAGTGGTGAGTGTTCTAAGTAAAGCTTATTGAGGACTTATTGAAAGTGTGTAGAGAAAACATTATGTAATTTAAACTTCATAAAATCCCCACTCTGTGTGTATTATAAAATCTACTTTTTTTTTTAGGGCTGCATTATGCAGCATGTGGGATCTTAGTTCCCCAAACAGGGATTGAACCCGAGCCCCTGCGTTGGGAGTGTGGAGTTTTAACCACTGGACTGCCAGAGAATTCCTAGGTTAGTAGTATTTTAAGTGGCTCAGAATATGAGGTGAGATACTAAGAACTCATAAAGAAGGTCACAGCAGAATCAGAGGGGTTACCAAATAGAATGTATTAAACTTATTTGGCTAACTGTATATTCAAGATTTTAATCTTATGGGCTAAAAAGAAAGCATTCTGAGAATGGGGTGATAGGACACAGACTCAGGCTTGAAATGAGAGGAGAAAGAAATAAAATAGGCAAAAGTAAGTCAAGGCAAAATGAAGAAACACAGGAAAGGAAAAGCAATTGTCTTTGACAGGGTATTGCTCATTGGTGGTGAAACCAGAGGATGAAATTTTAGAGAGAAAAAATAGTTTTAAAATTGGACAATGTATTCTAGAAAAAGATAAAATCAGCATGACGTGATGATGCTAAGTAGAGATGACACACACAGGTACATACTCTCGCAATCAAGGAAAGAGGACTGAAATATATTTTCACAGACAATCTCAGTGAAGAGTAAAAGAATTTTTTAAAACTTCCAAAACCAGTTGCTGAGGAAGAAGAGAGGCACCTTACAATGAATAGGTCAAATACAGAAAAAAGGTAATGACAAAATCACAGTCATTAGCTGTGACCAGAGTAACAGCACAGTTGACCTTTTACTTTGATCATGCTCAGAGAAGCGACTAGAAACATGTTAGAAGTAATTAACAATTCATATCCCTAGGTACCGTGGAAATTAAGGTTATCATATATGAATATTTTATACAGATTGCTGGTTATCCAAAACCAGACATTATCAAGAGTACACAATATTTGCAAATGGAGGGAATTATGCTTTCAAAAAGTCATTTAAGGGCTTTAGCAAATGATTAATGCGTACTTTCTTGGTATCTTAATTGCTATTAAAAAAAACTGGTTCACCTCAGTTAAACAAAATAACACTCCTACTCTATTGTACAGTAACTTCATCATACTCAAAAGATACCTAAAGCTTTAAAAGCTTTAAAACACAACTGGGGTCTCACTTCTGACTGATGTGAAGACAATGCAACTATCAAGGTTTTTATGGATTCATTCCAAACATTTATTACTTTAGTTAATTAAATGTTTCAGGGATATGAATAGTTGCCTTTCATTATAATTTGAAGATTTCTTTTTTCTTCTCAAGAACAAAGTGAACAGACTTGGGGTTCCTATCTGCATAAATTTACCTTCTTTTTGCTGAATGACAGGAATAGTGAAAAAACCCAAGAGATTTTATTCTGGTAAAACTATGGTTTAAGCTTAGACTACCTCACACATAAAGATAAATTAGATGTAAATATTCCAGTTAAAACATATGTTTCTCGTTTCTGGAGAGAAGAGAGCTACTTAATGATAAACGATATTTGCTCAACTCTTAACCAATAAGGTTATCTTATCCTATGCAATGGTTGTTATTATCTGGTCAAATTAAAAAGCATTTATGAAGCACCTATCATGTTCTAGGGACTTTGCTTACATTATTTCATTTAATACAAGATTTTTGAGGTGATATTATTATTGCATTGGAAACTGACCTCGGATTTAAATAATTTATAGATTATTATGTAGTTAGTTTAAATAATGGATCTAGGATTAAAAATAAGGTCTGACTGCAAAGCTCGTGTTTGTCTCATGATGCTAAACTGCGTTTATATATCTACTAGATCTTTAAATATATATCAATAAGCCCTCCTGAGAGTCAAAATTTTAAAGCTATAATTATTCCACAGCCTACTTTCTCATTTTAATTATTGGCATGATGCCTGCTAAACAACCTAGTTGAGGCTATGGCATTACAACTGGTTAGTAGTAATCTCACATTTAAAAATTATGCTTTCACTTTCACTTATCTTAGAAGTCATCTATGAATCTTTATCTCACACTTTAGAATAAGATCTCCTTCAACATAACAGAATAGTTTCAGAAACCAAATTATAATGCTACTGGAGAGACACGGATGTCCATACTTTGACTAAATTCAGGATCAAAGTTTCTCTTTAATATTTTTAGTTAATAGGATTTACCTTTAACATCTGACATTTAAGAAATTAAATTTGAACTTTTTGGACAATAAAGCCATTCAGTACACTGATTTAATATATGTCCCCTCTTGTTCTCTGGATATTGCAAGAAGAAAAGAAAGACGACTATTTTACATATCATTCTAGGAATTACAGATTTTAGAGGCCAACAGAAGTTTTTTCTGGGAAGGGTTAAATATTTGCTACAAATTGGCAATAAAAACTAGAGAATCTCAAAGTAGGAATCACACATGTATTCAACTAATGGCCGCCTTCTTACTGCCTCTTTTACTTCCTGTGTTACTATTTACCTTATGTATAAAATAACTTGAACTTAAAAAGGAACTTTACTCTTGGGAATAAAACTTAGTCAGGGTACCATATGCCTCTTTGCCAAGAGCAGCCTCAGTTTATGCCTGTCGTTCTTGTGTCTCCTGTCACTCTTATACTGTCCTGACTGGATGATAAATTATATGGTTATGATAGAACACAGGCACTTAACTAAGAGTATAGCAGCTTCTGGAGTTATCCTCCTCTCATTGAGACACATTTTTAAGCTACAAATGGATGAAATGTCCCAGGTCCTCAGCCTGCCATTTGTCTGTGGAAAAACTTTAGCCAAAGAATAAGTTTAATCGGAGAACTGAGAACATGCAGAAACAAAGGAAAACAGCCAAAGGAGACCAAATAATAATAGTTTAGTCAATAAACAGAGTCAAGGACCTTTAGTTCCTCCTCAAGGGCTATAGATTATATGCTGAGCCATATCCTGTGAGCTGTCTTATAGATGCTGAAACCCTAACCAGATGGAGAAGGTAATGACATGATGGCCAGGCAGTAACCATGACATAAGCTGCCACAATTCTGAGAACTGGCTTCAAGGAAATGGAAACAAACCACCCATGGAACTGAAGATTGCTGCTGCTGCCGCTGCTAAGTCGCTTCAGCCGTGTCCGACTCTGTGCGACCCCATAGACAGCAGCCCACCAGGCTCCCCCGCCCCTGGGATTCTCCAGGCAAGAACACTGGAGTGGGTTGCCATTTCCTTCTCCAATGCATGAAGGTGAAAAGTGAAAGTGAAGTTGCTCAGTCGTGTCCGATTCTTCGTGACCCCATGGACTGCAGCCTACCAGGCTCCTCCGTCCATGGGATTCTCCAGGCAAGAACACTGGAATGGGTTGCCATTTCCTTCTCCAGGGAACTGAAGACTAGCTGTACCTAAAATAATCAAGATGACACTGACCAGCCCACTGATGACCAATCTCAAGATGGTGGTCAGAGATGACTGCGCTATTCTGCATGCAGCCCCCTCCCTCAGCCTATAAAAGCTCTTGCCCATTGATTGACAGGAGGAGGGGGACTTTGGACAGGAGATTGCCCTCACCTCGGTGGCTGGCATCCAAAATAAAGCAAACCTTCCTTTCCATGAACCTGGCCTCTTCAATGGCTTTTGAGCTGTGAGCAGCCAGACCCCACTTCTGGTACATCGAGACAAGTCTTAAATACAAACACCTCCTAGGAAATCTTCTAGTATCACACCTCTGTCCGCCTCTGTCTTTCTACGACTCTTACAACTGGACACACACATCCCTCTATGGGCCTTTTAGCAAATAACAAAAGTTATTAAAGATAAAGTACTTCAAGAGATCTTGGAATCCCTTTGATTTTGACTACTCACTAATATGCAACTTTAGATGAGTTTGCAGGGTGTTTGTAAAAACAAACAAAACAATAATAATAATAAAAAAAAAAAAACAAGAGATGGTGAGACTCTCAAAGAATTTCTTAGCGGAGGCCCACCTCTGATTTTGAAGTTTATGTTCTGAAACCTGAGCTTTTTCATTGTTACCTCTTGTTACCATATTTTGTGGTTTTCTCTTTTCCCACAGGTGTTCTTGGGTTTCCTCAAAATATCTTTAACAGTTAGACTCCAATAAAAAATAGGATTAGAAAGTAAACAAAAAATTGCAATTAAAAAAAGGATATGGCGTCAATTAGTAAAATTAAGTCAATGGATTACCTTCCCAGCCATATTTCACTTAAAGCTGTGTCTTTAATGAAGCAGAATCTTACTACCTACTATCTTGTTAAAGGTAGCTGGTTATCAGCTTGTAGGTGGAGGTACAATTTTTCAACTGGGAAGGCTTTCCCCTGGCACTGAACAGACAGTATGTGTGCTGTTGCCTAGATTTCTAATAGCCAAGGCTAACTCAGACCTGGTTGTCTTCCCTTTTCCTTAGAACCACTTACAGTGAAGATAAAAAAGGAAAATATCTTACTTTAGTACACCATACTTCTGTTTACATTTTTTTTTTTTTAAAGATATACCCATTGATTTCCCATTTAAGCAGCCCAAGACATCTCGATATTTAAATTAAAAATGCAGTAATAAAAAGGTAATTGAATATGCGTTTTCATACATTAATAATTAGCAAAACATTACTGAGCTACAAGGTAAAAAGCTATGGGAACATAACTAATGAGCTATCCATGCCAAAGTAGATTTCATAATAAAAGAAGACTTTAATAAATCTTTTATTAAATAGCTACACATGAACCACTTGGTTACCATCTAATAGGTAACTACTAAGCTACTTAATTCACATATATAAATGAGGAACTTGCAGGCAATTAACTTTACAACTGCTAAAGGTCAGGCTTCTCAGTGAGTGTCTCTGTACTGCACCTTTAAGTACCCCTGCTATCCAGAGTCAAGTGCAAGCTTTTCTTCAGCTGCTCTATATTCTGGTAGCAGCTATTATTATGTACTGAAGCAGCTGAAGTATAAAATAAATAAAGGATGAGCTACAGGCTATCAGATGCCCTAAAAATGAATTATACAAAAGACAAGAAATACTGAGCTCCAAGGAAAAGAGTCGTCAGGAAAAATCTAAGCAAGTATTGGTGTTCTATCCACGCCCCGACTGTTATTTCTAGGTGATGATAACGTAAGAAGAATAGACGCATAAATGGCAAATAATTGTTTGCATCTTGATATGACTCTAGATCTGAAAACTCACTGGAGATGGGAGACCAGAGCTATTCCGTTTATTGGGTAGAAATGTACAGGACACAATACTATTGATTGTCTTCAGCAGCAGCAAATGTTAAATTCATTAGCAAGAGGAAAGAAACACTTTTACGGAAGCAAGAAACTGCTGGTGGAAAAAATGCTTTTTAATAAATCAAAATGAAAGCTATATTGAAACAGACAGGACATGTCTTGTATGTCTTCTGTATCAAGCTTAGATGTGAATTACTGAGATTTTAATGGATTATTACATGCCACTTGTTGCCAACTATTATCAGTATGTGATGAAAGGAGAAAAAGGGAAGAGACAAAGAGAAAAAAATAGAGGTTCTTAATCTACACAGAACTGAATTTCAATCTTTATAGCTAATATCTTTTAAATGACAGTTTCAGGAAAGTGACAATCAGTAAGATAAGTCTATGCATAAGTGGCAATAATTGCCACAGATGAAACTCTACACTAGATTAAAAAAATAGTTAAAGGCAGACACAAGTCTGGATGAAGTTGTTAATATAGTTGAAACTGAGAATCATACTCAATAGGGAACCTTAACTAAAAAAGGAAAAATCAATGATAAATAAGCCTGGTTCTTCACCTCAAGAGTTCCAAGCAAGTGAGACTATTAAAGAAACCACAGTGGCCCTGTGTCAGTATGGTGTGAAATTTCCTCACCACCGCTTAGGTGGATTCACTGAGTGCCTCCAAGTTGAAATGCCATTTTTTTTGATCAGTAATATTATAAGGTGTGAACACTGGAAAAGGAGAAGAAGCGAACAAAACCCTACTACAGATTAAAATATTTTAGCATGATGTACACTGTCTAGATTCATTATACTTTCTATATATGTGTCTGAGAATACCAACTAGTAGATTTTCTTCCTTTGTCAATTCATAAACTATAAAATGTAATTCCATTGATGGTTCATGAGCAGTGCTGCTTTGAAATGGAATTTCAAATGGCATAGGCTTTGAAATTGCTCTGAGAGTGATTTCTTATATGGCCTGAATTTGGAGAAATCAGTTACAATTTCACATATAGCAACCAAGGGTTCTCTTCTAAAGAGCCACTTTTCTCCCTCACCAACAACAAATATTCATTAGTACAATATGAGGAATAACAAGAACACACCGTATATTTCCCTCCAATGACCCCAAATATCTGTACTTCAAATTAAGCCTTCAGGACTTCCCTGGAGGTCAGGGATTAAGAACATGCCTGCCAATGCAAGGGACATGGGTTCAGTCCCTCATCCAGGAAGATCTCACATGTTGCAGAGCAACTAAGCCCGTGGACCACACTACTCAGCTGGTTCTCTGGAGCCCAGGAGCTGCAGTGACTGAGGCTCATGTTCCAGAGACTGTGCTCTGCAACAAGAGAAGCCACGGCAATTGAGACGCTCACACACCACAACCAGAAAAAGCCCAAGCACAGCAACGAAGTACAGAGTAGCCAAAAATAAACAAACTAATTAACTGGAAAAAAATAAAAAAGGTATGGCTTCAAGGAATACCATCTTTCCTATCACCAGTTTTTGAGGCTTTTGTGCTAACTACCACATCCCCCCAATTAAACACATTTCTGATGACCTAACTTGTCACATTTCATAAATATTTGTCAAGACACTTATTGTCAACTACAATGCAATTATCCATATTCAATTTGATGTCTCAGCTAGAAAATTACTTTTTTCCTAATAAATTATTTTTTTCCAAATGACAACAGTGAATCAGTGTTGATTAGTTGTTTAGTATGTGCTAATTAATGACACTGGGTAAATTTAAATGACACTGTGCTAATAACCTCAGGAAGAAAAAAATATGTGCACATGACTTTTTGTCTTTAAGTGAAGAAATCTGCCGCTTGCCTACTTCTTCTGTACTCTCTTCCTAATTGCTCCAGGAAGAGTGCTCAATAATACAAAATAAATGATAAAACCCAGCTACTCTTGGCTGACACTACAGACAAAAAGGGCTCTTTTTGAACCTGTTCTTAGTTCAAGAGTAAAAGGAAAAAGCAGAAAGATTTGTATTGTTGACAACTAACTGTGAGCACCTCCTGCTTGCTCATCCTCAGGGTAGAACTGCTTTAGGTCACACAATTAATGGCAAAAAACAGCAGTTTATTCACTGTGAGACCCACTTTTTCATTCAGGAGCTAATGCAAATGCTGACTTTTAGGGTTTCCCTGGTAGTCCAGTGCTTAAGAATCCACATGCCAATGCAGGGGACACAGGGTCATCCCTGATCCGGGAAGATCCCACATGCCTCAGAGCAGCTGAGCCTAAGAGACACAGCTCTAGATGTGCCTGGGAGCCACAGCTATTTACCCACATGCACCAACTATTGAAGCCCACACACCCTAGAACCAGTGTTCTGCAATGAGAGATGCTGCTGTGATGAGAAGCCCATGTACCACAACCAGAGGAAGCCCTGGGACAACAACCAGTTTCCAGTGCGACCAAAAATAAATAAGTAAATCATTATTTGTGTGTGTGTGTGTGTGTGTGTTTTTTAAGCTGACATTAGCTAGGGGCTCCACAGGGCAGGACACTTGGGGGAACATTCTCCCAGGAGGTTCAGCATCCTCTGGTTTCTGGCTCTATGTGGAGATGAGTTTTTTCTCTGATGCTACTAGAAGCTTAGGGCTGGGAAAAAATAAACACTAACAGGAGTTTTAGGGGAACTGCGCTGCAAAGCTGCCAGTAGGAGACCCGTGAGGTAAGACACCACCGCCTTTGCTTGTGTGATACACAGTTCTAAGGAGATGCTGACTGTTGAGGTCCTGACCAAAGGAAGAAGATAAGATTTTTTGTACTTGGAGATATTTGAAAAATGAAATGGATTAGCTCGAAATAGCTCTGGCTGGTCTATATTCTTGTGTGAGCAGGTTGCTAACTGCGGGCCAAGCTGTGCTAGAACTCGTGCTTGTTAAGAACCTCATGGAAACATCAGCATGTGCTGGAGAAAAAGCACCAAGCTGGTGAAGTTCTGGAAGGGAAGACCGAGAGGGGCCCATGGGCCGTGATATATAGATGGGGCAAAACATTTTGTGGAATTACACATTCCCAACTGCACGATGACTACCGGAGGAAGGGAGTTTCAGGAACAGAACTTCAGTTCATCATAAGGAAGCTTTTCCTAATAGCATGGTCTAGGCACGAACGGGAATAATGCTGGAAGGAACTTGAAATCTCCCTCACATTGTAAGAAACTAAAATATCCTTAGCAAATGGTCATCTGACTCATGCTGAAGCATCATCTGTGGGAGTCCACTATGATTTTAGGACGCAGTGGACATAATGGGGCCTATGAGAATCAGGGGCATCTAGAACCCAGTAGATGCACAATATAATCACTGCATCCTGGGACTGAGAATAATCACCCTTGTATCTCTATCCCTTCTTCCCCACATGCCTGAGGATCTGAGAATCTGTAGATAAGAAAAATAATGTTAGCAAGGAGAAGTTTCACTGAAGCCCTTTTTACTTATCTCTCATAGACTACAAAGTAGGAAAAGGATGGCAAAGTGCACTGCCCCAACAACCAAAAGAGCACCAATAATGTGGCCCTGTTTCTAGAGAAGACAAACAGTGTGGAGAAAAGGAAACCCTCTCACACTGTTTTTAAATTGGTACAGCCACTCTGCAGAACAGTACGGAGGCTCCTTAACAAACTAAATATAGACCTACCATATGATCCAGCAATCCCACTAAGGGCATATACCCTGAGAAGACCATAACCCAATAATGCTGCACGCTGGTGATCACCACAGCGCTATTTATAATAGCGACCTAAATGTCCATTGACAAATGAATGGATAAAGAAGATGTCACAGAAAGGAATATTACTCAGCCCTAAAAAGGAATGAAATTGGGTGTTTGTAGTGATGTAGATGGACCTAGAGTCTGTCATACAGAGTGAAGTCTGAAAGAGAAAAGCAAATATTGTATATTAACTCATATATGCGGAATCTGGAAAAATGGTACAGATGATCCTAACAGCAGGGTAGGAATAGAGACGCAGACACAGAGAACGGACATGTGGACATAACGGGGGGAGAGAAGGAGGGAGGGATGAATTCGGAGGTTAGGCTGACATGTATACACTAGTGTGTAAACCAGACAGCAAGTGGGAACCTGCTCTATGGCACGGGGAGCTCAGCCTGGGGCTCTGTGGTGACCTAGCGGGGTGGGACGGGGGTGGGCAGGAAGGCTCAAGAGGGAGGGGATGTACACAAATACACACATACATACACCTGATGGACTTCACTGTACAGTGGAAATTAACACAATACTGTAAGCAACTGTACCCCAATTAAAAAAAAAAAAGTAAATCTCTCTTACTGAGGAAAGGGTTGGACCAGCTATCTTCCCATTTCAGATTCTAAAAAAACACGGTTTGTTGACTGCTGTCAAACATGCATTCTCCAAGCAGGTACACTGCGTGGTCTGAACAAATCCTCCGCAAGTCTCCCCTTCAGGACTCACCTGCTTTCCAGTGGTACATTACTGCCAAGGACCCAGCTGTCCTGCAGCTGGACGGACTCGGGTGTGGTTTGCAGCTCGGCGGGCAAAGCAGCCGGCGGGGCCGGACTCTGGTTCCTTCTATTGGTCAGGGAATTCCTATTGAGAGAAGTGATGGATGGATGATGCTGTGCGGAGTGCTGCTTATGGGAAGGTGGCAAAGGCTGGAGGGTGGACTGGCCTTGGTTGTTTGCAGGTTGCTCTGAAAAAAAGAAAAGGAAACTCATTATATATATGTGTATGTGTACATACACATTTATACACACTACCAATTTCTTAGGGACCCACCATAGATCCATTAGCATTAAAAAAGGCATAGAAATCCATTACCTAATATATTTGCATATTATTCTATTAGGCGGGTGTTCAGTGACATTCTCTAAGAGCAAGTTTACCCTTGATACGCAAAGTTCTAATTAATCTACAACAGATGGTAAAATTGCTTTTGGTTTCAATTTGTTTCAGATTTTTTTTTTTTCATCTGGTTTTATTAACACCTACAGAAAACAGCATCTGACAGCTCCCCTAATGCGCCTTTACATTTCAGCTTTTTTTTTTTAAACAAACCAACCCTGAAATTAAATGGGTAATTTCAGTAGAACACAAAGGTTTGGAAATGCATATAATCCCTATAATTATTTAATGGAGTTTTTTTAAGCTTTATTTAACTGCGATAAATTATTACAAGCTCATTGCTAAACAGTAGTCGACTACTCTAGTTTAGTGCATTTCAAATAAGGCAGATCTGCACTGTGATCTACTAATAGACGCTAAGTATTCTTTAGCAGAAGGTCACTCTGTGAAGCAGATGTTGTTTCATGGATATTTAACAGACTGAATCACAGCTGATTACAACGTCAGAAGACTCATATACTTAATGACCGTTACATCCATTAGAACACACACAGAACAGATTTTCCAATTTCACAGTACGCAGTAGAAGTACATTTTGGAGTAAGTCATAGGTGACCACAATGATTCATGTCACTATGTCAGTGGTACGAATATTTTGTTACCAACCAGAATCCTAACGGATCCAGCAACTTCAAAATATAAATACAACAGTAGGCTGTCGCTGGGCAAAAAACTCCCTCAAGCTAATAAGCCATAAGTTAAAATGCACAAATGAATGCAACATCTGAGACCCACATCTCAATCTCATTACCTAGCTTTGGACATGCCAGAATTCACAAACACTACATTTTAGCCAACAGACAGATGACTCCTTAATTTAATGCTAAACTTATTATGGTTCTGCGCACATAAGATGTCAATTTTTGACTAAATGCAGTTCAAAGTGCAATATAATTTTGAAGTGATGTATTAAATCATGCTATTAATATAAATGCACGTATTAAAAGAGAATAGGAAACGTAGGGACTATCTTTCATCTACAATGTGAACTCCAGCAGAGACTGCTAAGCCAAATAACATAGTCAAACATTATAATTCTGGTTGCATGGAATGAATACATGACATGTTAAAAGTGTGAATATATATTATCAAATCTCTTTACAGGGTACGACAATTAAAATAACTCCTCCCATAGTACATAATATCAGTAATTACTGCATGTTTCCAGTGGTCCCTAATAATACATATCATACCATTTAACAACTAATAATTTCTTACTCTTGAAGGACAGAAATCACACCTAAATCCGTGAAACAGAGCCGCTTCCTTGCAGTCTTCTTAAAGATTCCAATACTAGAAACTACAGAAATCTTACTTGGCCCATTGGTCTGCTGCTCATGAAAAATTATGGGTGTTCAAATATCAGTTAAAGTGAATCAACCTTTGAAGGAATGGCAGGGTTACAATACAAACATGGTTTTAATGGGGTAAGAAAAAGAAACGGACGGTTTACAATTCCTGGAAGATTTACCATTCAGGTAGGTGGTGCTAGTGGTAAAGAACCTGCCTGCCAATGCAGGAGACGTAAGAGAGATGTGGGTTTGATCCCTGTGTCAGGAAGATCCCCTGGAGCAGGCACAACAACCCACTCCAGTATTCTTGCCTGGAGAATCCCATGGACAGAGGAGCCTGGTGGGCTACAGTCCATGGACTCGCAGAGAGTCGGACACGGCTGAAGGGACTTAGCATGCTCGTAAGCACATCATTTAACTAATTAGCTTTGCTGTTCCTAGCATCAATGCGTATGATCAGAATGGCTACAGAGGTCTTCAAGGAACATTTCAAGAAAATGCTTATAGGATGATATAATAAGCTACAGTATGGGAGCCTAAACTAGGTTGGCCTCATAATGAAATACTTTTCAAAAGAAAAGTATTAAGATTGTGCCTAAAAAGAAGTAGAGGAACAGGGCAAATGACTCCGTGTTTTTAAGTACAGCTTTGTGAAAGAATGGAATTATATTATAGATGGGTTACACAGGATAAATGATACATCAGATATTATACTATGCTGAGAAAGAGGTCAGGATAACAATTTGACTTCCTAACTCTGTCAGGCATCATGATAGTGAGTCTCCGTCTCCTCATCTGTAATGTGGGAAATAATACTGCCCCACAGAGGTATTAGTACAATCTAAGGATTCAGTGAAATATACGCATTCATCCACTTATTCACACACTTAGTCATTCATCCATAGACATTTATCAAGCTTTTGTGTTTCAAGGATCTGCTAAACCAGTAATAGGTAAAAGCACCGTGTTAATGGTAAATTATTATTAATATTGTTATTGAAAAATGAAAAGATTTAAGATCGATTATCATCATATATTTCAATATGTTGAATTTAATATTCTTATTCTTTTTAAATTTTAAAATAATTTTAAATTTTTCATAAAAGTATTGTTGGGTTACAATATTATCTTAGTTTCTAGAGGCTTAATATACTTAAAAATACACTTAATATACTTAAATAAAAATATAAACAGTAGGTGTTCACTAGGCTCCTATGTCCATGGAATTCTCAAGGCAAGGATACCAGAGTGGGTTGCCATTTCCTTCCCCAGAGGATCTTCCCAACATAGGGATTGAACCCACGTTTCCTGCACCGAACCACCACAGAAACCTCATTATCAATGAAACAAACCCAGATAATGAAAGCTAGGTTCAATTCAAAATGTGATGGAACAGGCTAAGTACAGAGTCTGAGCGAGACGGAATGGATGGCCAGACATTTAAATTCTGCAGCAGATCACAAACAGAAGCAAAATCTGAGGATGCGATTGGAGGTCAATGCTAGTTCTAAAGACTCCAGCTTACAGGACGTGAGAAGTAGCTGGAGCACATATTTATCTGTACCAACTTCTTTTAGATCGATTATGTTTATAAAGCATAATGGGATAAAATAAAATTTAACATTGTCAGAGAAGACAACAGAATAAAAGAAAACTGAAAGTGGGAAAGATAAAGCCAAATATGAGATGAGTGGATGAATTCCTGCTCCATGGTTTTACACATTTTTTTTTTTTTTTTTTTTTAGTTTTTAAAAGGATCTTTCTCTTATTTTATTTAAAAAGTATTTATTTGTTTGGCAGTGCCAGGTCTTCACAGTAGCATGCAGGACCTTCTGCTGGGTGTGGGGGCTTTTCTCTCGCTGTGGCATGTGGGCTCAGCTGCCTCACTGCATGTGGGGTCTTACTGCCCTGACCAAGGCCTGAACTCTTGTCCCTGTGCTGGAAGGCAGATTCTTAACCGCTGGACCATCACGGAAGTCCCTACACATTTTTAAAGCAGGGTATACATCTGGCTCTAAATTACCTTGTTGCAAGCACAAAGAGGGAAACATGATCAATTACATGATTTGGGGTGTTTTTAGGCTCAAAAAACTTGCTTAAGAAAAGTATTGAGGATAGAAGAGAACATTCTCATTTAACCTCATAGGAAGACATACGAATATCCAGGGCAAAGTTCTATGACCGAGGTTCGAAGTGGGCACTAGGGTTTAGACTTACAGCAATAAGAATCTAATATAAGTGGGCAGGTCTACACGAGAACAGCCAAAACATCTACTATAGACTTTGCTTTAAGCGAATCCACTGATACAGGCTTTACATAGACTTGAGAAAAAGTTTTAGATGGGACCTCACAGAGTCACCAAGTTCAATGTTCCTGAAACATAGCTCTGAACACGTCATTTTATTCCTGGAAAACCCAAATGGCTTCCTAGTGCCTATAAAACTTATAATGAACTCTAAAGGTCAATGTGATCCTTGTCCAAGATAGTCCCCCAGATATTTCTGCAAATGTTTCTTCCATGAATTCTCTTAATGTATCCTTGTCCTCATCAGGCTTGCTGTACCCAGTACATCCCCCACACCTTTTCATTTCTGTAGAGTGGCTTCTATCTGAAAGACATTTTCCTCCACCTTTCTGTATCCAAACCCTGTGTATTTCAAGCTCTAACGATGATGACACGACACTACTTCTGCTTTCTTCAAACAGAAATCAGTTATTTCTTCTCTGAGTCTTAGGTTTTTATCTCTCTTTCCCATGGCCCTTCTCCTTTTCCTCTCTGTATCACAACTAATTTTAGAGGTCTCATGTTCCCCGTTAGACTCTCTGTGGAGAGAACCCCTAAGGACCACACAAGCATAAATACTTAACGGATACTTGTTGAATGAATGATTATTTGTGAAGAAGTCAATGCAGGGTGAGTTACAGTAGAAGCGGCGCCTTCTCACATTGCCATCCACTTTTATTACTGACGTATAGTTGATGTCAGGGCTATGTGAGTCTCGGGTGTACGCACAATAATTCAGTTATACATCTTGTATTGCTTTTAACTGTCAGGCAATTTGCAAACATGTCTTGTTTTTCCAACTAAATTCTTAGATCCTGAACGGCAGGACTCACAAAGTCCTTTGGATTTATCAGTACCTTTACTAAGCCTTATTCAAAGACTCCTAAAAACATGTTGAATGGTTGGTGATATTTACGCATTAACAGGACCTTGGCAGGCGGCGGTGGGGGGGAGGGGTTGTCATCTCATCCAAGCAGAGTAGCATGCACCTCGCTCCAAAAATTGGATTTCTGGAATATTTCTTTTGAACCATGGCAGATGTCCCAATATTTAAAATTTACCTTTTAAGAGGTGCAAATAATGGAACGATTACATAAAATACATAAGAATATATAAATATATGATATGAGCAATACATAAAAAATATATATTATAGCTTGCCAAATATAGTTATGTTTTCCTTATATTTTAAAGTTTATGATTAGAAATGCTCCAAATTAGATATTTTAGAAAAGATGTAGGTTAATTTTTCCAAACAGTCTTCCCTACTTTTTTTTAAAAAATAAAATTTTTGGCACTGTGTTTCTAGAAATTATATACTATACCCAACTAGTGTTGTTTCTTTCAGCCCATCTTTCTTTGTCCAAGTTCCTACAGGTCATATATCTTTCATGATAGCCTAACAGTTTCTGATTTTTATTTGATAAACTGAACACAGATGATAGCCAATATCTGTTCAAATTCACATTACATTAATAAATATTAGATAGACTTAGACTTCGCTCATTTTGCTCAGCTCCTTGCCAGGTCTTTGACAGAGCATTGAAGGCTGTCCCATTAAACCTATCAGCCTGGGGTAAGATAAACAGAAAGGTGAAAGATCGGTAAGGCAATAAGGCGTGCTGACTATAAGACCACAAAAAGCTATCTGATAGTAGACTAGACTTCAGTTTAATCAACCTATAAAACCCAGTTCCAAGCAAATGTTAAGGTATAGTCCCTGAGCTCCAGAGGAGGAAGAAAGGAAACTTGCCCACTTTCCTCAACAGCAACTCTGCTGTGTGAACCAGTGAGGTGGAAGGGCCATGACACATGGGAGAGACACATGACAATTTATTTTTCATGGGATATTTTCTTGAATAAGTTATATTTCTCTCTTAGCTTCATTTATTTTATAGTGCCTATTTGAAGGAACCTAAAAGATACAGTGCCTGACATATACAGGAAGAGCTAAAAGGCAACTTATTAATGGAAGAAATAACCAGCTTCAGGGCAGAACATCTTGAGGGAAAACAAAGGAACTCAACAGCCTTGCCGGCAGCTAATACTATTATCACAAGAAGGAAGAACATGCTATCCAATATCTCTGAAGAGGAAATGCTTTTCCTTTCACAGCCAACAAAGCAAGACTCAGAAATGTCACAGGAGGAATCAAAAATAAACTACTGCCTCGGCAGTTCCCAGAGAAGAGGGAATCTGATCTCTCACTCGTGAAGTTTGGCGGCATCTCTTTTTCCCATCTACTATGACCAGACCATCGTGTCAAGAATTAAAAAAAAAAAAAAAAGCAACACTTTTTTTTTTAGCCTATTTGGGAATATTTGCTATTTGATTTTTTTTTTTTTTTTAATTAAAAGCCACTGCAGACAAGTTCCAGACAGTAAAGTGCAGTTCAGTCTAGCTCGCTCTGGTTCATAGCCTTGGGCTGTGGTCTTCACAGACCTGAGTGGAAATGGACTTTCAAAAAGGCAAGTGGGGAGAGAAAAGACTAGCTCCTGGGAGACAGAAATACCTCTCTGTGGGTGTCTGTCCACAGGTGTGCCCCTGCCCAGGTGGGAAAGGCTGAAAGGTGGGGGTGACGGGAGAGGTGAGGAGGAAGAGCTTGCTGTGACTGGCTGCCCGTAGGGCTGGCCCCACTGCCTTCCTCCCCTATTCTGCCCTGGTCTTCCTCCCCAGCAACTCGGAGTGGCGGGCTTGCTGCAAAGACCTCCAGGGAAGACACCCTCTATCGTGGAAGAGATGTAGAAGCTAGGGGTTGACAGCCATGCTGCTTTCAAATAACTTTGCAGGCTGAGTGGAGGCTGTTAGCAAAGGACAAGTGGGGTGGTGAGGATGAAGGGATGAAGACAGGGAGGTGGAGGGGGGAGGAAGCAGAGGGATGAGAGGGAGGGGTTGAGGCTGGGGAAGGGGAGAGAAACATGGAACGGTACTGGAGAAGCAGCCTCCTTCCTGTGGCTTGAGAACTCCTGGACACCAAAGACAGCAACTTGAATATATGAATAAACTCTGCTTCTACCCCCCTCCTATCCCCCAGAGTTTACAAAAAGATACACCGACCGTGCTGACCTGGACACACATTCAGGAGGGCCTATGTCCATTTACTGGGGATTAGCAATGGTGAGGTTAAAGACTTTGTTTCTTTACCACAAAATTCATTCTTTCTCACTTGACTTACAGGCTGTAACTACTTGCTCCCAGCTGTCTCAAACAAAACTGAAGTTTTCTGCAAAACTGATCTCTTTCTTTTTTTTATTTATTTTTTCATTTATTTTTTATTAGTTGGAGGCTAATTACTTTACAGTATTGTAGTGGTTTTTGCCATACATGAACATGAATCAGCCATGGATTTACATGTGTTCCCCATCCTGATCCCCCCTCCCACCTCCCTCCCCAATCCCATCCCTCTGGGTGACCTCTTTCTTAAAACAGATCACCAAAGCACATAAAATACTTTGATATTATATATGTATATATATAAAATCCTACTAATTTTTTATTATAGTTGATTTACAATAATTACTTCAGGTATACAGAACAATGATTCAGGGTTTTTTTTTTCACATAGTATTACAAGTTATTATAAGATATTGAGTATAATTCCTTGTGCTATACAATAAAACTTAGTTGCTTATCTATTTTGTGTGTAGCAGCTTATATCTGTTAATTCAATAGTCTTTAATTTGTCTCTTCCTTCCTCCCTCTCCCCTTTGGTAAGCATAAGTGTGTTTTCTATGTCTGTGAGTCTGTTTCTATTTTATATTCAGATTCATTCATTGGAAGAGACCCTGATGCTGGGAAAAACTGAAGGCAATAGGAGAAGCAGATGGTAGAGGATGAGAAGGTTAGACAGCGTCACTGACTTAATGGACATGAATTTGAGCAAACTCTGGGAGACAGTGGAGGACAGAGGAGTCTGGCGTGCTACAGTCCATGGGGTCACAAAGAGTTGGACATGACTGAGGGGCTGAACAGCAGCAACAATATAGATTCACTTGTATGAATTATTTTTAGACTTTCCACATAGAAATGGTATCACATAGCATTGGTCTTTCTTTGTGACACAGTTTACTAAGCATAAAATTCTCTAGATCCATCCATGTTGCTGCAAATGGCAATATTTCATTCTTTTTTAAGGCTGAGTAATATTCCATTGTCAATATATATCACATATTCTTCAACCAACCAACTGTCAATGATCACTTAGGTTGTTTCCAGGTCTCGGCTACTGTAAATAGGGCTGCTAGTGACCAGAGTTTGGAGTGGACGATCTAAGTGTACAAGGATTGAATCACAGTTAGCTTTTGTGTTTGAAAATTCTAGTGTAATTCTTGGACTTAGCTTAATCTTTTGTTCCATCGTCAACTAACTCAGTGGCCTTATGGAAGTTGCTTTCCCTTGATTTTCTAATGGTAAGCTTAGGAAACAATACCTCCCTCATCTGACTACATTTCAGGACCTATATGCAAAGGTATATTACAAAGTATTTTATGACCCTGAAAATAATAAATCATATTTAAAAATATCTCCATTGCTTAGAAAATATCATATATATTACAGACATTTAATTGACATTACTTCCCTATGAAGATAAAAATTAAGTAGCAAGAATTTTCCTTATAAATAGGAAAAATTTGAGTCAATAATATATGTGTTCTTAGCCATACCACAATTCAACAGAGCCCAAATTAAACAAAAATATTTATACAATCAAAGTGCTTTCTTCTCCTCTCCTTCCCACCCTGCAGATAAAACCCTACTTTTAATGAATTTATAGTCTAAAATTACTTAACATAAGAGAAAACAATCTACCTTGGGTCAAACTCTACAAACAAAAAGCAAGAATTTTTCTCCCCCAAATTTCAGATAATGCAGCCATTAGACAGTGACATGCATGTTTAGAATGTTTACAGATTTAAAAGGAATTAAGAACATATGAATAAGACACCATGAAAAAAGAAAAGGTGTTATTTAAAAAAAAGTTATATAAAAAAAGGTACAATGTGTATCAGACACTTAAGTTAGAAACTCACTGGGCAGTTTAAACAATTTTTTAGGTAACTGTAGAGAGTACCAGTGAGTTGGAAAAGAGATCTGGGAAAATCACCCAGATGACATCAGAAAGACAAAGACTGTCTAAGTAAAAAAGAGTAATTGACAGACAAAAAGCAGAATGGAAGAAAGGTCAATATACATTCAGTGAGAGTTCCAGAAAGCAGGAATAGAGTTTTATTTGGAGCTACATAAACAGCTTTCTATACAGTTCATAATACCATACTCATCAATCAGTTCAGTTGCTCAGTCATATCCGACTCTTTGTGACCCCATGGACTATAGCACGCCAGGCTTCCCTGTCCACCACCAACTCTCAGAGCTTGCTCAAATTCATGTCCATCAAGTCAGTGATGCCATCCAACCATCTCATCCTCTGTCATCCCCTTCTCCTCCTGCTTTCAATCTTTCCAAGCATCAGGGTCTTTTTCAATGAGTCAGTTCTTCGCAACAGGTAGCCAAAGTATTAGAGCTTCAGCTTCAGCATCAGTTCCTCCAATGAATATTTAGGACTGATTTCCTTTAGGATTCACTGGTTGGATCTCCTTGTAGTCCAAGGGACTCTCAAGAGTCTTCTCCAACACCACAGTTCAAAAGCATCAGTGCTTCGGCATCCGGCTTTCTTTATTGTCCAACATCCATACAGGACTACTGGAAAAACCATAGCTTTGACCAGACGTAACTTGGTTGGCAAAGAAATGTCTCTGCTTTTTAATATGCTGTCTAGGTTTCTCATAGCTTTTGTTCCAAGGAGCAAGCATCATAGCTGTCAAATTATACAGAATTTAAACTTTTTCATCTCCTGTTAATTTCATATGAATTACCTCCGCTATGCTCTTTTTGGTTATTGGAAAGCAACCTTTGGGGGTGCTGTTTCATTTTAAAGGTAAGTTCTCTTGAATGGCAAGAACTTTTCTCTGAAGATATTCTGGCTTCTATACTGCTCAAAAGTGTGTACTGAATCTAAAATGTCAAGCATTCTATGTCAGTGCTTGGAAACAATACCTTCCACTTGTTAAAGTAGTTCCTCTTTCAATATACTTAACACTAGGGCTTCCCTCATAGCTCAGTCAACAAAGAATCTGCCTGCAATGCAGGAGACCTGGGTTTGACCCCTGGGTCGGGAAGATCCCCTGGAGAAGGAAATGGCAACCCACTCCAGTATTCTTGTCCATGGGAGAATCCCATGGACAGAGGAGTCTGACAGGCTACAGTCCATGGGGTTACAAGAGTTGGACACAACTTAGCGACTAAACCACCAATAATGCCTCCAACACATTATCCTCTACAGAATTCTTTGTTTTCCGTAATCATTGTTTACAGAAAAGTACGTAAAACCTACACATGAGTAGAAAAATGGATCTAAGTATCTTGTAACTGTCTCAGTATACGTTTCAGGATATTCTTCTGCCCATTTAAAAATAATTTACCTGAGAGCAAGTGAAAAAGGAAGAACCTGTCCCAATTGTGACAAGGAAGAGCTGCTGACATACAATCAATAAACACTTTTCTCTCCCCTCTGATTTCCTAATGGGCATTTGATTTTAGTGCAGTTAAATTTTATTGACCTTAAATGGAGTATATGATACGATATAAATAAAGCACATATTTGTAATATGGATAAGAAGAGGCTGGAAGGCAACTAAAATTTATAACTATGTGATAAGTGGCTTATAAAGAATAAAAAAAGCAAATTGAATATTCCAAATAACACAGAACTTGTTATGCTTTTCAGACAACATATTCTCTATCACAAAGAAAATGTCTAGTATAGAAGAAAAAGTACCCCTGAAGAGGAAACAGGAAATATACATTGAGTACTTACTTTAACTAACTAAACATAACTGCATATAAACCAACTAACTTTTGAGCCTCAAGCTTTTCTCCTTTGTCAAAGAATGATCGTGGTTGTGGGTGGGTATAGTGGGATTATACAATAAATTCTAAAGTGTTTTAGCTTTAAAATTCTCTTTATTTCATGTACTTTACAATATTTTCTTGAAATACATTGGTGTATGTTACATTACAGTCATGTCTGACTGTTTGCAGCCCTATGGACTGTGTAGCTCTCCAGCTCCTCCGTCCATGGCATTTTCCAGGCAAGAGTACTAGAGAGGGTTGCCATTTCTTTCACCAGGGAATCCTCCAGACCCAGGGATCAAACTGTCATCTCGTGTGTCTCTTGCATTGCAGGTGGATTCTTTACCTCTGAGCCATCAACTTCCTTTATTAAAAACTTAAGGTACTTTAAAAATCTTAACCTAGTATCTCAAGCTATACCTATAAATGTTTATGGGACATATAGTTAAAAAAACTACTTCAAATATAAATATTATGAAAATGCTACTAAATTAATTCATATCACAACTACTCTACCACATTATCTTATGCTATAAATATTAAAAACAGTATTTATTTTCTAAATAAACCACTCTATGTTGCCTAATATTTTAACTAGTGACATCTTAAGATATGTGCAGTAAAAATCGTGTGTGTTCAGTCGCTCAGTCATGACCCCATGGACTGTAGCCCACCAGACTCCTCTGTCCATGGGATTTTCCAGGCAAGAATACTGGTGTGGGAATTCCCTTCTCCAGGGAATCTTCCCAACCTAGGGGTCAAACTCAGGTCTCCCATATTGCAGGCAGATTCTTTACCAGCTGAAGCACAGAGGCAGAGCCCTCTTCCAAAAGCTGCCTTATGATGAGAAAGTGAAAGCTGATTCAGTTGTGTCCGACTCTTTGCAACCCCATGGACTGTAACCTGCCAGGCTCCTCTGTCCATGGGATTTCCCAGATGAAGGAGTGGGTTGCCATTTCCTTCTCCATGGGATCTTCTCAACTCAGGGATCAACTTCCCATCTCCTGTGGCTCCACTGAGCCACCTGAGAAGCCCCCTAGTAAACAAATATGATGTCATGTAATATGCTAAGGAAAAAGATCAATGGCAGAGTTAACATCTGGGGAGAACCAGATGAGCAGGGTGGGTGTATACTTTCTATGTATTCTCTTATCACTTATTTTTTTCTACCATTCTTCAAATATTTTAAAAGATGGAAATTAGAAAAAGGTTCAGATAAAATAGGTTGGATATCTTTTCCCTAAAACTGATTAACTAGCTGTAATTTTTTGAATGTGCTAGTAACTGTCATCCTAACTTTTAAAAAACAGGTCTGTTTTATTTAAGTTTGAAAGTTCTTTTCTGGCTTTTATGTAGTTGTTTTCACAAGCAACTTTACCTACTGAAATCTGAAGTAAATTTAAATTTGATACAAAGTCATTTTATATGAACATATTATTTGATATCATATTTGTTATCTGCATTTTGAGTCTGCATTGTCTGCCAATGTTTAACATTAAAATAGAATCAAATTTTTAGTTTCCTTCCAATCACATCATGGCCTCTAAACAGAGATGGTGTTATCAGAAACATTAAATATTATGTAGATGCAACACAGACTTCATCGAACCCATGGTCCCCTTCCCATTCTTGGCATTTGCAACGAGGGTGATCTGTTAAGTGGAAACCAAATTGTGATGTTCTCTGATTAAAAAGGAAATAGAGTCACAGTTTAAGCTGACACATGCATGTTTGCTGAACTCCCTTCTCTGTCATTATTAACTTGGGTATAATGTGTGTGTGTGTATGTTAACACTAAATGCCTCTTTCCAACATGTGTTTTTCGGTTGCGTTAATGGCTGAACACCAATGAAGAGCAGGATGATGCAGTGAAAAGAACACTAAATCTGGAAGATATCATGAAGACCAGTATCAAAATGAGATCATGCATAGGAAAGCATTTCACAAACTGTAAAGTACTATAGAAAAGTGAGGTGCTGTCATTGTTTGGGAGATTAATGATAGGTATCTTCTGAGTCTAGGTTGCACCTTTTAAAATGGTAAGCATGCTTTGTTGAGGCTGGAAGCCTGCATCTTTCCACAGGATGCTAATCGCCTTTAGAAGCCTTCCTCTCAAACTAGAGGTTCAAAAAGAAGCTGGTGACTGAGGTATTCTCACCCAGATCTTCTGAACTTTTATTTCAGGAGTCTATAAATATTTTAATGACAATTGATTAAAATTTTCCATAGAAGAGGGAAATAAACACTAGATTTATGGCAGAGAAGAAAAAGGAAGACCGGGAATATTAGTTCTGCTACGTCTGCTGCAAGAAAAACTACACACGAGGTGATCTAAGCAACAAGAATTGACCTTCTCACAGGTGTGGAGGCTTGAAGTCCCGGACTGAGGTCTGGCAGAGTCAGTTTCCAGCACAGGTTCTCCACCTGGGCTGAGGTAGCTGCCTTCTCCATGAATCCTTGCAGGGCCCAGCAGAGTTCTCTGGGGTCTCTTGGATCTGAACACTAATCCTATCAGACAAGGCCTCACCCTTATGATCTCATTTAACCTTAACTACCTTCATTAGAGGTCCTAGCTCCAAATATAGTCATGTGAGGACTTAGGGTTCGGGAAATATGAATCTGGGGTTCAAGCTCCCTGTCTGAAATCTAGTAGCTGTGGAACTTCGAGCAAATCAATGTCATATTCCAAATTGTCTGAATCCTCATCTGTAAAATGTGGGTAAAATGTGAGAATTAAAAGAGATAATGTATAATACAGGACTTTCATAAACTATGATGTGCTATTTTAATGTGAGGTCTTAATTTTTAGACTTTTCCCATTTACTCAAATAAAGTAATAATTTACGGGGGTGGGGGGTGACTAGAGAAGATGTTTGGTTTGAGTATGCCCACAACGTAATTTCTTTCTACAGGTATGTCTTTGAAAACATTTCTCTTCTCATATCTAAATTTATAAAGGCAAATATACATCTAATTATTTTTCAAAAGTGTCTCTTACTATCATTTAATTAAACTGTTTACCTAGGATAATATATCAGTAGCATAAAAGACAGATAGAAATGTACATTATTAGAGAAATAATTCCCTGAGTTTACAGGGTGGCTGGTTAAAACGTATTTCAATCCTCCAGACTGAATCCATACTTTTAAGTACTGAATTGTATTCTTTGCATTTAGGACAACACACTAGGAAATAAGGTTCCCACCGAAACATGTGAAAATGTAAAGATGAATGGAACAACTTTATGTTTTATGGCATTTACTTTGAAAATCTGATTAAGATGGATGTCTTTAGCTCATAATTCTTCAATGTCACGTTGTCATAGTTCCCATCAGCAAGATGCTTTAAAGGCTTTCGATTAATATTGCATGCCAGGGCTGAAATTACATCCTTTGTTGTTTAGTTCTTAATGGTGCAAGTGATATCTATCAAGGAGCGCTATATGAAGCATTTGTGATTTTTATTGCAGGCTGTTTTCACAAATCTTTTTCAGGTTTCACAAAGACTGCTTTGGGTTTACCATAAATATGTCCTTCTGCTGAAAATCCGAATGATTCTTAAAAGTGAGGTTAAACGTAGATGATTAAAATTTACTTGTCGGTACAAAAAACTTCTACCTGAATCTGGTGTGTTGCCATTTGCACCTAATCTTGAATACATTTTCTTTCACCTAAATCTTTTTGTAAATCATTGTTATAATATATGCAAAATATATGCCAAATACACACAGCTCACAAAACCTTCATCAGTAAGCAAGTATATTATCTGCCTAATAAGGAAAACATGGTTGTAGGTATTAAAGAGCTACAGTATACAATAATTACTGAATGTTGACTGGGATTGTGCTGCAAAAGTGTGTTTTATTTTTTTTAAATATAATTACTGATTTATTTTAAATATAATTACCGATTACTGACTTTAGTGTCCTGAAAAATAATTTAAAATTTCTGAATTCAAGCACATCAAAGACAAGTCAATTTCATTTATTAAATACCCAGACTCATGACAGAATCTTACTTATATATAGATTATAAGGATAGAGGTAAAAATCTTATATCATATATATATATGTATATGAATAGTGAATGTGGTGTGTACATATACACACAGAGTTGCTAAAGTCTTGATGCTGTTATACTTTACCACTTGGAGTTTTACAAAATACAAATCTACTCAAGATAAAACAACTCATCTAAAACATTACGAAGGACAATAGCGAGGGGCTTATTCTGGGATGTGTCTCCCTTGGACAGTTGATGTAAGAGAAAGCTGGCTACATCTCTCCTGAGTGAGCTGTGGTCTTCGTGGATCTCATAGACATGGCTCTTGCCAACTATATGTCTTTACAAAGGAGAATGGAAATATTCACGGTAAGATGGACATTCTTATCCAGCAGTGCCCAGGACATTCATCTTGTTTGGATATTGTGCATCTAAAGTTAGTCTCCTTATCTGATTCTAGACATGAGGGAAAAATGCTAGTCTGGAAAAGTGTTTTCAAATTTTGATTCCCCATGGAAGACCACTGCACCTCATTCATTCTATAAGGAAGAGCTTGCCTCTTCTACATGTTTACTTGGATTTTTTCTGCTGTATGTGGTTGACTGAAAGAATGGCAACAGTTCACTTTGAAAATATTCCCTCCATTAGCTAGGATCGATTTTTTAAAGCATTCCAACACATCCATATATACTCTATAACAATTCCTTTACAGCTGATAGTCAAAAATACTGTGTGCTCAAAAGATAATGCTCTTCATGTTAAGAAAAGAAAAAGGAAACTACACATTTTCCCCCTATTTTATGGAGCTTTTTTTTTTTGGCTAGCTATAAGTATATTAGGTTTACCCAATAATTCCAAGAAGGAGTTACTAAAAATCTAAGTTCAAATGTAAATTTATAGATCTTAAATGCAAAAGAGGGGTTGCACAGTGAAGGGGAAAATCCACAAAGTAAAGCTTTACACTCAGTAAAGCTTTACACTCAGTAAAGCTTATTAAAAGTCATTATGCTATGAGTTCAATAGAAATTATTTCCTTTAATCTCATTGCCACCTTAAACTGTCAGTATTTATTAATATTTCACAAGATGGGGGGAAAAGTTCCGAGAAACTGAGAACTCTGGCAACGGTCACAGAGTATGATTCCAAAGCTTTCCACCCTAATTTACATGGGAATAATCATTTTTGTCAGTTTTGTTTCAGGCATGTTGTCAGGAAGAAAATGAAGAATGAAAAGGAAACATGAGCTTTAAAAGAGGCCTGTAGAAATTCAACTTTAGATGGAAAAAACATTTGCTTTGAGTGTGGGGTCAGGATGCCATCTAGTAAAGGCTAGTGTGGAGATTGAAGCCTAGGAGCAAGAAGAGAAGCATTTTTCTCCCTCTCTTTTTTTTTTTTTTGGCCGCACCGTGCGTGGCACGGGAACTTCCCTGACCAGGGATCAAACCATGTTCCTGCAGTGGAAGCTCAGAGTCTTAACCGCTGGACTGCCAAGGAAGTCCAGAAGCATTCTTTTTAAATAAGAAAACGATGCTGCATAACATTTTGTAGTGGGCAGGCAATGTTTTATCTCATTTTTAAACTTTCTGAAGCCAGTTTATTTCTTCCTCATGCTAAGAAAGAAAAATATATTAGGTTTAAAAATATCTCTAAAAGAAATGATTTAAACACATACAAGATTCTAGATACCACATGCCCCCCCCATCCTTATACTATATCTTGGGATTGCCAGGTTATTTTTACAATCTCACAGTAGTTGCTAATGTAAGCATAAACTATTTTTTCTAACGTTCTTAAGGGATTACTAGAATTATCAAATCAAACAGAACTACAAAGCACAATCCCATAGGCTCATCTTTGATTATCACCACAATTTACAGACAAATATTTGAGACAGCATTATTAAAAGTTAATGGCCCTCTTGTTTTTAAAGAAATGTTAACTCTTTTAATTCCTTACTTTGATCATATACTTCCATGTTTATATTTTTGTGAGGGCATTAGAGTAGGGTCAAACAGCTTCCAATTATCCTCAAAACAAAATAATATCTGCTTCCATTACAACACTTCTTCCCTGTTACTTTTAAATAACGGATAATTTCAATTTTTTCACAGAAGGCATGCTATATAAATCGAGTATTAGAATAGAATAAAAGTATGATTTATATGAACACACTTAGTAAGCGGCTTTTCGCATGTCAATGCAATTAGAGGTGGCATGCTTAAAATACATAATTTGACTTAAAAAGCACCCACCAAAATCAAGTGAAACAGACAGATACAATTAAATGATTACTCGAGCAAAGAAGCAGGTATTCTAGCAAAGAATACTAATTAACTTTCAAACAATGAGTAGTGTGAAATTCAAGCTTTACATTGCACGTTACTGCACATGTAAAAATGGAAAGTGACTTCAGAGTCATTCTTTCAGTTCAAAAATGTACCACCCATAATTAGCCATCAAAGCAGAAGCATCAGGTTTGGTGACATTTTGCCCTGGCGCTGGGTTAAGGCAAGAAGGTTGGTGGAAGAGACTCTGATCTACCATGCTTCCCTTCATGCTTGCTGCTCACTGAAAACAAGCAGAATGAACACTTTCTGATTGCAAGGCAAGTCAGAACTATGAAGATTTATAACTGGGCAGATCTAATGGAGCTGTCAAAAAGGGAAGTTACACTCACAACGAAAGGCTCACATCGTGATCTAGTTTTCATCCTAATTGGAAAAAAACAAAACAAAACAATTCTTTGTGAAGAAGCCTGCAAATGTTGTTGTGAAAAGAGACTCACAATAAAAGAGAAAGGGGAGGGAAAAAAAAGAGAGCTTGGGAGGGTTATTTCTTCAAACAATTCTAGTTGAGGTCACAGATAATATGGTGCACAAGGAGACAGTGGATTTAGGATAGCACCTTCCTTTAAGTGCTTTATTCCTCTTTCATTTAGAAGAGAGAAAAGAGTCAGAGCAAGACAAAAGACAAGGAAAGAACCAAACTTCCAAAATAGCATTACACTACATTATTAATAGTGTCACACGATGAGAAATGACAGTTCTCAAAAGAGTGCTTTTGTCTCTGCTTACTTTAATTAAACACCCTAAGCCTTAAAGTGAAGTGGGATCTCTATTTTTTTTAAACAGAAAAAATACATCCAGGCTGATTAAGATTTGATTTCTGTCCTCTAATGGCCTTCAAGCATAGTTAGGTCCTATTGAAAGCAATAGAAACAGTCACTGCAAAAACAAACCTCAACAGCAAGCAATTTTCTCAAAAGAACCAAGATTTCATCCTCTGCCCCTGTCTTTTCACAGGTAAATTAGCTCCCAGTGTGTCTCTTCCTTTGTAGCAGGCACCGATTCATTAAATTTGAAATGAGAGTTACAACAAAATTATACTAGTATGAATGTTTCAATTATCTTTCTTTATAGCAGAGTTCCATAACAACCTTGCTTTTATAAACTAATGTGATTTTAAAAGACCAGTATGAAGTACGATCTTTGAAAATTAGTCTTGATGTCACATTCATACTGGGAGAAAAAGTTCTCAAATCAAAAATCCATTGTAACCAGTGTATCGTCATTACTCTTATTCCAAAACATCTTAAAGGGAAACCTATTTCTTTACTTTTTAGACATTTTATTTTATAATGGAGTATTGTTGATTAATAATGCTATGTTAGCTTCAGGTGTACAACCAAGTGATTCAGGGATACATAGACACCTATCTATTCTTCAAATTCTTGGGACAGACATGCAACACTGCTATATTCTAAGTGGATAACCTGGACCTCGCTGGTGGTCCAGTGGTTAAGACTTTGCCTTCCAATGCAGGCGGGGCAGGTTTGATCCCTGGTTGAGGAACAAAGGTCTCACATGCCTCCTGGCCAAAATACCAAAACATAAAACAGAAACAATATTGCCACAAATTCAATAAAGACTTTAAAAATGGTTCACGTCAAAAAAAAAAAAAAAAAAAAATCTCATGAAAAAACTTTACAACAGATAACCAACAAGGACCTAATGTATAGCACAGGGAACTCTGCTCAATGTTATATAACAACCTAAACAGGAAAAGAACTTTTGAATTTGGAAAACCTATTTCTTGCCTTCTCAGTATGCATTGTCATCTGTGCACAGCTAAGTTCATCCTTCTACATACCTTGCCCAACCCAAATCCTCATTCTCAACCTTTTCATTCTTCCACCAAAATCACCATTTTCTCCTAAAAAATGTGGTGATATTTTTGACTCTTACTTTATACTTAATCATCAAGTTGGTTGTTAGTTCATTCAAAATGTACCTTGGTTTTGTATTGACCCCAGAAACGCCACTGTATCACCCTACCTAGACCATTATTACTGTTCCTCCTTATCTCTCAATTATTCAATAAAAATCCTTGCCTATAGATTAGGTATAGGCCCTTGAAAACCTGTGTGTTGACATCTTTGCATATTGACTCTCTATTCCAGTCCCTTCTACATACAACTGACAGCTTCAGTTTTATACATTTATTTTCCTTCTTGAACCAAGACTGTTTTGCTGTTGCCAAGTTACAAGCCCACATTTTATTTCCCCAATAATGTTCAAGAACTGTGGAGATACAGAAGAAGACAAGTTTATCGGCCTAAAGGAGTTGATGCATCTTTTTGGAGCTGAAACTTGCATACCAGATGCAGTAAGAACACAAATATCAGACAAGTGCAAAAAAAGAAACAAACAAATACATTCAAATTATGAGGAAAGGGAAGAAGAAAACAAATTGCTTCCTTCAGGGGTTAGTTTGGAAACCTTCAAGTGAAGGTTCAGCTTTAGCTAAACTTGAAGGGAGAAGCAAACATTTAGGAAAGTCAAGGTGATCATGTGGGGCCAAGAGATGACTTTAAACGCCAAGTGGGAGAATTTGTTCTTGATTTGGGAGGCCATGCAGAGGTCCCAAGGAAGGGATTTATTATGAGAAAAGAGGCTGGAGGAAGGGTAACCTGGATGTTCTTATAAGGTACAAGGAGCTTGTAGCAGCTTTGTGCCTGTGAAGTGATGGCCCTCTTTTTATGTCTGGAGCTGAGTATATCCATTGGTCACGGTTCATTCATTCATGCCACACATACTTATTGAGCACCTCCCACTGCATGAGGGATACATCAGTTAAAAAACAGTGAATTAGGTTTTAGCCATGTTGATAATGGTTTAGAGACGATTACAGGTTAGACTATTTTGGTGAGATATCTTGCAGATTGTTGAGGAACTGAAAAAATAAGTGCTATTATTTATATGCATGATAATCATATCTATTGAAGTTAATCCAAAATATAATCCCCAAGAAGGGAAAGGCTACCCACTCCAGTATTCTGGCCTGGAGAATTCCATGGACTGTATAGTCCACGGGGTCACAAAGAGTCAGACACGACTGAGAGACTTTGACTTTCACTTTCAAGTTTATATATTCTCTTTCAAATTCACTAAATTTTCTATGCTTTTAATATAATAGAGGGTTTCCCAGGTGGCGCCAGTGGTAAAGAATCCACTTGCCAACCCAGCAGATCACTGGGTTTGATCCCTGGTTCAGGGGATCCCCTGGAGAAGGAAATCACAACTGGCTCCAGTATTCTTGCCTGGGAGAAGCTCATGGACAGAGGAGCCTGGTGGACTATAATTCATGGGGTCACAAGAGAGTTGGACACGAATGAGTGACTGAACACACACAAACATACAACATAACAGATCCACTTGATGATGACTCCACTGCTATTTCTGAAATTAACTCATAGTTTCCTATGTAACTTAGTGAATGGTTAGGAATTCCCTTTAGATATTCATTCCTTCAATTCAGCAATACCCCAGAAGGGGTTTACACCCTTAATGTCTTTAGAAATGCATCTTGGACTATTATCTCACCCAGTTTCAACCAGTAAGACGCAGTCACCTCCTTCCTTCTCTCCTTCCCTTTCTCCTTCCCTACTTCCACATAAATACAATAAACAACTCCTGCAACATTTCAGGTAGCTCCCTGGTACTAGTAATTCAATGATGCGTTAAGTACTTTTCAGTCCTTTTGAAGCTTCCACTGTGTCTGACTCCAAAGTTTTCTTTCCTACTACCTTGTACTGCCCTCTTGAGTATACAAACATTGAAAGAGATCAAATGTCACCTGGTAAATAAGAGATGAGTAAGTGAAGTCGCTCAGTCATGTCCGACTCTTTGCGACACAATGACTGTAGCCTACAAGGCTCCTCTGTCCATGGAATTTTCCAGGCAAGAGTACTAGAGTGGGTTGCCATTTCCTTCTCCAGGGGATCTTCCCGACCCAGGGATCGAACCCGGGTCTCCCGCATTGCAGGCAGAAGCTTTACCGTCTGAGCCACCAGGGAAGCCCAAATAGGAGATGAAATACGCGCAATTCTGACAGGGTCACACAATGCTTTTCTAATAACATAATGCTTGAGTTGTCCTGAGAAATGCAAATTTCAGGCAAAGAAGCCTACAGGAAAACGGAAAAATGCAAACGCATGCAGGTGAGAAGAAGCAGAAGGCAGTATTCCTTCAGATTGGCTAGAGCATCAAGGGTGTGAGTGGACGCTGGGATCAGGCAGGGGAACGGCAAATGAGACAGAAAATAAAGTGGGAAAGCAGGGAGGAAAAAGGTTTTGATGGGCTTTGCCTTCTATACTGACTACAGAAATTTGCATATTGTTGTATTAGCAATAGGGAGCTGCTGAATGATTTTAAGCAATTGACAAGCACAGAGATGAATTTATGAAGATTACTCTGGCAGCAGCTTGGAGGGATGATGTGATAGCGTGTGTGTGTGTGTGTGTGTGTGTGTGTGTGTGTGTGTGTGGTGTTGGCTGAGTGACAGGTGATGCAAGTTAGCAGGGATCTGCAGTAAATATTTGTATTGAGTACATAAATGAACCCTCTGGAAATATGGATAAAGATGCTGGGTCAGACTCAAGAGATAATTAAGAGGTGAATAAATTGATTACCTTCAGTAACACATTAAATGAATGGCAGGATAAACAAGAGGGATATGCATACAATTTTTAGAATATTTTGAGCAATATCTTTCATCTTTTAAAACCACTTAAAAATCACAAGATCTCATCATATTAACCGTATTTGGTTCTAACCACTCTAATCGTTCTGGAAATCTACACAGGACTGGCTTATGTTTCTGTTAAACTGTGGTTACGGAAACATTTCTTTTCTATACACCAGGGCAGGGTAGTGCTTGTATTAATATTATTGTCTGTCTCTGAAACACTCCACAGCAGTAAGTGAAACTTAATACACATGTCTTTCTAAAGTCGATTCTTTTTTTTTTAATCCTGCATTCAAAGTATTTTTTTCACACAAGCTAACTCACATTAAAAACAGATGAAGAGGCAGAAGGAAAAAGAAACAGACTGGGAGAAAGAAATCTGGTATGAGGGGAAACTGAACCTGAATGCGTAAAACTACACTCAGGATATGACCTGATGGGGAGAAAGCAAAGTTAACCCAAAACCCTACCGAGTAAATACATCTACTGAACAAACACCCCGTACAGTGGATTTTCTTAACACTGAAACATGAGCCTCAGTGCACTCTTAATTCCACTTACAGTAATGCCTTATCACACGCTGAAAGGGAGGGTAATCAGACACAGCCTAAACTCTTCCAGAGGAAGTTCAACTCTTGGCCACAAGGGATAAACACAAGAGAAAGTCAAGAAAATGATGATTTTTCAGCTTAAGAATTTTACTCTTTTAACTGATTACTATTCATGGTTAGAGATAAGGATTTCAGGGGAAAACTCTTAGTTTTTCCTTTCTTACAGTGCTTGGTCTAAAAAGAATTTCTTGCTTTCTTATTTTGTTTTCCCAATATCGAGAAACATGAAACCAAAACCATGCTTACAGGATATTTAAAATAAATGAAAGTGTATATGTATACTTTATAGATACATACTTACACAATTAAAGAAAATTATAAAGAGATCAGCTGCAAATTACAGCATTACGTGTAATAAAACAGAAACAACTCACAGATATAGAAAACAAACTAGTGGTTACCAGTGGGGAGAGTGAAGACACAGGTAATAGAAGCACCACTACTGTGAATAAAATAAATAAGCAACAAGGATATATTGTACAACACAGGGGAAATACAGCTATTATTTTGTTATAACTTTAAACAGAGTACAATCTATAAAAATACTGAATCACTATGTTGTACACATATTAATACACAAAGAAACTAGACTTCAATAAAAAAAAAGAAAAATAATAATTAACAAATATATAATTAGCATTTGTTACCATTTTTTCCCCTGGAAGGGAGTAGCAGATAAAATATTATAAGCAAAAAGCTAATGTCTCTTTAAACCAGAGATCAGTAAATAGCAAGTCTGCAGAGCCTGTTTCTATAAATAGTTTCAAAGGCACACGGCCATGCCCATTCCTTTGTATTCAATGGCTTTTTTACTATAACAACGGATTTGAGCAGCTGCCACCTCCAGTCCCCCTAAAGGCCTAAAATATTTACCATGCCCCTTTAAAAAAAAGTTTGTCAATTAGTTTTCTGTTTTTTGGTCAGTGAAAATTTTATTGAGACAATTACAGATTCTCATGCAGTTTTAGGAAATAGTACAGAGAGGATCCATGTACCCTTTACTTAGTTTTCCCCAATGACGACATCTAGGAAAACTAATACATCCCCCTTTCTTTTTCAGACTTGCCAGGTTTTACCTTTTATTCCTGGTTTTGTGTGTGTGAGTGTATGTGTATTTGTTCAGTATGATTTTAGCAAATGTCCAAGTTGATTAGTTTTAAACATAAACTTGTTAATTATTTCCTTAATAATCAGGGCTTTTGATTTGTTTTAGATTTGTTTAGAAGGTAAAAATTGCAGTTCTAAAACCAAAAATTATAAAGTTCACATTATTTCAAGTTCAGCAGAAGTTGGGGAGATTACCTGGGGTAAAGGCAGCCAGATTTAGGGCCTATCTGAAAGTCATTTTTAAAAAGGAAACATATGCTCTATGTCTGTGAAAAGAATAAACAGTTTTACCATCTGCAATTGCATTGTGAAGATTTTTCTTTTTGAAATAAGATTTACTGAAAAGTTTACTTTCTTACTACCAAATCTTGTGGAAAGCCAGGGTTATCAGGGCAGTGAGAGTAGGGAGAAAGAGAGAAAGGAACAAAAATGCAACCAAATTTAGATGGATCAACAATTATTTGTCACAAAATTCTATCTGTATGAGTCATTTGAAATTAGTATCAGAAAGGCAAAAAATATATATATTTTTTACTGTGTATTTAATTTGAGTTAAAATACAGAATAGATAGCATCTATAAATGGCTCAATGAAATGGTTTTAGCATTTTAAATAATTCTTTATAGAGTGGCTTGGGAGAATTCACTCTCTTAAAGATGCTTCCTTCATTTCTAAAGCAAGGAACTAAATAAATAAACTAATAAAACAAAAGTTTCATAAATACAGTTTAGTAGAGAAAGCAATAAATAAATGCATGAAGTAATGCATATCAAATGAAAACAATCCTTAAGTAAACCCTTCCTGTGAGTATCCTTTTTGGAATAAAGTGGAGAATAAATTAATGAATAAATAAATAATAAATAATAAAGCTGTGGCAAATTGCAATTCTGATAAGAGTAGAAATCTACATGTTATGGGAATCAATTTGACATGACGAGCCACTTTGAAAGATTTATAAGAGGCATATAAAAGAACGTAAATTTCTAACCTCAGATAACCAAACTGAACTGTCAAGTTTGTTGTAGTGAAAAAAATATGGGACTTTGGATAAATTGTGAGAAAGTATTTCGAGCCATGCATAGAGAAGGATGTTCAAGAAGTCTTTTTGTAAATTAAAATACTTTTATGTGCTTGAAATAAAATGGAAAATATATTGAGTTAAAAGTCCTTAAGGAGAATTCATTTTAGCTGTTGATATTTTATTATAGCTAATCTATTTTTATTCCCCCAAAACAAGATGCTTTCAGCTCTAAAATATAAGGAGAAATAAATAATGACAAATGTGAAAAGCACTGCTGCTTAAGTACAATCATTCCAATGATGTGTGAAATATGAATCTCAATATTTTTCCTTATTAATAAATAAAACATTATAACATTTGGGACTATCTGGAAATAAGTTATAAATAAACTTTCTTTTAAATATTAAATCACACAAACAATTCAACTCAGCACTCCTTTTTCCTATAGCTGTTTCTCTAGTTTCCATCTCAAATCCTTGAGAAAAATCTTCAGAAATTTTAACAAATAAACTGTGTTGAAGTCATATTTATGGCATTCATTCGATATGGGAAACTAGGCTAAAACACACATTTACTGGATTTTCATTGTTTCTTTTCTCTTTTATTATATCCCTGTTTCTTTTTATAAACAATTGTTTCCAATGGTGTCAAACAAAATTTCATCATTGTTTATTGTGATATTCTCCTAAAATTACGATTGACTTGATTCCCACATCAAGAAAACCTATTTAAATGTTTATTTGAAGGTATACAGTTGAAAACTTTTCAAAACACTTAACAGAAATTTCTTCAAAACTAATATTTCAAACTGATTTGATACAATTCTGTTGTAAATATCAGAACTAAGTTTTTAGTTCTCATTAGTATAACATACATTATTGGCTATGCAGTTGACTCTTGAACAACAGGGGTTTGAACTATGTGGTCCATTTATTTGCATATACTTTTCAGTAGTCAGTACCACAGTACTACATGGTCAGTGGTTGCTGACTCCCCGGATGGGGAGGAACCTCGGAGATACAGGGCTGACTATAAATCATAATCATACTCAAATTAACCCTTTCCTTGCTCAAAAGGAAAGGAAAGCGAAGTTGCTCAGTCGTGTCCAACTCTGCAACCCCACAGACTGCAGCCTACCAGGCTCCTCTGTCCATGGAATTTTCCAGGTAAGAGTGCTGGAGTGGGTTGCCATTACTTTCTCCAGGGGATCTTCCCAACCCAGGGATGGAACCCGGATCTCCTGCACTGCATACACTCGCTTTACCATCTCAGCTACAAGGGTCAACTGTATTCCAAAATGTCTCATTATTCAAGAGAGTCTCCCTACTCAATACTAAGATACAAAAACTAAGCAATGTCCTTGGAGTCTAGTCAAGTTGGATTTGAATCTCTGAGTCTCACTTTTCTAATGGAGAAAATGTGGTTAATAGTTACTACCTCTGGAGTTTCAAGAAGAATGAAATTCAATGAAATAATACCTGGCACAATCTGTAATTGATAGTTGATGATCAATAAATGATAGTTGCTTTTTTTTTTTTTAAATGACTGACTGAGGCAGAATCAGCAAAGCCATGCCTTAGAACAGAGATGGACTATATGCATCCCTCAATACTTTTCTTCTTATCTCCTTATGCCTACCCTAAGTCTATGACCTTAACAGCTATTATTAATGTATACAGCACTCTTGGCCACCAATAAGGCCTACAAATTTCTCAAATCTCTGAATCAGGCAGTTACCAACAATGCATTTAAGTTAGTAGTTGCCCCTGGATCAAACCTACGGGCAACTATTTCTACCATCTTATAAGTCACTGAGAGAAGTTCCTTTAACCCGAGTACTTCTAATTTTGTTTTTTCTACTTAACTCTAAATAGAAGTGACTGAAATATCAGTTTAATAAAACTGAGGAGGAGACAGGTCACTGCAAATAGGTACACTCCTCTGCAAATAAGTAGGGTTTCTCAACAACGACAGTGTCACTAAGGTCAGCTGTACTGTTGGATTTATTCATGGCATTGTGATTCTGAAGATACTATGAATTTACTAATTAAATATAGACCTGTGCCTAAGATTACCTATAGAGGGCTGTAATAAGTGACTTAGTGCACATTCTATTGCTATCTTTCGCATTTAAAATATATGTTCCTCTAGACTGACAGCTGCTTATGTGTGTGTGAAAAGGCCAATTTGATAGATAAGCAAACTGTCTTTACAACAAAGTTCTCCTTTTAAGACTAACCTTTAGTTTGTGGCTGTTTATAAAATATGCTGCTGTGTGCAAATCTGACGCTCACTTCAGAGTCAGTTAAGTCTTTGTTTTAAAACAGCTCATATCATTTCCAGTTACTGTGCGCCACAAGCCTCTTTGGTTTTTTATTCATAGCAATTTATAATGATATCATACAGCTTGAAATTTTGCAATCTTGTATGTTAATTACATACACAGGAAGAAAAGACTTAATTCTTAAAATGCTCACATGAATGATTTCTTAAATAGTTACTTTTCAATGGAAATTTATACTGTCTGAAACATAGATCATACCAGCAAAATGTATTATCAGGAAAATCCAACCTGAATAACTAGAATTCTCAGTTAACTGGAACTTTCCCCTATCCTTCAAATTTTAAGAGAGAAGACAATGAAAAGAAAAAGTGTGATTTATAAGTATTTAAAAAAGCATAGGGCTTATCCTTGTTATAATACAGATTTATCCTCACAGTCTTTATTTTATTTTATTTTTTTTATTATTATTATTTTTTTTTCCCAGTGGGTTTTGTCATACATTGATATGAATCAGCCATGGATTTACATGTATTCCCAATCCCAGTCTTTATACCTCTAAGATGAGAAACAAAACAAGAGTTATTACTGAGTGTTTACTATAGACACTGTCATTTACACATACTTATTTGGAGCTGTTTGTACAAAGTGGTACTTATTTTGTGATCATACACTTAAGAATCATCACCCACCCCTCCCAAAATGAATCCTGCCATTTCTGATTATTGTATTCCTGGCCAGTCTGTCAGTTCTTATAGCACACTATAATTACATATACAGCATTCTTGAAATGTGAATGAGAATAAGCACACCCGTCACTACTTATAGAACCTAAACTATCATTTGCTCATTGGCCCTTCCCAAAGTTTTAAATCATTTAGAACCATCACTGGTGTGGGTTTAAATTCTAGTTCTAATATTTTGTAGCTGACTGACCCTTGATCAAGTTAATAACCTCTCTGGGTCTTAATTTCTTACATGTTTGCAGACATTAAAATCAAGTGCCCAAAACTCAAGATGTGGTAGTACTCTTTTTTTTTTCCTAAACCCCTTACAAATCTGTTTCTTTTTTCCTTTGTTTTTCTCTAAGGAGGTTTTAAACCAATACATGGTATCCAATCTCAACCCATATTATCCAAGTTAGAAATCTTAGAACATTCTCCAATGTGGCTCACTCCATAATCCTCGCCCTGCCAAATGTAACCACTCCCCCAGGCCAGTCAACTCTGTTCTAAGAAATAGCTCTTGAATTTTAATACTCCTTTTCTTTCCTGCCACTGTGCTAGTCCAGGCTTTCATTATTTTTGCCTCAATTATGGCAATTAGTTTAACTCCCCTCCACGCTTTAAGGCCAGCACTGTCCAAAGAAATATAATGTGAGCTATAGAGAATTAAAAATTTTCTAGAAATCAAATTCAAGAAAGTAAAGAAACAGGTGGAGTTAATGCCAATAGTACATTCTGTTCATCCCAATATATTCTACCTGCACTTTCTCTGTCTGCTAAATTCCCACTTTACCCTTTGAGGCAAAGTTCAAACCTCACCTCTCCTGAGAAGACTTTCAGAAAGACACAAGTACCCTAGGCTCCAATTTTCTCCCCCGACTTCCTAACTGGCAGTTATCAAATTTATTCTCCCTTCATCACAAAATCATGTTGACTGCTTCCACGGCGGCACGGTCACACTGCCTGCTGCCGCCTGGCCCTCTCTCTTGTTCACCAAGACTTTTGTTTTATCTTTTCATTTCCCATCACATTCCTTAACGTGGCTGCTCTAAGCTCCTTCTAATCTTCCACTCAAATCACTCATGCATCAAGCTCAGGAAATGACTGAAGTGTCTTACTTTTCCAAGGTTTGAGTCAATGCGTTTGAATTCTTGCACTTTCCTTCCTGTTTATCTCAAGAGTCTTGTAATATATGCTCAGACATCATTATATTAGGTGTGTTTTAATTGAGGTATAGTTAATATACAATAAAGTACATAGATCTTAAGTGTTCTGTTTGATGAATTTGGCGATCAATCGTATATACCCATCTAAATATCACCCAAAATAAGATACATACTTTTAAGTATGTGTGTTTTTTTTTTTTTGGTGAGGCTTAAACAACAGAACTTTATTTTTTCATAGTTAGAGAGGCTAGATGGAGAAGGGAATGGCTACTCACTCTAGTACTCTTGCCTGGAAAATTCCATGGACAGAGGAGCCTGATGGAATACATGGATTGCAAAGAGTAAGATATGACTGAGTGACTAACACACACACACACACACACACACACACACACACACACACACACACGCTAGAAGTCCATGATCAAGGTGTCAGAGGATTGATTCCTTCTGAGGGCCATTCTCCTTGGCTTGGCTTATAGTTGGCCATCTTTTTCTCAGTGCAAAATAAGATCATAGGCATTTGGATTACCTCTGTGAACAAAACCAAGTAAATCTCTTTTTGAGGATTCCAGTCTTTGGGGGGAAAACAGCAAATAAATGTAATTACAAAGGAAAGCATATGGTAACTCAATAGGCAATATATGCTTTAGGGAAAAAAAGGAGGGTAGGGTAGAGATGTTTGGGTAAGCCTCTTTGAGCAAAGACTGAATGAAGGAGATGGGAGCGTTCAACAGGGAGAAGTCTGGTTGAAGAGTGTTTCAGGGAAGGTCAAACTGGTACAAAGGCATGCCTGGTATCCTCCAGGAGCAGGAAGGGGGTCAAGGTGCTTGGAGGGGTACAACCACGGGGGGAGGGGAGCCGGGGAGGAGGTCAGCAATAGCAGGAGCCAGACCACCTGGGACGTCATAAGCCATGATCAAGATGAGACTTTACTCGGAGTGGATTGAGCAGCTAAGTGACCTAACCCAAGTTACATTTTAATAGAAGCTCTCGGGCTACTGTGTTGATTACTGATAGGGAGCGTGTGTCAAGGGTGAAAGCAGACAGCCCAGATAGGAATCTTCTGCAGAATCCAGGTTGTGGTTACCCAGGGACGAAAGAGCAGATAAAACCAAGGAGGGTCTTGGAATTTGCAGGAATGGAAAGACCCTTATCGTCCTTCCCTGCCCCATGTTGTAACTATTAATGGAACAGAACAACCTGTCTCCCCTCCGACCCCAGAGGGAGAAGGTACGTTCCCTACTCTTCCCCTACCCAGTATATGTGCCTCATCCAGTCAGCAAATGACCCGCAAGACCCCTATCCCACTCCTCGTACCCTGGGTATAAAAGTGGACTAAGGACTCCTGTTCATCATCGGTTCTCCCTTGAGCTGGCTCGCTGTTATAACAGCGTCTCCCACTCTAATAAACTTTATTTTCCTCTCATTCTGTCTCATGTCTGGAAATTCTTTTCCAACCTGCGCCCAGACCACAACACAGGTGAGAGATGCTGGGGGCTAACATGTCAGCAGTAGAGCCCATAGGAGATTACTGGATTCTCATCCTATTTTGACCACAGAGACAATCTACTCAAAGTTTTAATTTACAAGTCATTCCATCACACAAAAAAGGAAAAAAAAAAATCTTTATAAGAAACCTCCATTTGGAGCTCTACCAGCCAACGTTAGATCTGAATGGTAGAGACTAGATTGTGTCTCTTATATTTACCTCTTTATTTAACAGTTATTTTTTATTTCCCTTCCTACAAACTCTTTGTGGTATGGAGTAATTTATGCTTCATTTCTTTTATACCTCTTTAGAGGGAAAAAAGAAAAAACCCTTTCATCACAGTAAAGAAGAATATGGTCTTTTTAAGTCTTAAAACATGTCACTGTATATACCAATAAATTTAATCTTGAAAGTAGCAAAATACGGTAGAAAAGAACAGTGTCCAGGTAAGCAGTTTACTGTGCATCCGATATAAAAAGAGTTCAAAAAATTTTGACATTCACTATTTCAGAAAAACAGCTTTAGATCCAAAATCTGATAACTGTGCAAACATGAGAACATATTCCAGACAGAATATGTCATCGTTGTCACTCTACACTGATAGTCAATGGACAGGCCACCTACAAATGGAGAGCACCCACTTGGCAAAATTCAAGAGCTCACGGGCTCCCTAAAATTGGAAAATTGTCTGCCAATTTGATACAGTCCATTATGGTCTAGGGGAAATAAACAATATATACAACAGCAGCACAGAAACTTAGTTCTGCGATCTATTCCGAAGTAGTCAAGATTTGACTTTCATCTTCAATCATTCATACGATGTTTCCTGTGGAAGGGCCAGTGTTCCCTGCATTGGCTTCATTTCGTTCATTTCCTGAGCTGGGTGTTATGCCAGGTTTAGCCTTTATTCCATGGTTACAAAAAGCCAGGAAGCACAACAACAATGGCAAAACCTTCCACATAATTAAAGCCTTTGATTGGGATGCACAACTCGGGGCAAATCGTGTTTCAGACAGAGAAAATCAGTTTGCTTCTCTGACTTTGTTTTCCACTGGCTCCAGATATCGTGTGGACACCGAAACATCTTTGACTCAGCAATATAAGGGACAAAAGCAAACGCGTCCTAAGACCAAAGGAAAGAGGCCCTGGGGTATCTTAGCACCCACCCCAGCAACACGTAATTGGTAGCAGAGGTTATTCTCAGAAGCATGATGAAATCAGAGAAAGACACCCCATCTGACCTCTCACAGAACATTTCAGAAGCACAACAATCAAATGAGGAATGCTTTCAACAACAATGGTGTACAAAGTGAAGGAGTTCCTTTGATCAGAGTGGTGGAAACTAGGTAACTGAATCCTCCACAAGCGACTGAAAATATGCAATAATTAAGGGGCCCTTCAAGTTTACTTCAACAGCTGGTCTTAAATTTAAAAAGAAGACAGAATTCAATCCCACATACTAGTGATTATTTAACAGATGTGAAAATCCCACTATTCTCTCTCTTCCTTCCTTCTTAAATAACACCAGGAAGAATTTTCTTTAAGCAGAATACTTTAGATGTTTAATCCATTTTTGTCTGCAAGCAGGAAATGTGTTTTCTCAGTGCTTTTTATTTGAAAGAGTCTTCTGGATGCCCAAAAGGGCGTTATAAAAATGGACACTGATTTAAAACAGAAAGTGTGAAAACAAACTAATAATGACAATTGATAGGAGGGAAACTGATACCAAAGGTGTTTAATAATTTAAAACACTTTTCTCAGACATTTGAGTTTTTTTTTCTTTTAAAAATCCTGTTGTTGAATAACCAACATAGTTGCAAAACTCCATGAAGTATTTACAGAGAATCTGAAATGGCTGCCTCTGAACTGTAATTGTAGGAAATTCAATGACAGAAAATTCTTCATTGTTTGCGATAACCGGGTATGGATAGGAATTAAAAGTCACATATAATTGGTAGTTTGTAGGTTTAATCTTCACAGCCAATATACCTTTTTACCAGGGAAGAAATTAACTGACATTACTTTCTCAGCTTTTTATTTTATTTTTTTTTGGTTTTATCATCCTGGAGGTTAAAAAACAGTCTAGACAGTAAGGTAAACAAATAAAAGTAGGTAGCAATCAAGACTGATTTCATCAGGAATGTCTCTTTTAATTCTAGTCTACTCTTTTAGTACATGCACTTACTTTATAAATTGTGTAATTGAGTATCCTTACTAATACTATAACTGAACATATTAATAAAGCCTTATTGCTTCATCTTACTGATGGACTAATTATATCTGAACACTAATGAATACTGTAACTTTTCGCACACTGTGGGGAAAAACAAACTCCACAGAAAATGCTTCCAACACGGGAGATAAGACGGCACATATTCACTGAAGACATTTATACTGTAATGCTGGAGTGTGCTGTTCAAAAACAAGAGATACAAAAGCAAAAGGAGGGGATGAGCTTATAGAGTTAAAAATTACCCTGGCAGAGACTTATTTGACATTTCTGTGAAGCTAAAAGAGGAGAGAAACAGATGTTTCATCATTGCAGGAGTTACTACAGATCACCTACCAGATGGAGGGTGTGTACTGATGCCTTCCTCTACAGATTATGAAACTGGAACCAAAGCAATACTGTAATGTTGGGGCATTTTAACCATTCCTTAACTCAGGAAACAAACAGGTGTTGGCTGCTTACTATGTGTCAAGAACTGTCATCATCTCAGGGACAAAGGAACAAATAAAACCAGGAAGGGGTTGATCAGCCTGGTGAAGAGGAGGATTGAGGCGGGAAGACAGACGTTCTTATTTTTGTGGAAAGACTGTCATTTACAAGAAGGTATGGACTCATGTTAACAGAAGTTAAAGGGAGGCATTCAGTAGAGCAATAAGGAACTTTTCAGCACTTTGCAGGGAAAGTGTTAGTTGTGTCCGACTCTTTGCAACCCCATGTTCTGCAGTCCCCGAGGCTCCTCCGTCCATGGAATTCTCCAAGAATTCTCCTCTCTCCAAGAATACTGGAGTGGGGAGTCATTCCCTTCTCCAGGGGATCTTCTAGACCCAGGGATCAAACGTAGGTCTCCTGCATTGCAGGCAGATTCTTTACCATCTGAGCCACGAGGAAAGCCCTTGGCAGCATTTTATGCTGGCCAAAAATAAGACAAGCTGCTTTGTGAAGCAGTTAATCCCTCATCCAACAGTTCAAGGAAAGGCTGGAAAATCATATGCCAGGGACCCCTTAGAAGAGATTCCTGAGGTCTGTGCAGCTCTTGCAATCCTAAGGCCCTTATGATTATATGATCTAAGCAATGTTTTACTAAAATTAATTGGTGTTAAAAAGAGTGTACCGGAGCAGGAATGAAGAACAGCTGGGACGGACAAGGTAGTCATTGAAATATGAAGCCATGAAGACCAGAATGAAGGAGAGACCTCTAGAAAGGAAAGGATGGACTCAAGATTCTCAGTGGAAAAGCCCATCAAAAAGTAAGCCTGGCAATGCTTCATTAATAAGGGTTTAGAGAATTATTGGAACGTTTTAACAGTTTCCTCCCCAGCATACGCCTTACATGCTGAAGACGCTCATTACATGCCTGTCTCCCATTTTTCTGACTTGTCCAAGATCAAAGATGCTTATCATTTGTGCGAATGACTTCATTTCTTTATCTGTTAAAACGGGGAGAACAGTAACTACCTTGGCTCCATCATGGTACTAAACTGAAGATCATTTGGCATGAAACTGATAGAAGTGGTTAATATTTTTATTTAAAAGGGATTATTATTATTTTTTAAAATTATAGAATTAAATAAAGTTATTCCTTTCTCTTCTCTAATACTAAATTATGAAGATAACCAGTTGTATACAAGAGTCATGTGTTGAACTATTAATCAAGGCTTCTAGCCGTTACCACCATTGTCTTTTCTCTTGTGTTTTTTTCCCATATTTTATTAGTTCACAGTACCCTGGGGAAAAGTTGCTAACACAGAAGTAAAGCATAAACAAATAAATGCTCGATCTTTTGAGTTTCAACAGCTTAAACTTATGCAAGAAGCAGAAAGGTTCCAGAAGAATCCTTGAGTATTCAGAGCTGGTTTTTCTAGCACCCTCCCCACCCACCAACCATGCCACTGCCAACTGCTGACTAACCAGAGATGAAAATCCAGGCAAAGACTTGATTGTGTAAGACACTTTGCTCAACGCTGCCCCCTACCAACCGAATTGTTGTTTGGTTGCTAAGTCCGACTCTTTTGCGACCCCATGGACTGTAGCCTACCAGGCTCCTCTGTCCATGGGATTTTCCAGGCAAGTTACTGCAGTTGCCATTTCCTTCTCCAGGGGATCGCCCTGACCCAGAGACTGAACCAAAGTCTCCCGCATTGCATGCAGATTCTTTACCACTGAGACACCAGGGAAGCGCACCAACTGGATACAAGAACAGAAACAAAAAGTGAACCCAAAGCAGCAAAATTTCACCCTTTCCCCAGCATGGTGACGTAGGGTTAGACTAGGGATGCATAGGGAGAGGGTGTTTAGGCAGATGGGACTGAGACCCCTTTGAAGAAACAGATTCAGACCTCCAATTCCCACAACACCCAGGGTGTCTTTTGTGGCAGCCATACGGTCTCAGTAAATCAAAGGGTCACGAAAATCACTGAAAGAGGACTAGAATTTTAAAGGTCTGTGGTTAGGACGGACTTATGAGGCCACAGTGACTGTAACAAACTCATAAATAAAGATACTTATAGGTTTCCAGGGGCAAAGCAAGAAAGAAAACCAGATGTTTTTTGTATCGGTCAGCTCAGACTGTTATAACAAAATATCACAGAGGGGGTTAGCTTAAACAATAGACATCTGTTTCAGTTCTAGAGGCTGGAAGTCCAAGGCGATAGTGCCAGCCAATTTGGTTCCTGATGAAGTCCTTCTTCCTGGCTTAGAGGTGGTCACCTTCTCACTGTGTTCCTACCTGGTGGAAAAGGTGTCCAAGGTTTGATTGTTTTTTGCCCAACAATTCATCACACTCTTTCCTCTGAGCACTGAGAAAGAACCCAGCTGATACTTCAACACTTTGCTTAGAAGTCTCCTTAGTTAGATATCCAGTTTAATCATCCAGAAGATGTACTTTCCATAAAACCTGAGAATACAGTTCCGCCAAGCGTTCTGCCACTCCATAACAAGGATCACCTCCCCTCCAGTTTCCACAAACACGCTTCTCACTTCCATGTGAGACCATACTACGATCGACTTCAGCATTCATATTTCTAGCATGAAACTCAAAACTCCTCCAGCGTCTACCCAATACTCACACCAAAGCCGCTTCCTCACGTTTAGATGTTTGTCACAACCTGTACCCTATCTCTTGAGACCAAAATCTCTACTGGGTTGTTACAGCAAAACACCATAGACTGGGTGGCTGAATGACAGATGGTTGTTTCTCACAGTTATGGAGGCCAGGAAGTCCAAGATCAAAGTGCCAGCTGGCTGGGATTTTGGTGAGGACCCTCCTCCTGGCCCGTCTTGCAGACAGCTGTGTCTCCACAATGGCAGACAGAGTTCTGGGGTTTCTCTTTCTCCTTCTCCTTACAAGGGCACTGATATGATCAAGAGAGCGCTACCCTCACAAGCCTGTCTAACCCAATCTCTCTCCAAAGCTTCATCTCCAAATGCCATCGCAGTGGGAATAGGTCTCCAACATATGGGATTTTGAGGGAGTAATTCAATCCATAGCACTCACCCATAATATGCTATTAATATAATCATATTCCTAGAAAGTGATTAGGAAATTGATAGGAGACCCTGATTTGACTATATCCATCTGAAGACTTTCTGCTACCTGGTGAAATGGGGGCTCAAAATAAAAGAATAAAGACCGTTATAAATGTATATAAGTTTGTGTAGACACATACATATATATTTTTAGCGAATGAAATCAATCTTCCTATTTAGTTTGGCAGAGTACTTTTTTTATCCACTTCACAACAGAGCATAGGTGTCTTTTCGAGCTAGTGTGTATGTATCTATATACACGTGCGTGTGCACCCATATATACATACTCCTGTTTATATACATATATATACAATATAGTTTAGGTATACTTTTAAAGTAATAACTGAATAGTACTGTCATATAGTATAAATTCCCTTCTGATGGGCATTTACTTTGCTTCTAATGTCTGTGTACTGATACTTCCAGTCACTTATATAACTATTTCTACAGGATCCATCCAGAGAAATGAGATACTGGGTCACAGCTCATCCACATAAGCAATTTTAAAACATACTAACCAAAACTTTTCTCTTTAAAAATTTTAATTCTTTCATCATAACTGCATAAAAGTTGAGAAAAACAGAACTACACAAAAATAAGGAAAACTAGAAAAAAGAGAAAACCCAAACTATTCATAATCCATATACCAAGGGGAATTCTGGTTTCTTTCTTTCCTGGCTTTTTTTTTTTTTTAATACAAATCTAGTCACACTTGAGATCATCAACAATCATACTGTATTGTTCTGTTTTGCTATTTTTCATGTATTATCATGTCATGAACATTCCCCTATGTCATTAAGTATCTGAAAGAATTTTTTAAACTGTAAAGAACTAGGAAGATACAAGCTAAATTTTAAACACCCTTATTTAGATATCACTTATAAAGTTTATCATTTTGAAATCTGGATTCATATATTCAACAATTTTTTAGTAAATCTAGAGAATTTTACATATATCAGCCAATCCAGTGTTAGAACACTCCCATTAATGCCATACCAAATGGAGAGATAGTTTAGGTATGATATTCTACACTACTTAAAAAAATATATATGTACATGCACACACACACACACACACACACACATATCTCAACACTCAGATTTTATTCCAAATGGAGAGAGACTATTTCTAAAACACTGTCTTCTCTGACAAGTTGCATCTTTGCCCACTTCTTTTCCCTCTGCAATGCCTTTTTTCATACGGATGTCATTGGATATTTTCTTTTCCCCTCTCCCTTGAGCAGGCTATGTTCATTTATGAGGCCCTACTGCCTGGTCTGCTCCTGGTACCACCAGAACTACCGCTCTAAACGTGCTGTGAGCCCTGGGGAATTGGGGAAACAGCAGGAAACAGATGTGATACTTGTCAGTTTTATTCCTGCTGCTCCAGAGAAGCAACTCCTTTGTTCAAGAACAGAGCAGGCATGACCACCCACCGATGGCATTAACCGGCAGGAAGGAACAAGCTAAACCACCCCGGCTTGCCTTGAACATCCCACTTCCCCAGCATAGGGACAGCATTAGCCTCACTCTGCTGCTTCTCCTGGAATTGCTAGGAAATCATCCTCTGCAGGAGAAGCAGCAAAGGAAGCGAACTCTAGGGAACAACCAAAGTTTTGAAATTATTAAATAGTTGAATCACCCTCACTGGGTGATTCTCAACTGAATGTTAAAAGAAAAAAATCTGACAAAAAACTGTGGCATATGTATTATTATTCCAATTACCCTTTCTGTTTTTCAGGGTTTTTTTTTTTTTTTAACCTTTCTCTTTTGGTTTTTAATGAACAGAAGTGTGTGTCTGTAATTGTGAGTGTCTGCATTACCATACTTCGGAAAGTTTAATTCTAATAACTTACTGCTGTGCACTGCAATGTTGCTAGAATAATGAGTGTGTGTGTTTGTACAGTACAATGTATTGTATTGTGGGGATAGTTTCTCTTGATAGAATGTACAAGCATTCCCAATCTTACCTCTCGCAAATTAAATTTCAATGAAAGCATGGGCTTTCAAGTAATTCTGAATAAAATCAAGCTTACAGTGACCAGTGGAGTGAAAAAAAATGTATGAAATGAATATGGCAAAGCTGGGACATTTAAAAAAAATCAATAGAAAATCTTAAAGTTTTATTATAGGCTTCTCGCCATACAGAACACATTTTTCTTCTCAATTCAGGCTATCGTGTTGCCAGTTTCTGGCTTTGCTATTACAAAGTAATCCTAGAAAGGCAGGTAAATCTGTTCAAGAGAACAAAAATTTGAATTCTAAATAGAACAAAGGGTCTTTTGATTAGTGGTTACTATTTTATTGTAATTAAACAAAAGTAGCGAGATCTGAGTGAGGACCAGAGAACAAGGAACTCCTCATTTCTATGGCAACAAGGAAAATTACTCCTTTCAGAGGTTTTCGGGAACTCTTTGCATTATACCACTTTTGACAAATTTAGTTCAAATAATTCAATTCTGTGTACTGTATTATTCTCAGGATTAATTGATATATGGAAACTGCTTTAGGATATTATTAAATGTAAGTACCACAAAATCTTTTCGCAGGATTGACATAAGGAGGGGTAAAGATTTTCGAAAAACAAAAATAAGATATGAAGGGAAGGAGAGAGAAAAGAAAGAGAATAAATTAGAAAATGCCAAGAATAATGATAAATAAAGAGTAATCTAACTTGATTGGAGACTCAGTGGTCACAACTGACACCGTGGAGAATTACGATGCCAACTGAATTGCCTGAAGTTCAAAGCCTTGTTGATTATGCCTTCAATAACCATAAGGATGGATCAGTATTGGACATGTGGATTATTCTTAGTATAATTTTGGATATGATTTTCTCTAGCGAAACTATCAGTTTTACCCTCAGAATTATAACGTCTCCAAAAAAGAAACATTAGGTTTTAAAACTTCCCCGGAAGAAGTCTGAAGACTGATTTACATGTAATAAATCCAGACAAGGGGTCTAAGAGTTCATGCTACGGAAACAGAGAACTATTGTTTACTTTAGGAAAATACTTCAATTTCAGTGTACCATTCTGTACCGTATTACTATTAGATTAAAACTGTTCACTTATGCGTTTTGTTTGCACTGATGAGATTCATATCAACGGTCTGAACTGAAGAACTAACAAGGCTACTGTGGCTTTTTAAGTGTTTCCATCTGCAATCTACTTCCGCTTTCTCAATTGATGTACAGTATCTTTAAAGAAACAACATCTTTCAGCTATGCCATTTTTATCACCTTCATCTCGGGTGCCTGCTGGCAAGTCAGCAGCGTGTCAGAAATGGGTGAGGAACATGAAGATATACAAGTGTGAATTGCACGAAGCCGGATGCTCCTTCCATGTCATATATTTTTGGCCACTAAAACACTGCAAGTACTTAGCTTCAACACCCCCTATCGCGCATCTCATCCCAGTAGCAATTACAGCTAGAGTCCAGCTGTAAAAACCTGATGGAGTTGCTGTGCAGATTCAAAGAAGCAAAGGCACAATTCATTAGCAGCGCTTCCCTTGTTTCCTGAAGTGTTTCTGCCATGGGCGTGCACTGACACGGTAGGTCATCACCATTCCTCTCTCGTCTGCAGCCACTGAGGGCAAACTACTGAAGAGTAACCCAGAAACTCAAGACGACCTCAGATGCCTTTTAATCTTCCTTAATAACTCAGATCCTTCTCTAATACCTTAAGCTATGAGGGCTTCCCTGATAGCTCAGTTGGTAAAGAATCCGCCTGCAATGCAGAAGACCCCAGTTCAATTCCTGGGTCAGGAAGATCTGCTGGAGAAGGCATAGGCTACCCACTCCAGTATTCTTGGGCTTCCCTGGGGGCTCAGCTGGTAAAGAATCCGCCTGAAATGAGGGAGACCTGGGTTTGATCCCTGGGTTGGGAAGATACCTGGAGAAGGGAAAGGCTACTCACTCCAGTATTCTGGCCCAGAGAATTCCATAGACTATCTAGTCCATGGGGTCGCAAAGAGCCAGACACGACTGAACGACTTTCACTTCACTAATATGTTAAAGGGAAGTCAGACTGTGGCTATGGATGAAAGCGGGGTGAGGTAGAGAGGATACACCTAGGAAGCCCACAGGCAAGTTCCCTCTCTTTCTAGTGATTTACTCTGAAGAAATGGAATCGGTCCCAGGGCAAGAAGGAAATGAGGATTGCAACTGTGCAACGGGCAGGTAACTCTACTGGAAACTCTGATAGTTACCTGTGTTTATCCAGAAAGAAATGAGGGAAACTATGTATGAATGGCACAGCCCCTGGGTAGAAGGGTTTCTGATGTCCACGAAGTCTGTTATGCCCAAGCACATGTGACGGACACCATTAATTCAGAAGTGACTTAGCGTCTCAGCCGGGTGGTGGGCCGGGTGACGGTGCAGCCACTGGAGGCTGGTGGGGAGAAGAGAGGTGGGCGCAGAGGCGGGAAAGAGTGGGCTTGCATCTCTCTGCCCCTGGCTGTGATTAGAATCTAGAGGGTAGGAAATGGGGAGACTGCAGTTTGAACTACAAGCCTCATGACATGGTGTCCGGTGGCTTCTCTTCGAGTATCGCTGGCCGGAGACTACAAGGAGATTAAATAGAGCAGGGGGCCAGTCCATCAGTGAAGAAGACTGTTAACACATGGATTAATAAATTAAGCCCCTTGCTTTAGATTCACTGTGAATGAAGCCTCATTTGTTAGCTTAAGTAAGATGCCAGTCCTTTATTAAATGAGTATTTGAAAACATTGGTTAAGAGCTGAGCCCTGACTTATGTAAGAGAAATGTGAAAAATAGATAGACACGCAGAAATTCAAATACATGTTATAATTTACTCATAGACAATAATTTTAATGAAGCTCAGAGTGCCAAGGACACAAAAATAAGTGACCAGAGTTGGCAAGTGAACAGTAAATAGACTCCCCATTAATAAGTGTGGTAATCATTTCGTACAGTTTTGATAGGATCTGACTAATACAGGCTGAACCTGACTAATACAATTGATTTATAAACAGATAATTAGAATGTTGATTGGAAATGAGAAAAGTCATTTCACTTTCCACTTTAGGTGAGATGTTATAATTTTAAGATTCTTCCCTAAAACCCACAGAAAAAGATTCAGACCTACAGGAATCCTGTAGGAAGGAGATAATGACTGGTAACCATATGTAGTAACTCATTCTTAGCATACATTACATGTGGGATAAAATCTGGCTACAGGAATGAATGAATTATTGATTCATTGATGCATTCATACAGATTCCAGGTTGAGGTAACAGTCAGCCCTCTAGTCTTTCTTTGCCTACTTCCAGGGACTCTGATGAAGTAAAGAAACACAGTGGGTAAGCAATTTTACTGAGCTCAGCATGAGTCAGGATAACTAAATATTTTTGTCTGTCTCCCAGTTACATCACACTCTGCCTATATAATAACAAGGGGCTGCAGTGACCACCACTTCAACCCGGAGCAGCGGTTCATCCTCGCTTCAGTGTTTGCCTGTGATGCAATATGCATGCTTATGATTTGCCAAATTAATTCAATGAAGGCTACAGGGAGTGGGAAGGGAAAAGAGATATATTTGTAAATGGAGGCCCTTAAACCTCAGTACCTGAGTAAGGAAAAACTTTTAGAGATACACTGTCGCTCTCTAAATAGAAAGTGATTCTTTAGAAAAGAAAAACTCTCCTTTTTAAATAGGACAATTCAAGCTTATGAATTCTAATGACCGAATGATTTCACTAATTACTTTGCTGCATTCAATTTGGACTAGTTTGCATAGTTGAGTCTGTAACGCAATAAACTATGCCTGAATGGTCTGTTTACTCCACTGCACGTTACAAGGAACACTCTTTTTCCTTAAAGGATTTGTCTCTCTGAAATGCACAAAATGGCAAGAAGCCAGGGGAAGCTGGTGCTTAAGCAACCCAGACTGAGCAGTGCCTGTGTGCATTTCAATCTCAGCCAACCGCAGTAAATGTTATTGGAGCTTTTGTGCTGTAAATTGCTGCTTTCATGCCCACTGCATCCAACAAGAGGAATCCTTGGCCTACTAGGAAGGAGGGAGGCTGCTGTGCCTTCTAGCCAGATTTTTACATTGCTGAGAAGAGGGTGAAGTGGGGTAAAGCTGCAGCTGCTCCTAATGGACTGGGGACAAGGACACTCGAGGTGGTGGTGGGTGCCTCTGGCTGGAGAAAGAGACTCAACAGAAAAAACCCACACTGCTATTATTTTTGGCATTAAGCATTCGGACCTGGAAAGCTGTTCTTTCAGAACAACTTTTCAGCATTTGTAAAAAAAAAAAAAAAAAGAAAGAAAATAATAATTTGAGAGCGTACTGGATTTATGAATTAATTTTAAAATTTAGTTTTCAGAAAATTATAAAATATTATACTTCATATGTCCTAAAATCAAGACCAATAAATATGTTCTTGAATTTTGCAGTGTAACAATTTAAAATTCATGTCATGCATGTAAGTTAGTGTCTGCATTTGTGCTTTTTTGAGACACTGAATTTTCCTTGACATGTTCTCTACTTGCATGCCTGTTGAGCTTATACCAAGTTTATTCATTAGGACATTCATTCAAGCCTCATTTTTTGAGCACCTAATATGAATCAGCCATGGAATTTCATTTCTAATGTTGCACTTTGAAGTGCATTTTAAGTCCCAAATCTATGTTTAGGACTATGTTTAGGACTATTTATACAGAAAATTCTTCCCTTAAAATTACTGAAAATAGTTTTAAAAAAGCTTCCATTGCTACTATTGCTGCTACCAGGAAACTAAATTTTTTCTTTTCAGAATTCTACTATGTAATGTCTACTACATAAGCATGGCATTTTAAACAAGTATTATGCTCTGTGGTGACCTAAATGGGAAGGAAATCCAAAAATGAAGGGACATTTGTGTATGTGTAGCTGATTCCCTCTGCTGCACAGCAGAAATTAACACATCGTAAAGCAACTATACCCCAAGAAAAATTAAGCAACAAAACAACAGGAAACAGCATTACAAGTTAATGGGGGGAGCAAGAGTCAAGCTATATTTCTTGCTTAAAAAAACCTTTATGATAGGTTGTCGGTGGTTACAACACACAGTTAAGTTTACATATAACATCAAAAAAGAACTGTAGTAAAAAAAATGAATTGCAGTGAATAATACACAATGATTTGGCACTCCTTGCCTCATTTAGGCAGAAACTAATTCTATTAGGGTAGATTATTAAGTTACTCACACCCTTACTTTGTATTAACCATACATTTTCAGCATGCACTCACTAATGTGCATGTGAACTAAGTAAGTAACCACATTCGCTGCTTTTTGGGAAAGACTGGGAATATTACAGCATCCTACGCTTGAGGCATAACAAATAAAGAGACCACAATAGTTCCACCTCTCTATTCTCTCTTTTCCTTAACCTTTTAAAGCTGTTCACTGCTTTGGCTTTCAAAAAACCGAAGAAAAAGAGAAATGGAAATCAAGAGAGAGGGAAAAGGAAGCTTAGAAGGAAAAGCAGTGAAGAGGAAACAGAATTCAGGCTACAAAAAAGGCAAATCAGATCCCATTCTGTCCCCCAAGTACTCATGATAGGATGAAGAGGTCTTTGTTTCAAAATTTTTTTTGATGACATTTTTCTCCATGGCTTTTAGATAGATCTGCATTTTAACTTCCACTTAATAATCCTATGACCTTGGGCAAGTTTTTAACCTCAGATTCTTCATCTGTAAAACAGGGATAATGATACCAGTTCCTCAGGGCTGTGAACATTAAATTAAACACACACACACACACACACACACACACACATAACACATAAATTATCTGGCATTCTGACTTTCTCATAGCAGGTACCCAATAAATGTTAAAGACATCTATATACACATGCACACATATAAAATAGCAAGCATTCCATTTCTCAAGTCAATAATGTTTTTAAAATACTCTTATTTGAAAGACTCAAGAAACATGTTTTTGGGTTAGATGAAAAATTAAGCTGGTCTTCCTGATGACCTCTCTAATACTGGAGGTTTCTGAATTATATTTTTCCTGCATGTGCTTTTTTAAACTGCACATTTCAGAATAGCATAAATAAAATATGACTGGGCAAGAACAGTACAGATAAGCATTTAACTTCAACTGTCCATGTAAAGCTATCTGAGGCCAAGTTACTAGATACCTAGTTTCCTGGTGGTTCAGTGGTAAAGAATTTGCCAGCCAATGCAGGAGACGTGGTTTCAATACCCGAGGTGGGAAGATCCTCTGGAGATGGAAATAGCAACCCACTCCAGTATTCTTGCCTGGAAAATCCCATAGACAGAGGAGCCTGGTGGGCTACCATGCATGAGACAATGAAAGATAATCCAGTTTATATGAGGAGACAGTTTCGTCCTTTGGCTTAAGTGTTGCTTTTTGGAATTTTGAGTGGACATCATGTCTACTACAGAATCAATGATGGCCTTTCCAGATCCTGTTGGATCTCACATTTTCTTATCATAGGTCATTGGGACTATTGTTGTTCAGTTGCTAAGTCACACCTGACTCTGCGACCCCATGGACTGGATGGAACACACCAGGCTTCTCTGTCCTTCACTATCTCCCAGAGTTTGCTCAAACTCATGCCCATTCAATCAGTGATACCATCCAACTATCTCATCTTCTGTCGCCCCCTTCTCCTCCTGCCCTCAATCTTTCCCAGCATCAGGGTCTTTCCCAAAGAGTCAGTTCTTCGCATCAGATGGCCAAAGTATTGGAGCTTCAGCTTCAGCATCAGTCCTTCCAATGAATATTCAGGGTTGACTTTCTTTAGGATGGACTGGTTGGATCTCCTTGCAGTCCAAGGGACTCTCAAAAGTCTTCTCCAACACCATAGTTCATAAGCATCAATTCTTCAGCGCTCAGCCCTCTTTATGGTCCAACTCTCACATCTGTACACGACTACTGGAAAAACCATAGCTTTGACTAGACGGACCTTTGTCAGCAAAGTGATGTCTCTGCTTGTGAATACACTATCTGGGTTTGGCATAGCTTTTCTTCCAAGGAACAAGGGTCTTTTAATTTTGTGGCTGCAATCACCATCCGCAGTGATTTTGGAGTCCAAGAAAATAAAATCTGTCACTGTTTCCTGTCTATAGCATGTTACACTTTCTGCAGTTGACCCATTCTGGAAGACAGTCTCCCTGTGGAAGGAATTATTTGTCATTCCAAACCTCTTGATCTGTGAATAGGCGGAAATCATTTTTTTTATGAAAGATATGCAGTTAATGTTAAAGATGTAGAGGATACTTTTCCCTGAAAGTGGAGAAGCCCACATTCAGAGGAGATACAATTTGTCCTGTCTCAATCATTAAGAAAAAAAAAACTAGAAAACGATAATTCTTAGAAGAAATGTGAATAACAAGAACAAGGTGGTCCAACTAATTGTGCAACTACATCATAAAAATGGTCAATGGTTAGATGTGATGAGTATAGTAATTACCTTTTGGCAAAAAACTGGAATGCTTAAAGTGAGCAAAAGTAAATTTTTTGCATGTTAGAAGAATAGTACAAGTTGCTTTGGCATTGCAACCAAGGAATAAAAATACAAAAGATTAATTAAACCTGAGATCAAAAGCGTAAAATAAATGACCAGTCACCAGAAATCCTTTGTCATGTTTAAAATGTTTCTCTGCTCACCCAAAGCATGAAGGAAAAAAATGAATAGTTTTTGACTTAAGGGATATTCACTTTCCCAGGCTAATCTTTTGGTTAGGTACACAGAGGCACATACACTCATGATAGGACTGGCTGGCTGCACGTAACGTGATACAGATGGTTTTCACCAGGACAAAACAGAAATACCTTCCTAATCATATTACTGAATACTAGACTTCAGGGCCTGTATGGTAAGACAGTCGACATAAAGCTGTTGTTTGGCAAAGAGAAAAGATTGAGTTAAGGGGTCTTGTGCTTTGAGACACCTGAAATGAAGGGATTTAAAAATCAGAGACTCTGAAACAAAAGAGAGACTTCCTGGTGGTTCAGTGGTTTAAGACACCATGTTTCCAAAGTCAGGGGTGCAGGTTTGATCCCTGGTCGGGAACTGAGATCCCACACGTCTCACGGCACAGCCAAAAAGTAAAATAAATAAAGTAACAGTAAGAGTAATACAGTGATTTCAAAAATAAACAAAATTAAAGAGCAATCATTAAAAGGATCAAGATCCTACCCTTAAGTTCAGTCACAGTAAAAAGAGCCTCAGTTTTCCAAATGATTTGTTAAGATAATAAAAATGAATCACGATAGACTTCTTATTAAGGGCTGCCCTTGCTGGGAACAGTTGTTTGCTGTTGACTCAATGTCATGTACATCCCGCGATCAGGTGCTGGCTTTCTCTCTAGTCAAGCCCTACAAGTTTCTGAAAGATGATGGAGAATGTTGAACCTTCTTCTGTAGTTTTCTAAATGATTTGCTAAGATACTTCAAAATTCGTCTGGATTACATTCATTAATAGGATCCATATTAAAATAACTGGTACATGTGAGCTCAGTCGAGAAGTCATGTCCTATTCTTTTGCAATCCCATGGACTGTAGCCCTCCAGGCTCCTCTGTCCATGGGATTTTCCAGGCAAGAATACTGGAGTGGGTTGCCATTTCCTTCTCCAGGGGATCTTCCCGACCCAGGGATGGAACCTGAGTCTCCTGCACTGGCAGGCATGTTCTTCACGACTGAGCCATCGGGGAAACCCCCATTAAAATAACTCACTTGGTCTTAAGTTTTCAAGTCTAACCTAAATATTATCTCATTCTATAGTTTAATCCACTTTTTTTCTCCCACCTTTGGTCAACACTAGAACCGGACTGTCACCATCCATACGTCTTCAAAACAATTAATACATCTCCCTTTAGCTTTCTCGCCTCTCTGCTAAATCATTCAATTCTTGAGGTGTTTTTTTTTTTTTTTCCCCCATAAGAGTCTCATTTTCTATGCTTCTAATTAGCGTGGTGGCTCTCAGAACACTCTTCAAGTTTCAGAAGAGGTGCAGCAAAACTGAATTTTGGTAAAGATCCAACCAATGCAAAAATCAAATAGTTCAAATATCACATGGCTAGTCTGAGCAATCCCTTGTACACCTTTGTAGTATTTGAAACATACCAGGTATTCAAAAAATGATGAAGTAATGGATCAGCAATCATCAGAGCTCAAATTGTGTTACCCACTACTGAAAAATAAATCAAGAGTTACCTTTTTGTTGTTATTTTTACTAAATGGTGGGGGAAAGGAAAAATGCTAATGCTAGAAGACTTTCTGCCAAGATGCAAGCAGATGAACAGTCTTGTCCCTCCTAAATGTCATATATTGTTTAACTTTAAACACAGTAAAGGATGAAACCTTAGAATACTGCTGCATGATTATCAAATTTTACTAGTCTGCATAATGACGCATTAAGTCAGTTACAAGAGTGACGTTATTTTGAATGTCATTAAATTATATTTATATTATTAATCTAACCCTTACAGTAGGAATATTATTCCCCTCCTTCAGTACACTTTATAATGGGTTCAATGCAGTCTATCAGTACCATTACTAATCACCAGAGTTTGAAAAGTTATTTCTTCATGAGAACTCACTTATGGACTTCCCTGGAGGGCCAGTGGTTAAGACTTTGTGCTCCCAATGCAGGGGGTGCAGGTTTGATCCCTGGTCAGGGAACTAAGATCCCACACGCCACACAGTAGGGCCAAAAAAGAGAAAATCACTTAGCTGAGTTTATATTTGTATGGTTCATGGAGTTACCCTATAACCTTTACTTTTACATTTTTATACAAATGATTATTCAAACGAACAGTTTACCATCTCTGTCTACAGAGGGGGGAGGGAGGTACAATTATATATAAAGTTTTTTTAACAGAAATTCCTTTAATTAATTCCCCCAACTGGCTTACTCTCTGAAACCCTGCTCAATCCCTGCAGTAAATGTTGAAATAAACATCTTCTCTTCCCAGTCCCAGGTCCTCAGGACATTTTCAGCCAATAAACACTTTACTCAGTCACTACTCTATGGTAAGCCCTGTATTAGGTATTGGAGCTACATAAAATAGACACACTTGTCTTAACTTCTAATGGTTCACAAGAAGGGAGGGAGGATTTATAGAAATATAAGAGCCACCATCTACCCTAGTGTTAGGGGGTATTAATAACCTACTTCCGGTGATGAAAATCCAGGGACTGTAAACATTTTAAGCAAGCAAGCAAGCCTTCAGAGGCAAACAATTAAAGCTAGAACAAGGTTTCACAGAGCAAAATAAAAAACAAATCTGCCAGATGTTGAAATTATTAGCATCTGCAAAAGATGCTCCCATCAGAGAGAAACGACACAGATTAATTAGTGCAGGAGAGATCAAGAAACTCGAAATTATTTCAGGGACTGTGACCCCACTGTTTTAGCTTCAGCAAATAATGAAGCTATTGTTTAGCAATATATAATTCTGGGGATTAGCTGTCAATCCACAGGCCTGGAAATACAGCTACTTTTTGTTTATTTATGGATCAAAGTATACTCAAATTCTCAAACTCTCTTTAAATGTATAAACCCATTTTCATACATACATACATAGGACCACTTGAGCTTTCTAGGAATTCCTATTTTCTGCTATAAAACCCATGTTTACAGTTTATGCCAACTTCGTTTAAAATTAAAACCTCTAAATCATTTTATGGTCATCTTGGATAATGTTCAAGTTATTCTTTGTAAACTAATAACTGTTGGATTTGAGTAGAATTTTTATAAGATCTTTTAATTGTTTTCATATACAAGTCAGACTTCAATACACAATTACAGCCCCAAAGAAGGATTCCCACTATTTCCCACTACATCTATAAAAAAAGAAATTGCAATTCCTAAATGCACCCCACATTTCTTATTTTCTCCACCTATGTAGATTTCAGTACAGTCAGACTAAAGTAAAAGGAGGAGGAAAGCAGACTTTTAATTAGACCACAAAGCTTCTTCTTTTTCAACCCTCATTCTATCTGTTCCTAATGCCCTAAGGTTTTCAGCCATACTTGACAGATTACAAGTACCCCATGCTTCTTTATACTCTCTGAAAGACTAATTCTCCTCAAGAAGAATGCATGATATTTTAAAAAGAAAATACTTCTGAAAGGATCTCAAAGGTGAAAATGAAGCAAAGAAAACACTTCAAAAGCTCACTAGTCAGTGAAAACTGCTGAGTTCTGGAAGCGTGACTCAAACAATGATGGGGCTGCTTCTGTGCTTCTGAGATGCTTACAAGCCTAACATTTGCCTTCCAATTCTCTGCAAGAGATCACCTAACACATACCTCTAATCCGAAAGACACTAGAAGCTAAGCACTTAAAGAGTCCTGAAATCCCACAAGATGAGCTGGAAAACTCAAACAACACACTCTTCCTTATCCAAAGGGATTTTTATGCTATTACAGACTTCATCTTAGAATGGTAACTATGATACTCCATCCATCTTTTACTGGAAAAGAACTAAAGGAAAAGGCTTTATTTTTTAACCACCAGTTTCCAATTCATGAACCTGCCTTTGAGCAGAATAAGTTCTTCAAAGTGACCTTTTTTTGGCCTACAATTACTATGCTCATATTTTAATTGATTGTAACTTACACAGACATATACCATTCCCATTTTCTCTCTCTCTCTCACACACAAACACAAACAGGCATACACACTTACATACATATGCACACACACAAACCAGGATAATACATAGTTCTGGGAGAATTAAAATTTTCTGCAATTAGAATTGCACACTGGATACATTAGAACTGTATCTGGGACAGATTTATTAAACTTCCACCTCATCTTACCTACTCTGCTGCTCATTTAGGTAAGTGATTGCTGGGTTACCATGTAAAAAAGGGGGAAAAAATCATATCATCTCTGGCTTTCATTTTGTAAAAGCAGATGACAGGTCCTTTAGAAAATATCATAAAGCCATCATGAAAATAGGCGTCTAGTTGCCATGGTGGGGACAACGGTGGTGTGAAAAGAGGAGACAGAAGAAGAATAACTTAGAAGGATTTCAGGGAGTTCTGATGCTTCCTTTTTAAAATAAGGTTGGCAACTGCCGTGTTAAGAAAAATTCCAAGCCCGCCTAGGGAAGACCGCCATGATCTGTGACTGGTATCTGCTAGAAGCATTAGGGGTTGGGAGTGTTAACAATCATGCCACACATTTTCCATCTCTGGAGGAGAACCAGGATCAAGAGGCCACCCACCGAGGGCTTGAGTGTCCCTTCTCCAGGAGAGAGACCGAAGCCTAGAGGTCCCTGTCCTTCGTGTTCTCCACTCCAAAGGATCAGCAACCTGTGCTGGAGTTGTGAAGGGTCTGTGTTATACATAAGGACATTCTTTTTTTTTTACAAGAAAAAATAAGTATCGTAATGACATGCTAAACAAGTTAAATTCTTGATACAAATAATAATCCAGTGAAGATCTTTTACAATGGGCAATATGGCAATAATTATTAATCTGCACCAAACTTTATCAAATATTCATCTAAAATTGGATTATAGTAGGTAATATTTGAGAACACAGCATCTTGACAGCCATCTATTTTAGTGACACCCATGAAAATTTAAACACGCATAATTCAAACTGTACTAAGTCTTGCAATTTTCTTATGCACAGTAATTGTTCATTATTACTTTCAGGGCTTAGTAGATAAAACAGAAGTAATTGGGGAATTTTAATCCCAATTCTACTCTTCCAGTATACCAACTTTTGTATACATATGGACATTCTTTACATTCCTAAAACTCTTTTGTCTACTGTGAATATTTTACAATTGAAAGCATCTCATATTTTCCTAAAACAAGAGGAAAATCTGGGTTTGGCCTAGAGGAATTCTAGATGCTGAGTCAACGTCGGTCTGTTTTTCTATTTCAACCAGATACAGGAAGGAAACTTTTTTTTTTGGAAGGAGATGGCAAACACCTGACTTAGATGTTCTACTCCAGAGATGGGTTAAAAAAACCTGCTTCTGTGGCTGCTATAAGGCATTTATTTCTTCTCAGACCCTTAACATCTATAACCACAAAATATATCTAGGAAATTGGATATAAAGAGATACCAAGTAACAGTTTAAAATAAGTGTTTGGTTCCTTACATGATGTGAAAAACAGAGAATTGAGTGAAACTATCAACAAGCTGTCATCTTCTTCCATGGAGTGGAATTCCAATGGAAGCCATGCCAATCCATGCTAGGTAGGGGCGGTAATGTACTCAGTATTGGCATCAAAAAGGCCTGGGTAAAACCAGCACTTAGCAACCACCTCTGGTTGTCATGGAGATTGGATACTGGAGGAGGGGAATGTATATGTTCAATAACTGATGGGCCAGATAAAGAAGATGACATGGAAGGAACTAGGTGAAAAGAAAAACGAAAACACTAGAATAGGGGGACTAGGAGATTGCATCAGGGGAAGTGTACAGGCTCACCACATTATTCTGAAGGAATGTTATTCATGAACATGAAAGAGTGACAGAACCACATTCGTGATCACATATAAACAAGTTATTAAACAGTTAAAAAGCACAAGGAGAAAAAGTAACTATAACATAGCTTCGAAATAAATCTATAACACTGTACTCCACTTTCTATCAATGGCAAACCCAAGAAAATCTAAAATTAAGAAGGAAATCCAAAACAGAGGGGATGTACACATATGTACAGCTGATTCACTTTGCTCTACAGCAGAAATACAACACCGTAGAGCAATTATACTCCCATAATTTTTTTTAAATGGATGAAATGTTAGTTCACAAGTTAAAAAAAAAAAAACAAACCCTGATCATTTCCCCAAAACAAGCAGATTCTGGGCCACGGAAGAAGAGGTGTCTGCAAAGCAAACATGAATACCTGACCCCTCCCTCTGCTTTCCTATCATTCTCTGCTCTGTTAAACAAATAGGCAGATACAAGTAGCTACAGGTCAAGATCTCTCCTTGCTCATGAGAACTAATCACAGAAAGTAGACCAGGGAATGGAAAAGATGTTTATTTTATAAAACCGTGCACAGTCAAGATCTGGAAAACTCACACACAGGATTAATTCAGCAGAGATCATACAGATCAGATTTTACAAATGTAAACATGCTGCACATTTACGAAGACTTGAAATCATAAAATCACATGTATTCAGATACGTATTTAGTCATATGCATTCAGATTCCAATATGCATTCAGATTCCTTTTGAGGCGATCACTGCTAACGAGGGGGAAAGGCATGTGTAGAACCTTCTCAAAAACAGACACCTCTTGGACATTCTTTTGATTGTCAGTCAGTAATGCAACCGTTTTCTGGATGATCTGTGGACAAATTATATCTCTAGTAGGCTTCCCTATTTCTTTGCACATTTCCACACCCTCTATTTCAGCTGCCCGATGGTGTAGGTTTTCAGAGATTAAAAACTTATTTTAAGTAACTGAAGCAAAATGCAAACAGGAAGGTCAGTGTTTGATTTGTTCAAGGATTCAATGAATACTTGTAAGGCACCCACTGTGTTCCCAACATGGTACCCAGTGGTTAGTGTACGGTAGTGAATGAAACAGACATGGCCTCTGTGAGCAGAAGCTTTCGATTTTTCTAGAAAGAAAAACAAATGATAAAAAGGAAAAAAAATTAATGTAACTGTTACAAAAAGAAACAACCCAGACAAAGAAATGGAGTGAGGGAGGGATAGGGTGGTGAGGGAGGGTTACTCTGTGGAGCCCAGATCCATACAGAGGATGAGACCTTATGGCAGGCCAGAGAGCAGTCTTCCAGGGAGAGGGAACCGACTGTGCAACAGAGCTGGGGAAGCTTTAAAATCAAAGGGAGAGCAGAGGGTGGGGGCAGAAGCAGAACAAGACAAGACGGGAAGGCAGGCAGAGGCCAGCTCATGCAGGGCCTGGTAGACCATGGGAGCTTCTGAGCAATAGAACCAGGAAGTGACTTTGGATTTTAAAAATATCTTGTGCTCTAGAAACCAAGCCAGGAGTCCACTGCAGTGGTCCAGACAACGAGACCTGCCTGGGGCTGAAGACGATCTGGTAGCTCTGAGATACGCTACCAGAGATGCTAGACATTGTTGATGTCTCACCTATCAAAAAACATGCGTCTAGGCTTTCCTGGTGGCCCAGTGAGCTAAAATCTGCCTTATAATGCAGAGGGAATAGGTTCGAGCCCTGGTCAGGGAAGATCCCACATGCCGTGGAGCAACTAAGCCAGTGCATCATGACTACAGAGCCCGTGCTCTAGAGCCCGAGAGCTGCCAACTACTGAGCCCACATGCCGGACTGCTGAAGCCCACGAACCACAGAGCCTGTGTCCTACAAGAGAAGCTATTGCAGTGAGAGGCCTGTACATCACACTCGAGAGTAGTCCGTGCTCTCCACAACTAAAGAAAGACCATGCGTAGCAACAAAGACCCAGTGTAGCAAAAAAAAAATAATAATAAAAAATTTTTAAAAATGCATCTGTTAATGAATTGAGGGCTTCTCTGGTGGCTCACTGGTGAAGAATCTGCCTGCAATGCAGGAGACACAGGAGACATGGTTCTATCCCTGAGTCGGGAAGATCCCCTGGAGGAGGGCATGGCAACCCACTCTTATATTCTTGCTGGAGAATCCCATGGACAGAGGAGCCTGGTGGGTTACAGTCCATGGGGTAGCAAAGAGTCGGACATGACTGAAGCGACTCAGCACAGCACATTAATAAATTACTACAAACCCTAATGGGGTATTTCCATGCAAACCACAGGCACATAAAATAATTAAACTGATTTTTTTGGGTTGCTGTTGTATTCATGTTATTTTCTCAATTTTGAATCATATGATAGAATCACAGCTTGGTAACTGTAAAACTCAACTGGACGGCATCTGAGATATCATCTTGGCTAAAAGTCACATTTATTTTATGAGATGCAACAACTTTCCATTACTTTTTATTTCTTCAGAGATTGTGAAGCAAGTATTAACCCTCGAGGGGAACTCAATCAAAAGAGCGCTGGCAGGTTAACTTTTCAGCACCTCCTGTCAGAGGCTGATGTCCTTGTTCAGGATTCATGATCTACTCCAACTCTTGTTTAAGTAAGAAAATTGATGCCAAGATGTTTAGAGATTTGCTGACAACTACCCAGAGAAGAAATAATCATATGCTAATCAAAAGCAATCTCATTTATGCCCACAGTGTCAACGCCCATCCACATAACAATCACTTTAAAACTTGTATCTATACCCCTGACATTTTTCTTGAGCTACTCAGCAATGCATCTAACAGCTTAGTTGATATCTCTGCTCGGATACTGCAAACCTCCTCAAACTTGGGATGTTCCAAACAAAACTCATGACCTTCCCGCACCCCCAAACGCTGTGCTCTCCTAATGTACTCCGCGTCAGAAGATACCACTGCCGTCCATCCTTCCATGTTAATCATTAACGTAGGCGTCATCCTGCAAACCTCCTGTCCCTCACTATGTTCAATCTGCTCTGATATTGTCTCATAAATATCTTCCAAACTCCACCTACTTTCTTCATCTCCACTACTACCTCCGTGCAGTCTCCAATTTTTTCTTCTATATGAGAGCTAAATTAATATATTGTGCTCATAAAAAGTCACTTCAGTCGTGTCCAACTCTTTGCAACCCCATGAACTACAGCCTGCCAGGCTCCTCTGTCCATGGGATCCTCAAGGCAAGAATACTGGAATGGGTTGCCATGACCTCCTCTAGGGGATCTTCCTGACCCAGGGATCGAACCCATGTCTCTTGTGGCTCCTGCACTTCAGGCAGATTCTTTACCACTGAGCTATCAGGAAAGCCCAAAGTAACATATAATAACTGTCAAAAAGATGCTTACATCGTCACATCCTTCTGAGTCTGAGCAGGCTTTTTGCTCTTTGGCTACAAGAGCAAGTCCTTACACCCAGCTCACCATTGCCTTACGCTCTTTGCCGTGTTGCAGTCACAACGATTGCTTCTCAATTCCTTAAATATGTCATATTCCCTCCTGCTACCATCGCATGTACTCTACACATCAGTGCTCCCCAACTTTTCTGGCACTGGGGACCATGTTTGTAGAAGACATTTTTTCCACGGACCAGGGGAAGGAAGGTTTCGCAAAGATTCAGGTGCATTACATGTATTGTGCACTTTATTTCTATTATCATTATTACATCAGGTCTATGTTGGCTTCCCAGGGTAGCCACCTGCCGGTGCAGGAGATGTGGGCTTGATGCCTGGATCAGAAGATCCCCTGGAGGAGGGCATGGCAAGCCACTCCAGTATTCTTTGCCAGGATAATTCCATGGCAGAGGAGCCTGGCGGGTGACAGCCCATGGCATCCCAGAGAGGAGGACACAACTCAGCACGCATGCACATGTGCACACACAGCTCCACCTCAGATCATCAGGCATGACATCCCAGAGGCTGGGGACCACTGTCCTACTCCTCACTTGCAATTGCCTTCCTTCTCCCCCCTCCTCCATTCCCATCTGTATCTCACCCGCCCTTCAAATCTCAGCATAGGTAAGAGTTCCTGGGTGAGCCCGATCTCCGTGGGGACATTATTTGTGTGACCATCTCACTGGCATGCTCTGTTAGACTGGAAGTCCTCAAGGGCATGAGACCCCTGTTTGGATTAGCTAACTTCTGTCTTCTCAGTACGTAGAAATATGCTTCATGCTTTTAGACACTCAAGAAACACTTGTTAATAAAATGGTTTTGTCAAATGCTTCCTGAGTCGACCTTTGGCCAAACAGCAGTATTCTGGCCCCTTCCTGCCCACTGCTCTAACCTGCCCAGTGATGAATATACATCTACCTGTCTGTCAAGTGAATTAAAAAAAATACTATCGAGAAATTTATATTGAACCAATTAGTTTTATATTGCCTTGGAGATATTGTGAGTTTGGTTCCAGATCCCCTCAATAAAGTGCATACTGCAATAAAAATTAAAATAAATAAAAAATATTAAAAGGCCAACAGACAGTGCACACATAAGCCACTGGGAAGATGGCAAAGACTGGCTGTTTTTTCCCCAAAAACAGTGGTCGGTGAGCAGTAAGATGAGTCCTCCCTTCCACCACAAATATGTCAGGTTGCATCTGCTCACATTCACAGAACTCTGCTGGATACCAAGAGACTGAAGCTAAGAGCCAGCACACAGCCCCACAGAGAGGGGTATACAGTCAGACACAGACGCCACACAACATCAACACTAAGGAACAAGGTCTAGCGATATAATTAAACACAAGTGCGAAGCTTAGAATGGATGGACGCAATGGGATTATGCACACACAGCCTCATAGGGAAGAAAAGTGTTGAACAAAGGCAAAAAAGTGGTCTCACGTTGAGAAGAAGGGAAGGCATTCAGCCTGTGAGTGGGAAGAGATGGCAAGAGCAGAGGCCGAGAGGGAGAAGAAAGCCAAGTGCCTGAGTAGGAAATGGTAATAAAGGATTGACTTGTCCGAAGCTGAGAATCTGGCTGGGAGCAGGAAAGGACCATGAGAGCAGAAAGATATGGTGGCTGGTGCAAGAATGGGTGAAAGGCTTCAACGTAATTATTAGAAGATGAAGCTAGAGGAGAGAGAGTCTTACACAGGAGACAGAAGCCAGGGATATTTACATGGTGAGAACTCACATCTTGCAGTTAAAGGTGTGGCACACAGTGAACTGGGTGGGCTGGTCCTTCTGAAAACTGATGTAAGAAACCACCTCTGACACACTTCGGTTTACGAAAGAGTTCCACATGACGCTGAGAGAATGAAGGATGAGACAGAGAAGGTCCAGAAATAAATCAGGATACTTTAAAAGAAGCGGCGGTTAGGGATCGGAGCTTCTGTGTCAGTTTATCCACACTGTGCTGTCTCATAATCCTATTTTTCTTTTCTCTTTTTGGCTGAGCAGCATGGCATGTGGGGTCTTAGCTCCCTGACCAGGGACTGAACCCGTGCCCTGCCCGCCCTGCCGTGAAAGCTGAGTCTTAAACCCTGGACTGCAGGAGAAGCCCCTCATAATTCTGCTTCTTTCCAATCGAACACCCTGTTAACTATATTTATATCTTTCATTTTCCTGAACACTGCTTCACAGTATCCAGCACACTGAAACCTTGCCAAATCTCAGGCTTTTAGTGAATAATCATTGAATGTATAAAAAGTAAACAAGCAGGGGAAAAAAGAGGGTCTCTGATACACAGTGAAAACATAGTTAAGACATCCCACTGAACAAGCAAGGGAAATAGCTAATAGTTACTTGAGCTAAACTTGAGCTTTCTGAGACCAGGACAGGTAACAGTGAAATTTTCAAACATCTGAGATAACAAACAGTGGCTTTACAGAAACTTTCCACTGTGAGCTTACAGAGCTGAGATGGGCTCTGTGCTCAGGAAGAATGCTTAAAGTAACAGGAAAAGCTTATGTGCAACATAAGGGTCTTCTAAGTCAGATGACTTGCAGAAGAGCAGTCATTTCTGCTTATTTCTTCAGCAAGTTGTTGTTGTTTTCTTTCCTCGGCAGAAGGAAAGAATAGAAAAGCGTATACTTGTCCTGGCAGCCAAGATTTGATCCTCTGACCCACTTGTGAGCTGTCATCAGCCACTAGGAAACCATGCCAAATTTCTAGCTGGAATTTCACTGACGCTAAAAAAGCGTGGCGTGTATATTGGCAGCCCTTTTGCTCAGCTGCCAGTTGAGGCACTGGCTATGACATTCCTCTTCACTGGCCTTGGGCCCGTCTGTTTAGCAGGGCCAGAGGGCTAGAAGAAAGACTCGAGAAGCTATTGGGATGTTAATTTTGTAAGAATGGCTTATAAACCTCAACCAATTTTTCCCTGGACAGTGCCACTTGACACTGTTGCCCCAGCATAATTACAAGTTACAAATTTGATCTGGCCAGAAGAAAAGCTTGATGTCAATAAGAAATGCTGTAGAAATACTAATGATAGAAACAATAGCTGATACATGGAAATCTAATGTCAACAAAAATACGCTCTGTGTGTGCAACAATTATCTACATATTGGAAAGAATATCTCATTGCTGTGATGTCTACCTGCTGTTTTGGAAAAACTGATAAAATAATAAATACTTGTATAGCGCGGTGGTTGGTACAGCCACTATATCAAGTGTTTCACACACAGTTAGCCTATTTTAACTCATTTAATTCTCACATTAGTTTTGACAGGTAGGTACTATTATTAACATATAATAATAGGTAACCTAATTCATTATGGATCAAATACCATCAGAAAAAAGTCCTTGTTAAATAAAAATGTAAAGATTTGTAGGCATTAATTTTTGGCCTATATATTTGAAGAAATATCTCCTAAAGTAAAATAGAAACAATGACAAATGACAGTAACTTGAGAGAACGTTGAAATGGGATAAGATTCTTCCCTCTGTCCCAATTCTAGCCTTAGAAGTATTCTGTCTTTGCTATAGAGTCTATGAGAAGAATCTAATAATCATAATATTATTAAAATAATCATAATAAGAAGCTTACACATCCTTGCCCTTCTCCAACTCCCAGATGTACTCTGAGTTTTTACTGTTCCTTCCTGCCTTCCACATAAGTGGAACTCATGTTCACTCCCCACCTCATGCAAGGAAAAAAATATCTGGAATAGTTGCTCAACCACTTACTTGGTATTCCTGCACAAATTATTCAGTCTCTCTGCGTTCTTGTGTTCTGGAATCTTGTAGAATTGAATTCTATCTCCCTTGCTTATTTTCTCTGCATCCTTGGGTAATTTACTTCATATTTCTAAACAATACGTATTTCATCTATGAATTGGCAGGAAATAACAGTAGCTCCCTAATGGGTTTTGAGGGGGGGTGAATGTATACAGTAATGAACTGCAGTAACCAACCGCCAACCACGTGTAATACTATCTACAGCACATGCATACATTAGTTTCCTCTCTCTAATTAGGTTTAAAACCTCAGCAAATTTAAACCATAGTATATCATGATCTCCCTGCTTTTCAGCCTTGTTTCTTTCCATGTGACGTTCAGCAAAACAAATCACTGAAGTACCGCCAGCCCTCTGCCCCTCATCACTTCTCTTTTCCCTCAACTTTGTGCCCTTGTATTGTTCTCTCTGGGGGAAAAGCTCATTGCTCTCAGATGATTCCTATTCAAGCTGTAAGATTCCGCCTTCACCTTCTGCAGGTAATTTCCCCAGATTCCTTCCAAGCTGGGTTAGGTCTCGCTCACTGACCTCCTTGAGTAGCTGGGTATACTCCTGTTAACTGCACTTTTATAGGTGCAACACTATTTGAATATGTTAGCGTTAATCATATCCTCAACCCAACTTCGAGTTCTTTGTCGCTTTTTCTTCATCTTTGTATTCTTAGAGTCAAAGCACACAGCTGGCCCAGTGAGTATCTATTGAATAAATGGCTGAGTGAGCCAGTCATCCTGTACTTTCCTCTCACTCAAAGCACTTAACATAATGTTACACATACAGTGACGACTCAGTAAATACCTGGTGGCTCATAGATTACAGACTGCAACACATCAATGAGAAGACAGCCTATTATGTGAAAAAACTAGTACTTCAGGAGTCAAGTAATTTTTCCAAGTGAGTGGTAATGATTTTTCCAGTCTGTCTGGAAAAATATTTGAGTTAGAGATGCAATTTTGAAGAACTGATTGCAGGTGCCTATTCATGAGAAAGCAAGGGTCACTCCTGAATAATTAAACGTTGTATTAGAATGAATGGTAAAAATGCATCCATAGAGGACAGATAATGTGTACATTACAGAAAGGCAGGATTCCCGCCCATGCAAAAGTTTACCTGCTAAATACCATACTATGAGGAAGAATTCTCTTCAGGGCTCCCACCCTTAGGGAGACACATGAACATGACTGCCCAGTACTCAGATCATAATCAGGGAATCACTTGTGCCCCTGGAACATGATCCTCTTCTCGTGCACTAAGATGCATGTATTATCCCCACCAGATTTATTTTCTACATTATATAGTGAACACCAACACCTTAAGCCCCCTTAGAAAGCTTGCGAGTAAACTCACCCTACTTTTCATTAAGCTTCTGTACCACCTATTAAAGATAACTAATTCTATCTAATATTTCATTTTTAAAGAAAATGACAATTATAGGGAGGGAAACATTTAATACAATGGGACAGATCTGACTGTCGGAAGGCAGTAAACCACTCAGTCTGTCGGTACATTATTAACTCTTTCTGGTCACTTGGGTAACATTTTGAGCACCATCCTAAAAGAGGTAATTTACTAAATGGTACCCAAATGGGCAGAAAGAGTTAATGTGGTAATCAAAAATGAGCAATTTACTTCTCATCAACTAATCAAGCTCACTAAAATTTTTATTAAAATGCCTCTGATACTGTTCAACTGAAATTTTAATTGAAAAACTGAAAGCCATTTAGCTGAAAATACGGTAGGGTGGATATTACAACCGATTAATCCAAGAAAAGTAATGGCACATCTAACCACCAAAAGACAATAATAAAGCAACAGCTATTACTGCAATTATTAACACCATACCAATGCCACCCCCTATTTTTGAACGTCTCGTGTGCCAGTCACTATTCCAGGAGTTGTATTATACATATCTCATGGAATCTTCGAAATGGTAGGTTTTATGACCAGAAACGGAGGTTCAGAGAGGAAATAAGTAGCTGAGTCTTGACCAAAAGCCAGGTTTTTCGGATCTCACAATCTATGATTATTTTATTATCTGCTAGACTGCCTCCCAATACACAGCGACAACATTTTTAGCTTACTAGCTAGCCAAATGACCTGGAATATGTTGGAAAGAGTTTATTAATCAAATAGCCATTCCAGAGAAATTCTAACCAGTCTCACTGCCAACAATGCTTTCATTTTTCCTGGGCATTGGCCTGTGTACAAAAAAAGAGTTAACACAGCAGGCCTGAGAGGGCTCTCCTTAGAAAGTCCTGCTGGCAGGGCTGGCCTTTGGCTGGCATTTGGGAGCTCAGATTTTTGGGAGAGTTCCCATCATTCCCCAAAATGATAAAAGTGATTCACCATGCTCACAGTCTTTCATATCAATGGTGTGGTTTATGCTGAATACACGTTTTCCTTCTGTGAGTCTGGAATTTTGGCACATGCAAGGCAGAGGACGATTTCATAATCGGCCTACAGGTGAAAAACCCTGTGTGCTGAGTCTCTCATGAATTTCCCTGTTAGACAGTACTTCACATGGGTGGTCATCACTCATTCCCAGGACTTTAAGTTGGCCATGCGTGACTCCACTAGCTTGGGAGACTAGGCAGTCTGCGTCTGGTTTCCTCTGGACGTCACCCTGTGCCTTTTCCCTTTGCTCATTTTGCTTTGGGTCCTTTCACTGAAAGAAATCTTAGTAAGACTATATACTGAGTCCAGCGAGTCCTCGCAGCAGCTCCTCTAACCTGGGGGTGGTCTTGAGGACCCTGATACGGTCCGTTTTACTCTGTGGTCACTGTGAATATAAGTAAATAATACCACCTTTCATAAAGGGTGTTAGAATGTTCAGCACATTAGCATTTTAACATCATTTCGTAGTCCATTTTATGTCTCTGCTACTTACTCTTTATTTGCTTTGGGACCTAATTTTTGGATAACTAAAAATGATTTGTTATTTATAATAATAATGGTCAAGATTCTGCCTGCCAAGGCAGGAGAGGCAGGTTAGATCCTTGGGTTGGGAAAATCCCCCGGAGGAGGAAATGATAACCCACTCCAGTATTCTTGCCTGGAGAATCCCATGGACAGAGGAGCCCGGTGGGCTATGGTTCATGGGGCCGCAAAGAGTCAGACACGACTTAGCGACCAAACAACAACAATAATAAAATAATTGCTAGCATTTTGTACCGAGTATCTCGGAAGCCTTTGACTCTAGCACATATCCTCCACATACTTTCCTCCCTGGGTTTCCCTGACACCACAGACTCCTGGTTTCTCCTCGCCCCATCTCCTTCACCCATCAGCCCTCCTCTGACCACTCAGCTTGACTGTGAGATCACCGTTTCCTTCTGTATCTACACTCTCTCCATGGTGTTCTCATGTCGTCCATCTTTATATACCTGGAAGTGCACCCCATTTATCCATAATATACAAAATACGCCATGAGATAGTCTTTCTAAGACCAAGTGATATTGAGTCTTGGGTTCCCTTCTAGAAGAGCAACCTTCCTGGGGCTTATTTCCATCTCTCCCGACCCCTTTCAAGTTCAGTTACTTCACTGACCCCAATACGTCAAAAGCTTCTTCCCCCTCCCACATGATGATACCAGAAGCTAGAATCTACCCTGAAATTGCTTCAAAATTACAGGAATGGAAATTGGCAAGCTCAGGAGCCAAGGTGAGTTTTAGTTGCAAGCACAGCAATCACAAAAATTTGTCACTGAAGCGAAACACAGACACAGTGAAACAGCACACGACCAGGCACAGAGGGTACTCAGGGTACAGAGTGAAGGTGAGGGCTGGCAGCTGCGATCGAGGTAGAAGACGGGAAGCCATCAGGACTCACCGCCTGAGTCATTCACAGCGCTGTAAAATCGGCTGGCCTTAGAACTCACACACCAGTTCTTTAAAACTTTTTATTGTATGTTGGTGCATAGGTGATTAATAAAGTTGTAACAGTTTTGGGTACACGGCAGCGTGACTCAGCCATACATACATGGGTATCCCTTCTCCCCCAAACTCCCCTCCCATCCAGGCCGCCACCTAACACAGAATTTAACATAATAAACCACTACTGTAAAAAAAGAAACATTTTGGTCTGAATACATAGAGCCCCAATTCGTCCTTAGCCTCTGGGTAATGGTCTTTGCTGATAAATAGTTCTTTTTCCCCTAGATACAAAAAAGGACCAGAGAAAAAGTCTTCTTTTCTTCAGAATTTTGTGATTTCATGAAAAGACTACCATTTCTATAATTTCCTTTATTGAAACAATTTCAGGAGACGGCACTGGAGAAATCCTTGCAGGCTACAAAGAATGTGACATTAGAAGACTACTTCAAGTTTTAAATCTCGCTAAGCTTTGAGGATTCATTTTCAGTGTAAGAATACAGGAAATTAGAGTTAGAAAGGATCTCAAAACACACTTGGCCTAATTCCTTATACATAGGTGAAGATACAAACACTTAGAGAAGTTAAACGACCTATTCAAATTCACACAACAACTATATTTCCTCTTATGCATGATATCATGGATTTTAACATCAACCTTCCATTTTAATTACTTCCTGTATGGGGTAAAAATTGACGTTAAATGTTCACAAATTTTTGTTGTTGCTTGCTTTTTTTTAATACCAATAGGTATTAATACTCCTTGATCCATACAATTATATACCTTTTTTTTCCCCATTGGTAACAAGGTCACAAACCTCATTTGAAGTCTAATAAACCGCTTTTGATCATTCGTAATTAGGCAGAGCATCATGGTGACAACCATATTACCATTTACTTCTCCATCCAACAGCAAGCAAGTTTCTTTTGACACCAATTAAAAAATACATTCAAATTTCAGAAAGTTAAAACAGAAGGATGTTTCAAGACTGAAGGAAAAAATGTAGGTAATGAAAAAACATCTGGCCAGAGCCTGTTTCTTAACTTACTTTTCCACTGGATCACCTCTTTTGACTGTTAACTACGTTTGACTCTTTTAATTGAAATACTTGCTTTCAAATCTAACACTACTGATAACACACAGTATCTCTAAAGAAAAACAATATAATTATCCAAATTTCATTTGTCAGAATGTATTATACACACCAGGAGATGTCAGATATTATTAGGAGCTCAGAAAAAGTCCAAGAACTCAAGGAGGGGAGAGGGGCTGATAATTAGTGTCAAAAAGCTACAAGACAGACAAGTGACCACTTCAACAATGTCACACACAGTTGTAATGATCAAGTTAGGATGCTCATCAGATAGATTCACAGTCTGATGGTGAATCAAATGTAGTTGGGAGTCAGCACAAGAATGGTAACTACTTGTTATGTTAATAAAGATGTGCTGCCCTGGTGAAGGTTTGACAGTAAAATGGCTAAGAGCAATGAGCAGCTATGGGGCTTCCCAGTAAACAGGTGCCATTCATTTATCCTTTCATCCATTCATGTTCACTGTTTGAGGCTCTGGGGATAGAGAGGTGAATGAGACAGATACAGTTCTACCTTCACAGAGTTAACATCCTAGAGAGGATGCAGACACAAACAAATGATATCCATCCTTCCCACTATTTCCATTACCTTATTTCCTGTAACTTGAACGCATTAACAACCATACTAGCTATGTAGCTCTACTCAAAGAAGAAGAGTCATGTGTTTGATCTGGGCAAAAGGAAAGTGGAGAGAGAAGGGAGAATGCCCAGCAACTAAACTAAAGGTAGTGAGCTGCTGGGAGAATTCTAAACACACTGGGGAAGAGGGAGGGGTAGTTCATGCTGAAAGAGATAGTCAGAGATTGCCTCTGCCTAGGGTAGAGATGGCCCAGAAGGAAGGAAATGTGATAGGAAAAGCAGTGTCAGGCGCCAAAAATAGTAAAAAATAAACCAAATCAATTGTGATCAATCAGTGGTTTTCCTCATTATGTCCCCTTGCTTGGTTCTTATCAAAATGACTCATTTATTTGGAGACCTTGCTGGCTTCGTTTTGAACATGGCATGCCACCCAAGTGAACAATTAACACTGCTAACTGACAAAGAGCTGAGTGATTTTAGACCTTCACACTTTATTATTAACTTTTATTGGAGTATAGTTGCTTTATTTACAATGTTGTGTTAGTTTCTACTCTACAGCCAAGTGAGTCAGCTATCCATACACATCTATCCTGTCTGCTGGATTTCCTTCCCAAATAGGTCACCACAGAGCGCTGAGTAGAGTTTCCTGTGCTATATGGAAGGCTCTCATTAGTTATTTTATACATGGGGTGGTTTAGTCACTAAATGTGTCTGACTCTTGCAAGCCCATGGACTGTAGCCTGCCAGGCTCCTCTGTCCATGGGATTTCCAACTCAAGAATGTTGGAGTGGGTTGCCACTTCCTTCTTCGGGGGTCTTTGTGACCCAGGCATCAAACCTGCGTCTCCTGCATTATAGGTGGATTCTTGACTGCTGAGTCACCAGAGAAGTCCTCATTCTACACACAGTAGTGTAAACACATCCATCCCAATCTCCCAATCCTTCTTACTGTCCCTTCCCCCACTTTGGATCCATACGTTGTTCTCTACGTCTGTGTCTCTACTTCTGCTTTGCAAATAAGATCATTTGTGCCATTTTTTCTAGGTTCCACATATAAGCAATATTATACAGTATTTTTTTCTCTTTCTGACTTACTGTACTATGTGGAAGTTTCTAGAGCCATCTACCATCTATGTCTCTGAATGGCACAATTTTGTTCCTTCCTATCACACCTATACACTTTTGAAGGATGATGTGAAGGACAGTGAACTAAAAGCATGGAGGCATAGGAGACTCAGATGAAGTGGGACTCTTATGGGCAACAGAAATTCCTTAATATAACTCTGGATACAAGGCGGACATATGTGGGATGGGTGGACACAGACACAGTTCAAGAATATTAACACTCCATAGCAGTATTCATTCTTACTCAAACAGATGTTTTACTTCATAAGAAATTGATTTTGTGTTAAAAGTATAAAGTACAAAGGAGAGAAAGCACAGTGTAATGGAAAGCGGTTGGTGTTTGAAATCAGACCAGCTGTGAATGCTACGTTCTGGCAGCTATTATTGTCTGACCTTGAACAAATCATCTAACGAACCTCTCCAAGTCTCCATATTTTAATCTGTAACACTGGACATAACAATGAATATCCAACAGCACGGTTGTAAAGATGAACTTTGTGTCTGAAACTAGTTCCTATTTTTGTTTTCAATTTGAAAATTACATCTTCAATATACTCTTCGGGAGGCTGCTTTGTAAAGCATCCCCGTGGTCAGGTTTTTGGTAAATTTTCACAACCATCACATTTTTCTTTACTTGAAAGTCAGAGGTAGAGTGGAGCAACGGAAGGTAGGGTCAGGATCCAAGAGGTAGGATCCAAAACTCATGGCCATTAATACCTAACTACTATATGGTTATGTAAACTATAGAACCTCTCCTGGTCCTTGTTTTGTTTTGTTTGCATATAATTCGATTCCCTCTCATTTAAAAAAAGCAATGACTCTAAGTCTGGATTCACAAAGCTGGTCAGGTTTTAAGAGTTTCACTAATACGGAAGTATATTAAGTCAATTATTCTGAGTGAGCTGAAAGATGTTATTTTGGTTCTCAATGCAAGATTTTGAACATGTCACCTTTTGAAATGACAACACATTCAAGTATTTGGCAAAACAATACATTTCATAATTTTTCGTGTCCCTGTTGTGAACATATTTTCTTTCTTCTTGTTCAAATAAACCTAAGTAACTACTGCTTCTTAGTCAACTGGATTTGTAAATGTAAAAAGACGACAGCTTCATCCCAGTTACAGGAAAGTGATGGATAACAAAAGTAGGAGGAGGAAAGGATATGAAATGAACTGTAGGCAAGCCCTTTTATTTCCATGGCAAATTCTTTCCTCTAAACTGGATACTTGCCTTTGCAGTATGTTATCATACATATGAGCTAAGTAAACACCCTACAGAATACATGTAGGATATCATAAAATAGAGCGATAAAGTAGAATGCTTTGTTTCTATTGTCTCCGATTATTCAACTTATCTCTAACTCTTAAAAATTATTTTTAAATGAAAAAGGAGGGTGGGTTGGCCCATTTTACAACCCCTTCTAATCCAAATGGGCTGTATATAACTTTTGACCAAAACCCAAAGCCAATCATTAGAGATATCAGAAGACATGCTCTTACTAAACACAAACATTTTCAGATGGTCCAAAACTTCCTCTCGGGGACTAAAATTTGCCATAATTCAAAATACTTTAGTTAAGAAACAATAGATTATGTTAAGTTCAAGTTATATTATGGCACAGCAATTATGTTCCCTTCTCAGTACCTGCTAATTTACTATGAAAACAGGGCGTGGAAGGTTGTCCCACCCACATTTTTGTGTGTAAAGAAACCCTACCTGTTCCAAACAGGTTAGAGTTGGTTCAGATAACTGAAGACAAAGCAGAAGTAATTACCTGGTTGACATGGTGAAAGCAGAAAGGGAAAATAGTGAGCCCTGATCAGAATTACAACCTTGAGGCTAGAGCATTCTTTCTGTGACCCATGCGTGCATAGTCTGGATTAAGATTGGAAATCGCAATTATGGCTTACTCAAAATGCATGTTAAAATGGGACAAAAAAGGGTCCATGAATAAATAATACAGAATTATTTCAACTTCATTTCCCACCTTTATGTATAAAATATTCCTAGCTGCTGGTTCTTGATAGAACTTCATAGGAGCCTCTCTTCTGAGTCATTTTCCTAGACAATAAGTAAAACAATCCTTTGCTTTGTTATAAGCCACTTTGCAAGAAAAATTCTTTTCTGAACATGCAAGGACAATCCTGACTCTAACCTATTAGAGAAACAACAGGAAAACATGAAATCTTGGATTGGAGCTTTCATGTTTAAGAATCTGTACTATCCAGTTGAGAAAACAAACCATGTGTTGAAATTTTTTTTTAAAGTTCCTTGAAATTGCGTAATTTGCAGAGATGTGGGTGGCTCTACAGACTGTTATACAGAGTGAAGTAAGTCATAAAGACAAAAACAAATGTCGTATAATATCGCTTATATGTGGAATCAAAAAAATGATACAGAGGAACCTACTTGCAAAGCAGAAAGAGAGACACAGATGGACAGAACAGACATATTTATACCAAGAGAGGAAGGCAGGGTGGGATGGATTGGGAGGCTGGGATTGACATACACGTATTACTACGTATAAAGAGATCACTGGTGAGAACCTCCTGGACAGCACAGGGAACGCTACTCATGGCTGATGGCCTCAATGGGAGAGAAACCCAGAAAAAGGGGTGTACACATACAGACAGCTGATTCACTCTTCTGTCACAGCAGAAGCCAACACAACACTGCAAAGCAACCATGCTCCAATAAAAATTAATAAAATTTGTTTTGAAAATGAAAAAAAAAAAAAAAGTGCCTACTGGGGCAGGAATGTTCGTAGTCCTTTAAAAGGCATTAAAAGGAATAAGAAATGATTTAAAAAAATAAGTGAATGTATTTAAACTGTTTTTATATTATTCATTCAATTAGAAAGAAGTGACTGTTATGCCTTTAATTATAGCCTAATTTCATGTTTCCGACCCCCCATTTGCTACCCAACCTGCAAGCCTTGGCAGCGGCGTGTCTCTCGCTGCTGGAGTCTGTAGCCTTCTGCAGCCAACCTGTGGTGACAGTTATCTCTTAATTAAAACTCTCCATGCAAATATAGCAGTATTAAAAAGTGCCGTGGCAAAAGCACATACAAAGCATGGTAATTTATAACCAGACAATCCTTTTCATCTAATGTTTTAATACCGACGACAACTACTCGAGTCAGTGGGAAACTTTCCCCGAGGAAAAGTCTGCAAAGCCTCTCCTTTATACATATATTAAAGGGTAAGCCTGTATAGATCTTTCTATTGGCATGTCACTTCTCTGAAGAAGGATGGTGACTTGTGTTTCCCCGCAAGAGATAACACTTTGAAATATGTGAAACATTCTACACAGGGCGTGATCCTTCTTTTCATAACTGATGATGACCCACTTAACCTTGAATTGTGAAATATATTTTCGAAGTTTTAGATACTTCAAGTGCTAATGAACTGTCATTACTTTTTTGATGCAAATCTGAAATAAAAAATGAAAGCTACCTTTAAGAGGCCCCTCTCCAGTTATTATTTATGTAGAGAAGGAGTACATCACTTTGACATATATTTGAACTTGGAGATTTTCTATTATTCCCAAGAAAGTTAAGAGCAAAAAAAAAAAAAAAAATTCTATAAAGCTGTAACAGCAAGGGAATTCACCTGGTTATCAATTACCATTAGAAAAAATAATTAGAACTATGGCCCAGGAGAGAAGGCAAGAGCTGATGTATGAATTCATGGTACAATAATTATTTTTCTTTTAAGCCATTTTGTTACAAAATAATAAATCACATACTCTCCAGAAGATATAAGCCTACACTAACTTGTTCAAAACTGATTCATAAAGAAGGAAATTCACTCCTAGGGAAAAAACTATGTTTATTTTTGAAATGCCAACATCTGTTGTGCAATAAAAAGCAGCAGCAAACTCTCCTACCGGCTCATACATTTAGCGGGAATAATTTAATGTGTAACTTTTTCATATTTGCTTTTTGAAAAAGCTAGGATGTGAAATAAGCTACTCTCAGCTAAATTCAGAAATGAACGCTCAAACTTAGCAGTATATATTCTGGAATTAAAACAACATGAAAGGTTTCCATTTAAGGGCAAAATATCCCAAATGTACACCTCTGGTATTATTCACATACCAAAGAACTGTATCTACCTGTGGTGAAAAAACCCTGCCGGTCCCCAGGCTGGATTTACTACTATGACTGATGGTTTTCTTAATTTCATTTTCAGACTGTTTGTTGCCAGACTACAGAAATAGAATTGATTTTTGTATATTGGTCTTGTGTCTTGCTCAATTCTTATTCTAGAAGAATTTTTAAGATTTTCCTTAAGATTTTCTATACACAAGATCATATACTCTGCTAAGTTTTAATTTCTCTCTTTCTTGTATGTCTATCATTTCTTTTTCTTGTACACTTCATTTTAAAAGAATCCTCTCTAAAGCAGTTTATTTCAGTTCAGTTCAGTCGTATCCGACTGTTTGTGACCCCATGGACTGCAGCACGCCGGGCTTCCCTGTCCATCACCAACTCCAGGAGCTTGCTCAAACTCATATTTATTGAGTTGGTGATGTCATCCAACCATCTCATCCTCTGTCGTCCCCTTCTCCTCCTGCTTTCAATCTTTCCCAGTTTATTTACTCAGTTCTATACATACCTAGTAATAGTTGCTAGCATTAGCAGCTAAAAGCAATTGCACCCACCATCCTATGCCCATCTATATCTCTTGAATCTGCTCAGTTGCTCAGAGTAATGACCCTATGGATCATAGCCCACCAGGCTCCTCTGTCCATGGGATTTCCCAGGCAAGAGTTCCAGAGTGGGTTGCCATTTCCTCCTCCACGGGATCTTCCCGACCCAGAGAGAGAACCTGCCTCTCCTGTGGCTCCTGCACCGTCAGGCAGATTATTCTTTACCACTAGTGCTATCTGGGAAGTCCATACCTCCTGAATATATTCTAGAAAAAAAATTAACCACTAACTCTGTAAACATTTTGGTAACTCCTTAGAAATTACAAAAAAAAAAAAAAAAACTTCCATAATAATGTAAAATTTCAGGTCTTGCTGAGTTTTCTGTGTTTAATACTTTTATAATACAATACTGAGTCTTTTTTTTTTTTTTTGTAAAGATTTTTCAGGAAAGGTATTGTGGTATGTGTAGAAAAATATAGGTTTTAGAGGATGATTTGGAGCCAGAAAGACATGGGGTCAGCTCATTTCCTTAACAAATGCGACATCTCAGGCAAACACTTTGAGCTCACCTGGGCTGTCTTTCTCTTGCCCTGTAATTATTTCTTGATGTCATGGAATAAACAGTGGAGGGAAAGAAAAACTTATGCCTTAAAAATAACAGAAAGGAACTACATAAAAATACAAACAACGGCTATTTCTGGGTAGTGGAATGGAATTTTTGTCTTCTTTCTTATCTTTCAACTTCTCCTCTGTCCTTTTAATGTTTAAGCAATCACATTTAAAAAAAGGAAAAAGAAACAGGTTGAATGTATTTAATAATACAGTTAATTTGAGAACAGCATTGAAACATGTATATTATCTAGGGTTAAACAGATCACCAGCCCAGGCTGGATGCATGAGACAAGTGCTCGGGCCTGGTGCACTGGGAAGACCCAGAGGAATCGAGTGGAGAGGGAGGTGGGAGGGGGGATCGGGATGGGGAATACATGTAAATCCATGGCTGATTCATGTCAATGTATGACAAAAACCACTACAATATTGTAAAGTAATTAGCCTCCAACTAATGAAAATAAATGAAAAAAAAAAAAAAGAAACAGGTTGAATGTATTTAATAATACAGTTAATTTAGTCTAATGTATTCAAAAAATACCATTTCATCATGGAATAGACATATAAGTCATAGATTTTATGTTCTTTTTTTTTGTCACTAAGGCTTTAGAATCCAGTGTTTATTCAAGCACAGTTTATCTCAGCTCAGCCCAGCCACATCGCAAGTACTCTGCTAACAAACATGACGCATGAACACCACACTGGGCAGTGAAGAGTTCCTCTGAATAGGTTTGGGATGCCCGTGCAGTCTTTGAGTTTCCTCTCTGTGTTCCTATATTAGTTTTCTGTTGCTGAGTAACAATTTTCCAGTTAATCTAAGCTGTTTACAACAAATTTATTATGTCACAGTTTCTGCGGATAAGGAAGATCCGGGCTCATGTTAACTGGGTTCTCTGCTCAGGATCTCATCAGATTGTCACCAGGTGTCAGCCAAGCTGCTGTTCTCATCAGGAGCTCAGCCGAGGTGTCTATTCCAGCTCGTCTAGGTTGGCGGCAGGATTTAGTTCCCTGCGGCTACCGGCCCCAGGTGAACTTCCCCAGCGGCTCAGTCGGTAAAGAGTCTGCCTGCAACGCAGAAGACGTGGGTTCAATCCCCGGGTGGGGAGGATCTCCTGGAGAAATGGCAACCTGCTCCAGCATTCTTGCCTGGGAAACTGCACGGACAGAAGAGCCTGGTGGGCTACAGTCCCTGGGGTTGCAGAGTCAGACACGACTGACTAAGCACAGCAAAATACACAACTAATTCCTGGTGGTTTAGTCGCTAAGTCGTATCTGATTCTTGCAACCCTATGGACTCAGGCCTACCAGGCTCCTTTGTCCATGGGATTTCTAAATTAGGAACCTTAGTTATATCTGCAAAATCCCTTTTGATCTTCAAAATTCCCATCCCTTGGTGTACACGCACAAGCTCTGCATCAACTTCTCCCCATGAGCATGAGTGAATGAGATCTGCGATCAGAGTGGATTAGCACTCTTGAGATAGCCTACACTATCAGGAGATTTCCAGGTAGCCAAGACTGGGAGATGAATGAGCAGCCGAGCACACACACAGAACAGCACCATGTTAATTTCTGCATCCACAAGCTTTACTTCTTGAGTCAACAACAACCAACGCTTTGGTCCTGTAGGACCACGGTGAGCCTCTGAATTGGAGTCTCTAACACAGGGTGCCAGAGTGATCACTACAGAATCACTTCTTAAAGCTGTGTGTGGAATCACAATGCTTTTTTTAAAATGAGGACAAATTTATTTAGCAGCTTCTAGTGAAAATTTTTTAACCAATATTAGATTGGACTTTTACTGGAACACAGATAAGATCACAAACTCACAGAATTGTAAAGAGCTTCCAGTAGTAATTTACCATTTCTTCTAGGTGAATGACTCTAAATCATCCAAAATAGGTATTAATAACAAGAAAACTGACCCAATCTCCATTAAACCTCATTCCTAGGCTTAACAAAGCTTATGTGCATTAATTCTCTCCAAACCAATTTACATTTAAGAAATTACATACATGTTATTAATAAAATATATACATGTGCATATTTGTGTATGCATGTTATTCAAATACATAGTAATTTAACCAGATTATTTCTCATCTTTCTTAATCTGGGGCCCTATTTACTAGATGATTCTTGCTATTAGTTTCTAGGCTGTCCATTTCCAAGTGAAAAAATTCAGTGGTTGTAATTTTAATTGTTTCTATTATTTTTCCACTTATTGGTCACTTTCATCTATTTCCTCTTAACTCTTTAAATTCTCTTTTCAAAAAAAGTCAGCAAACATTGATTCAGTCTTTAACATGTATCCTTAGCAAACACAACAGCCTGTTTCAAGGAATTTGCTTGAATGCTTTTTCTACCCCTCCTAGTTACTGTCATTTAGAAAGACAGACAGATAGATCTTTACATCTTTTTTTTCTTTAAAGAGCTCTCTGAAAAATAAGTAGGACCTTTTTGCTTCTCTTCATTTACCTTCCATTCATTTCTCCAGCCACTGCAGCCTACCTTCTTACCTACTCTTCATTTACCACCCGTGACAGCTTCGATTACAAATCCAGTCTTGTTATTCTTCTATTATTTGATATCATCAGTATCTGTGATTACGGCCCACCTGTAAAATCTTCACTTCTTGGTTTCTCAACATTGGTGATTCTACCACTAAGATTTATTATTCCTTCCCAGCAAGAGCTGACTCCCCTTCCTCTGTTCACTTTAAAATTTTTAAATGTGTGGTATTCTATAGAGTTATAATCTGGGAAATGTTGTTACTCTCCACCCTTGACCTTAGAAAACGTCCCACAGCTTCACCTAATATCAATATGTTTAAGATGTTAAAATCTTTTCAGTCTAAGTTTTTTTTTTTTTTTTTAATGCTCCAGACCAGCGTTTTCCAAAGGATGGCCTATAACTCTGTAGCAGTTCATGAATTCAATTTAGTAGCTTACAACTCACATTTAAAAATGAAACACAATGGATGGCAGAGACAGAAACTCCCAGAGAGCATCACAAAAGAGAGGGGTATTGTTCTGCGAAATAAAGTGTATTCGTGCAAAGAGGTTCATCTCAGCAGATGTAGAGAAGGGACTTGTGCACACAGTGGGGGAGAGAGGAGTGAGACGGATGGAGAAAGTAGCATCAGCATACATACACCATCGTGTGTAAAGTGGGCAGCTGGTGAGAAGCTGGCATATAACACAGGGAGCCCAGTCTGGTGCTCTGTGATGACCAAGAGGGGTGGGACGGGGGGAAGGGAGGGAGGCTCAAGAGGGAGGGGAGAGATGTATAATTATAACTGATTAGCCCTGTTGTATGGCAGACAACAGGTTGGCAGACAACCCCAATACAACATTGTAAAAATTTTTAAAAACAAAATAATAAAAGAACAAATAAACTGTAACATTACAGAGAAGAAATTGCATCCATGTGTAGGGTCAAATGTAAAATATATTTGATACTGTGGGTCATGGTGATAAAAGATACAAAACCACTGTGCAGGATACATCTTTATAACTGCCTCCTAGATATTTCTATGTGGATGTCTTTCAGGGCCCTAAACCCTACAAAAGAAAGCAGAGACATTATTTTACCAACAAAGGTTCATCTAGTAAAGCTATGGTTTTTCCAGTAGCCATGTATGGATGTGAGCGTTGACCTATAAAGAAAGCTGAGTGCTGAAGAACTGATGCTTTTGAACTGTGGTGTTGGAGAAGACTCTTGAGTCCCTTGGACTGCAAGGAGATCAAACCAGTCCATCCTAAAGGAAATGAGTCCTGAATATTCATTGGAAGGACTGATGCTGAAGCTGAAACCCCAATACTTTGGCCATTTGATGCGAAGAACTGACTCACTGGAAAAACCCTGACGCTGGGAAATATTGAAGGCAGGAGAAGGGGACAACAAAGGATGAGATGGTTGGAGGCATCATTGACTCGGTGGACATGAGTTTGAGCAAGCTCCGGGAGTTGGTGATGAACAGGGAAGCCTGGCATGGTGTGGTCCATGGGGTTGCAAAGAGTCAGACACGACTGAGGGACTGAAATGAACTGAAACGCTACAAGCTCCAAACCAGAGGTGTTTCTTTTCCCTCAAAACCTCTTCGAGTTTATCACTTTCCACAGCGTCCTTACACTAGAAAGCTGTCAGTAATCAGCTGCTCCCCTCTCCCGTTTATTCCCACATGATGTCACCATCAAAACTCTGCCCCACAAACAGTTCATCAGTACCGCCTTTCTAGATTCCACGACTGTGCATTAATATACGATATCTGTTTTTCTGTTTCTGACTTACTTCACTCTGTATGACAGATGTAAGGCTCATCCATCTCACTGCAAACCTATTTGCAGATCAGAAGCAGACACACAGACGCAGAGAATGGACTTGTGGACACGGGGGCGAGGAGAGGGCGAGACGGGTTGAGCGAGGAGCGTGTGTAACACAGATAGACAGCTAGTGGGGAGCTGGAGTCCAGCTCGGGGCTCTGTGATCATCTAGAGGGGTGGGGCTGGGGGAGCAGGAGGCAGGCTCAAGAGGGAGGTGATATATACACACACATGTGGCTGATTCACCTGCTATACCAACAGCAGAAACCAACACAACCTTTTAAAGCAATTATACTCCAATTAAAGATACATTTTTTAAAAGCCCTGTAATTCTGACACCTAAACTTCTCTCCATCCTTTTCTCTGTCCTCACTTTCACTGCTTTCATTTAGGTCCACAACTTCTTGTTTTAAAATACAGAACACGAATAGAAAACCTGACTTATGGTAAGGCCAACAGATCCCAGTCCCCAGGTGGACGGGGCAGCTGCACCATGCAGGGCCCCCTCCTCGTCACCCCAAGGAAGCATCGGGTGGGTCAGGAGGCAGGAGATCAAGGGGGGGCTGTGAGTGACGGCCTCTGCTGTGGTTTCTGCAGGAAGGAGGGGGCGAAGCAGGCAGACAGACTTCTGACTTCTAGTGTGAATGACTGCGGTAGGCTCCCGGTACAGGCCTTCTCCCTAGCTGTCCGGGGTCTGGCCTGGGGGTGATTAGGGCTTGTGGATAATGACCCAGAGAGGCTCTGGATTGGTTGGTTTGCATCTGAAAAAACATCCTCCTGAGCCAGTTGTTTCTAATCTCTAGAAATTGGCCAACCCTGGGAGGAGCCATCTCTCTGGGTAAGCAAGGACCCAGATGTGAAAGCATCAGAAAAGAGAAAGACATGGTTAATTCACATTTGCCCGACCATCACCTGAACTGTTGCAGAAACTGTCTGACCCATCTCCCTATTACCACATTCTCCCACCACAAATCATCTTTCTAAAAACTAGACTCAGTCACAGATCTATATAATAATGTGACATGATGCATACCCACCCAGTACACACAGAATGAATTACAAAGGTGCTTTTTTCCATTCAACAGCCTTAAATAGCTAGTCCCATACATCCTTTTCCAGACTTTTCTCCCATCTCACCATATAAATCAATTGAAAAGGAAAAAAAGTTATTCTATAGTTCTATCACTAACATAGCAAAAATGTTTTCCACTTCCTGTGTACCTTCCCTTCTAAGTCTTTCCTAAGGGGAAATTTCATTTTTCAATAATTTTCATAAAGATACAGTTCCATTTCTGTTTCCGTTAGTTACCTAGCATAAACTTGCATGATATTAATGTGGTTTATGTTATTTATCTTTTATTTATGTACTTATTAACTGTGGTATAATTGACATAATGCTAATGCCAGTTTCAAGTGACCATGTAATGACTTGATGTTTATATATATTGCAAAATGATCACCACCATTATTCCAGTTACATCCATCATCAAACATAGTCACAACTATTTTTTCTCTCTGAACTACTTTCTAATACACAATACAGTATTATTAACTATAGTCACCAGGAGTTATTTACCTTTTAAAAGCAGGAAAACTGCACCACACTTCACCAAATCACTCAGCTACAGCTGGATACACAGACTATTTCCAAAGGCTGAAATTAGGCTTCTGCAACTCTATGCAATCTCATCTCTTTTTTCACTTGGATTATTCATAAATAATGCTGCATGTTAATACTGGGCCAACCAGAATAGATACATTTATGGCTTTTGACTCAAAGTGCTTTCTAAAAGGATATCATGTTCTCTTCCATCAGAAATTCATTCAATATATACTGACACACCCTACCTGCTACAATAAGGCTAATAAGACACACAGATAAACTGGACACTATTTCTGTCCTCGAGGACTGCACACTGTCAGTACAGAAATGTGAGAGTAACCCTCAAGAGGCTGGGTTGTTTAATTCTACCGGCAAGAGAACTGGGGTTCGCAGAAATTCAATTACTTGCCTAACTAATATTTATTTTATTTGTTTGTTTGACTGTGCCGGGTCTTAGATGCAGCATGTGGGATCTAGTTCCCTGACCAGGGATTGAACCCAGGCATTGGGAGCGTGGAGCTGTAGCCACTCGATCCCCAGGGAAGCCCCCTAAGTGCCCAACTAAAAAGACGCAGTTCACTCACCAGGTGATAACCAACTATTACACCACGCCTAACATATTCATTTTTTTCAGAGCATTTTCTTCTTATAAGGGTAATATTAATAACAATATCTGCTCTTTCACATTTGCAAGGTAATAATCAAAGATTTTAGAACCCCGCCCCCCACCAAATAATGTCATCATGGTTTAATCAAATATTTAAACATATGGGGAGGGAGGCGGGAGGGGGGATCAGGATGGGGAACACATGTAAATCCATGGCTGATTCATGTCAATGTATGGCAAAAACCACTACAATCTTGTAAAGTAATTAGCCTCCAAATAATAAAAATAAATGAAAAAAAAATTAAACATGTTCAAGGGCTCTTAACGGGAATATTCTGGTCATTCCCACCCAAATGAGTAAGGTAATGGGAGCTGCTGTAGTAAGATAAACTTGAAATATTAGTGCTGCCACGTAACAAAAGCTTTTCTTTTCCCTTCTAGTATCAGCCCACTGCTGGTGCTCAGGGGGAGTCTTCTGCATGATGTCTCAGACACCTGGGCTCCTTCCACTCCTTGCTATGATCCTAGAAGTCCTCTGCTTTTAGCAAGTAGATGGAGAGAGATCCTGCAGAAGGCACACTTGTGGCTGGTCTATTATCTCTGCTCACATTCCATTATAGAGACAGAACTACCCATGGGTTCAAGCCTCCATGCAAGGGGGTGGAGGAGGGCTGGGAAATGTAGTCTTTTTCCCTGGAGGATGGGAAAATAGGTTCTGATGGGCACACGGCCATCTCTCCCTATCCTCTAACTATCCCTGGACCACGAGTTCGTGGTTAAGTGCCTTTGGTGTAAACGGCTGGCCCGTCTGGGTAGGGATCGTGTTTTGCCAGGCACTTGGGCTGGTTCCCTAAACCTACTCAATTTCCTTTTCTAACAGTCTAGCTTCTCCCTCAATAATACTTAACTCTTAGATAATTGGGAGATTTAATGATATAATGCACGTAAAGCACTTTCAAAGGACCTGACACTTGCTAACTGATCAATAAATATTAACTTTTTTCTACCCCAATACTTCAGTGGTCATATGTCATTGATTCCTAAGCTCATGACTTCCTTTTATCTCTTAAGGCTGGAGTTAAAAAAAAAAGCTCTTAACAATTTAAAAATATATGTTACTGCTTCTGGTCCATACAGAGGTGCTGCGTTCTCAACAAGAATAAAAATTAAAGGAAGAAAAAAGGAAGAACGTGGATAAATTGAGGGAGAGCACAGAGCTGAGGTAGATAACTAAATAAAACTGCTAATTCTATACAGATGTGCTCTTCAGAAACCTCCCCGTAGGAAAGCTGAAGGTAAACATATTCTCTACTCATTTTTTTAGTTGAAGCAGAAAAGTCAAGAAAATTTTAATAAATTTTTGAATTTATTTGAAGCAGAAAAGTCAAGCAATTTTAATAGCTTGAGGACTCTCAACATAATTGTACAAAATGACTGATTGAATCACTGTTACAGCTGCCATGATCTTATGAAAGGTAAGTTCTGCCAAGCAAGCATAGTTAGTATATTTACTTACATCTAATTACATGATTCAAACAGCTGTGAAAAGAAGAGAAGTGAAAAGCAAAGGAGAAAAGGAAACATATTCCCATTTGAATGAAGAGTTCCAAAGAATAGCAAGGGGAGATAAGGAAGCCTTCCTCAGTGATCAGTGCAAAGAAATAGAGAAAAACAACAGAATGGGAAAGACCAGAGATCTCTTCAAGAAAATTAGAGATACCAAGGGAGTATTTCATGCAAAGATGGGCTCAATAAAGGACAGAAATGGTATGGACCTAACAGAAGCAGAAGTTATTAAGAAGAGGTGGCAAGAATACACAGAAGAACTGTACAAAAAAGATCTTCATGACCCGGATAATCACGATAGTATGATCATTCACCTAGAACCAGACATCCTGGAAGGTGAAGTCAAGTGGGCCTTAGGAAGCATCACTACAAACAAAGCTAGTAGAGTAGATATAGAATTCCAGTCGAGCAATTTCAAATCCTGAAAGATGATGCTGTGAAAGTGCTGTACTCAATATGCCAGCAAATTTGGAAAACTCAGCAGTGGCCACAGGACTGGAAAAGGTCAGGTTTCATTCCAATCCCTAAGAAACGCAATGCCAAAGAGTACTCAAACTACCACACAATTGCACTCATTTCACACACTAGCAAAGTAATGCTCAAAATTCTCCAAGCCAGGCTTCAACAGTACATGAACCGTGAACTTCCAGATGTTCAAGCTGGATTTAGAAATGGCAGGAGAACCAGAGATCAAACTGCCAACATCTGCTGGATCATGAAAAAAGCAAGAGTTCCAGAAAAACATCTATTTCTGCTTTATTGACTATGCCAAAGCCTTTGACTGTGTGGATCATAATAAACTGTGAAAAATTCTGAAAGAGATGGGAATACCAGACCACCTGACCTGCCTCTTGAGAAATCTGTATGCAGGTCAGGAAGCAACAGTTAGAATTAGGCATGGAACAACAGACTGGTTCCAAATAGGAAAAGGAGTACGTCAAGGCTGTATATTGTCACCCTACAGAGTACATCATGAGAAACACAGGGCTGGATGAAGCACAAGCTGGAATCAAGATTGCTGGGAGAAATATCAATAATCTCAGATATGCAGATGACACCACCCTTATGGCAGAAAGTGAAGAAGAACTAAAGAGCCTCTTGATGAAAGTGAGAGAGAGTGAAAAAGTTGGCGTAAAGCTCAGTATTCAGAAAACAAAGATCATGGCATCTGCCCATCACTTCATGGCAAATAGATGGGGAAACAGTGGAAACAGTGGCAGACTTTATTTTTTTTGGACTCCAAAATTACTGCAGATGGTGACTGCAGCCATGAAATGAAAAGACACTTTCTCCTTGGAAGGAAAGTTATGACCAACCTAGAGAGCATATTAAAAAGCAGACACATTACTTTGCCCACAAAGGTACATCTAGTCAAAGCTATGGTTTTTCCAGCAGTCAGGTATGAATGTGAGAGCTGGACTATAAAGAAAGCTGAGCACCAGAGAATTGATGCTTTTGAACTATGGTGTTGGAGGAGACTCTTGAGAGTCCCTTGGACTGCAAGGAGATCCAACTGGTCCATCCTAAAGGAGATCAGTCTTGGGTGTTCACTGGAAGGACTGATGCTGAAGCTGAAACTCCAATACTTTGGCCACCTGAGCGAAGAGCTAACTCATTTGAAAAGACCTGATGCTGGGAAAGATTGAGGGCAGGAGGAGAAGGGGACGACAGAGGATGAGATGGCTGGATGGCATCACCGACTCAATGGACATGAGTTTGGGTAAACTTCAGGAGTTGGTGATGGACAGGGAAACCTGGCATCCTGCAGTTCATGGGGTCGCAAAGAGTCGGACACGACTAAGCGACTGAACTGAACTGAATTACATGGTCAGCATGTTAAGGACACTGGTAAGCACAGTGGGTTGGTCTTAAAGCCTCAAACACATCCTTTGTATGAATGGACAGAATAGTTTCTATGTTTCTATAAAGCATGGTTTGGTCTAGGATTTTGTTTTATGTGGATGAGTACCTCGTAAGTTAGCCTGTTGCTGTCATGAGCACTGGTAAAGACAGGAGACTCCTGGGTCCGAGGCAAAATACTTCACGGCTTACAGCTCAGCAAACAGCACGAGCATCAGTATATGTACTGGTCCCTCGGCCCCCAAGTCCCAGGGGCGTGAATGGACGCTGGGCACACAGTGGGTGAGCATCACCACTGAGAGACGCTGAGCTGGGGAGCCCACTGCTTTCAGTAACCAGGGAGCAAGCCTGCTCCTGCTGGACATTTCGCCCCTCAAGGCTTCTTGCCATAAACACAAGCCTGAGGAATGGTCTGGGCGAAGGGCAGTCAGGACAAGGCAAGGCTGCTCAGCACCCGCGGAAGATTGCCTCTCCCCACAAGGCTTTGGAGAAAGAAACGGCAACTCACTCCAGTCTTCCTGCCTGGAAAATCTCATGGACAGAGAGGAGCCTGGTGGGTTGCAAAAGCATGAGGTTGCAAAGGAATTGGACACGATGTAGAAACTAAACTAGGCTTTGAGATGGCTTACAAGAAGACAGAATATATGAGATTAAAAAATTAGAAGACATTATTGCAAAGGAGAAGGAGTACAATGAAGAGGATGCTGTAGAAAAGTTAATATGTAGGAATGGATAACAAAGATTCTCTGCAATGACTAAAGATCGGCCAGTAATCCAGCCCTGTGCTTCCTAGTGGTAAGAACAAATAGGGAAATGTCATTGACTGTAAGACACATTATCCATAATTTAAATTAAGTATAATAATTAAATGCTAAATGGATGCAACATGTGCGAGAGAACTTAAGAGGATAGGATTAGCAACAAGAGTTGGAATAATCAGAAAAGCAATCAGTCCTCAATGCTGATCTTTAAAGAATAAGGAGCATTTCAAAATTGAGGATTATGGCTAAACCTGATCATCTTTGAGGCAAGTGGGATGTGACATAACCATACTGGGCACAGGATGAGCTGACTCAAAGGGGTTTGTCTTCAGAGTAAAGAAAATAAGGTTGGAGAGCAGGAGAGGAACTGAATCAAGAAAATATTGGACTGACGGAATTGTTTAGTAATGATGGCGAAGAAGAGGACACTTTGGCAATTTTCTGTGACAGTGAATGATAAAGTGATATTTAGTCTAGATTGATATGAACTCTTCACTAGCAAACATTAAAAATAAATCAGCGAAAGAGACTGGACTTTGGAGATAGCAGTGACCTAGAGAATAAAAGCTTGCTGGGAGAGATAATTCCAAGAAAATTTAACAGGGTTTGGCAAAAACACAACCAAGACTTTACTGGCCCACTTGTGTTTTTGTATCAAATGTTTATGGTTTCTGATTCAGATGCAGAAATGATCTTCGATCTGAAGTACAGCCTATATTTCTGTACCTACCTAAGTATTTCCCACCTACTCATTGATGTAATTGTATCCTTCTTGTTTTTAGACATGGTATTCATTCAACAAAGACACTCAATTTTTCTGATAGTGATTACTGAAAGGAATTATATATGTGAAAATAAAATTCTATATAGCATTCTCCTCAAGATATCTTAGAAAAAGGGTATAATTATTTACAAGTGTGGTCTGTCCCTTATCACCAGAGAATGAAATAATGTGCAAAGAGAAAGCTAATGAAGAAATATCAATGAAACAAGGCAAGTAGTATATAGTGGCTATTGTATTATTCTCAGACGAAACAGAAGCAGGCCTTGGACCTCCCACAAGAATCTATAACTAGAAAGTATAAGCTCCCCCTAAAAGGTGGAAACATGGAAATGGAGTTTAACACATCTGAGAATATAGTGACGATTCCTTGAACTGAGTGCTTGGCTTGCTGTGAACCAAGGTAATTTTCATTAAATTCAGTGAGCAATACATTTGTACTGGACTGCAGGATGGGTCCCCACATGCTTCAGTGGAACACAAAGGATCCCTGCTAGAACATCAGTCACTTTCATCCAGGTGCACTAGAGTGAATATGTTAAATAACTGATAATTCTGTCCAATTTAGTCACATCACAATTTACATGCACATCAGAAGCCAACATTAGGGAATTAACAATAAATAATTATTGACTCTTACTTCATACTGCCACTTTTTTTTACAAGCAAAAAGAAAATTTACTAGACGTTGATGTCTCATTATAGCTGGCATGTAATTTATTTCTCTGTTGGAGTTGAGTTTATCAACTGTTTCTGTCCATGCAGAGAAAATGTTCCTACCTAAGAAACCAATACAAGAACACAGGTAGGAAGCTGGAAAGCTTAATTGAAAGTCTAAGTTAGGTTGTCACTTTGATTCCAAGAAGAAAAGAAATAATCCTGGTTCATCATTTCTTATTTACCTGCACAAAATTGGACAGCTGACTGCACACTCATTAGTACACAGTATACCAGAATATACTAATGTGCAAAATATGAGGAGAAAAGGATCTCATTTATTATTTATTATTTCCTCTGTGATATCTTGGGCTTCCCAGGTGGCGCTAGTAGTAAATAATCTGTCTGCCAACACAGGAGACCCAGGTTGAATCCCTGGGTTGGGAAGATCCCCTGGAGAAGGAAACGGCAGCCCACTTCAGTATTCTTGCCTGGAGAATCCCATGGACAGAGGAGCCTGACAGGCTACAGTTGATGGCGTTGCAAAAGAGTCAGATATGACTGAGCATCTGAGCTCACACACTCTGTGATATCTATAACTATAGTGATTAGCTATTGAGAAAGATTCAAAATTTCATGAAGTTCAAGTAATAATGATAGTGCTAATATTTACAAAATATTCTTTCAGCAGTTGTTGACAGCATGTCAGAGTTCAGGTAGCTACAATTACTCTCTGACGAGCATATTATTAGTGCTTAATTGCCAAACGAGATTTCTATCACCAAAATCACACCAAAGAAAACTCTTCGAGGAATTTTTTTTTTTTCCAAAATGCTATTTATTTACTGAAGTACAGCTGATTCACACAATGTTGTGCCAGTGACTCAGTTAGACACATATAGATGTTTTTATTCACTTTTATTATTTCTTCTTGGCCACACTCATGGCATGCAGAACTTCCCCAACCAGGAATCGAACTCATGTCCCCTGCCGTAGAGGCGTGGAGTCTTAACCACTGGACCCCTAGGAAGTTTTATATTCCTCTCTAAAATATTCTTTTCCATTATGGTTTAACAAGGAATTGCTATTTTAATGAAACCTATATACTAGTTTGAAAATCCCTAAATGAAAGAAGCCATTCCTTATAAATATCTGAAACCAAGCTCCACAGTTCCTACCCTACAAGATATTTATAACCTAGAAAATGCAAACTAGTGCTCCAAAAGTCACCTACAATAACCACCTCAGTAATGGTGGCTGCCATTTCTTGTACATTTACTGTGAGCTAGCCAAAGTCAGCATCATACATGTATCATCCTCATGGTAACTCAGTGGGGTAATCGGCATTCACTGCCATTTACCGACAGAAAACTCACATCGAGTGCAGTTAAATAATCTGTTCTAATCGCCCAGTCACTGAGTGACCGAATCAGGATTCCAGAGCCTGAATATTACCACTCTGTGGAAAGGAACCACCTGGTCTAGGGCACATAAAAGCACAAGTGTCTGTGACCAACCTGGAATTTAAGACCCAAATTATAGTCACATTTAAGTATATGAAGCAACCCATGGACAACACATAAGAAGATAACATAAACATATTAATACTATAGCATTATGCTTCCAAGATAAATTTCTCACATTTCTCTCTATTTGCCATCATCAGCCAAAGAAAAAGACAATAACTATCCAGAAAATATTTAAAGAAATAGGTTTGTAGGTACTATATTTCTGAGAAAATTTCTCAGATACTTGTTTAAATGTTTTGTAAAGAATCTCCTTCTCAAAACTGAAAACTTATTAACCTTTGTTTCCAAACTTCTCCCATAAAAAGAGTACCTATTGGTAATTTACTTTGTTCTTCTTCTTATGGAAAAATATTCTCTTGTCACGCTTTGGTAGCTTTCTGAACAAGACTGAATTAAGAAAACCCACTGCTTACACATTGATTTATAGACAAAGCCAATGCAACTACCTATGAAAGAATGACCTCTGAAAAATCAAAGCAGAGAGTTGATTCTGTTCTGAAATATTTAAGTCCACAGTAACTGATTTGTAAAGATCCTTGCTTGGCAATGAGTTTCTGGAACAGAGAAAAGTCACACAGGCCCAACTGCCAGGACTCAGAAGCGACAAGAACACGGCCAAGTTGATCAATTCTCAGAGCTCTGAGGGCTGTTCCCCAGACTAACCTCAATTTTTAGACATAATGATAGAAGGAAGAAAAGACAAAAGAAAACTTTTTAGCGTAAATTCTACAGTTCTTTACATTTTGAATGAGTCAGTTTTCCTTTATTTCATCTAATTTTAGTATGCTTTTTTTCTTAGTGGTAACCTAAAAACTTAATACGGATGGAGAATAGCTTTTCAATTTCAGATGTTGATTCCAGTGGGTCTCTTAGGACTGTGACCTACTTTGGAGCTCTACTTTTTGCAATATGCAACCTTCAAAAGGGGTTTTATGGAACCTGAATGTGACAGATAAAGATGTTCCATAGCATTTGCCTACGAAGATTAAACACACATAACCTTAACCAGCCCAGAGTCGCTACTATCAGGATAATAATGGCCAGCCATCTTTAAGGGACAAAGAACCATCCAACTGACTGATTAAATACTGTCGATCGCAGTTAAGGAAATTCAAAAACATGTCTTGGGGCTCTTCTGGGGAAGGTCTGGAATGAAGCTCCTAACTTACTTCCCTCCATACTTCCTAAAAACTGTGATCATTTTTTACTTTAATCTTTATGTACAAAAGTAACAGTTCATTTAATAAAATCTACTTTGTAAACACACTTGGAGTACCTGCACTTATTTTATGGTTCAACCAGAATTTAAAATATTTGAGACGAGAAATTTAGTTTTTGATTATTTTTCATTTTAATACAGCATATAAGACAGAGATATGCAGAACACACATATGCACACACACACATCAGACAAACCTTATTAAATAATACAGAAGGCAGAGAGGAACCAGCCTAACATTTTTAAGCATCCACCATGTGTCAGGCCAGTGCTTAAATCTTTTGAATCTTTACATGCACTGTTTCTACTTGTTACTATTTATCTCTGTTATTACGAAATCCATTCTACAGATGGGGAAATTTAGCCTAAAGTGAAGACAAGATTATACTCCAGGTTTTCTGACTCCCAAACATGCATTCTTTCAACCCCACCGTCTGACCTCTAAACACTGAAAGCACTTCAGATGTACTAGGTACCTAAAAGCAAAACAACTGAAGGGCCTTGGGGTGATCAACACAGTTTCAGGATCACATGCCTCTACTTCAGGCTGAAGTCAAGCAAATGCTAACTATTAAGGAATGTGGTAAGAAAACTCAATCAGGAATTTTCGTGTCTCTATCCTCCAGAGACCTCCAGCAATTCCTGCCCCTTCCTAGACCAGAGAGCTATGCCATTATCATCAGCAACCATCTCAAGTCTCTTTCGTTTGTAAAACCCTGGGCTTTTACAACGGGAGACATTGCCTTTCCGGTTCATTTCATACTCAACATGTACCTCTTCCAGAGAAACGTGATGCTTTGGCTTAAGATGAAGCCTGAAAGCTGCCTTCTTCTGCCGTGTTAGGTAGGCATGTTTCAGTAAGCACGGGGTGACAGGCCAACAAAGGAATGATTTATGTAGAGTCAGAGATGATGTCATGAGGAACTGGAGTATAAAAATGAAGCACAAGAAGCACTCAGAGGTACAGCCATAAGGTAAAGAGATTTTCTGAAAAAGGCTCACCTTATAAAAATTTAGATATTTAAAGCAATTATTTTCCTTTCAAAGTAAACGCTCTGGAATGCTATCAGGGAGATTTGAGATTTGCATCGTATGATTTTAGACGTGATACAGATTTTCATCTTTGCAGAAAGGATTCTCTTTTTGGAAATAAACACACTATTTGGAGTTATAAAAATGCTACAGAACGCAGATGTTCACACTGAGTTAACACTGACTCATTAGAGATAAGAGGCTAGAAGATAATAACAAGACTTAAAATATGACCTTTAAGCTAACTCTAAAGGTAATGCTATAGGAGGAGTTGCAAAATCTTTTAATCTATATTGATGATATTGATGTAAGTTTATGGTTGCCTTGACAGTCAATAAATGAGTATTATGATGTTACCAAAACAACTGAAAAAAGTTTCATTAATCTCACCTATGAGTAACAGGAAGAAGATCACCATCACAATATCACTATGCTAGACTGGAAAAGAATATATAACAGCATGAAACCCAAATATCTGTTGTACTCTGACCCAGGCTGGGGAAATTACAAGCAGTGAGGGCAGAAAACAATGCAGGAGCAATTCACTGAAACAGAGTCAAAAGCAATGATGAATAACTGATGGGAAGTAACTGCAGCTGACAGACGGGCTGGCCTATAGCTGCGAGGACTGGAGCTGCTTTTTGCATTTAGAAGGTTAGAAGGCATGCCAAAAATAGCAAACAGGTCCTCTGAATACAAATTCCAAATGTCATATGCACTGAGTATAAAAATGCTCACGATCAGACACAGGCCTCTTCATTCACACCTGTGCAAAGAACAAATCTACTTTCAAGTAGGCTGACTATCCTATCGTGTTTTTTTTTTTTTTTTTTTTAATGAAGAACAAATAAGATTAAAGCTGTTATTGAAGCCTGGCATCACCAACCAAAAACCAAACTAGACCTTGTCATAGTTATTTTGTTAAGCAATTTACTTAAACGATAGCATTTAGAGAGAGAGGACATCATTTCGTGTGACTTTTACTTTAAAAAATCCCCAAACTATCAAATAAATATGAATGCAGAGAGGACGTGTTTAGGTATGTAAGGATTCAGAAAATTTGCTCTCCTGTCCTGAGCCTTAGGACCATAAGAACCTGCTCTAGGAAAGGAAAAAAAAAAAAAGAGAGAGCTGTACAGGAGAATAACTATAATTCTATTACAATCTATGGTCCTACAGTTAACAGTATATACTTGTATGTATGACTTGTATATGTATAAATGCATTTTAAAAAGTCATATAACTATATTGGAAAAATGGAGGAAAAAATAAGTAGACAAACTGCAAGAAAGATGGATCCTCACTTTGTAAGATGTCAATAGATAACATCTACAATTAAGAAACAATGGTGTATTCTTTAGTAACATGGATTTAACCACCAAATAAACAGCTCAAAGCATCAAGAGTAGCTGCTTCCCCAGGGATTTTCCTGGTGGTCCAATGGTTAAGACCCTGCGCTTCCACTTTGTGGGGACGGGTTCAATCCCTGGTTGGGGAATTAAAACCCCACATGTCATGGGGTACAGGCAAAAAAAAAAAAAAAAAGAGTAGCTGCTTCTGGATGTGGAAATGGGGTGGAATGAGATGAGGGACTGCCATTATTCATGATGGCTCAATACTGTTGAATTTTTAACTATGTACCTAAATTAGTTAAAAAATAATTTATGAAAGAACAAATACTATAATATATGACTCAAATCCCTCTTGCAAAAGCCCCATTAATAATATTAATATTAACTATTGGATATTTATAAAGTTTGGGTAAATCACCCTGCTAATGTGCCTAGGATGCCACATAATTAGATAAATTGCAAAGGTTAATTATGTATGGTGTTCAACAGCAATTCTTTACCTGTAGATGTAATTTTAAATTTAATTTTTTTAACTCAGTTATCTCTTTCAAACTGAATTTTCTCTCCTCATTTTCCTTTTCCTTCAGTCTGTTTATTGACTGATTTAACATTGATTATCAGTATGGTTGGGCTAGGCATTTTACTAAGTGTAGCAGGTAACACTCTTGAACTAATGAAATCTGTTCCTTGGCTCCTGTTACCCAAGCAAGACAAAATATTTGGCTGGCATAACTTTTTTGAGATGATAAGAATGGATTAAATCATTTTCGGGTCAGAGCCTCATGGTTTCCTCTTCGCTTTTTTGCATATAAAACAGTGATGCTCATCATTCTAAAGAAGTTAGAACAGTCGAGGAAACGAAAAGACAAAATGAATAAATAAAATCTTCCCAACTCTCTCCACCCAGAAATATATATGACTATCATTTAGGGTATACTATTCCAGGCTTTTCTCATTCACATATACACTGTATATATATTAAATAGGAACAGATTATTTGTGCTCTTCCATAAACTATTTTTTCTACCTAATACAGCATAAATTCTTTCAATAATCATTAGAGGTAATCTAGTTCTAAATCCAAATACTTTCAAAGACTATGAGATGTTAAACTGTGTACTTTAAGCAATTCCCTGTTTTAGGCCATTGAGGGTTTTTTTCTTGACACTGCAAACAGGGCTGATAAATCTTCTTATACACACACATGCTTTTCTAATTTACTTTCTTAGATTTCCAAATATAAATGTGCAAATCAAATGATATTTACATTCAAAAATTTTAATACAAATTGCTAACTGTGCTCCTTAAACAGTTCACCAGGAAACACTCCCACCAGAAGTGTGTGACACTGACGTCAGTAAGCTTTTAAAATTTTACCTACGTGAGAAATGAAATGATATCTCAGTGCTGTTTCTTTCAACTTCACTGATCATTAATAATGCTGAATATTTTCTACAGTTCGTAGCTATCCATATGTCACTTAATATAAATTTCCCATTTTTCTATTGTCTCTTTTACAAATTGACTTGTAAAAGCTCTTTGCATGTTAAGATTATCAACCTTCTGTCATATTTGTAAATCATTAACTCATTTATTTGCCTCTTTCTAAAGCTTCTTTTCACTTTCAGTCTCTGGATGGGCAGCAGATGACGAAAGTTTAATGCCTTCCTGTCAGTACATAGAACTGTTCTCAATAGTGTGAAGTCAGGTACCATTGAGCGGTGCCTTTGATGATGAGCAAGTGAAACATACGGCTGAGTACGGCTGTTACATTAACCTGAGGTCTGCTGACGTGCCTGTATAAAGGTGCCAGGAAGACATCAGCCAATCACCATCAGTTCTCTGCCATTGGATGCCCATTTTTTCCTAGTTGACAAACATATTTGGCCCAAGATTTTCAGCATAAACCATAATTTAGGGACCAGAAAGGGAAAATGAAAAAATGAAGTAAACACTCAATCTAGCTTTAGGAGTAAAAATGAAAAATAATTGTCAGGACTGACACAAAAATAATTATTTAAGTTTGTACTAACTTACTCCTTGGCATCCAGGTTTATAAAAAAAAAAATAGATACAGATACAATTGAGGGGAAGAAGGAGAAATGGATCATAAGAAAGGAAGGATCAAAATAATGCATGCTGAGTTTATAGTATAAATAAGATGAAAATAAGTTAGAATCACATAAAAATCTCCTTTAACATTTAATACAATTGGTTATATATATATATACTTCTAAGATGGTCTTTGGAACATGTTACCTAATAATTATTTGTAATAATTCAAGAATTCATTGATAAACTCCAGACACTTACTTGGATTCACTTTATTAATGTTCAGTTCCTTGAGTATTTACTTCCTGAATTCCAAGCTTCAGACATAGACCAGAACTATTTCTGACACTTAGGGACAATATTTTGATGGTTATATAAACCAGAAGTCACATAACTAGCTTATTTAAAAATTACTTTTCACTCTTTTGGAATCTGGCCCTGTTGTTATTTCAGAGGTGCATGGTGGAAAGACCTTTTCTCACACTCCCTTTTAAAAACACAGATATACTTTATGATGACATTTGTTACCCAAGGTTTATGTACCTGCACTATTATAGTCGGTAAAAGTTTTAAAGAAGAAAATAACATACCTTGGGAGAAGGTAGGAAGAGATTTTTAGTAGTTGGGAATTTGGCCTATGGTTGGGTTTATCCAATTCTCAATTAGTAAGTCCTATTAAATTATATATCTGCCATTGGATGCCTATTTCTTTGGTTCCTAAGTGCTATGAGCAGTAAGAATTCTCCAACCTCTTAACAGTGGAGGCTTAAGGAGTAGCCTGACTATGCATCCGCATCGCAAACTTATTATTTTTTTTCCCTTAGGCTTATTTATTTGTCATGAATTGGGGTCAGGTAAGAAAGATTATGGGAGAAGAATATGGCGGTGAGCTGTGATCAGAGGATCAACAAAAAGGAAACAGAAGGGGGGGCAGGGTTCTCCTTCTTAGTGCTGTGTTTATACCGACAACCCAGTCCACGGGCCACAGCCTACGGTGGGCAGCTTCTCACTGAAAGACCTTGGAGTGACATACATCTGGGTCCAAATACCAGTCTCTTAACTAGTTCTGTGATGTTGGGCAAATCGTTTAACTCCTGTGAGACTCAGTTATACCATCTGAAAAGTGGGATCAACATCTCAGAGGCTAGTTGTGAAAACTATCAAGGTATCTTTTTCAGCTGAGGCTCTAATACATGTTCTTCTTTACTACATGTTAGCAGTGAACTCTTTAAACTTCAACTTTGAGTGGCACTCTTCAGATCATCTTTGTTTAAGTAAACTCAGTCCTCTGTACACTTCTTCATCCCCAGATGAATGATTTTAGTTCCAGGTCAAGTCATTTCAGATACTTGACACTGTTTATGTACATTGAGTGACCATGGACTCTGTACTTTCATTGTCAAGCTTCTATAAGAATTATAACATTCAATACAAAGCACCTACACATTCTGGTAAATGCTTCATATTACTTAAGGCAAAACCACTTAGTTCTTCGAGGAAACTTGCCTATGGCAAAGTTTATATTTGTTGTTGTTGAGTCACTAAGTCATGTCGGACTTTTTGCAATCCCGTCGACTGTAGCCTGCTGGGTTCCTCTGTCCATGCGATTTCCCAGGCAAGAATACTGGAGTGGGTTGCCATTTCCTTCTTCAGGGGAACTTCCTGACCTGGGGATTGAACCCATGTCTCCTGCATTGGCAGGTGAGCTCTTTACTACGGAGACACCAGGGAAGCCCAAAGTTTATATACTGCTTGATAACCCATCCTATGTATTTTTTAAATTTTTTAGAATTTTTAAAAAGGTCTTTTAATAAAGTCCCAGAATGATTTTTCATAGAACATGAGAGCGCATATGAAGCTACTGAAAAAGCTAATAGGAGAGAAATTTCCACGAGATTTTGCCCAATTTGATGCCATCTCAGTGAAACACAATGAGAGTCTCAGAAGGGAACATGACACTGTGAACGGAGCATGAAGAACAGCATGAATATTCCACAATGTATAAGAATTTCCCAAGAAGTGGGGATAAATGATGAAGAGCAGCTTTCCCAACAGCCCTTAACTTCTGAGCTAAATTTAATGTGTTGATTATTACTATCAACGTCAGACACTGATATCTGGTGCTTTTCTAGATATTGCAGAAAGAGACTCCATGAGTGAGCATCTTCCTAAGAAGCTGATGTATTAAGATATATTTGGTCCCATGAACTCTGGACTGAGAACCTCAAATTTTATGACTATAACATGTCATGTGCTGATGCGGACAAAACATGCCAACAAACAGCCACCTCTATTTAACTTTGAACAGGAAAAGCATCATAGGCACTGAAGCCTAAAACAGCTTCGAACCATCCCTCTTTTCTTTACGTGATACTGAGTTTTTGTGACTCAACTACTGTTACACACTGTCTTTACCAAGATTCTTTTTCTGGAAGAGTTTTAGAAATTCCTGCCTTATCTGTACACAAATACGCTTAAATGTCTACCTCTGTTTTTTAGGAAGAAGAATAAACTAATGGACTGATAGAACTGGTAACTGTGTCTAATTGTAGCAGAAGCATAAAATTGCTGCCTATGTTAAAGTTAGGTTGCCTATGGTTAATCTTCTAATATTAGAAATGTAATTCCAGAGTTCAGTGCCTGTTTGAATTGATTAGGAAAATTGCCACTTGTACGAACATTCAATTTCATACCTTAAACCACTAAACTGCTCTGTGAGACTCCATATTTTTAAGATACTAGCTTTAAAAACATATTAAAAGGTACACCTAAATTCAAAGTATTTTCACTGCAGTATTTAGTATCCCACCAATAATTTCTAGAATTTAATATGGTGGAAAATACTTAAAACAGCTGTAAATACACTGCTTCTGGTATACTTCCATATAACATGGAACTTTTGGGAAACCCACAGCACTTGCTAATTCTTTACTGTCACTAAGTCTTTATTTTTTTCTTGATTCTGTTGTATTCTACAATACATCTCATCAGAAAATCCAGAACACATTCAGGACATGTTTTGGTCATTACCTATTAATGATCTTAGCTACTTGTTTGCATAACAAAAATCTCTTCTAGTTATCCCAGGAATTGCTTCAGATGCTAACACACATAGCCCCAATTGTTGTATCTTACAAGACTTTATGATAAATCATAAAGCACGCTCAGCAGGAACTGTTCTGTGAAAATAAGTAGTCAGGTTTACATTTTTAAGGGTTTCAGCTATAATAGTCAGATTTTTAATGAAGCTATGATTGAGAAAGAAAATAAAGTAAATAAAAGCAAGTCGCTATGCATGCACTAAAATTTACAATAACAAGCAGAAATCAATCAGATCTCTCACTAGAACAATCTCTGTTTTTTTTTTACAAAGCACAAAAATCACTTGAGCTGAACAGACAACAAATACTAACTGAATACACACGTAGCAACTAATTAAAGGCTGATTTTCCACAACAGGAAAAAACAATTCCCGTTTATAGGTGTCTAAAGGCATCTTCTCCCCTCTGAGAAAAACACCCTTTCTGTGGCTTGAATAAAATCTTGTGCATCATTTGTATAAAAGCAGACAAAAAGAGTATTCCTGGTCCCTAAATAAATTAGCTCTGTTTAAAAGGGCAAGACTAATTCATTGCGTTTATGGTGGCTTCCATTAAGCTGGAATAATAATGTTAAAACCACTTCAAACTACTGGCAGAATAGAAGTAAACCAAGAACAATGTGACTGGCCCCTGAAAAAAAAAGGGTCTGGACATACACACAAACTTTAATTCCATCATGCAGTAAGAAAATGTTGAATAAATTAACTTTTTCAAAGAGTCATTATACCTTAGTTCCTCATTACAGATCTCATTACAGACTGTCTTTATAATGCTCACCTGACAATATCATGTAAAATGCTTAGCTTTTAAGGTCAGCCTAAATAAGAGAACAATTCTCCTACTTATAGCAAAGGATGAACTTTTCTCATTTAGATGTTTAAGCAGCTAACCCCTGAGTTTAATGTAATTAGGGAAGGGATATTCAATTTACAGTATCCACAAGTAATGATAATTAAATTGATCCAAAAAAGCTGTTGGTAAGCATAAGATACCTTTGTAATTACACCCCGTTTTCAAAATGACTTGACTACTGTGAACTTCAAGCATTCCCGCAAATGAAGGCCAATACACATAAAACGAAAACTACAGTAGCTTAAAAGCTCCGCTGTTTAACATAATGAACAGGACGACCAGAGGGAAATCGCGGGAACGTTCTATAACTCACCACGACAGCCTATGCTTTCTCCTTTCCTCGCACAAACATCCATTAAAAATATGCAAGATTTTCTTCATTTTTCACCAGATTCTTCACTAACAGTCAAATTTTTTTTTTTTTTTCACTTTTAAAGGAAACTAAAGATCCCGTTCTCCTATTTTCTCTCTTATTTAAAGTGGCTGGTCATCAGCTCCGGTTCTGTGCTTATTTGAGAGCCCAGACGAAGAGCTATGAATATGAAACCATTTTCCCCGTGAGTCCTGAAGATTAGCTGGGTCAGCATTCCACCAGGACCAAGGTGAAAAATAAACAAATAACCACGTTCGCAGCAGCTGCAGCGATCACTCTTTGGAAAATTATTCAGGCATTATGAGAAAGACGATATTAAACGCTGCCACTTGCAGCTTCACGGCTCTCTGAATATTCACATCAGAGAAGGGCTGAGCACTTAAGGGGTATCATCAGAGAGCTTGCCCATCTGAGCATCTTCCATTAAGTTTCTGTCTTAAAGGAAGAAGGCGGGTACCTCTGCCTGACAGGCAAAAGGCTTGTCATAATCCATTAATATCCTAGCTTTGCTCAGGTTTCCTTCAATGAGCCAGGCAAGAAGCCTATGAAAAAGTGCTGAGCACACAACTTTGCCGAACAAGCTGCTGCAATGGACTTGGTACCACTTGGTCCGCCCGCGCTAGAGGCTAAAGACCTTCCATAGTACCTCCCAGGAGAAAGGAGATTACAGAAACACCATCTCATGACTGCACAAGCCAATCATTTCTAGATCAAATTTCAAAAGCAAAGGGGAAAGAAATATTTCAAATATCCTCAAAGCAGGAATGTTTAAAAGTTCCTAGTAGTACTGCAGTTTCCTTGTAGTAAAACATAAATGTATGAAGTTAACGACAAAATTACTGGTCTTAAAAAACAAGAAATTGGAAAGAACAGAATTCCCCATTTTGCCTTTTCTCTTGACTTAATTGTTTCAACGGACTGTAAAGAAATATCAACCCTACATCATTTCAACTAAATGAACAATTTAAGGCCAAATGACTTTTATAACAAAACCATGTAGTATTATCCATCTGTGTTTCTAGAACAGAGTACCATATATTAGTGTCTTTTCCTTTTCCTTCTACATTTGGCCACTTAACACACTGAAGAACCAAATCTGGCTAAGTATTTACTCTTTGTTTTCATTTACACAGCAAAAAGGAGGAAATTTGAAAATGGAAGAGCAATAGACACATTTGCAAGTCAGTAGACAGTAGTATAACTAGTTATAAAAATGATAGCAGTAAAAGAATATTATCAAGACCCCATTCCAGTTTTATTAATTTTATTCTACTAATTTACAAGTGAATTAAAAGTTATCTGTTTATACTATTTAGCAAATAATACACTGAAGATGGAGGTAAATTTTTAAATATCAGTGTCATTTTTATAATTCTAGTAGACATGATCTTGGTTAGTGAGCCAATTATAGTATTTCTTTCTCATTACTGTTATTATTTTAATTTTATTTTAAGCTCTAACTTTAAATATGATAATATTTATTATTTAAAGTACATGAAATGAAGACTTAGCATTAATGTATATAATGATCATAAAAGGAAGGTACAATCTGACTGAACAGAAATCAATAATGGTATTTAATGACTTCATGAGGAAAATAAATGACCCTCACACCCTTAATGGATTAATGTCAGTTATGAGCAACACAACATCACATAATGCGGACACAGTCTCACTCAAAGTGGTATCACTTTTCATGTGAGTGCCTTAAAGCCTTATCAAAGGAAATTGTGTTTTAATGCTATTTCGGATGTCATTTTTTGAGAGGATTTTTACAATCCCATTTCAGAAAGCATAAAGCATGCTCTGAATTGTTACAAGGAGCTTTTGTCATTGGCACATGTACTAGGTCACCCTCTGAAAGCTTTTCAACGTGATACCCTAAAATGAAAAGGATAACAACTTACAGCATTACTCAAACAGCTAGTTTGTTGTAGTGTGTCTTATTTGAGTACTTATTCCTCCAATGTTACTCTAGAAAGTTCTCTTTTTTCCCCTAGACAAGGAAAGAAGCCTATGCTACATACATGCATTGCAGTCGATTCCACAACATAAAACACACATGCCTCACCTACATGTACAAACAGCTTGATGTTCAAAGCATGCACAAAAGAAGGCTCACCCATAACTTGACATGCAGCTGTTAATTTGTAAAGTCTTTACATTTTCCAGGAAGTTTATACAAAGATCAATTTTCTTTTCTCCTGATCATGTCCTGCTTATGAAGGAAGAATGCCATAGCTCTTCTCATTATGACATAAAATTACAGGAAAACATAAACCACTCCTTGTCACCTCTTTACAAGATGCTAAAACAGTCTTATAACATCATTTGCAGAGAGTTTGGCTTTTGCTTGTTAAAAAATGCTGACCACTCTGAAACAAAGATTTAATAAACATGTAACATTCTGGATTTTTATTTTCTACTGAGTACTTGTAACCATTAGCAACAGGACTTCTATTTTCTATTGAGTAATTGAAATCCGTAGCCATCAGAATATCTTGATGCTGTAACTCAGGTTATTATTATCTTTTCCAGAATAATTTAAAATTCATTTTTGACTGATTCAGCCATCATCGAGCAAAATTTCCGGTAGCCTCTCTGAAGATTTGGCACTGATAAGAAGTTGAGAATAGGAACAAAGGCGCAATGATGTACAGCAGCTACTAGAGTTATTTCTAAAAATAGTGGTTTCAGGCTTTCAATGGCTTTGGTTTCTCACGACACGAAACGAAACTGAAAAATTCTTAAAGATAGAACCAGGAAGCTGCAGCTAGAGATTCCTGACTGACATGAATCTTACTTCCTTCATCCCAAAGGATATAATAACGTCTCAAGCAAATGTAGCATTATAATTAGTTATAATTGACTTTGTCTTTTAATTTTTAAGGCAATCTATAAAGTATGGATTGTTGTGTCAACTAGAAGACAGTTCTTGACACCATACTGTATATCTCATTATTGTCATCCAAACCAAGTTCCTTATCAGGATAACTTCCCTGTCTGCTAGATTTTAAAATCATTTCAGTAGATGCCAGCTTTATGTTACTGCACCATTTTAACATAATTCTAATGTGGTTTTCAATCTACAAAAATTCACAGTAACATTAGGAATTACAGGAGGATGATTAGAAATACAGCTGATGAGGAGATGTCCCACACATCATGTCATTCGAGAACCACGTTAACTGGGCTACCTCTTATCACCTCCGTCCTGTTTCCCCAATTCATCGTCTTCCTTCAGCTCATCACACCTGCGGGGAAGATGCAGTCCACTGACACGCCTCTGAGATTAATGGGATGCTAGCATGTACCTGTTCTCAGCCACCCAGCAGGCACACTTTACCTGGAACATTGGGAATCAGTGAAGCAACTGAAAGGGGAGGATTTATTTCTCTCTTTCTAATTACTGTTCTGCATCCCAATCCCTTCCTTCTTACTTTTCACCAATGTCCATGGCAGCACCTGCTGACACTGTAATGCAATACTCCTGAAAACTTCGCCTTGTCAAAAGTGGATTCTGTAGGTGTCCTGTGTTAACATCTACGGTAAACGATTCCAGCCTACTGAAAGTGCTCCCCCGACATTTCTTATAATCAACTAAATATAATTCACTTAAAAAAAAAAAAAAAAAAAGACTGGGGGGGCAGATAACACAGTTTTCCCTAACATGTTTCACAAATTTCAATGGAATCCTTGAACAACTTGAAAACACTAACTACCACTTGAACATGAACAGAACACACTGATGCAAAAATATATATGAATATTCTACATAACAAAACCTAACAGAGTATCATGTTGTGCAAATTAATTTTAAAAGAAATGCAAATTTCAGATTAGATTAGAGGCATGTACCAGGGTGTGAAAAAGAATCAAACTAAGAGAGAAAAATAACAGGTCATCAAAGTGCTTATAATTATATATGAAATAACTTTTTCACATATATATATAATACATGGAATATACACACACACATATATATATATAAATTGCTCTGCAAATTTTTAATGCTATGAAATTAGGCAAATAGTGTTGTTTACCTATATTTGGTGACACACATGTAGAGAAATTCATTCACTCATCTGACAAACATCCTATGTGTCCCAAACTGAACTATGATAAAGAAATATCTCCCAGGGACTGCCCACTGGTTAAGCCTTCACTTTCTAATGCAGGTGGTGTGGATTTGATTCCTGGTGGGGGAATTATAATCCCACATGCCTTGTGGCCAAAGTCCAAAACATAAAACAGAAGCAATGTTGCAACATATTCATTAAAAACTTAAAAAAATGGTCCACATTTAAAAAATCTTTGAAAAAAGAATGAAGAAATACTCCCAAAGCTGACATCTGAATATTTGACCTGTAATTATTTTTGAAGGTAGTTTTTTGCCTTAGAGTGTACTTCATTAGAGGCTTCTCTAATGACTCAATGGGTGAAGAATCTGCCTGCAATGCAGGATACACAGGAGACATGGGTTCAGTCCCTGGGTCAGGAGGATCCCCTCGAGAAGGAAATGGCAACCCACTTCTTTACTCTTGCCTGGAAAATTCCACGGACAGAGGAGCTTGGCGGGCTGCAGTCCATGGGGTCGCAAACAGTTGTTACTTCATTAATTTAAAAAACATACTGACCACATGTCATTCAAAAAAAATCCTCATTATAAATCTTTCTTTGTGAAATGGTAAAAACCCTGAGTATGCTTCCCAACCTCACAGGTGAGGTCAGGAGAGTGAGAAGTTCTTGTGGATTCACTGAAGTGTTTTGAAGTAGTATATACAAAGTTCCACATATGTCTGTATATGTTAAATTCTGTCTCTTTTTTTCTTCAAAATTGTTCGAGTGTCTCTTATGGGCACTATACCGGGAAGTCTCCAGGAAAGGTGAGAAAAAGACAAGCAGGCATAAAGCTGAGACCAGAGTGGGTGGAAAAGATTCAGGAAACTATATGAGAACAGTTCAGCGTCAATTTTAAGTGTTGCTGCTGCAAGGTCATTGGCTAGCAAGTTCAAGCTTAATAGGAGGCCCAAGGCAACACCAGAGCTGCCAAGGAGTCCTTCCATTTGGTACTAAATGTGCCTAGGAACAATCTCAGACACCCCATCATTCACAAAATCACTTTCAATGTACTTTTTGAGCAACTCTTTGGTATAACTAAAATATATAATAGAGATGTTTAACTTCATAGAATGTTCTCAGACCAACCATCCATCCCATTTACCTTTCCATGAAATCAAAAAGTATAACCACTTAGAATACAACAGTTTTCCCCATAATCTGACATCTTTAGATACCAACTACAGTATGACTTATCATTTGGGGAGCTCTTTTTATAGTTGTTACTTCTTGGGTTTCACCAAAAAACCAATGAGTCGTGTAGGATCTTAGTTCCCTGACCAGGGATCAAACCCATGTCCCCTGCTGCAGGGGAAGTGCGGAGTCCTAACCTCTGGACTGCCAGGGAAGTCCCCGGGGAGCTCTTGACTCACAAAGCTCAGAGGAGAGTTATCCTCTGAATAACAGAGGATGCTGTCATTCAGCACCATCCCTCCCCAGTGCAAAAAAAAAAAGATAAGAGGACAGCATTTGAAAGATAATACAAGGCACCTTATAAGAGCAAAGATGCAAAAATGAATCACAGAGTATCCGAAGCAACTCATCAATATCAGGTTATTTAAACATGACAAAAATCAAGATACATTTTTAATGAATGTGTGTATTAATGAAATAGTTGAATATTTATAACTATTCAAAAGGTCAACTATTTTATATAACATTATAATAAAGACCTCAAGATATTAACAATGTATTAATAGCTGCTCTGTCAGTCTGATGATCAGAAATTTCTAATGCGATAGAATGAGAATTAAAGGAATGTGTGGGAGATGGTGGCTTCAGTTCGCTTGAAAGACGAGAAGTGGACAAATGGTTTACCTGTTTCTATGGCTTCAGTCTGCTTGTAAGAACACAAGTGGATGAAGAGTTTACCTGTTTCTAAGTGGCTTCAGTCCGCTTGTAAGAACAGAAGTGGACAGATGGTTTACCTGTTTCTAGGTGAAACAGGAGAGGGTGACGGTACGTGACCTCCAATGAGGTCAAATGAATGAGAACCAAAAGCAAAACCAAACAACCCCAGAACATTACATTCTGGCATGAGTACTTGGGTTAATGAGCATCTTATATAGATCCTCCTAGGTAATATAAGTAGGGAAAAAAAGAAATGTTATAGTAGAGGAAAATTATTGTGTCCAATATTGTGTACTCTGTAGTGAGGGAAAAAAAAAATATTTGGACTTTCTGCCCCGGTAGCATCATAGATTTGTTGTCCAACAAATAAGGACATAAAAACCTGGGGAGAAAGGCAATAAAGATACTCATCTGCTAATGCTGTCTGCAGACTGTCTACATAAACTAATTTCTTAAATGAATGAATGAATTTAAAGGCCTTATACCTTAAAAATATTCCTGGTGTTTACTGCATTAAAAATCATAGTGTTTTTAAAATAATGGGGAAGTTTGAAAGCAGCTAATTTAACTTTCACATTTCAGGGATGTTAAAGACAAAGCGAACCAAGACCCAAGGCGACAGAGCTAGTCAGTGGCAAAGTTAGCTGACCATCACCTCTTCCCCCACCTAGTATATTTTACACACATCTAGTCGAAGCTACAGTTTTTCCAGTAGTCATGTATGGATGTGAGAGTTGGACCATAGAGAAAGCTGAGAGCCAAAGAATTAATGCTTTTTAATTGTGGTGTTGGAGAAGACTCTTGAGAATCCTTGGACTGCAAGGAGATCAAACCACTCAATGAGAAAGGAAATCAGTCCTGAATATTCATTGCAAGGACTGAAGCTGAAGCTTAAGCTCCAATACTTTGGCCACCTGATGCAAAGAACTGACTCATTAGAAAGACCCTGATGCTGGCAAAGATTAAAGGCGGGAAGAGAAGGGGACGACAGAGGATGAGATGGTTGGATGGCATCACTGACCCGATGGACATGAGTTTGAGCAAGCTCTGGGAGTTGGTGATGGACAGGGAAGCCTGATGTGCTGCATTGCATGGGGTCGCAAAGAGTCGGACACGACTGAGCGACTGAACTGAACTGATCCCAAATTAACTACGTTTTGTGATGTACTACCACAATTAATTTCTTCAGTGGCATCATGCTAACAAGAAAGTGTAAATTCTTGATCCTGAGTTCAAGATCCTCCATGATCTGGTCCCAAAGTCACTTTCCACTAAGTCCAAGTCCAATGGAGCTACTCACTAGCTCCCTAAGGGTATCTCATTTTTGGAATAGCCTTCTCCTTTTCTTGACTTCCTTGTAGCTGAGATGGTAAAGCATCTACCTACAATGCAGGAGATCTGGGTTCGATCCCTGGGTTGGGAAGATCCCCTGGAGAAGGAAATGGCAACCCACTCCAGTACTGTTGCCTTGAAAATCCCATGGATGGAGGAGTCTGGTAGGCTACTGTCCATGGGGTCACAAAGAGTCGGACATGACTTAGTGACTTTACTTTCTTTCTCCTTTCCTTGAGGTCCACATCATTCACCCTTTGAAGCATGTCTCCACTGAAGTCTTTCCTGACCTTCCTAGCTAAGCCTCCTGCTGCCTCAAACAGCATTTGGTCTTTACCTCTCTTAGAGAATTTACCATTTTCTACTTTGTATTATATTACATACATGTTTTGTGCTTCCTTATTACTACTATATTCTGTTAAGACAATATTTATTAATCTCAACCCATCAGTCAGGGTGATCTTTTATATATCTATATCTATATATATAATCTCACACCTTGTCATTCCCTGTTTAAACCCAAAGCACTTACAAAAGCCTTCAGAGCCCACGTGATCTTCTGAGTTTCCTACCTGGCTCCACACCAGCCTCTTTCTCTTTCACTACTCTGCAGCCTCACTGGCCTCCTCGCCCATCTTTCTCACTCTAGGCTTTACTGTACGTTCCTCCCTCCTGCTCTGAACGCCCTTGCCCAGATATCGCCGTGGCTGGTCTAAGCTCACCTCTCAGGTGTCATCCTCACAGAGGCATTCCCCGACCGCCCCATCCTGAGATCACTCTCAGTTTTTCTATGGCATCATTTGCTCAATGTCTTCATTGTCTCATGCCTCCATGGAGTATTACTTCTATGATATCTAACTGCAGAACTGCAATACCAGTTCCATTATGGCAGGAATTTACCCTGTCTGGTTCAATGATAAATTGCCATAACCAGTACAGAGCAGGAACTCAGAGACTGTGTGCTGAATCAATGAATTAATGACTTTTTCTCATCATCTCTCACCACTCTTGGTGTTGTGCTTCATCTATATCAGCGCTGAAAATATTTGTAAAAGGACAGAAGGAAGGAAGACAAAGGAAGAAGTGAGTCAATTACTCTAGTTTACTAACCTTCTATTACAGGTAGCTCAGACGGTAAAGCGTCTGCCTACAATGCAAGAGACCCGGGTTTGGTCTCTGGGTTGGGAAGATCCCCTGGAGAAGGAAATGGCAACCCACTCCAGTATTCTTGCCTGGGAAATCCCATGGACTGAGGAACCTGGTAGGCTACAGTCCACGGGGTAGCAAACAGTCGGACACGACTAAGCGACTTCACTTTCACTTATTACAGTTAATTTTCTATTATGTGTAGTCTCTTTTCTAATAAAATGCTTAATCACTGAAAATATTTATCAAATTGTATTTAAACTTTTTTTATTTAAAAAATAAAAAATTAAAAAAATATTAAACTCCAAAATCAGAAGGAAAGGAAGGAAGGAAGGGTGAATTTGGAAGGGGTGAGGCAGTGTTTTGCCTTAGGGAGCATAAACTCTTATCTTTACTGCAAAAGAATTTTGGATAATTTGTAAGTGGTAAGCAAAGGTTTTGTGAAATTATGTTAGTCTCTTTCACGTGACAAGAAAACCATCAATCACTTCAACAGCATAGTGTTCTTACTCACACTTAACTCGGTAAAGTTTGGTTTTTCTTTCTATTAAAGTCAAAATGTTTTACACATGCCTACTATGAGACTTGGCATGTTCTTCCCACACTGTGAATCCATACAAACCCTGAAAGCTCAGTTTACTACTAAAATAACCAAAGGCGATTTCACAGCTCATGAAAAGACACAATACAGATTTGGAAATTTCTACTTCACACCATTTTAAGTCGTAATACCTATCTGGTAAGAATAATCATGCAACTATAGCTTTGGAGATCATGGAAGCATAAACAATTAGAGAATGAATTAAATTATTCTGTAAGGATACATTCTCCCTCTATGTTTTAGAACACATGATAAAATGCACTAACTTTGGTAAGCCTGCACTCTTTCAAAATAAAATTTTTTAACTTAAAGGTGGAATTCTTTCCACTATACAAAACAGATATGTGTATTTGAAACCGGGAACTATTAATAATTGAATCATCATTATCCACATGTGTGGATTATCCACAAATCTGTTTGTCATCACAGGAGATGGATTGGTCATTATTATTTTTATGCTCTTCCTTTTGCATTTTATCCAAAATACACTCACCTCCTCAGCATCCATACAAATCTCTACCTCCACTCCCCTCAAGACTTAGGAATTGAGTAAATTCTCTGTAATGAGCCCTATGGGAATAGAATCTAAAAAAGAGTGGATATATGTATATGTATAACTAATTCACTTTGCTGTACACCTAAAACTAACACAACATTGTAAATCAACTACACTCCAATAAAAAATCATTTTAAAAATGACCTAGCTTAAAAGTCATCACTGCCATATATAATTTCCTACTTCAATCTACTATATTCTAGAATTCCTGTTCTATTTTGTCCAACAAATTTAAAGGCACTATTTGCTACAATAAATTACACGACTGCACTTAATAAATATTATGGAATCTACTCTGTGTACCTACTATTACCTGAGTACAAATATTTGAATAATTCCCTGAATTTTATTAAGGTCTCAGATAAAAAAGTACCTCGAGCCTTTACTATGTGAGTATGTTACCTATATTAACAACTTGAGGCCAGAGGAAATCGTATTTCACACTTTGTAAAAAACGCATGTCCAGCCAGCTTAAATATGATTTCCTCCAGCGAGGCTGCATAGAGTCCTATGAAGCCCACCTTCTGCATTCCCACAGATCTTGTGCTCTACAGTGTCATAACTCGTGAAACTCTCTGAAAAGTCCCTGTTTACCTGACCACACTTAAGAACAGGTGTGAAGACCTTGAGAACAGGAATTCTGTCTTCTTCAGCAATATACCCAGTGGCTCACACGGCACCTCCCACCAGTGATTACTCAATAAATACTTGATATGCTAAAATACTGTTGGTTAAGTTTATTTCCAGAAAATAACACATCAAACTCTATCTCACTGTTTGGCCTCTTATGTTCACTGTTTACCTCTACAGCCAATGATCAAATATTGAAAACTGGTAAGATTCTAGTGCAATCTTTATTTGTGGTTAATTTGGTTAAATTCATTGATTGCTTGGTTAGGACTGAAATTGGGTATGACTACATATGCTATTGGACAGATTTTCTGGATTTACGCATGTTACTTTTTGGTTGTTTCAAGGTATTGAAGAAAAACAATTTCTGAAGTTGACTGAAATGTTCATTTCCAAAGAGCTACCAGTAAGGCATGAGGACCTCTATCACTCTCATTTTAAAAATTAACCAGTGAATACTGCTGAGGACACAAGTGAAACATGAAGGAATACCTCTTAAAAGTTCAATATTAGTAGCTTTGGTGATATATCTGTAATTAAGGAAAAACAGTATTAAAAAGTAGAGACACCACTTTGCCGACAAAGCTTTGTAGAGTCAAAGCTACGGTTTTTCCAATAGTCAGGTACGTATATGAGATTTGGACCATAAAGAAGGCTGAGTGCCGAAGAATTGATGCTTTCAAACTGTGATGCTCGGGAAGACCCTTGAGAGTCCCTTGGACTGCAAGGAGATCAAACCAGTCAACCCCAGAGGAAATCAACCCTGGATATTCATTGGAAGAACTGATGTTGAAGCTGAAACTCCAATACTTTGACCACCTGGTGCGAAGGGCTGACACATTGGAAAAGATCTCAATGCTGCGAAAGATTAAAGGCAGGAGGAGAAAGCGGCAACAGAGGATGAGATGGTTGGATGGCATCATCGAGTCAATGGATATGAGTTTGAGCAAACTCTGGAAGATAGCAAAGGACAGGGAAGCCTGAAATGCTGCAGTTCACAGGGTCACAAAGAGTCAGACACGACTTAGATTCTGAACAACCACAATGGCATTTATACTTATGTTGCTCCTAAAAAGTAAGTGTGAACAGTGCTGTGAAAGCTATTTGCGTATCCATTACCAGAAAATACTGATCACCATACTATATCAACATTTTTTTTGAGCTTGAAAGGAAAATAGTTACTCTTTTATTTATAGCACATGTAAAATAAAATATGTTCTTGCAAGTATATGAATTACTAGTATAGAGCATTAAGAAAATACAGAGTATTTAAAATAAAGGTATTACTTATCTAAGTTAAAATGAAACACAACTTCTAATTTATGTCTAAAAATTGGCTATCTGTGGCAGTTAGATAACTTTATCACTACATATTATTAAATGACAATAATTGGACCAGTATCAACTGTACTGAAGAAAAAGTCAATTTTGTCTTGTAATTTCTTAAAATAAGTATTTCAAAGATAATACAAACTCCAGTGGCATTTAGGATCATTAACACTAAATGGCACAATTACCTATAACTCTAATGAGAAGAAATTTGCAAATTTTTAAATACATTTTTAAATGACTACCATACCCTGAAATAATACATGATAATTTTAATTTATCATTATTTCCTTTTAAAAATTGGCATTTTCTAAATCTTCATGCTCTAAAAAATTCTAACAAACATTCTCATATGTAGGTACACAATCAGTTAAATCAAATTCTGTTCAAGCATTAACTTATACCAACTAATTTCTGAAACTTTTATTCCCTGTATGTGTGAAAAATAATCATGTAAAAATAAGGTAAAATATTATATTATCAGTTGTGTGAAAGGAAAAGCAAGTAAACAAAGCCTTTAAGTATAAGGCATAAGGAAATACGAAAGAGCATAGTTCAGTTCAGTTCAGTTCAGTCGCTCAGTCATGTCCGACTCTTTGAGACCCCATGAATCGCAGCACGCCAGGCCTCCCTGTCCATCTCCATCTCCATCTCCCAGAGTTCATTCAAACTCATGTCCATGGAGTCAGTGATGCCATCCAGCCATCTCATCCTCTGTCGTCCCCTTCTCCTCCTGCCCTTCCTTAAACCACACTGGCCTGTGTTCCAATCCCAGCTCCACAACTGACTGATGGCGTGGCTTTACACCAGTTACTGAATCTCTTTGCACCTTAGTTTCCTGTAACATAGGTGATGAAAATAATACCTTTACAGAGGTGATGTAAAGATTAAACATATTCATCTATGGAGAGTACTTAGAACTGGCACATAATGTATTTCCTATTATCATCCCTTCTTTTCTACCATATCTCAGGCATTGCGCTAAATGCTAGAAATAAATTGCAAGCAATTGCTACTCTCTCTATGTCCTTAATTCTAATGGGCACGTGGCAGTCTTTTTTATGGTGCTGTGCTGCTCCAGGTAGATGGGATGTGACTGAGAAGGGAATAAGACACACTGCTCCCTGGGTTACTAGTAATTCAATCTTTAATTCTAGAAACAATGGTCCTATCACCTCTGTGAGTAATAGGGGGTCCAAACAGCCTTAACGTCAAAGAAACTGAGTTGCTCGTACCCTCAGACTTCTTACATTATATATTTGGCTATATACTGGCCTTAAGTGGCTAGTTTGCAATTGCTTTCAGGATGGAATAAAGTGCTGGTATTTAAGAAAAGCTCTGAAAAATTGCACTGTTTTACACACACACACACACACACTGCAGTCTACTTCTACTATTTATTCCTACCATATACTATTTCTACTACCAAGACATATCTCTAATGCTTCATGGAAACCACCACAATGCTGTTACTTCACTTAAAAATGTCACTGCTCGATAATGCAAGTAAACAATTTTGTAGTTTGGAGAAATCATATATAAAACATTCATTTATGAGTCTTGCTTTGAAGCCTGACTATGAAATTATGGTGAGGTATATGTATTCCCAGGTGGCTCAGTGGTAAAGAATCTACCTTCAATGCAGGAGATGTGGGTTCAATCCCTCAGTTGGGAAGATTCCCTGGAGAAGGAAATGGCAACCGACTCCAGTATTCTTGCCTGGGAAATCCCATGGGCAGATGAGCCTGGTGGGCTATAGTCCATAGAGTCGCAAATGAGTGAGACATGACTTAGCAACTAAAAACAACAAAAACAACAATACTCAGTCATAAAGAAAAATTATCTGAAGGACAAACAAGTACCTTTTTTCTGCATGTATTCTTAATTATGAATTTGGATATTATTAGCTTCAATGAACACTTTAAGTATATGACGAAGTGAAAGTGTCAGTCGCTCAGTCATGTCCAACTGTTTGCAACCCCATGGACTGTAGCCAGCCAGGCTCCTCTGTGTATGGAATTCTCCAAGCAAGAATACTGGAGTGGGTTGCCATGCCCTTCTCTGGAGATGTTCCTGACCCAGGGATCAAACCCGAGTCTCTCGCATTGCAGGTAGATTCTTTACCATCTGAGCCACCAGGAAGCTAAGTATATGATATATAGGAAGCTAAAACAAATGTAAAATCTTGACTTTAGAGGTGACTTCTTGAATCCCAATGTAACTTATCTGTTGAAAGTCTGCACTCCTATCTGCTTCCTCGGATCTTTTTTATTTCAGTATAATGACCTCTTTTAAGTACATTGTAACATGTTACAAAGAAGGTATCCTATGGGAGAAGATCCATAAAAATAGATCATATTCCTGTGTAATAACTACTTGTAGTTTCTGAAAGGAACTGACATGAACGTGCACTTCTCAAATAATGCAAATCTCTCTGAGGCAATGCTATCTTGCCACGTACCAGATAATGGCCTATACGTAGGTATTTTCACAGGTTAGCAATGAAAATCATACTAAAATTACAAAAGGTTAAGAAAGAAAGAAGCTTTATTTTCTCTTTTGTAATCTAAAATGCAGTGAAGAGTCTATTCTGCCATGTCAACATTTAATTATACTAATATATTCAACAGTCATAGCTGCAGGATTAGATTTAAGGGTAATATTTGTTAAAATTATAGCTAGTGATGCAACTGTCAAATTATATTCTGTTCATGACACTGGAAGGAAAATAAAATCAATCTGTATTATTAGGGTCATAGGAATATAGAATAAATCTACAATATGGATTTAAGCCTATTAATAATTACCGTATCATTATTTTGAAAGAAAAGAAACTATAAACTCAAAAGCATCAGTGTAACAAAAAATGTGCATTCATCTTAAAACAAAAATTGTCCTCCCAATGTATTTTTCAATGAATGTTCAAGAAAATTTGCTTCTTTGGTATCCTGTATTTTGCGTCTCATCAAAATAACCAGGGAGGAAAGACAATGAACCACAAAAGCAAATATTACCTCTTAAAATTTGCTATAAAGTTATAAAAGATGACTGAATGATTGTTAGAAGTAAATATATATACTTACATTTAAAAACAGAATGAACTGTCATTTTAAAATATTCAACATAAATCCAAAGATGAGGATTTACAAAGTATAATGAATCATTAGCTCAATCTTTAATGAATCTTTAGCTCAATCAATCTTTAATAAGAAAAGGAACTTTTCTAACTATTTGTCTTTCAAAATCAACAAAATGGCTCAGCATACATCTCAAAATTACTCTATAAATGCTCAGTTCTCCCCTCTCTGAAATAATGACATAAAAAAAGATGCCAGCTGAGATTTGACATATTAAAACCATAGTTTAGTCACTGATTAAAAATTCATTTTACATCTGGAAATCAACCACACAAACCTAGAGTTAAGATAAGATGCCTAAGAAAACTTCACAAAATATGTGTGTCCCTTTTTTTAAATTTGAAAGAAAAATTAAAATGACACAATTCATTGTTCATTCAGAGAAGGCAATGGCAACCCACTCCAGCACTCGTGCCTGGAAAATTCCATGGACAAAGGATCCTGGTAGGCTGCAGTCCACGGGGGTTGCTAAGAGTCGGACATGACTGAGCGACTTCACTTTCACTTTTCACTTTCATGCTTTGGAGAAGGAAATGGCAACCCACTCCAGTGTTCTTGCCTGGAGAATCCCAGGGACGGGGGAGCCTGGTGGGCTGCCATCTGCGGGGTCACACAGAGTCGGACACGAATGAAGCGACTTAGCAGTAGTAGCAGCATTGTTCATTATTCGATGTTTTTCAAAATTACAAATATCCAAATATACTTGGAATCCACATTTTAACTTTTCATCTGTACTAACACAGCCTTTTAAATTAAGAAATAATTTTAAAGTGAATTATTACTATATTAGTTACATTTTTTTAAGATCTACAAATAAACTCCAAAACTGTATTTCAAAAATGCTTCTCTCACACTTTGACAGAAGGGAATTTGCAATTTTGAAAAATACCATTAGGAAACTAGCCTGCTGGACTTTCAGGAAATTTCAGCAGTTAACTGTGCCAACAACTTCCTATAACTTCCTTGGTGAAAAGCTTCATTTTGAGAGACAGGGAGAGTGAAATTTAGGATGATGGTTAAAATACTGTAAAACTCAGGAATCCACTTAAGATTTGTGAAATTAAATTCTTATTGGGTTTTGTTTTATATTTAGTACCAATTTCTCAAACAAGCTTAGCATGATGAAAACAAGTGAATTTTCTACACAGTTTAAGATAGAATAAAAATGGGATGGCTTGAAAAAAAATTTTGCAGTGAAAATTCTGCAGTAATACGCAGTATAATTTCTCAAAGATATTGTTGACACAAATTTTGAAATTATACTCAAATACTTCCTGTTACTGTAAATCACATGCAAAGAAGAGTGCAATATAGATTCCATTAAACAAATCACTATTCCTCTTCTTTTATCTTTGGTCTTTATGTTTATTTTCTAAACATGTATGCAAAACTTCAGGGGAAAAGACTTCTTTATAATTCAATCTACTTATTTATCTTTAAACAATGGATATCAATGCCATCATAAAACAGTTCTTCATGTTTTGGAAATCCTAAATCAATATATTGGTATTTCCATCAGAGGAAAGTGATACCCCATTTAGAGATCAAAAACATCTATTTCTCATTTTGAAGTTATACAGAATTCTCCATAGAATGAAAAATGACAGAAAGCAATTTATCAGTAGACACATAAAGTAAACCTATTTCTTTCAGGCACTAACTTCTGTTTATTTATACAGAATGAGGGTACTGTAAAAATAATATTTTCAACACCACAAATGAGGATTATTATCTCAATTTCTAAGGAAATGCCTCCCTCAATGCTTTTCTCAAACATTCAAATCCCAGCTTAATAAAAACAAATGGCATTCCTCATTTCTTCAAAATTGCACATTCAATATTATAAGCTTTGCTTTCTCAACAAGACACTAACACTCTCAAAGTCAGTAATTAAGTATTCATAAGCCTGAGTTTAGGCAGCAGTGTTCTGGGGGTGATGGGCTGACTATGATAAATATATTTATAACTTTCAAACTAATGAATTTAGATACATAAAATAAATAAGAAGATAAGTTAAAATAATATAAAAGCATAGGCTGATTAACCCTTAAAAGTGGTCTTTGGCATTTCGTCACAGGACAAAATAAATCATAAATGTGTGTTGTACCACTGGAGAACTTTAACATTTATTTCACTCAGTAATTCTATCTACTTCTAAACTAGGAAAGCAGTAACAGTCAAAATTACAGAGACTTTAAGCTTCTCAAGCTAAGAGTACATTTTCATGTGTAACAAGAAACTAAACTGGACACTTATTGTATTAAGTTATTGAAAACTGTGGGTATGTATTGAGCTCCAAATGATTTTACATATGAAACCTTTTACTTTCTAGTTCCAATTTCCAATAAAATTGGAAAACACCTTATAAGACAAATATTCCCTGGAGGAAAATAAGCTGGTAAATAAAATGTGTCAAATAAAAATCTATCCAATAAAATTTAGTCAACAGCCATCAATCATAAAGATTTTTCAATCCCAAGAATAAACCTCAACATTAGTAAAACAAAAGAGCATTTTAATCCATAAATTCCTCAAACTCTACATGATTAAATAACATTTTATCTGGATTCATAACTCATTTATTACCACTGACAAAAAAGGGAAGATTTTAAATTACAATCTATGAAGATATGAAGGTAATTTTTTTTTCAGATTTGTACACTACTTTTCTGGTTTAAAAGCAGACATCTATATAGAACAGACTTTTGGACTCTAAGGGAGAAGGCGAGGGTGGGATGATCTGAGAGCACAGCATCGAAACATGCATATTATCAAGTGTGAAACAGATCGCCAGCCCAGGTTGGATGCATGAGACAAGTGCTTGGGGCTGGTGCACTGGGAAGACCCAGAGGGATGGGATGGGGAGGGAGTCGGGAGGGGGGATCAGGATGGGGAACACATGTAAATCCAGGGCTGATTCATGTCAATGTATGGCAAAAACCACTACAATAATGTAAAGTAATTAACCTCCAACTAATAAAAATAATTGGGAAAAAAATAAAAATAGAAACAATGTTACCTAAATGAAAAAAAAAAAAGAAGAGTTTTCATTTGGCCAAACCCTAAGTGATCCGGAAAAGGATTCACTACTAAATCAGAAGACTTCTTTTTGTTCCATTCTTCAGTCAAATACAACCTTATGTCAAGAGATGAAAAAGATTTCAAATGCATATATTAAAATAATTTGCATTAAAAATTATTTTTCTTAAAAAAAAAAATAAAAGCAGACATCTAGATAACTTCTGGGGGTTGATAATCTAGAACAGTGGTACAAAAGCTTAAAAAAATGTTACAATGACATTTATTAACATCAATTTTTTTACTGCCCTCTAGTGGCCAAGAGTCACGTCACTGTATGAAAGACTGCATGATGGGGGTTACAAAAAGATCCTGAAAAATGGAACTAAAATTTTATGCCATATGTCATACTTTTTCCAGGAGATTAAATTCTTAAACAAAAGAAAACTCTATATGCGAAAGTCAAATTTTATTTGCTAAAAAAAATTAGAATTATAGGAGCTGCATGAACAATACATCAACCATTAAATAAAGTCAGTGTTTAAATGGCGCTAAAATAGCAGTTTAAAAAACTTTTAGTTCAGTAAATTTCTTCCACATGACTTTATAGACAATATTTGGCTAATTTCTTAATTTTACTGGACTGGTTTCTTTCAGATAGAGGCAAGTTCACAAAAGTTATTGTTAATGTTCTCTAAAGTTATAAACTTTCAACAAATGAAAATGTACTTAAAGTCCACAAAATGACATAAACTAAATTAACATTCAGATCTGTTCATGAAAGACATTTTTCAAAAGCAAATTTTTAGAAATAGTTCTCTTGTATACTGGAACAATATTAAATATAATATATAATAAACACTGGCATAATACAAAAGTAAGTGTGTGGGTGTGTGTGCTCAGCTGCTTAGTCGTGTCTGACTCTGCGACCTCTGTGATTGTAGCCCGCCAGGCTCCTCTGGGAATGGAATTCTCCAGGCAAGGATATTGGAGTGGGTTGCCATTCCCTTCTCCAGGGGATCTTTCCAATCCAGGGACTGAACCTGGGTTTCCAGCATTGCAGGCAGATTCTTCACCATCTGAACCACCAGGGAAGTCCAATATAAAGATACATATAATGTCAAAGTAAATTAATTTTTCATTCTTTTTCTTTTTACCAAACTAGATCTTTCCGAGTATCTTCCAGAGCATCTCCATAATTGTATTCATTATTTTTGCTTTGTTTTTCAATATTCATTTCCTTTACCAGAAATAATAATTTTAGGAGGACATAAGACACTCTTTATGAATAAGTAATGAAATAAGTAATGAAAATAAGTAATGAAAAATATAGTGAATGAACTCTGATCTTTTGTATCTAGGTATAAAATTTACTAGACTGCTTTGCTGTATTTAGGAAATGTACATAGATTACACACATAACTCATCTTAAAGGAATATCATAGAATGCAACAGAGGAATTACTCAATAAAGAGGAAAAATTCTAAACCTTGATAAAAGGCAACTATAGGAGAGAGAAGAGGCAGGCAGGAAAGACCCTTCTTCTCAGTTGCTAACTTTTAGGAACTCTGTGACCACGGGAAATAAATTACAGGCTTGATTATTTTTATTTGCTTTCCAGGGTGTAATCAGCGCCTGCAAACCATGGCCACCACGCACTTCTTTCTAGGGAACTCAATACATGTGGAAGACTGATTATGTCAAAAGGCAGAAGGAAACTATGGGTCCAAACACATAAAATCAGCTGGGATGTTCTCTAAGATCTTCCTACACACAAGATGGCCCAGTCCTTACACAGTTAGCAATTTCAGAAGTTCAAGAGTATTTAAAGGTTTTCATCAAATGGAAGATTCTGAATGAGAAAGAACATTCTGAAAGCCCTGCCCTTAGCAATTCCACTGATAAATACAAGCAGATAAGGACAATACTAAAATTTTGTAAAGACTATTAACTATATGGTACGATCCTTGAAATAGATATAAAAAATATTTCACAGAAATATTTTTGTCTCATCTCCATCTTGCACTTATGCTCTGCTGTAGGGAACTTTCTGAAAGTTTAATACAGAATCATCCTGTTAACTTTAGACACATGGTTAGAGATGGAACAAAACTGCTTCCAAAAAACAGATTATTCTCTGGTTGCCAAGTTCTCTACGAAGTTTGCCAGAATTAAGAAATGATAGCTCTACGGCAACTGAGTTATTTACAGTTTGTCTTTGAGAAGAAACATCAGAAATCGGTTGTCAGTCAAATCCAGACAGCAAAGAAAGCAAAGAAAGGATGGATGGGATCACCGACTCAATGGACCTGAGTTTGAGCAAGCTCCGGGGGCTGGTGATGGACAGGGAAGCCTGGTGTGCTACAGTCCATGGGGTCACAAAGAGTTGGACATGACTGAGCAACTGAACTGAACTGAACTGCAAGAGAGACTAATGACCAAAAAAAAAAAGAAATTAAGAATAAGTACCTGAAAGAACAAAGACACATCAATGACAATTTTGCTCTCTTTACATAAATTCTGGCAAAAAAAATTTAACTTCAACCCTAAGGTCGCTTTCTAAGATGAGTCTGTATCAAATTTTAAAAGAATTTAAGAGTGAGGAAGAAAAGTTAAGTGTTCAAACTATCACGGAGATGGATTAATTAGCCTAAGAGGCCTTCAGTGGGCCTCAGAATCAGAAACATAAAAAATATACATAGTAAATTTTGCTGATATATTTCCCCCTAAATCTTACACTAATTAAATGCATGAACTCATAGATGTGATATTTGAAGAAACATGGCTTGAAAGAGTGTCTATCTGAAAGCTTAAACTTTAAGAAGTGGACGTCAGTAACCTTTCTGAAGACTCAAGCAAGTGGCAGAAACAGCGTCATTAGTGCCCTCCTGGGAGAGGATGGCAGAGCTGGTATTCTATAGCTTCTTCTTTCAACAGGACATTCTTCTAACATTTAAAACATCTGATCTTCAAGTCCACGCACTCCATCCTGGGAAGTGTCAGACCTGAAAGTTCACTTCTGTGGTTGTGATAGAGGAATTATTTAAAAGCATGAGTAAATTTGGAGTTTTAAACCAGACAGTGAACACTTAAATTGAACTATACAATATACACACATACGTGCCATGTGTGTAGTTTAAAAATCTTGAAGGAATACAACAAGCTGCTAAAATTTTATGCCCTGATCAACGTACCATTCTTCACCTTAAAAATCAATATTTTCTAACTTAAAAAGATTTATTCTGAAAAACATACTCTTCCAGCATCAAAGAAATCAGCAAGTCACTCTTAAAGACTTTATTTCTTCACCCTTTTTCCCTCCTCACCACACCCAAATAAACTTAAAATCATACCCATGAACCACTGCTACATCATTTATTTTGTTTTTACTGAAAGGAGATCGAAAAAAGAAATAAACCTATTTTCTAAATCGGAAAATAGGGGGAAAGTAAAGGTTTGGTAAAGACTAAAATGGCTTTAGATAAAAATATTCATTTTAAACACCCACTGAAAATCTCTGAGGAGTTTCAGTTATTAGATGAGACTTCACTTAATCAAGAACAGGTCACTTTGAAATGAGTCAAGTGATACCATCAGGGACTTTTTATGGAATGGTAAATGCCATTTTTAGAAAGCAAAGAGGTTACACTTAGGGCTTCCCCACAAGATCTATTCTAAGTAACTTAAAGAAAAAAAAAAAAAAAAAACTGTGCCATGAATTGCACTTAAGCTGGAATCTACTCAAATACAGAAGAGACAGGAACACAGAGTGCAAATTTTGAATAGGACAGTGCCTACAGATCTTGAATCCTCTTTTGGAATCCAATTATCATAGTCACTTGAGGGATGATGAATTATTATTTACCCAGGAAAGATGGAGATGGACACATCTGAGTAACACAATAGAGACAGATATGAAAACCATCTGTGACTACAGAAAAGGTAAAACATCTGATGAATTAACTAGTGAAGATGAAATCCCAGAGTGTGGGCTTGCTACCACCTGTCATTTACACAAGTTGAATTTACAAACAGAATAGAGAAGTATGGAGAAGAGAGGTAAGGGTTTCTAACAATTTAAGGCACTGAAGTATCAATTTTTTAAGAACCACAAAATAGTTTCTAAATTTCCTTTGGTACTTAAGGCATTTCTGTCTAATGTTAAACATCCCCTCCATCATAAATACCATTTGTTCTCTAATACTTCGGTTGAGTAATTTCATTGAAAATTGAAGCTTTCCGAGTGAAGTGAAAGTCGTGCAGTCGTGTCTGACTCTGTGACCCCACGGACTACACAGCCCATGGATTTCTCCAGGCCAGAATACTGGAGTGGGTCACCATTTCCTTCTCCAGGAGATCTTCCCAACTCAGGGATTGAGCTCATGTCTCCCACATTGCAGGCAGATTCTTTACCAGCTGAGGCACCAGGGAAGCCCAGAGCAAAACCAAGCTAGTTTTTAAAAAGCAATATACATAAATAGTAGATAAACATATTCTCAGTCCCGTGTGCCAGGATTTTGTAGTTACACAATTTGAAAATCACTGATACAGTTTTCAAAAGAACATAATCTGTAAATTAGCTCTGGAATAAAATGGTAACTTAAGCATAGGTATCTGCATCTCCCTCTCCTAATAAGAACTGAAATGACCAAAGGATGTCAAACCAGGAGATAACACAGCACGTTATAAGGAACCCATCACATTATAAAAGGAGCCCATCCCATTCTAAAGGCACTGTAGGAATTCCAGCTGGCTCCAGGTAACTGTGACCGGAAAAGGGAGACTTCCAAGGAAACTGCACTGGCCATCATGAGATTTCTGCAAACTCAGAGGACTTATTTAGGGAAATCGTCATGAAACATGGCTCACATCAACTTTTGTGAAGAGCTGAGGTGTGTAGATGGGGGTAGTAGACTTAGGAGAAATGAGACAACATGACTTGCAACCAACCATGCACAGGGTGATCAACAGTATCAGGAAGCAGATACAATGGAAAGATTAAATGTAAAGCTGCAAGTACAGATAAACTGGGAAAGTTCAACTGGAAAGCAAGTAGGGGACACAATATTAATATGAGAAAAGGCAGTGTTTATGATACAAAAAGGTTACCCTGGTGGCTCAGTTGGTTAAGAATCCACCTGCAATGCAGGAGGCATGGGTCCAATCCCTGGGTTGGGAAGGTCTCCTGGAGAAGGAAATGGTGACCCACTCCAGTATTCTTGCCTGGGAAATCCCATGAACAGAGGAACCTGGTGGGCCACAGTCCGTGGGGTTGCAAGAGTAGGACACAACTTGGCCACTAAACTACCAGCGTGATATAAAAGTGCATCAATGTGGATGAAAATTGGTCTATTAAGACTGCAGTCTACAGTGAAGATTCAGGAGGCAGGAACTGTTATCATATTTAAAAAATGGCAAGAAACTTATTTAAAAAAGAATAGAAACAACAGAAGTCTTTAAAATTTAACAGGTCCTTAAAATACATGAAAAAGCCAAGAGGCTTAGAAAGGATAGTGGCAATTTCAATCAGTGATCCTCAATTAGGGACAAGCCTAACTTGCCTGAGAATGTCTGGAAATGGGGTTTCCACAAAGTCTGTTTACTGTCCAAGGACAAGAGTCAGGAGTACTAGGTATTCTAAAACACAAGTTCCTGCCCCAGATGAATTATACTCAGTCATCTATAAATAATTAATAAATTTGTTTTGGGTTAATATATACAGAGCAAATGCTGATACTGACAAAATATTCTTTTAAAGAAATACTCATGATCACAAAAATGTGACGTGCTCAACAAGTGGTCTCCAAGTTGTGGTACGCGCCATTCTGGGAGTAAGAAAAAAAATTTCTAAAGGGTATGCATGCCTGAATACTTGCAAAGGAATCAATTTTATGCCTTGATAATGACTTGCCTGAGGAAGTATCTGCAGTGAAGATTTTCCTTTCTGACTTTCGATCTAAAAACGAAAGAGAACTATCCGTGGGGCACTGTCCCAACCTAAACACTGTAGGGCGGCATACCAAAGAACTGTGAACAAATTATTCCTCAGTAAGACACGACAAGCACCACCCCACTGCATTTCATTGAGATATGTGTTTCCAATGGAATTTTATTTTTTATGGCCAATATTTTTTTTTATTAGAATGTACATATTTAGTTTTGGATCAAGTGTGTACTGATTATTATAACTACATTAAAAACTCAAAGCAGAAATTTTGTTAATAGCTCTTAGAATCCTGTGGCCATAGAAAATGTTTTTAATTAAAATTTTTATTTATCTATGACTATGAATAAAAGCACTTTCAAGAACAAAGGTAAACTGCATGAAAACAAAATACTCTTGGGAAAGTGAAATGAAAATACAAGTCTCAAAGAGAACATGAAATAATGCAAAATATTCAATCAAGAGAAAGTTTTACATTTGTAAATAAATGATTTTAAGTATAAAATTATCTATTCTGAAGGAAGGATCTTTGGGGAGCATATTAGATATGTTAAGATCAGAAGAGCAAAGGCCCCTCAAATAGCTCATAATTAAACAATCTGGCAGTCAGAATCTCTTTACAAAGGAGAGGGACACTCGGATAATCAACATGTCCTGGGGGGTCCCTTGGATTGAGGCTTCCAGTTGCGAAGGAAATGACAAACTACTCCAGTATTCCTGCCTGAAGAATTTCATGGACAGAGGCATCTGGTAGGCTACGGTCCATGGGATCGCAAAACAGTCGTACACAACTGAATGACTATCACCTACAAGCATAAAATTATTCAGACTTTCATAATTTATTGTTATTAACAGACATTTAAATAACTGTGATTCAACAGTTTTATTTAAAATGTCAATATTTGTTATACATGGGAAATGAATCCTCTGCAACTATTTTTACTTGTGATGAAAAAGTTCAGATTTCAACTAAAAAATGTGTGAGGGAGTACCATTAATTAAAATTCTTTTAATGAGACTGTAAACAGAGTTTAAAGACCACTAAAAAAGGCAAAGAAAATCCCAATAAATCCTTAAAAAAGCTAACATTCTTCAGGTTAAAAAATTATATGATATCAATGGATTAAACCTAGAAAAATAAATTCTGCAGTCAAAAACTGTACACAAAATATTGGTTAAGAAAAGTGCACCCACACATGGAATGGGGACAAAGCTGTAATCAGCAGCATATTAATAGTCATGATTATGTCCAGGAATGACAAGCAAAGGGGCGTTAATTAGAATAGAGACTGCTAATTACAAGAGAGGGAAAAGAAAAAAAAATGAGGAGGTAAGGTTTGAAAAGACACACAACACAGAGACTTACTGCTCGTTTAATAAAGGGAAAAAAAAGACAACACAAATATAGAAACTTGAGGATAAGAAAAAGGCAGTTATAGTTACTTTTAGGCAGAATAATATAAGAAGTTCAAGGTGCTAGACAGAATGGAGAACTTGGTAGTAGCTTCCACTCTATAATTTACTACAAAATAAAAAAAAAAATGCACCTTAAAATTCCTAGAAAGTCCACTCAAGAAATCCACTGCTCACTTCCCACTCCCATCCTGAAGATCTTTAGTAATTAAAATGAAGCATTCTTTTAACTTTTAGAGAAAGTTTAATTGAAAATAGTGATAGTCCCTTTGATAACCATAAGTTTGCTTTCTATGTCTGTGAGTCTATTTCTAATTTGTAAATAAGTTCATTGTATAAGTGATAACTGTTCTGCTTAAATATCTACTCATTTATGACTATTTCAATTACGAATACATTTTTACTTCTTGTATGTGTGCCCTGTCATGTCTGACTCTGCAACCCCATGGACTATAGCCCACCAGGCTCCTCCATCCATGGGATTTCCCAGACAAGAATACCAACACCAGAGTTGGTAGCCATTTCCTTCTCCAGGGGATCGTCCTGACCTAGAGATTGAACTTGCATCTCCTGTGCTGCAGGCAGATTCTTTACCACCGAGACACCAGGGGAGCCCTAGATAATATACGTTCATGTATATGAGAAAGATCATCGTATAGATATAATATATATTAATGGCAGCACATGCACTCCCCTAACAGTGGAAGACCACTTTAAAATGTTTTTAGATAATATGAATGTTCTTGCATTATCCCTATTAGTGTTAAGCTTTTATTATACTGAGGATAATTAAGCATGTTTTAGATTATCTTTAGTTTCTTCCCCCTGGCTGTCCATCTTTTGGTCATTTCACTGCTCATTAAAATTTCCACAAGAAAATTGTCAGGGAAACAAATGCAAATAAAACTCAAGGCAAGTATAATTTTATTCTTATTGACAGATATGGTAAGTTCTGTTACTGGAGGATTTCTGTACTAGAAAAACAATACCAATTTTCACTATGATTCCTTAAAATAGCGTCCCAAAACTAATTTATTTAAAACCCTGTAATTGTCTTATTCGAATGGAAAGGTTTCCATGCTATACAACGTGTTGCAACTTAGCTGGGGATCATGGGAAATGTTGCTTTTCTCTCATGATCTGCAAGCTTCACAAAGCCTCAGAACTGACCCATTCCAGTGGACAATACATGTTGTATATTGGATAACACACACCCGAGCAAATATCTAATGTGAAACGCCGGCCTGGTGTTTGCAGAAGCTCCAAAGCATGGTAGTCCTGACTGATGTATTTTATTCTCACTTCTGGCAAAAAGTAACTGAGGATCAATTTCCTAAGTCCCTTCTCCCTCCTCTCAGCAGCCAGTAAGGTTTATTGTTCCCTTTCCTTTTCCCACTTTGAAATCATCTATACACATTATTCTATAAACTTCCCTGGTGGCTCAGATGGTAAAGTATCTGTCTGCAATGCAGGAGGCCTGGGTTCGATCCCTGGGTTGAGACGATTCCCTGGAGGAGGGCATGACAACCCTCTCCAGTATTCTTGCCTGGAGAATTCCAAGGACAGGGGAGCCTGGGGGCTACAGTCCACGTAGTCGCAAAGAGTCGGACACGGCTGAGCTATTGAGCACACACATACACGTTATTCTATAGTAGTGTAGGAAGTGGTAAGATCGGAGTCCAGAAACTTAACCAAAGAGCTGTCTTCCTGGTGTTCAGAACTGAGAATGAGTGTTATGAGTATCATTTTTTTTATGTTAAACTGTGGATTCAACAAAATTTTGTGGATTACTGCAGGAAACTAAGCCAAGGTGAGGAAACACTTTTTGAGTTTCAAACAGACTCTTAAAATACAGATTTACATAAATGTGAGGGGGCTTTATCTGTTTGCTTAAAACAATTTTTGATCATCAAATTTATAACACAGCTTTTACATATTACTCTCATTAGCTAATAAAAAGCTCACTTAAGATGGTATAGTCATATAAATGACTTCAGGGATCCAGCACAAAGCTAATTCCAACAGCCTATAAACAACATCCATACTTTTTAACGATGACCTTACCCAAGAGGTAAGTTAGTATCGGCGGCCACTTGAGACGCTTTCCAGCTCTATGATTTTATTACTCACTTCTGAAAGTGGCCTGGTCCCAGGTGGATATATTGTAATTAAAAAATTTAAATTTATAGGAACTCTTCCAAATGTTCTGGGATATCTGACATAACAGAGAAAAAACACTAAAGTCACTCCTTTATATTAATGTCATAAAGCAGCATTTTGCATATGTATTACAGACTAAAAAGATAGCTGTTTTATTTTCTCCACAGCAGATGTCATTATTTTAACAAAATATTAGTATAATGGAGAGGATACTGGGTAGGAATCCAGCAATAGCTTCTAGCTCTCTTTCTACCAATACTTACACACGAACACAGTCAAATTGCTTAAATTCTTGGGGTCTTGCTTTCCTCGTGATCTCTCAAGACCTTTACTCTCTAGAGTTATAAAATTCTTTTGAACTTTACCATATAAAACGTGAATTAGGTGAACTGAAAATGTGGCAAGTAAGGCTTTAGCTTTATTTTACTACTGTAAAATTATGAAACTGGGGCATATGGTAGTTGAGCTTAACACTAAACAAAAGAGAGATATGAAATGTCAGCTTGTTTCTTTATTCTGCTTTTGACAATCCATTTATGCACACACTCAGATGCTTATCAACAATATTCAAGAATAAAAAATTACTTATTGGATACAGTGCTTCCATTAGAGATTTGTAAAGATAAACTGTTAAAAATCAGTTGACGGCTCTTCTTGCTATGTCAAAGATTACTAAAATCTTCTCATCATCATTGATATAGTGATCTTTGTTTTAAATCACTTACTGGAGACATCCATATTGATATTACTTTTTTTTAACCTCAAAATAATTGGGCAATAGTTTTAAACAAAAATAAATTAGTGACTACTATTACCGGAAACAAAGAAGACAAAAATGCTAACAGGCTAATTAAAACACACACACACACACACACATGATTTTTTTTTTTCAATTTACCTTTCCCAGGTGGCACTAGTGGTAAAGAGCCCATTTGCCAATGCAAGAAACAGAAGAGACGCAGGTTCGATCCCTAGGTTGGAAAGATCCCCTGGAAAAGGAACTGGCAACCCACTCCAGTCTTCCTGCATGGAGAATCCCATGGACAGAGGAGCCTGGCAGGCTACACAGTCTATGGGGTCTCAAAGAGTCAGACATGACTGAAGTGACTTAGCATGCAAAGGCCTTGGCACATAATTAAAGAACTTGAGCGTACAGAGCTTAATAAAGTATTGGAAGGGGGATCTACTAAAAATAATATGTCAAGTTGTGCTATTTATTCATAAATCAAGATAACTAAAAAAGCTGATCATAAAAAAGGAATGTTCATTTTATCAGGAAAATTTCCAAGTAGGTATAGACAGAGAACACAGTTCTGGTCAATGATGATGTACACTTGAAAAGAGAGACATTATGTGCCAGTTGTAAAAAAAAATATGATGGAGGAATTTCAGAGGATTTCAAGTCTTTGGTGTCATTATCAGGATTTTATTACCCAACCCAAGTCAGGTGGTTGGCAGCATATCAAAGAGCAACACCCACATCTCTGTGACACCCAAAGCAGTAAATAGGCTGTGTCATTATGCTCCACGGCCCCAGATAAAGCAGAAATCTGACTACTGTCAAATACACTGGGGACCTAAATTCCACAGGAAAACAAGTGAACAAAGTAACTGGTGTTTTCAAAACAAGTATGAGAAACTAGGTATTTAATAAATCGATGACCATGAAACATTTGTACACCTTGTATCTGTTGCATCTGAGCTTAAAATATTTTGTTTATTTTTATTTTAGTTTGATTTATTTGAGTGCTCCAGGTTGTAGCTGGGGCAAGCAGGATCTTTAGTTGCACGATCTAGTTCCCTGACCAGGGATCAAACTCAAGTCCCCTGCATTAGAAGGAAGAAGTCTTAACTACTGGACCATCAGGGATGTCCCTTAAAATACTTTTAAACTAGCAAACATTTTTAAAATAAATTTAATGATTATGAATAGTATTTGGAATTTAAACCCATCTTCTTTCTCCTGGGTGATTGGAGGAATCCCAGAGCTAAGACTTGGGTCTCCCTGTTTTCCTTAGAAAGCAGCATACTTCAAGTTCATTGTGAAAATGGTATAAATCCAGAGTACAGAGGAAGCAAACCGGGGGCGGAGGTGAGAAAGGAGCAACCAACCCAAATTCTCCCAGGTTGGTCATTTCTAGAATATTTTGCATGGACAAATATTCTTTAGTGATAAGATTAAGATAAACTTTCATATAACAAAATACATTCTTTTTGGAAGATCTAGCAGATATTTGTTCAAATGCCTATTTTTAATTGAAATCCATTCTAATTGTGAATGACATGTAAAGAAGAAGGAAAACGTTTGTAATTGAAAATATATCCCCTCCTCTAATGAGGCCCTGGACTGAAATTGCGGATAAATGACATGTGGGAGAACAAGTGCTCAGAAGGGTGGTGGGTGAGACGCCTGCTTTCTTCATGTGGCAAAAATATCCCACCAGTTGAAGAGAAGCCTGGATGATGAGCCAAAAATATAAGTGGATATTCTCTTATGTCTGACTGAGAAATCTGAGTAAGAATAACTGAAAGTCACTTAGTCATGTCTGACTCTTTGTGACGCCATGGACTACAGCCCACCAGGCTCCTCTGTCCATGGGATTTCCCAGGCGAGAATACTACAGTGGGTTGCCATTTCCTTCTCCATGTGATCTTCCTGACCCAGGGATGGAACCCGAGTCTTCTGCATTGCAGGCGGATTTTTTTTTTAACCATCTGAGCCACTAGGGAAGCCCCTGAGGAGGAGACCCCCACCTATAAACCCTGTAAAATAGATAACTGGTATAAAGTCCCAGATTTAGAACCCCTTCCCATGTGAGAGATGGTCCATGAAGAAGGCTGAGCACCCAGGAATGGACGCTTTTGAACTGTGGTGTTGGAGAAGACTCTTGAGAGTCCCTTGGACTGCCAGGAGATAAAACCAGTCATTCCTGAAGGCAATCAACCCTCAGTAGTCATTGGAAGGACCAATGATGAAGCTGAAGCTCCAACACTTTGGCCACGTGGCATGAAGAGCCGACTCATTGGAAAACACCCTGATGCTGGGAAAGATTGAGGGCAGAAGGAGGGGGCAGCAGAGGATGAGATGGTTGGATGGGATCACCGACTCAATGGACATGAATCTCAGTAAACTCGGGAAGATACTGAAGGACAGAGAAGCCTTATGTGCTGCAGTCCATGGGGTCACAAAGCATTAGACACGGCTGAGCAACTGAATAACAACAAACCATTCTCCAGCCCCTAAACCCGAAAAGGCACAAACTGTCCTCACACTCTAATTATAAGATTAAATATTTACAAGGTGGATGCTTAGGAGACAGGTTTAAACTATTTCGTAGTATTACATCCCACATAGAAATCTCTTCCTGCAGTGGTGACCCAAAGCAGAATGCAGAGTCACGTACTGTGTGAACACTGAGGTTTTCCCCTTGTCTGCAGCCCACCTGCACTCCCCAGAAAAGACCGTTCCCACATCTAATTAGCCAATAGCTGCTCTCAGGGAAGGATCTCATCCATCACTCCTTGGGAATTTAATACTTTACACTTCAGTGCATCACTTATTGTCTTGAAAGATGAAGACAAACCTCTAGAAATTCCTGACCTAGATAGCCATTCATTCTCGTAGGGTGGTATTTCACATGTTTATTAAAAAAATAGTTGACTTTTAGAAACTATTTTCTGGTATGTATGGATATTTCAATATGGCAACTTAAATTGAAAGTCAAGGGTAATTTTTAAAATAAATTACAAATAGGCTTTTTGAAAATCATAAAGTTCGTTTATCAAATTGCTTCTTTTCTCATTAAAAAACAGCTTCTAAGTTTAAATGTATAGGGAAACTGAGAGGCAAGAGACCATACCCACGTACAGCTTATCAACCAATGACTACAGGATCTTGTAGGACACTTAATTTACAAGTATACAGTCTGTAACTACATCCCCAGAGTGCTATACCTATAGTATGGCAGTCACAATCATTTTGTTGCTGCTGTTTCTTTCTAGTTTTTAAAATTCTGAAAATAAAAACAGAAGTATAAAAACTAAATTTTGATTTCCCCTTATGACTGACTAGCAAACATTCAAAATTCCAGGGCTCTCTCACTGGCATTTGCAGTAATGTAAGACTCAGGAGAAAAGAAGTATCAGTCAGTTTTGGCAGATAAGATATCTTCAAAGGAATCGGAGTGTGAAGGTATGAGTGCTCCATTCTAACTTACCCAAACCCATGAAGGAAAGCAAAAAGCTGAGAACAGCAAAGAAAATCATTTTTTAACCTCCTTCTTCTATGCTCCTCTTCCTTTTCCTCTGTAGTGGGTTAAATAGCATCTTCAAAATTCATGGCTACCTGGAACCTCAGAATGTGACCTTATTTGGAAATTAGGTCTTTGCAGATAAAATTAGTTAATATGAGGTCATACTGGATTAGGGTGGGCCTAAATTCAATGATTGATGCCCTTATATAAGAACCATAAATAATAAGATGAGGAAACGATGTGCAGAGATATAGAGGAAAGACTGGCAGATGAAGATGAGATGACAGGGATCGGGTACCAGCCAAAGGATGTCTGGGCCACCAGAAGCTGGAAGAGAAACAGAAGCACCTGTCATCGGTGCCTATAGATGAAGTATGGCTCACCCACATTTAGATTTAGGACTTCTAGCCTCCAAAATTACGAGACAATATATTTCTGTTGTTCTCAGTCACTCAGTCTGCAATAACTTTTCATAGTAGCCCTAGGAAATTAATTCATCCTCAAATGCCTAAAAACACAGCTAATGAAGAATTACTTCTTTCTTGGGCTAGTGCTTTGTTTTGATCTCTTCTTTGGTGATTTACATTAAAAAATGAACTAAACCATCAGCCCAGCAGCCTAATACCACTCCTCAAAAACAATATTATATTTTGGATCCAACCTTCGGCAATGATTTAGCTTTGTCTCTGTTTAGTAAAGTTTAATACAGATTGAGACCTGGATCTAACTTTGGCCTCTAATTTAAAACAAACAAAAAATTATTTTAAAAGGAACAATATTTTAAAAGGTCAATATTTATTGACGTGTTATAAACACTAAAGTGTTACAAGAACTACTTAGTGTTTTATTTCTTTCTTTCCATCCTGCATATTTATTATTAGTGAGCTTTTTGCATCTTATATTAGTAAATCACTGATGTCAAACACAGAGGTTTTACTAAATACATATATATTTACTAAATACACATTTAGTAAATTAAGCTGAATACTCTAGCAGGGTACTGTTACAATTAAAAAGCCAGAAGAGTAATGCCCAATTCTCTATGATTTCAGCAAATATTTATTTGCCTCCCAAACATTTTAGTGTCTTACTTTAGTAAATTTGTATAAAACCACTGTGAACATTTATTTCACTCTGCTCAAGCTCTTTCCTTAAGAAAGACTTAATTATTATAAAATAACTTTAATGGCTTATGTAGATCATTTAACTCAACTCTCCTAAGAGTTATGAATCAATATGCCCTTCCCCTGCCCCAACCCCCCAAAAAACCTCAGTGACATTATCTCAGAAAGTTTGTCTCTAAAATCTGTCAAAGGACTTTCAAAGACTGAAACCTAGTTAATTCAGAGAGTAAGCATCAAAAGAATAAACACATCCAGGCAGGTAGTATTGAGTAATGAGAGGAGGAGGAGAAGAATATTCAAAAAGCTACATCAACAAACAAAAATACAAATATATTAATCTTATTTACATACAAAATAACATGAAGTGGTTATAAGGTAATAAGATTATAAGATATCAACTAATAAATATCATACAGACTTACAGTTCTCTCACAAAACCTGTCTCAAAGCACACATTTCCCCTAAAATCATCTTTCAGTAGCATAAAAAGCCTGAGTGTTTTTACTCTGGAATTTTTTTCAACTTTAAAAATTCTAAATTAATACACTGTAGAACTACATATTACTGCCATATTCAGCATAAGCCTGGTTCATATTTTAGTACTTTTAATTCGTTTTTGAAATGAATTGTGAAATTTTCTCCAGAAAGTTTTAAATCTGGGAAGTTACATAATTTCAGGATGTCTTTGAATCATAATGAATATTTCACATTTTGGAGAAACTCACATTTCACGAATACAGTATTTCTACCTTCTTTCCTCTCAACTGTGAGGGAAACATCTCTATATCTAAAGGTTAATGATTCACTGACAATTATATATGTTTATAAAAGTGCAGCAATTTCTTGGTCTATTTAAGAACATTTATCCCTTAACATTTTATTAATCATAGTAAGAGCCTCTATTACACTTAATGAGTAACACTTTTTTTCAGGGAAAGACATTATAGCAAAGTACTTACACAAGTAAGAGATACTTAGACTGAAGTAGTCCACCAATTATACTATTCTACTAAAATAAAGCAATACATTGACTACAGAGGCAATGGCTTTTCACTATTACTGAGTAAAAGTCAGGCAGCAGTAGCAGGCCTTCTCATTAGTCTCTACAATGGTTCCATACAATAATTCTCTTTTTGTGGCATCTTCTTTCAAGGTGGTCTCACAGAATCAGACAGAATATCTTTGAATTTTTTCAAGTTGCAAAATGATAAACTAGTTATTTAAATTCACAAGGCTATGGCTTTGAGTGGAGAGCAAGAAAATCCTTAAAAATTTCATTTCACTACTTGCTTCAACTATTACAAAACATCCAGTAAATTTTAGGTGGCCCTTTTCCAATATGACAAAAATAATTTCAACTGTATGCTTATAACTTCTCAATAACTTGCACTAAAAGACAGATGTGAAGGTTGGGTAGTCAGTCATCGAGCTTCCAAGATCAGAAGAAAGTGTTCTGAGTACAAGTGTTCTGGGAGAGGAGGGCTGCTGGAAAATAAACCAAGGAAACAAACAAGACCCTGAACAGAAGACATGGGTCTTTGACCTTGAGTTTACCATCCAAAATAAAAAAGCAGTAGAATAAATAGTTTAACCAACTATATCTGATGAAAGTAACATATTAAGAGCTCCGTGAAGGCTGTAATGGGTATGTAAGAGATGAGATACTCTGCAACCATTTGTTGGAAGAAAGGAGTAGACGAGAAAGAAAGAAGAAGGTGTGCTGGTGGAAACGACCTGTAGGACACCATCACGTCTCACAGTCAAAAGAACACCAATCTGGAAATCAGCTGCAATTTTCAATTCTGGGTCTGTCACGATTGATTATCTCTGTAAATGCAAACAAGTCACTTAATCTTTTTGGATCTTGATGTTCTCATTCATTCAATTCGACAAGTATTCACTGAGCACCGCCAAGTGCCAGGCACTGTTCTCACTCGAGAATACCAGTTTCAACAGAAGTTCCTGCCTTTGTGAAGCTTATATTGATAAAATGTAAAATTTAAGAGGAAGTCAAGAATTAAGAACAGCAACAGGAAAAGTTCATGGTTGATTTCTTTCTTCCTACTACCTCTCTTTTACAATTTATCCACCAGAGAGATCTCCCAAATATACTGTCACAGGTGTTCTATGCCAAAATTCCCAACTGATCCCAAATGAACATCGAAATAAACCCTTTCCTCTAAGATTCAAGGTCCTCCATGTCCTGGCTTCAACCAACTTCTCTAGCCTTATCTTCCAAATGTCTCTTTCATGAACTTCATGCTCCAAGTAGGTTATTATTTTCTCAAATACATGTCACACATTCCAACTTTTACAGCTCTGCCCACCTGCCTCCTTCAGCCTGGAATGTCTTCTCTGTCATTCCTTCCATCAGGCTCAAATATTTTCTTGATACAACACTCTGATTTTTCTGAGTAGGAGAGAAATAAGATCAAGGAGATCCCCAAGAAAGATGATTTGCTTTTGGGGGACTGAAGAGCAAAGTTACAGCCAGGGAGGCTAGTGAGAATCACACTATCAAACACGGTTGAGTGCAATCATATTTGCATGAGAGCCCCCCAGAATATCTGGCTTACGGAATCAGCGCTTTACAACTACTGATTGAGTATATACCTACAAGGAAAGAAATCAGACTAGATGGACTCAAAATTATATGATTTATCAACAGGATGGTAAAGACCATGCCAGGTGGTACACAGTACGTTTTCAATAAATGCTGAGTAAATTGACTTTTTAAAACTGATGTATTGATTTACCTTAAGAAACCACGTCAATTCCCCAAATGTGTTATAGTTAAATACCACATATTGATTTCTAATTTTATTGAGAGAGAAAATAATTTGCTATAGCAATAAGGACAGGGTACCACAAACTGAATGATCACTGTTTTTTTTTTTTTTTTTTTTTAAGTCAATTAAAAAGAAACCAGGTTAACATTAATTAACAATTTAATAAAAATATACAGAAAAATATACAAAAATATTATACAATATACAGTTGTATAAAAAAAATATACAACCCCCTTGTACTGAAGGGGGTTTGGGGTTGTATGATAAATAGCATGTATAGAAGGGTATCACAATAGGCTGTTAATTTTAGATCTCATCTTTATTTTAAAGAAATAAAATGTAACAGAGGTAGCGATGAACCCCTCCACCGCTCCTCCCATCCTTCTCCTGTCTCCCTTCCTCCAGACCCTAAGCAACCACTGATGCGTATTTGATATACATCCTTCTCAGGAACAGAACTTCAGTGTTTTACTGTGTATTTAAGCTTGCCACCTCAAATAGTTTAGCCTAAAGTAAAAGCAGGCTGATTTTCATGGCTGACATATATTTTGACAATGTGCATCAGACTCTCAGATACTGCCTTTAATTGGGTTATGAGTGACCAAACTGTCAAAAAATACGTGTAAAAGAATTCTCCTAAATGGAACTACTTAATATATACAGAATTTTACTCTTGGTGAATTTAAGAACAGAGAAATAATTTAATATCTGTCTCAAATTTAACTTTACTGTTTTAAGGTCCTCTGTACTAGGGTCATGATGGTTTTATCAGACCTTAGAACCAGTTATCTCTGTTTCAGAGTGTTTCCATTTCCACACTGCAGAGATTAATAAAATCTTCAAGTGGTCTGCTTCCATTGAGGCCTCTCATTAGAGTCTAAACTGGACCCTAGGCACTTAGAGGTAGATATCTTGTTATTGTTAATTGAGATATTCTCAGAAATAGGGGCTGGAGATGCAATTTATAAAATACATACAGGTAGATGCTTCTTATATGAAAAGATACTACCAACTTACTTTCTCCATAGATATACTGTAAAAATCTTTAATATTAACTCTATCCATGTTCTGCCTTTACTGAGGTGGAAAGATATTGTACATTTACAATTCTAATGCCTAGTCTTGAGAAACTGAGGCATACTGAAATAAATAAATATCACAAATCAGCATTTAAATAAACCAGGTGCTTTTACTGATATTCGAGCATGACAGTAAATAATTTTCCTTCAGTTTATGAAAGATCTGGTACCTTGAGTCCCTATTTCCAACTGGAAGCATAAAAGTAAAGACTGAGTTCAGCTTTCTGTATGAGAAGTAATATGCATGAAACTTAAATATACTTTAAAGAAATCAAACTTATTATCACATATTTATAGGCTTTAGTAGTTTAAAAAAGTCTAAGAACTGTTTAAAATGAACAATTATGCATTAGAAACAACTATAAAGTTTTAGCTTCTCAATTTCTATATTTAATTGTTCTGCCCATTAAAGGTTCAGTTCTTTATCTTGAATGTAATGCTGCTCAAATCTTAAAAAATACTAGAATTTATCCACATGAAAATCATTGCCTTCTACAGGCCACCTCAGGCTTTACACCTTTTTCAGCGAGTGCAATCACTTCTCAATATAACATGGATATTCCTCCTTTGAAAAGGCCTCATGGAATATATTTATCTGTAGTAAATACTCTCTTTCTGAAATCTAATATTATGAAATAGACAAACTTTGGTTTGTCAAGCCCGTGAAGAAAGGTATACAATCAAACTAGCTAAGTTGGTATTTGGTCAAAATGAGACATACCTGTAATAACAAGAACTAATTTTGTCTGTGCCTTGCAAATAAACTCAATTTCAAGAATAGCTTCAAGAAAGTTTTGGTCATGGTACTATGATGAAATTTGAGAACAGTAATTATCTATTCATAATGAGTACAACCACCTTCATTTTCACAACCTCTATTACCACCAGAGACAGGTGTAGCAAGCATACATGGTCCACAGCACATCCACAGTTTCCCTGGAAGCTGGTGAGAAAGGATTCTCCTTTCCCAGATTAGCTCTGCAGGGGAGGTTTTCTCTTCCTATTCCTTAGGCAAGTCAAATTAACAAAAAAGCCAGCATAAAGCCCCAACTTCCCTCATCAATGACACCCTCACAGAAATGCAAATATTCGCATAGAAGCAGGACAAATATATGAAAATAGGCCAACTCATGAGCACACAATGCAAATATTTATTGTATATTTTACTGTACATAATGTGTTTTATAACCATTTGTCTGATTTTCTTTTTTTTAAAGAATGTTGAATCAACTGAAGAAATTCTACAGGACCTCTGCAACAATCCACACCACCTGAAGCCCCTGATCTGGTTTATTTCCCTCTTTTCACAACTTTTCCAAGGTCACAACACCAGATAAAGGTTTCAATGCTAATTTATCTGACTTCCTAAGCAGAAGTTCTTAGCAGATCAAAACTTAAAAAAAAAGAAAGAAAGAAAAGAAAAGAAAAGAAAACACCAGAGTAGCCTTGGGCACAAATAAATCAACACAAACATAATTTATCATTTTGCCAGGTTCAATAATTACCATTTTGATGTGTTAATAGCCTTTAATAGTAAAGGCATTAGTCATCAATTAAATAAACAAACCATTAAATGGGGAGTAGAATTGTCAATAAAGGCATAATTACTAATTTTCTAATCAATGATGCTAATCATCGCTGGCTATTAACCAAGGTGTGAACATTACCTATATCACAGATGATCATCTATGATCATGGTTCACTAAAAAAAAAAAAAAAAAACTAAGGAAGATTAAAAACAGTACAACGCTAAACACATACTCTCTCAATAAGTATTTGCTGATAAATTACATGATTTGCCTTGAACAGATATGGAAATAGTAACATTCAATGGTGACCATATTTAGGAACCATTGTACAGTGGCAAAATTCTATTCTATAACAGTAAAGGAAGCTACATATAAAGCAAAGTTAGGATCAAAGTCGTAACAAAATCTAATTTGACATTTAAAGTGAAAGCAGAATTCAGTAATAAAGGAGGATATAAAATTTGAGATTAGAAGCAACCTGCCTTTATTCTTCAGTAGCTAAATAACCTTGTGCAAATCACTTAATCTCTTTAAGCCTCAATTTTCTCATCTATAAAATAGGGAGTAAGAATATTTATTGGGGCTTTCCTGCCAATGCAGGAGATGTGGGTTCAAATCCTGGGTCAGGAAGAGCCCCTGGAGAAGGAACTGGCATCCCACTCCAGTATTCTTGGAAAATCCCATGGACAGAGAAGCCTGGTGGGCTATAGTCCATGGGGTGGTCTCAAGAGTCAGATACACCTGAGGGACTGAGCCTGCAAGAATATTACTATTTCATAAGCCATCTGCTATATTTCAGGTGTTCTGAGGGGTTGTAGCAATTTCTGTTAATGCCAGTGCGGACTGGAGGGATTCCGGGTTCCAGCTCCTTCTAGTGGAGGGATGGGGTGATCACCCTCAAGGGAGAGCGGGAGCTCCTCGTAGGCACATGCACCACGTCTAACTGTCGTCATTGTTCAGTTGCTATGTTCTGTCCGACTCTTTGTGACCCCATGGACTGCAGCACACCAGGCTTCCCTGTCCCCCAGTCTCCTGAAGTTTGCTCAAGTTCATGTCCACTGAGTCGGTGATGCTATCTAACCTTTTCATCCTCTGCCACCCTCTTCTCCTTTCGCCTTTAATCTTTCCCACCATCAGGGGCTAGCAATGTACTTAACTCCTCTAGGCCTCAAGTCTCCCCTCTTTGAAATGGAGCTTGTAAGAGCATTCTCATTCTGAAGGTGAGATAAAAAGAACATCCACAGAAAAGGTTTAGCACAGAGACAAGGACAAAGTACCCAAGAAATCAAATATTAGACTTGCTTCTCCACTTATAAAATATGTAGTCCAGATTAGGTAGAGTTAATCTTGAAGATTCTCTTCAGTTCCAAAAATTTCTAATTCTGTTCAATTTCACAGGAGGCTAGTAAAATTGTTTAATTTTACGAGGGTTTTTTTGCTGTTGTTCTTAAGGTTGATTAAGGTGGGGTGAAAGAGTAGAAATATGGAGTCTCTTTTTGGTCCTTCTGGCATGCCTTACCTGTTAACTTTTTGGTAACAAAACCAATGAAGTGTGTACTAGCTATTGCTCCAAATATATATTCCAAAGAATATATCTTCCTTGTTTTACCCATCTAAAACAGAATGCCATTAGATATGTTTACCAGTTTAAAAAATCAGAAACACAAATATTTTATCAGTGTGCTTAAGTTCCACATGTATTCATGCACGAAATGTCAGCAAAATTTTTTCCTTACTCTAATTTAGTGTTATGATTCATTGAACTACTGGCTTCTTTTAAAAGTCCTTAACTATGGAAATTAATATTCTGCTTCACTCAAACACCTAATACCTAATTGGAATTTAGCTACCCCAAATTCTCATCTGACCAGAAATGCACAGAAATGGAGGTATTAGACCAAAAAGGCTTCTGAAAGGCCAAAACTCATAAAGCTAATAAAATTAGCTCTGAGAATAGTCTTGGCTCAGAACCTTGCCATTGCTAATTTATGTAAAAATTATAAAAACAGAATAACTTTGGCTGCTTCTTGACAAACAGAATGAAAGTGAAAGTCGCTCAGTCATATCCGATTCTTTGCGACCCCATGGACTATACAGTCCATGGAATTCTCCAGGCCAGAATACTGGAGTGGGTAGCCGTTCTCTTCTGCACACGATCTTCCTAAGCCAGGGATCGAACCCGGGTCTCCTGCACTGCAGGTGGGTTCTTTACTAGCTGAACCACCAGAAGCAAAGGCTGACAGCATGATAAGGGAAGAAAATGAAAAACCTACCTAAACAATTACACTCGAGCCACACAGGTCATTAAAAATTCTCAGCAGTGTAATATCTGGACTAGGTCTGCAATCACAGAGCTCACACAGTCCTACGTTCAGACTTCTGTCTCACCATTTTTAATCTGTGTTAACGCTGAATTTATTTAACTTTTCTATGTAAGAGTCTGCCCGTCAGTACAAGGCAGAAATCCCTTCTAAGAGGGATTTTGTGAGAATAAAGTGAAACGATACGTATAAAGCATTCTGCATAGATCAAGGACTCAAAAATGATAGCTAAAAGTAAGAGTAAACACTGTCATGTGGGGCTTTAGACTATGGATACTTAACCCTCAACAACTTCAGACAAAACCATTATCATCACAGAGAACAAGACAACTGATGTACATAATGATGACCTTCCATTACCAAGAAGTGAGGTTGTATTTAAAATACTCGTTCAATAAGCATTCAGCGACATTTACTGAACGACTACTATTTTCTCAGCTTCCAGCTGCAGGTGGGTATCCATGAGAGAGACACAGTTGCGACCTGAAAGAGCATGTCCCCCTAGTGGAGGAGAGAGAACTGTAAACAAACCATCACAGCACCCTGTGTCCGTAGTAACAGAAGCCTGCCCCAGGTCCCGCGGAAGTCTACAAGCAGCAGCCAGCTTTACCTGGGGCAAAGAGCAAAGGCTTCAGAGAAGACGTGTCCAGCAAGTAGGACTGTGAAAGATCCACGAGAAGGCAGGAAGAGGTGTAAGCGGCACTGACCAAGTGAAGATGCTGAAGCATGGATGGAAAGGCAAGTGGAAAAGGCACAGGGGAGGGATGACGAGAAAGGCCTGATTAAACACACTAAGGAAATTTGGATCCAATCCGAAGGGCATAACAAAGATTTTTAGGCAGGGATGTGCCAGGCTTGGAAGCATGATTCAAACTGACAACTCTGATCATAGTGTGGAGGGTGGATTAAAAGAGAGAAGGCAGGGAAACCAGGTTAGAAGGCTGATGAAAAGTCTACACATGAAAGGAAAAGAGCCTGAATTCAGGTCCTGACTGTGAGATCAGAGTAAAAAGAAGTTTGGGGTGGGGGTGGGGGTTCATTTTAAACATATTTCAATTCAGCATGTTCATTTGCAAAATTAAAAAAATCCTCAAAGACATAATCCTTTGCGATCAAGAAAATGTGACTTGCCTGATAGTACTATTTTTGGTGATTTTTAGTGTTATCTAATTCATAGCATGATGGTAGGGTGATAACTCTAACCCAAGTTTGAAATAGTATTCTAGTAGGAATTTTGCTAATGGGCCCACCTTTTTCTTCTTTATGATAAGATTTATACTTAGTTCTGATTAACTTACTAAACAGCAAAAAGTAAAGCATGAACTCCAATCAGTATGTTTGAGGGCTTTGCCTAGGAAAACAATCTTGTATGCTGCACTTAATTGCTTTAACTGGCATTTCCAGAAATGTTAGATCTTGTACTGCATTTAATAAAACTCTTCCTATTAGTGAACAAAACCTGTTCAAATACTGATGCTAGAATTCCATTTTAATGGAGTTGACATAAAAGACATCACAAGGAAAATCTTGGCCATAAAGCGAACTAATCTAAACTATAAATCTTCCGGTTTGGTTTTGCCTTTTTTAAGGGAAGTGACGAGTCCAGAACAGCAGCAAGAGAACTACTGAACCTGCAGACGGGTCAAGTCAACATACTGAGGCACTTGTTAAAGCGAACATGATTCCCACTGCTGAAACTGAGGTTGGCAAGTCTCTCCTTTTAATAGCTGAGAAACAGTTTTAAAGTAGCAGAATGGCAGCTTCTTTGCAAAGAGACTAATCATCACCATTAAAAGATCCTTAAAAGCAAATACAGAACGGTCAGTCAGCCCGATCACCTTAATTTTTAATGAAGGAATATCTCCATACCTATCAACGGATGAGATGAACGTATGAAGGAAAATTTACTATCAATAAAAAAGAAGTGAATTTTTAATATTCCTCTCCCCTCAGACTGCCTATGGTGAGAGGAAACAATATTTGAAAACACAAGAAGGAAACAGGAAAAGTGGGATGTGACGCTGTGTCCGTGATAAAACAAGCAGGGGTGGCCGTCATAAAAAGCCAATGGCTCTTTCTCCCTCCATCAAGGTCACTCTACTGATGGTGGACTCAATAAGATGATAATGCATTTAACTGCTTTCCTTCCATCTGACTTCGACCTCACAAATCCAAATGGCCCTGTTTAACTACCCTGGCCTTTCAGCGTTTCCCTGGACAAAGATAATTAAGGAGATGGTACTACCCCCTCTACTACAAGAACTGAAAGACAAATAACTTTTAAGAACAGTGCCAGGTGTCGGCTCCACTAAGGTACAATTTTTAAGCGGGAGGTAAAATGAAATAGTGGTTAAATAATTAGAAAAGGTTAACAGTGTTACGTTTCTTATGTACGGTGGTTTTGATTTCAAATAAGAAGCTTAAAAAGAGTTCCAGGCTCTATCTTAGCGGTCTCAAGACAGCAGGTTCCCTCTCTCCCAGCTGGAAAGTTTAATATGGAAAAAAGGGGCTGTGCTGGAACTAACATGACAAAGTGTCATGGAAACGCCCACACATTATTTTAATTTTTTAAAATTTCAGGTCAAGATGTCTGAAATAAAAAATGCAAACACTGCTCTACATCAGTTTTTGTTAGTCATTTTGGAATACTCTATAATACATCCTGGCTTCTAAATGTACAAAACGAGACTTTTATGTGAAACTTATTTAATTTTCAGAGAGGGGAATAATAACATTTAACAGGGAAACTTTTTAAAATAGCATAGCATGTGGTTTCCCAAACTCAACTATTATTTAAATGTGATGAGCCCTCGAATATTTGTATACACTTTTCAATTATTATTCTTCCCTTGGGAAATGAATTTCCCATCAGTAATATCCATGCATAAATTGTTTCTGTGATACCAAAGATGTCGCTGTTTCCATCCTTTTGTAGTAAAAAAGTAAGAGTAGATAATTCAAAACTTACATATACAGGATTGGTAACTAAGCAGCTAGGTATTCTAACTAAAATCAACATAAAAACACTAATTTTCAAACAAGTGGTTTCTTCTAAGTCTTAAAATATATACAATTGCAAGGTTTACTAAAAATATACATAATCTAATCATTTCAACACATCAAAATGTTGATCTCTAGGCGGAAAACCAATTTTGACATGTCAAAAAACAAAGACCACCTACCAAATATCTAAACTGAGACTTCATGTTGAAAAGCCTTAGACATAAATATTATAATAAATTTTCATTTTAGAGAAAACTACAACAAAAGTCATACAAATCTCATCTATTTTATATATTACTACAGAAATCTGTAATGCCAAGCAAGTTGATAAAACTAAATTATCGTGAGTATTTACTAGAAAACACCTCTTTCAGAAAACAGAATCAAGTGTCATTTTGGCTGAAAAATATTCTATATTTGAGGATATGGAATCACTTTATATATAATCACTTAAGATCGATAACAATGTTTATGTTTATATGCTTTGGATTTGTCCAAATCAATGTAAGAGCAAAAACCTTGCTGATAACCCTAATCTAAACCTTTGGAAACCCCTTGCTCATCTCTCCCATTCCTCTAACAGCCCTTATCCATCAAATCCTTTTGGGGAAGTTCCTCAACTTATATTTATGATTGCTATTGGATCAGCTAAGAACCAGGTCACTGGAAGATCTAACTCATTAAACACTCCAATAGTTGTGGCTTAGCTCTAAGTGTGTAGAAGCTGTGGGCTAACCCAGAAGAGTACAACTAACATCATGCTTAGAAAAAAAATCCTACCGCCCCTGATTTACTTACTTACGTCCTCACTTCGACATATCACTCTGTCTCCTTCATGGTACCAAATGCACAATATCTAAATATTTTATTTCTCAAGTGTTTGGTGCAAAAGCACGCATATATAGGATAAGATCAAATAATTCCACTTATACTTTAAACTACACAGGTATATACTCATGTGTGTCTGCATTTACATATTTGCACAAAGAGTAAGAAATCCAGGGCAAAGCAGTAGCATACCACATTAGCGTAAAATCTAAACTTTTATAAAAAGAGGGAAAAGTTAATAAAAACTACTGTTAGACAAAAATTTAAAAGAAATATTCTGCTCTACATTTAGCATTTAGGTTTAGATTGTCAGAAAGGTGGCTTGTTAAAAACTCTTATCCACAATTGTTTAAAGTTTAGAAGATAAAATAAATTATAAAGGGGCTGATGCTCCAAAGCCCAATCTCTTAATTGCTGATCAGAACTGAAAATAGATCTTTTTTCCTCCACTAATTGAATGAGTCTGGTTAAACCTTTTGAAATACACTTCAGAAAATGCAAGAATACAGCTTAGAACAGGTTCTTTAATTTGGGTCATTTTCTGTTACTTGCAATAGTGACGGGTGCTTAGCAACGCTGTTCTGGTGGCCCTTTTAAGGAAATGAATACCTGGAATACAGCATTTTAATCTATTTTATGGCATTAATTATCAAGATCACTGCATTTAGACAAGCCTCCTTTGCCACTTCCCTACATTATGAAAGAAAGGAATCCTGTAATAAATTGAATATGTTATTTCAGATGACAGAAGATCCAGTGCACATCCCTTAGCAAGTAAAAATACATAAGGACATAAAAACTAACAGTAAAGAGAAGTCACAGAAAGGGTGAGTTGAGATGTTTAGACAAGGATCCTACACTGAAAATCAGTGTTCAGACATCTGCAAAGGTGCATAGGAAATTGAGTTCCTCTTTCTCGATCTTTGAGGAAAATTAAATTCTATTATGCCACGCACTAGGCCACTGGAATGTGATGCGACACAACGGAAATGTAGCTAAGATTTTATTTGATAAAGATTTGCTGAGTCTTTTAAATACTGATTTTATAAAAGAGGACTCTAACATGAGACATGTTCACAAAGAACATTATTTAAATCATGACCAAGTTATTCACATCCTATTTATTTTAACGTGCTCAAAGGATTAACAATCGAGAAGACAAGGAAATCAGGTAAAATCCAGATTTACCAAGTATTTTTAAGAAATCAAACTGCCAGGTTACCCTCTGTAAATACACCCATTCACATCTTATTAATAATCACCAAAATAGTTTAAGAATGTAGTAATTAAAAACACTTGGAATATGACTTTCTACTTTTTTTTAGATCTCAATTATCATTGTTAAAAGTACAACTCTTCTAACTTTTTCCTCAAAATTCCACAATTCATTTCAAATTTCTTATCCTAAAGAAGGAAGGTATCAATCTTATACACCACCATCCTCTTCAATTTTTACAGCTAGTAAGACAGCAAGTGAGGCTCTCTTTGTCTACAATGTATCCTAATTTCAGTCTTCAGTGGTCAATTTTTAAAAGCCTTTAACACTTAGCCTCCAAAGCTGAGAAAGGAACCTGGTTAATAATCTGCGATCATATTTTGTAAGTTTCATTCTACCGGTTAATCAGCTTCCTTTTAAATGAAACATACTTCACACTTGATTTCAAATTTACCATCAAACTGTGTAAACCACAGCATACAATGGGATAACACCAACATTTCTCAAGTTTTTTAACCTCTTAAAACTGACAGACTCTTACTTGGGGTTCTGGGGTTTTGAACAGTACAGTTGCCTCTTAATGTCTGGGAACCCTCAGAAAGAACAAAATGTGTGGCACAATATAGGCTGCACTAAAATAGTCTCCTACCAGGAGGGAGGCTTAGTAAGTTAGCTGTATTTCTCAATTGCCTTCTCTGGATAATTTCAATCCTTTTCTTAAGGGCTACTTTAACAATTAGCACACAGAGGTCTCTGGATGGCTTTCTGAAACACTGAAAACCAGAGAACAAAAGGTTTATTTTAAAAATGAAAACCTTGGCTTGTACAACTCCAGACGTGAATCTGCTTTCAATTACTGAAAGTATTTCCACTTCAGTGGAAGGGGATCAAATCTTCAACTACACCATCTTAAGGCACTGAATTTGATTATACTATGCTTTCAGAAGATAGAATGAGTTTGTGACACAGGCACACATTTTCTGTACATATCATTTAGGAGATATTCCAGAGGGGGAAAAGATACCAGCACAGGGCAAGGTTGGAAATCCGACTTATCATTCTGAAAGCTGCCACAGAGTAAAACACATACATAAATGGGGCAATGAATTTTACTTCAACAGACGGTGTGCAAGCTTTCCCCCTCCCCCCAGAAATCATTCCCAACTAGTTCTTCCATGGGAGTAACCTGCACTGAAGCACAACGGTAAAGTTGGATTTGTTTTAAAGGCTGCCCTGCAGAAACCCTCTCGTGGCAAAATTCACACGCTAAGTATTTCGCAGAAGAAAAACTGCTCTTTTCATTACTAGCCTTTCCACCCCTCCCATGAAACCACTGGCATGATGGATTTTAGTTCAGGAAACCAAAGGGCTGACTGATTTCGGCTCAATGCAGATTTTAAAACCCAACAGACATAAATTATCCAAAACCACTCGAGCTCAAGATGCGCGCCCCCACGAATTCAACACCGCACACCGCAAAAGTCACCGAAGGCAGGAAAAACGCCAGCTTCCCCTCCCGGGTGAGCGCGGGATACTACTCATAAAACGGCCACCTAATTAAAAATCCCCGGGAACAAAAGACTCCATGCTCCCCGCGGCTCTACCTGCAACCGCTCCGAGTGCCCAGGAGTCCAGGAGAAAGTTCAGCCTCCATCTCCTCTCGCCACCCTCCCAAAAGGTGGCCCCTCAGGGGTTAAAATGCCACCTCATTTCGGATGCTAATGTGGCCTCGGCCCCGATTCCCACCCGCGCGGAGAGCCTCCTCCCCTCCCGACCCCACCGGGGAGGAGATCGCGGCCGCCGCTACGGGCGCCGCCGCCGCGGTCCCCGGGCGCGAACGAGCGATCGAGCCGCGCGATCCAGCCGCGCGGAAAGCCGCGCGAGGAGCCGCCCAGGCCGCCGGGCCGCCGCTCACCCACCTTGCCGCGGCGCGCCCTCGCTGTGGCCGTGCGGAGCCGAGCCCAGCGCTGCCAAGTTGCCTCGGTCTGGAGCGTATCATGTTACAGCGCCGGGCTCGGGGCTCCGGCTGCGAGCGGCAGCCAGACATGATAGGCTGAGGCTCCTCTGTTTACACCCGGCCGCCGAGGGGGCGGCGGCGGCGCTTAACCCCTTCGCGCCGGGCCGGGCCGCCGCCGCCGCCCCCCGCTGGCCCAGCGCCCCGCCGCCCGCGCTCCCGGTCGCCGCTCCCTGACCCTCCCCTTCTACACACACACACACACACACACACGCATGCACGCATGCATGCACGCGCGGCCCGGGCCATCTCCACGGCCATGCCCCACGCCGAGTGAAAACTGCATCCCAAACTGGTTCCAGGCATGCTCTTAAGACCCCGACTGGAGGTATTGCACACACAACACACACACACACACACACACGCGCGGACCCGCACACGCAGACTCTCAAACATCAATATTCCCTCCTGGGCTTTTGCAGGTTGCAGTAGATTTTTTTCCAAATCGCTTTTTCTCCAGAAGCGCGACTTTGCTGTGCTCACAAAAGAACCTCTTTCCCCAGCTCAGGAATGAATCTCGACCCCCCTGAGCCGCCACCCGGTAAACCTCACACGGCGGCGGCGTGGACTTCATCCGGATGCGAGCGGTGGCCGCGCGCCCCCCTCGTCGCGGCCAAACTAAGTCCTGGAGCTGGCGGGACGCGCCGCTCGGGGAAGGTGGGCGGCGGGGGTCCAGGTGGCGGGAGGGGTCGCCGGCGGGGCCTGGAGTCCAGCGGCGGTGGCGGCAGGCGCGGCGTGTGTGTGTGTGTGTGTGTGTGTGTCGCTTGGGAACTGCAGCGGGGACCGACTCGGCCCGGATCGCCCCTCGGCCTGGGCTGCTGGCGCTCGGCCACTCAGGTCGGCCTTGGGGGCCCCCGGGCGGGGGGACGGCGGGGCTGCTTCGCGACCCTATGGTGCTCCCCCGGGTCTCGGACCCCATCCACGCCAACTGGGGGGCCAGACCCGCACCCCGGGGAGGGGAGGAGGTCCCCGGGGTTGGAAGCATGTGCTCAAGTGGTCTGAGCTAACTCTGAATGATGCACCAGGGCTGGACAACCCGTATCTGGAATACCTAATGTGGCTTCCTTTACTTTTAAATGCAAGACACTTGATACAGCAAGATCTTACATTTTAATTTTTTTAATTGCCCTTTTCTCCCTCTAGATCCACTTTTATCCTGATTTTTGCATTGCCTCTGGGACAGCGTCCCTCCTCCCTTTAATTTCTCTTTCTTCTAGAACATTCCATCCCCTTCAGCCTCTTCCTCCATTTAACTAAGAAGGGGATGACTAAATGTCCATAGATTCACCCGTGTTTTCTTCCAGTCCCTCCAAACCCCTCAAGTATTATTATGAATAAAGAAACAAAGATAAGCAGCATTTACAATACCGGGATCAATCAACATAACGTTACCTCATTAGCCATCATTCCACATCTTAACTCTCATCTAAAAATAGTACACCGAGAAAAGGACTACTTAGGAAAGGATCTGTGTTTTTCCTTCATTTGTGAATAAGACCCAAGAAAGATTATATTCTTTCCTCATCTCCATGATCCGACAACTGTAATTTCTTTTCCCTCTTTAGGTTTTCCTGACCTTAACTCTGGTCGCTTTTTAAAGGTAAAGCTGCAGCCCTGTGACCACGGCTCACCTGCCTCTTATGGATACCTCTCCTGTCCAGGTTTCATTACCATCTAACATCCATTGTCATTCATGGAAATGTCTGATGTCTCTCGGTGTGGAAGCAACGTCTCTGCACCTCAGCGTTCTTTTCTTTCAGTAACAATGACTCTTCTCCAATCGCGACTCACACACACATTCTAATACATGATTATCGCAAGTATCCTGCTTACTCTTCCCTGAGTGATCAATATATCCAGTCTTTAATGAGGCCATCATTAAGATATCAGAGAAAGTATTTAAACATTCCTTTGGCACAGTCAAAATTTCGAAGTTATCTCAAGGTTTTGAAATTCTCCTTAGTAAAATTGGGTCAAAAAATAGAACAATAGGTATTTTGTGGGGCACTGAAAGACTTCTAAGTTCTTAAGCAAATATCTTCCTAAGTCATAATATTTTGAAAAGGATCTTTACACGAATGAGTGTAATGTATGTGACTCTTGGTGGTGATGGGAGGGTGGGGACTGCCTGAAGTAATTGCAAATAAACACTTTAGAACGGTTATAGGTCCTGTAATATGAAGAAAACACCTTCAGTTGGAATCTAAGAAGAATTATACAGGTACAACATTGCGGCTTGAGAATTTCCCCAGACCGGTGGGCTTGTGAATGCTTCCGATATATACCCTGTGTTTTTGATGACACCAATTATCAGATCTGGATTTGGACTAGAACATTAGGAGACAGGAAGATGAGCACTCTGAGGAATGAAAGGTTTTTAAATCTTAAATCATCGCTTGGGTCAAGATGAATCTCAAGAAGACTGATATTTGGCACGCTCATTTCCCCAGATAAATACTATGTAAATTGGTCACTGATGGATAGCATTTATTAAAATTCCAATTTAACATGCTAATTAAGCCATGCCCATCTATAAATATCAGATACAGGTTAGGTAAATTTTTTTATGGGACTACATTGGAATCTTCTACATGTATATCTAATTCTACCTTTTCTGAATACAAAACTAATTATTTTCAAATTGGACCAAGACATTATCCCTTGAGAATGATCAAGGGCTGACGTTGAACACAGCTGAGCAGCAGCAGCAGCAGCCGCCCATGGGGAAAGAAAGGGAGAGATGGGATTTTAAACAGTTTCTATTGCTAAAAAGTGAAGGATGGTTTCCATATATATCTTCCTAAGAAAAGATACAAGGTTTTCTGGCCACACCCATCCCTGCATTAAATCACTGCCATCTTTTCAATATTGGGGTCCACTGAAGAATCCCATACCCAGACACATAATAAGGCACACATTGAATGTGTATTTTCATTTCCTATTGTTTGCCATATTGCTGCTGTCAGGAATAATTAGCCTTATGGATACTGCCTTTTATAACTTAAGCATTTCTTGTCTGAGATCTGCAGAATTCCCTGCAGTTCCATGAGCAGACACTATCAAATATGTTGAATTATGTGGCTATTTTATGTTGTGAATAAATAACCACATGGAATCATACTTGTGCTGTTAAATGAATTTTACTTATAACTGAATTTAGTTCTTTAGGCATAAAAGCCTAATGACTGCACACCATGAAAAAGATTTTTAAAAATGCATGAACCAAATCAAATCAAAGCAAATTGTGTTTTAGAAAAAAAAAGTCCATGCGTGAGCTGTTACTTCAAATGGGCACCAACTTAGCTTTAATATTAAGAGCTCTTCTGACCTCTTGCTACATAGGCCCAAAGCCTTGAAGAAAAAGTAGAGTTTAACCAAAATTGGGATGATTATCTTCTTGTTAATGGTTAAGCACCAAATCCATATTTTCAGAGATGCTCATAAAAAATCATAATCAAACACTTTTAGCTGTGTTATATATGTGAATATGATAAAAACTAACATTGAGCACTTTGTATGACTGTCACTATACTGAACATTTGACATATACCATTTTTATTAATTTTCTAAAGCCCCAGCAAGAAAGTAATATTATTATCCATTTTATAGATGAGGAAACCAGAGCTCAAAGAGCCCACACCGAGTGTCAGAGACGAAACCCAGCCCCAGGTCCTCAACTCATTTCACAAACACTTAGTATCGACTCATTAGTAAAAACTGGCAATAACAATGTAGTTCACTTTCGAAATAAGATTCGTCAGGATAATCCACACCAAGGATTTGAAAATATGATAGTCAATTTTAAAAACTGATCATTTGTGGATTTGGGAGCGGAAAAAAAGAAGAGGCGCCACATCTGATTCCTCCTATGTTTTGAAGCAGCTTTTAGAGTTAAGGGAACAAGTAATACAGGTTTCCCTGTGGCTCAGAGGTAAAGAATGTGCCTGTCAATGCAGGAGACACAGGTTCAGTCCCTGGGGTGGTAAGATACCCTGGAGAAGGAACTGGCAACCCCCTTCAGTATTCTTACCTGGAAAAGTCCATGAACAGAGGAGACTGGTGGGCTACAGTCCATGGAGTCACAAAGAGTTGGACATGACTGAGCAATTAAATAACAACAGGTCAATATGTATCTGTCAATCTAGAATTTAGTTTCTCTAAACAGGCTTTGTTAAAAACTATACAATTTATTATGAAACTAAACTCAGCATTGTATTCTATTAGTAATACATGTATGAAATGTGATACTTCATTTTTTGTTTTTGTTTTCCAACTAAAGTTACTTTCTAAATAAATATTTTCAACAGTTGTTCTGAAAAACTGGTCAGGTTACTTCCACTTTTACTGATATTTCTATTAATATAGACTTCCCAGGTGGCACAGTTGGTAAAGAATCCGTCTGCAATGCAAGAGACTTTGGAGGCGTGGGTTCAATTCCTGGGTTGGGAAGATCCCCTGGAGGAGTAAATGGCAACCCACTCCAGTATTTTTGCCTGGAAAATCCCATGGACAGAGGAGCCTGGCAGGTTACAGTCCATGGGTTCTCAACGTCTCAGACACAACTTAGTGACTGAGCATGCACACACACACTTATATATAATTGTTCTTTTTAAAATAACCAGTATATCAAAGAAACTGTGTCACTGAAATTACAGTACACTGACATCAATTGGTACATAATAAGTGTACAATTAGTTTAGTTACATGCTGTAAATAAAATTTTAGACTTTATCTTCTGTTTTGTAAAGTGTTATTTTGTCGGGAGCACAAAAATCCCGACAGCTATGTGGGCTCTTTTTTAAGCTGACATACACTTTATTTTAAATCATATTTCCAGGTCCTTTTTCCAGTAAAGTTCACTTATCATTTACACTGGAACAGAAATAAAGGTTTGAAAAAAAGACATACTAAAGGCCAATTCATAATTTTTCACAGATGTCTACAGTAAATCTAAAAGGCTAGTATAATATGTAGGTGATGCTTTGATCCAAACTACAGAAAAATCCACCCACAATATAGCTATTTATTTCACAACTGTTTGAAATGACCCACATCCAAATTCATTTCTAAAAGGTAAGTTTTCTTCTTTATTTTTAGAAGCATTATGTTATTTCACCAAAATCACAAATGGCTTCTGAAATCTGATCCATGATGAAGACTTATGACACTTCATCTCCCATCAGTCACATGTGTTGTGTGTCCAAAGCACTGGGTCTGATTTCTGTCTTAAGGCGGATGACCTTGGGTGGGGGATGACCTTGGGCAGGAGCATGCTGGGTCCTCCACAGCCCAGGCAGGCAGGAAGGAGGGGAATAGGATGTCGATGTGTAGAATGAGGTCTGGACGCCTTGCAGGGGGGCAATCAAGCAATACACTGTATCCAGAAGGCTTAGCGGGCTTGAGCTGTGTGCCAGCAGATACCCAAGTGGGAGGGATGTGGATAAGGAAGAGAGGTCATTCCTCTCTAGGGGTGAGAGCAGGACAGGCCCAGGGGCACAGAGCTTTGAGAGAAATCCAGACAGCCAGCAAGAGGTCGGATGACGATGGCCCACACTCTGTGGAGTGTGTTTCTCTCTGAATAAATCCACATCTTACCTATCACTTTGTCTCATACTGAGTTCTTTCTGCAATGAGACATCAAGAACCTGAGTTTTATTAGGTCCTGAAACCAGAAGCGATTCAATCATGCAGAGCAGCACATGGTGATCTGTGACTCAGAGATGCTGCCATGTCCAGTGGAGAGAGACTAAGGACACTGGAGACTCATGAACAATACTGAAACCCACAACAAGTGGAAGAAGTTAGCATTCTTCATTCCAGAGAAGATCACAATTTGATAATCTCAAGAAACTCATCAAGAGACCACTTGAGGCCAGATTAAAAACTGTAGGCCCCGCACACACCCTGATCCTTGTTCTAAACTCCTCACCAAATCCCACTGGGTTGGGACACAGTTTCGAGGTCATTAGCCCCACTGTGGCCCCCTTTGCATGACAAAGCAATAAAACTGTTATTTTCTATCACCCCTATCCCCCCCCAAAAAAAGAGGTCGGATGGGGGTAGGGATGCCAGGAACTGGGTACATAGCAAGAGCTGAGGGCCCAATCAAGCCACCAAATGTCCAAAGGCAATGTTACAAGTGGGTGTGTAGCAGTGTGTGGAACCCTAGTTGTATATGAGTCAACCTCCACATGGAGATGTACAGGAGTGGCCAAGAAAGAGGGAGTGTCACTCATCCTTGGCAGGTTGGACACAAGGTCCAAAAACAGCAAGACGAATTCCCAGGCTCACCCGGGGATGGCAGTGTTTGTCCATGCTGGCAATTTATTGGGGTTCAACTTATTTGTAGCTTTTGACAATATGAATGCATTGGGGGGGGGGGTTGCTTTGAAAGTACATAGATATGTGATAAATAAAAATGATTGAATTGTTTTAAATCCTTCAATCTGGACTATTTGTTTCCAGCCATCATTCTACTCACTCAACTCCAAAGCATATTTTTGTGTTAGTTCTCAAAAACTAACAACTAACTTAGATGTCAAAAAGCTAGGCCATAGATCTTTCAAATTAAATATACAAAAACAATTTGTTTTCTTTGTTCAGATGCTAGAATTTAGTCATTCATTGATGGCTAGTGATGAAGTGATGTGGTCAGGTGGGTAGTTGTCTGTAAAGGCACTAGCTACCTGCAGGTCAAATTCCTCTTGCAGTGGAGAGAAGACAGAATCACACAAACGCCTAGTGCTCAGTTACTCAGACCCTTTGCGATCCCATGGACTGTAGCCCGCCAGGTTCCTCTGTTCATGGGGTTTCCCAGGCAAGAATACTGGAGTGGGTTGCCATTTCCTCCTCCAGGGGATCTTCACAATCCAGGGATCAAACCCACATCTTTTGCATCTCCTATATTGGCAGGTGGGTTTTTTCCCACTGTGCCACCTGGGAAGCCCTACTGGCTAAACTTCTAGAGTCACTCTTCAAAATTTATATCAAAAAATTTCCAAAGAACCCATAGGTATTAAGATCATTTTTGCAAATAGTTGATCAGGTCTTTATTGACAAACAAATCTGGATAATCAATAATATTAATTTTTTAAAGTTTTAATTAAAATGTTTTTTCTAAATTTTTTGCTCAGGAAAGTAGATTTTTTCCCCCCTGCTAGTCACAAGGATAATTAAATTTCACCCTCACCAGAGGGGCGGGACAGTTCTGTCTTTGGCTGTAAAGGTGGCAGGGATTCTAATTTACTATTGACAGTGGTTCTTTCACTTTGATAGATGTGAATTCAACTTCATTTATTGAATGCCTATTATGTGCCTGAAACACCTTAAATACTTTGGCTTGAAATGCCATTTATAAGCTTCACAGGGCAAGACTAGTTTAAAATTAATGTAGAAAACTATACTTCCATTGTTTAAAATACTCTGTAGGGGAAAACACACTGTGGGCAAATTTCTATCTGGTATCTGCCTTGGTTCATAAAAACAAACAAACAAGTGTGCTGAGGGGCCTGCTGGGGCAATGTAGGAGTTTACAGGGGATCATACAAAGGTACACCTTAAGGACTGCCTGAGAAGAAATGAATTCTCTAGAAATGGGGAGGTGACGGAGAATAAAGAGAAAAACAGGTAGAGACAGGCTGACAGGTAAGGAAATCTCCAGTTACAGTCTATCTAGTCCTGTGGGCTTGCAGTTTCTGGGTGACAGCAAGCTTCAGGGGCTGTCTCTTTTAGAATTGGCACAAAGGGAATTAGGTCTTTCAGAAGACAGAGAGGAATTGAAAGGCAAAATAAGGGCATCTATTTATTTGATGCAAACCAAGGTGACTCTAACCCCCCAAGGCCATCCCACCGCAGTCTGAAGATCCTGACCCATTAAGGCAAGTGTCCAGGTGAAGAGTTTGACCCAAGACTGCATAGGTGTTTCAGAGTCTAGCTTCCTTGATGACAATTTGACTCCAAAATAGAAACCACTGTGAAAATATGTAGAACTCTATGTTATTTTTGGCCAAAGGCCTTTGCAAGATCTTCCAAAAAGGGTTTGTACAATAATTTCCTTCACATGAATTTTAAAGATTAAGGCAGAACAAGTTAGAGTATTTTTGAATTAATTTCATAATATTACTCATTAGATCAATATATCACAGTGTCATTTTAACTACAGAGTCCAATATAGCTTTCAACCAGATGATATAGGTGTCTAGAATTAGTAGAAAGGCTCTAATATTTAGGTGCAAGTCTAGGTTGAATAACTGTACCCTTCTTGTCTGTGTTCTAGAATCGATGGTGGGTAAATTTCTCTTCAAGAAATTTCTGGTAGGGTTTCAGAAGGATAGTTATAATGAGGACTTTTCTAACTGGAAAAAAAGGCAGCTAGATTAGTAGTGACTAAAAACAATTTATGATTAGTGAGCAAGGTCCTAAATTATAGCAACATATTCACTCCATAAAAAGCTTATTCCATTGCTTGCTGATTTTTTCTAGCAACTTTCATAAAAAAAAATGTAGTGTCATAATCAGCAATAGGAAAATCTGTGGCTGTGATTCAGATAAGCAGGCATCTTTTTGCCCACGCCTTAGGTGATGTGAAGAGACACCGCTGAAATGGATGATAAAATGGGCTCAGTGCAAAAGAAAAGAACCTATAAAGAACAAAGCAGCTTTGATAGTTTGCAGACTGAAACCAGTGAAAACACATCACAGTCCGCCCTTCAGGGATTTCTCCACTTGTCTACAATTTCTCTGAGAATTGGGAAATTCAGGTTCTGGACATAGCTCTTCTGATGGGCTGTGTAATCTTGCTAAATCTTAGTTTATCTGGGCTTCAATTTTTCCCTCTAAAAAGGGGAATATCTCTCGGGTCTTCTGAATCCTTTAAATGGCCATGCAAGAATTTCTTCCTACTCCTTTAATGTTCTAGGATAACAGTTTTCAGTTCATAGATATTTCTATTCATTTCTCGTTTTCTTCACGTTTTTCTTTTATCCATCTTGATTTTCCATTGGCCTGATTGTTTGTTTGTCTGTCCATCTACTCACAGTATAAAGATCAAATTTTGTTTACTTTGAAGAATGAGTAAAGAGTAAAGAAAGAGTAAAAGGGGTCAGTCATTTCCATATGTTGACATTTTAAGGCAGATGTGATTTAGAAAACAGCTGTTCTCAGCTTTATTCTACTCCATATTTTAACCTTCCATGTGTTGAGATACCAGCCTCAATTTACTGTCTGTTAGAGGTGAGAGGTTCTCTTTCATAAGAATAGCACTGATGATTAATGAAGCCAAGAGAAGTAGTGAGGTACGCACGAGCCCTATTATTATGTGTTTGTTATCATATGGTTTGTTATTATATCGTTGGTGGCAATCACATCTATTTATTCTTCTCAGCTAAGATTTACATCTGTTGCAAGGTCTCTTGTCTTTCATTGCCTCTGTATCCTATCGACAACTTCAAGGAAGGTGGGCTACAAAGAGGAGTCTCTGGGAAAGTATAGGTTAGAGCAGGGGTCCCCTACCTCCAGGATCTAATGCTTGATGATCTGAGGTGGAGCTGCTATAATAAAAATAATACCTGCAATAAAGTACACAATTAACGACCCTGATGCTGGGAAAGATTGAGGGCAGGAGGAGAAGGGGGCAAGTGAGGATGAGATGGTTGGATGGCATCGCCTACAATGGACACGAGTTTGAGCAAACTCTGGGAGATGGTGAAGGACAGGGAGGCCTGGTGTGCCGCAGTCCATGGGGTCACAGAGACAGATACCACTGAACAACTGAACATCAACAATAAGAGAATACAATAAAAGTAACGTGTCTGAATCATCCCGAAACCATGCTCCACCCCAGTCAGTGAAAAAATTATCCTTCACGAAAATGGTCCCTGGTGCCAAAAAGGTTGGGGGCCACTGCCTGAAAGCACATCACTGGTTTCCTGCATTGAAGAGATCACAGAGCATCACCAAACGTTAGGGCCCAAAAGAAACTTACAGCTCCTTGTGCAGCCCTCTTGCCTTCCTACAGTGAAGCCAGTGAGTATGACCCCAAAGACAAACATCTCCTCTATTTACTAGCAATTCTAAATATCGCTAACATGACCGCCTCCTCATATTTCGTTAAGCAAAAAGTAGAGAGAGGCGTTATAATCTGCCTAAAGGCATCTATCAAAGTGAAAGAAGCGCTGTCAATAGAAAATTAGAATGCCCTCAACCTTCACAGTCAAACACCACTGCCCCGCCCCCTCTGATGAATGTGAAATTTAATTAATTATCATTGTAACTAGCAGGAAAAAAACAATCTACTTTTCCTGAGCCTAGAATTAGAACGTTTATAATTTTCTATTTCCTTTTTTTTTTCTATTTCAAAAGGATTGAGATTTGTCAAAGAGTTAAATATATATCCATATCCAATTTTCCTCCAATTATGAAGAAATAAACCAACTTCAGGGCTTTCTAATACCTGTTCAACAGTGACTTTGGTGCCTTTCGGCTCTCCTGAGAGAGTATGTGAAGATGACCTTTCTCTGCAGAGACAGTATCTACTCATGCCTAGAAAGGGAAGATTTGAAAATTCTTAAATATTCTCTTCTGCCTTTTTCCCTATCCTATTTCAAATCAATTTCCTATTTTCTCACATTCCTCTCGGCTGGCAGCTGCCCCTTCTGGGCCTTTATCTGGCGGGAGGAAGACAGGCAGGCAAGCAGTTGCCTGTTCACTTGATGTCGGTCCTGTTCCCAGGCTGGAGACAGAATGTCTGATCTCCATATTGTTAGCAGCTTCCAATTGCCCCCATCTTCAAAAGCATCTAACACGGGTCCACAGGCTGGGGTCCCCTGTCTTTCTTTTCAGGGGGAATTAAAACCTTTCTGTTCTTTGAAAGAAGACTTCTGGAAAAAAAGAGAAACAGTCATAATAACCAACCCATAAGTCAAGTCACTAAACGAAAAAAAAAAAATTCACCTGCAGTGTAAAGACAGAGGATGGAAGAAGTCATGTCATAAACACTGTATTTGTCGACTGTCTGAAGCAATACAGCTGAAGAGAAATAGCTTTCAGTCTTGCAAGGACTCTCCTGAACAACACCAGAACTTCCATAAAACCATGGAACTGATGAGGGCCACCGGCAAAAACCACAAAAAAGACCTCCTCTTGCCCCCCAGCACAGACAGCTACTTCAGTGAAAATGGCATTTAGCCCTGATGTGTTTGACTTTGCATCAGATGCTCCTTGGTATACATCCAGAATTATATTTTTATAGACTTCAGAGATCCCAAGGAAAGAACAGCTTGTGTCCTAGCGCTTCCCATGGAAATGCCCCCCATCTTTTCTCTATCCATTGTTGTACTGATTCCTGCTGAACTGATGTGCTCAGACCTTTGATTCAGCTCCTGTGGCTGCTCTCGCCACCCCCTTCTTCCCCTGCCCCACAGTGGTCCAGCCCAGCTAGGACGAAGGACTGTCATTCTTGGTAAGGATTACTGAGTTCTCTCATTTGACTTTCTTTCCAAATGGATTTCTAAGTCCTTCTTATTTTTTCTTATAGTGCACAGGAAAAGAAAAACATCATCTGGTCTAATCTCTGGAATAGAGTCTTATAAGCTCTAAGAAAACAGGGAGAAAAGGCCAGTTTAAAAATAAAATATACTGATACACTATTCTTCTAGTTTTAATTCTAAGAAGTATGATCATTAAGTTCTAAATAACGTACAACATACACATTTCCATAAACCAGATCCCTCTTCTGATTTCTCTTTTTTTTTTTTACTCCAAGTTGTTACCATTAGAATAGTCATTCCTGTCCCTGGGTCAGAAATAGTGGGAAGACCTCTGTTTTCAGAAGTACCTCCTGCATCCATGCTTTTTCTTTAAATTTCATTTTATTTTTTTATTTTATTTTTTTAAAAATTTCATTTTATTTAAATTTCCAACTTCGGAATCTCATCACATCTACCATAGATGCATCAATAGCCTGTGCCACGGTCCTTGCATCCCTACTCCAATCCACATTCAGGTCAGACCTTCCAATGACTTATTTGCAAATGCTCCTCCCAGGCTCAAAGCTTCACTGGTTCCCTATTGACTACAGAATAACCCCCATCACCAACTATTATCCAGGAGAACCATCTTAGTCTTATCTCGCACTTGACATAGGATTTTTCTCAAATACACCTCTCCCCCTTTCCTGCCACTTTGTCACATCACTCCCTCTGCCTAGATGTCCTTCTTAGGTCCCGCCCCCCACTCCATCCTTCCTTTCTCACTCTCCGTACCCCCTCCTTTTATTTCTCTCTGATTCCCATAACCACTGCCACCTCACAAGGCCTAACTGACCAAGTATGAAAGCGCCAGTTGCTCAGTCACGTCCGACTCTTGGGGACCCCATGGACTGTAGCCCACCAGGCTCCTCCATTTGTGGGATTTTCCAAGCTAGAATATTGGATGCTGTTCCTTTAATTTCAATTGCCTCACCAGGCTTCCTTGGTGGCTCAGAGGGTAAAGCGTCTGCCCGCAATGCGGGAGACTCGGGTTTGATCCCTGGGTTAGGAAGATCCCCTGGAGAAGAAAATGGCAACCCACTCCGGTACTCTTGCCTAGAAAATCCCATGGATGGAGAAGCCTGTAAGCTACAGTCTATGGTAGGCTACAGTCTATGGTAGGCTACAGTCCATGGGGTCGCAAAGAGTCAGACATGACTGAGCGACTTCACTTTCACTTTCACCAGGCTCATAGCCAATCACTTAATGGCTTCAATAGGATGTCTACAGGCATCTAAAATGCAACATGTTCAAAGCTAATATAATCATCTTTTAGGAATTTCCTGGTGGTCCAGTGGTTAGGACTCCACACTTTTACTGCTGAGGGCCCAGGTTCAAGTTCTGGTCAGGGAACTAAGATCCTGTAAGCTGCCCAATGTGGCCTAAACAATAAAATAATATAAAAATAAAGACCTCATCACAGTTGAACCAAAACCCTGACTTTGAGTAGTTTTCCTTTAAAAAAATGAAATGAAATAAAATAATCATCTGCCACAAACTTCCATCTCTTCCTGGATTCCTGGAGTCAGTGAACAAAAAAATCTGTGTCCATCCAAACGTTCAAGAAACTTGGAAGCGGTTTCTTTTATCAGCACCGCCTTCCCCATTCTCTACACTGAATCTACCCGTAGGCCCTCCACCACTTTCACAATTTTCATTACTACCATGTCTACCTCTGTTGATGCAACCATCATTTTTCACTTGGATGTAACATCATACCTGCCTCTATCCTTACCTTCCTCTCATATTCTTCACACTCCATTCAGAAAAATCTTTCCAAAAGGTGCAAATCATCATACCAATTTCCTGACTGAAAAATTCTGAATGACTCCCCACTGCCATGATGATAACATCCCAATTCCTAAGTAGAGCTGATGAGATATTCTGAGACCTCACATGTCCTTGCACTTTCAACCACAGTGACAGTTGCTGGCACCGTGCATAGGATATTCCTAATCTTTGGACTAGCATCCATCTTCCCTTAGCTAACAGCTAATAGAATTAGCTAATAGCTAATAGCTTCCCTATTTTTCTTTCAGTCTCATCTTAGATGTCTCCTCTGCCTGGCTCGAAAGCTTTCCTGTCTCCTGGTGGCTAGATGTCAGTTGATTATTGCATAGTCACCAAATTAAGAAAACATAACAATCACAACACTTATTACATTCTACGTATTGCCTTAAAGCTACAGAATTGGAGAAGAATATGGAAACAGAGGCAGCATCATTATTTCTGATAGGCACTGGCTGCATGTTAATTTGTAAAAATTCTTGTGAGTCTGAAAGATGCAAAGATTATCCTCCCGTTTGTGGAATATGAACAGTCATAAAGTCCTCAAGTACATTCATACCTGAGTTCAAATTCTGTCTCTTGGGACTTCCCCGGTGGTCCAGTGGTTGAGAGTCTGTGCTCCCAGTGCAGAGGGCAGGGGTTTGATCCCTGGGGAGCTAAGATCTTGCAAGACACACATTGAGGAAAAAAAAATATCCTGCCTCGTCCACTTACTAGATGTGTGATCTTGAGTAAATTGCTTGACATTTTTAAGCCTTGTGTATGAATGCACATTAGGAATAATACCTATGTCACTGGATTTTTGTTAAAGTTAAATGAGATAATCTGTGAAACATATGTATCATAGGGCTTAAATATACTAGAAATTCAAAAGCAGGGTTCACTATGGGACACTGTAAAAGCAGTGCTAAGGGGAAGGTCCATAGCATTACAGACTTACATCAAGAAACAAGAAAAAAACCAAATAAATAACCTAACTCTACACCTAAAGCAATTAGAGAAGGAAGAAATGAAGAACCCCAGGGTTAGCAGAAGGAAAGAAATCTTAAAAATCAGGGCAGAAATAAATGCAAAAGAAACTAAAGAGACCATAGCAAAAATCAACAAAGCTAAAAGCTGGTTTTTTGAAAAAATAAACAAAATTGACAAACCATTAGCAAGACTCATTAAGAAGCAAAGAGAGAAGAACCAAATTAACAAAATTAGAAATGAAAATGGAGAGATCACAACAGACAACACTGAAATACAAAGGATCATAAGAGACTACTACCAGCAGCTCTATGCCAATAGAATGGACAACTTGGATGAAATGGACAAATTCTTAGAAAAGTATAACTTCCCAAAACTGAACCAGGAAGAAATAGAAGATCTTAACAGACCCATCACAAGCAAGGAAATCGAAACTGTAATCAAAAATCTTCCAGCAAACAAAAGCCCAGGACCAGATGGCTTCACAGCTGAATTCTACCAAAAATTTAGAGAAGAGCTAACACCTATCTTACTCAAACTCTTCGAGAAAATTGCAGATGAAGGTAAGCTTCCAAACTCATTCTATGAGGCCACCATCACCCTAATTCCAAAACCAGACAAAGATGCCACAAAAAAAGAAAACTACAGGCCAATATCACTGATGAACATAGATGCAAAAATCCTTAACAAAATTCTAGCAAACAGAATCCAACAACATATTAAAAAAATCATACACCATGAACAAGTGGGCTTTATCCCAGGAATGCAAGGATTCTTTAATATCCACAAATCAATCAATGTAATACACCACATTAACAAATTGAAAGATAAAAACCATATGATTATCTCAATAGAGGCAGAGAAAGCCTTTGACAAAATTCAACACTCATTTATGATTAAAACTCTCCAAAAAGCAGGAATAGAAGGAACATACCTCAACATAATAAAAGCTATATATGACAAACCCACAGCAAGCATCACCCTCAATGGTGAAAAATTGAAGGCATTTCCCCCGAAATCAGGAACAAGACAAGGGTGCCCACTCTCACCACTACTATTCAACATAGTGTTGGAAGTTCTGGCCACAGCAATCAGAGCAGAAAAAGAAGTAAAAGGAATCCAGATAGGAAAAGAAGAAGTGAAACTCTCGCTGTTTGCAGATGACATGATCCTCTACATAGAAAACCCTAAAGACTCTACCAGAAAATTACTAGAGCTAATCAACAAATGTAGTAAAGTTGCAGGATATAAAATTAACACACAGAAATCCCTTGCATTCCTATATACTAACAATGAAAAAACAGAAAGAGAAATTAAGGAAACAATACCATTCACCATTGCAACAAAAAGAATAAAATACTTAGGAGTATATCTACCTAAAGAAACAAAAGACCTATACATAGAAAACTATAAAACACTCATGAAAGAAATCAAAGAGGACACAAACAGATGGAGAAACATACCGTGTTCATGGATTGGAAGAATCAATATTGTCAAAATGGCTATTCTACCCAAAGCAATCTATAGATTCAATGCAATCCCTATCAAGCTACCAACGGTATTTTTCACAGAACTAGAAGAAATAATTTCACAATTTGTATGGAAATACAAAAAACCTCGAATAGCCAAAGTAATCTTGAGAAAGAAGAATGGAACTGGAGGAATCAACCTGCCTGACTTCAGACTCTACTACAAAGCCACAGTCATCAAGACAGTATGGTACTGGCACAAAGACAGAAATATAGATCAATGGAACAGAATAGAAAGCCCAGAGATAAATCCACGAACCTATGGACACCTTATCTTTGACAAAGGAGGCAAGGATATACAATGGAAAAAAGACAACCTCTTTAACAAGTGGTGCTGGGAAAACTGGTCAACCACTTGTAAAAGAATGAAACTAGAACACTTTCTAACACCATACACAAAAATAAACTCAAAATGGATTAAAGATCTAAATGTAAGACCAGAAACTATAAAACTCCTAGAGGAGAACATAGGCAAAACACTCTCCGACATAAATCACAGCAAGATCCTCTATGACCCACCCCCCAGAATATTGGAAATAAAAGCAAAACTAAACAAATGGGACCTAATGAAACTTAAAAGCTTTTGCACTACAAAGGAAACTATAAATAAGGTGAAAAGACAGCCCCCAGATTGGGAGAAAATAATAGCAAATGAAGAAACAGACAAAGGATTAATCTCAAAAATATACAAGCAACTCCTGCAGCTCAATTCCAGAAAAATAAATGACCCAATCAAAAAATGGGCCAAAGAACTAAACAGACATTTCTCCAAAGAAGACATACAGATGGCTAACAAACACATGAAAAGATGCTCAACATCACTCATTATCAGAGAAATGCAAATCAAAACCACAATGAGGTACCATTACACGCCAGTCAGGATGGCTGCTATCCAAAAGTCTACAAGCAATAAATGCTGGAGAGGGTGTGGAGAAAAGGGAACCCTCTTACACTGTTGGTGGGAATGCAAACTAGTACAGCCGCTATGGAAAACAGTGTGGAGATTTCTTAAAAAACTGGAAATAGAACTGCCATATGACCCAGCAATCCCACTCCTGGGCACACACACTGAGGAAACCAGATCTGAAAGGGACACGTGCACCCCAATGTTCATCGCAGCACTGTTTATAATAGCCAGGACATGGAAGCAACCTAGATGCCCATCAGCAGATGAATGGATAAGGAAGCTGTGGTACATATACACCATGGAATATTACCCAGCTGTTAAAAAGAATTCATTTGAATCAGTCCTAATGAGATGGATGAAACTGGAGCCCCTTATACAGAGTGAAGTAAGCCAGAAAGATAAAGAACATTACAGCATACTAACACATATATATGGAATTTAGAAAGATGGTAACGATAACCCTATATGAAAAACAGAAAAAGAGACACAGAAATACAGAACAGACTTTTGAACTCTGTGGGAGAAGGTGAGGGTGGGATGTTTTGAAAGAACAGCATGTATATTATCTATGGTGAAACAGATCACCAGCCCAGGTGGGATGCATGAGACAAGTGCTCGGGCCTGGTGCACTGGGAAGACCCAGAGGAATCGGGTGGAGAGGGAGGTGGGAGGGGGGATCGGGATGGGGAATACGTGTAAATCTATGGCTGATTCATATCAATGTATGACAAAACCCACTGAAATGTTGTGAAGTAATTAGCCTCCAACTAATAAAAAAAAAAAAAAAAAAAAAAAAAAAACTCCTCTGAAAAAAAACAAAAAACAAAAAACAAAACAAAAGCAGGGTTCATATTTCATTCAACATTCAATCCCTAATAGTATTAGCTGTGTGTAGACACTGAATAAAGTTGGCCTACCTGAATTGAATTTGTGGCAGATTTTGAACTACGGATTAATTACCAACTGTAGCTGTTAGATAATTATTTGATCCTACTGTAATAAAGGTTTATAAATTTGCCAAATGTCAAGGCCAATCATTTGAATTTGATCCGTATTTGTAAGGCAAAACAGTTCTACTCCTTGGCACTAAGAGAAACATTAATTCAATTAATCATTGTAGGCAATAAATTATTTAAAAAACTAAAATACTGGATCTAAAGAATTTAAAATGTAGGTGTGATATAAGTGAAAACAAGTATTTAAGCATTTCTATTTTCATCATACTCATTTATATCACATGAAGAAATTGCTCATGCAATTTATATATGTACATGGAAATAAATTTCATAATCAAACATAGCACTCAATCACTGATTTAAAAGCTAAAAATAAACAATTTTCATGGACACAAATAAAAATTAGAGTAGGTTATTAACGTCCAACATTGCCAAGCATTGCTTAACAGTCCTATAGTATTATGGAATTGGAGTAGAATTTAGAAACGGAGGCAGTGTCATTGTTTCTGACATGCATTTGGTTGTATGTTAATTGGCAAAAACTCTTTGAGTCTGGAAGATACAAAGATTAGCCTCCTGTTTCTGGAATATCAATAGTCACAAAATGCCAAATATATTTCACCCCCCCCCCCAAAAAAAAAAGATGGAGTTGGTTAGAGTCTTTGCAAGAAGTTGTCTCAGGATCTGTTGGGTCAAAAGATAGACTATATTTCCTAGCACTGGGAAATATTAGACTTTACTCCCTGTGTGCCAGACATATTTGCACCCAGACTAAACAGTATTTATCCACTGTGCTTACTGGAACAGGGAAGCACTTATATCAGTCCAATGCCCTTAATAAGAATTAGTTTCCATCAGAGACAGGAAAACGAATGATGCAAATCATTCCCCTTATTATTTTCTTTAGTATTATGTACTTCCTCTTGGAGAAATTAAAATATTCTCCTTGGAAAATTTAGCAGAGTGAAATATTTTTTAAAGGCATCATATATTTTTTTAAAATCTTTGTTATTTTAATGTACACAGTTATGACAAAATATATGGGCTGCACAAGTCACACAAAGCTTCCCAAAGATCCCTGTTTTTGGCTTCATGGCATCATTCCTGGAACCCTGTCTCCAAGTGATTGATGGAATTAAAAGTTGACCCAAAGAAAACCAACTATTGGCAGGGCCAGCATCCAGTAAACGTCTGTCAGGGTTGCTAAGACCAACATGGGCTGCACTCTGTTCTAGATGGAGACTAGACTCCATTGACCAGATCCTGCTTTGGAGAAGCTAGGTCTGCAGATAAAATGGGGGAACATCTACCAGCAGTGGTGTGAGAAGCAGAAGCAGAGAACTGTACCTCGGTAGCGATGGGTATTTCTCAATGCTCCCTCCATCCCCCTAAAACCTGGCTCAACCATTGCTCATGTGTCGCGATTGACATTTGTTTTTTCCAGGCCTATGGACATGGGTTTCTGTGTTTCTCTCTTTCTTTGCCAAGTTCCCTGATCATACTTCTTTACCGCCCAGGTAACCCGAGTACCTCTAAATCCTTATACTCCAAAAGCACCCAACGCAGCCTCCACCAGCATTCTGACTCCAGGCTGGGTTTCTCCATAACGTTGGTTAGTTAATATTTACTCACAAAAACTGAGCTTCTAAGAAATGTCTCTTTAAAAATGTGTTGTATTAAAAAAAAAATAAGAAAAAAATTTAAAAAAATGTGTTGTATTTAGAGCAAATACATTAGCATGCTTTTTTTTTTTATTGCCAAAATGTTTTGAATAATCATCTGTCAATCACATTTCCCTTTTGTGGGAAGAGAAAGGTCAGCAAGTTGGCAAAAAAAAAAAAAAAAAATGACAGCTCTGGATAGGGTTTTGGTAGGTGGGGATAAAAAGTCACTTCTCATGTACGCAGCTGCGTGTAATGAATGCAACATGTTTGAGGCCTATTCTTGGATCAGTTCCCCTACATTTTAAACTCAACTTTTCTTGGCAAGATTTCTGGGGCCATACTGTGTATGTGTCTGAATTCCTTCAGCCAAAATCTCTTAATATGAAAATTCAGCAGTATTGCAGTCTGTGTAGATGTCATGACTCAAAATCCAGTCTGTTTTATGTACCCTGTGACTCCGGACTGACCTCTTTATTACTATGGGCTTATTTTTAGCACAAAGTGATATTTATCTATGTCATTTTCTAAGGCTATATATAAAGATGGGTATATATATTATCCTGTAGACTTATCGTTTACAAGGAATATGTAGGGAAGGAAAGCATTTTTTAAGTGAATTAACAGAAAACACATATAACCCAAACCACAGCCTGGCTTTTACCTTAATGAGTAACAATTCCATTGCTGAAAAGAGAGCCAGGCAAGTTCCATCCTGGGGAACCCGGCTTCCTTTCTCTCCCAAAGGAGAAGTTCCTCTCAAAATATGGCCACCCCTCCCTCAAAGCAAACGGAAACTCCCTTTTGCATGTTTAAGGTTTCACTTCTATATTCTGGAATTAAGGCTGTATTTGAAAAAATAATTTTTCAGAAATGTGATCTCCGTCACAAAAACATCTGAATGTCCAAACATCAAAACAAAAGTTATAACACAGATTCTGTTCAACGAGTATAAGTAAAAAGTGGAATATTTTCCCAAGTGAAAAAACCCACGATGATGTTTTTAAAAATTTATGAATCTGAAAAGTCTTACTGACTGAGTCCCTAGAAGTCATTCAGCACATAAAGAATTTAAATATCAAATCTGAACAGTAACACAAAAAGATTTTGAAAATAAGCTAGAAATCATGAACAGATGCCTCAGCATGAAAGAAATTAGAAATACAAATATGCAAAACTGAAAGGCAAATATTTTGGAAACATGTTTAGAAATTCAATAATTTTCAACAGATAATGAACATGGAGGGATTTTATTTTCTATTTAGAAGATTGTGAATTGTTCTATAAATTTAACAATTAATCTTAATATTTTAAATTATATTTGTCAAAGTATTAAGCCTAGGTTCAAAATCACATGGAGTTTTAAAATACTTGTCAGATCAAGTAATGAGATAATAACAGGTTTTTGTTTCATATTAAGGAAAGTGATCTGGGCCCAAAAGATATTAAGACATTGAAATAAGGTCTAAATATTCTGAAATACAATTAGTTTACTGCAAAGTACATTAATGACTAAATTAATCCCTATTTTATTTTAGCTTCTGGTAAAAGTAGGGTTCTAGTTGTACAAAGGAAATTGACAACACAATGAAAATGATGGAAAAAGCATCCACTCATGTTTTTCTTTATATTTCTGAAAAGAGATTTACCTAAGTGTCAATGATGGTGTGACAGTCCTTCGTCATTACCTTGGTAGTTGTATTAACTATCTTCAGGCCGCTTATTTGATTTAAAATTTTTTCTACGGCAGTGTGTCTGCTTTCATTAGTTTTTTTAAGTCAAAGATTAAAAACTAGATAAAATACTACATTCTCCGTGGTTCTCCAATATTGGAGTGTGGAAGGAGCTAAGCTACCCATGCAACCAATTACTTTCTCCGGTAAATCCATTATTTGTCAGAATACTGCAAAATATCCATGAGAACTGAACTGATGGTCCATGTGTAAATACTGGCACTGCTTAAAGTAAAAGAGACATTTACTCCCAAACCAAATTACATTTGGAACATTTCGGAAAGAAATGCATAATATACCATTGCAGAAATCCTAACATGTTCAATTTCCACTTTGAGCGTTTTTGATTCAACTCTTTTGTGGCCAACTCAGTGGAGTTCATTCAGCAAAAGAAAGCAATATATTTTGATAGAAAGAATGGAAGCACGAGGTTTCGGAGATTAACCAGGGATCAATCTGGTCTTGACTAACCATCCTTGGGGCACTTGGAAACATCTGTGTTTCATCAGACACTCCTGAAAACGCAGTGCATACCACCACGGAAAAGTCTCCTCCAAACTCTCTCCCTTTCTAATGGAATGTTTTACCAAGATTTGTTTTATATGTTTGACAGAAAATAAATTACTAAGATATAGGAGATTGTCTGAAGATTTGTGATCCTTACAGAGTAGGTTAATATGAGTTAGACAAGATCAGCCTTCAGGATATGTAAGAAGTACAAATGTTTTCAGTAGTTGTCTTAGGCAAGCGTAATAATATGGATTGCTTGACTTTTTTTTTTTAAAGAAATTTAAAACAATAAAAAACAATAAACATCTTCCTTGATCACTCCAGAGACTGTAATTCAGTTCACATAGTCCCCTAAATTATATAACATTTATTTTCTGAAGCCATTACTTAAAAGTGCAACGGCTAGTGTGGAAAGAAAAATAAAGAGTGAATGAGTCAAGTGTTTATTTCCTTAGATGATTATCTTCATTATTAAAAGCAAAATAATGTAGCAAGTGAATATTCTCAAAAAAATCTAAAAATAAGAATCAATGTGCAAGCACTAAATTTTGATATAACATCTCAGACATCTTTCCTATCTATGTTATGCCACATCATCAAAATGATACAGTTTTTACATAATATATTTTTCTTAACACATTATACCTTGTTTCACTGTTCTGTTGATTGTTTCAAGTTAAGAAAATGATGGACAAAATGTCAATAACACAGATTAAAGTGAAAACTCTATTGTGCCAGTAACCATTACTTTGAGAATAACATAAAATTCTTGAGTAAATAAATTTCCAGTATTTTTTGTTTTTTTATTTTTAAAACCTTTTATTTTCTATTGGGGTCATTAGTCGTTCAGTCACGTCCAACTCTTTGAAACTCCATGGACTGTATCCTGCCAGGCTTCTCTGTCTATAGGATTTTCCAGGCAAGAATACTGGAGTGGGTTGCCATTCCCTTCTCCAGATATTGGGGTATAGTTGATTAACAATGTTGTTGTGTTGGTTTCAGGTGTATAGCCAAGTGATTTAGTTATGCATGCATCTGTTCTTTGATTTCAGTCATAACTGATGAGGTTAGATATAATTTTAGGAGATAAAGTCAGCAAAAATTTAACTCATAAAAATGGCACTCTTCTGTATTATTATTCTCTCCTTTTAAATTCCTCTTAACCTTGATTGTTAAAAAGAAAACAAACAAAAAAAGCAAGTCTGTGGTTGGAGGGAGGAGGATGTTGATAGCTGATCCTGCCTCTAGCAAACATACTCACTTCCCTATAGAATTAACTTAAAAATAGGTCAATTTAGCTCATTTTAAGCAGATTATGTTAATTTTGTCCATTCATTGTTTCTTTTAAGGGTAGTAACATGGTAAAATTTGTGCAAAATCCTCAAATTAAACACTTATTTTGGACATTCTTACATTGAAAATTTTTGGTCATGTACATTTAAAAAAATTCAGGCCTAAATCAGAGACAACAGCAATTAAACAAATTGAACACAATATGCTTAACAATTGTGTTAAACAAATTGAACACAAATGAACAAAATTGTGTAAAAAATATAAATCAACAGGGATAATAAAGTGCTAGAGAAAAAGACTTTACTGAAAGCTTCAAATCTAAGAAATGAAAATGCAACTTGCCATTAAAGATTTATTAAGATATTTTTACACTGAAATTTATAAGAAACATTCCATTTATTTACATTTTTGCTTTTTCACTTTTTCAGAAAGAGCTGCTAGTTAAATTGCCACTTTTTTTTTTTTGCCACTTTTAATATTTCTAAAAATTTTTAACTTTTTCCATTAACTGTAGACTATTACCAATTGCAAACACAAAAAGTAGGAAATATTGGACCAGTCAACAATTCAAAATATAATTGAATGACAGTCTTAGCTTACTTACTGTAGGGTTTTTCATACACTTCATTTTAATTCTTATATACTTTTACAAGTAAAAATGCTTTTTTAAGAACATATTTGTGGGACACTGATAATCCTGCCTTAATTTTTCCTTGAGTAATACAACACAGTAAGATAAAAGTAACAGAACTCTTAAGTACCTTTTTTCCACTAACTATAATATGGGAAAAGAATGACTAAAGTTAATGTAAAGTATAGGTTTAAGTCACTGAATATAAGTGAAAGTCAAGCAATATCTAAATGTTCTTCCTCATGCCTTATAAGTAGCTCATCAGAATATATTAAAACTATTTTAAATCTTAAAGTATGGCTTATTAGCAACTGCCAAAAACATTCTCTCAAAATTAAACATCTTATTGTTATGGTTGATGATAAACAGGTGTTCCTTATTTTAAAAATAAATTGGCCATCTTGGAATTTGCAGTATTAACATATGAAGCTTTGCATACATTTTAGGAAACACGAGTATTTTGTAGTGGTATTGTTCCCTTGCCCACTGCTGATTTTTAACTTTCAGTTTATTTCACTGAACTTCATTAACTCCATTTTTAAAGCCTTTGGAGTGAGCAGTTTTTCAGAACACTGCCTTCTTAACACTGGACATCGCCAAGCAGTTTGAAAGAATAATGCGGCCATATTGACCACAGCTGTGAAAACTTTTACATTATGGGTTTCATATTCAGAGCTATTTGGGACTAAACTTTAACTTCTGCAAATAAAGGGTGATCTGGAAGAAAGGGTTTTAAGGATGTGAAGAAATAACTAATATCTTCTTTACAACCCTCTCCCCACCTCTTCTTCTGTAAATACTTCATACAACCCTACCAGAACTCTGAAAATAAAATGATAGTAAAGAAAATTTTTAAATTCATACACACATGAACAAAGGGAAGGGGAAATGCAATGACAGCAGAAAAGGATGTTGACAAATTTTGGAAGATGGAAAACAAACAAAATGGTGATAATGGTGAAGCAGAGGGAAGGGGTTAAAGCCCAAGGGCCATTAGGAAGGAAAACCCACCAAGGGCAAGCTGAGTCTTTCCTTCAGACCTCAGAAAGTCATGGGAAACAGATGACTGGTGTTCCTGAAGTCTGATGTGTGGAAAATTAATTTTTAAAGTAATCTTATTCACCACACCTTAGAAACTATTTACTGCCTATTTTGTACATTTAATAAAGGAGAGTTCAGGAACTCAGCCAAATTGTTGAGGCAGCATTATTTTGAGATTGGAAGCAGGGACTATGGAGCAAGACTGGCTGACACTAGGCCTGTGACCTCCCCATTTCTTACTTTCTGAGCCTCAGTAGCATCATCTGTAAAATGGGGCACCAATACCACCGACCTCATAGAGTTGCTATAAGTATTAAATGAGTTAATATGTAAGTGGCTTGCTGAGAATTGTGCATGGCGGTTGTGCGCAAATTTTTTTAAATAAGGAATTGTAGTATGAGAGGCAAAATTAAAAAATTTGTTCTCATACATTTAGCACATTTTTCTCCCCCAAGAAAGTTCAGCCCAATACACAGTGAACCTGAATGGCAAGTCGATTCTAAGATTCTAATTTCAAGTGATTCCTCCAGAAGGGATGATTTCCAGGTCTCCACCAAATCCAGAGAGAATTCTTAAATTGGTTCCTTGGGATCTTTCCTGCTCAGTGATGCCCTAATTTACACTTCATAATTTGCAGCCTGCACGTGAGGCATTGTTGAACAGTCTGAACTGAAAAGAAATTCTTATCATAATTAATTTTTAAGGCAGCAGGGACTTGATTATGAGGTTACCCGAAGCCAACAACAGAAGCGGCGATATCAACGTGACAACAGGTCAAAGTAACGCAGGGACGCCTTCCAGGCCACCACAGAATTCATGTGTTTTGGTGTCAAAAGATGCAACTTCACTTCATGATGCCATTTGCAAAGAACTACAGCCCACTGCTTACTTGGCCTTAGCAGCTTCTAATGTCACAGCTTACACTCTTGTAAAAGGAATTTTTAAAAAAACTATAGCTACCCATTGATAAGTAGGCACCTTTACTACATTTAAAGAATTTTGCATGGCTTCAGAAGTGCTTTATGACAGAGGGCTGCATTTGCATTACAAATAGTTTTTATATAGACAAAAAAGAGAAGACTGGGCTTGGAGATGAGGGATATTTTACCAGAAAGAATTTAGGAAGTTATCTTAAGACAGTTTCCTCTTAACCGCAGTGGGATTCATCTCCCAGGGCAATTGCCTAAGAAGAAAATTGCAAAGCTGGCATTTAAATCTGACCTTCAACCAATGGTAATCCAGGATGATGAACTTCAGTGGGAACCTGGGAATTCTGAAGGGCCATTACAGCCCCTGAGGTCACAGTCGGGAGGACCTTCGCTAGCTGATTCAGACCTCCATAAGCTGCAAATCAAGAATATGAATATTCCCTGCTGATTAGAAACAGCTTTGAGTGTTTCTTTTCTTCATAGCTCACTTCATTTTATTTTCTTTTGTTTTAAAAGAATCCTAATAAGCATAAATATAGAACAGATCCATATGAATGCGAGAGCAGACATCTCAGTTCTCTTTGATTCTCACATTTCACTTTCTTGCTCATCCTTACTGCTCTGAATCTGAAGATAGTTATGGCCAGAGGCTAAACATTGACTAACAGAAGTTCTCTCTTCTGGATTCTTTTGGGAATTCTCAGGAGAGCACCCAGCAACAAATGGGAATTAAGATAATACACCTCCTATTTATTTTATCTTTCAAAGTCATACATACAGCATGTAATAAGGGCAGAAACTCTGATCTAGAAGGATGGGTACATTGTGCCAGGGCTTAAGTTTATTCCTCGCTTGGCCACTGGCTTAGGGAAGCGACACCACATAATCATTAGTGTTTCTAAGCTGTCACTTTGGGGATGGTATCTTTTCTATCGCCTTTTTCTCAGCATGACTGGCAGTGAGAGGGCCAGAAGATAACAAAGGATGATGGTAATGGACGTGAAGATAAAGATGGGTAAGTTGATGAAGATATATACAAGGGCTCACAGAAATCTGGGTTTCAACCAGTCTAAGGGAAAGTTTTTTTTTTTCCAAATTGCAGTATAGTTGATTTACAATGTTATGTTAGTTTCTATGACACAAATGAACTTATCTACAAAACAGAAACAGAATAACAGGGAAAGTTTTATTCCAAAATGTCACTTCTCGGGTGACATTGCACGCATTTCAGAATTACCTTCCCCAAGCTGTTCTGCAAGCTGTCCAGTGATGAAACCTTGCTAGTCCCTGGAAGAACTAGATTTATTTCTACAGCACTCAACCTTTTTCCCTTGCACTTATGTGAACTCCTGGTCATCCAGACAACGTATATGCTAGAAGCAAGTGGCTTCCAAAATGGAGATGTACATAGGACGTAAGAAAACTTGCCTCTCCACGTGGAGATATGACTTCTAAGGGAGTTAAATAAAATCCAGAATTCCAAACTGTTGATTTATTATTGGTTTGCTATCATGGCTCCAACCTAGAATATCTTTATAACAACCATTACTTTAGACATGCCTATAGTTTGGTATATATCCATTTATCAATCCTAACATGAATGTTCACAATATACAATCATATTCAAAAGGTTTTGCCTCCAAAGAGACCATAGTTAAACTAAAATTTTCCTTTAATTTCTATGAGCAACTGTACCTGTGCTCCACTTTTAAATTTTATAAGGGCTCTGGAAACTTCCAGACAAAACTCATCATTTCACAGAAGAATCCCAGAGGCCATACCTCTCAAATTATTGGCCATATGCAGGAATAATAAATCCTCACCAGGATAGTACAGTATGTGCATGTGTGTCTGTGTGTGTTTGAGAGAGAGACAGAGAGAGAGAGAGAGGCACAATAGATTATTCTCTCTGGGTGACTGGGACCAATCATGTAGTAATCCAAGTGACAGTGCTTGAGCCATGTCAACTGTTCAGCATTAATTCATTTTGTAACTACAAATAGATTAATTTAAAGCAAGATTTCATCCACCTTAGAACTGCACAATATTTGCCTCTTAAAACACATCTATATTTGTGAGAGTCAGAAATTCATTCAAAATATAAGGTTGCCTGCGAATTGGGCAACATTATAAAAATCAGAGAGATTTGCTCAAATCCCACTTCTGCCCCTTACTGGATACAATCAGACACATTTCTTAACTTTTCTTAACCTCAGTTTCCTCATCTGAAAAATGGGGATAATAATAGGATTTGCTTTATAGGGTTTATATAAAAAGTTAAATAAGATCATGAGTAACGTACATTTAGCAAAGAGCCAGCATAATACACTCAGGAAGCACTTGTTATGGTGATTAATAATTAAAATCTTTAAATGAATAAATAAACAGAAGGTCCTGGCAACTCAGAATTGTCAGCATTGATCTGAAGATTAATTCTCCAAAACTATTTTAAAAATCACCTTCTATATATAATCTCCTTGTGACTTCTATGTCTTCTATATATAATCTCCTGTGACTTTCGTGCATAACCGCAAAGGCAGAATGTGATTCAGAAGAGAGGGGCCAGTCACATCACTCTAAGGGCTTGTCTCAGATTTCCTCCTTTCAGTTCTTATGTCCTTGGTTCCTGAATCTCCTCACGGGTCCCAGTTCTGTGTCTGTGAACCCCTAGTCGACCCAGAAACCCTCTTTCCAAATAAGTAAAGCACATTATGAATTCTACAGTTAAACAGACGTTGCTCCTGGAGAACCTGTTGTATATGTTCTCTATTTCTGACTTGTTTCCTTGACTTGTTATCTGAAAATAAAAGTGAAGCCATACCTAACAGGACTGTCCAGCTTCTCCATCAGCATCGCTGTCTACTGCAATTCAACACACTATACCTTTCGGTTGAAATATTCTACTTTTCCGGCCTGATTTTCTTTGTTCCCCAATATTTTCAAAAACATTTGTTCCCAAGGCAAATCATAGAGCACCTACAGAGATAAATACTTTGGAAATAATAATATAATAATTCATTTTATATTTTAATTTAAGGCCAAATTAGAGGTTTTTTTTTTTCAAAATTAGGGATATTAAAAAACCATATACCTGAAACATGTCTTTATGTATAAATTCAAATTTTGAAATGTAAATCTTCTTTTGGAGAGATGTGTAGATATCAAACATTTAGTTAAAACATGAAAAATGTCCTTGATCATCTATATTTTCAAAGAGTATGTTAGAAACATAAATCATCAAAATGATGGACTCTTCTTGGCTTTTTTTCTTTTTTGTTTTTGGCTCTGTCCTAAGAACACGGATTTTTAACTCTGCCAAATTTACATGAAATATAACTATCATTTAGAAAAATATAAATCTCTTTTTTGTCCTGATACCTATTTTTGTCTTTACTTCTTGACACTTGAATATGCCAATGTAATATTTATTTTTCCCCCTCAAAGCGATTTTTAAGCTTTTATTGGATAATAAGTCATTTCTGGCATTGACTATTTTAGCTATAGGAGACTATATTTTAGGAATACTTTTTCTATCATTGTTCTACACATTGATGTTAGCAACCCATAAAACATGAATGCAAGCAAAATGTAAAAGAATATGCAAGATAGGGGTATATTGTTCACAAAGTAACAGGGTTGGATAATTTTTTGCATTGGTGATAATGATTTTTATATTTGATTATTGAGAAACTAATAAACATTCAAATCTTACATAGCACAGATCAATGAGAAACAAAATTGAAGATTTATTCCCTATTATTGTTTTCCATTCTGCATATTAGATTGGAAATGGAAATTCACTACCTTAGAATTAAGTATTTTGTCATTCATATTTACTCACAACATACTCAGTGACACAATTATGATGAAGACACAGAAAGGACACAGACAGTCATGTAGACATTACTGTCAGAATTTGTAAAGCTGCTGTAAAGACCCTGTAAGACACCGGTAAAGACCCTGCATTGCAGGTTTAGATCGTTTTTTCGATCAGTAAGATCATTTCCATGTCATTAATAGGGAAGACCACTTATTAGGGTATCGTTTGTATAACTGTATAGACAGATTTATTATCTTAAAACAAATTCTATCAAGGAATAATATTATTACAGTTACTTTGGGAAATCACTTGCGACCCTCAGAAAAGTCACATGCACATGACCTGATTTAAGTCATGAGTTATTAACCTCAGCTGAACTCAGGAATAAAATCTTATAAATACCTTGAAAAAATGTAGTGTATCAGAAGAAATGTTAAACTGAAATAAAAACAATCAGGAGACAGCCAGATCATGAAAAATTGCTTGATTCGAAGAACTTTTAAAGGTTAGAGCTCTGTTAGAGGTTTAAAAGACAGAAAGCAATATGAGAGAGAAAATACAAGGAAGGAAAAGATTAATATTCTCCCTGCCTACTTTTTGTTTTATGATGCTCATTTTTTTTTCCTAAGAAGTTACCATTTTTGCAGCTGGTCAGAAATATCACATTTCCTGATGTCTCAAAAGGTTTTATATGACTAAGCTTCACCATACTTTAACTTATATAACATATTAAGCAGCTGTTGAAAATAAAAAGGCATTATAGATATTTGAAAAGAGACACCAGTGAGAGAAAAGCAATTTCTCCTGGGGTGTGCATTAAGACTACTTATTTCCTATAATATTCAAATTTTCACCTATATTATAGCAACTAACCATAGGGATTCTAAAATATAGGCTCCAGGTGCTCTTTACTTGAGACAATTTCTTGGTGCTTTTACAAGTTTGGTTAAAAGTTTTATTTTTAATTAATTAAACATATGGTATGTTGGGGAGGTGGGGATTGGATTTATTACAAGGTGTCTCAGGATGACAAGCATGCCAAACAACTCCTTTTAAATGACTATAAGTAGCTTATTATAAGTGCACTTTATGATGTGAAGAAGAAAAAAAAAAGCATATCAGATCACGACTAAAAAAAAAATCTATATTTAAATTAGGTCAATTTTCACTTCGAGATCATTGTTTAAAATTTTAATAAGCATTTATTTTATGTTGATATATTTTAAGTTTTTCTGTTTTTAGATAGATTGGCAACTTAGGATAATTAAAATACTTGCACACAGCTGTTTATTCACTGTTGTATATGCAAACAGGTAAATGATACCTCTCTGCTAATGAACCTTACTTTATATTAACTTAACATTTCTATATGCAACTTTTTTGCTCCATCTTTGCCTGTTTCTCTTTTCATGCCAAGTGAATAAATGAATATATGAAAGTCGATTTCTAGTAAAAAGAAATGTTCAAACCTGGCTCCCAGTCAAAGGGTTCATGTATAACATAATAGATGTATATTAGTTCTTTCCAATTTCAGAGCAAAATAATTTCAGAGTACTAATTTTGGTTATAACATTATATATTTCTTAAAGACACGAAAGTTAAACTGACTTCCTTTCTGCTGCCAAAAAATCTATAGCACATTTCCGACATTTGAAATGCTACATTCTCTTTTGGAATCAAAGACAACAGTGACAGAATGATGAGACCATTCAAATATGCCATGAGGCTTGAAAATCTTTGTGGTCAGAAAATACAGTTACAGAAGCAAGGAAAAGTTGGCCTTCCTTCTCTCTCCTGTGAAAGATCCAGCTGAAATCCATAGGCTTATGGAAAAAATGGACTTAACAGATATTTAAATATTTTGAAATGGTATGTCGATGAATAGTGTGTCACCAATTAGTATTCAAAACAAGAAAATTATCCACCGGTTTAGCCAACATCAAAGGTTGAGATCTAGTGAAGTGGCACAAATGAAATCACTGGAAAGCTGAAAATTGTTTTAATCTTTCAGTTACAGTAATAGTAGATTTTTAAAAAATAAATGCAAAGCTGATATCTATTTTGTACCTTTCTCTCTTCTAAGTGATTTTGGTCTCTATCTATGTGTGTTCTGAACAATTATTTCATATATGATGTAAACAGCAAAGTTTTTTTTTTTTTTTAATCTATTTATCTCACTGCACTGCATGTGGGATCTTATCTCCCCAGCTAGGGATAGAACCTGTGCCCCCTGAATTGAAAGTGCAGAGTCTTAACTACTGGACTGCCAAGGAAGTCCCAACAGCAAAGCTTTTACACAGTCCCATAATAAAATTCTCTGGGAAATTTTATAAGGATTTATTTTGCACATTTCTTCAGGTTAGTTCAGTATTACACATGTTCTGAGTGAACCACATTTCTAGGCAAGTGCAGAATCAGAATTCCTATTTTAAAGAATTACTTCAAACCCAAAGGGTTAAGGTAGATTTTGGAAATGTAGTTGATGCTTTTAAAAAAGAAAGCTCATTTGTCTTTCCCATGCAGACATATCATAAAATAACTAGATTGCTAAAAAACTAATTTTTCTTAAACCATAGTATTTTTCCATATTGGTTATAAAAATGGTTGATTTCACTTAACAATTCTTTTAAAAGAAATTAATGTCAGTATACATTTCTGAATAGTTTTCAAGTACTTTACAAAATTAAGCAACATCCACAATAGGGATAAATTTTGACAGAACAACCAGGAGCAGAGAGCATGAACTATTAGGGAAATAAACCCCGGTTTGGTCTGATCTGATATCAAAAAAAGTCCAATCACCACAAATAGGCACAAAATTTGACTGTAGTTTCTTAGCAACTATAACAAAAATGAAAATGTTAAGTTACATAGTTTCCACTTGCTGAAAGAAGAAATCAAATTTATTGGCAAGAATAAATTTTTCCAGGAACTAAACTCAGGAAGGAATATATTATATAAGATAACAAACACAATCTTCAACTATGATCTTACAACTTCTATAACTGTCTCACTATGCCAATATATTCCAACCTTAGGACAATTTTGTGCTACTGGATTAAGTTATGTTCTCATTGATATTATGCCCTCTTGATTTAAGAGATTTACTATAATTAGTGTTGACAGGATTGAGTCCACATGTTGGTTGAAAGCTCCTCCAAGGACAGAAACTGTCTTGGATCTACACTTCAAAGTGTTTAGTGATTATTTACCTCCTTCCATTAGGAGCTTGAATGAAATACTCTGAATGACAGTTTAGTTGGGAATAGAAATCACTTATTTTTCCTCTGCACATCAAAAGCATTTTGAAAAAAAAAAATCTTTTGTTTTCTGTTTATACTCTTAGAAGACTTCTGTTTGAGAGGTGATTCTCTGGAGGTAATCTGTTCTCTCAGGTTACTTTAGCATTTTTCTCTCTATTCTTAACATTTCAAATTTTCTTGCCAAAAGTATCTTTTTCCCTGCTCTACACATGTCATCCTTCAGTTCTGGAAAATCCTTAGTTCTAATCCCTTTGAAGGCTGCTTTTCTCTATTTCTTTCTCTTTCTGATATTCTCCAAACCTGTAAGTTGTAGGCAATTATTTTATTCTCCATATTTTTAATATTTTTTTCAACCTCTATTTCTTTATGCTCTCTTTGAATTTCTTAAGCCTAACTTCCAGTCCCCTATTTTTCTCCAACTATGTTGAATTTAGAGATTTATCTTACTTATTATGTTTTTCCGGACCATACTTTTCAGAATTTTTAACAGTACTTTTTCACATACTTTGCTCTCCTCTGTCAAATTTGTTTTCATAGCTTCTTATTCTTTACGAATGATATCCCTTCCCTCATCACTTTGAGGATAACTAACATGCTTATTTAAAACTAATTATTTTTACTTCATGTGCAGTAAATTCATCTCCCAAACACTGTTTTTACTGACTTACTCAGCATTAATGTTACTTATCTATCTTGGGATTTTGATTTGCATATTCATTTTGAATAGTATTCCATATATATTCTTTTTTCATTCATATCTCCCTGTTTTGAAGTGTTTTGCTGCCTTCACCCAGCCCCCAACAAGCCCAGTCCAGAATCAGATCAGTAGCGTGGAGCTCTTGTTCTGTCACAAAGCTGGGAACATTACACATCCAAACTCCAAGTCAGGGAGTATGTGGGCTCAGGTCTTGGCTAGCAGGCTGAGTCTGCTTCATCCGACCACGTCCCATACTCAGTTTTCTAGGGAGACCTTTTTTCCCAGCTTCCTTTTGCTACTCTGCAGTCCCTGGTTTCAAGCTCAGAGACTGGCTCAGGTCCAAGCCTTTGATGGATCACTGTTAGCCCTGGGCATCCAGCCGGAGACAGATTCCTGCCTGCTCCTGACTGCTTTCCTACCAAACTTCAGTAGGTCCTCACTTCCGCTTCACTTAACTGGTATATTTCTGTTTCATTTTTCAGCCACAGAGATATTTATCTTGTTTCTTTTCTATTACTTTAATATCTTATCTATCAGCTTTGGTATTTAGAACCAAGGAGGGAGGGAGGGGACGTCTGTGTGCGGACAGGGTGGAGATGAAAGTGTAAGCACACGACACCATGTTCACAGGGAATCTTCATTGTTTTCTGAACTACATCGCCAGCCTATGAACAAACACACCCAAGGGATGACATCTTCTCTTGGAACCTCAATTTAGGAGAAGAGACAGCTCCGTGGTACGTCCTCTACCCCAACAGCTAAACCAAGCACTCTGGAGTACTTGAATTAGACTCATCTGAAACCCTCATTTAAAAATACACATACTTGGGCCTCTCTCCAGATTTACCGTGTGGGACTATCTGAGGTTGGGAGCCCAGGAGTTTGCATTTTTAACTGCACTTGAGCCCGTTTTCTGCAAACAAGTCTAAAGAATCAGTGCCTCTCCAACAACCTCCTAGTTGTCAGATCCTGTTTCTGAGACTCTCCCAGGTTCTCTCCTGTGATCCCAGGAGGAACAGTGAAGGCTTTGAACATAACCAGCAACTTCAGATACTCTACAGGAAACACTTGTCATCCAAAGCCCTTCAGGAAGTATCTTAAAAGCAAGAAGGCATGCAAAAAGCATTCTCTTACTAGTTACCACCAAGAGACAAGTTCAAGCCATCTCAAAGCTCAGAAGTGAAGAGAGCTATCAGGGACAGGCTTTAGATAACTGCCCTTGACCACTGGGCAGGGCTTAGGGATAAGTCCACATATCAAACCATCACAGCTGATGGGGCGTCACAGCAGGGTAATGCCTGGTTTGAACTCTCTCTGAGACTTCCCATAAAGCACACTGAAGCAATGACAGGGGAAGAAACGTGAGTCAAATAATGAAAAATGATAACAAATGCTTCTCCCATGCACATTAATGGACAAGGAGAATGCATCTTGAGGGGAAAAAAAGGAGAAAATATTCAAAATATACTTTAGTTCAAATAGAGCAAATGAAAAAAAAATGCTTTCATCTCTCCCATTAGCAATGCAATATGGTAAATCAAAACTAAAGGGCGACGCTTCTGCCCAAATATTTCCATAACCTGGGAAAACTTTTCTTTTTTTTCTTTTTGTTCATGTGCTCGCCGTTTGTAGTCCTCAGTTTGAAGACAACTTCTCATCTTTGTCCTTGCTCTGCTGTTAGCCCCGCCTCACCGCTTCTTAATTTCCATGTGGCATTGAGGCTTCTTGAGCATCCAAGTAGAAAGCAAGTCCCATTAATTATAGCAATGTGTTGTAACTGTAGAGTCGCAAAATTATTTTACATGGGGAAAAAAAAATCATTAAAAAAAATTAGCTGAGAATGAATCATTAGCGAGGCCCAGCAAAGAGAATTACTGTGCTTCTCTAAAGACAGAGGGGAAGCTGACTCTTGCATCTTAAGGTTCCGTGGCCTTCTTTCATACCTACTGTGACATCCAGATATGAGAACTGTCAAGACCACACACCCTGCAGGGTTAAAAGTCTTTCTGAGTGTGCTACACCATTTCCAGAACAAGAAAATCAGAATGTCGCTTGATGAGTGATTATACACATGACTACATCATCATAATCGTCTTCTTTATTACTGACATTTCCCCAGCATATCTTTCATGTTCTGTATTAGACACTGTTGTTGTTTTGTTGGGATTTTGAATAGAAGGACATGATCCTTGTGAACTTAAAATCATAAAATGTAATCCAGTAATCATGGGCCTCCCAGGTGGTTTGAGTGGTAAAGAACCTGCCTGCCAATGCAGGAGATGTTAGAGACACAAGTTTGATCCCTGGATTGGGAAGATCCCCTGGAGGAGGGCATGGCAACCCACTCCAGTATTCTTACCTGGAGAATCCCATGGACAGAGGGGCCTAGTGGGCTGCAGTCCATGGGGTTGGCAAAGAGTTGTACTCAACTGAAGCAACTTAGCATACCCTTGCAATATAGTAATCATACAGACTTTTTTGAAGACCTGCCAATGCCCAGGGGAGAAGGCAATGGCACCCCACTCCAGTCCTCTTGCCTGGAAAATCCCATGGATGGAGGAGCCTGGTGGGCTGCAGTCCATGGGGTCACAAGAGTCGGACACGACTGAAGTGACTTAGCAGCAGCAGCAGTAATACCCAAAGAAAATGTGCTTTTTTGGTGTGCTCATATCACTAAGGTATGGTCCTCAGGATGGATTTAAGTATATTATATAAGACAAACAAGCTCTCTGCAGGTTAACATCTATCGGACAAATAACCCACATGAGTGGACGTAAGGTGTAGAGTCCTTACCATCCAGTTCTGAAGGACTAGAAGTGGCTGGAGGAGGGTGAGGGGGAGAGCCCACAGCAGTGCAACTGTGGGAAGGGTGCCATTATCTGTGTTGGGGAACACCCAGCTCTGGCACTGGGTCTGTGCCCAGAAGGGAAAACTGCATCAGAGCTCACTGGGCTAGTTCACTTAATATGAGACCAGGGGGCCTTTGCTCAGGCTGCTGGGATGAAAGGAAACATGCCACTTTGTAACTCAAACTGGAATAGGAACTGTATTTCTTATAGAAATTGCGATATAACAGAGCTATGGCATTTTATCTTCCTAGGACCCTGCTGCCAGAGAGATGCCAGCTGCCCCAATCAGATAAACGCCTGCTTTGTGGCTGGGAGGCAAGACCAAAAATGTTCACTGGGGCAATCTGGCATGGCCCTTCCCTGGTGAGAAAGGGTCTCTAGAAACCTCCCTGCAATGCTGAAAGTGGATGTTGCTAGGAGTCGCATGTATTTACCCTGACTCTTCAGTTATTCTTTCCCTCATTTGGGGTGTTTACCTCATTTGTCAGAGTGTCATAGCACAGACGAAGCAAGTAATTTGAAACCTTTGCCCGCCACGGTTATCTGAATTCTTGACTGGCCCCGGTTATCTGGGAAACCAAGCCTGAGGTTTCCCATCTTTAAATAATGCCCACTCTGCTAACTTAACAGGAAAGAGGTTGCTGAAAGACCCACAGACCACCTCAAGTGATCCTCTGGTGAGTATTTCATCATGATCTGGTGAGTATTTCATCACTGGCCAGAAGACCTGGTTTCTTGAAGAAGAATGCTTCCTGAATGGATGCATAAATTCTATTTCATAAATTTCACCCACACTGAATCCACTGAACTTTAAAAATGGGAAAAGAGTGCAATATAAAAGATGACTTTTTATTTTAGACTTTTCAACTGGGCAAGTTCAATTTGATTTTTAAAAAAGAGCCATAGTGTTTGGTGAGGCTAACCAACCATAGCGGGTGGCCTTATCTCTAATTCCTTGCCGTCCCACCTTTGTAGCACACTCAAGTCAAGAATTCTTTTTATTTTCTCCTTTTCAAGATCGGAGCCCTTTTAGTCCACAGAAGGGCTTCCCTGGTGGCTAAGTTGGTAAAGAATCCACTTGCAATGCCGGAGACACGGGTTTGATCCCTGGGTCTAGAAGATCGCCTGCAGGAGGAAATGGCAACCCACTCTGGTATTCTTGCCTGGAGAATCCCATGGACAGAGGAGCCTGGCGGGCAACAGTCCACGGGGTCACAAACAGTCGGACACAACTGAGTGACTAAACCACCAGCACCAGGCTAGTCCACAGAAGATAAACATTTGCAATTGATCCTAAGGTTTTCTCTGGAAGAACATGATCTTTCCAGTCAGTCAGTTTTCCAAGCCTTACCCCATTTTCCAGGAACCCAATTTATATTTCTGCCTGCATTTTATTTAGCTTTTATTGTCACAGAAGGAAATGTCTATTAAGGCATTTGGATGCAAGGACTTCAGGGAGGAATGATTGATAAATCAGTGTCTTTTTTTTTTTTTTTGCGGAATCTGGGAGAAAAGGTTTAAATACAACTAAGTTAATACTTATCTCTATTCTTAATGATTTACTAACAAGAGGATCTGAAAAAAGAAACTCTCTGGTCAATATCTCTCCCACTGCACACCGGGGTATTAGCTTACTGCCCTGGTTGTTTTTTCTCCCATGGTGAGTTTATGATTATACTTCTAGATGACTCTTACAAAGATAGAGAGCCAAGATTCAAGGTGAGCTCATCTCTGAAGAAAGAAATGAAAGGTACATTTGTCCTCAGTAGTTCAGGTTTATAAAAATGGGCAGGAGTTTGCTAAAAATGCTTGAAAAAAAGGTCAAGGTTACTTGTAACAATTTTGTATACATCAATTCTGAAAGGGATTTTTAATGCTTTGGCATTGCCATTCCAGTGCTTGCTAATAATATTTTTAAATTAATTTTTAATTGGAGTGTAGTTGCTTGACCATGTTGTGTTATTTTGCTGTACCAGCAAAGTGAATCAGCTATATGTTTACATACATCCCTCTTTTCGGATTTCCTTCCCATTTAGGTTACCACGGAGCACTAAGTGGAGTTCCCAGTGTATACAGTAGGTTCTTATTAGTGATCTATTTTATACATAGTATTATTAGTGTATACAAGGAGGATCTGGGACTGAAGACTGAATTACCTTAGCAAAGGTATTAAGGAAAACCAGGTCATTTGCTAACGATCTAATGGGATGTCTTTTTTAAATGATGCAATATATTTTGAACAAATGTCAATTTCATTATTGAGACTTTTAAAATTCAGAGTCATTCTTTATAGCTTTAATATGTTCAGCCCCAAGTTTTTCTTCTTATTGAAGGTCAGTATATAACAACATTCACTCCCTCATTCACTCAACAAAGGCTTAAGGTCCCAGGTCCCAACACCCACGTCATTCAGGTTACGATGTCATAAAAAGTAACAAACAATGTGACATTTCCTTTCCTGTTGGAATGACATTATTTAAAAGATCGGAACTACTTACTACTAGCTTTTCTTCATAGAGGTTTCGAGGGTCACTCTTACCTATAATACATTATTTTGACATATTTTGATAAATTTAGTTGCTGTGAAATGAGGGAGCTGACCCTGAGGATATCTATTTATCTTTAAATGAGTAGATCTTGGCTGTATTAAAATTCAACCTAAATGGCTAAGACCCCACCTAGAAGTAAAAACATTAGTTTTCTAAATTGATAAACAAAAGTTTATTCCTTCTTATATTATTGAACTTATTTCATGTGAGATTGGTTTTTATGTTTGAACTCTGCCCACCAGAACTAGATTGAAATATTCAGGGAATGAGTATAAAGCAATAAAACTGACTTCCAGACGCCACACATCAAAAACCAATCCTCTTATTTTACAGTTACACAGTGGCCAGAAAGTTCTTCAAATCACCTCTTTATAATTCTAATCAGTACAAATGGAATGAAAGCAAACAGCATTCTTGATGTAAAGGTGATTGTTCTTTTGCTTCGCACTGTATATCTAAGTTTGTCTCACTGCCTTCCTTTGTCCTAAAATTTTAACGATGGCAAATCTTCTTGTCACGTACAGAATGGGAATTAAAGATCTGAAATGTAATTAATCAAACATCATTTCAGTCTATTTTTGTTAGTGGAAATGGAGGCAAAAATTAAAACGTGCTTTTGCAAATTTACTTTTTAACATTGAAACACCATCTGACATTCTTGCTTCCACAGGCTCTTAAGGAAGTTACAGAGCATCTGATATTCAGAAAACAAGAGCAAGTAACCATGAAAGCATCACTTTAAGAGTAAGAGTGGTCCTTATTAAAGATTTGAAAATGCTTACAGGTGAAGAAACTGAGGAGCGATAATCATGACCTAGGACAGCTTCCACCTCTGGCGGGTGTCAAGTTCCCTGTGTGTGTGTGTGTGGGGGGGGGGGGTGCTGTTTTCCTTTGCCATCACATTAGGTGTCCCGCATGGTACCATGAACTCAACATGCTTTCACTGTATCCCTGCTAGTCACACGACTTCCAGAAACATGAGGATCCAAGGGGAGGGTGAGGAGGGAGGTGAGGATGCTGGGTCTGCTCCTGACACCTTAACTATCCAACCTCAAGTCTGAGCATAAAAGGAGACACTCCGGGGAACCAAGCGGAGTGTGGGAGGAAGACTGGGGAAGGCTCCAGGAGGGAGGCTGGGGGCCAGTTTTACCTTATGGGGGGCCAGGTGACGTCAGAGGGGAATGCAGGCAGAGGGACCCTTTTTGGTGGGAAGTAGTGAGGAATATGCCTATCACCTTTTTCAGGGCTGGCTGCTGGGTTTGATTCTTCATTGTTGTTGTTTAGTGACTAAGTTGTGTCCGACTCATTGTGACCTCTTGAACTTAACCTGATAGGCTCCTCTGTCCATGGGATTCTCCAGGCAAGAATACTGGAGTGGGTTGCCATTTCCTTCTCCAGGGGATCTTCCCGATCCAGGGATTGAACATGCATCTCCTGCACTGGCAGGCTGATTCTTTACCACTGAGCCGCTTGGGAAGCCCCTTGATTCCTCAAACATCTACCAAAAAGCCAGGCCAGAAGTTCGTGACCAGAGTGTCACCTTAAAGCACCTTTCAGCTGCCTTCCTGACACCCCCTAATCCATGTAGGAAGAGACCTGCCTTCCATGGCAAAGTGTGAGTCCTGAGGCTAGAGACGTTCAAGGACAGTCAGGGATGAGGCGCCTTCACCTTGGGCTTGTCCTCAGCCCACGGCACGTGGTTACACTCCTCAGGCTCCCTTGATGGGGGCTTTATACCCACAATAGGCTTACACTGATGGGATTTCCTAAGTGTCATCCATTTGAATACAATATAATAGAACACAGTAATTAATAAACGTGCTTTATTGACACGCTGCGGTTTGGGGTCTCTAGAACTCAGGATTCTTTAGGAGGCACGCGCTTCACGCGAGCACAGACTTGACATTTTTAATCAGCCCAACTGCACTGCCTGAGCACATGAGGTGTCAACACGAGAAAGTGAAAATACTGTCTCTGCAGCTTCCAGTTCTCCACGCTCTGATTAGGCATACACTGTCAGCTCCATTTGTACTTGATCCATAAAAAGAGTTGCATCGTGATATTCTCTTCAAATTCTGGCAAGCTTTATTGATGGCTTACATGTCTGAGTTCATTTGGCTTCTATTAAAAACTCAAATTTATTTTTCTTAAAGTGATGAATGACTTCACTTTGCAGGTGTAGTTTTTCATATTCCAAAATAATATTTCTGACCTTGGGAAAGATGTAGACTGAATACTCTTTGCTCACCATCCATAGATTTTCGCTTTTAGGTTACACACTCAAAAACTATTAAGAACTTTAATCAGCCTCATGACATCTTACTGCACCGAATAATGGAAGAGTTCTGGTTATTCATATTTTACTGAACTAGACAGGGAAGCAAAATTTTAGGATTTTAAAAACATCAGGCTGATGGTGACTGCAAAATGAATTGGTAACTTCTGCTGCACAATGATAAGCTGAAATTTTTATTACCAAATGAGGAAAATAATCACAATACAGAAAGAACCTGCTACTAAACTGCATCCTTCTTTGCAAAGGTATCCTATGGTCCCATGGGGGTCAGAATATGCCTGTCTTAGCAAAGACCTACTACCACTTCTAGAAAAGTAGATGAAAAAACTAATCTTCTTCTCTGAAGAACAGATACTATTTAAACTTAACTTAATCTGATGTCCCAACCCTCTTTTACTCTCCCAGTCATCAGATAGCATGCCTGTAACTGCCCAAAATTCTTCAGCATGACACATAATCTGGGGTATACGCTATTCTTGTATTTATACTCAAAGTGAAGGGCATCATGCCTGTGGCAAGTTACAAGGAAGAGACGTCAGAAGTCTTCTAAAACAGATGCACAATCTTTTATTTATTACAGACCTTTTTATTGTTACAGCTGTACCATCATTATATTTCAAAATAATTACTTATGCTCTGTTTGTTTGAACTATGAAAGGATAGTCACCACGGCCTTGTAATAGTATCTTTCTGGAGAAATCTTATTCTTGACTGATCAACCTTAGGACTTCTAAGTACATTTCACTTGACTGAACTGCCGTCTTTGCCAAACTCTATCTGAATGATAGGAATATTGAACAGCCTAGCTTTGGAAATACTTGGGCTGACACTTCAGGCCTATTTTAGCCACAAAATATGTAAGTGACCAAAGAAAAAATCTAAAAGTATTTTGAGATAATTAAACTGTGAACAAAGATATCTAAGAGAAAAAAACCAGCTCTGCTACCTAAACACATTTCCATCATAGTTTTATCTTTTCTTTCCTTCTCAAGTTGACTTTGTCAGAGAAATGACTAAAAAAATCCTTCCACTGAAGAAGACATTATATCTTAAATAAGTTTTATGCTTTAAAATGATATTCAAGTGTTATACAGTTCACAAAATTTGAGTTGTCTTATGAAACACTCACTCATTTGGCCTACCAAAATTTATCGATATGATTTCTCTCCTACTTCTTTAAAGGTTCACCATAATTGTGGGATAAGAAAATCCTAGCAAACAGCAAGTTTTACCCACATAAAAATTCCGATGAAAACCAAACCAACTCCCTCATGCCCCCCGAAGAGGTGAAGTATATTAAATTTTCTTCTAAGCTCACTGGAAAATTTCCATTATGTCCACTTTGATTTATTTTGGGCCATGGATGTGCACATGTTTATTGTTATGGTTGGTTATGTCTACGTTGGCCCAGAAAGCAGACTACTGAACTAACATCAGTGTGAAAGCATAAGGCTTTGAAGAGCTGCTCCAACTCTGTTTTTACTCTAAGGGCAGCCAGTTACAAGACTAGAAGGCAGGTGGAGCAGCTGTATAGAGAAACTGTACCCTGATCGGGAACACATTTCTGTAAAGATGGTATTTTGTCCAGTAACAATTAAAATAAAGGCCTTTCCCCCTATAGTTTTTAATGAAATGCTCAAGAATAGCAAAGGAAAGGATTCCTGTGTTTTGTTATTTCAATAAAATAAGTGAAGGGAGCAGCTACTAAGTTCAGAGCTAGAGACTGGCCTATCACCTGAACCAAGGGCAGTCCCGGAACTGCCCTTGACGGAAGGTAGGAGATGCTAATACATATATGAGAACCAGGGTTCCACGCAATTACACGGTTCCAGCATCTCTTTTGTTTATGACCTCTGACACTTGTCTTTGTTAATCAGTATCTGTGAACCTTGTTTAGCACAGATAAGAAGAGCTTTAGTGTAAGTCAAAAGGATGTATACGCCCCTATGTTCTTAGTAGCACTATTCACAAAAATCAAGATATGGAAACAACGTACGGTCCATTGACTGATGAATGGAAAGAGAAGATGCAACATGGATATACAACGGAATACTACCTGGCCATAAAAAGAATGAAACAATGCCGTTGCAACTTGGATGGACCTAGAGATGATCATACCAAGTGAAGTAAGTCAGAAAGAGAAGACAAACACCATACGACATCACTTACTATGTGGAATCTAAAATAGGACACAAATGAACTTATCTTGAAACAGACTCACAGACTGGGGATAGGATGGACTATGAGTCTGGGGTTAGCAGATGCAAACTATTATATAGAGAACAGATAAACAGAAAGGTCCTGCTGTATAGAAGAGGGTACTACATTCAATATCCTATGATAAACCATCATGGAAAAGAATATGAAAAAGAATATATATTTATATATATGCATAACTGAACCATTTTGCTAGATAGCAGAAATTAACACAACATTATAACTCAACTATACTTCAAGAAAAGAAAGGAAAATAAGAAGAGGTATAGTGAAGTTGTTGGTAAATAGATAAAGGAACATCTCTAAGTGGGAACAAGAAATGGAGCATGCCATCCAGTTCCCATTCACTCCCTTATCTCTTCCTTGATATATTTTCATCTCCATTTGGAACTATAAAAGATCAGAAAATGGATAAAGAATAAAGAACATTAAGAAAAGGTTAATCCCCAAATATCGGAGAAACCAACTCTGCTATGCTTGTCACTGAAAGAGGTCTTGAGGTCTGTGGTCATTTATAAGAGATAAATGCAAGAGAAATTCATATTATATAGTAAAAAAGTGTGTGACTCAATGTCTCACTTAATATTCTTACTCATCTGTGGTCCTAAAAAGAGATGGAAAACCATTTTGATAAAACAGATGTTGAATGGTCTCAGTGGAAAATGATTGAAGGCTTGCACCATGTAATTATTATAAAATACCACACATCTGGTACAAAGTTTGGCCTTAAATCAAAAGTCATTTAGGACAAAATGAGCAAGGAGACTTCCGGCCTCATGAAAAGTCTGAGCTTGGAGTTTATAGGATGATTTCAATTTAAAATTTTCTCTTTACTAAATATTATTTACTTCTTGACTGTACAGCAAGTTTCTCGAAACCACCAACCAAATAATTAGGACATTTAAAGTGAACTATGAGCTACTATTTCAAAGAAAATATGGTAATGTAAAATTACACAAAGCAATCTGGTTCCATGCAGGGGGGGCGGAAATGAAAGAATGTAGAACGTTTACAAATGACCTTTTCATTCATGAAAAGCTAAGGTCTCAAAGGAACGTTGGAATAACTCGCATATGAGTTTATCACTAATCCATCATCAGGGAAAAAACTCTAAGCTGAGAGAGGACCCCGTTAATGTATTCTGAGTCCACTGGAGCAGAAGCAGGAATGTTCTGGCTGTAATTTTTCTCTCCATCGCTACAGCCATCTGCCCGTCATGGGTCACATTCACTACGTACCATCAGCAGAGAGCTGCTCCGCATTTATATTTATCAAAAGTCAAATCTTGAGGCTGGTAATGCCTTGCTTTCTGTCTACCTTGAAAGTGCAATGTGAGTCCTAAATTAATCTGATAAATAGAAATAACAGGATATTACCATATAACCCCTTCTAAGTCAACAACTCTCAGAGGAAGCTGTGACTTTATGGCAGAAAAAAGAAAAACTTTCAGTAATGAAATAATGCTAGTAAGAATGAATCTGAAAATGCTTGGAGCTCCCTTAATTAGAAAAACAGCTCCCTTAAAAAATGTTTGTATTGTGAATTTTTTTAAGATTCACTTCAAATACATGACTTTGCTATTTATTATACTTTGTGAGACTGCTAAATTGTTACAAGTTTATCCATCTACTGAATTTTATTTTTCTCATCCACAAAGATGTTATATTTTAAAAATAACTTTAATGTTATATGTAATATGCTAGCTTTACAATATCAACAGTACTTGGAAATAAATGAAATGTGCCTTATTTAGCCAACATACAGGGCTTTATCGATATACAAACAGAAAAATGTCAGGAAACGAGATGATTAAGAAACACATGAGCTTTGTGTCTTAAAGGTTACCCATTTTAGGTTACAGTAATTGATCCCAGTCACTTCAAATGTTTAAAACATTCCAAACCCTCAGCCAAATGTTGAAGAAATAACTCTGCCAGAATTTCAGTAGAGAAAATTTTAGAAGGCTGTTCAAATCCAAAGAAAGGGAAAAATATATATTATTGCTGAAAGTTGTACGTGTGTTCTGCTTTCCAATGAAAACCATAGCCAAATAAGCTTTCATTAAATTGGAACAAGATGACAAATATGAAAACTGAAATGCATACAGTAAATTGAAACATTAAACATTACATAAGATCTCTAATGTAAAACAAAAAAAAATTTTGAGACAGAAAATAAAAGAAAATATTTTCAATATCTTAACAGCTGTCTCCTCTTTCCCCCAAGACACACAAGTAAAATAGGTAATGCCCTTTGAAATCAAACTTCGGTTTTTAAAACAGCAAAGAAGGAACGCTGGTTAATTCAGACATTTTGCTACCAAGATGTTACTCATGGAGGAATATTTACAGTAGCTGCAAACACAGACTATCTGCAGGCCCTTTTACCGCACTCAGGTGAAGTGACAGACTGTCAGAGACTCACTCGCCATAAACCTCACCTTCACGACAATAACACGTTGTATATAAAACTGCAAACTGGCAGGCGAGCCATGATCTTATTGCAGAGCAGTTTGGGGTGCATTTTCCATCTTCTATGAAGGTTATAACAAAAACTGAACAAGTAGTGCGTTTTACAGCTCAAATGGGCCATGGTGTAATACAGAGATTGCGGGGGAAAACTTGTTTTGTCTTAGTCTGTAGGAGCAAGCAGATCCGCCAATTTTTCTTCTGACCAGGTAGTTGAAATATCACCAATCTCTGATGCCAAGAAAATGCATAGCTAATTTTCACATGCAAAAATAGATCCTTGTGAGCAAATTGTACCAGTTATGGGAGCACCCTGCTGACTGTCACAGGAAAATGCTAATTCAAAGGGAATCACTGCTACCAGTTTCTGCCCCGTTGTTTTCATGCTAAGGAAATGCTTAATGTGTTGAGAATTCAGTTAGGAGATTCTCTGAGGAAACAAAGTCCTGACTACTTTAAAGACAGAGAAAAAAAAAAAAGAAAAAAAACCCACCAGCTTAAGTATTCTGAAATGGTGTCTCCACCCATTCCCATTCAAAATATTTTACCCAAAACATTTATTCATATAACTCGCATTTTAACCAGGGTGTGAATTTGGCATTTTAGGTTTACTCATTCCTTTTAGGTAAGATTTCCTGGTGGCTCAGCTGGTAAAGAATCTGCCTGTAGAGCGGGAGACCCAGGTTCGATCCCTGGGTTGGGAAGATGCCCTGGAGAAGGGAAAGGCTACCCACTCCAGTATTCTGGCTGGAGAATCCCATGAACTGTATAATCCATGAGGTCACAAAGAGTCAGACACGACTGAGCAACTTTCCCTAGCTATTTCAGGTTGAATGTAATGTTTTATAAGTCAATGCATGCGAACTTTGAGATGGTCTTCCTAAAGTACGCCAGCCTGTAAAGGCCTGTATTTATCTATCAGAAAACCAAGTCCAAGGCTGTGCATGGTGTAAACATAAGCGCATGCATGCTCAGTCGTGTCCAGCTCTCTGTGACCCCATGGACTCTAGCCTGCCAGGCTCCCCTGTCCATAGGATTCTCCCGGCAAGAATACTGAAGTGGAGTGGGCTGCCATTCAGATTCTTTACTGCTGAGCCACCTCGAAAGCCCCTGTAAACATAAGTAGGCAATCAATAAATGCTGGATGATGCTAAGTGAACTGAACCGAATTGAACTGAAGTGTGGGCAACTCTCCATTTTAACTCCCAAATGAGAAACCAAGTCTTTGGACTTTCTATAAGACCCAAGGTGTTGCCATGTTCTGAGAAGAATTTCCTGAATGCTTTCTGATGCTAATGTAATGATGTCTTCCTACCCTAAAGAAAGCAAGCCAGCTCTCACCATAGATGTATTAGTTATTAGCTAAATACAAGCTGAAAATGTAACATTTTACCTTTGCTCCAACTTTCCACAGCTTTGATAACCACATTTCAGGTCCACACCAGCCAAGTACGCAGACTTTATTAACTCCTCTTTGCGTGTGCTTCACAACCAGAAATTCAGGACAGTGAGACATAACTGCATATAAGACAGTTTTCACTTTCCTTTGCTCCTTCCCCTCTCACAGTCATTCAGGTTTAAGTCACCTAATACTAACCGGGTAGGTAGTCAACAACTATGAAATTTCTATTATGCCCAGTATATATGATAGCACCACTGAGAGAGAGGAATACAAAGGTCACGTCAGATCACGTCCATAACCCAAGAGAGGTGTTGTGTGCGTGAGACTCCCTACCCCTATCTCTGCCTTCCTTCTCTCCAGAACAATGAGCATTTGACCCAGAGCCTATTACCTGTCCAAGATTTAGAATCAATCTGTTAGCAAAAAAACAAAAACCAACGCCCCTCCACCCCAACCTCAATGCACTATAGTTTCATACATGGAGGATTCAGTGACAAGTGACCTCCATGCCACGCCAACCTTGTGTTTCGCTTTATAGTAATACAGGTGGATCTTGTTTTATTGCACTTCTCTTTATTGCATTTTTCATAAATGGAAGGCTTGTGGCCACCTGGCAAGGAGCAACTCTATTGGTGCCATTTTTCCAACAGCATCGGCTCACTGCATCTCTCTCTGTCACATTGGGATAATTCTCGCAACGTTTCAAACCTTTTCATTACTCTATTTGTTATGGTGATCTGTGCTCAGTGATCTTTGATGTTACAATTGTCGTAGTTGTGGCATTTTCAGTAATACTGTGTTTTGAAATTAAAGTATGTACTTTTTTTTAGACATAAAGCTATATACTGCACACTTAATAGACTACAGTGTAGCAGAAACGTAACTTTTATAAGCAGGGCACCCAGAGCCAGTGCTCTGGGACAACTTGGAAGGATGGGGTGGGGAGGGAGGTTGGAAGGAGGCTCAGGATGGAGAGGCTACATGCATACCTATGGCTGATTCATACTGATGTATGGCAAAAACCATTACAATATTGTATAGTAATTATCCTCCAATTAAAACAAATAAATTCTTAATATAAGTACTGTGAAAAAAAAAATTCGTCTGACTTGCTTCATTGCCATGCTCGTTTTATGGAGTGGTCTTGGAACCGAACCCATAATATCTTCGAGGTCTGCCTGTAAATGGGCTTGCGCCTTGCTCCTGAGACAAAGGTCCTTGCAATCAGAATCACTATAGATATAGAAAATAGAAATCAGATTGCTATTTTCACAGACTGTCCATTGCTCTAGTTTCTCCAGGACTAAAAGTCCTTCTCCATATTGAATCTCACGCTTCCTAAAGCCTGTTCACGTGGGTAAGCACCTAAATGAAATCACAGGTGGGTCCAGTATGCAGTTCCACCTGATAATTATTAACCTGCAGAGGAAGTAGAGTACAAGTCTCCAACAATGGTTCTCAAAGAGTGGTTCTCAGGGCAGCAGCAGCCAATGCTCCAGCCCCAGCTTCGACCTACTGAATTGAGGCTGGGGTAGGGGGGTGGGTCGGGGATGGACACAGCCTTAACATCCCTCCAGGGCCTTCACAAGCTCACTGAAGTTTGAGAACATTGTCTAGGGAAAGATTTTGCCTGTGTTTGATCTCTAGCCTCACCACTTGCTACTATATTACCCTGGGCAAGCACTCTTCTAAAATCTTTCTGTAGCCTTGCGTAAGTCATCTAAGAAGAGGAGATAAAATATACATCTTAGGGTTAGAAGAAATGCTTCATGTGGTCCCCAGGACACAGTGAGTGCTCAACTATGCTGTCCACTCCTAGACTCTCTGCTCATTAACTTGTTCTGCTCGCCCCTCATCACCTCTTCTTTAAAATTTTTAATGTCAAAACAACTTGCTCAGGCTTCACAGTCTGCTCACGTTTTTCTCTGAGATTGAGTCAGGGTCTCAGTGGGGTCCCATTTTCAGTCCGGATCCATCTAGGTTTTCCTGTTCCTTACACAGTTAACTGTCTTTAATTCTGAACATACAATGAATGACATGTACTGTATCTGACTTTACATGGGATTTCAGGATTCCTTTATTACTCATCTCATGGTTTTTCATTTCTATATTGACTGGGAGGATTTACTTCATTTATAAAACCCAACCTAAAGTACATTGGATCCAAAAGAAGTCATTGTTGTTAAGTCGCTAAGTCATGTCTGACATTTTGCAACCCTGTGGACTATAGCCCACCAGGCTCCTCTGTCCATGGGATTTCCCAGGCAGGAATACTGGAGCGGGTTGCCATTTCCTTCTCCAGGGGATCTTCCTGACCCAGGGCTCGAACCCGAGTCTCCTGCATTGGCAGGAGGATTCTTTACTGCTGAGCCATAGACAAATACAAAATCTTTTTGTTAAAAAAATCTAAATGAAGGATTTTTATAGGAAATCCATAATCAATCTGAAACTATTTATGTTAACGAAAAACTGCATAGTAATTATGGTGATCCCTAATTTTGCTGGTTTACCTGGTGCCAGCCACTGTTATTTTATTTAAGAATCACAGCTAACCTGTGAAATAGATATTATTAGTCCCATTTAAGGGGTAAAGAAACAGAGGTACAGATTAATAAGCAGATGAAAGTCTCATAGCCATAAGTGGCAGAGATAGAATTCAAACTCCGGTTTGTTTGACTCTAAAGACTATATACTTTTACTGCCTCTAAAAGAAGGCTTAATCAGAACAGTGAAATTTCACTTCGACCCTCACGCTCCACAAAGATGTGGATAAATTGGATGGGAGCCAGAGATAAATCCAGGTGATGAAGGGCATAGAAGGAATGAGTTATGAGAAAATGAGAAAAATTCCAAATGTGCTTAGGTTGAAGAAAAAAGTGAAATATGACATAACTGTTTATGGAGCAATATGGAATTATTATAATGGCTTAAAATAGCATAATCCAAGGAGAGAGAAATGAGCTGATTCTATGGAAAGAAAATTTTAGGCAAAATCTTTCCTAACCACTCCAAAACAATTTTACCCTGAAGAACTTCTGGGTTTTAGTAACTTCAGAAAGGAGTGAAAAATTATCACCTGGGGGCATTTCAGACAATCCGGACAAATGTGAAATAAAATAATTTTGCACAGGCAGAGAGAAAGTGAATGACCTCTTGGTTCTTGTCAAACTTTAATTTTTATATTTTATAAATAAAACATTTTATTTTTACAATGTATATGCATTTATTCTTTAAGCCTTTTGCGTCTCCTGGCTAAACAACACATTTTGAACCTTTAATATTTTCATTTCCCTTTTAAATGGATTTAGTAAGTAAGCAACGCCTGAAATGCATAAAGAAAACAACAACTAAACTAAATATCTAAGCATACTATCTCAGACTAAACCGAGGTTTGAATATTCTTGGTCTAATTAGACTTATTAGACAGTGCATTTATTTAGTACTTTTATTCTGCATATTTAGCCATGAGGGAGATTTTTATTTTTTAATCCTCTTTAATTAATACTCCCCCCACAGGATTATGAATCTTTTAAATTTTACTTTTCTTTTTGTGGTAACGAACATTGGTTGTGATAATGGGTTGGAAGTTTCTAGCCAAATCTGCTAATGGGTTAATTTTCTGAAAGAAAACCAGACTGTACAGGAAGCTCAATGTTATTCTTAAGATGCTTAGGTTATCCATTTGTTTCAGAAATGTCATATCAGGGACAAATCAATGTGTTAAAAGTGTTTGATAATATTGTTGAGGGATTAATCTCACAGACTAGATCACCAGCACGATTATCTTTGGCATTCTGTGTGCACCCAGTTCCATTTTAAGCATGAAAAACCTTCTAATGCCAAACTATGAGAGCCTGTGTATTGAATGATCTGCCACCATTCAATATTTAATCCTGCAATTGAAGCCACTAAAGGGATATAGAAAAGTAACAAGATGAATGAATCGTGACCTCAAACTTGCAAAAAGACAACCCAAACAATTTATCTTTCTGGCCTGTATGGCATTTTTTTTTTTAATCCAATATTCCTATCACTTCTCCTCAGTCTGGGAATTGTAGATTGATCAATGCTACATTAGCAAATACTTAAAACGAGAGCTGGGAATTTAGGCAATCTATTGTTTATGCTTTAGGAATATTCTGGTTCAATTTAGTTTATCTGAAGTCTAAAATCACGAACTTGTGATTCCAAATCAATTTAATTCTCTAGACTACATTTTCAAGCAACTGTGGGAAGGATGACAGAAAATAATCCAGTGTCTATGAAAAATGAAAGAGATAAACGATGAAAACAGAAAACATAGAACTTCATGCCTCAGAGCTCACATAGAATTCTTTGAAATTATACAGCTCTCAAATGCAATAAAACTGGACTTCAGTTATTAAGAGAATAAATTCCACCCCGATTCATTGGTTCATTGATCATTACCACGTCACTTTGGCACGTGATCTTATGTTTTTCCCAAGCTAAGTGATGTCAACTTGATGTATATGTGGTCAGTGCTCACGTCTTCCCTGGCTCGGGGGTAAAGAATCTGCCTGTTAATGTAGGAGAGGCAGGAGAGATGGGTTCCATCCCTAGGTGGGGAAGATTCCCTGAAGAAGGAATTGGCAACCCACTCCAATATTCTTGCCTGGAAAACCCCATGGAAAGAGGAGTCCAGTGGGCTACAGTCCATGGGGTCACAAAGAGTCAGATAGGACTTAGTGACTGAACAACAATTTCTTCTATACATACATACCTTTCAGTTTTACAAGGATAATTTTGTTTTTATAGTCAAGTGATGGAAGGGAGTAGAGACAGGATAGATAAATGTACTCTTCTCTGCTGCTAATAAAGTTCAGTTCAGTTCAGTCACTCAGTCCTGTGTGCCTCTTTGTGACCTCATGGACTGCAGCACGCCAGGCTCCCTGTCCATCACCAACCCCCAGAGCTTGCTCAAACTCGTGTTCATCGAGTTGGTGATGCCATCCAACCATCTCATCCTCTGTTGTCCCCTTCTCCTCCTGCTAAGAAAACCTTCCTGTAATAAAAAAGCATACTCATGGGGTGGGAGGTGGGAGGAAGGTTCAAGAGGGAGGGGACATATATATACTTATGGCTGACTCATGTTAATGTATGGCAGAAACCAACACAATATGGGAAAGCAATTATCCTCCAATTAAAAATAGATTAATTAATTTAAAAAAGCATACTCAGATTTCTTTATCAGAGAAACAAATATAAACTAGACAGCAGGTGAAACCAATGAGTTGTTTCATAAGAAGTTACAGGTCAAGCATGCCTCTTGGAGAGATCCTAGGTATACTGGTGACTTTCCTAAGTAACTACACTGCAGGTTTTCAAAATAGCCTAAGGCTGGTATTTATTTTATTCTACTAGCTAAATTTTGTTTTGAATCACCATGTGCTATCTACAAAAGGTTCTTCCCTGGGTTTGCAACAATAAAACTGCAAATATTCTCTACCCTACCCTGTGGTTTCTGGTCAGTGAATGAGAATTCTAAATGACTGCTGTGTCATAGTATCAAGCTGGCCACGTTTCAGTTGGTATCTATTAAAGCCAATGGTTTTGAGATATGGAAGGAAATTGTTAATGCATATGAGAAGTATCATTATTATTATGAACATGCCAGTGATCCTCTGTGATAAAGTGCCATTGACTTCCTGCCAGCTCTCATGGATTGGTGACATTTTGTTAACCAGTCTACTGAAAAAAATCTATAACAGGATATTAGATGGTATTTAAAAATAATATTAAGCAAGGGATCAAGTGAAAGGAATCCTGTATCTTAAAAAATGATAACTGCAAAGTCCATTAGCTATGTTTATCAATGTCTACACTGTATAATTTAATTATTGTATTTATTATGAAATTGTGAAATAAGATAAAAAAGTATCTTCTGGGCAGTATACATATGTTAAATAAATTAGACTTTTATGATGATCATTTCTATTTTTTGATTATATAATATTTGCATACATTCCTAACCACCTCATTTTCTTTAACTCCAGTTTTCTATGCTATTATTTTCTTGCTTTTCATTTTACTTTTATGTATGTCTAAAGATGCTTATATTTATGGCTTGTGAATAGAGGTGGGACCGTTCATAGCATTTTGCTTCTTTGTTTTTAAAATAGTATTAATCCATCAAGTTTTTACTGAAGTACTAGAACTCTATTAGATGACAGGTAATATTGAAGTAAACACTCTCTTTCCTAATGACTTGTCAACAAGTGCAGGAAAATAAGTAGCAACGGGATTCAGATGTAAGGACTTAAGTGTAGTAATGTGTCGCTTAAAAAGACATTTCCTGTTAGTTATTTTTAATGATGAGCTGTGTAGAGATGGTGATGGAAATGGATCTCATTAACAGGAAAAATACTCTGATGGTATCTTTTATCCCACGAAGACAAACTGCCATTTATTATTCTTTACTGTCTCTTTCCCCATTGGATCTTTAACTTCAGGCTACACAGACACAAATCTCATCCATCCTTAAAATAAATATCCGTCCTTATTTAGTTCCTCTCCTTTTGATTTTGTACCCCTAGATAGCTCTTCTCATTTACTATTAAACTTCATTTAAAAATAGCCAAGACAGCTTGTTCTGGCTTCTCAATGATTTCTCGCTTACCTCCTGCATTTGGAAGACCCACTTCCTCAGGAAATTAACGTCTCTCTTAATTGGCGTGATGACATGCTCTCTCTAGCCTGTCCCCGTTTCTCCGCTCTTCCTCACCTGTCTTGTCTGTTTCCAGTCCCATCTCCACATGTAGCTCTCCCTCTAGAGCTGATGGCTTTCTCCTCTGTCTCCTTCTCTAGCCTCGCCATATTCCCCATAGAGCAATAACTCATGGCTTCATGTCTTCATCCACCACTCCAGGTCTGCATTTCCCATCCCCACCTCTGTGCTGAGCACCAGCTCTTCTTTTCCCCCAGAATTGCTGGTTATGGATTAGTGGCTTGACCATGTAGCCAAACACGTATTTCCAGAGACATGTAATTAAATCTATGAAAGTTACACTGGAGTGTGAGCGTACCATTTATTTCATCTCGTGGAAATGATCTCAAGTTGGGTGGTACAGTGAAAGATGGTGACTGCATCAACATTTATTGTTTCACAGTTAAAGCTATTCTACAGATTTCAGTTTTTCCCTCTCCCCAGTGATACCAGATGTGTTAATGCCTCTTATTAATTACCGCAACTCTGTATGGGAGAGCAGGTGGCCATAATGATGACGGAGAACAGCCTTGAGGAAGAATTACCCTTAACTATTGAAATCCCATAGCCCTTTTGCTGAAAATGTGATTTTTTAGAAACTTGAGCTGGAAGAACATAATAGTAAAATAGTCATTCAATTTGGTATATCAGTAACTTGAGAATACTTGTGGTTGAATTATGAGTGAAGTGAACAAAAAAGCAGGAAGAAATGCTAGTCAGATCCTAGTCTCTGGAGCATCTCTTTTAAAATTAAGGGACAAAATGTTTAAGCAATGTGTTCAACTTATGCCTGAAACTGCTTTAAACTAAATAGTATGCCATTTATTCCCACTGCATTTCTAAAGTTAGTTTTTACTCAATTTTGCAGAGGAAGAAGCCAATTATAAAAAAGGATAAGTCCAGAAACATAGAGGACATTCCTACTGCATTATCTAACAAACATTTATGAGGTGCCAACTGCACCAGAATGGTGCCAATCATCTCTTTAATGTGGAGAGTTTCCTATTCATTAACCCTGTAATTAATAAACAGAGTAAGTGGGGAATACAGCACGTTAGAATTGACCTCTAAATAAAAGATGCTACCAGCTAAATAATCATTAAATGCCATTATATTTATTGAATCTGCTCAGTTACAGAAAACGAATGTTGCCTTTTAATTGTGCACCAGTCTGAGGAGTGAGACAACATGGCAGCACCATTTCTAAGAGCTCTGCAGCTCTGTTGTCACGACGGAGGCCTCCTGAGGGCAGAAGCTAGTGTCTTGTTTGACTAACTACAGGGCATGACAGTGGGCACTCAACAACCTTTTGGTGAGAAAAATGTATGAGCAGAGCAAGTCCTATTGGAATTGTCAGGACACCGGAATTTGATTTTAACTTCTGAGATTTAATAGATGTGCAACTTTGTACAAGTTAATTAACTTCTCCAGGACTTGGTTCCTAAACTATAGAGGAGGACTCTCCCCTTCCTCACTCACAGGCGTGGTCATGACTTCATGGGATGGTCAGATTATACACACGCAAATCTCTGAAAATGGAGGAACAGCTCACAGAGGCAGATATGATTTTTATTATTAGTTTAACATGAAAGTCTCTCAGATGCTAAAGAATTCGCCTGCAATGCAGGAGACCTGGGTTCAATCCCTAGGTCGGGAAGATCCCCTGGAGAAAGGAATGGCAACCTACTCCAGTATTCTTGCCTGGAGAATCCCATGGATAGAGGAGCCTGGTAGGCTATAGTCCATGAGGGTCACAAAGAGTCAGACATGACTAGGTGACTAACACTGTCACTTTAAACACTAAAGTCTCTAAAAGTAATTTATTTTGACAGAGGTTGAGACGGTTGGATGGCATCACTGACTCAGTGGACACGAGTTTGAGCAAACTCTGGGAAATAGCAAAGGATAGGGAAGCCTGGAGTCCTGCAGTCCATGGGGTCTCAAAGAGTTGGACACAACTCAGTGGCTGAATAACAACAGCAGCGCTAAAATAAGTTTCCCAAGCATTGGTAAAGCATAACATGCAGTTAGAAAAGGGACAAGAAACACGGGCAAGGATTAGGGCAGAGAATTAAAAACTGTTCTCTAAAATTGTATTCAGTGAATAAGCATCTACCATAGGCAGGATACTGCACGGGGCTGGACAGGAATTACCAAGATAATAAGGCCACAGAGACGTGGCCTTTCGACCCAGTACTGGGAAAAGCTAACAGTCATCCTCATGTAAAGTTGGATTGGCCAGTGTTGTAAACAAGTCAAAGAAGGCCAAGGTGAGAGCCATTTTGAAGAGGATCAATAAAAGTGACTGGTAACAAAGCCATTGTTGAGAGCAGCTATAAACATGGACAACTGTAAGAATTCAGTAAGAACCTATATGGGAAAAGAATCTGAAAAACAGTGGAGGGGTGTGTGTGTGTGTGTGTATAAAAACTGAATCACTTAGGCATACACCTGAAACGAACAACATGGCAAATCAACTGTACTCTAAAATATAATAAAAATTAATAAAACAAAACATGGCCAAGGTTTTGAAGAAGTAGAGGCGTGGGGACAGCAGGGTGCTTTGGGCTGAGAGGATCCCAAAGGGAAGGCACACAGCTGAGATGGCATAGTGTTGCAGGCGCATCCAGACAATTCAGGAATGCCTCAAAACACGCTGCGGCCGCATTTCACTGTCATTACACTGCTGACTCACAGATCAGGGCACAGTGTCGGCAACCTCAGCCCCGACGTGGCAGTCCCACTTCGCAGAGCTGATTGTTTCCTGCGCCGTCCACCCAGGTGACCCAACAAGAGCCCTCTGAGGGGTCGTCGGCAACAACCGCAATAACAAAGAGGCCCTGGCTCTCTTCGAGAATGGGCTTCTGCAAAATTCTTCCGATTTATCATGTTCTGGGACTCAACTTAGCATCACACAGATGAAGCCCAGAGGAAATGTAGCAGTTAATAAATTATTAAACTGCTTTCCTTTAAAAACATCAGGACTGGGCAGTACAAAGACATGCCAGGGTCTGTCAAATGCAAACGGATCTGTAAATCTCAAAAAGAAGAATTATCTGAGCTAAGGAGCAGCTGGCCCCTTGGATCCCATGGCCCACCTGGGATCCTCTGCCTGCAGCCTGTCACTCTTAAAGAGTTCAATGCTAATACAGTCAATGAAACATAAAACCCGACCGAGGGAGGTGGGCTCCGGGCGCCCTCGAAGGAATTCTCTTATGCTTCATAAAATGACCTTTAAAGAGTCATCTACTAAAACATGGCTTTGAAACTGCAGCCTTATGCTTGCCCAGAAATAATAATTGATGTCAGCGACTTGTTTAGAATACGATGCTCAGTTGCACAAATTTCTGCTTTGCATAGTCTTTGTTAAATAGCTACATTTCAGATTTCTTTACTTGGGTCAGATCCACTGAGCTAAAATCACTCACTTTTAAAATGATTACACATCATTCCCCACCCCACCCCCCACCCCCAACAGGTAAAATGGCTACAAAATTCCATTCGCTCCATTTTGAAGCCTAATTTCTCTGGCCTGGGCGTAGTTCCTTAATCTCTTTATTTCCTCCCTGAAACCCAAATTGGCTCACTTGGCAGAAATGGCTACAACGGGGATCTGGTTTTGATAAGTTGTTTGAACGTGTAATATCTGAGCAGAGTTGGTGGGGCAGGTGGGAAGGCCAGCTGGTTGGGGGGATCAGATGAGTCGAAACACAAAACTAGTACTTTCATCTGAGCCTCCCTTGCTTCCCCGACACAGGCAACTAGACTCACAGTCAAGATGAAAAGTTGGAAAACATCCCAGTTTCATTTAAATGGGAAGGGACGTTTGACATGTTAATGATGTGGGATGTATGGAGAACAGCATCTTCCTTTTTCCCTCCTTAATGACTTTAGACGTTTCTATAGGGACTGTACCGTATAATTGATGTTTAAAGTTTCAGTTATGAAAGGGACCAGACTTGAAACCCTGACTAGGGAAGGCAGCGCAAAAGAAGGGCTTCAGCAGCCTCTGCCTAGAGCATCAGCCCTTCATCTGTCTGCATGCTGGTTACCAGCCTCTTATTTTGGAGCAGGGTCAGCTCCTTCTGGTCATTGGCCCCTGACCCTTTCAAAATGGTTCTGGGGTTCATAAATACAGATAAACGTTTCCAAGAAACTGGGATAGCTAGAGAGTCTCACATTCAATTTCATTTAAGAACTGAACTTCAGATGCAAAAGCAAGAAAATGCAACAAAATAGCAGTCAATTTCCAGATGTTCCATGAAGTTAACCTTCTACCAAATGTTTCAGAGAAAAAAATTACATTGGAAACAAGAAGTGTGTTGCTCAGTTAGGAGGAGGAGTGTAGATTCTGTAGGCGACTGGAAGTCAGGCAGAATATTTCACATTTACAGGGTGAGAGGACACGGAATGGGTTTAAGTTGTGGAAGCTCCAGCAAAGTGCCTAAATGCTGAAGCCTCAAACTTTTATCTACTAAACATGGTTAATACTCAAACACATCTTGTAAGGTTGCTTTGAAGACTAAATGAGAAAACATACCAAAAGATTAAACACAGTTTAGTGTGTAGGACCACTCAGTAAGTATTTAGTACATTATTATTGTTATCATCATCATCATCAAAAGTTTGCTTTTCAACAAAGTGACACAAAAGAAACAGTGTTTGGGAAGCTTGCTTTAGTCATGGCAGAGAGTGGAGACAGAAGACTGACAGGTTAGGGGGAGCAGGTAGGAGGTGAATCCCAGAGAAGTGGTGATGTATCTCTGAGCTAGGATGGGAAGAACTGGAACGCAGAAGAGAGAGCCACCGAGAAAAGAAAAGCAACCCACGATATCCAGATGGTTGGAGAAAACCCCACAATTCCCAAGAGTTCCTAAGCTCTTCATAATTTGTGAAAGCCCATTCTCCATTCAAGGGAACAGATGTATGCTTACATATTTACTTACCCATATGGAGAAAAGCAATCCCAAAGCAAGACTAAATTATTTTTTAAAATTTCTAATTACTGTCCCTTAGAGTTTAAGAATTCCATTTTGTATATCATTCTTTCTCTTCAAAGGACAAACACTTTAAAAAATATATAATGTTAAAAATCCTTCTGAGTTAACAGTCCCCAAACTTTCTTGAGAGGTTCTCTTTCACAAGAACCCATTCTTGGGATAAGTTATTGGCTGTTCACAATTTTTAGGGTTCCTAATCATGCTGTGATGTGTTTACTAAAAATTTTAAGCCAAAGCCACAAAGATTCTTTTGTGAATTCTGATTGATTGGACGATTGATTTTCTCTAAACAGTCACTCACTATTCTGTTCAGGATTCACTTTCTCTTTCTTACATTTAAAGTCAATAAGTAGTGAGATTCTGCTACTTATGACATAATAACGTGATGTTAATTTATAATATCCTCAGTAGAGTTTTCATCTTTTTAAGGTAAACATTACTTTTCCTAGAAACAGGATCAAAGGTGACACAATTTTTAAAATGCAATTTAGATGTCCATCTAGTTACTTTATAAGAATGCTATTGGAAAATAATATGAAAGATAACTTATTCTGTAAACACTGTATCTCTTGAAAGAATTAAAATACATACAACTGTCATCTTCTAACCACTTAAAGAAACTCTCAAGTTTATATCAGTTGCTTGTTGAAATAATTTATCTTAGGGACAGATAAAAGGATAAACAGACCATAAAAATTCCTTTTTTTTTTTTTACATTTCACTTTCCAGTCATTTTATTTTTATCTATTTAAAAAATAACTTTGCACAGATAAGTTATTCTACCAAATAAGTACCAAGTATTGTAATGAATCTTTGTGGGACAGAGTCCTGGTAACCTGTTATACAAGACACACAGTAAAAGGTCCATTTGCCAGATCTACCTTATAAGAATCCTTGCTTGTATAGACACATTCAAGCTCACCCTTCCCTTGATTTAACGTCTGGATGAAGTCTGAATTTGACTTTGACAAGCAGAAGGAGGTTTCTTTTTGGGATGTGTGATGATGCATTTGTGGTAAAACATTTCATATACGGAAAAATGAGTCAAGAGCTGAAGAACACTTTGCTAAGCTGTCTCACGAAGCTCTTCTTTGGGGGGCTGTCAATCTAGCTTTTAAATTCCCTTGCACTGAGGCCAGGAGAATGCTCTTTTCAATAGAAAATCCATACAATTGTTTTGTGGGAGATGGTGCTTATTATTCAGCCTTGAGACTCAACACACATCTTTGGCACTTGTAGCCAAAAAAAGCCGGGGGTGGAAAAGAAATGTGGAATGCAGGCAAGAGGGAATAAAGGAGAATGTTAAAAAAGTCATGAAAAGACTCTGAAAAAAGGAAGAGTAATTAGAGGAGGGAGTAAGCAGGAAATTGTGGAGACAAGAGGAAGGCCAGTGTGAAGGTTCAAGTTGCCAGAAGAAGAGAGTTGCATTTTTAAAGAACCTTGAGTATCTGCTCTGCCAGCCAAGCTAACACAAATATTTCAATATTGGGGGCATTTTGAAATGCCAATGGAAAGGAGCTGAAACAGCCCATTCACTGTACTTATTTTCTAACTTGTTCAAGGGCTACTTAAGTACAAATTTTGGGGAAGGGGAAGGCCATTAATAAACCAAATGCCTTTCTTTCTTTGTACTCTTGGTTTGTCAACACGCACAACTGGAAAATTCTTCAGCGACTCCGACCTGCCTTCACTCTAGTCTTCTCTCTGAGTCCTGGTACTAAACGAAGAACAGTTGATACTTTCAAGAAAAAATAAACTGAGCGGCACAAGACGTTTAGAAAGAAAACTTGGCCAATTTCTCTGAGTATAAACACATGAACTCGCTTCCCTTATAATTTTGGCTCTGAATAAAATGTCACATGTGAGTCGCATGCATTTCTTCATTTGATCAAATCTACTTCGCAGGGTAAGTGTGAAAGATGGGAGCATTGCTGCAGAGCCATCTTCCCAGGCTCTCCTCGAATCCCAGGATCCGCCTTGAGTGGAAGCTTCGGGCCCGATCTCCCAGCCCAATGTGGGTGGCAGAAGGGCGCAGACAAAGATGACCTTCTCCTGAGCAGCACAGGGAGCCCTGTGGTGACCTAGATGGGTGGGTGTGGGGTGGGCGGATGGGAGTGTGAAGGGGCTCCGAAAGGGAAGGGATATCTGCGTGCATTCAGATGATGAGTGTTGCTTTAGAGCAGAACTAACACAGCATTGTAAAGCAATTATACCCCAAGTTAAAAAAATGACCCTCTGTCTGAGGATGCCCGTGGTGAAATAAGTTTAAATGCAAGCACGGTCTGTCCATGGAAACAGTCCTGCCACTGTACAGCCATAATGACCTGACTTTTTATACAAGGTTTGAGGACAAAACTGTTGCTTTTCATACTGACAAATGCTCTCTCCTTGACCATTTTTTTAAACCCTAACTTTCTCTTTTACTTATCTCTTTTTATTTAGGTATAATGGACATACAGCACTATATTCACTTCAAGGTTACAATACAATGATTTGCTATTTGTATATATGCAAAATGACCACCACTGTTAAGTCGGGTTAGCATCCATCACCAGGTGGCTCAGAGGTAAAGGATCTGCCTGCAATGCGGGAGACCTGGGTTTGATCCTTGGGTCGGGAAGATCCCCTGGAGAAGGAAATGGCTACGCACTCCAGTATTTCTGCTTGGGAAATCCCAAGGACAGAGGAGCCTGGTGGGTACGGTCCATGGGGCTGCAAACGAGTCAGACATGACTAAGTGACTAAACAACAAACAATAACCATATATAGTAACAAATTTTTTTTCTTGGGAAGACAACTTTTGTAAGATCTACTCTCTTAGCAACTTTCAAATACTGTTGCATGTTGTGTGTCTGACTCTTTTGTCACCTGAGGGACTGCAGCCCGCCAGGCTCCTCTGTCCATGGGAATTTTCAGGCAAGAACACTGGAGTGGGTTGCCATTCCCTTTTCCAGGGGACCTTCCCAACCCAGGGATCGAACCTTCCTCTTCTGCGTCTCCTGCATTGGCAGGCGGGTTCTCTACCACTGAGCCACCACGGAAGCAACTTTCAAGCAAACATTACCGCATAAACACCCTTCTGAGAGCTCAGCCCTCCTGTGGGGCCGGCACAGCCCAGTTTTAACAAGACTCCGGCCATGTCTGTCCAGAGAGAACCCCTCTCCCGCCACAACTGAATACATCCTCACTCCCCCAGCTTTGTTGCATAGGACCTCGGCCTGCCTTCAGCAAGAACCGTCCGTTTAAGTCAGTGTCACAAGAACTCCGCCACACCGGACATCCCCTTGTGATACTGTTACGTCCACGAGTCCCCCCAGCCTACTCCTTGGTGGTAAGTCCCCCATCTACTCGAGTGTTCAGCTCTAGTAACACTGCGATCATCGGGCATCGCTGCCAGCTGTCCTGAGTGAAGCCTCCCTTACTGTTTCAACAAGCGTCACATCAGTTGTCCTTTAGGAGGATCCGCTGTGTGTGGTCCCAGCCTGTGGGTTTCAGATAAGGATCTGGGACGGTGAGAAGCATAGAGGGTGACAGGCATGGGGGAAGCCGTGACCTGAACATCAGGGGGTCAAGATGCCACCTGGGCCCGGCATCAGGTGCCCTGAACCACATGAGCTCACAAGCCGGAAGTGGGATCAAGACAACGGGCTCATGAAAAGAGGTTTTTAAAGATCAGATGAACTGGGGGCTTGTGGCCTCACTCTGGGCCTGTCTTTTGAGCTCAGAGTGGATCTGGCTGAAGATCAGGCCAGTTCTGGGGTCACGGGTGGCTGGAATTTGAGCGGCAGTCTTAGCACCAAAGACTTGAAATCTAAGAAGAAAACAGCATCAAGGAGAGTGTACCCTGATGATGAGTTTGGAAAATGAATATATTACAAGAGAAGGAAAGTCACTCTTAATGCTTCCTGTCCAAGTTCTTCACTCGCACCATGAATGAGACAGGGGCTGAGCCTGGCTGGGAGTGACGCTGCTCACCTGTCATTGTGAATGTGAGACATGCAACAAAATGTCTGCGTACAATTTGAAAACACTCAAAAAACACAAAGCAGTGTAAAAATGTCAGACAAACTAAGTCAATTCAATTAATCAGCCATCTAGTTTAATGTGATTAAAAGCAAGACAAATGCCTAATGCACAGCTTCTTTGAGAATCATCTCCATTTTTCTTCTTACAAAAGATGAGAAAAATGGTCTAAGCAAATAAGAACGCATTCAGATTTCATTCTCTACCTGCTTGAATCTACCTGCTTGAATTCTCTTATCTTTAGCAACAGAATTCTTTGGCATGCTTAAGTGACTATAGATAGTCAATTAAATCCACATTTTAGCTAATTATCATACAATTCCCTCTTCAATAGATTGTATGAGCGCATTATCCCAGGAGGCTTCTCTGTCACTGGGATCCAAAGCAAAACACATATTCTAATCTTGTGATGTCAAAAATATTTACTCAGCACCTTTACTTTGTGGCAAAAAATGAGCCAGCGCTGAATAAGAACTCTTTTTCCCTTTGGATAAATACTCAGCTCTTCATTCAGAAAGCAATAACCACAGAATCTTGCATGGAATTTTCTCTCTCTCTTCAAATCTCCAGCCCTAAAAAAAGGTCCACTGTTCCTCTTCTTCCACCATATCATTCCTTTTCCTTTAATGCCTACAGATCTGTTTTCATCCCAGTACCTAACCCAGCCTGGAGTCCTGCCTCTTTCGTCCACACCCCCAGGGCCCCTCATCCTTACACGTTGATACAGATATAACTGCGGAGGATAGGAAACTAGGAAGACACGCTAGGGATCCATTTATCTTCGGCAGGGGAATTGACTAATAGGTTTTCTCCTGTCTCTAATTTCTCTGATTTCCCTTTGTCAGGGGGATTCTCAGGCCAATTCTTTCCTAGCTGTCAAAAGCACCTGTCCTCATGCCTGGGTTCCGCGTCGGTCAGGCCCCAGTTCAGCTGTCCATCTCATCCCTGATCAGAGCGCACACCTCCCGCAGGGACCAGGTCAGCAGAAAGGCTCCAACACAGGAAAGTTTCCGGTGCACGTGGGTCCTCGGCCAAACACAGAGGCAGTGAGAGCAGTCCTCCATCCCACAAACTCATCCACTTCCCCCACACGTGGTGGGGGGGCCCATCAAGAGGAGGTTCCGGGTCAGGAAGGCAGAGAGGGCACGTGGCAGAGACTTTCAAGAAGATGTCCCTTGATTATTCTGGGATGTCAGCCAAAGCCTGGGTTAACCTCAGCTGCGTCACCGGTGAAGGAATGGCCGGCCTGCTGAATTGGCAAAGTGAGATGTGGCCTTGGTTAAAATTTCTGGAAATGGGTGAGTTTTGCGAGCTAACATAAACCCTCACAGTTGGGAGACATTTGAAATAATAAATGTTGAGTATCTCTCCCTCTGTTAGTTTATTTTTTATGTGGAGTTCAAGATGTTTGTCTTGATATTATCAAAATGGATCCATATCATCAGCAGCATATGCCTGTGCTACCCAGGAGCAAAACGGATCCACAGCAGAACACGTGCATTTATTGAGCACATCATGGGTGAGTTCAGTTCGAATCCATGCACATTCATCACATGCGTCCTTCACACCAGGCCCCAGGTGAGCCATGGGGGGATATGACGGGAAGCCAAGTGGACATGGCTCCTACTCTCACGAGTTTCTGGTCTAACGTGGTGATTCGTCCTTGCACTCCATCCCTTAACTTTCCCTCTCCTTTCACTCTAGCTGAATCTTAACTAGCTCCGGCAGGAGTTCCTGCACCAGTTCTTTTTCTGAAGTAGTGAATAGGCATTGAGTACTGACTCGAAGTTAGGCGCCCTGGGAACTCTCTACAATGACCATCTAATTTACTCTGTTCAACAGCATTGTGAAGTTGGCGCTATTATTATTATTTTTGAGAACCACTTTATTCTGAGTAGTATAAACACAACTCCATTCATAACATAAACCTTCCATCAATTTCTTCACAGTTAGCCCAAAGAATAAAACCTCTGACTTAATTAGAATTTACATTTGGCCTTAAATATTTAAAAAATCATCCATGTCAACTATGGAATTTTAATCTTGCCTGCTACTATGAAGTAGGGCAAACCTTGATCGATGGTAATTTCTAATGTCTGCTGTTCAGCCATTTTTCTTGACCTTGTTTTCTGACTGTGTACATTCTAGAGTGTTCAATAGATTTGTAATAAACTTCCATGATGAAGGGAAATTTCTTGCTCATTGTTTGCCTGAAATCTTGGCTAGTGTTCACCTTTTTAAACAAAAAAATGTGCTCCCAAATGGTCCACAAATTCAGCTACTAAATTGCCTTTAAAAATCTTCTTTGCAGTGGTTCCAGAGTGCGGGCCATCATATACGAAGCAACATCTTGGAGCAACCCCCACGGTGTGGGGCAGACGGCAGGCAGGTCGTGGCAGCAAACTTCACTACTATGATTAACCCCACTTAAACTTGAGGACATGGAGACATCAAGAGATGAAGCAAACTATCTAAGGCCGCAGAACTAGTTAGTGGTGTAACTTGAACATGGGATCAGGCAGTCTGACTCTAGAGCCAGCCTTTATACTCTGGATATAGGTGTAGATATACACAGGTACTGGGCTTCCCAAGCGGCTCAGCAGTAAAGAATTCTGCAATGCAAGAGAGACAGGTCCAGTCCCTGGATTGGATAGGTCTCCTGGAGGAGGAAATGGCAACCCACTCCAGTATTCTTGCCGGGATAATCCCATGGACAGAGAAGCCTGGTAGGCTGCAGTCCATGGGGTCACAAAGAGTTGGACACAATAGAGCTTATCTACATATATATGTGTGTGTGTGTATATATATATATATACACAAATATTTTTAATGTTTATTTTAAAAATTATTTTTGGCCTCACGGCATGGCGTGCAGGATCTTAGATCCTCCACCAGAGACTGAACCTATCCCAGGACAGAGAAAGTGCCGATTCCTAACTACTGGAGCACCAGGGAATTCCCTCATTTTAAGAAATTTATTTTATTTTTAAAAATTTTATTTCATTAAAGTCTAGTTGATTTACAATATTGTGTTAATTTCTACTATACAGTCAAGTGATTCGGTTATACAAATTCTTTTTCATTATGGTATTATTTTTAAAGCACAGCTCTAGTCATATTATTTGACTCAGATACCTACCCTGACTCTTTGATAGTTCCTGAATTATACACGAAGGTCCCAGAGTCCCAGATGAGCATGTAAAGCCCCATTCAGTCTTTCTTCAACCAACCTTTGCAATTCCGTGGCCACCCCAAGGGGTGGCACATGTCAGTGGAGCTGAACTATTTACTTTTCCATGGGCTCCATGTCTGCCCAATTTTATGTTCTTCCCTTTTCCTGAACTGCCCTTTCAGCCTCCAGACATATGCCACCTCCTCCTCCCTTGGACTTTTTTAAACAAAAGCCCAAGTGGATGTGATTTCTTCTTGCTTAGAATCATCACATGCTTTGTGCGTGCCTCTTTATGCACGTACCTTCTGCTGCATTCCCAGTCATTGTCGAGTCTGGGGAAATGGTGTGTTAGAATGTGGAGTGGGGCTCTGAAATCAGCTTGGCTCGTGACTGAGTCCAGCTCTTGGAATTTTTAGCTCTGGGATCTTGGGTAAATTAGATCACATCCTTCCCAGCTCAAAACCCTCTCATGGCTTCCCACTGCAATTTGGGGCTGGGGAAAGACTTCTGGGGCCCAACATATATTTGCTGCAAGTTCACGTGCCTTTAAAACCCAAACTCCACCAAGCCCAGCTTTCTTGACCAACCTTATTTCATAAGTCACACCAGTCTTGATGGTTAAGTTACACTTTAGTGTTCTGCCTTTAGGTTCTCAAATGCTCCTGCAAGCTGTTGCATTCCTCAGGCCTTCGTGGAGCTTTCCTTCTACCTGTAACCTCTCCCACTGCCTCTCTTGACTCACTCATTCTGATCTTTAAAGTCTCAGGTTTAAACTTGTCATGTTTCAGAAAAGACTTCCTTGACCCCCCCACTTCAAAGACCTCCATCCCTCATTCACCCTGAAACTCCCTCTCACCTAAGCTAGCTCCTTTCCTTAGACATGGAGTGATTTCATGAGCTTGTGGAAGCTCTGTTTTTCTCACTAGACTTGCAAACTCCCATGAAGGCAGGATGTATCTGTCTAGTTCCCCACAATGGCACAAGGAGATGCTCAAGACAGACAAAGAGATACATCTCTCTATTCCTCACTTTCCTCATTTATAAAATAGGAGTAACAATAACCTACCCTCACTGCCTTTGAGAAGCTGAGCACAGTCTGCAGGGAGAAGCTGACTGTTCACTGGGAGCCGTCCACTTCCACTTCTGAGCCACAATCCCCTCAAGGAAGCTGCCTTCTCTCTGAATCTTCCCACCGCTGAGCACAGGGCTTTGGGCATCGTGGGCACCTGTCGATGTTTGCTTTAGCTGAATTCACTATGCCATATGAAATGACAACTTTTCATCTTTGCCAAATGTGGTGATTTGACCTACACACAGAGATGTCTTTCTCCATGATCACATGATAAAATATCCCCTCAAACTTTGTCATTGCAATGAAGTTAACTGAGACCACACATAAGCGTGTACAGTATTAGGCTAGCGTCACCAGGCTCTCCGGCTTTCATACACTGTGAAGACTCCCCCTTGGAAAATTTTCTTCCAAATTAAAAATTTTAAATCATATGCATATCATCATATATTTATGTGCTGTATTTTATACACATATTGTGTCACTGACAAGCAAACGATGAAAATGTTAGGATTAAAAAAATCGACCATGCTCATCTCCACAGTCAAAATTAAATTGTTGAACAGTATTTGACTGTTGGACAAAGAGTCTGAGTTTTTGCAGAATAGGTCAAATGTAGGATTCCTGAGTAGGAACACAATCATTTTAATCTAACTGTACAGGTCATTAGCAAGCCGTCTGGGAAATAAAAGAAGTGCTAAACTAAAAATGTGTTACAGGTTGAGTGACCATTTAATTTAATGACCAAATCAAGACATGTGTAAGAGTGAAAGGAGACAGTATTGATTATATTGGAACAACAGAGAAACCCGAATTGTCCCAGGGATGCTGTCTTGCATTCTGGATTAGAAAAAGATTCAATTCTAACCGTATGGCACCACCAACAATAAAGTTTTTCCCTCTTTCCCACCAATGCACCTGTGTCTAGCATGTTCAACTGTTATTGCCTTTAGATTTGATAATATGTAGGATATCATTTGGCATAATAGCATCATAATATCTGATTCACCCAGATGAGGATCATAGGGGAAAAAAAAAAAGTAACAGACCAAAAAGCAAGCTAAACCCAGTGAAGGAGAGGGTCTGATGCCCACCATCTAAGCAGGAGCCCTGACTGGTTCAGCCAGTCCCCCGCTCCACCACCAGGCTGTTCCGATGCTCTGGGACTCCCAACATGACTGTCTTTATTGTCTACCCAACAAATCTGCACTCACGTCTGAATTTGTATTTTCAAAACATGTCGGCTCATTACATTTATTGCATTCGAAATGATATTTAAAATTGAGGTAAATAATTTAAAGAGAAAATACCAAGAGCTTGAAATGAATATCTTTAAATATAATGCAATCAGGTAGATATTTTTCCAATGTTTGGTGACATTAATGTGGTGATACTGAGTAACTGCCGACAATTAGTCAGAAGATGGAGCAGAGGTCTTGTATGGAAATTACTCCCAGGTGACAAAATATTGAAAATTCAATTATACTCTGTTTATTATAGGCTTACATTAGCAACTATATTCCTAATAAAGATCTTGATAATACACAAATTAATGGGAACACAGGGGAGTACTTTTGGAAATATTTTTTTCTCCTTATAGGATTCTATGATATTGATTTCTAAAGTGCTCCAAATGACAGTGTAAAGCTTGCTAGAAAAAAATTCCTAACATAAATTATATGCATAAGAACATATGATCTATTAAAGTACTCAAGATTATAAAAATAATTTTAATGTATAATGACAATGTGCAATAAATTCAATGCTTAAAATTTCAAGTTATGCAAGTGTATAAATCATTTAGGAAAGAAAATCCAGTGAATGCAAATAAGAAGAAACTATAATAAGGGCTGCACAAATGGTCTGAATTCTAATTAAAACTGTATGTCATGGAAGCCAATGTATTCATTCTCCTTTTTACAAATGTAGCTTTAAAAACACTTCCACAATATAAAGCTCTTTATAACATATTTTTACAGGTTGGAGTATACAAATATCTATTTCCCCACCAAGAAGACCAAAATGTTCATCTCCAAAGAACTAAGTTTTTCTCTTTCTTCCTCCCACCAATTTGCTGACATTATGCGTAGTTCAATGAACATTTCTTCATTTGGTTGTTGAAAGATGTAACTGGGCACTTGTTTTGGGGGTGACTCCTCTGTTTTTTTGCTTTTAAGGCCTAGCACCTCTTTTCTAGGCTTTTAAGATAGAGGGGAGACAAAAAGACAGATACACAGATAACTTCAATATAATGTAGAAAACCCTGAATATTCATTGGAAGGACTGTTGCTGAAGCTGCAATACTTTGACCTCCTGATGCAAAAAGCTGATTCATTAGAAAAGATGCTGACGCTGGGAAAGATTGAAGGCAAAAGGAGAAGGGGGCAGCAGAAAATCAGATGGTTAGATAGCATCACCCATTCAATAGACATGAATTAGAGCAAACTCCAGGAGAGTGTGGAAGATGGGAGCCTGGAATGCTACAGTCCAAGGGGTCACAAAGAGTTGGACACAACTTAGCGACTGAACAACAACCATGTAGTAGATGCTAAATGTCATGGAAGAACTAGAGTGAAAGACACCATGGGAATTTGGAGGTAAGTCAGCTAGTTGCACTTTGGGACAATAAAAATGAAGATGTACTTAAGTGAAGCCACAAAAGCTGGCAGGATTACCCATAAACAGTAGCTAGGAAGGTAATGCAGATTGCCAGCTGAGCATGATCAAGCCAAGTGTCAAGAAAGTACATGGTTGATTCACAGAATGGCAGCCAATAAAGAGTCTATTATGGTGTCTTCAAAGGAATCTCAGGTAAAGAAAGGAAGATAAGATTCTTTGGTGTTTAAATAACAAGAAAGATAAGCTTGAAAGTGAAAGTGATCTGACTCTTTGCAACTGCATGGACTGTATGTAGCCTACCAGCCTCCTCTGTCCATGGGATTTTTCAGGCAAGAGTACTGGAGTGGGTTACCATTTCCTTCTCCAGGGGATCTTCCTGACCCAAGGATTGAACCCAGGCCTCCTGAACTGCAGGCAGACACTTTACCGTCTAAGCGACCAGGGAAAGATAAGCTTAGAGGATTGAAGTCTTCATAAGAAGACTGATTCAACTTCTTTCTTGGTTTTGGTGAACAGACATTTTACAGAGCCAGGAATCAAAAGAATTGGAGGAAAGAAATAAAAATTTCTTGATGTAAGGAAAGGACAAAAGAAATGCAGAAATGTGAATGAAGTAATATATATGTTCCCTGTATTCTAGGGACCAAGAGTAGCTTTGAAATAAATAAATAGTTTGAATTTGATGAAAGTATAGAGCAGTGAAAAGATTTCAAGTAGGAAAGTAAGACAAAGTACTCAATAATCATGCTGAAATTTTGGAAGTGATTTGGAAATGTTAAGTGGGAATAAAAAGTAGAAAATTGAGTTCCACTTTGGCTAATAGTTTTGACTGCCATGGTGAAAAATATATAATGTAAGTCATGCGAGTTCATTTTTTGACAAAATGTTATAGCAGTTTATGTTTGGAAAATATCTTTAAAAAATATCCAATGTGAAAGAGACTCATTTTACAGCTTTTCATGGCAATATGATTTTAAGTAGGAAGAAGAATGGAAATCAAAGAAGCATCAGGAGGCCAACAAAGAAAAAGCAGAATTCAAAATCAAGCATAACTTAGATGCAGTCCAGGAAACAAAAAAGATTTGGTGACTTTATTAGTAAAAGGATCACTTTGCTAAAGGGCTAAACTTTAGAGGAAAAAAGGGACAGATGAATGCTGTAGTGCCCAAAATAACAAGAAGTTAATGCAAAAATACTGAAAGAGACAAAAATGTGATGAAGAGCTCTGAAATTACAAGTATCCGGAGCTCTATTAAAGTTATTACTAAGCTTCTTCACTACCAACCCTGGAAGGTCTTGGCTTTCAGTTTTGCAGCCCCTGAAGAGAAAGATGCAACACCTTGGCTGTGTTTGTTGAATGAATAATTGCAAAACAAAGTAAGGAAAACCTTTTGGTTGTTGTTCAGTCATTCAGTTGTGTTCGACTCTTTGCAACCCCACGGACTGCAGCATACCAGGCTTCCCTGTCCATCACCAGCTCCCAGAGCTTGCTCAATCTCATGTCCATTGAGTCAGTGATGCCATCCAACCATCTCAGCCTCTGTCGTCCCCTTCTCCTCCTGCCTTCAGTCTTTCCCAGCATCATCAGGGTCTTTTCTAATGAGGCAGTTCTTCCCTTAGGCGGCCAAAGGGTTGGAGCTTCAGCTTCAGCATCAGTCCTTCCAATGAATATTCAGATTGATTTCCTTTACAGTTGACTGGATTGATCTCCTTGCAGTCCAAGGGACTCTCAAGAGTCTTCTCCAACACCACAACTCAAAAGCATCAACCCTTCGGCACTCAGCCTTCTTTATGGTCCAACTCTTAAATCCATTCATGGTTGCTGGAAAAACCATAGCTTTGACTATAGGGACCTTTGTTGGCAAAGTAACATCTCTGCTTTTTAATATGCTGTCTAGGTTTGTCATAGCTTTTCTTCCAAGGAGCAAGTGTCTTTTAATCTCATGGCTGCAATCACTGTCCACAGTGAATTTTGGAGACCAAGAAAATAAAGTCCATCATTGTTTCCATTGTTTCCCCATCTATTTGCCATGAAGTGATGGGACCAGATGCCATGATCTTTGTTTTTTGAATGTTGAGTTTTAAGCCATCTTTTTCACTCTCCTCTTTCATCAAGAGGCTCTTTAGTTCCTCTTTGCTTTCTGCCATAAGGGTGGGGTCATCTGTGTATCTGAGGTTATTGCTATTTCTCCCAGCAATCTTGATTCCAGCTTGTGCTTCATGCAGCCCGGCATTTCACATGATGTACTCTGCATATGAGTTAAATAAGCAGGGTGACAACATACAGCCTTGACATACTCCTTTCCCTATTTGGAACTAGTCCGTTGTTCCATGTCTGATTCTAACTGTTGCTTCTTGACCTGCATAAAGGTTTCTCAGGAGGCAGATAAGGTGATCTGGTATTCCCATTTCTTGAAGAATTTTCCACAGTGTGTTGTGATTCACACGGTCAAAGGCTTTAGCATAGTCAATGACGCAGAGTATATATTTTTCTGGAATTCTTTTTCTATGATCCGACGGATGTTGGCAATTTGATCTCTGGTCCCTCTGCCTTTTCTAAATCCAGCTTGAACACCTGGAAGTTCTTGGTTCACATACTGTTGAAGCCTAGTTTGGAGAATTTTGAGCATTACTAATGTTTTTTCTCAAAGTGAAGGAATCTGAGATAAACTTCAAAAATGCTGCATAAGTGGAAAGAGAAAATCAAAGGGAGAAGTTTAGAACACATCATCTCAATGGGGAAGTCGTGAAGCCAAGAGTTCCCCAATATGAGTCCAGAGAGCTGGCAGGAAATAATGCCCTTCAAGTCTTGCTTCAGAGACTTCCAGGGAGAGGCAGATAGATAAACTTGTCCAGAAAGACAGAGGTCAAATAAAAGCTGTAATGGGCTTGTCTGTTGAGCCCTCTCCATAACCCAGCAGAAACTGTTCTGTCTTAGTTTTGAGAAAGCAAAGAAAAATAAAAACTTCTTTTCAGGAAGCAATGGAAGCTACTGAAAGTGAGAACAGAGATACTATCTTCTTCTACGGGGTGTGGTGGTCTAAGAGGTGCTAGGTATGTGACATTGCCAGGACAGCCAAATTGGAAAGTTGTATTTTGTGTGCTAATTTAATAATTAATGAAGCAAGTTAATTAGAGATTTGCTTCACATGAATTTTCCTTCCAAATGGATTATTGTTTCTTTGGCCTGAGGACAGATTATCACTACTCATTGCACAAGCAAAAATTTGAGGTCCTTCTACTTTTATTCTTATAACATGACCCATTTTAAAATGAATGCTTACAGTTTTTTGTATGTCTTATATGTTTTACCACTTAAAAAAAAACACTATCTGTTTTGTCGATCAAATATCTGTTTGCAAACAAAACACTCTCTGAAGAATATATTTCCTAGGTAGACTATAGAAGAAATAGAAATAATTAAAATACATTTAAAGCATAATGAAGCAATCTGAAGTCATTAATGACAAAGTCTGTGCTGTTGAGTATTCCTTAAAAATTGGTGAAAGTATTAGTGTCACACTTAACATAGAAAATATGCAAAGTATAGTTAAAAGGAACAGACTACTGGTTTATGTTTTCGGAACATAACGAATCTTCTGACAGTATGTATATTGCTGTTATTTATAATCCCATGGTGACAAGAAAATGTCACCAATTACCGGCTACAATGACAGAGTACAATTTATTTCTAATGAGTTATATCCATTAGGAAACAAAAAAAAAGCAGGCTACTGAAAGACAGCTACCAGTCTGTTCCCCAACAGCAGTTTTTTTATTTTAAACTGGAAGTGTGTTTGCAAAGGATAACAAGTTATTTTTGTTAATGAGAGTTTGCATAATTTACCTATATAACACGGTAAGTGACAATCTAAAATAAGGTACTTACTCTAAGGTATATTTTTAAAACAGAAATAACTGAAATATCACATTTATAGTGCAGGCTTTCCACAACTAACATATTGTATTCCCTTTTAAATGTAAACTAAACATTACAATACAACTGGACAAAATTGGTAGGATAAAAGGTTGTGGGAAGAGAGCCACATGAAAATTCTGGTCTCTTAATCTATAGGAAATATGATCTGGGAAATAAGATATTTTTATGGAAGATTCCAAAGAAATCCAAGGTTGAAATTACAAAGAAATTTATGAAAAAGCAAGAGGAAGGGAAAAGTAACAAGCAAAGAACCTTCTGAGTGGTTCTAGTAACGTCACACAGATCAGAATTGAATTCAAGGGCCATAAAGGAGAAATTAACCATTGAAAACATATTTTGAGGACAAACTCCATGCTTTTAAACATACTGCTGATACATGTCGTAGGCACTAAAGATAATTTAAGCAGAAATGTGATATTACTGTCATTAAAATGGCAAGAGACAGTGCATGTGTGTGTGTGAGTGTTTTGAGGTTCCCAGAAACTAAAGAGACATAATGAATTGGGAAGATGCTCAGTGAATAATGAAAACGATTAGGTCTAGGAGGTAGGATCAGTTTATCAAAGAATGACTATTTGAGCCTAATTAGCTTTGAGAAAAGAAAGCTAAGTCTTGCTACTCAAGTATAGGAAGGATTATGACATGAAGATGAGGACCAAAATTGCTCCATTTCATGCCAAGAACTTAGAATAAAAGTCATATAAAAATTTCTAATTAAACACAGATAAAGGCAAACTCAGAAGAATCACGGCATCTAGTTCAGTTGTCTCAGGCTTCCTAACAGAGAGTGAAACTGGTATCTCTCAAGGTCTCCATCAGACTTACAGATTATGATATTCCGTCATCTGGCAGATTCTCTAGCCACACAAAGCTAAAGAATTGATTCCTAGAGATCATTTCCTCTAGAAACAAGCTGATGATCACATGAATATTCTTTCAGTGAAATAATAACCTGAACCAGATTGTGTTTTGAGAGGCTGCACTATTTCAAGAAAGACAGAGATAACAATGCATGGGGAAGTTTGGGGTAGAAATGATTCATGTATGGAAATCAAGTATTATCATGGTCAAAACAAAGCACTAAGTTCCACATCAAGTGCACGAAAGAGGACGAGGCAGCGTCACCATTTTTCGTTTGTTAAAACTGGTTTGATCACCTTTTTTAAAAGATCGAAATATTTATGTGATGTCAGTTATTTTTGTTTTTTAGTTGAAGTATAGTTGATTTACAATATTATATTAGCTTCAGATGCATAACATAGTGATTTGATAGTTTTGTAGATTACATAACATACAAAGTTATTAAGATATCATTGACTATGTTCCCTGTGCTGTATATTATTACCAGTTATAAAATAAATATGTGACTTGCTTATTTGATAACTGGTAGTTTGTCCCTTTTCATCCCACAGGAAATAGGTCCTTTCTACCACGTCACCATCCCCCACTCCCTCCCCTCCGGCAGCATCTAATTTGTTCTCTGAATCTGTGAGTCTGTTTCTGTTTTATTTGTTCGTTTGTTTTGTTTTTATATTCCACAAACAAGTGAAAATATACAGTGTTTTCGAAGATGTAGAGAAAAGGGAACCTTCCTGCACTGTTGTAGGAATGTAAATTGGTGCAGTCACTGTGGAAAACAGTATGGAGGGTCCTCAAAAAACTGTGGCTCAGACGGTAAAGCGTCTGCTTACAATGCGGGAGACCCGGGTTCGATCCCTCGGTCGGGAAGATGCCCTGGAGAAGGAAATGGCAAGCCACTTCAGTACTCTTGCCTGGGAAATCCCATGGATGGAGGAGGCTTGTAGGCTACAGTCGTTGGGGTCGCAAAGAGTCAGACACGACTGAGCAACTTCACTTTCACTTTCAAAAAACTGAAAATAGAATTACCATATGATCTAGCAATCCCACCCCCTGGGTATTAATCTGAAGAAAATAAAAACACTAATTCAAAAAGATTTATGTATCCCTATGTTCACTGAAGCATTATTTACAATAGCCAAGATACAGAAGCAAACTAAGTGTCCACTGACAGATGAATGGAAATGATGTTTTACACACACACACACACAGAGGCATATTAGCTGTAAAAGGAAAAAAAGACTGAGATCTTGTCATTTGTGACAACATGCATGAACCTACAGAGTATTTTGCTAAGTGAAGCAAGCCAGACATAAAGTTATTTTTTTCATTCATCTGTTAAACATTCAGGACCTACTTGCCAAATATGGCAAACCAGTCACCCAAAATTTCTTCCTGAATATCACTAAAAGCAAATTTCCTAAACTTTAATGAAATACCATACAATACTCAATGTTTACATAGATAAAACTCTTAGCACTGAAAAAATTTATATTAGGAATCTGAAATGATTGGGTAACATAGAAATATTAGTGAAAACAACAGATAACAAAATTTTGTAGGCAATAACATATCTTGAATTCATTTAAAGATCATAATTCCATTCCTTATCAATGTATTACTGGACATACACAGAAGCAAAGGAAACTTGGATTATACTTGATTGATGCAAATAATGAATCTAATTTTTCTTGCTACTTTAGGTAGTTTATTAGATTCTCTCTTCACTTTGATGGACTTATCCTAACCCAGTGTGACTTTCCTCCTTTGAGGTAAATCCTCAAGAAAACAACTTTTCAACATTAGCCATGGAAGGTTAACCAAAAATATAAACATGCATATTCTTTAAAATGGTTTAATAAGCAGGCACAGTTTAATAAGCAGAATGAGAATTCAGACACAAAGACATTGGGTGATAAACAAGATAAACAAGTTAATGATACAACCAGCATAGGGAACCTAGATCTTTCCATTTATAATCAAGTGTCCTTAGCATTGTGCCAGTGAAACTGATTTCTTAAAATAGGAGGATTATATCTTAGACTAAGAAGTATGAAACAAATCCAACTACGCCGAAGGTCAAGGTGACATGGAAGACATTTAAATTCACAAGGCTTGCTCCTTCTCTGAAAAGCAGGAGATTTGAGGGGGCGTTTGCTGTACTGTTGCCCAGGTACCAGAAGATCCCATGCAAGAGTGACTGTGTCGTACAGTGGGATTTAAAATCGGATAGTGGGTTTGGGAATTACACAGTGGCTTTCAATCCCAGCCTTGTCATTCAGTACCAGTGGAACCATATCGAGATATTTAGATTCTTTCAGCCTTAATTTTCTTTCCTTGGTTAAATAGGGATACTACTACTAAACCTCAGAAGGTAGCAGATTGAATACGATAGGTATTCAATACAATACAAATATCTATCTCTGTTTCTGCCTCTATCTCTGTCAACTTATACTCTGCCATTTGGATTTTCATACAATGATTTTTCTAAAGAACAATAACAACATTCACATCCAAAGTCCTTATGAGTTATCATTGTTACAAAGCAACTATTTTCAAAATCCTTCTGCAGAGCAGTGACACTTTCCATAGGATGACAAAGGATTTTGAAAGAATCTTGAAAGGATTTTGGAAAGAATACAAACTGTTCCATAAAGGAATGATGTCATCACAGCAGAATCAGAATTGGTTGGAGTAAGAGGATTTTTGTGTGTAATATTTCCTAATTAAGATAAGATAAGAAATATATCTCATGTGAAAGGTCAGTCTAAGTACTGAGCCTTCCTAATATTTCTTCAGGAAGCAAAATCTTGCCTGAGAGCTGTCAACTATTAATGAGCTATATACTTAGTACAAACCACTTGAAACACGGCAGAAGTAACTCATGGGTATATATGGCAATTTTCACATCATGGGTAGATATGCAATATTCTTATCTCTTAAAGGACAAACTTTTCACCACCAAATAGATCCCTTTTTATCCCTTTAGCAACAGGAATAGAGAGGTAAAATTATTGCAATACTTTAAAGAAACACTGCTCCTCTTCTGACCCTCTGCACTGATCTCTTAAGATTTTGAGATAAAGAATAATAAACTCACTGTACCAATGGTGAAACCACAAAGTTTACACCTAGATCCTTAGAAATGCAAATATGGACCATAAGAGCTACTAGAATTTAAATCCTTTGTCTTTAGAGCATTGAAGACCCCACTGGCCCAGTGTTAGGGAACCCCTTTGCCTTTATCAAACCATCTACAGAATTCAATCGTACTGACATAAAATCTTAATCAGGATTGAGACCCACTGGTGGAAGTGGAATAAGGTTTACTACTAATAATTTTGCAGCCTCCCTCCTTGTACCATCATGGTTTTTCTGGTGGTTCCCATGGAAAATATGTTAGTTGCAAACGCTCATTATAGCCATGGTGAAGACAAATACAAAGTCAAGACACAGGAAATCAATTTTATGTAGTGATTGCTTTGAGATCTGGCAGGACACAACTAAAATGCATGGGGATAAAATATTCTCAGACTGTGCTTTTCAGTCACTGAAGCTCTTACTCTAGTAGCAAATTAGTGCACTGGAATAGAATAGATAGGATTCTTACTGATATTGTATGATAACTAAGTGTCTTGTTCTAAGGGATCTTTCAGGAAAAAATGGGAGAAATAAGCATCTCTTTTGAGTCTGTATTAGATCTGCTGTTATTCACTGTCCATCTCGTTTTTGAATAAAATCATTGTATATTCCCTTAAATCCACATCTATTTTTAGTTTTTGATAACATCTTTTTCATACTGTTTACTGCTTCATAAACTGCAATATGCACTCTTCTGCACGATGGCTTTGTGTAATTGTGCGGACGACAGTCTATTTCAGCTCTCTGTGGCTTTTCGTTATTTATTTTCTTACTACAGCCACATTTTTCCAGGTTCTGCACTCATCTTTAACTCCTGTCTTTCTCACATGACAAAGTCTTGAAAATCCCACTACACCTGTCCTCTCGATTCAGCATAATGCCTTTCTATTTATAGTATATGGAACTGTGGCTCATCCATTCCAAGTTGGCCTTCACACAGTCCATTCATCGTGTCTCTACTCTTGTTTTAGGAGATGGACTGGACAGAACTGGCCTGCAGAAACAATCTTGGCTCTTTCACCATGACATTGACAGTTCTTCACAAGTGGATTCCACTTAACTGTCAACTTTAGCTTTCAGTATTCCCCGAGAGGATTCTTCCAGAATCTAAGGGTGACCTAAGGAGGCTACCATTGCTTCCATTGGTGCTTCCAAGCATTTAAGTTTTTCCAACTGTAAGCATTTACTGTTTTTCTGCCATATTTCAACGTATTTTACTACCTTCAAAATCTTGCTGGAATTCTACAAATTCTTCAGAATCTTTCCTTTTCTAAACCTTTATTACTTTTTTCTTTTCAGGGTGCAATTTAGCCATATTGCTAAACCATTTCATCCAGTTGCTTTGTCTTGTGACTGTTTTCTCTTTGTAATGCCCTGTATCTTCAAGTCTGTAGGCCTGAGAGCAAAAGGTCCAATCTTATTCTTTAAAAATATCTGTCAAACTATTTAAGGCAAGGAGGTCCACAAAATAAGTGCATAATGCAACCTGACTTTTGTAGGTTTCATGCTTTATTTTTTAATAGAAAAATAGATTTCATAACTGCTGCTGATATTATATGTGACATCCACAAACCTATGTGAGTCTGTTTTTCTACTATATTTTTTTTGCAATGCCTAAGAGTTACATATTATACTGTTACTGGTTAATTGTGCATTCCTGAAAATGTTTACTTTTAGTTAACATTCTAGATCTCTCAGAGACTACCAAACCTGAATTTAGTATCTACTACTATTGTATAAAATATCCCATAAATCTTACCCCATTTCTTTGCAAAGAATTAATAGTACTAATTTTTATTGATGTCTTATTGCCAAAATTTAAGTAGATTAGCATGTATTCATTGGACATTATGAAGCAATCCCTAATTAAATTAAATGACATTTATAAAAGCAAACTATGTGAATGAAATTAATTTAAATTTGTACACCACCCAACCCAGGTGTATCCAATCCAGGGATTGAACCCAGGTCTCCAGCATTGCAGGCGGATTCTTTACCAGTTGAGCCGCCAGGGAAGCCCTTGTACACCACAGACTATAGCTAAAAATTCAGATAGATTAAATGTAAAAAAAAAGAAACATACGAAAGTGAAGAAAATAGAACTGATTATTTGTTCTGGGGTAAACTCAACATTTCTAGGCATAAAAAAGCCACAAGGAAAATAATAATTGATAACTATATTTTAAAGTTTCTAAAAAATTCTTTAAAAAATGAAATGGTTCAAGCCCACCCAGGGATGCCAAATAAATGAACAAATACAAAATTAAACCAAGGGAAACACTTAATGGCATATTAACATTTAGACATTTTAAAAGAGGCAAGGGGTTATTAAGATTCTTGCTTCATGAAACCTATGCAATTCAATAAGAAAAAAATATGTATATGTACGTGTGTAACTATATCTTTATTTTTTCCAAAAGCCTATTGATTGATGGAAAGAGATTTACCTCCCACTGTTACTATCACCTGCTTTAAGTTTTTCATTTATTTAATAAGGATACAGAAACTTTGTGGCAACGAATTCGCTTCTCCAAGCTGGAGTCAGTACAGATTTTCTTGGCACCTAGAATCTCTAGTAAGGAGTGTGCAGCTGTTTTAGCAAGGTGGAATCCTGATAGAGTGGAGGACGTTACATCTGTGCTGTGCCCTAGCTCTCTCATAGCTGGAGTTCATGTCATTATTCATCACTACTGGGGAACTTACACATATGTCTATAAGCAGAAGGCCTGCATTTAAGGAGGTGTTTATTTATATCAGGTCCTCCCGCAACCAAACCTGTCTCATCAAGGCCAGATGTACACAAGGAGGAAAAAAGCAGTGTCCTAATGTCCTTGATTGCTGTCTCCTCCTTCAGTTTCCTGATGTTCTGGAAGACCCATTTCTCCACCCGGAATAGAATAATGTGCAAAGGGTATAAACTGACAATTCACAAAAGAAATACAAAGAGTACACACACACATATGAGACTATATTTAACCTGTTACTCAAATGAATATACAACAGTAAGATACTATGTTTCCATCTAGTTGCCAAAATTTTAAGCATGGCAACATTCCTTGTCAATGGCTTATGGGAAAAGATACTTATTAATATTTCTAGTCAGAGTGTAAATTGATACGACTTCTTTTTTTTTCAGGGTATTTTGACAGGGTCTATCAAATGCTTTAACCTGTACATACCCTTCATACCCTTTGCCTCTGATATTTCACTTCCAAAAATTTATCCTAAGGCATTAAGGGATACAGAACTAGGGGCAAAGATTTATCCACTAGAATTGTTATCACAACACAATTTATGAAACTGAAAATTCAAACAATCTAGATGTCCAATAGTGAATATGTTAAAACAAATTATGATAAATCAAAGCATGGAAGAGAATTATGTTGAAGAAGAAAGTCTAATAATGTGGAGAAACTTAGGTCAAAACAGAAATTGCATTTTTTTTGGCCACACATGAGGCTTGTGGGATTTCAGTTCCCTGATCATTTGAACCCAGGCCATGGCAGTGAAAGCACTGAATTCTAGCCACTAGACCACGAGGGAACTCCCAGAAATTGCAATTTTAATAAAAAAATATACACAGGGATAAAAAATAAAAGCATAAATACCAAAATAGAAACTAGTGAATATTATCCATATACTTCTCTGTGTCTTCCAATGATATGTAATGCTAAGTAACTAAAATAAATTCAGGGCATGTATATAAACACATAATATTTTATACTTAAAATTGGTTTAAAGTTTCATTTTTTTAATTTCTATCATCACCTATCATTTTACTTGTGTTATTGATACCATACAATACAAATAATGATTAAATGCTTAAAAAATTCTAATGATTATCTGAAGCCTTTAAACTTCCTAAATAGGTTCATTTAAAAAATTTAAGTTACCTTTAAGCACATTTTGTACAATCTAGACAATGGTGCTCCACTCACAGGAAATGAGACACAGTCCATTATAAGGGAATGTTTTATGCTTGTTTTCTGTAGCAACTGACATTTCATTCAAACACTTTCCAGTCCCCCAGGAATCTCCAGCTGCTGTATGTCAAAATTTTAAGATTTCTCTTTGTGAACTTTAACACTTCTATAAAAATCAGTTGGAGGAGCAAGCCTACTTCCGACTGATTATTTTGATATTAACCAGTTAAAGCAAATCAATTATTCAGTTTAGTCTGAATAATCATTTCACAGAGTCATAGTTTTCCATATGCAAACAGGCATAAGCAAATAATAACTACCATTCTGGCTTTTTATAGCCTATTTCTATTTCTCAGACGTTGTCACTTGTGGTCTGTTTTTTGACTCCCTTTTGTGTATTTTTAAAAAATGAATGTTGGGTAATTCCTTGACTGTTTGCTAATAATCAAATCTGGTTGTATAATTTCATGTTGATAAATATGCATCTTGTTTTTATGCAAACAAAGACAGTATAACTAGTGCAAAACCATGCAGGAGTTGCTAAGGTGCAAAGATTTATTTTAATTTTTCTGGCCATACTGCGCTACCTGTGGGAGCTTACTTCTTCAGTGAGGTCTCAAACCTGTGCTCCCTGTGGCAGAAGCTTGGATTCTTAATCACTGAACTGCCAGGGAAATCCCCAGACTCATTTTTAAGCTAGTAATTTAAACCACGGGATAAAGATTATACAAACCACTTTTGTATGTATATAGGCGTGTGTATGATCCATATATAAATATATATCTATTTTTGATTTAGCATACTTTTTTGTATACTTGGGCTTCCCTGGGGCCTCAGCTGGTAAAGAATCTGCCTGCAATGTAGGAGATCTGGGTTTGATCCCTGGGTTGGGAAGATCCCCTGGGGAAGGGAATCTGCCTACTCCAGTATTCTGGCCTGGAGAATTCCATGGACTGTATAGTTCATGGGGTCGCAAAGAGTCAGGAATGACTGAGAAACTTTTACTTTCATTTTATGTATCTATATGTCTATTTTATTATATATCTATATATTTTAATAGATCATATACACACACATACATATCAATGATCAAGGAAAGGATATAAGAAGTTATCTATGTGTCTGTATGGGGAGTTCTGTCCTGAGAGCAATCCTGTTATTTCAGGATCTGGAATTGATAACTATCTGATTTTCACTGAACTCTGCTGCTGCTGCTGCTAAGTCATTTCAGCCGTGTCTGACTCTGCGACCCCATAGACGGCAGCCCACCAGGCTCCGCCGTCCCTGGGATTCTCCAGGCAAGAACACTGGAGTGGGTTGCCATGTCCTTCTCCAATCACTGAACTCTAGATGTGCTTTATTTAATAGTTTTATAAAGCTATTTTAAATAAAATATCAATTTTGAATAAAAGTATACTTTCCCCCAAACCTTTTGATGATATGAACTTTTAACTCCATCGAATATGATCGAATTTTGCAACACTGCCTGGATATGTTTTGCAACACTGCTATGACTTTAATTAGTGTAGATACAAATGTACTTTGTATTTATTTTTTAAATTTTTTTATTGATGTGGATCATTTTTAAAGTCCTCATTAAACTTGTTACAATATTGCGGCTGCTTCTTCTTTCTCAATGTTTTGGTTTTTTGGTTCACTAGGCGCGTGGTATCTTAGCTTGCTGACCAGGGATCCAACCCACACCCCCATTGGAAGGAGAAATGTTAACCACTGGACCACAGGGAAGTTCCAGAAAGGTACCTTTTAAAAGTATCTCTCTCTTACAGCAAACTCTAAGCTACTGATGTACACAAATCTGTAAGATGAAAAGTACTTTAGAAGATAAAAAGTATTGAGGAATTCAGTTACCTAAGTTTATATTCCAAGATCTCTCTGCTCCTGACCCCTCAGAGGCCAGGCCTCATTTCCCCTTTAATCTTCACTTCGATCTTCTCGTTATTATACCTCCCCTTCCATTTCCTAGGAATGATGTTGAAATGTCCTCTGGTATATAAATACCCCTGCCCTTGTGTTCCTAGGAGTTACACCTAACTCTTTCCTTAGTTCAGGTTTGGAGAGAAAAATCTGCACTTGCTGATGCCATAGTTTCTGTTCATCTCTCCACCCACTGCCACTTGGTGACCACACGCACTGCTCAGAAATTCATATCCTCCATGCAATCCACAGGCTATCACTTCTACACTTGTAGTCCTTCACTTACTACACTTCTGGAAATGCCTGACTGCTAATCATTTCCTACCTCTGTGGTCTATGTGAACTGATACTTCCTTTTGTATGGAAAGTCCCTCTTTGTTTCTTTCATTGGTGCTTCTTCTACAACTTTATGTTAAATGTTGGTGACCTCAGTATTTTACCTTCATTCCTCTTCTTTTCTCATTTTATTTGCTTTTGGGTAGAGGTTTGATTATGACCCATGGCTTTCACAGCAATTGTACAGATCATAAGGTAAGCCTTTCTGAACAAAATCTAACTGAATTTTATATATATGAAAAGTGAAGGTGTTAGTCACTTAGTCATATCTGACTCTTTGCAACCGCATGGACTGCAGCCTGCCAGACTCCTCTGTCCATGGAATTCTTTAGGCAACAATACCGGAGTGGGTAGCCATGCCCTCCTCCAGAGGATCTTCCTCACCCTGGAAATGAACCTTGCATCTCCTGCATTGACAGGCAGGTTCTTCCCTATCTGAGCTATCAGCAAAAGCACATATATATATATATATATATAATTGCTTAATCTATTCTGAATTTTGATATCCCACAGACACCTCAAATACAACCTGGCTTTGTCTGAATTACCAACTTTATTAAACAACACGCTTTAAGCTCCCACTTGGATTTATACTATCACTTCCAGGTGAGACAGTCATTTAAATGTCTTCTTCTTCCCTAACCCCAATGCAATCAGTTAGTCTAAATTTTCATTCTGTCAGATTTTAATCTGTCTCTCTTTCCTTTCCAATTCTTGGTTCAAATGTTTGTATTTTCTCACTTTGCTAATAATAACACTACCTGATTGGCTAGTCTCCTCTCAAGTTTGACCTCCAATTATGGGACTGCTCAGCCACAATTCTGGCTCCAGGATCCGGCACTGCGTGAGGGGAGCACAGAGACACAAGTGTGAACAGGACCATGCCCCTACAGAGCTTACTCCCTTTGTGGGAAAGACAGCCAACACCCTACACCGCTCTCAGAGTACTCTGTAAACTGTAAATATGACTGTAACAGTCTTTTGCATGAAAACGTTTCAGAGACTCCCATTACCTACAGGAAGAAGTACAAATTCCTTAGCATGGCCATGAAGGTGTTTTGCAGTCTGGTCTGGGGCTATCTGTAGACCAAACACTCATTGCTCATCCACACACAAGCTGTCTTCCAGGCACCAACAGTTGCTGCCTGCAACTCTTGCAACAGTTCATGGGGATTTTACACCCTCTCCTCGGTTGCTTTGTATGCATCTTGCATTTTTGCACATCCTTTGAGCCTGTGTACCAGTGTTTTGGTGATCTGATGCCAACAGCTGACTCATTGGAAAAGTTGCTGATGCTGGGAAAGATTGAGGGCAGAAGGAGAAGTGCGTGTCAGAGGATGAGATGGCTGGATGGCATCACTGATGCAATGGACACGAACTTGGGGAATCTTCAGGAGATGGTGAGGGACAGGGAGGCCTGGGGCTCTGCAGTCGGTGGGGCCGCAGAGTTGGAGGACTGAACCGGATGGCGACAACAACAATAACCAATGTTACTTCCTTCCTCCTTTATGAGACCATTTTTCTTCTGTTACCTCTTCTGTCTCTGTGGCAAGAATCTGCTCTATGCTGACATCAACTCTGCACTCTGTGCTGTAGTATTACTTAGCACATTAAAATTACAATGTTATATTTACTTGACTATTTGCCCAACCAGCCTGCAAATTTTTACAATCAGAGACTATATCTTACTCATTTTTTTTCCTCAGCCCCTGATACAATACCTAACACTGACTACTCATTGAATGAAAATGTAGTTGCTATGCTAAACAAGAAATCAATTCAAAAAGTCATGTCCCAACTTTTTTCAGTTTTCAGCTTCTGTGTGACTTAATGTTTACAGTCAAGGTACAATTCATAAGACATTTAAAATTGTTCCTTTCTCAAGTTTATATGCATTTGTATCCATTTTAATATGAATTTAAAAAGCTTTTAGATTTAGTTTATAATCTAATCAGTATGGAAAACTATCTCAAGTTAAATAATAAAGAGAAGAAAATTCCAATATAGTGAAACCTTCATTCAAGCTATTTAGTAAATAATGTAGATTTTTCCCATTTAAACTCGTATGTGGATGTGATGTTCATTAACAGAATTGTTATGACCTGAGAAGAATATTCTATAAATAACACACCCCCCAAATCAGTTAGCTCCTCTTCAAACACTTGAATACCCTTGAAATGGCAAATAAACTAAGGTTCTATGGCTTTAACACTTATCTTTTCTATTTCAGTGATAATTACATCAATAAACCTGATTCAGCATTTGCTGCTATTCAATTCATTAATTAAAACAATTTTACTGCTACTGCTGTGATTTTTCAAGGATATCAAAACACATTCAAAAATCAAAACAGCATACATCATCAGTTTTGCTATGTGTTTGTATGCTTTCTTTTGATTTCAACTCCACAATTAAAAGAGCATTAGGCTTTTAAACAGAAAAAGCATATATTCTATATACTTTGAACAAAAATACTTAAAATGCAAGTTGTTTTGTAGAAATGGCAATATTTGTATAAAGAATAGCAAACTGTCAAGAATTCAAAAAATCCTCTTAGAATAGAAAATATAAATGTATGTAAATACTTAAGTGATAACAATCATGTTTGTGGACTTTATGGTATTCTTAATTCTAGTTTCATAGTACTAAATTTTTTAAAAAGTTTATTTAAATCATCACTTATTGCGCTTAAGTGACTTGTAACATATACATGAAGTGAATATATTTCATCCAAATGAAATATAGAAGCTTTTGCTTAAAGAATGGTACAAGTTGCTATTTAAACTATAAACATACATCACGGTGATGTAATTATTTTTATATATTGGGAACTATTTGTACATTGCAAAGCTGCACTTTCATTCTGACCTTGATTTAGTAAGCATGCAACATATTACTTTTGCTATTTTTGACATCATAGAGCACCTAAAACATAAAATATAATTTACAACAGTAGAACATGCCAGAATTGACCATTACATGCCAGAAGAGGGCCCAAGATGGAATTTATATTCAAGTTATGGTTCAGCATGTGTGGTAGAATCTCGTGAAATTTATTTCTCACAGCAGTGGAATTCCACCTTTATTCTTGCAATCAATTTTCAAAGTAGGCTGAGAGTTGATAAAGATCAAGTTGAAGGAATGAAATTAGGCTAGTTAGGTGAAATTATACACCTCTCTTCAAATTATTTGTGGAAAACTCAAATAGTCTCCTTTTGTAAAAAGAGCCAGGAAAGAAATGACACCTGTGTGGTGGCGAGAAGCATTACAAGTATACGACATGACAGGGTACTCCAAGGTCACAGCAGTTTCTCCCAAAATAGTCTAGATCTTAACTGGTGATAGAATAGTTACAAATCCTTTCATTTCTTTTCTCTCACCTATATTCAGTTGCTCAGAGGAAAAATCCTCCTTGCCCACTTTTTCGGGGATATTCCCGGTGGCTCCGCCTGCCAATGCAGGAGACACAAGAGATGCAGGTTCGAGTCCTGGGTCTAGAAGATGCCCTGAAGAAGGGAATGGTAACCCGCCTCAGGTATTCTTGCCTGGAAAATCCCATGGACAGAGGAGCCTGTGGACTGCAGTCCATGGGGTCACAAAAGAGTTGGACACAACTGAGTGATACACAACACCACCAAACACTTTTTCAGAGAACGTGTTTTTCCCAACAACGTAATGTGGATTGCAAAATACTCTGTTGTGAGAGTGATGTAAACATCATTACAACAGTTTGTCAAACTGGTTTAAGGGGTACATCTCTTTTTTAAAGTACAGTAGCTCAACTTTTAGAATCTATCTATCCATAAAGATGGTGCAGTGGTAATGGATGGTAAAGGAGATGTGAGCTCGATCCCTGGGTCCAGAAGATCCCCTGGAGGAGGAAATTGCAACCCACTCCAGTATTCTTGCCTAGATCATTCATGGACATAGGAGCCTGGTGGGCTACAGTCCATGGGGATGCAAAGAGTTGGGCACGACTGACCACATTCACACACATCCATATAGAAAGCAGACTTTAAAAATATTATTTCAAGGCACAAGTACCTTGGTTTTTAAAAGTGTTTTAGTCCAGCAAATCAAGTCTCTATTACACCTCAAAATATTGCACAATAATGCTCTTCCCTCATTATCAGCCACATCAGCCCTGGATACTTTAGTAACTGCACAATCATTGTGGCAAAAGTGAGGTCCTATCACAGGTATATTGCTACGATCCTAGGTGAGAAATAGAGTCTTCCAGGAATGATTTACTTTATTATGTGAACTGATGAGCATCACTTGAATCGCCTTTTAATTGACTGGCTGTCTAAGTGACATGCCTTGGAGGGAAGCACCACTTTTGAAATTTCCTTTGACCAGGAGGGGAAGGAACAGTCTGGTCTCTTTGAAGTCTATAGCCATCAGACTAATTATCAGCCCCACTTAACGTTCGTTCATTTAATTACAGTGAATTTAAAAGTATGTGGGATTTTAGAGAAAAATAAGAGAGTCAATAAATGGTGACAGAGATTCCAGGCTATGCAAATTGGCAGTGCGCCTTCTGGAGGAGACCATTCTTTCTTCCTCATTTCACCAAATGCACAGATACTCGACTAACGCAGACAAAGGGAGCTTGGTAAGAGGGAGGGGACATTGACTGTGGGCCCAAACTGTGTCGGTACTTGATACTGTTTACCTAACTTAATCTCCACACTTAATAAGAAGACATAATTTTCCACCATTTACAATGAACAGAAAGAGTATCCCGCCACCCCTTATTTGGAACTCACTCGACACCAGGCACTGTCATCCTAAGCATTGTCTATTCGAGAGTCCATTTAATCCTCACCATAGCCTGTAAGGACTGTATGCCGTTGGTGATCTTCCGTAAACCACAGAAAGGTTAGGTCACTTGTCCAAAGTCACACAGCTGGGAGACAGTAGAGCCAATACCAACCCAGGAAGTCTGCCCTCAATAACACCGCCTCATCTATTGCTCTCAATGAAGGCTCTCAAGTTTCCCAGTCTCAACAAGATAGAAGAAGAGAGCCAGCTCCTCTTGGTCTGTCTAATGTCAAAGGTCATCGCTTTTTCAGGGAGACAGGCAGAAGGAGCCAGGTAAAGACCTCCACATTTCTGGTGCCAGCCATACAGCTGACGCAGTGGCCAGGCAGAGATGGGGATGTTGGGAGCTTAAGCTCTGAGGGTCTCAAGAGCAAACTGTCTTGGGGGCTCACTGAAGGATCAACACCCTGGGCACCATGCTTCTGAATCCAGGCATTTTTCATAGCGCTGAGCTGCTGGCTGACAAAGGCTAATAACACTGAATGCATGCTAGTCTTCTTCTGGGAAAAGATGCACAAATAAAACATTTTTAAAGCTTAAAGCTTGATGTTTTGAGAGAAAAAAAGTCCTTTGTTCCTGACATTTAAATAGATATTTGGAATTTAAATCCAATTACTTGCAAGGCTGGAGAGTGGGCATTCAGTCAGGGGTCTTTTAACAATCCATCAGAGACAGGAAAGATGCCTCGAACCATCCAGAACATACTGGCAATTTTCCCTCTGATTACAGCATCTCATCACATTTATTTTGTAACCTCTCAACAGCTTACTAGAACTACTGCTTATAGGTGGTCACAAACCACTGACCCTCCAGTATTTGCCTCGGAGCATGGCGGTTGACTCAGAAAGTTGTCAATACATGTCAGGAAAGGTCTTCTCCCATGTCCTTAATTCGGAACAATATTAACATTTGGAATTTGAAATGAAATTCAATCTACTGTAACAATTTTTTTTTGTCTCAAAATGCTTTTTAGCTTCAACTCCTCATGGTTGGTGAAGAGTTAGCTTTGCAAAAGAATCTATTTTATCACTTGTTTAGAATCTCTGCTAACACGGAGACATGTGACATGGTCCGAGTGTTCCTTGACTCCTGTGGGATGCTCAGGCCATCAAAATTTCATTAGCCTCATGCAGTCCCAGTGCCTTCTTAACTTGAACTGTTGGCCTATTTATCAATAAATAAGTGAAATCTAATCCATTTTAGTGACTAAACTTTTCTTTGAAGTTACAACTAGAACATTAGTCACTTGGCTTATGTGATTTCACAAATGTTGAATACTATTTTGTTTTCTGGGGAAAACAGCCTTTCCTTATTCATAGTTAACTTCAAATGATGAAAACAGTCAACCCAAACTCCCCTTCTAAACTGAGGGGAGAAATAAGACAGTGTACAGTTTCTAAGTTAGTTTCACTTTGGTGAGTTATTTCATGAACATCCTTCTTGTTTCAACTTCTAGTGATACAACAGGGCTCCTCAGAACACACTGCAAGCTCACACGAAAGTGAATACAACTAGAAAATTTAAATAATTGAAAGTCAAAGGAAAATACAGCTGGAAAATCAATAACCTTTCAGTGTGAGAGCAATTAAGAATGCCAAAATGAATTATTTTAGAAAGTCTATTTGAGTCTTTGTGACCCCATGAACTGTAGCCTGCCAGGTTCCTCTGTCCATGGGGATTCTACAGGCAAGGAGTGGGTTGCCAGGCCCTCCCCCAGCGAATCTTCCCAACCCTGGAATCAAACCTAGGTCTCCAGCATTGCAGGCAGAGTCTTTACCATCTGAGCCGCCAGGGAAGCCCAATATTTGAACAGTAGTAATAATAGTAAAAATTGGTAAAGGTTTTGAGGATATTGTTTAAAAAGATGTTAGAAGACCCTGGGTATGATTACAAATTTTAGATTTTACTATAACCCAGCCTAACAAAAATCTTTTTTATATCAGAAAAAAAGCCTCAATATTCTCATTAATTCCACAATTCCACAAGATTATGTTCCCCAGATCTTATTGCAATGAATCTTATGCTCTTTCTGAACAATCATTGAAAATTCAGAATAAATGATCTGAAATGTTCCTACAGAGCACATATGAAATCTATGAAAGATTCAGTGTTCAATAAGAGGTCATATCTATTTTATTTCTTCTTTTATTTTCTTCCCCGAGCTGACTCACTGGGAGTTCTTAGACCATCAAAATGTTGTTTAAAAAAACAACCCCAGCCAAACCTTGGGGAAAGAGTAAACATAAGTTGAAGTCATCACTTGCCCAGCTCAACAAACATTGTTTTTGACACTTTATACTCCTGACTGACCTATTTACTCTCAACAAATGCTACCAAATGTTCTGAATCTCAAGGCAAGGCCCTTGACACCCTGTCCATGTCTGTCTTCATTCTGGTTCAGAATGACCAATGGAGAAATGGATGAGTCTAAGCATTCAATCTTGCCTTTATGTCACAACAGAGACAAAGAGATTCCTGGGGCAACGAGTTTCTCCCCTAGTCCATAATAATCCATGCAGAGGGAGAGGGCAGTGATGTGAGAAACTCAACAGGCTTCCCCTTCCAGTCATTTGGATAATAGACACTGTTAACTAAAGGTGGCAAAATTTCTAAGTTTTATGTTTTCTGAAAAGAACAAAACAGCATGTGTTTGGGAATTCATTGTGCGACCATTTTAGCAGACATACAATTTAAAAAATAATAAAAATTAAATTATGTTTTAGCAATACAGACACAATAACAAGATATACTTGTTAGAGAGAGAGATGCCTCACAGGTTGTGTGTGCCAACACACACCAATGTGGGACGATACTTAACGGATATGCAGATGAACAGCCCATGATGCAGAAAATCAGAACTGATTTGCATTGTTCTCCTGCATTCTCCTCTGCTCTTTTCCAACCATCACAAAATTTGACACATATTTTAGGAAAATCAAACATCAAATCATATATTTGAATATAACCACAGTACCTAAAATTGCTTGAAGAGGGTTATGGAAAGATACAGATGGACAGGAAGCAAACTTTATGCCAAATCTTATTTACTTAAAAGGTGAATGACTTCTGAATCCACAGTGAAAAGTGGTATAAACCCAGGTTTCACTGAGGTGGACGGTTTGGTTCAGGAAAACACTGCAGTCGGATTCTAAGACTCGTGTTGAGCAGAACTGTCCTTGTTTCCTATTTTGGGTTGGGATGAAGCTAGCCTCCACCAGTAACTCACGCTTCCAAAATGAATATATGAGTTTCTATTATTAATCGATTATGACTTTGTTTTAATGCAATAAAATACTCTCCATAAGATATTGTTTTCATTGGTTTAAAGCAGATTTTTTTTTTCTAATAGTAAGAAAACAAGGAGCAAACAGTATGATGCACTAGCTAACCCTTCATTCAGTGACCTGGCTGAGATTGAACGCTGACAATGGACCTGTTTTCCCATCACAAAGCAAAGCTGACAAAGTTGCTCCATAAAGAATAAAAATGAAATACCATTGGTAAAACACTATCTTTCTTTTCACAAGTCACGCAATTCTTCCATTTTAATTTTCTCTTTGCTTTTTGATGCATCATATACACACAGCATTAATAACCAGGTTAAAGCAGCAAGTGCACTGATAATATTAAATGCTAAAGAAGAAATGTCATTTTGTTGTCTGGTGCATTGGTGCTGAAGCTCCAATTTTTCCTAGAAGCTGCACTGACTAAAAATTAAATTTCCTTTTAAATCTATTATCGCATATACACTAACAGCTTCTTTATCATTTTGCATTGGCAATAGGGAAAGATCAAAATAATTTATAAAGATATTTTTCTTAAAGTATGTAAATCTGCTATTTGGATACCCCAAAAATCCAATTTTTGTGTATGGATTTAATTGCAGAGTAATCCAGTCTCTAAAGCACATCAAAGACCACACTCCCTTCTCTTTATCAAGATTTCAATTGCTCTCATCAACCAGTAAGTTAAAAGCATGATCAAATTTGTTCTTCAATCACTTGAGCCCTGTTAATAAACCATTCTGTGTGCTCACTCATCCATTCTGAGATTCTGGAACTTCTTTGAGATATTTTTAAGAGGAATCTACAAAGACATCTCTGATTACAAGCTGGCTCTGGGGTAAATTTTATCACCACTTGCTCTGCTACTCCATGGAGGATAACAGGTGACATGGTTCAAGATAAGTCAAAGCCAACCTTTTTTTCCCCCCTGCACATGATTAGACTGTTTTTCAAAACTATAGCTAACACACAACAGAGAATGCTTGTATAATACAACTTAACACTCTGATGTTGAATTTGAATTTTTTTCCCCTAGGAAAAATAATGCAATATTGAGGACAGTTTTGAGTGCTACTGTGTTGCAATGCAAAGGAAAGGAAGAAGAAAAAAAGAGAAGGAAAGATGAGAAGAAGGAAGAAAGCCATTCCTCCAGAGTCAACCAAGACAGACAGAAGCACTGAACGCCAACATTATAAAGCCAAAACAAAAAGGAACTTACCGGTTTCACTGTCGGATTTGTTTTCATGCTCCGTATCTGTCAGGGTGAGCGCTGAGTTGGACCGGCTTGACAGGCAGGAGCTGCGGCCTGACTTGACCCCCCGGCCCCACAGTCTCATGGCATGCTCTGGGGACATCACTGCTTCATTCTCAGTATCAGCGTCTGACCCTGCACTGATCGAGTAACCTCTGTGGGGGAGCCCCATTTCCGCACAAAATGCCAGTCCTCTTCGAGTTGCTGGTTCACAAACGCCTAACTGCCTTAGGGTAAAATTTTGTCCTAATTAGAGGGGAAAAAGAGATAACAACTAGTGAGTATACATTTCGTTTTAGATTTTATTTTTTTAAATAAAATCTCCCTAAAATAAACACTTAAGCATCCAGATATTTGCACTCTCAGCACTAGGTATTGGCATTAGCTTTACATGACATGTGATCTAGGAAGGTCCAGCTAGGGGAGGATTGGGTGTGAGGGGGGCTCCACCTCTGACTTTCCACCCACCCCAGCTCAGAGCTGCTTATTTTAGCCCATAAGCACCTCCAGAATGCTGGGCAGGTAAAGTGGTCCAGACCATGAAAACTCAACCCGGAGAAAGCCTTAGTTACCATTGATAGAAATTGTCAGAAGTATTTTCCTGGTCCTAGCTCTTATCCCAAACATTAGGAGTTTTCCACCCAGAAGTCACCCCTTAGGAAGAGAAAAGATTGCCCTCTAGAATAAGTTACCTGCCAATTAGAAACAGGGGTTTGGGCAGTCTTTATTATACTTTTCCACTTAACACTTAACAACCAATAAAAATTATTGTGTGTTTGTGTACAAACATATGCTAACTTTTCGAGTGTAAAGCCTTGAAAGCGTGCAGACATCTGACTTCTGCTTTAATAAACACCTAGAAACATCTGTATTGATCGAAGTAAACCAATTCGTGCAAATAAAGTGCACTCTAAAAAATAAAGCAGAAGTATTATGTATTTAAAAATTAATGATAAAATCAAGTTCCCTGAAAAATAAATGGTTGTGAACCCTGAAGGTTTTCACTAATAAATTGAGCATAATAAAACTCATGACACTGCAATAACTTAAAGCAAAAGTGTTTAAATTAGGTGACACTTTAAAATGACTGCCATTATTAACGGCTTTTCCAATCCTGTGTTTACTCTTGAAATTTCACCTATGTTTTATGATACCAGGGGTGAGAAGAGAGAGAAAACTCTTTGCTTAGATGATGCGTGCATATGGGCCTTCTATTGCCTGTCTCATTGGCATGGTAGAATCTGAGATTTAGATATCAACTAGAATCAAAATACAGGAAAAGAATAACAGTATATCAAGACTGATTTCAATGCTACCCTATAATACCAACCTTTTAAGAATATTAAGCATTTATTTTACTCATCCTTTTCATTTTCCCACTTCCCTCTCTTACCTATCCACGAACACTTTAAAGTTAATTGGCTGGTATGAGAAATAACATACATTACATTTTTTAAAAGAGTGGGTCATAAATTATTTGTAATAAAATAATGTCTTGACTCTTTCAGGAAATGAATCAAACATAATGCACACGATAGTAAATATTTGGTTGTAAAAATATTAGCACCCTCCAGCACTCAGCCCATTTTAACCAGAGTGGTTCACTGCTTTATGACCATGGTCAGATCAGAAGGAGAAATCTGCCTTATCTCGGTCAGACTTCCAAATGGATTCTGACAATGACACTCATAAATAATGAAAATCTGTTGCTACAATTAGCTACAAATTATCTCAGAGAGACATGAATAGGCATCTGTACCAAAAAGTATGCCAAAAAGAAAACAGCAAAAATAAACAGGAGGGAATAAGAACCCACTGAACAGTGAGAAAGTGGGCAAGCTTAATGAGGTAAGACACAGTATGGCCAGTATTTTTCAAAGAATTAGTGTGGACTGTACTTATGAAAGTAAATCCAAAAAAAGGTCAATGTCATGGAGAGTTAAAGGAATGTAATGGATGGTTAATGTGAATGAGCTTATCCATTCCTATTATATCAGCTTTAAAATGGAGAGGGAGGAAAGGGTGTAAGACAGTTAAAGATCACCATCAAACATGTTGAGTTTCCAAAATAATTTTTCAAGTGTGAGAATGAATGATAAGATCCTGTGCATCTTTCCTGTGGGAGGTTCCCACATTGGAAAATAAAAATCAGAGACAAGTTAAAAGACAGTGAGAACTCTGTTTCTAATCTCTGAAATGTAACTCGAAAAATTCCCCACATTATTGACTTTTCACACTATTGCCATCTTCATGCAAAAATCTATGGAGTGAAGGAAAGCAGAAAACGGCAATCTTGGTTATTTGTTATCTGGGTATACAAACACAGTTCACTTTGCAGATAAATATCTAGGGCATCATCCTTATGAACTGATATGTGCATCCCAAACTCCTTAAACATCCAACCCTCTGAAACCAATGTCTCGCAATGATTCAAATTCCTAAGGGCTGTTTCTGAAATGCAAGTTAGAAAGTAAGGTGTTAGATTCCTTACTAAATTAAGTCTGCTTTTGCTTTCTTGGGAGAGAACACTAAACTTGAAATCCAATGAACCTAAGTTTAAGCCACTTATGGACTTTATCATTTACCACTCCTTTTCTTCATTTTCCAGGGCCGTCATGACTCGGTTTAGGAGATGCTTTTTACGCTTTTGTAGAGCAAAGGAATCCATCCACAAAACAAAGACAACCTAATGAGTGGGAGAAGTTCCTTGCAAATAATATGACCAACAAGGAATTAATTTCCAACATATATAAACAGCTCATGCAATTTGACATCAAAAAAACAAACAACCTGATTTAAAAATGGGCAGAAGAACTGAACAGTCATTTTTTTACAACGAGGAAATGCAGATGGCCAAAGATGTTTAACCTTGCTAAACATCAGGGAAATGCAAACCAAAACTACAGTGAGATACTGCCTCACACCTGTCAGAATGGCTATCATCACAAATAACACAAATAACAAATGTTAGGACGTGGGAGGGAAAAAAAGCCTCTCCTATGTCGTTGGTGGGAATGTACATTGGCACAGCCACTGTGGAAAATAATACAGAGATTTTTCAATAAACAACAAATAGAACTCCATATGACCCGGCAATCCTACTCCTGGGTATATATTAAGAAAAAATACTAATTCAAAAATATACATGCATCTCAATGTTCATAGCAATGTATTTACAATTGCCAAAGTGTGAAGCAACCTAAGTGTCTATTAACAGATGAATGACTAAAGAAGCTGCAGTATAAACATATATATATATATACACACACACACACACACACACACACAGACACATACATATACACATATATGCAATGGAATAATATTCAACCATAAAAAAGAAGGAAATTTCGCCATATGCAGCAACATGGATGGATTGGAAGGGCATTATACTAAGTGAAATAAGTCAAAAAGAGAAAGACAAATGCTGTATGACATCACATGTGGAATCTACAAAATTCAACAAACTGGTGAATAAGGCAAAAAAGCAGCAGATTCACCGCTATAGAATACAAACTAGTGGTTACCAGTGGGAAGAGGGAAAGAGGGGAGAGACAACATAAGGAAGAGGGGACAAAAAAGGGTTATTATGGAATTGCATATGTGAATATTTTGAAAAATTGTCAAGCATTATGGAATTAAAGAATCTTTCATTCAATTTAAAAAATTCTAAAAATTAAAAATGTTAAATATTAAAAAAATGTTAAATATTTAAAAGTGATGCTTTATGTAAATGAGACCAGCATAAAGGGGAGCAGAATGAAAAATGACAAAAAGTAAACATCTGGACAAATGTAATAATGATAGAGAAATGTATAATTTGAAGGGAGGGAGAAGAGTGCTTTCAAATAATTTTAGAAGAGCCACATCACCACTAAAGTTGACTTTTCCTTCAATCAAAACTCTTTGTACCCAGTACTTCAAATTCCATTATTGTTGATTCTCCTTTAGGTTAAGGAGTCTTGCTTGTAGGATCCCTCATTTTAATGCAAACATATCTGGGGAGTTCTAGTTATTAAAGTAGAATAAATTAAGGTTGTTTTTTTTTTTTCCTGCAGGTGAGCAATGTTTAGCAAGATGGGATATACTAATGGAAAGCACAGCCACTTTCGACAAACAGAAGGAAGATGGAGGGAAAGAAGGATTCCTGATCGGGAGAAGAGGCAGTTGGCTGAGGTACCATGGAGCTGGGAGTTTGGGGCTCGGGTGCAGTCGTTCAGGCAAGACTTTAAGTCAATGTGGAGAAGTGGAAAGAGACAGGCAGAGAAAGGCAGCAAAGATGCTCTGGAACCAGACTAAAAACATGACCATCTTGCTTAAAGTCAACTTTGGCTTCAAATAACCTTAAAGAAACAAGGATACCTTTATTCTTATTGTCCATGCTTTTTTGTTTTTTCAGATTGTGTTCTTTGCAATGGTTCTAATACCATTACTTTAATTTCTTTCTTTGCCCTCTGAGTCTTTATATTAATTCTTTTTGGCTGAGTCCGATGAAATCAGTATTTATCTCCTGCACATTGAATTTTGATAACCTTGATCAGCAAGGCCAACCACAGAGTTTCCCATTACAATTTGAAACAGTCCCAAAATAATAAATTGCAGCAAGAATAAAGTGTACCTGAGGATGAAATTTCTTGTGATTAAAAGGCGAGGTTAGCTTGGACTAGATTAGGCACTTTTGTTTTATGACACTCATAAATTTGAAAAATCTATAAAAGAAAAACTGAATAAACAGTCTAGGCAAGTTGCATCATTTAAAAAAAAAGGGTTCACACTTTGAAAAATGAATGAGGGCATGTGACAAAGTAGAAAGAACTGTGTGAAAACAAATAACTTCAGATGAGGCTGGCACCCAAGCATAGGCATCTCTTTAGTAAAAGGACAGGGGCTTGCAAAATGGCCTTTTCTTAACCGGTGTCTAGAACCTAATCTGAGCAAGAGGGGGTTTTTCTTTTTTTTAAAAATGCATTCATTTATTTATTTGTTTTTGACTATGCTGGGTTTTTGTGGCTACGCGGGCTTTTCCCTAGTTGTGGTGAGTGGGGGCTCCTCTCTAGTTGCGGTGTGCAGGCTTCTCACTGCGCTGGCTTCTCTTGTTGCCGAGCACACGCTCTAGGCATCCAGGCTTTAGCAGTTGCAGCCCCTGGACTCTAGAGCAGAGGCTCAAGAGTTGGGGTGCATGGGCTTAGTTGTTCTGTGGTGTGTGGGATCTTCCTGGGCCAGGGATCGAACCCATGATTCTTGCACTGGCAGGCAGATTCTTTACCATTGAGCCACCAGGGAAGCCCAAGAAGGCATTTTTCAAAGCTGCAATGCAGGGATGGTCATCAATAGCCAAGACATCTGCTGTGTCTGAGTGAGCTGACAAGAAAACAGCTCTACACGAGGAGCTAGCCTCAGTCATCCGCGGTGACTGCAGAAGCCGGGGGGAGGGTGCCCTAACTTGGGAACTCGTGTCTTCTCTCCCTGCTTATGTCTAGATGCGCGAATGTCTAGAGCTGTCCCTTTTCTCTCTTTCACCTGCTTGTTCTTTTTTCCAAAACTGCTTTACTGATATACGAACTCACAAACCATACAATAAACCTATGTAAAGTGTCCAAGTCAATAGTTTTTAGTAAGTACATGGTGGTGTGCAACTATCATCACGATCAATTTTATAATATTTTTATCACCCTTTGTACCAATTATCAGTCACCTATTTTTCCTCTTACCCTTCCAACCCCTCCAGCCCTAGGCAAGTACTAAAACACTGTCTCTCACCACAGAAGTGACTATTCTAGACATTTTAAAGAAGAGGGGCCCTATAATATGTAGACTTTTGCGACTGGCTGTTTTCACTTAACGTATTGTTTTCAAGATCCACACACATTATAGCATGTATCAGTACTCATTTCTTCTTATGGCCAAATAATATCTCATTGTATGAATACATCACGTTCTCTTTCTCTGTTCATCAGTGAATGGAGATTTGAGTTGTTTCCATTTTTTTGGCTATTAGGAAATGCTACTATGGAATACCACGTTTTCATTCCTCTGTGTCTACACCTGTGAGAGGCCCTGCTGGTCATCTTGTATGCAGTTGTATGTTGAGCCTTTTCAGGAACTTCTAGACTGTTCTCCACAGTGGCAGCACCATGTTACTGTCCAACACCAATGTGTGAGGGTTCCAGTTTCTATATAACTTCACCAACACTTGTTTTAACCTGTTGGTTTTCTTTTATACCACACTGCAAGTGTGTATACCATACAGCAAACCTGCAATGAGGGGATGGACTATAGGTCATTGGTAATAAAATTTGTGCTGGAACCAAGCATCATGTTCTCTTAAAAAGCAATGGATTCTGTGGGTTTGCTACACAAATTCATTATTACATTATTCTATTATTTTTTTCTTTATCTTCTAATATACCGGTTTAATTTTCAAATGCATTTTTCTATTAAAGTTAAAATACTCCTTAGCTCATAAAGTCTGCCTCTGAGACTATATCCTAGAGAAATAAAATCAGCTAATCTTAAACATATACATACAAATAATTTTCATTATGACATTGCTGCAAAAACTAAAATAACTGGAATGTTTACCAGAAAGGGAATGGCTAAATAAGTTATATATTCCTTTCATGGAAGACTACGTGGCTAGCAGAAAAGAGTGGGTTTGGACCTATATCTTCTGTTCTGGGAGGGAAGCCTATTATATATATTTTAAGTAAAAAAGTACAAGTTGCAAAGTAGTGTGTATAAATATGATCTCATTTTTGGAAACTAAGAAAGAGAATCAACAAATTAAATAAATGTGTACAGTTTGGAGCATGAATGAAGGTGAGGAGGTTGTATAACTTCGATGTTGGATCATACAGAAGGAGCTGTAAAGGAAATCAGTAATTTTCTATTTTATAGTTTTGAATTTTTACTTCGCCTGATAATTTGTATTAACTACAAGAAAGAAAAATGAAAGTATTTTCTTAAAAAAGACATATTTTCTTGATTTTCTGTTTAACAGCTCTTATTCAATAATTAGAAATTAATCAGCTATCTTCTCTTGGAGAAACTGGGTTTTAAAAATCCTTCCTCATTTACTGTAAAGAAATGAAGCTGTATAAGAAATATGGGAGCAATGTTTTTCTTTTACTTCAATTCTTCCCTTCATCATAGATAGGCTTTTTTTTAAAGGAGAATAGGCATCTATTTTTTTTTTTTTTCTGTAGTAACAAGCCCCCAAACTGAGCATAGGAAATGGAGAGAAGAATCAATACAAATGTAATACACAGGGATACAATAACCTATAACTGTCTTTAACTATTTTCCTTGGTTGTTGTCAGTTTGGACAGAATTATCTGTTCTCAGATATGGAGCGACCATCCTCAAGAGTGGAGCCATGACACAAATCTACAAATTGGACAAACATTTTGTATTTGAAACAGGTGGACGTGTGTTACCACCATCTTATCTGGAGTTCCCAAGCTGTGTTTGTAAACTGTTAAGGTCACAGAATAAAATAAACGCATGGAACTTTTTTCCCTTTTAAGTTCTAATGCATATTTTACAGGACACTCCAAGCTTCCTTCTGTTAAATTTGTCACTATTTGAACAGAATACCCATCCTTGAACATGCAATAGAGATTTCAACGAGGGTATAAACCTTTACTTACAAAACCCTACCCAAAACGATGAACACATTTGAAGAATGAACTTAAAATCCCACTAAATATTTTAACTTTCCCTCCCTATTTTACTGACTATAAAACATAAATATCTTCAATGGTATTCATCACTTTCTCAATTTACCTATTCAGAAGATATTAACACCTAGAACAGGTAACAGTAGTCTCGAATTTCTAGGGGACAGAGGAAATGACCGTGACACAGCCTGTTTATAGCCCAATCTATTACTCAGAGCACGGGTCTAACGGAAGCCCTGGCAGGCTACCCCATCAGCATTCATCCACAACTCAGCTGTGAACGGCACAGTCACTGGGAGTGTGCGGCTGAGCCTGGACAGGGAACTTGAGACGCTGAGAAGGGAAAACCCCAAGCGTACTTGCAAGCAGGGAAAGCAGGATTAGCACGAAGGGCCCCAGAGAATACACATTTTCTTCAAGATAAGATTTGTGAAGCCTCCAGGGGAGGACAAACATATGGATGCTGAAGAGAAGGTTTAGTGGCTCAAAGGAGAAAAATTAGGTTGTGTGTTTGCTGACTTAACAAAGAAAGAGCATCTTCTTAAGCATGTACCGTGAAGGATTTAGATTCCCAACTGCAAAACAGTGCAATTCTGACATTAGCAACCATTTGGAATGAGGTCGATAACTGTAAACTTAATTTTTTTCTCAAAAGTGTTCTGAAAATGAATTTGCTTTTTATTTTACACTTAGTAATTATTTCTTTAGAACAACTCAAGACCCAACGATGAATGATAATACGCCTACAACATATCTGCTGGTATCTGATGATCAGACGGCAGTAGGTGTTGGTATAAATATGTGTGCGGTTTGGCATGAAGCAGCAGGTGTTTAATAATTGTGACTGAACTGGCACCATGCTGACTCACATGTGGATCCAAAATTGGCAACGTGGCAAGGAACCGGATACAAGTTTAGCAGTCATCTGGGGCTCAGGACATCAGACCAATAAAGGCTGAGGCAGGGGGAGAGGATTACCCCCACTGTGTCCGGAGGAGGGCTATAAGCTATGTCTATCTACTCACACCTTCTGGCAGGTAATCTACAAAGCAGGTTGGTTGCCAAGCCTGAAAGAGGCATTTACCTACTTAACAGCCAAAATTAGTTAACAATCAGTTAGGCAGGGGAGCTAAAGGAGGGAACTAAAGAAGACAATGCTCACATGAAACAGTGATAAACTAGAGCTATTTAACTCATGTCTTTAAACACAGAAATTTAAGGTTGAGTAAACATGGCCATCTAAATCCTTTAATCCCGCTGCTGACATTTGTAGTGACTGAGAAGGATTAATCATGTTGATCTCTAAACGAATCATTTTAAGGAGTTCATATTTAAAAGGAAGAAAAACTTTGGAGACGCGGTGATTAGCCTAAGGGATCTGATGAATGTTTCAGGTTTTTGTCCTTCTTTATGAAACCCTACTCTCAGAAAGAAAAGGGTTTTTCTGAGCACCAGGAAGTATTTCAGAAAACGTGAAAAAGGGTTTCAGATTCCTTTCGTTTTTGTAAGATGACAGAGGTGAGGGGGAACACTGGGGAAATGAAAAGTTGGGGTAGAACTGGAAATTCATAGCAGCATTAAGTGCTGAATGGTAAGACCATATGGTCATATTTCTTTTGAAGTCTAGGATCAGTTCCCATTATTCACTATAATGGCATCCAAGACTAAACGAAATCTCAGTCTTTAAAAGCGTTTTGCTCTTGGCTCTCAAATTCTCCTCTTTCACAATTTCCAACATGCTTGACTGTTAATTGATTTTCAAAATGCAAAAAAATACAAATAAACAAAATAAAAATAAGAAGAGTAGGAAAAAATGGATGTATTTCTTTTCACTTTGAGAGCAGGATAAAATAGTACAGAGAGACACACAATTAGTATTGCAATCAGCAGAGTTATTAATACTGCTTTTACATCTTTTCAATGCTATTAGTGATACTCTAAAATAATATGTGCATATTTCATGACCTACATTGAAGAAATATGAATTTAATTCTTTTGACCTATCTGGAACACAAAATATGGGGAGATACTTTAAAGTTATTTATCATTTTAGTGAATTCCAACAATAAAACTGTCAAAAATTGCAATCTACATCCAAGCACTAAAATTGGGCTTTCTTCTTTCTATTTAGAAATGGATGAAAACATTTGAAAGGCGTGGTTCTAACCACGTGCTACCAACTCTTCATTTTCTCCCTCAGCACAGTCCTGGATAGGTGTGTGTTAGAGATTAGTGTTAGTCGCCCAGTCATGCCTGGCTCTTTGCAACCCTGTGGACAATAGCCCACCAGGCTCCTCTGTCCCTGGGATTCTTCAGGCAAGAATACTGGAGTGGGTTGCTGTTTTCTTCTCCAGGAGGTCTTCCAAACCCAAGGATCAAACCTGAGTCTTCTGCATTGGCGGGTGGGTTCTTTACCGATTGAGCTACCAGGGAAGCCTGGATAGGTTGGGAATGCTATAATCTTAGTGACCAAAATGTCTTTATTCAGCAAAACACTGCGGCGGATTGGCAGCAGAGGTGTTTTTTAAGAGGACTGTGCTTGTGGCTCAGTGGGGACAATATGACAGTCCCAGGGTCAAATGAAATGGATGAAGCAGGATGAAAGGAGAACGCAAACCCAAACTTCCCACATGCAACTACAGGTGTTTGAAATGTCTAGTTTTGGATTTTGAGAGTGAAGGCAGGAGAAGAGGGTGGCAGAGGATGAGATGGTTGGATAGCATCACCCATTCAGTGCAATGAACTTGGGGAAAGCCCAGGAGATAGTGAGGGGCAGGGAGGCCTGGGGTGCTACAGTCCATGTGGTCGCAAAGAGATGGACATGACTTAGCTCCTGGACAGCAACAACAACAATTTAAAAATTGTCACTGCTTGGGTAAATTCTACATGCAGTGAAATACACAAATTTCAAATGGATACTTCAGTGAGTTTCAACAGATGTATCTACCACGAACCCAAACCAAACACCGCAGGTCTCCCTCGAGCCCACAATGTTCCTTCCTGCATCCTTCCTGCATCAATCCCCATCTTCACAGGCAACCACTGTTCTGATTTCTTTTTGCTACAGATGAGTTTGAGTTTTGTGTGTTCTTACTCTTAATATAAACAGAGTCATGCAGTATCTGCTCTGAATCCTTTCACTTAATGGAATATTTTTGAGGTTCTTCCTCACTGTTGCTTGTACCAGTAATTCATTTTTGGTATTACCAAGCTGTGTCCTATTACATGTGAAAGTAGCTCAGTCATGTCCAGTGCTGCAATACCATGGATTATATAGTCCAGGGAATTCTCCAGGCCAGAATATTGGAGTGGGTAACCATTCCCTTCTCCAGGGGATCTTCCCAACCCACGGATCGAACCCGGGTCTCCCACATTGCAGATGGATCCTTTACAGCTGAGCCACAAGGGAAGCCCTAGAATACTGGAGTGGGTAGCCTATTCCTCCTCCAGTGGATCTTCCCAACTCAGGAATCGAACTGGGGTCTCCTGCATTGCAGGCAGATTCTTTACCAGCTGATCTACCAGGAAGATCCATCTATTGCATAAATATACTACAATTTGTCACATAATTTCACTTGGTCATTCTAGTTTGGGCTCATTATGAATAAAGTCATTGTGAAAATAAAGTTTCATTTGTTTTATGTAAATACTTAGGAAATGAATTGTTGGGAAAAAGGGAAGATGTTATTAACTTTATGTAAGAAATTGCCAGTTTCTAAATAAATCTTGCCATTTTACATTTTACATTCCCATCAACAATGTATGAGAATTCATTTGTTCCACATCTTCACTGATATTTGGTGCTATGAATCTTTTTAATTTTAGCCATTCTAGTGGGTGAGTGGTAGTATTTCATTGTAGTTTTAATTTTCAGTTCCCTGATGGCTTAATGATGTTGAACACTTTTTCATGTGTTCATTAGACATTTGTATATCATCTGCATAGTTTCTGTTATAAGAATTTTGTCCATTTTTAAATTGCATTGCTAATCTTGTTACTGATTTATAGAAGCTCTTTATATATTCTAGATATGAGTCATTTGACATATACAACATATATAGGCATATATGTATGCATATGTCAATATACATATATATATAATGGTACATATATTTGTCACATGCATACATACATAAATATGTAAAACTATGTAAAATGCAGCTTGCCTTTTCATTTTCTGACAGGTATTTTTTTCATAAGTAGAAGTTTTGATTTTGATGAAATCCAATTTTTTTTCTTTTATGTTTTGTCCTTTTATGACCTCTCTAACCTATCTATGTTTACTTCAAGGTTTCAAGCACATTCAAGGCTTTTACTATGGTTTTCCTAGGATGGTTTGGTTTATTCATGAAAGCTAGAAGGTGAAAGAGTAGAGTAGATAAATGACAGGATTTGACTCTGTTTCTTGCAAAACAGAAAGGATAAGGGTAGAGATCTCTTTAAGGAAATTGGAAACATCAAAGGAACATTTCTTCCAAAGATGGGCACAATAAAGGACAGAAATGGTAAAGAACCTGATAGATGCAGATGCCAAAGTGATCAAGAAGAGATGGGAAGGACGCACAGAAGAGCTGCACAGAAAGGTCTTAATGACCTGGATAACCTCGATAGTGTGGTCTCTCACTCAGAGCCAGACATTGCGGAGGATGAAGTCAAGTAGGCCTTAGGAAGCACTGCTGACAGTAAAGCTGTGAGGTGATGGGATTCCATCAGAGCTATTTCAGATCCTAAAAGATGATGCTATTAAAGTGCTGCACTCAATATGTTGACAAATTTGGAAAACTCAGCAGTGGCCACAGGACTGGAAAAGGTCAATCTTCATCCCAGTTCCCAAGAGGGGCAGTATTAAAAGAATGTTCAAATCACAAGACAATTGCACTCATCTCCCATGCTAGTAAGTAAAATCCTCCAAGTTAGGCTTCACTATTACATGAACCAAGAAATTCCAGATGTTCAAATTGGATTTTAAAAAGCAGAGGAAAAAAATAAAAATAAAAAATAAATAAAAATAAAAAGCAGAGGAACCAGAGATCAAATGTCCAGCATTCTCTTGATCATAAATAAAGTAAGAGAATTCCAGAAAAACATCTATCTCTCTTTCATTGACTACGCTAAAGCCTCTGACTGTGTGAATCATAGCAAACTGTGGAAAACTCTAAAAGAGATGGGAATACCAGACCATCTTACCTGTCTCCTGAGAAACCTGTATGTGGGTCAAGAAGCAACAGTTAGAACCCTGAATGGAACAACTGACTGGTTAAGGATTGAGAAAGGAGTACACCAGGGCTGTTTATTGTTGCCCTGTTTATTTAACTTATATGCAGAGCACATCATGTGAAATGCCAGGGTGGATTAGTTACAAGCTGTAATCAAGATTGCCGGGAGAAGTATCAACAACCTCAGATATGCAGATGTACCACTCTAATGGCAGAAAGCAAAGAGGAACTAAAGAGCCTCATGATGAGGGTAAAGGAGGAGAGTGAAAAAGCTGGCTTAAAACTCAATATTGAAAAAAAAAAAAAAAAACCACAACAGATCATGGCATCCTCTCCCTTCATTTCATGCAAATAGATGGGGAAAAGGTAGAAGCAGTGACAGATATCCTCTTCTTGAGCTCTAAAATCACTGCGGACGGTGACCACAGATGTGAAATTAGATGATGATTGCTTCTTGGAAGGAGAGCTGTGACACACCTAGACAGTGTGTTAAAAAGCAGAGACATCACATTGCCAACAAAGACCCATGTAGTCAAGTCTATGGTCTTTCTAGTAGTCATCTACGGATGTGAGAGCTGGACAATAAAGAAGGCACTGAAGAATCGATGCTTTCAAACTGTGGTGCTGGAGAAGACTCTTGAGAGTCCCTTGGAAAGCAAAGAGATCAAACCAGTCAATCTTAAAGGAAATCAACCCTGAATATTCCTTGAAAGGACTGATGCTAAAGCTGAAGCTCCAATACTTTGGCCACCTGATGCAAAGAGCTGACTCATTAATAAGACCGTGATGCTGGGAAAGATTGAAGACAGAAGGGGTGATAGAGGGTGAGATGGTTGGATCGCATCACCAACTCAATGGACAGGAACTTGGGCAAACTTCGGGAGATGGTGAGGAACAGGGAAGCTTGGTAACATGGGTTCGCAAAGAGTCAGACACAACTTGGTGACTGAATGACAACAATTTCTGGCTCTGGAACTCACCAGCTATTGACTGAGTGAGCATTTTTACAAGCCTAGATCTCTGTCTTCCTCATCTATAAAACAGACTTGGAGGATCTCAGAAATCTCCCAACCATAAGGTTACACAGAGGCAGAAAGAAGGCAACAGAGTGGACTATGAAACAACGCTGAGAACAACAGTGTCATGAGTCCAAGAAGGAGGAAAAGGAAGAGTTAAACATTAGTAAAAGTATGGGGGTATGTTTGTTACTAGCTCAGTCGTGTCCGACTCTTCATGACCCCACGGACCCCTGTAGCCTCTGTCCATGGGATTCTCCAGGCAAGAATACTGGAGTGGGTTGCCATTTCCTTCTCCAAGGGATCTTCCTGACCCAGGGATTGAACCTGGGTCTCCAGCATTACATGCAGATTCTTTACCATCTGGGCCACCAGGGAAACTCCCCAAAAAAGTATAGGTCACAGGCTATTAAAGTTTCCTTTAGCACCAGGAAATGTGGTTTATATTTCATCCCTAAACTAAATTGGAAACACCGTGCCATGCTCCTAGCATGCCTTGAATTCATCCTGAATTGAAAACCAACCATCAGGACAGAGTGAACATAAACAACAGCGTCTGCCTGTCTAGGAAGGTGCTTTTCCTCCCACTCCTGTGGGTCCAACACAAGGATGATCTTTGCCTTTGATCTTTGATGATGTAAAACTGGCAGGTTTCCTTTCATAACCCCACTGAAATACAAACTCTAATTTTTTTTTTTTACTTTCTTCCTAAGCCAAAACTTCAGTTGTGCAGCAAGTTCTTGCTTAAGGAATCCATGTATGGCGTTTAGAAGTTGATAATGGATCAGTATATACTTTTCCATGAAAACAATATGGAGGAAGCCCAGATAAAACATGCAAGTGTATTAAGTCATCTGGATGGAAGAACACTCTAGTGTGTGACTTCAATGTACAAGCCTACCTTTTTGGAAAAAACAAAACAAAAAAAAACCCCAATGTGTTCAGAATTCCAAACAGGAACACCTGTCACGACAGTTGCTTCTCCCGTTCACTTTCTGCTTACCAAGCTGGGAGGAATGTCCCGAGCAAATCACCGGTGGTCACCTGGTTCATGAATGCTCAAGGATTGGAGCCAGGACACGAGCTGTGTGGGGGGACGTGGGATGAGCTATTGCCCTTCTCAGACTAATAGGAAAACCGATGACCTCTTCATACGTTCACTGACCGCTTGAATTTGCTCTTCTGTGAATTGTCTGTTCAAGCCATTTCCCCTTGGGTGGTCTTTCTGTTTTCAGTTTGCAAAGTTACTGTTCGTTTATTATATATATATGTGTGTATATACCTTTTATCTGTCACATGGATTAAAAACATATTTCCCAACATAATAATTTTGTTCATGGTATTTTACTTGTATTTATATTTTATATGCAATATTTTAAATAAAAAATAATCATATAAGGCTTTTCTTCTGGACTTTTTATTTCTATGAGAATGGTCTCCTCTATGCTCGGGATGTATACAAAGTCCCTGGGGCGGGCTGTATAGATTCACAACCACTTTTTCCTTGCCTGCCTCTGTTAAAGAAGCTGGAAGGCAAAAATAGTAAATGTTCCCTCTTCTCATGCAGCTAAGTGTAGCCAAGTATAACAGTTCTGAAAAAAGAGATGTGGGAAGATGTCTCTGGGGAGTAAAAAGAAATAGTCCAATGGAGAGAAGTGCTTCTCATCTTTGCTTTTATTCTATTTCAACAGGAATATGAAAACACAGCAAACATCTGGGGATCCGTGGGACAAAGGCCACATGCTAAGGATGACTGAGCAAAAAAAAAAAAAGCAGAAATAATCTGGGTCCTCGATGGCATCTTTGAACCCTGGACAATCTACCTTCGGACTTCTTGCTTTGTTAGAAAATAATTCTGTTAGGAGTTTAAATCATTGTTTTTCGAGCTTTCTGCTACTAATGGATCAAGTAATTCCTACTGTATTCAGTCTCTCAAATGAACTTCTAGAATTCTTACTGCTTTATTTTTTACATTTGTCTTTAATCCATCTTATTTTTGAATATGCTGAAAGATATGGGTCCAATTTTATATTCTTCCAGATGGATAGCCAGTTGTGCCAGCACCATTTATCAAATTACACTGAATAGAAAAGCCATTTTTTGTTTTATGCTAAATTTCTCTATATACTAGGATCTATTTCTGAAATTTTAGTCTACTTCACTGATCAACTTGTTTTTATTTATGCCAGTATCTTATAGATGTGATTACATGGCTTCCTAGAATGTTTTTAAATGCATGGTAAGGGCATTTTATTCTCACTTTTGAATATATTTTTGGCTATTTTTGACATTTATTTTTCCACACAAATTTTAAGATCACATTTTCACATTAAACATAAACCTTGACTTCTATGCATTTATTTTGGTAGCATTGATATTTTTATGATGTCTATCTTCCCATCTGAAAACACTGACTCTCTTTTCATTTAGTCAGATCTTGTTTTATGTCTCACAATAATATTTATGGATCTGTTCTTATTAGGTCCCATACACCTCTTGTAAAATTTATTTCAAAGAACTTTATAGTGTTTGTTGACATTGTGGTAAGATAGTTTTTCTGACTTCCAAATTTAGCTAATGATTGTTTAATAAATATTTAGAAGTGGTATATAACATGCATCAGGCAATTATTCTATTATTAAGTAGTTTATATATATTAACTCATTTCATCCTCAATAAGCCATAGATTGAAAGCTAAAGCACAATCTGCATAGAAGAAAACTGAAGTACAGAGAAACTAAGTAATTCATTCAAGCAAGTTACTTGGCCAAAATTGGGTAACTTGCCATGCAATTAATGAATGGAAGGTGTGGGTATGAAACCTTTATCATCTAGATCCAGAATCTATGTTCTTAACTATTATGCTATATATACACTACCAGTGGGGTCTATATATTTATTTTCTATTTACCCAAGTACCAATTTGCTTCAAATATTATTTAATGTTTTTTATTTCAAATGGTTTTTTGCACATACAAAGTCAATCAACAAAAGTGCTAGTTTCAATGTTTCCCAAAATATATATTAATTGTTTCATTTTCTTTTCTTATACAATTGCTAAAAAGTCTAAACAGTTTTGCATAGTAATTGTGAGGGTAGATGAGCCTTTCTTGTGTTACTGACTTTAATGGAAATGGTCCTAGGATCTTACCTTTAAAATGCTGTTCAATTTTTTTGATAGATTATCTTATACAACTAACATATTTATGTGTTTTTTCTTCTTGTTTACTTAGTGAGCTTTATTTTAAGAAGGAATAGCTTTAAAATTTTTACCCCAAACCATTTCATCATCTAGTGATAAGATCATGCTTTTCTACATTGATTTATTAATCTAATTATGTTAATAGATTTCCTAACATTGAAAAAAATCCTTGCATCACCACCAAGGATTAGTAAGCACTTGGTTATTAACCTAGTCCAGACTATTATCCTTTTATTCATTTCTAGATTCTTACATACAAATATTTAGAATTTTTACATACATATTGAGAAGCAATTTTGGTCTAGATAGCTTCTTTTTGTACTAAGTTAAGTTTTGTTATTAAGTTGTGTCAATATCACAATATGAATTTGAGTGCTTTCCATCTTTCTTTTCTTTCTTTTTTTGGTGTTGAATAGCTTTCTGAACTTTGCACTTGCCTGTAGTTTGAAGATTACATAAAATTCAACTAGGAACCTAGCTGGTGAAAGTGAGTCCTTCAGTTCAATCCGCCTCTCTGTGACCCCATGGACTGTAGCCAACTAGGCTCCTCTGGCCATGGGATTCTCCAGGCAAGAATACTAGAGTGGGTTGCCATTTCCTTCTCCAGGGGATCTTCTCGCAGGGATTGAACCCAGGTCTCTGGCATCGCAGGCAGACTCTTTGCAGACTGAGCCACCAGGGAAGCCACAGGAAGCTCTCTGGTACTTTTTAATGATGTCCCTTTTAATCACCTTTCTAATCGCTTCTGAGATGATCAATTCTGACGAGTTTTCTCCCTGTTTTGAAATAACTTGGGGTCAATCATATTTTATTAAGAAAAAATAAATTTCTCTAGATTTAAAAAAATGTGTTGTTTGGAGGTGATCCTTTTAATTGTTACAATGTCTTCAGTATCTCTCCTTATTTTTGATCTTGTTAATCTGTAACCAGGACCATCAGATGCTTTCTGGTTTCTTTGCCTTTTAAAATAATCAACTTTTTGTTTGTCTCTAATTTATCATGATCATCTACTTCTTCCTATTTTCCTTTGGTTTCTTTTTTTTTTTCCAGATATCTTACGTCTTTCTTAAGGTACGTAGTAAAGAAACATAGTAAGTTTCTATTTGCTGGTCTTTTTAGATCTGTTTCTGAAGAAGGTTAACTATAATATTCCACAATAAGTATGTTTTAATAAACTTCTTTCTCCCAAAAGCTTTTGCTTTGTAAATTTAGCTACTATGTTGTTTAATGTATGCATTTAAGAATGCCCATCCTCTTGTCTCTTATCTTTTACTTACTGATCCTCTTTATCCTGTTTAGTATTTTTATTTGTCATTTCCACCTTTCCCGATATTAATACTGCCATTCCTACTTTATTTTTTTGTTTGTATTTACCTAATATCTCTATTTATCTATCTCTTCATTCTCAACCACTTTTTACCCTCTCAAGTCTGTTTTGTATAAGTACCAGTAACACTTATAAATTAGCTGGATAGTGTCTGTCAAAATTCAGTGTATTTTCATTTCATGTAATATGTCATATATAGAGTTCCCTTTTTCCATCTTGTTTTATGGTTTTTTCCTGATTTTACTCGTTTCTTCTTTTTCCTTGGAGCTGTTTTTGCTAAAGTGATCAGATTGCTATTATTTCCTTTTCCCCCTGCTAATTAGATAGTCTATTGTACTTTTCTTCATTTCACTAATGACTATCTTCCCTTTCCTGACATTCATATTCAAATACTTATTTTTCATTATTACACGAATGCAAGACAGCATTCTTGTATGAACGCAAGAATGCAAATTATTCCCTCCACTAAAGCTCTATTCTGTAACTGTTCCTCCCCTCTCTCTTCGGATGGGATTTTTGGATCACTTAATTCCCCTACTAGTTTCTTCCAGCTACTGGATTTTGCTGATAGGGAAGGAGTTTTATTTCTAGTCTTTTTTTAAAGGTTTCCATTATAGTGGTTCTTGTACATTTCACATTTGTTCTATCATCATTTGGGACCTGAAAGAGGGGGACTCAGGACGGGCTATTGCCTTTCTCAGACTAATAGGAAAACTGGTGACTTCTTCATATGTTCACTGACCACTTGAATTTGTCCTTCTGTGAATTGTCTCTTCAAGCCATTTCCCACTGGGTTGTCTTTCTGCTCTCTATCTGTTGAAATTGCTGCAGCCCCTTTGGAGCTTTCATCTGGCCCCACTAGCAAAGCACCTGCATCAGCTCTGACGATCAGGAGCTGAAGAAGGTTCTAGACCTCATCTGCACCCATATCACTGCTCAGCCCAGGGGAGGTAAAGAGCTGGCTGGAGATGGGAGGATGAGGCACCATCCGAGCCAGGCTTATTCCAGAATCCTGGATGCATATTTACAGGGAGACTCACACTGCCCCTCTAAGGTGCTTTTGTTTCACAGAAGAGCATTCTGTTTGGTCACGGAAGGGGCTAGCGTCTGGAATCTTCTATAAAAGATGGACTGGGACTCAGGATGCAACCCTCCAAGGAAGTGCAGCGGGAGGCTTTGGGGCTTTGCGGGACCTACCTACTGGCCTTGGACCAGCCATGCTACGAGGTGAGCAGTCATCCATGGACATGACTTCTCACCTCGTGGGAGCTGGGGGCTGCTGGGCACCCTTGCTGATGATGAGCAGGAAGAGAAGGCAAATCCCGAAGCAGCAGTGAGGAGACTGGAAAGTTTCCGGGACCAGAAGCGAGTGGTCAGGAAAGCATGTGAGCCACTCTCAGAAGTCAGAGAGTGTTGGTCTTTCCATCTACCTCCATCCTTCCCTTCCCTACACTGTAAGTGGATTCTCTATTTTGATTTCAGGTGTGGTACAAACACAGACATAATGGTGTCTGCTTTTCAGATGTAAGAACAGATAGCCTTCCTTCCCGCTGACATTGTATAAAAGAAGAGTAAATGGTAGTCTTTTCATTTTAAAATCCTGAGATTCACAACCTCAACCCGGATGCCTGACTAACAGATAAACACTTTGGGTTAAGATTATCCTAGAGGTGTTTTTCTTTTTCCTTTTGTTTTTTCAGGCTTATAGTTCTGTGGAACAAAAGTGTTCCCATTTCCAGATGCCACCTCATTTCAAAATTCACCTTCAGGGCCAACATTCCTCGTTGGATTGATGAGCTTTCTCGTGTGGTCAAGAACATTACAGGCAATGTATATAGTGCTGAAAAGAAGATATTTTATCACTTCTCTAAAAACTGGGGATGATCTTATGCAGCTGTTTCATAAGAAACATGTCTCACATCTGATGGGATAAATTCCCTTCAAAGATGAATCAAAGAAAATAGTATCCAAGATGCCAAAGAATCCACTGTTAGCCAAACTCCAACACACCTACAGTGAGCTCCACAGCTCCTAAAAGGACAACTCTTTCCATCACCCAATAAACCACATGGAGAGATTTAAAAGGAGAGACAGAAAGAGGCCTGTGTAAGATCCAGTCAGATCACACATTACTGTGAAAAGGAAGCCATCCTCAGCTTTACAGTATCTAAATAGAACATATAACTTAAAATAGTCAGCTGCCAGTCAGTAACGCTATAAAAATGATTAAAACCAAGTTTGAGAATTGACCATAAAATTGGTTGATAAAAATAAGGAAATTATATTTGTTTTTTTTTACAGTTGATTAAAATTATTGTATTTCTAGTTTTGATTTTTCTATGTCATTGAATTAATGGGTTGTTGTTGTTTAGTCGCTAAGTCGTATCTGACTCTGTGTGACCCCATAGGCTGTAGTCCACCAGTCTCCTCTGTCCATGGATTTCCCAGGCAAGAATGCTGGAGTGAGTTGCCATTTCCTTCTCCAGGGGTTCTTCCCAACCCAGGGATCGAAACTGCATCTCCTGCATTGACAAGATGAATTCTTTACCACTGAGCCTCTGCGGGTGGAGGTGGGTTCTCTCTTTATCCCTTCCTCCAGCTGAAGGCACATTTTCCCGTGTCATTCAAAGAAGTGGGTTTGGACTGACAAGGTGTTTTAAAATTCCATGGACAAGCTCAATTAGCATAGTTCTTTGGAAGGGATTCAGTGATCTTTGGCTACTATTAATATTTTTAATCTTTCATTTTTATTATGTGTATGATGTCAAGAGCTGTGGCAGGAAGCACATTTTGTCAATTAAATAATTAATCCCACAGCATAATAGTCAGGGAGGAAAAACTGACATTTGTCAGGTTCAAAGAAAATGAAAGCTGGGAAGGAGGTTTCATTACTCTTGCTCAGGAAACACATAATCTGAGAGCAGATTTGACTTGTTCCTTTCCTCATCTACTGCTCCTGCTACAAACATTCCCTCTATCAAACCACAGGAAAGAAAAAGCATTTGCAATAGTTCTCCCCCCATCCTTATCCACCCAATCACAAAATCACATTAGTTTTCTTTTTTACATATGTCTTCAGTCTCCTCCTTTTGGTACCATCAAAATTGGCTAAAACTGACTCCACAAAACTGTAGGGCAAGGATGACACTAAATTGTCTGCTTTCTGCTTTAGCAAATGCACACAGGTTAGAAGCCTGAGCACTGGAGGTAGACGGCCCTGGGTTCAAGTCCCTGCGGGGCCCTCACAGACCATGGGATCTCAGGCTCCAGGCTTGCCTGTCTCAACTTGAGAAAGGATCCTGCTCTCAGGCTGCAGCTCCCAAGGCGCTGGGAGACTCCAGTGACGGTGCACACACCTCCCAGCACACAGCCAGCATCGAGGTAAGGAGTCAGCACGCCTTGGCTATAAAGAGCGGTGCATTCCGTTTACGTTTTTAATACGATCTGATTTATGAACAGGTGGAGTGCACTGTAGCACCAGCATGCGCTGCACTTTTGCTTTTCCTTTCACTTCTGCTCCTAAGCCTCCTCTCATTGCTCTTACTTCAGTCTCTCCTGACAGGAGGCCTCTGTCGGCTTGCCTGGTGCTCTGTCTCTTTCCTCCAGCCCCTTCCCGCTCTAGTCCTTGGCTGGCCAGGCGCCGGGTAATAGGTCTGCCTGGTCCACTAAGTCTAAGGTCCCGGGGTTTCCACAGATGGTCTCACCATGTCATCAACAACAGTCTGCACTGGATTAATGCTGCCTGGGAGGTGAAATTAACCTGTTAAGCATCCTTGTTTGTGCCAAAACTAAACGGTTGCTTGGGGTGGGGATGTGTTTCCTGGGTGCATCATGCCACATGTGAAACTGTTTTCTCTAATAGTATTCCACAAGGTATTTTTTTCCCAATAGGTCACTAAATAGTTATTTTTGTTATAAAAGGCAAGACTTTACCAGGTTCCCATTGCCTGTATGTCTACAATATCTATTTTTGCAATTGGTGAAAAATATACCCTGATAATCTACGGCAGCTGTATAGACAACATGAAACAAAAAATTGGGCTTAGAATGATCGCCCGTTGGACAACGAGCTCAAGACCCTTAATTTAGCAAGAGTACCTATCTCAAATATGTGTTCCGTATTTCCCTCAAATACTGGATTAAAACTGTTAGGCAATTTTGTCCTCTTTCATGTAATTTGATATGTGTAATTAGTAAGGCAGGTGGGGGGAATAAACTTAGTAAGGCAGTAAGTCGGGGCGGGGGGGCGGGGTGGAAATCTCCTTTTGGTAAATCCGATGAGTCTTCCTGACATAAACTGGTTTTAGTTGAGGGAACATTATTTCAATCTAGTTAGGATGGCTCTTTCCACAATGCAGAGAAGGAAAAGAAATGTGGAAAATTTTCAAATTTTTGAATGATTTGTTGCATTATTACTTTTTCTGAAATTTGTTCCTGCTCAGGATCAAACTGAGTCACACTTTCTGTAAGGTGACTGGAAAAGAATGAATATATTCTTTAAGTTTATTTTTCCTAATTTCTTGATGCAATTTGCTAAGTGAGGCTAAGCTATGGGTAAATGCACAATGCAGGAGAAAGGAGATTTTATTAGCAGTAACGTTGCACACATCTCAGGACTATGTTAGAAGAAACAAAATGTCTCTATGTTCACTTCCTGGGCTCAGATGGTAAAGAATCTGCCTGCAGTGCAGGAGACCTGGATTTGTTCCATGGGTCAGGAAGAGTTCCCTGTTCAGAAATGGCAGCCCACCCCAGTATCCTTGCCTGGAGAATTCCATGGACAGAGGAGCCTGGTGGGCTACAGTCCGTGGGGTCCAACAGAGTCAGCAACTGAGCAACTAACACTTATGCTAACTTTAAAGAAGCTACTGTCTTTAATGGGTGGACATCAGAAGGGTTAGGATTGTGAGGTCAAGTTATAGCAGTCACTGTGTCACTGGTTGAACATGCAGGCAGAAAACAAGAGTGTAAAAATGTTCAACAAATAAATGTGAATGATCAAACCATAACAGGTTATATTAGGGAAACTAGGGTGTTGTAACCTTAATACCCTAGATTGCCTTTGAGGGAGAAAATGGAACTCTTCTGAAGCAGGTTCTCCTATAAATAGTCAGAAACAGCTGGACTGGATGGATCAGGAGATGATGCAGAGGAAGAATAAAGATGGGTTTCCTCACCGACAGTTCTGACCTCCTTACACCAACTCTAATTAGAAAACACTGTGAGCATCTTCCTGAGCATGGAAGGGAGCCCAGAGAGTTTAAGCTCCAACACTGACTGTGTGCAAGAAAGACTTGTGTCTGGGGCTCCATATGCCCATGGGTGGCTTTCCACCTCTCATGCGGAAGACTGTGGGATCACCTAATTATCTCAAAGTCTGAATCAGAGGCTAGAACATCAATCTAAGAAGATAATCATGGCATCCTGACACCAGCAAGTTAGCGCGAACTGAGCGTGCCCACCGTGTCACTGGGACGAGGACCTACCTACCTTGCCTGGAGAACTCATCCGCTTCCCTGTGAACCAAATCCTTCACTCTGTTTCCGTAAAGCAGCCGTGAGGAATCGTGATCAAAGGCTTTCAGGGTTTCGCTGGAGCTGTAAGACTTCTGCGTGGGAACCCGGCACTCCTCGTTGTCCGCCGAGGAGTTGGTGTAGCGCCGCTCCTTCTCCCGGCGGTTCTTGGTCAGCGAGCAGTAGGGCCGCCGTTCCTTCACATCCATACTTCATTCCTTCCCGGGGCACATCAGTCCTGGCTGTGGCCGGGTCGGCTCAGGGGTCCATCCTCAGTGGTCTGCCTGTGGAGATAAAAGGTTGCCATGATGTTCAGTTCAGTGGCTCAGTCCTGTCCGACTCTTTGCGACCCCATGGACTGCAGCACGCCAGGCTTCCCTGTCCATCACCAACTCCCGGAGCTTACTCAAACTCATGTCCATTGAGTTGGTGATGCTATCCAACCATCTCATCCTCTGTCAGCATTACATTCATCTAAAAACCAACAGGCCTCCTTAACCTGGAGAACGATGGGAGGGAAGGGTGTTATTGCATATGGTGGAAACTCACTTTCCCCAAGAAATGAACACTGGTGAAATCAGCTTAAGGTATCCTGTCTCATCAGCAGGTGAGGTGCACCCTCTGGTAATGAGTATTATGAGTCCTTGTTGAAGCTACTAGATCGAATCTTCACTTTAATGATGATCTAGTTGCTAAGTCATATCTGACTCTTGCGACCCTATAGACTGTAGCCCACCAGGCTCCTCTGCCCATGGGATTCTCCAGGCAAGAATACTGGAGTGGGTTGCCATTTCCTTCTCCATCACCTTAATACACACACACACACACACACACAAAATAAGCTCAAGCTCAAATCTTGGTCCAGAAGCTAGCTAAAAACTGGCCTCAATGTTTTCTGAATTTTCCACAATGGAAAAGTTTTCTCCTGCTGCATTTTCTTTATTCATGAAAAAATTTTCTTTCTTTTTCTTAAAAAAAAAAAATACTACTTTTATTTCTTTAATCTTTTTTTAAAGAGCAAGAGAAAATTGGGAGCTTCTTAGAAGTGAAACTTTGTTAAGTGCACCGAACATTTATTTTATTGCTTTTTTAACAAAGACATTTCGTTCAGAGGCCACAGGTATCATGTTTTCAGGACCTAAATGTCTTGACTGGTGGCAAAAGTGGATCCTTCTCTCCTAATTCCTCTCCTTCAAAAGCATTTTCCTCTTGAGAAAATGAATTGAAGCAGCACTATCTTGATATTTAAGGCAATTTGAGTAGCTAATTTGATGGGGTAGTTTCTTGCAAGGGCCAGTAGCAAGAATGAGTGAGAAGAAGCAGGGTGAATAGTGTTTCTTTGCCTACCTACTCTTTTTCTTACATTTCCTGACGTGGGTTAGGGTGGGTAGAAAAGCCCAGGAGACGGAGGGTGACCCAGGGTTGATCCACATTTTAATTGGTCCTCTTTTGTCTTTATTCTTTCTCATTTTGTCTCTCCTTTTCATCTGAAGGCCCCCAAAGGTCTTGTCTTCAGCTCTCGTGCCTTTCCCTACCCCCATTCCTTTCCTAAACTTGACTTGGCTAATTCCATAATCAACTTGAAACAATCGATTCCCAGTGGCCCCCGGTCTTTCTCTGGGGTTCCACGTCCTTAGTGCTGGGACTCATAGATAGCTACTTTCTTCCACTTATAAAGCCCTTCTTCCAAGGAGTCTCTCTCTGTCTCTTCAACCTCAGCCATCAGGATGTACATTACCCTGCTTTTTCTTGTGCTTCCAACGTGGAGTCTCATAGCTGACTCTGATTTGCTGACAGTGGCTCAGCTGACATCTGTGCTGACTGTCAACAAGTCTTGATTCCTTCTGAGCAAAATTACAACTCCTAATACTTTTCACTTTCTCACTTCTGCCTTCTTTCCAGTGATGAGGAAATGGGGAAAACTCTGAGCTGGAATGACCTGAGTTCCAGAGCCTCTGTGTGAAAAATTTGGATATTCCTCCTGCCATCTCGCCAACTGAACTAAATCCTACCCCTCCCGTACTGACAGCTACCCCACATGGGGTTTCATATGTCTCTGCTATGATTTGAGCTGGGCACTTAAAAGCAGTTGCTAATATTTTAGCTTGGTTGTTGAAATGTATCTTGACATCCCTACCTTTGTCTTCTTTTTGATGGATCCTATTTTAAAAAGATGAATCTTTTTCACTGACCCCTGCTGATTTATTACTCAATTTTTCTCTTTACCAATCCTTCCAATAGCTTTTAATAGAAATTGGATTTCCCTTAATGTAGCTTTCCTTTCTATTTAAGACAATAAATAATTTCCAAGTATGGTGACAGGAGTATTTTTATACAATAGGATTAAAACAGCAACCCACCAACTCACTGTTGTTATTCCAACAAACAAAAGTTACTTTAGATAAATATTTATTGAATGACTAATATGCTGAGAACACACCACTGAATCAAACAATGTCCCTGCCCTCAGGGAACACATGCATAGTGAGGGAAACAAATACATTTTTTGTAATGCAGTGAATAAATATCCCTGAGTTAAAGGAAAATCTTGTTTCCAAAACAGTCTTGCTCTCTTTGGAGGAAAGGTTTATGTAAACTCTCATAACTGTACAATCATCAAAAAGCATTTCATTGACCAGAAAAAACTGTGACTTAAGCATCTTTGGTAACAGAATTTTGGGATTTGAAGTCATTATAAAGGTTCCATCTCTTGCCCTAAATTGACAACTTTTAAAAAATAAGTATTGCAATATATAGGACTTCCCATGTAGTGCAGTGCTAAAGAATATGCCTGCCAATGTAGGAGATGCGGGTTTGACCCTGGGGTTAGGAAGATCTCCTGGAGTAGGAAATGACAACCCACTCCAATAATCTTGCTGGAGAATTCCATGGACAGGGGAATCTGGCGGGCTACAGTCTGTGGGGTCACAAAGGGTAAGCACAACTGAGCGACTGAGCATGCATACACGTTGCTATTTATACAAATATATGTGCATTTTTATACTTTAAAAATAAGCTGACTAATCAACAAAGGTCTGTCTAGTCAAGGCTATGGTTTTTCCTGTGGTCATGTATGGATGTTGAGAGTTGGACTGTGAAGAAAGCTGAGCACCGAAGAATTGATGCCTTTGGACTGTGGTGTTGGAGAAGACTCTTGAGAGTCCCTTGGACTGCAAGGAGATCCAACCAGTCCATCCTAAAGGAGATCAGTCCTGGGTGTTCATTGGAAGGACTGATGCTGAAGCTGAAACTCCAATACTTTGGCCACCTCATGCGAAGAGTTGACTCATTGGAAAAGACCCTGATGCTGGGAGGGACTGGGGGCAGGAGGAGAAGGGGATGACAGAGGATGAGATGGCTGGATGGCATCACTGACTCGATGAACATAAGTTTGGGTAAACTCCAGGAGTTGGTGATGGACAGGGAGGCCTGGCGTGCTGAGATTCATGGGGTCGTAAAGAGTCAGACACGACTGAGCAACTGAACGGAACTGAACTGAATGCCAGGGAAAACTAGTTTCTTTCTCTGCTGCAGTTTTGTTTCAATTAGACGAGGCATTGGAAAACTAGTCCCTTGACTAAATCTGACCTATGACCCGCTTTTGTAAATACAGTTTTACTGGAATGCAGCACATATGTTTGTTTATGTATTTTCCTGGACTGTGTTCCTGCTGCAAAGACAGAATTGAGTGGTTACAACAGAGACTGTAGTGAATTAAATTGTGGTTTCCCAAAATATATGCTCAAGTCCTAACCCCTGGTACCCGTGAATGCGACCTTACCTAGAAATATAGTCTATATATTAATAGTTATAATAGAGTTAGAATGAGGTCATACTAAATTCGCATGGGCTTCAACTTCAATGACTGGTTTCTTTATACAGAGAGAAGAGGGGCATTTGGATACAAAGAATTACAAACAAAGGAGAAAAGAGGCCAGGTGAGGATGGAGGCAGAGATTGAAACAAGCCTAGTGATGCCAAGTGCTGCCAGCAACCAGCAGAAGCCGGACAGATGCATGGAACAGATTCTCCCTAGAACCTCAGAGGGAGCACGGCCCTTCTAACACCTTAATTCCATACTTCTTGCCTCCAGAATAAAAAGAATGAATTTCTGTTGGTTTAAGCCACCAGATTTGGGATATTTTGTTACTGGAACCCTACGAAACTAACACAGAGATCTGATGACCCCATAAAGTCTAAAGTATTTGCTGTCTGGCCGTTTATAGAGAAAAATTGCCAATGTCTAAGTTAGACCATACACGTTTCCAATCTATCTTTTTCTTTGTCCCTTTGGATCTTTGAATGTAAAAGTTTTTCTTTACTATAGAGTCCATGATACAATTTTTTTTTCAGTCTCCCAAATCAGATAAATCAAAAATTGGTAAGTTCTTTAAAGTAGTAATATGAACAGTTATCGACAGTGGCAAAGATGCATCCTTGTAGCAATGCTACCCATGTTATAAATCAATTCTAATTAAACATTAATAAATTAGTACTAGATAATTTTAGGTATTCTTGAGTTTTATAGAATATCTCCAGCACTAAATATCTGACTTTTCTCTATTTGTGAAGCAATTCTAACGTGTCATGGAAAATCAAGATAGAGTATTCAAATACACATCAAAGACAAAGACATTTCGAGCTTAGGGATTCCAAGCAATAAAAAATCCTTAGCATCTCGGTTTCCAGTGTTGCAAATGGCTCAGACTCTTCAAGGATTTAATTTACACTGTAACATTTGCAACTACTGATACGCTTCTGATGGAAGTCAGTGAGTTCAATAAAACTTCAAAAGGCAGTTTTCTGCATTATCTCCAGCACTCAAAGCTGAAGATGAGAAGGTTAAAAAAATGCCGCTGCTTAAGTGGCGCTAAATTGTTAAAGCACTTTGATGGCGATTGCACAGTCCTACCCAAGGAAGAGGGGTGCCGTGAGCATGTTCAGCATACAGAGGTTAATGGACAGGACCTTTGCTTCATCAGTGGGTGGGAGCTTTGAAAGGGAAGGAAAACTATGGAGAGAAAGGGGACCAAAATTTTTTTGTTGAACTGGCTATATACTGGCAAGTATATGCCAATATCAAACTGATCTGGTTAATTTTCATTAGTGCTTTGAAAAACCACTCAGTTACTACACATAGCACTGCTCTGAAAAACACAGCTGGCCTTAAGCAAACATCATTACTTGGCTATTTGTTTTTCCTCAATATCTTGCAAAGTATTTGAAGGATTAAATCAATGGGCAGATAGTCCTGATTTAGGGACTCTAGGTATCAAATCCTCTATTTTAGATACATTATTTCAACATTATTTGAAACTTGGCCACAGAATTTAGGACATTATCACATTGTATTGTTACGTGTTCCTAACTCCAAAGAAATATTGTAAAATTGTTACCTTTAGGAAGTAATCTGATTTTAACTGGACTTCCTATATTTTTAAAACCCTTGCTGCCAATGATTAGAATCTCTCAGGCGGGTGACAAAATCATCTGTGCGTCTAAACTTCTGTAAGCTTCTATGTTGATACAGCAACTGAAATAGAAGCAAATGTCCAAACCCAAAGGATTAAGCAACCTTTTGGTCAAACTCACTCTTGCTTCCATTGTTATTTATTATCTGTAAGGATTACAAATTCCTGAATATTGCCCTGAATATCTTCTGCACAGACTGCCTCCTCACTTAATAATAGTTTGGAAAAGCTCACCTAAAGGGATGAGCAGATTTTAGATTTTAATGCTCATTTACCCAGCACATTTGAGGTTAATGATCCAAATTAAGTTAATTGTGAAAGATGAAAGTGAAGTCGCTCAGTTGTGTCCGACTCTTTGCGACCCCCATGGACTATAGCCCACCAGGCTTCTCTATCCATGGGATTTTCCAGGCAAGAATACTGGAGTGGGTTGCCATTTTCTTCTCCAGGGGATCTTCCTGACCCAGGGATTGAACCCAGTTCTCCCGCATTGCAGGCAGATGCTTTACCCTCTGAGCCATCAGGGAAGCCCAAGTTATTTGTACACAATACCAAGAAAATTTTGCCTTTTATTATTCATGACTCATATTTTCCCTAATAAATGAGTATTTATGATTTATAACCAGTTATGTTAATCCAACAGTAAATACAACTTTGTACACCACAAGAACTTCAAAATGTTTCCTTTATTGAATAACTAGATTACTGTTAATTGAATACAAGATGAAATCAACTGCTATTGTTCATTTCAGAGGAAATTTTGCTTCCTGAGACAAATTTATAAATCAAAAAATCAAAATAATTAAGTACAAAAATAAAATCATGTTATGTGATTTTTAAAATAATGCTAAATTCAAGCACAACTAAAATTTGAGCTTACAGTTTCAAATAGAAGAACACAAGCGGACCTCATGTTTGAGACACAAAATTAAAACACAAACCAAACTGAAAAATATAGGGAATGGAGAGTGTATCATGAGTAACAAAAGTAGTGCTTATTGAGAAGGTATAGGCACAGGGAGAAATGAATATAGCAAATGATTAGTGGTTGAGAAGATTAGAAACAAGAAAAGTTGCTTTCTTGACACAAGACAGGGGATAAAGAGAATATTTGATAGCAATAATAAATAAGAAGTCAACTTCTGCTTCCAGCCAACATGCAGTAACTAGAACTAGATTTACTGTCTTGTCTAAAACAGCAACAGGGGCTACTCTTCCAGTCTAGTGGTTAAGACTCCATGCTCCCAAAGCAAGGGGGATGAGTTTAATCCCTGATGGGAGAACTAAGATCCTACATGCCACAACATAAAATAGCATGGCCTAAACATAAAATAGCAACAACAATAAAATAGACAAAATACATGAAATGAACTTTTCAAGACATGGACATGAAGAAATGAAGGATAGTGAACTTTGAGAAAGGGAGACAGATAGGTGAGCCCCCGATTACCCTTGCTCACTGCCTTGAAAGAGCTTCCAGTCTGTAACACAGGAAGGAGGTGCCCATGAAGAGCTTAGCTGACTTCCTAAGCTACAGAGAGAGTGCTGAGGGACTTTTCTAGTGAGGCAGCAGTTAAGACTCTGTGCTTGCAATGCAGGGGGCCCAGTTCCATTCCTGGTTGGGAAACTGAGATCCCATATGCAATGAGGTTCGCAAAAAAAAAAGAGAGAGAGAGAGAGCTGAAAATTTGGTAGAACAGATGGTAAAGAATTTGCATAACAAAGTCTTGGAGAAAAGGAGTTGCATGGGCAAGAACTCTGCAGATCTGTAGAGGGTACTTCTTGAGAATTCAACAGAGTACTGACATGCATGTGAGGGGACCACTGGAGGCCAGAGAAGGAATGATTTGAAAGGATTATAGCAGAGTTATTCAACCTTGGTGTTACTGACATTTTAGATGGAAAAATTCCTTTTTGTTGAGGGCTATCCTCGGTTGTTTAGCAGCATTCCTAGCCTCTATCCATTAGATACCAGTAGCACCCCTAGCTGTGACAATAAAAAATGTTCTCAGACATTACCAAATGTCTCCCTGGGGCAAACTGCTCCTCTAAAGGAGCACTGAATTATAGGGAACAGTACTCAGAGCTCCAACAGGGCCAAGAATAGTGTAGAGTTTTGCCAGACTAGAAAAAGCTCATAATTTATTAGGCAGTGTACTCACAAAAAAGTCTTGCTCAGTTGTGGGGAATAATTAGCACTAGACTAAACATAGTTCTGGTCTCAATAAAAAAAATTTTTAAAAGCAAGACCAGAAAGGATCAAAGTGTTTCCAAGCAGCTTAACTGTCCCATAACAAAGCTTAAGAATATTAAAGGAATAGAAAAATAACCAGGACTCAACAAAGTAAAAATTCACAACGTCTGTCATTCGATCAAAGAGTACCTGGTATGCAAAGGAATGGGAAAATAATGAGGAGAAAAATCAAGCAATTGAAACTGACCCAGAAATGACATAGGTGTTAGAATGAAAAGACAAGGACATGAAAACAGTTATTAGAACTGTATTCCATATGTTCAAAAAATTATATGGAGACATAAAAGATAAATTAAAAAAAAGAACCAAATCAAACTTCTAGAGATGGAGCTACCATGTCTGAGGTGCAACATACAATGGGTAAGATGGATAGCAGATTAGATATTGTGGAAGAAAAGATTAACAAACTACATTTATAGTAATAGAAACTATATGAAACGAAGCACTGAGAAAGATTAAAAAAAATTAAGTAATCATCAGTAAGATGTGAGACTACTTCAAAAGGCCAATATGTCAATAGATGTAATTGGAATCCATGAAGGAGAAGAGACAGAGGATAAAACAGAAAAAGTCCTGAAGAAATAGCAACCCAACAGTTCTCCAATTTGGCAAATGCTATAAAAACTCACAGATCTCAGAAACTCAGTGAAGCCTAAGCACAAGAAATAAAAAAAAAAAGTATACCAACACATTTGATTATGATTAAAATTTTTCAAACTCAATAATAAGGAATAAGTCTGAAAGCAGACAGGAAAAGGGCACATTCAATACAGAGTTTCTTCTTGTAAATAATGTAAGCAAGAAGACATTAGAGAAACATTTTAAGTACTGAAAGGAAAAAAACAAAAACAAAATGAAACAAACAAACAAACAAAAAAAACACTGTCACTGTAGAATTCTATAAGCCATGAAAATATCTCTTAAAAATGAAGGCAGAATAACTACCATTTCAGACATACTAAAGTTAATCACTAGTAGACTCTCATTATAAGAAATATAATGGAAGTCCTCCAGGCAGAAAGTGACATCAGGCAGAAATATAGATCTACAAAAGGAATAAATAGCCTTTGGAAATGGTAGTTATATGGTTAAATACATAAGATATTTTCTTATTAAATCTCTTTAAAAAATAGATGACTATTTAAACAAAAATCATAAGGTACTGTGGATTTTATAACATGTGTAAGTAAAATTTATTGCAACAGTAGCACAGAGGAAGAAGGAGTGAATAAACAGGAGTATAATATTGCAAGTTTTTTATACAATATGTGAAGCAGCATAATCCAACCTCAAGGTAGGCTGTTATACTCAAGATGTACACTTTAAACCCCAATGTAACCACTAAAATAACAAAACTGAGAATCATCACCAATAAGTTAACAAAAGAAATAATGGAATCATAAGAAATGGAAGCATTCTTTCCAAAGAAAGTAGAAGAGGAACAGGGAACACTTGGGGCAAATGGAATACAAGTAGCAAGATGATAGACTTAAACCTAACTAAGCCTATAATCACATTAGATGTAAATGATCTAAACACTCCACACAAGGCAGAGATTTTCAGATTGGAATACTATAAAAAAAAGGTAAACAAAGAGCAGACCACAAATCAGGTGGGCTCTCAGCCAGGGTGGCATATACTTTAAAACAATCCACTTTGAGAAAGAGGCCATTCATAATAGATGATATCAGTTCATTAAAGTGAAATGTCCAGATTAAGCAAAACTATAGAGTCCAAAAGAAAGCAGACTAGTGGTTGCCTAAAGCTGGGGCTTGAGGGGAAATGGGAAGTGAATGCTAGTTGAGGGTTTCTTTTGGGGATGATGGAAATATTCTCAAATTGACTGTGGTGATGGTTGCACAACTCAGCAACCATTTTTTATATTAAAAACTGTTGAATTTTGTACTTTAAATGGGCGAGTTGTATGGTATGTGCATCACACCTCAATAAAGCTGTTGTACTTTTCTTTTAAAAAAGAAGAAATAAGACCCAATTATATGCTGCTTCCAAGAAATATACTTAGATACAAAGATACAAATAGGTTAAGAGCAAATGGAAGGAAAAGAGAAAACTAACCATATCAATAATTGCATTAAACACAAATATAAATGATCAAAACAATTAAAAGCCAGAGACAGTCAGATTGGATGAAAGAGCAAGACAAGACCAGCTGGAGAAACACTCTGCAGCGATTGAAAAGAATGCAATGGATCTATTTACATGCATTGACGTGGACCTATGCACATGGCAGTCTGGTAAGTATAGGTGTTAGTTGCTAAGTTGTGTCCAACTCTTTGCGACCCCATGGACTGTAGCCCACCACGCTCCTCTGTCCGTGAAATTCTCCAGGCAAGAATACTGGAGTAGGTTGCCATTTCCTTCTCCAGGGGATCTTCCCGACCCAGGGATCAAACCCATGTCTCCTGCACTGCAGGTGGATTCTTTACCAACTGAGCCACCAGGGAAGCAGAGTGTTCATTTTTTTTATTCATTCACCAAGCATGTCAGGCATGACAATAGGTGCTGGGAATGGAGAGATAAACAAGACCTAGTCTCTACTCCCCTTCGTTCTGAAAGAAGAGACAGATTTTAAATAATGCCACACAAGTAAATCTACAAATGAAAATGTAGCAAATGCTGCAAAAAATTGCAAGTTGCTTAGAGAGAGAATAGAAGGTAGGGTTGGATGGAGACTGAAAGCCAAAAGGAGGAGTGATCTTACATGACATTTAGACTAAGAGCTATTGGAGAAAGGATTTAGCCTGATCACAAGTAGGTGACTCAGAAGAAGAGGTAGAACAGAGCAGGCAGAGAGACTGTATTCCAACAGCACACCGGGGGAGGGGGCGGCGCTTGCTGGACAAACACCAGCAGGGCTGGGGCAGAGAGAGAGGGAGGGAGGAGAGGCATGGATGAGTACAGAGGGCACCGGGGCCCAGAGGACTGACTAAGTGGCTTCAGCCCCGTATCACCAGCAATGGGTGACCACTGGAGAGCGTTTGACACGATCCATCAGACTGACACTGTGGAAAGATTCCTCGGGCGAAAGCGTGGAGAAAGGGAAGATGGAGGTCCGGAGCAGAAATGGGAAGAGTTGCTGGTGTTTTGCAGGAGTCCAGGCAAGACGATGAGTGCTTAGACTATGGGACCTGAGATGGCATCGGGCGTTTAGAGAGGTGGATGGATGGGAGAGACAGGCACGGCACCAGGAAGACTGTGATGGGCTGAAACGAGGGGGAAGAGAAGGAAAGCATTGGGGATGACCTCCAGCTGCTGGCTGGAGCCGACTGGGGAGGAGGGACATCTATCAGGACAGAGGGGGCGGGGGCAACCCCCACAAAATCATTTAGTATACACTCCCAGTTCTTAACGTTCCTTTCATTTAAAACAGACACCATTAGGCAGTAATCTTTATTCCTTGTAGAAACTAGAAAATACAGAAAAGAGCAAAAAAATTAAAATAATTACTCAATATTTTAGTTGCACCTTTTCAGATTTTTATATGCATGTGTCTTTATAAATATATGTGTGAAATATATAATTTATAATTTAATATAAATGATCTTGCAACCCATTTCTACCTGATATATTATGAACAGCTTCATTGAAGTAAAATATATTTATGTCATTATTTTAAAAATGATAAATTGGAAGCTTATTCATTTAAAATTGAAAATTATTCTTCAGGCATAGCAAATATGCAAACTTAGGAAATGAAACAAATAGGAGCAATATACTAAAATAGCTACTGAATAAGTGTGAATACTGGGAAATTTTTAATTGGAAAATATATAGAACAGTGCCTGGGGCTATAAGAAAAGTGGCTTGAGTCTGATCAAATCATTAAAAATTCTTTCAAAATTTTTTATATGTAGAGAGAAACAGAAACTTGGAAATGATCAAAAAAGAAAAAAACACACAGATAATGAGGCTAATTTACCCAGTAATATAAAATGGGAATATACTACCTGTGATTTAAAAACAAATAAAGCAATCCACTTGCATAATTTGAAATTAAAAGTGATTGTATTTTTCCCAATAAAAATAATGGACAATAGTAATATAATAGTAAAATATATTAATACGGTTATGTGGGCTATAGCTGCAAAGGCTTGAAAAACTGCAAGAAAATGTCATAATCTCCACTCTTGGAATAATTTGGGAAGAGGCCCTCTAGAATCGAAAGTAGCTAAGTCAAATGCAGTTTTGCTATCTCCCAGACCTTTAGGGCAAAGTGTAAATCATATCTCTCAATTTGTCTGCCTGCTTGGATCAACCAATATCCATCATATATATTTAAATGTTTTTATGATGGTTTAAGCCAGAACCCTGAATCTAGATGCCACCACTATATTCACCCATGTTTCAAAATGCCATTCCTTTGAAAACATTGATAGTAATGCTATCAGAGTCAGAGGAAAAATTAAACTGTTATGAGACTGTCATCAGACTGTGTTATTCAAATAGCCTCCAATACAAACTAGTTTTTTTTTTTAAGTTGCTCAGTCATGTCTGACTCTTTGAGACCCCATGGACTATAGAGTCCATGGAATTCTCCAGGCCAGAATACTGGAGTGGGTAGCCTTTCCCTTCTCTAGGGGATCTTCCCAACCCAGGGATCCAACCCAGGTCACCTACATTACAGGTGGATTCTTTACCAGCTGAGCTACTAGGGAAGCCCACGCTAGATATAAAGCAACCAAATCGACAACTTTGATATCACTCCATGTATTGTTCTGATTGAACTGGGTCATCGACTGTCATGCCACCTTCAAACATACGTGTCTATCCCAGCGGACATGCCAGCTACCCACAGTCAAATACATAACCATAACAATAACCTCCACTCTTTAAACACTTTTTCATGCTAGGTTGCCCGTTTCATTACAATTTCTAACAAGAGCTCATCAAGTTTTTGATATTTGCCAGTTTTACAGGTAAGGAAATACGAGAAACTGATACAAAACTTTGAAGTCAGACACACAGGGCGTGGCCAGACAGGGAATCACATGGCCACACAGCGTTCTCTCATTTAAGTCTCTAAACAGTTGCCAAACTGGAAGGCCTGTGGGGCATTGACTCAAAATTCAAACCTCTAGCCATAATGCAAGAAAAGATGCAAGTCTTTTGGATGGTTGAAAGACACCTACAGCTTCTGTATCAGAAAAGTGACCTGTGGGTATTACTGACCTGGTGACAGTTAGGGACCCGCATGCCACTGGAGGGACTTCTAAAATGAAGAGCTTGGACTATTTCCCTAAGTGCTGGGCATATTCCTCTCTTGAAGAGTGGACATAAAAGCTCCTTGATGAATTATTAATTTCAATCTTGATTATTTATTGAGTGCTTAAACTATGCCCGGTGCTTTACATATATGACCTCACTTAATCCTCACAGCAAGCTTGCAAGGTAAGAATTATAAATTCCATTTTCACAGGCGAGAACGAAGACCCGGAAAGACGAACTGATTCGTCCAAGGACATAGTCAGGAAGTAGCTGAGTGGAATTTGAACACATTTCAGTTAATTCCAAATCTGTCCTCATAACATTAGCTCTCCTTTCCAACCTTAGAACAAGAGGGGATTTAAGCCATAAACAAAAACAAAAGCCAAGCACATTTTTTTTTTAAATGGCTGCCCCACTCAGCATGTAGAATCTTAGTTCCCCCATAAGGGATCGAACCCATATACCCTTCCCTGGAAGCAGAGTCTTAATCACTGGACAGCCAGAAAGTCCTTCAAGCAAATTTTTTTTAAGTGGGGAGGGGTGGAGAGGGAGGAGCAACAGTAAAGAGTTTGACAAACTGTGCCAGGACATCAATGGCTCCAGTAAATGAAGGCTGTCACATTGAAGATACCACAAAAATGAAATTTGCAGAGATCATGGTACTAGGGATGCAAAAGGAAGAGCCAGGTGAAATTCACCTGAGGAGTAAGAAAGGTGGAAAATTCAAGACCAGTTAAAAAGGCCAAATATATTGGGAGTATTTCCAAGCTTCTTCTTTGAGGAAAAGACAATTTAGGAAGAAATAAACAATACCGCATTCTGATATTACATATTTCAGAGGAGAACCCCGTCATAATTCCTTTTGCTTATCTCCCCTCCCATGTGGTTTAGTCACTAGAAGAGAAAGTCTCTCATACATCACAGCCATTGTGGTCGTGCTGCTGCTGCTAAGTCGCTTCGGTCGTGTCTGACTCTTTGCAACCCTATGGATTGGACCTTAACCTGCCAGGCTCCTCTGTCCATGGGATTCTCCGGGCAAGAATACTGGAGAGGGCAGCTATGCCCTCCTCTAGGGGATCTTCCCGACCCAGGGATCAAACCTGCATGTCTTATGTCTCCTGCTTTGGCAGGCAGGATATTTACCACTAGTGCCACCTGGGAAGCCCCATTGTGGTCATAGGAGTTTGTTTTTTTTTATTCAAATGCCCCGTATTTCCCTGAATAAATGCTCCTCTACCCCCGAACAGGGGTTCATGTAGAACAGACCCTCATCCTAGGGTCAAGGAATTGCCTGCACAGAATCTCAGTGATTGGTTCAGGAACGGACATGTGATCTAACTCTGACCAATAAGATCAGCTCCAGGACATGTGACAAAGCGACTGGGAATGTACCTACTAAAAACCAGCCAATGTAAAGTTGCTAATCTGAGAAGATGAAGACCTAAAGCTTGTCTACATTTTTGCCACTATGTGAAGGCCTTCGTGCCACTGGAGTCTAAATAGAAGAAAAGAGACCTCAGAAAGAGAACCAGCAAGTTCTCTAATTTTTCAGGTTAAAAAAAAAAAAAAATCTAAACTAATACAACTGGGGTGGAAAATCAGGTTTTGATCAGACAAATGAGGCTAAAAGCCCAGCTCTGCTATTTACAATTTATATGGCTTATAACCTCGGACAAGTTATGTAAACTCCCTGAGATTTGGTTTTCTACTTTTCATTTTCTAAAATGCTTCCAACAATATCTTTCATATAGAGATATCTTATAGAGATATTATGCTGATTAGATGAGATATAGTTTTAACAGCATTTTTGCCCAGTGATTGGCATATAACCTAATGTTGACTTGATAAGGACCAGTTATTATAATTAAATTCAAAAACATTGTTCGGTATCCAAAAATAACATCCAGCATCACTGGGCTTATCTGAGGAAGCTGGGATGGAGAAAAATGTCTAAAAGCTCAGTTCTACAAGGTTGAGAGTAAGAGATTCTACATCTGTAGTGAAACATTTTGCTAAAATGTTTGAATGGGATTTGGGGTTTGAATTTTTACAAGCTTATTCGGAAATACTATGTTATTAAAAAAAGAAACAAATAGTCCCCACATTGAATAATTTCAAAATGATTTCATCTCTAATGACATCCAAATATTTATGTCTTGGTAGTAAAAAGCGAAGTCAGCAAACACCAGGAAAAAACTTTCAGGAGAAGCAATGAAACTGATTAAAAGTCTCTAGATTGAAAGAACTATGTGAGGTTTTATTTTAGTAACAACTAGGTGGAGACCTGATAACTACCCACAAGAACTTGGAGAATAAAGATAACTGCAGTTTTTCATGCCTCTCTAACCCACAGGCAAAATTACTATAATAAACATATCCTCTGTCTCCTGCCCACCAGATAGTTTTCATCTCAGTCTGAAAAGTACCAAACCACCCAAATGGCACCTTCTTTACAGACCCCCGGAGAGCAGGAAATGCTGGTTCCGAGCTGGAGGTGAGGGTCTCGTTCAACTCGTGTCTTCCTGCAGAGCCGTGGACAGAGAGATTCCCAAACCGCGCTTCTCCTTGAAGCGGTGAAGCTCGGGGGACAGAGCCACTCCAGAGCTGCTTTAGGGCTTCAAAATGCCTTTGGTTCAGTCCTATTGTTTGATGTGCCTAAAGAACTATGGAAACTCTCTTATGGACTACGTCCAACCCTTTGGCTGTGGACTCAGTCTCCGTGAGTGTGGGGAAAAGGACCAACATCTTTATCACCAGACTGGCAAGTAAATTGTCAGCCTCATCAGGAGGATTCAATTCTCTTTACTATTTCTCTTCTCTGGTATTTATTGTTTGTTTTTAAGTAAATTTTCATCCAGCTCTATCAGGATACATAAAGATGCTTGCCTCAGTCAAGGCTCATATAGGAATGCACTGTTTTGATATCTCAAGTTTAATCATACACCTTAAAGTATATATGTATAACAGACTCAAATATTATGACTGTATAAACACAGCCAAATCGTCAAGCAAAAATAGGAAAAGTATATCCAGTTAGTCAACCCTTCTAGATTTCCTGAATGTTTTCTATCATAAAGACAAATACATAGATAATTTATAATGTCTGTAAAAAATGGAATGAGTTGGGGACAGATGGCCTGACCCAGGCTGACCTTGTCAGGGACACCTGCTGAGGGGTCCCGGGGGGTTACCACCCAGGGATGGAGCTCTGTCTGCTTCAGGAGGGCCCCTTTTAATAATCGGCACAAAGGCCCTGGTATAAACAGCCCAATCAGAAAAATGTTTTTTTTGCTGTTACTAGTTATGAGTCAAGGCACAGATGAAAATGCATCTATGAAGCAGATGAGACGGTTGCTTTCTCAGATATCTGCTGAACAGGAGTCTTTCAACGCTCTTCCCGACCACGAAAGGGCAGTGCAAGCGAGAGTGTTCCAACAGGCACAGAGATGAGAAATTCTGTTTCCTTGGTTTCCCGTTGACTGCCTGCCAAGTGGAGAAGCTGGACTTCTGCCACTGTGTTTCATACCTTGATGATGTATTCCAGACAATTGCAAAAAACTGCACTTTCAGGGTAAGCCAGCAAATTGTGGCTACTCAATAAATATTAAGCCACCACAACAATTTGGAGTAAGTCCATTTGCTCTGTGCTTGAAAGAAAGGCATGACTAAAATGTGATATTCACTGTTGAGAAAATATGATCTAATTTTGACTGCTGACGCTTTCTTTGCTTTAAAATAATTGAGCTTGCTATTCATCTCATTACGAAAGAGTTAAGATATCAGTTAATAGTTATAGTTCTAATCCATATGCCAGGAGGAGTTTAAAATTAATTTGGATGGAGAATGAAGGAAAGGACTCTATTTTGAGGAAGCACCTTCCCAGGGTGAGTCTACTGGTCCATCACCTTCCTACCTGGGCACTGGTGTTTCTGTCCTGCTGCAGGGGCAGCATTTCTACAACCAGAAAGTGGATTATTTCAACACTCATTTAATTTCTGATCCTTCCGCTTCTAACTCTCAATAGGGGGGCCAATTAGCACTGATAACAGTAATTATTTTGCATAATGGGCACCTGTCACCTAGCCTACTAATCTGACTTCATGTGAGTAACCAAGTAGTAATGACTACTAGTTATCATTAGTCTAGATTTGCATTTATCCCCACCCCCAACCTTTTCTCACTTCACAACTGCCATTCCCCTCTGAGCATATGAAATGGTGAGACCACTTTGAAGAGAAGAAATCAGGAACAGAAAGATTTCCGTGATTATTTTTGGCAAATAGCCGCATTTCATTGGATTGCCTCTACAGTCTGGGGTAGTAAACATGTAATGTGGAATATATTTTAATTGCTGTGATGTAAATGAGGCTTTGGGGTCATGTTACAGAGTGTTAACTGAAAGATCCAGCTAGGACTTTAGCATGCCTGCAGGCCTTTTAAATTGTTATGGGAAATTGCAGCATTCAATTGAGTAGTCTCAACACTCAGCTCCCCTAAGGCTTATTACAGTTTGGCAACATGATGCCAATTTCAACTAATGTACATAATGCTTTTTCCCTCTCATACTTTATCTACAGAACCTCTCCAGTATGTACAACTCAAAAACCATGAAACACGAGGCAGATGAAGAGCTACATAAGCGAGACAATTTACCGCTATGTTATTGGCAAAAGGTGTCAGGTACAAAGGACCGGACTCAGATGGGCTCCAGAAAACCATGAGTATCAAAATATTGGCCCAATAACAATAAATAGAAATACACAGAAGATGCCCAAATTATTAGAATTTAGTTTCCCATTAAAATTTTAAAAATAACACACAAGAAATGCATCCAGATAACTCAATCCAAGAACAATTCAAGTGGTAAATATCTAGAAGATCAACTTGAGAGGCTAGGATGCTTAGAAAGTGTTTTACACTTTATAAACATTTTCATATATGCTCCGATAGTTAAGTTGGCTGTGAAAACCTGGGAACTTCAGTATGAGCCACTAGAAAGACAAAGTTAAAGTGATAAGGTTAGTCACTCAGCGTGTCTGACTCTTTGCAACCCACGGACTACAGTGCGCCAGGCCCCTCTGTCCATGGGATTTCGCAGGCAAGGATACTGAAGTGGGTTGCCATTCCCTTCTCCAGGGGGTCTTCACAACCCAAAGATCGAACAGTCGGTAAAGAATCTGCCTGCAATGCAGAAGACCCTGGTTTGATTCCTGGGTCGGGAAGATTTGCTGGAGAAGGGATAGACTGCCCACTCCAGTATTCTTGGGCTTCCCTAGGGGCTCAGCTGGTAAAGAATCTGCCTGCAATGCAGGAGACCTGGGTTTGATCCCTGGGTTGGGAAGATCCCCTGGGGAAGGGAATGGTTACCCACTCCACTATTCTGGCCTGGAGAATTCTATGAACTGTATAGTCCATGCGGTCGCAAAAAGTCAGACATTACTGAGCGACTTTCACTTTCACTTTACCATCTGCGCCACCAGAGAAACCCCCCAAAGATAGAATGTATCTTAGATGGAAGTAAGGCTTACTGTCATACAAGGGAGTGGACCAGAGGCTCCTGTTTCTTCTTCCTGGGACATGAAGTACCAGTCTATATAACTTCCTGGGGCTGAAAATAAGAAGGTGGACCAGATTCTTCTTCCTGACTAGCTTGAGTCTGACACAGGCTCCCACCCCACCCCTGTCCCGCCACCCCTCAGGATGTTTCTGAGCAAGACAATGCAGAACCCGCCACCAAGAGGGCAATAGATATGCCCAAGGTTGTCACTGGTTTTGCGTTAGATCTCCCAAATGGCTAGATAATACTCATTTCGGTTGGATCTGCAGAACTTGTAGAGTGAATCACAATGTTATAAGAATATCTTCCCAGCTACCATTAGTGAACTGCAGAACATCTTGGATAACAAACACTTCCTTTGAAGCCCGGCAACAAAAGACATGAAATAATCTCTGTGACAGGGATTCCCTGGTAGCTCAAATGGTAGAGTCTGCCTGCAATGCGCAAGACCTGGGTTCGATCCCTGGGTCAGGAAGATCCCCTGGAGAAAGAAATGACAACCCACTCCAGTTGTCATTGGAGAATCCTGGAGAATCCCATGGACGAAGAAGCCTGGCAGGCTACAGTCCACGGGGGCGCAAAGAGTTGGACGTGACTGAGTGACTTCACTTTCTTTTCAGTCTCTGTGACCTAAACACTACTCATCAACCTGGCAGTGGGTGTTTCATACCAGGCCATACACACCATGATTCACTGTGGAAATGAGTACTCTGATGAGGGTTATCCTTCCATCTCAAGCCAAGGCAGAGAGGCAGAAAAGGGCAGCTTCTGCAGAAGCGAAAGAGTAAAACCAGGGCACAGATCTGAACTATCTCATTAAGAAATTGTAGCAAAAGAGGCTAAATTATGGCTAAAATAACCATAAGCAGAATACTGTCAGAATACGGATTCTGAATAATCACGTCCTTCCACATCCCCACGGATGGCTCACTGAAACCATTTTACCAGTCTGATCACACCTAATTTTTTAGTTCAGCAAATTCTCCACAACACTATTCATGGCATACTTTGAAATATTACCTGTTTTGGTGGCTTATTGAAAAGAATAAAAGACTCAAAACAACACTGGAAAATCATCCACAATCATAATGCAACTATTTCTGTAGTAAATCAATGCTTACAGTCTCTGTTAAGGAATCAAGCATTCCTGGTTAATCACACTCTTCACCCCCTGACCCTTCAGGACTTATTCTTTGCTAATGTTTTGGAATAGAGCTGTTTATTGCCCTGACCACATCCTCTTCTGTACTTTTAGGGCAGAATGCTTACATGCTTCAGTAAAAATGTAATACTTCCTGGAGCTGGCTTGAAAAAGTAACACACAGTAGTGGTCAAGCGTGCCATACTCACAAAGCAGCACAGCTCAACTTTCTAGATGTTAGACCCAGTCCACCTGTGTCTTCTTGGTGCACCCCCCCCCCCAAAAAAAAACCTTAACAAATTGATATCCATTTGGTGGTACCTCTTATTTATTGGCAGCACACAAATAAGCCAAAGGAAAGTGGCTGAAAATTGCAGAATGATAAAAGATCTATACAATAACACATTCTCTGGTTTGTGTCCATGCAAACCAGTTTTGAGGTATATAATTCTTGCTCCAGATTGAATACTATTTTGGTTACAACTGCTGAGAAGGGGAAGGGCACCAATTGTCACAGAAATTCCACTGTACTTTCATTTTCTATTTAACCATTCCACATGCTTCTCAACTTCAAAATTCACATCACCCCTAAGTGTCCATTGGCAGACAAATGGATAAAGAAGATGTGGTACATATATACACTGGAATATTACTCAGCTATAAAAAAGAATGAAATAATGCCATTTGTAGCAACATGGATGGATCCAGAGATTATCCTACTAAGTGAAGTAAATCAGACAAAGACAAATATACATCACTTATATGTGGAATCTAAAGTATGATCCAAATGAACTTATTTACAAAACAGAAACAAACTCACAGACTTATAAAACAAACTTATGATTACCAAACGGGAAAGGTGGGGGAGATAAATTAGGAGGTTGGGATTAATATGCACTAATATTTATATATAATAATCAACAAGGACCCACTATATAGCACTGGGAACTCTACTCAATATTCTGTAATAATTGATATAGGAAAATAATCTGAAAAAGAATAGGTATATGTATATGTATATATATAACTGAATCACTTTGCTATACACCTGAAATAAAGGATTGCAAATCAACTATATAAAATAGAAAAATTTTTTAAAGGAAAAAAAAAGCAGTGCCCTTTTCTCAGGGCAAATGTCTTTATGCAATGCATAACATAAAGAAAAAAGTTCACAATGAGCCCATCCAAAAGACTCTTTCTGATGTTACCCACTGTTGTCTCACACATAGTAAGTCTTCAATAGTTTCCCAATTCACATGAATGTGGTATCCCGGAAAACCCAAATGAGACAACAAAGCTGGTTGTAATAGAAAAATAAATTACCTCAAAAGAGAAAAGATAATATGATATTGTCTTCAGGGCATTTCTCACTTGCCACTATCAGATTTAGTTCATTTGCTTTTGTGTAATTTTTTCACTATCCCCTATAGAGTCTTCATACTCTATTTAGAATCTTCCTCTTGAATAATAGGAACGTGATCATCTAGCAAGGAAGCTATTATAACAAAATCATGCCAAACATTCAAATGTCTTCATGAGTCTTAATATGGTAAAATTTATATCTCGAAAAATAATGGTTGTGTGGAATATTCTCATTATAATCATGCAATATTAAAACAAAGGGAAAGACCCTCAAACTAAAAAATCAAACCATTATAAATGACAATATACAGTGAATCTGAGGATTCTACAGTCCTGATATGCCCCAAAAGTTGCCAAATAGAGACTAAAAGAAGTTAACATACACAGCTAACATTTATTTATCTCATTTAGTTTCCACAACACACACATGAGGTAGGTTCTTTTATTAAACCTTCTTTTACTGATAAGGAAACCTAGGCTGAGAGAAATTAGGTAACTCACTCAAGGTCACACAGTTGCTAAGTAGCAGGGCTAGGAGTCCAACCCAGATTTCTGTGACATAAAATCAGTGCACTGAACCATGACGTTGGGTTGATCATTAGGGCAGATACGGCAGTCAACATCAGGTGAAAATGAAATGGTGGGTAATACTAATTCTTGTGTTTCACTGTGAATGCTTTTAAGGAAGAAATGCTCATCTACAGAAGTAACAGAAATATCACTATCATGTCATAATATTGTTCAGTGGGGTTTTGGTAATGCCCGGTGGAGCACAGACTGACCAATTAATTGGTTAGTCACCGGTGTGTCCTAGCATAGTAACTGATATGTGAAATCACAGAACCACAAAGGCCAGTGCTCAAACATTAGTAATAATAGCCAATAATAATTCAGCTATTAATTTTCACACTACGTAATGATGAAAAGTACTAATTTCCACAGGGCATGTTCAAATGAGAAACAAATCCTACCCTTGGTTTATGGCAGAGTTTATGAGAGAAGCAGGTTTCATGAGTGAAATTAAGATAGGTTCCTGTCACCAAGAATGCGACAGTTCACATAACTAATCACCCATAAAACCTATTACAAACAAACACTAAGAAAAACTCAAAAAGCATAGAAGAGTGATGAAATTTCCACCTCAATGACTGATAAAGTGAGATATATCAGAAATCAACTGAGCTGGAAAAATGACACAGTGTGAAGAGGTGCTTACAGTGATATGTGCTCAGGATCCTCCATTAGTCAAAGTGATGACTCCCAATACATGGATATTTCACATCCTCATACCTGGAAGCTCAGGTCTTAAATGATACAAGTCTGTCTTCTCACATAGAAACTAGAAAGGATGCTTCCAAATGCAGCACTTTCAAGGAAAATGACTTGTCAGATGAACAGCTCTCCATCTGAATCTTAAGAAAGCCATGGCTAGCCTTCCATTTTAGAATTAGATAAAGTACACATTTATCACACGCTCTTTAAATATTGTTTTCAGCACCAGTTTCTTGGCTTCAAGTTTCAGAGCTTCTTTAACCACTGCTTTGAACCAAACTTAATTAATGATTTTCCCATTTAACTTTTTAAGGAAAAGACATCCAGCCTTGTTAACGGGACAACAGTGCAGAGATAAAAGGGAGAGTGGGGGTCACAGATGATCAAGCATCCTATCCCATGTATCTTACTTTTAAAAACAGTTACATCGTTAGCTCTCAGAAAACTCTCAGCAGAACTGCCACTCTAACGGTGACAGGTGCTCCATAAACGTTTGGTGAATAAACATGGGGCTGCGTGAGTGACCCTACAAAGAGTGACCCACGGGGAGCGACCACTTTCATGTCCGGATCACAGAAACATTTTTAACACAACAGCCCCCCTCCAGAGGCCTCAACACGAAACTAAAATGCTACCTCTCATGTTATAAAGGAAAGAGTATTCAAATCACACATGCCAAGATAGGAGGGGGGCAAGGCATGAACTTGAGAAAAGTGCAAGGAAACAGGCTGTGGAAGAACTTTTTAATGGATATTCTTCTTTGCTGAATTTTGGGCAAAATAAGAAAAAAGATTTTTTTTTTCCAGTAAAAGTAATTCAATGGTCTAGGCAGTCTAAGATAGTTGGAGAGCAGTGTTGACAAAACCCCCTCTTTCCCATGTCTATGGAAGCCCAGCAGGTCCATTATTGTGCCTCATGGAAACCCACTGATTTTGAAGCTTACAAAGTGATGCAGAGCTTACCTTCTGGCTGTTTATCTTTCTCAGTATAGACCCAACACCACCCAGCCTTTAGAGCTGTTTGCTACGCTTATTCTAGATGCTCCCGCGCAGTCAGGTTGTCACTGAAAAAGGCAAATTGCATTTTATGGCTGTATCTGCTCAAAATCCTCTTCCCAGTGTATCATTCTGTCACTTCAAAAAAAGCATCTTTACCAAAAACAAAAAAAACCCCAAAAAGCTATTGCATCTTCCAAAAGCTAGTGGGATGTCCTTTCATAGAGTGTCACAAGGATGACCCTCCTCTGATGCTTCCAAAAGTGGGGATTTTCAAGATGCTCTCAAATGTACATTTCTTTTTCATTTCATTGATTATTCATGAGTTAAAAATAATTAAAGAAAAAAAATCTGAAATTGACAGTAATATTTTTCTTGCTAACCTCAATTAACTTCAGCCTCCCTTCTAAATCTCGTCATGCAGCCTGTCAGAACGGTACTTGGTGCTGCATCGGGGGAAAGGATGGCTAGAGATATCATAAGCAATCAGTTCGAAGTGTCTTTTTAAAATAGATATTATGTTTAAAATGAAAGCCATTTCATACAGACAAAGCCCGGAAAAATTCCTAGCTTGGTTGCAATTCTACAAAAAGGAAGAGAGAAAGTTGGAGGACCCACGGGGAGTGGTATATGCCTTAGCTGCACATGACTCAGCCCCACCTGATGGAGACGTTCCTGTCAAAGTGAGGAACCTTAGAAATATGAGAAACAGTGACAGGAAACGAGTACGTGGCCGATTAATCATCCTCGCCCCTGTGGTTTAATATGCACAGGATGCTGTCCTCTTCATTTTTCTTTCAGATGTCTGTTTTCTTTTTCTTTATCAGGGGTAGCTTTATAACTTCAAAAGCAACACAGAACTAATAAAGGGAATACTTCTTTTCTCTGGGAAACAAAGCTGGGATAGAAATGCCGGGCTAAGAGCGATCACAGGTCGTCTCAGTACAAACGGGAGTCAATTGTTTGGGGATCCACCATTAAATTGAATTGTTTTAGAAAGGGAAAGTCTGTTGTCATGTTCCTATCCTTTTTAAGAATTTCACTGTTTTGCAGAAGTCTGGGGAGAGCCTGTGGATCACAGAGAAACTTCAGCTTTCCAGAATGGAAGCTCTAGAATTCAAGATGGCAAATACAAGTCAGCTGGAAAATTCTTTTCATATATAAAGAATTCTGTCATATATAAAGATGATATAAAGTGAAAGATCAGGATTTCTTTTGGGTAGGTGTACACATGGCCCTATGCCTGATTACAAAGCTATAAAATTAGTGATATAATTTACCTATGTGCATACAGCAAATGCAAGATGGGAGAGTTGGTCCTAACCTCCCATCTTCAAGACCAAAGGTAGGTTCTAGCCTTTACTATGTATGCACATCACTGTCCATATTAAAATTTTCAAGGTGTTCAATTTTACTGTCCCAGCCATGACCTGGTAATAAAGGCCCAACATTTATTACTTTATTTGTTCAAATGTGGGGCATCAGATACCATAATTCAAACTACAGGAAAGATCCAGTCAAGGTAACCTCTCTCCCCTCTTCAACCACATGGACCTAGAGTCAATGGACACTTTCTTTTAGTAGAGGTTTCTCTTCCCTACCCCGCCTCTCCTGTCTCCATCCCTCCATCCTTCCCCCACTTCTTTTTCTTTCCTCCCTTCTTTCAGAAAGGAAAGAAACTATTATGGTAAGCAATGGTCCAGGGCCCACTTGAATACAGCAAGTCTGCTCCTGGGTCCACACCTACATGGGGGAGAATCACACTGCTGGTGGTGTGGGGGGGACACACCCCGACGGCACGCTGCCGTCTGCCTCTCCACAACCCACCTGCACCCCAGTCCTCTCTGCATCCTCAGTCATCAGTCATTTCTCAGCCATGTGACCTCAGCAGGTAACTTTAATTTCCTCGTCTCTTCCCTAAAATAGGGGATAATAACATCTTTTCCTTTCTGGAAGTAAAGGGTTGGTTGAAATTATCCCGAGGTTCCTGCTAACTCAAAGATCTATAATTTAGAGATTTCTCAGAGTGCTCCTTCCTAATTTCCATGACCTTGAGACACAGTAAAATGTCAACCTTCCTTGTAACGTGAGCAAAGATAAGCAGCCTTATGTGTCATCATCCATTTTTCTCTTAAAACATTTTTTGTCTCCTTATCTCATACTTTAAAATAATTACAAACCCGAGCGGTTCTTCAAGCAGAATAACCCAGGCTTCCTCTTCCTCCCCACCCCTCCTCAGTTCTACATTGATTTCATGAAGTTGAAAGAGGCAAAACTGTTGGTCAGCATTTCAGGAGTTGATAAAGAAGATGCTTTTGAGTTTCAAATCTAGTCTTACAAAGAGATATTCAAATGCCCCTGCTTGAATCATTTTCATTTTTCAACCAAGTGGTTGTTAATAATGAGGAGAAACTAGTTTAGTGGAAAATCTGCACAGATTATTAGATAATCCGGGGTTACTAATGCCCTGTTGTCCTTTAGTCCTGAATAATCACTGGCCAGGGTTTTCCAACCATTCCCAGCTTCACTTCTCAAACTCCAAAAGTCTACCCTGCAGTTGGCCACTCCACCGTCTTTTTCTTTGATGTGCTTCAATCACTGGGGCTTATTTTTTCCACTCTTCACTTGGATATTTCTCCCTTTCAATTCTTTGATTCCCACACATCTTTCCCCCTTGAGATTTAATTCTAAGACAACACTTCCCCGAACAATCTTTAAACCTCTCTCTCTCTGAGGCCCATCTTCACGTCCTGTTTCATGGAGAGTTTTGTTCCTGTGTCCTATCAACTTCCTTCCTACAGGAGCCAAAGCTCTGTGACAGCACACATCCTGGCTTCACGGACAGAAGTGCCTCGACATCACGAAACGCGATCTCACAAAACGAGCGAGAGGCACCGAGTTCCAGTGTATGCGCGTGAAGACGGAACCCACTGGGCTGAAGCCTGGGGTGTCACAGCACTTCTGAGGGGTTTCCTGCTGCTTCATGTATTTATGCATTCAACAACGATGTTTCAAGGACTAGCACTGTGCTGGGTACCAGGGCTAGGATGGGAGGGCGCAGATACCTGGTCCTCACGGAGCTTTTAGTTCTGTGGGGGACACAGACAAATAAACAAGCCAATAACAATTGCAGATTGCAGTGGGTGCTATGAAGACATCAGGCTGCTGAGATGGAGAAGAATGAGCTGAGTGTGTGTGGCGGAGCGGGGGTCATCCCCTCGGATGGAGGTGATGTTTAACCTGAGAGGCACAGAGGAAGTGCTCCCCCGAAGAAAGCTGAGTGATCTAGGGCGCCAGGGAAAGCTGTTACACCAGCCCCATGTGCCAGCAGCCTGGGCCGCAGACAGAGAGAAGGCCCGAGAGAGCCCTTCACTGTGAGAAGGAAGGGGCTGTAGGTGCGGAGGGAGGGTGTTAAACTGGTCCTGAGTCCCAGGCCCGGATGGGTGAGTAATGCCTTCCGGGTATCTGGGAAATGCACAAAGGACCTCCCAGTTTTCTCTGAGGCCTGGCTGTCCTCTGGTTTTCTTTACTCCCTGGCATCACATAACAAGCCACAATTAATGAGACAATCTGGCCCTATCTGAATTTGCTGCCTAAAAGAACCTAAATGATGCAAATAGAGAACTTTAACACTACAAGGAGCTATTGTTGGAGAAGGTTAATATGCAGTCTTGGGAATTCACAGGCTGCTATACGGAAGCCAAAGCAGCCTTGCAGGGCTGGGACACTGAAGATGAGGGAGGCTTTGGGTCTTTTCATGGAAGAGATAATGAAGAAGAGTTCAGAAACCGTAGGATGTTGAACTACTATTTTTATTCTGTATTGTGGAAAGGAAGTACAGAAATAAAATAATCTGTTCATGTAAAAGCAGCACCTTTACTTCAAAGATTAAGACAGTTCAGAAAAAGAATTTATCTATATGATCTGTATGACTTGAATGGTTGTGTAAATTCTGTGTCTCAGGATTGGGTCAAATCACAGGAAACTGCCAATATTATATTGCTTTTTGATGTATAAGGATGGCAATGCTACACAGTTCGACAAAGAGTTATGCCAACAAACTAATAGCCCATCTTTGATAAACATGATGTGCTTTTTGGTTTCTGCTCTATGTGGATTCTCTAAATTTGAGCTTCTCATCAGGAGAAATAAAGTGTTAGCCACTCAGTCATGTCCAACTCTTTGCGACCCCATGGAATGTAGCCCAACAGGCTTCTCTGTCCATAGAATTCTCCAGGCAAGAATACTGGAGTGGGCTGCCATTCCCTGCTATACCCAGGGATAGAACCCGGGTCTCCTGCACTTTTTGAACATATATATATATGGCATATACATATATCACACATAATTTATATAATATCTCCTGCATTTTATAATATATATTATACTTTATATAATATTTTATTATATTATAGGCAGATTTTTTACCATCTGAGTCACCAGGGAAGCCCAGGGAAGAATATGGATCCTCTAAATTTGAGTTTTTCACCAGGGGAGAGGAGAATAAAAAGGAATCTAGAATGTATGGACTGTCACCACCTGTCAAGCCTGATGTTATGAGCGCTCCATACATCATTTTATTTATGCCTCATAAAGAGGTGACTAGCTGAGATATTACTTTGGTGACAAAGGTCCGTCTAGTCAAAGCTATGGTTTTTCTGGAAAAAACTGGAAAAAACCAAGCTATGGTTTTTCCAGTAGTCATGTATGGATGTGAGAGTTGGACTATAAAGAAAGCTCAGCACCGAAGAATTGATGCTTTTGAACTGTGGTGTTGGAGAAGACTGTTGAGAGTTCCTTGGATTGCAAGGAGATGAAACCAGTCAATCCTAAAGCAAACCAATCCTGAATTTTCATTGGAAGGACTGACATTGAGGCTGAAGCTCCAATACTTTGGCTACCTGATGTGAAGAACTGACTCATTTGAAAAGACCCTGATGCTGGGAAAGATTGAAGACAGGAGGAGAAGGGGACGACAGAGGATGAGATGGTTGGATGGCATCATTGACTCAATGGACATGAGTCTGAACAAGCTCTGGGAGTTGGTGATGGACAGGGAGTCCTGGCGTGCTGCAGTCCACGGGGTGGCAAAGAGTTGGACATGGCTGAGTTACTGAACTGAAACAATGAAATACTGCATAAGAAATTAAGAGCAAATTAGCACAAGCAATGTCTGTCTGAAAAATGAGATCTTTTGTCTTAATCCCATAATGTTTTTTAAGAAATAATTTTGGTACAGACTGAGTAAGACATCATCATCAAAGGCAGAAATTTATATATGTAGACTCCTTGGGTGCCCAGCTGTGCCAAGGACATGAAGTGATCCAGAACAGGAGGTGTGGACGTGAATGGTAAATTATGTAATCCCGAAATGCTGTGTCTCCTTCTCCTCTGAAAAACACTACTTACAGACACTGAGCATTCAGCAAATCTAATAGATGAAAGATCGCTCTGACTACAAACATCTGTGCCTCAGAAATTCCTTGCACGTTATATAGCTTGCACATAAACCAAAATAACCTGTAGGCTTTAAGTACAATTGGAAAAAAATAATCCCTTAATGATTTGTGTGCCTGCTCAGTCATGTCCGACTCTTTTGCAACTCCATGGACTGTAGCCTGTCAGGCTCCTCTGTCCACGAAGTTTTCCAGGCAAGAATATTGGAGTGGGTTGCCATTTCCTTCTCCAATGATTTATTTGCATCTTTATCAAGAAAAGTCAACTTTGATTCCATACTAAAAGAGCTAGCATGCATGGACACAACCTAAATGTCCATCAAAGATGAATGAAGAATATGTGGCATACAAATACAATGGAATATTGCTCAGTCATAAAAAAGAACAAAACAATGCCATTCGCAGCAACATGGCTGGATTTAGAAACGATCATAAAGAGAAGGTAGAGAAAGACAAGCACCATATTGTCCCATTTATATGTGGGATCTAAAATATGACACCAGAGAACTTATCTATGAAATAGATTCACAGACAGAGACCAGAGACTTATGGCTACCAAAGGGGAGAGGGAGAGAGGGGGATAAATTAGGTGTTTGGGGTTGACAGATACACATCACTATATAGATAACAGATAAACAACAAGAACATACTATACAGCACAGAGAACGATATTCAATATCTTGTAATAATCTATAATGGAAAAGAATCTGAAAAAGAATATATATATGTACAACTGAATCACTTCGCTATACGCCTGAAACTAACACAACATTGTATACCAACTACATGTCAAAATAAAATTAAAAAAGAGCCGTCATGTATTTAACAGTAAACAAATATTGGGGGTGAAATAAAATATAATAGGCTAGCAATAATTCCATAATAATTAAAAAGTACATTGTATGTAGGCATGAACCCAAATCACTGAAGACATATAGCTCTCTTTAGTATTTCCTAGCTGGTCAGTTCTCTTTAATTTTCAGGCCCTGACAGCTAAACTATCCACAGGAAAACAACAGTTCTGTCCTCCCATGTGAATGCCTTGTCCAGATGTCATACTTATTCCTTCCATGAAGCAAAACATAAAGATGAAAACTCAAATAGTATGAGAAATGAAAAATAATCGGATGAGAGGTTTAATCACATTTTTTACTGCTTCCCATTGTATTATTTGTGTTTGTTTGCTCTTGCACGTAAGCTCTGATTTTTGAAGCCTTACTATATTAATAGGGCTGTTTTTGCAGCCAGAGTTACAATAAGTTACAATAAAAGCCAGGAAAGGACTCCCTCCACTGTCTCCACATGCATTCCTGAGTGAATCCAACACTATTTTTCATATCATCAGTAAAAAAAAACAGCATTTTTCATTATCATTCTAGGGGATTTAATTAATTGAAATATTACAAGAATGTATGCAAAATCAGTTGGCACTCACATGAGAATAATCCTGTTACTCCATTGCTCAATACAGAATGAAAATGCCAATTCTTGGCTAACCATATCAAACTGTAGCCCCTGCTCCCAACTCACCTCAACTTGTTGAAATTATGGGAACTTCCATTGTTGTTGGTTAGTTGTGCCCAATTCTTTTGCAACCCCATGGACTATAGCCTACCAGGCTCCTTTGTCTATAGGATTTCCCAGACAAGAATATTGGAGCAGGTTGCCATTTCCTCCTCCAGGGGATCTTCCCAACCCAGGGATGGAACCCAAGTCTCCTGAACTGGCAGACAGATTCTTTACCACTGAGCCACCAGGGAAGCCCCATGAGACCTTTAAATACATTCAAAGACAAGAAAAGAGGCAAAAGTATGAAGAAGCATAGGAAAATTACAGCAAAAATAAGTGTTGCCTCAAGAAGAGATCTTGAGCAAAATGATCAATAATGAGCATCTAAATTATGTTTGTCCATATTCTTATTTTCAGGAATGCTGAGTTGTATCTTCAAAAAAAAGACCAGGCCATACATTTTAAGGTTGCATCTATACATGGGAATCCAATGTTTTCTGGGAAGTGATCACAGCATTTGGCAGTTCTGGACAAAGAAGGCCAGTGGTCAGTCATATGGCTTTGGGGTTGGACTCCCAGAGCATTTTTGTAATTTGGATCTTGCTGGAATGCACTACGTCATTTAAGCTCGAGGGCATTAGAAAACAAAATGGCCTTTATATCTCTTTACAGAGAAGGGCACAGTCAGATACGACCGAGGGGACTTTCAAAGTTGCTTCTAACCCAGAGTCCCTTCTGTTCCAGTCAACTTCAGCCTCATCATGTCAATTCAGAGCTGGAACACAAATGCTTCTCTCTCTCCCGTTTGAGAAAGCAGAATCTGTTCCTGGATTTAAAATTAGGGGAAAAACATCAGAGTGAACTGGTTTTGACTGTTTCAGGATGACCACGGTGGCTGCTGCGCATGTGTGTGTGGTTGGGGGGGAGGGGGGGCGGTGCTGTCTAGAAATCTTATTTTGCCTCTAGAAATCCTTAGACCTTTCGAACTGTGGTGTTGGAGAAGACTCTTGAGAGTCCCTTGGACTGCAAGGAGATCAAACCAGTCCATCCTAAAGGAGATCAACCCTGAATATTCATTGGAAGGACTGATGCTGAAGCTGAAGCTCCAATACTTTGGCCAACTAATGCAAAGAACTGACTCATTGGAAAAGACCCCGATGCTGGGAAAGATTGAAGGTGGGAGGAGAAGGGGATGACAGAGGATGAGGTGGTTGGATGGCATCACTGACTCAATGGACATGAGCTTGAGCAAACTCTGTGAGATGGTGGAGGACAAAGAAACCTGGCGTGCTGCAGTCCATGGGGTCTAGAAGAGTTGGACATGACTTGGTCACTGAACAACAACATCCTTAGACCTCTGCTTCAGGAGTCAAAGGTTGGTCCTAAGAAAAGAAAGCACTTCACAACCAGGACTCAAGCTTTATAGTATTAGTAGAAACCCTCTTCTTAAGTGATGATATTTTTTTAAACTTCGCCACCTGTCAAAGGCAGAGAGGGTGGTACACACAGGGTGGGTGTATGAAATGCTGCCTCCCAATGTTTGAACTCCTTGGTGGAGGGAATCCTGACTTAACCCAGGACACCGAGGGCCCAGAAAGCAGGGAGCCCAGGACAACCCCAAGCCTCCCAAATATCTCCCCATGTCTTCCACTAATTGTCAGAGGCATTTGGGTTAAGAAGCTCTTCTTTTAAAATGCAAATGCCCCCAGGAGGGTTAAGCCTCATTCATACCTCTGTGTGAATTAGTTTAATTAGATAATCAGATCTAATTAATTGAGGGCTCAGGGAAAGAGAGTTTTGATTGAGGTGGGCCAAAGGGAGGAGACTTTTGGAAGGGACGGGGGTGGAGGCCTCTGAAGAACTCTAAGGCGAAGGGAGGGCAGTGGGGTACTGGGGTGAGGGAGTGCAGGAGGGGAGGGGTGAGGCTGCCAAAGGCAACCTGTGGCTCCTCTTCCGCTTTGCCTGGAGTCTTAGGGCACCAGAAACGCCACCGCAAATCACCCCCATTCTTGCCCCGTGGTTAATAAAGTCATCAGGATACATTCAAAGGCTGAAAACCTTGCCCCAGTTGGAACTGATTGGGTCTGGCCAACTTTCAGATCTCAAGAAAGGAAAAAAAAGAGTAGGCAGAAGAGAAAGAGGAAAAGGGAGGTGAATTTTCACCCCTCTTTGGGTCCCAAACCACAGTCTCCAAATATCCTCGGGTGGAAGAGACCTTTCACCCACCCAGCTCCCACAGCCACACGCAACCTGACACACGGCCCACTCTCCTCACCGCTGCCACTGTTTACCAAGTCTGGCTTGGCCAGAGGTTGCTGCTGGATCCCCTAGGACTGATCCCCTCAAAGATGGCCATGAAGAAGCAGAGTCCAGTGGTTAACAAACCCAGTTTATGTCCTGACCATGGACTCTGCTTGTGACGAGATGCTAAGAAAATTACTCAAGTTCCAAGGAACCCATAGGCCCCAGAATGGAACATGGTCTCACCGCTCCCCAGAGTTGCCTCTTCTTAGTTATCGCTGAGCTAGGGGCTTCAGCGGCCCTTCTTTGGGAAACTTGAGAGCAATACCCCCAAGCCCTTCTGGGCCTGCAACAAGCGCTCTTAGCGTGTGCAGCTTGAGTGCAGGCAAGCCATCCTTTCTTCATCTGTATCCTCAGGTTCACTGTCGGCTCTTTAAGGGCAGAGAGCAAATCACCTGTGCAGTTCATCCCCCACACCTAGCTCAGAGCACACGCTCAATATCTATTTTTGGAGACAGAGAAAGGGAGAAAGGATCAAAGCCCGAAGCAGTTACCCACAGGGCTGAGCAGATCTGTGATCTCCAAGGCGCTGTGACAGAAACATGTCTGTTTGAATCGGTGGCTGATGTAGATACAATCCTTTTCTAACAATACGGATAATAGCCACAGAACACTAACATTTTCTAACACTGGAAAAATATAACAAAAAAATATTTTAGGAAAACATCTCCACTACTTGGCTGGATCTGGAGGGACCAAAATGTAGCTCCGTGGGACACGCGGTTCTATTACCAAGATGTGCACTTTTCATTTTTTAAAGGTGAATTTTACATAGAAAATATTCCCTAACGCATCTAAGAATGGAATGCTATGGACAGACAGAAGGCTTCTACAAAACCAAGCTGAACCCCTGCGCCTCTTGGAAGTGGTTTTGGTTTTGTTTTTCGATCAGCTTAGTTGCAGGTATCAATATGACCCCCCTCTCTTTCTAATAGCCTTTATTCCTATAAAAAATTTTTATAGCCTCATATTTTTCTCATTAAAAGAAACTGAACAGGGCCAAATTGTTCTTTAGCATTGTAGTTTGTTCCATAAACAACAGAAGGCACTCAGATGGCAAAAACAGCTTTTTCATGGGCTGAAAAAGGAAAAGAGCAGAAAAAATGTTTGGGGAAAAATTTTTTTTTCATGGGCCCTTATCTGAGACGTCCAAGTTTTAATAAGACTCCTAAGAAAATCATTCTAGGGAAGAATAATGTAAATGTGACTCATGGAATAAATTTAGAGTCTCCTCTCGTCTTCTAAGCCTCGTATAACAGTTGAGTTTGGGACTAAAAGGAGCCTGGTGAGAATCTGCCACGTGAACACGGCCACTCGGGTTACCTCTGCGTGCGGTGCCGTCTCTGTGTCCTATGCCCTCCTCCTGGGTGGCCAGGTCTGTGTTCATTCATCACATCTCCAGGGAAGACCCCGCCACGAAGGAAGGATCTAAGCTCTCAAGTCAAGAGTGGCCTCGTTTTCAATAATGATTTGGGCAATTAAGTAGCTGTGTGACCTGGGGCAGGTTACACACACACCCTGGGGCTGCTTTCCCCGACAGGAACACAAGGTGAGGGAAGTGAAAATGTGGCCAAGTCTCAAAGGCACCTTGGGCCTTGATCTCCCAATACAACCAGGCTCCCTCAGGCTTTGTCCCCTGGCCTCAGAGTTCTCTTTGGAGTCCCTCTACTGGAAGGTTCTGTAAAATCAGCTGGAGATGGGGGCAAGTGGTGTTTAGGACATACCTACTCGTGTTCACCCAGTGGGAGACTGTCAGAGAGGGAGGCAGTGTGTGTGAAGAGCGCATCCACATGCTCATGGACTCATCTTGATTACATGTATAAATATATAATTCACCTTGATAATGCTTACTGACCAGTCAAAGCTCCTGTGAAGGCAGACTCCTCTTTAAAAGGCTTTTCTGGATTTAAAACTAGAAAAAAAAATTTTTTTCTAATTTTAGTTTGGACTCATGAAGGCTATCCACTTCAGTATTCTGCCCTGGAAAATTCCACGGACTGTATAGTCCATGAGGTCACAAAGAGTCGGACACCACTGAGTAACTTTCAGTACACTACATGATATAATATTGCTTCTAGTAGTGGTTCTGGGAATTTTAAAGACAAAGTGAATGGCTGAGTTGTCCCAAGGGTGTGAATATTAAAGCATCTGCCCTACATTTCAGGATTCAGAAATCCAGCTCCGCTGCTGCAGCCAGGTTTCTGGAGCTGCTCTGGAAAGCAACAGCTAGTTGCTCATTCATTCATTCAACAAGAATCCTTGGATCTGAGAGTCCATAGATGAATAAGACACCCTTGTTCCTGTTTAGTTCATGATCAATGCAGGGAGATACATACATGATTTGCATGTGCGCTCAAGTCAAATCCATCTCTTTTGTGATGCTATGGACTGTAGCTTGCCAGGCTCCTCTGTCCATGGGATTCTCCAGGTGAGAATATAGAGTGGCTTGCCACTTCCTACTCCAGGGGTTCTTCCCGATCCAGGGATCAAACTGGCGTCTCTCGAATCTCCTGCACTGGCAGGTGGACTCTTTACCACTGAGCCACCCGGAAAGCCCAAACGCATGACTAGCTTTGAGGAAAGACACCTGCCCTTCAGTTCAGGGATCCCTAAAAGAGGGGATGCTGAGGCCACCTGCCAATTAGAAGAGCTGAGACGGGGTCTGGGTGAGCACCTGAAGGGAGATGGATCACCCATATCAGAGGACCAGGCTGGGGGCGGCAGGGGGTGGGGGTGCTGGCCAGCAAAGCCTGGGAAGTCTCCTGCCTCAGGGAGACCGTCAACTGTCGGCTGCTCTTAGCAAGAGAAAAACCAAAACCCCTCCAAGAAGATAAGGAATTTCACCCATTTCAGAAAAACTCAAGAGAGCAAAGGAGAATTTACTAAATTTTAACCTCTGCAACTTGGTACTGAAAAGCCCTTAAAAAAAAAAAAAAAAAAATGGGGCGTGGCTGTGGCCCAGCCTTGGCCTGAGAACATCATCTTCTCTGAGAAGAGAGGCGGAGCTTCCCTGGCGGGTCCGCGTTCACGTCCCTTCCAATTCCATGTTATGCCCAGGCTGCGCGTGTCACTGGTCTTCATCTGAACTTTCCTTTTCTCTAAAAACAGGCCTGCTGCTTCTCTTAAGGCAGCCTTTACCAGCTGCTTAGGCTTAACATGATTCATTCCTTCTCAATCACGCGGAGTATGTGCGTTCTGTAACACATCTCCCTGTAATCATATGTTGCTTTAAAACGTAGCTGATAACTTTTAAGAACCTGGTCTTAAATTGTCACTCAGGTACTCCAGTGTACCAGGCACAGTGCAGATCCTCAATAAATATATATGGAATATAAGTGCTGAACATTTATGTCTTTGCAAAACAAAAATATACCAACTAAATAAGAAACATACACAGAAAAATTATGGTGAAAATTGATACAAAGATTAATTCCTTGAGCCCATTTCTATCATGAATACACAAGCTCACCAAACTTCGCAAATATTTACAAACACGTGTTAACCTAGGTTAATTGATGCTTCTAAGCTGTGGCACTGAAGAAGACTCTTGAGAGTCCCTTGGACTGCAAGGAGATCGGACCAGTCAATCCTAAAGGAAAGCAACCCTGAATATTCAGCTGAAGCTGAAGCTCCAATACTGTGGCCACCTGATGCGAAGAACTGACACATTGGAAAAGACCCTGATGCTGGGAAAGATTGAAGGCAGGAGGAGAAGGGGGTGGCAGAGGATGAGGTGGTTGGATAGCATCACCGACTCCAAGGACATGAATTTGAGCACGCTCTGGGGATAGTGGAGGACAAAGGAGCCTGGTGTGCTGCCATCCATGGGGTGACAAATTGCGTCCATGGACAATTTATTGATTGAACAACAACAAATAACCTAGGTAGAATTAATTTTCCTCTAGTTAACAATCAAACAATATATATGCTTAACTCAAAACCTGTATTTAAAATATAAGGGAGAGATACAACTGTATTGGAGAAATAGAAACTACGGACCCAAAACGAATCCCTGATATGGAAGTAACAGTGTGACTGTAATTCTTTAGAAGCCCCCAAATTAAATATATATTAATATATGTTGCAGCAACGGTTGACAAATTAGGAACCTGAGGTTTAAGATGAGAAAAATACCTATCATTTCCTGAGTATCTCTTTCATTAAAAAATAGGTTATTATATTTAGCAATAATTTAGTAAACATCCTTCATCTCATATAGACACAAAATTAAAGAAATAAAAAATTTTTCTCTGTGATGAGAACTCAGGATGTACTCTCTTAACAACTTTCATATATAACATCCAACAGTGTTGATTATATTTACCATATTGTCATTACATCCCCAGTACTTATTTATCTCATAACTGGAACTCTGCACCTTTGGACTGCATTCATCCACTTCTCCCTCCTCCTGTCCTCCAGCTCAGTTCATGACGTACGTAAGTCAGAGCATTCTGTTGTACACCTGAAACTTATATAGTGCTGTCAGTTATGTCTCAATAAAACTGGAGGAAAAAATAAGTCACTATATTCAAATCTATGGAAGTTATTTAAAGACTGGGAGTCCTATTTGGATCTGCTAAGTGTAAAGTTCAAAAACTAGTTTCTCAGAAAACTCTTTATAACCCCCAATTATATTTTCTGTCTGATATAAAAATGGTCTAAATTATATGGTTCAGTGGATTCAGAGAAGACTTTTTCCCCACTTGGTTAGAGGGTTTTCTTTAGCACAAACAAGTGGTAACCTTAGTTTGAAATTCAACCTTGTTGGAATCTGATATATAAAATGATGACAAGTACCTGGTGAATCCAGAGAATGAGGGGGAAACTATCATCGAAATGGATGAAAACAGTGATCAAGATTATTTTGTAAGGGAAGGTTTGATCTGTTTTTCTACAATGAAACACTGTCATTTTCAACCTCTTCCATTTATCCCAATAAAAGGACTCTCTAGAAAGAAAGACACATAGTTTAAAATAGTCTCTGTACCAAAAAACATGCAACTCTAAATTTAGAAGAGAATTTGGAACATAGGGGCATCATATGGTTTATTTAAATGCTTATTCTGATTATTATTGGTAGACATATAAGATTCAGGACCAAGCCAAGTGATGTTTTGGCAGTACTGAGGCAATGCATAAATATTTTAGCCATTTATTTCATATGTAAAATTATTTTTGACATTATAAGTCAATCTTTATAAAAAAGCATTAAAATAGAAAAAAAATGACATTTTATAATATCCAGTAAATATTATTAAAATGTCTTTCTTCAAGTTTGACATTTAAAAGTAATTCTGATGTTAAATTTTAATTCCATACACAGGCATCACACAGTTCCTTAAATATGTCATGGAAATTTCAAAATGCCATCAATATTATTATGACTTTTCAAGAGAAAAATATAAATATTTTTCAGTTTGGAGAGAAAAATCCAAAACGCACTATAAAATAACTCCTAAAAAATACAATTTAAGCTCATAAAGTTAAAAATCCATGGCAAACTTTAAAATAAAATCAGAACTAAATATTATAACTAGTTTTCAATAAAGGTACCACTCCACATTCTAGGTACATGAATAAGTCTGACAAAGGCAAACCAGTTTTTATCTGAAATTGCTAGAAACGTAAAATGACTATTATCTTACAAATCTCATTTTAAAAATTGCAATTAATAACTAGGTGGTGAACACTTTCTTTCAGCTCTAAAATCTTATTCAACCTGTTATTAATAAGATAAGATCATTTACATAAAATGTGCAACCCCCTCGGAGTTCAGAGGTTCTGCTCTGTCACTTGGCGAGCAGACAGTCAACTGGCTCCTTAGACAGTTACCTGCTGAAACAGCAAATCCTCTCCCTAGAGTGTCTTTGTTCTTTTACTCTGTATTTCCAAAAATCTACGCTAAATATTAACTTGTGCTTCTTTGACCCAGATTCCCAAAAACCTATCAAACAGGGGAAGGAATTCTTCATGGGGTCCATGCCATCCAAATTCCCAAAGATGGTTTTAAGGGAAGACTCCTTTGATGTTTAATAGAATCAGACATTTGGACTAAAACAGTCTCGTCTCTCTCCTCTATTGCCGCCACCACTGCTAACAATTATAAGCTTTCAGTGCTCTGAATAATTCACAATCTCATCTGCTCTACTCAGAGTAAAGACAATGTTGAGAGTACAAGGTCACTTTTTTTTCTCTTTCCAACTACTGGCTTTTCCAACCCGACACCAGTCTGATTGCATGATCCACCTAGTGTTTGACACGCTTCCCCTGACAGCTTCTTAACAGCCGTTAGTCTATTTACCTTAGGGTATGAAAAATAATAAGGATGCAGTGGGGTGTCAGATTTCTTTCACAGTAGTAAATACAGGTTCAGTGTTTGCCCCTTCATTTTACTTCAAGACACTTGAAACAACCTAGCATGCTGTTTTATTGTGATGTTGACCAATATAAATTCACAAACATGTATACGATACCAGGCTGCCTGGACTTTTAATGGTATTTTACATATAACACATATTTTTAAAAAAATCCAAACCATCATAAACTGTTTATGAGAGATCAACATCTGTGAATATGCCCCTCTGGGGTCATCTGGAAAACCTTGCAAACTTAGAGTCATCAACTTAGAATCATGGAGAAGAGCAGCAAGCTGCCAATACTCAAATTTCATTCATTCATTTTTATCTGAAAGTGATACCAGCCAGGAGAGAGGCATGTGTTTGTAAGCCTGAAATAAATCTCTAATCTTAAGTGTTCAATTTTGTTTTTAACTTTAATTAAACTCTCATGTCTTATAAATTCAATCTTTATAAAAAGGAAACATGTTTAAAGTTTTTAAAGGGTAAAAGTCTTATAATAAACTCTTCCTTAGGCAGAAAAAAAGTACTATTACAAAGTAATGTTGAGGTAAGGCACATGGCTCATTTCAAGGCTGCAGTTTCACCAACTCTGTCAAAAGACCTATGTTCAAAGAAGTCTCTGAGTTACTACTTATATTGCTTGAAAATAACTCCTGTTTTCTTTTTTATTGTGAAAAGTTTCAAACATACTCACAAATAGGGAAAAACAGGACAGTAACCATTTAACCATCACCTATGTTCAAAAATTATTTTCCCATTTTTTGAATTATTTCAGAGCAAATCTCAGTCTTTCATTTTACCCCCTGTACCTCAGCATTAAAGCATTTATTTGCTTTTCTTAAATCTTGTACATTTTGGAAAATCCAAATTGGCTAAGGAAATTTCTTATTTCAAAGCATCCGTAAATTAGAAGGAACATCTCCAGATTAGTTCTAATCCTTCATTTTGGAAGCAAACCCGAAATGTTTACATATATATCTTTATCCTGCAAAGTCTATTGAGAATCAAGGATGATTTGATAAAGGCCAACGACATCTAAATTAATTCAAAAAATATGTTCATACAGTACAGCCTCGACTGTTTTCATGTCATCTGGCTTGAGACAACAAAGAACGAGTAAAATTAGGTCATTCATAACAACATAACAATGACAAATAACTGCAACAGAATAAGGTATGTATGACATGGGGAAAAAGCTCCCCCTTTATTAATCACCACCTTAAATCCATTCAACTTAATATATAGTGCATTAAAATAAAATTAAAACTCAATTAAAAGTGCAGATCAAATAATGTGATTAATTTACATTATTTATTTTTTATAATAATGGATATGTATAATTATTATGCAATTAAAAATAAACTTTAAAAAAGATAAAGAAGATTTGCTGTTGCTATTTAATTTCTTAAAACACAATATCCAAACCTATCAAAATTGGAAACCTACCAGTTTCTCATATATCTAAATACCAGACAGCATCTTCATTGTTATAAACTGTCAGCAGACTGTCAAAGTGGAAGCAATTCTACCGTATTCTTTGTTTAAAATAATAGTTCACGAAACATATTACCGGGGTAATATGCTAGGAGATATTTGACTATGAATTTTCACCCAGCTTCTTTTATAGTTCCATGACAAAAATTTCAGGTTGCAGACAAAGAAAGGAACATTGGTACTCCACACCCACTTTCACTTCCTGATGACAGATAAGCACTTTCGATTGTCATATTTACATGCTATTAACACACTGAAACTACTCTTGGAAAAAAGAATGCAAACCTCAGAAAAGAAGGATAATGAAAATTTTATCTTTGCCTTTTATTACAGCACAGGAAGACAAAGAACATACTAATATAATGGAGAAGTCAGACAACTCAATATAAAAATACAAATCCTGGAGTAGGAAATGGCAACCCAGTCCAGTATTCTTGCCTGGAAAATTCCATGGACAGAGGAGCCTGGCAGATCTTAAAAGATTCGGTGATATGATGTAGTTTGTATTAAACTCAAATTAAAAAAAAAAAAGCAACAAAACCTAAGGATTCTGCTTGAACTAACTTAGCAGCAACCTTGAAAATGCATCTCTCCCCTAAACAGTTCAGGAATGGACATGCCCATTGGAAGGACGCTGCATTGAAGACCTCTCAACTTCTTATCCTAGTCTACAGATATCCAAATTATTTGGAGCATTTTATACATGTTGCTTTAAAAGTCATATTTTGTGTCAAATTTTTAAGAGCTGGAAATAATAAAAACTTGGTTGCTGAATAATAATGAATGTATTCCTAATAATAATTAATTTTCAGTGACAATATATTATTATAGCATTTTGGAAATTTGGCACGTCAGACTTATAATTACATATGCTAGAATCTGTATCTGTGTAGGAAAATATTTTAAGGTGAAAGGAGAATCTAATAGTATTTTTTCCCTTTAATGTTGTGCTACATTCAATCTAATATTAAAGGAGTTTATAATTGTAAGATCTTTGGGGAAAAAAAAGGAAGTCTTATTTTTGTTCACGTGCAATTTATGGGAATATCTTTAAATATATCTGTTATTAAGATGACAATTACATAGATAAATGGTAACAAAATGCATCTTATTATAGTATTAAATATTTCTAAATTGCAAGAAACCCTACCAAAACTGTCCCACTTAATCATTAAAGACAGGGTGACCATATGTGCCAATTTGCCTAAGATGGTCCCTATTAAAGAAATAAATGAGAGTTTTGTAACTTAAAGATACAAAGAGACTCAGAGGCAATCTCACACTCAATGAGTTTTTTCACTTTATTAAAAAGGAACAGGAAGAGTATATGGGAGAAATTACCCAAGAGAGATGAGCAGCTGGCAACCATCAGATGGTGATGCCTACTTTCTCCCAGAACCATCTAAGTTTAGACACAAAAGAGGTGTCTGGCCTGCTGCTGCTGCTGCTGCTGCTAAGTCGCTTCAGTCGTGTCCGACTCTGTGCGACCCCACAGACGGCAGCCCACCAGGTTTCCCCATCCCTGGGATTCTCCAGGCAAGAACACTGGAGTGGGTTGCCATTTCCTTCTCCAATGCATGAAAGTGAAACGTGAAAGTGAAGTCGCTCAGTCGTGTCCGACTCTTAGTGACCCCATGGGCTGCAGCCTACCAGGCTCCTCTGTCCAAGGGATTTTCCAGGCAAGAGTACTGGAGTGGGGTGCCATTGCCTTCTCTGGTATCTGGTCTAGTGGTTCATAAACTCTGCTCCTTGGGTTCCCTGGAGGATTTCTGGGAGGTGCCTTAGAAGTTACTGGGTAAAGAGGAAGGGCTTTCACTCTCATGAAGGAAATCCTCTCCATTCTCATCTCTTTGGGACTTCCCTGGTGGCTCAGTGGGTAAAGAATCCACTGCAATGCAGGAGACGTGGGTTCAGTCTCTGAGTCAGGAAGATCCCCTGGAGGAGGAAATGGCAACCCACTCCAGTATTCTTGCCTGGAAAATCCCATGGACAGAGGAGCCTGGAGTTGATGGGGGTCGCAGAGTTGGACATAGCTGAGAGACTACGCACACTCACCTGTTTTACATTGTTTCCAATACATTTTAGAATACATAAATGTATATTTTATGTATTAGTATGACATAATATTTTATATATTAGTATGGCATAATACTAATATACAAAATATGAATGTATAAAATTAATTGACTAGGAAAATGACTAGGAAAAATTCTGCCCATGGGTCCTTGGTCTGGGCATAGAGGTGCTCAGGTCTCAGGTTTTGGAAGAGGGCAGAACCTGAGGTTTCTGCCATACGCGGGGGTCAAGGTGACATTATTTCAACCTTGTGAATGTGGGCTGGGAGATTAAATAAAAACAGATATGACACCCGTAGGGCCCAGCAGAGGGAAAGCATTCCACAGGGACACTGCAGGCAGACTGGAGTGCGTGGGCTCCAGCCGAAGATGTGTTCCCAGCAAACAATTATAAAGCATGTGGGGAAAATGATGGCTCAGAGGATCCATGATGGGCAGAAATCACACTCTGAGAACTACGGAAGAATAGAAGCATCTCAAAGAGAATAAAGAAGAGCAAAATAAAGAAAGAAAACAGAGACTATGTAAATGGCTCATAAACATTACATACATCCTTGTTTTCTGCTCTCCTTCTCTTCCGTGTATTTAATATTTATGTAAACATGAGTATCTGTCTAAAGACAGCTGGTTTTTTGAAGCAAGTCTTCAATGATGGCTTATTCATTTATCCAGTCTCATGGCACAACATCCTGCATTGCATGTAGGGAAACAAGCAAAGTCATCAAAATATCATATAATGTGTTCCATTGCATTTCTAGGGTATGAAGAGGCCTGATACATATTTCACCCTGAAGATGATACTAATAATAATCTCAACTCTCATGTTTACAAGCAATAACACTTTCCTTCTCTTACTATATCTATGTGTCTATGTATATACACACATATATGTATAATCTGTTATGTTCAACCCAGAAAAAAACAACTCCCCCCAAAACAAAGATGTGGCTCTGATGAAAGAACTGAAGCAAATAAGTAAACTGTAGATCATTAAAGACAAGGCAGTAATTTTAGTTACTGATGTGGGTTTTCTTAGCTCAGCTACGCATCTCTAAATTGTTGGTCCGTGCAATGCGGGGAGTGATGCTCTCCTGTTCTGAGGTCTTGTATGAGATCCGAGCATCGCCCCCCTCCCACACCTTCCAGCCCCCATGCGATGTCCCTTCTTCAAGTCCAGTCCTCTGTACTTGGTGACCTTGGGGCTTGTTCACAGCCCCCCACCCCACCCCCGGGGTGCTTCCCAACAGTGCTGCGTTTCAGCACAAAACGCAGAGCACCCAGGGCATGATACAGGGGTTTGTCTTCAATCTCATTTCATCCCCCAAACCTACGCCAGTCCGGGCTGCAGTCAATGCTCTACAGTTTCATCCCTGTTGATGACATGCCAGGTCTGCTGAACGAGCTTGTTGCATTAAATTAATCAAATCATGAAATGTCACAGAGGGACGCAGCTTATACCTGGCTCCGTCTTTTTTGCACGCTAGGGGCCTCGGGCACCGGCGGGGGTTGCAGAATAATCCATCCGGCGGCAGAATTAGGCCCCTAGCTTCATCAGCTTTTCCGATATCCTCATCTTAACAAGAGCTAACGTTTACACCGCAACCCCAAGAGATGCTTCTTAGCAGGATCGCCATGTTACCAACGAGGAAACAGAAACTCAAAAGGTTAAGTTGCACAGTCACCCGGACCGTACGAGTTTCTCATGGGCGATTAATTATCCTTCAGTTCTGGTCTGCGTGGAAAACACATCAGTGGCAAAAGAGAATGAACGAGATGGCCAGGCGGAGGGGAGACACGGTAGCAGGGGCGGAGGCAGACGGGGTCCTGTCGGCTACCTGCATGTCCTCTCCCGCCGGTGTACACGTCATTTAAGTAATTTTGCACTACTGTTTAAAGAGAGGGCTTCGTCGAGAAAGTTCCTCAGGTGCCTAGAATTTAAAATGGCCTGCTGAGTAGCATTTATTGATAGAGCTGGGCCACTTGGTAAAAGAAAGAAAACAATAGTGATTTTACTGGCAACTGGATCAAGTGTTCCCTTCAGTGGCTGGCCGTGTTATAAAACTGGGCCTTTACCCTATGCTGTCCTCCCTTCATAAGGCAACGTCCTACTGTTTTGAGAACTCCTTTGTCCCCTAGGACACATCTAGCTAAGTGACTCAGCCAGAAGGGTCTGAACTATTATGAGTAAAGAGAAGCTATAAAAATAAACAATAACAACAACACTCCTTTTTCCTGAACAGGAAGTTTATTATTCTGTCTATCTTTAAGCCACCCACAACCCAAAATGTAATGTGTAATTTTGCTTTTTAACAGTTGTCATATTAAAGAGTGCTCAAAAATACCCCATTTCCCTGCGACAGATGGAAAAGAAAACAATAAAAAAAAAATTAAAGAAGAAAAAACAACAACAAAAAAACCCTCTCTACCTCTAAGAACATACTTGCCTAACATAAGGTTTCTCTGAAATGAGATATTTTCACCCCAGGAAAATCTGTGGATTTGGTTAACATTGCTATCTAATCTTGCTCTGAATATTCAACATAAACTTATTCCACCAAATTCGATCTTATTCTGACCACATTGCAGAAATCCTAAATCTATTATTGCCTGGTTTATGCTTTCTCTTTAAACATTCCCAAGTGGTAGCATCTGACCTCACAGAAAAGCCATGTTTTAATATTTCCATTTTATTTTTCAAGTCAGGTCATTTCGTTTAGACATAGACATAAAAGGCTACCACTAAGTGCATCTGTGATAAGCATTTCTTGCTCCTTCCAGATTATTCTTCATAATAACGAAAATGAAATGAACACAACTCTTTCTGTTTAATAAGGTGGTGCTGTAAACAACACAGAATTTCATTCATTTCATTGTATTTAGGAGATATTAGACATAGCAGAGAGTGATCAAAATTTACCAAGTGGTAAGGTCTATATGTACCTATTGACCGTGACAATAAGGTCTATATGTACCTATTGACCGTGATAATAAATTGTCACTTCAAAAAATAATAAGAGAAACAGTGGAATGCCAGATAACCTAAGAAAATTTAGCTGACAGTTTTCACTGAAGCAATTTTCAAGTAATAACATAGTTAAATGCTATCCATTATTTAAAATAATTGGACAGCAGTGTTTAAAAAGATGGCAATGGTTAACTCACTTTTGTGGGAAAATACCTTTGATGATTTAATTGAAAAAATATTTATAATAATATTTACTGATTCTTGGCATTTAAACAATTGAGACATGGCCTGTCCTGCCCTGGTGAAAGGACTTTCAAAACCTTATGCTCTTTTAAAACACACTTATCACAAATGTTTATCTTAGAGAATGCTGGAGGGGCAGATACCCCGAAGAATGCTCTACCCTTTTAAACACTAAAACAAGAAGTCACGTATGGTTACCTGATAAGTATTTAAGTTTACCTGAATGCAGCTCTTTTGACTTGATAAAAGGTCAGTGAAGTGCATCTGGTTTTGACCATAAAGGGCAAACCAGCCTCATGTCCTGGGCTTAAACAGGAAAGGATGTGTCCAGCTGATGACAGGGGCCTTTCTGTTCCAGGAGCTCAACAAAGACGTTCTCTCTTGGGGTCTGTGCGCTCTGCCTAGAAGCGTGCAGCATGCTTCTATGCGTGCTTGAAGCGTGCAGCATGCTTCTGTGCGTGCTTGGTCGTGTCTGACTCTTTGCGACCCCATGGACTGTAGCCTGCCAGGCTCCTCTGTCCATGGAATTCTCCAAGCAAGAATACTGGAGTGGTTTGCTGTTTTCTATTTCAAGGGATCTTCTTGACCCAGCGATCGAAACTAAGTCTCCTGCACTGGCAGTTGGATTCTTTACCACTGGGTCACCTGGGAAGCCCCTTGGTTCCCTCCCAAAAAACTCCTGCATGGCTGGAGACTTCTTGTTATTCTGGCCTCTGTATACACCCACCTCCTCAGAGAGACTTTGCTTGGCCAACCAATTTAAGCAGCTTCCTTATTACTCTAACACATTATCACCTTTTCAAAAATAGCTTTAAATTATCTTGTCCTCTTATCTGTTCACCTCTTTATTACATGCATGAAATTTAAATTTCATGGGAACAAGAACCTTATTGCCACTTTATTTCTAGGGGTTTAGAACATTTTGCTATCTTGTTGATGGGCAGTCAAAATCTGTGAATGAAAACATGCATGATGTTGAAAGTCTGGTAATAGTCCCACAGACCTTGGGTGGGGATGCAATTACAATATAGCGAGTGCAGTCTCTGTCCCCTCACAGCAGGTTCCAGGCAGGTGGCACCCAGGGGAACTCTGCCATTACACACGGCAACAATGGGAAGCAACTAATCAACCAACCCAACTAATCAACAGTCAAATAAACAGAAAACAAAGAACACTTCAGTAATGGACCACTTGACTTCAACTCTGAAATAGTCCTTTAATCTCAAGATAGCTTGCAGAGTACATGTCCTCTAAAAGCAATCATTGTTTTGAAAGTTTCAGAACCCAAGTACAGGTCAAAAATATGTTGCCTCTATGGATCAAAGTCGATTTACATTTCAAAATCAACAGTTCCATGCACAAAATGCTCCAGTTAAGCAGGCCTGCCTTAAGTGACCTGGGGGGTAAGAGGAGAATAAAGGACCCCAGTCAAACTCATTCTCCTAGCTTGCCTTCTTTCTCTCCCCAAACGGGTCCTCTCTGCACCTTACCGCTATATCACCAGCACTGAAGGTGGCGCATGTGCTGAGATCACCTTCTCGGTTGGATATCATGGACGATATCACTTCGTTTTTAGGGATCAGTACATATAGGGATTCTAGATTCTCAGGATTGACTCCTTTCTCCTTTCTGAGGAGGTCTTGGGTGCAAATGACGCCTCTGGTCCTCACCCCTAGATGCTTTCTTTATAACATGGAATAAAAGTAAGTAGACTACAACTTACAAACCAAGTCTTCACACACCTGTGGCAAATTTTCAGCAAAGGAGGCAGGAACGTGTAACGGAAAAAAAAGACAGTTTCTTCAGCGAGGGGTGCTCGGAAAGCTGGGCAGCGCATGTAAATCAATGAAGTTAGAACACATCCTCACATAATACACAAAAATAAACTCAAAATGGCTTAAAGGCTTCAATGTAAGACACATCATCATAAAACTTCTAGAAGAGAACAGAGGCAAAACACTGTCTGACATAAATCATAGTGATGTTCTCTTAGGTCAGTCTCCCCAGGAAATGGAAATAAAGGCAAAAATAAACAAATGGGACCCAGTCAAACCTATAAGCTTCTGCAGAACAAAGGAAACCATAAACAAAAAGACAACCTACAGACTGCAAGAAAGTATTGCACACGATGCGACCAACAAAGACTTAATTTCCTAAATTCACCAAGAGCTTGTTTGACTTAATATCAAAACAATAAACAACCTAATCAGAAAATGGGCAGAAGATCTAAATAAACATTTTCTGTTGGTTATACAGATGGCTAACAGGCATATGAAAAGACACTCAACATCACTAATTATTAGATAAATGAAAGTCAAAACTACAATGAGGTATCACCTTTCACCGGTCAGAATGGCCATCATCAAAAAGTTTGCAAGTAACAAATACAGTTATTTGTGGAGAAAAGAGAACTACCCCCACATAATTGATGGGAATATAAATTGGTGCAGCCACTAGGGAGAACAGTATGGAGGTTCCATAAAATGCTAAAAATAGAGTTACCATGTGATCCAGCAATCCCATTCCTGGGCATATATCCAGAAAGAGGAAAACACTAATTCAAAAAGATGTATGCACCTCAATGCTCACAGCATCACTATTTATAACAGCTACGACATAGAAGCAAACTCTGTGTCTATACACACACACACACACACACAGACACACACACACAGGAATATTACTCAGCCTCAAAAAATAATGAAATAATGCTATTTGTAGGAATATGGATGGACCTAGAGATGATCACACTAAGGAAATGATGTAAATGAAGTCAGACAGAGAAAGACAAATATCATGATATCCTTTGTATGTGGAATCTAAAAAAATCATGCACATGAAATTATGTATTTATAAAACAGAAACAGACTTACAGAAAACAATCTTATGGTTCCCAAAGAGGGAAGGGGGGATAAATTGGCAGTATGGGATTAACAGATACACACTACTATATATAAAATAGACAAACAGCGAAGACCTATTTATATAACACAAGGAACTATATTCAATACCTTGCAATAACCTATAATGGAACAGAATCTGAAAAATAATATGTATGTATGTATGTATACATATGGGCTTCCCTGATGACTCAGTGGTAAAGAATCCACCTACCAATGCAGGAAACATGAGTTCAATCCCTGGGTCGGGAAGACTGAACTGGAGATTCAATCTCCAAGATTCCCCTGGAGGAGGAGATGGCAACCCACTCCAGTCTCCTTGCCTGGGAAATCCTGTGGACAGAGGGGTCTGGGGGGGGCTACAGTTCATGGAGTCACAAAAGAGTTGGACACGACTTAGAACCTAAACAACAACAATGTACACATATATGCATAAATGAATCATTTGCTGTATGCTTGCAACTAACGCTATACTGTAAATCAACGATACTTCAATTAAAAAGATTTAAAGAAAAAATAGACACCAAGCGTTGCTATGTGAATTACATACCCACCAACTCAAAACATTTTCTTAGTCAAGCTTTCCCCAGAAATTTCTTCTCGTGCTTCTAACATTATTATGTTAGCATTTTCTACTTTCTTTGGGGCCTGTTTCTATATAGTTTTTCCCTTCAGATTGTCCTTCTCTCTCCTTCTGGCCTCTGGCAGGTGTTTCCGATAAACTTGTTTCCACCATGCTGCCTTTTCACTTGCTCTAACAGGTCCATCTTTGAAGGAAAGAACACCTGTATGTATACCTGAGAAGATGCTATTCTTCCTTAAAGCATTAACAGGAGAAACATCCTTCCTGGAAAGATAACTACTTTTATGCTTTCATCTTTAGACTACAAAGCTCCTTAATTAAATTTAAGCCAAAATATTTTTGTAAAGCTCAAATTTCCGAAATGGCATTTCTTCACATTTCTCAATTTACACAGTCGCTTTGTCACTGGAAAACAGGCTATTCACTGCTTTAAATTGCCTTGTGTTGAATGTGGCCTCCTCCTCGAGTCTGAATGGGGTAAGCCAAGCTCTTGGAGTGCTTTTGTCCCAAATTTTCTTTAATTGTTTTGCACCTGCCTTCTAACAGAATGTACACATTTTTTCCTCCTTACAATCAACATGTACTATTGAAATGCGGTACAATCAATAACACTCTCCTGGAAGATGTTTAAGAGAATAAAGATATTCAATTTAAAAGAAACAAAGCCAGGACTTGTACCCATATCATGTTATTGATTCCCTCACAAGAGTAAAGAATGGTGCTCTCTGGTTGGACTTCTTGGGGCTAATTCCTCTGACTAAATTGTCTAATTTTCAAAAAAGTCTGCCAGGTGGAGTTGGGAAATGGGAAATGCTCATTTTCTGAAAATCATATCATGTCTAAAAACGTGAACTCTGGAGCAAATCAGCTCTGCTCCAAGACCCAGCTATATCATGTACTAGCAGTGAGACCCCGGGTGGAAATCTGAACGTCCCTCAGCTACGTCTCCCTGAGCTGCTCGATGGGATGATGATGGTGGGGCTTCTCTCTCTCTCAGGGTGCAGGGGGATGGACAGGGGACAGGGTCCTGGCACATGCTCCGTGCTTGGGGTGGGGGTGGGGTGCTTCAGTTCAGCTGCTCTTATTGTCAGAAAGACTGTTCTGTTTTTATCAGGATACTGAACTCCAGCTCCACCCTGCTTCAAGTCACTGCCTCTCTCAGCTGATCATGGCCCTCCTCAACCCTCCCAGCTCACAATTAATCCTTTTTTACAAGTTTAAATCAGACCTGGTCCCTCCCCAGCTTCAAAACCTTTCCAGTCCCCATGGGAGCTGACTGCTGCCCCTGAATTCATTCTTCCCATCCCCTCCTCACTGCTTGGGAACAAACCTCCCAGGGAGCCTCCCTCCAGGTACGGGATGCTCTCCCCCGGGTTCGTGGCATGGCTGGCTCCATCCCACCCTTCATCACAGTACCTACAAACCTGACACTTTCAACCCCTGCATCTGAAAGGACACCCCCTAGTCATTCTCTGTCGATCTCACCCCCAGCCCTTATCTCAGGCTGAAATCATGTGATAGTGCACATTCTTCTATACTGACCTTTCTCCTCTCTAGACTACAAACCCCATGAGAGCAAGGTTTATTGTCTTATTCACTGTCACAGTCCCAGGGGTTCAATAAATATTCACCCAACAAACATTGAGGTTTACCATGGTAACAGTCATCATTAAAGTAGTTACCGTGCAGTGTTGTCCTCAAAGATTACATGCATGAGTGCTCAGTCGCTAAGTTGTCTCTGACTCTTGCGACCCCATGATCTATTGCCAACCAGGTCTCTGTCCATTGGATTATCCAGGCAACACTACTACAAACAGTGTTTAAATGGCTTGTTTGTGTAGGAGACTATTGGTCTGAGACTGACTAGATTTTTGAGCTTTCAGTGTGTGTGTTAGAGTTCTCGTTTCTGTCCTTGAGCTGCAGGGGTCAGCCGTGGAGTTCTGTGCGCTGCCCTTCAGCAGCTCTGCCCTAGTCTCATTTTATCTGATTCTTTACCTGTGAATCTGGTGCAAGTCTGTTATCACCACGTCTTAGCCCTGTGGCAAATCAACTTTGCAGAGTTTTTTAATGAGCAGCGCACATCGACAAGGCATTTTTGGGTTACGGAATTTGGGAAAACATTTTTAGACTGCTGGGACTTTGCTTTTGCTAATTTCCTGACTCTTGGCTGAATTACAGTGTTGAATTCTGAGATTAATGGCCTACAGATAAATGAATTGTTATTATGGGAAAGAATGTGAATTAAATATCTTAGTCTGCCCAGTCTTTGCAAAACAATGAGTCTATTCAATAAATAATAAGCCTACACCTTGAATGGATTTACGTGGCCATGGGTAGACCAACATTTTTGGTTATGTTCACCATGTAATAATTCATCCCATATTTTTATATCTTTGTTGACAGGATTCTGTGAAAACTCACTACATCTAATCAGCTTAAACTGGTCAGATGGTCACAAAGACACAGCTAGGACAGAGCTGCCTTCCACATTCACATACCCTTGGTGAATTTACCTGATAAATCCCCACTGCATCTGCTCCTACAGGAAAAAAAATTAAAAATAAAAAAAGCATCTTGGAGCTGAGATTAGATTTCTAGACCCTCCTGAGCAGTAATCCTTCCTCCGACATTGACTTTCTTTGTGGGGTTTGGCAAATCAGTTTTCTCCTCTATAATACAGGGATAATAATGCTTTAGTCAAATGGATGCTGTGAGAATTAATTACTGTTATACAATTTATTGAAGATGAGAAGTTCCGTAAAAATATTGCTACTGCTTATAGGATTGAGGTGCAAAGACAAAGGTATCATGTGCACCAAGGAAATCAAAGCGTCTCCAGTCCCTACTGATTCCCCCTCTCCCAGTGTCTTCCTTCTTAAACTCAGGTGAAAAGTAGGCAAAACAGTTTTCAAGGACATGTCCCCTTCTTCTGTGATGAGAACTGAAATGCACCAGTGGACCCACCTGTGCCTCCCCCAGCTTACGGTGGACGGATGGGAAGGGCTTATTTACAAGAACTGCAAGGGGGAAGAAGAAGGGCTTTGGTTTCCTATGCACTTCTTTTGACCTTGAACCAGGATCTCGGTGAATCAATGGATGCCCTAAAGACTAAATTTCAGAGAAAGAGCTTTTCTGCAGCACCGAGGAAGGGGCTGGTTAGACTTTGAACTGTCAAGAAAAAAAAAGAACCAGCCTTGCTGTAAGGTGATAACTAACTGGTTTTAAAGATTGAGGCTTGTTTTAAGGAAACCTGATCGGTTTTAATAAACACTAACAGCCCATAAGATTCTGGCTGCCGTAGCATGAGGACTTTCTATAGGTTGAATTACAGTTTCCAAATGACCAGAGATAAGAGAGATAAGACCTTGTAAGGATTAAGGGAGATAGGGACATGATTTTGTCCCTAAATCAAAATAACGCAACAGAATGCAAAACTAAGATGTGTGTTTGTGTGAAGCTTATTTTTTTTTTTTTTTTACTGAGATGCCAGTCAACCCAAGAGGTTGAAAATAAAGAGAACACAATTTTCAGAGGGGTTTCATAGAGGGCAGTTTTGAAGTGGCTCCAAGAAAATGAAGAATTACCACTGTTCAGAGTATAGAATCTCTGTTTTAGAGGATCTAGATGGTAAGCAGGGCTGAACTTAACAGATTGGACTCCATATGAATATTTTCCTGAGTGTGAGGCTTATGCTACTGTGGGTGTCCTTCTACCCTGGTCCTCCAGGTCATTCTTTCATTCTTTCATCCATTTATTTATTTAAACTTAATTAGGACAGTCTGCACGTGTTTTTCCTTAGAGAAATGGTACGGATTAGATAATCTCCGAGATTTCCCTTCAACTTTGTTTTTCAAGATTCAGTCTCCCTTAGTTTTATACCTTAGGTAGTGAAAGAGCAGAAGACAAACAGGAGCTGGTGAGACACCTGTTTCAGAGGCGAGAAGGCCTGAGATTGCAGATGTCCTGGTATCCCTGCTGACATTTTCCCTCAGTGAACCTCAACTTCATTCACTTACCCATTCCTTCAATCATTTAACAACATTATTTTTTAAAAGATTTTTTTTTTATGTGGATCATTTTTTTAAAGTCTTTATTGAATAGGTTACAATATTGCTTCTGTTTTATGGTTTGGTTTTTTGGACACAAGGTTTGTGGGGGTCTTAGCTCCCCGACTGGGGATCGAACCCACATCCCCTACATTGGAAGGTGAAATCTTAACCACTGGACCTCCAGGGAAGTCCCTCAACAGCATGTAGAAGAGTTACTGCCAGGCACCAATTTTCTTCAATTTTCCTGTTTTAGCTGTCCCAGTACTTTCCCATTTATACTTTGTGAAAATAGCTCATTTCCTTCCACTTCCCCTTCCTCTCTGTTTTTTTCTTTCCTGACCCCTCCCCATGTCTGAAACCTCTTCAGGATTTAGGGGTCACCACTATGACATGCCAATTCAATGGGGCTCAGCAATGCTCTGACCACTTACTCACAGAAAAACACAAATACTTCCCTATACTCACACACATGAGGGTAATATTAACCTCTCAAGCCTGTAAAAACAATGAGCATCACCAAACTGTGTCTATTTCAAGACGTCCACATTGATATTGTGAATTCTTTGAATTAAAAAAAAAGGACAGTAATGTCTGAGTATATGCACTGTCTCTGTAGAGTTAAGTAAACAGCTCGTGACATTTTAATAGAATTTTCTAATTACACATTATTTCATTTAGTATCATTTAGTTATTAAAAATTCCATGTTGCCATGAGGTTGTCAGGTATGGCACTTAATTGCTATAAAAATGCAATTCTTCATTATTTATCTTCACACATATCCATCATCTGGAAGCAGGGTGTTGGTGCCTAATCCCTTATCTTACAAAGAATGCACTGATTCCAAAATAACAGCAGGTGATTGTATTGTTATGTTGGCAGTCTTTATTCAGAAAAAAAAATTTAGTGACTGGAGCAATTTGGGGATCCTCAAAATCAACTGTGGAGGTTTTCAGTGGAGCCTTCCCTCTGGCTTTGATGGCGGGCTGGCTGAAACAACGACCATGATCAGGAAGCGTGCATGCAGGAGAGTTAGAATATGTGACATGATGAATGTTTGTGTGCTCAGTCGTTCAGTTGTCCTGACTTATGACATCAAGGACTGTAGCCCGCCAGGCTCTTCTGTCCATTGGATTTTCCAGGCAAGAATACTGGAGTGGGCTGTCATTTCCTCCTCCAGGGGATTTTCCTGACCCAGGGATTGAACCCACGTCTCCCGTGTCTTCTGCACTAAGAGGCAGATTCTTTATTGCTTTCTCAACTATACTCCAAAAGAAATTAAAAAAAAAAAAATTAAATACAAAAAAGCCTATGCACTTATCTTCCCTTATATATAAAATACAGATTAGATGAAACCAATCTAATGACACTGAAATCAAGAAAACAGTGACTTTGAATATGAGAGATACTGGTTGAAAAGGAGCATAAAGGGCTTGAAATGCTTGTATGATCTACTTCTGGGTCTCAGAGCTGGTTACACAGCATGTTTAGTTTGAGAAAATCCAATGAATGGGAAACTAATTATAGCTGGACATTAATGCAGGCATACCATAATTCAATTAGTTTTTTTTTTTATGAGTAAAGGAGGTTTAGAAAAAAGTAAAAAAAAAAAATTATTAAAAGATACTTTTAATAGCCAATTATCTTCAGGAAAAATTATAAAGATACTTTTCATAGCCAAATATCTTCGGAAAAAATTATTTTCTCAAATGAAAATAAAGATGAAAAGACCAAAAGAAGTAAACGTGTTGTTCAAAAAACCTAAAAGTTTTAGAGTTAAAATTAAGACAATGTCTAACTGAAAATGCTGAGATGCAAACGTTGGGTGATTACACCCATTAGAGGGGGTTCTGCATGTTACCTAACCTGGCTTTGACAGAGAAGATTGCTGGAACAGCCCACTCCTCACAAAGGTGATGATTCTCTGAAGGGCAACATTTATTTCCATGCTGGAAATAAATTTCTGGAAGGTTTTGTTTGAAAAATACTCAGCTTTTTACAGTACAACTCACTAGCTTACAATATTGAATATCCAGATCAGTGCCTAAAACTTTGGCACAGACTTGGATACACTTATTTATTCATTATTGAATAAGTGACTATTTTAAAAATACATGAATTAAGCTCTAGATAACACATTTTATTCACTATTTCCCAGCATTAGGATAACCATTATGATCCAGTAACTGATAATTTTTTAGGGTTATCAATATTATATTTTGAGTTCAGCATCTTGATTTGCTTTTCTATGTTATAGATAATATGTAAGAATAATTTGCTCATTTGTTAGTGTGAAAGCTACACTCAAAGAGCAGCCCTGTGGATAACAAATAACATTTATTTGAAAAGTAGGTGATTTTTTTTTTTTTTTAACAGAGCCATTTCAGAGTTGGGGATAAATTTCAAAAAACAAACAACCAACCAAACCAAAGTACTTTTAAACAGCTGTTATTACAGACAGTTGCCCCAATTACAGGATTCCTATAGTATCTTAACACTCTTTAGTAGGCTATATAATTTATTACACTGGGATATGAGATTGACTCTGTGAAGCTGCTTCTTTTAACACTGCTTTACCTGCTTTTTTTCATGCTACCAGTCAATGTAGTAGGTAAAGGGGAACTCTCAAAAAATAACTTTCTTAAAGTATTTCCTAAAAGTAACTTCTGAAAATTTGGAAGTAGCTCCCTGAAATGTTCAGTAAATTATCTGTAGAAGAAAGTATCACAGATCTGATGACCTCAACCTATAGCCAGGATCTCCAGAATCTGAGCATACACACCCGCTACATAGGCAGCTCTGCTGTTAATGAGCTTTATTCTTCTCAAATGTTTCTTTGCCATCTTCTAGCATTGAGTGCCGGAGAAGGCAATGGCACCCCACTCCAGTCCTCTTGCCTGGAAAATCCCATGGACGGAGGAGCCTGGTAGGCTGCAGTCCATGGGGTCGCGAAGAGTCAGACACGACTGAGCGACTTCACTTTCACTTTTCACTTTTATGCATTGGAGAAGGAAACAGCAACCCACTCCAGTGTTCTTGCCTGGAGAATCCCAGGGATGGAGTCGCACAGAGTCAGACATGACTGAAGTGACTTAGCAGTAGCAGCAGCATTGAGTGCTACTGCAATGCACAGAATATAACTAGCTTTATACACAAAGATATCTGCCTTATCTAAATACTAAGACATTTCAAAGCTGCTTGCTATTCTCCAAAACAAATCCAGAGCCAACTAAAGAAAACTCACAGTCCTGTGAAAATACAGCCTCTTCAATATAACCGTGAAGTTATCGAATGTCTCAGCCGTGAGCTTCTGGAGTCCCTTCCAGACCACCCAAAGCTTTGTCCCTCGCACACTGACGTTTATGTCACAAACGCTCAGTCTTAAGAGGTGAGGGATGGGCATCTCTGTTAGAACAACCGCTCCAGAATCCTGACATTAGTTTAATAGGTTGTCAGTTGCTACATGGCCTTTTACAAAAAAAGATGGTTGTAAAATTCAAAAATGGGCTTTTTCCATGGTGGGACTGCAGTGTGTAACACATGTACAGTTACAAGGAACAAGCTGAAAATCAGAGAGCAATGAAAGTATCTTCTTCTATCTACTTACATAACAATACCCTTTTCTTTGAATTGCAAATTAGCCCGTGGCCAGTTTTTCTCTCTCCCCTCTATTTTTAAGGGGGAAAACGACTTTCTCACACACACTGAGCCATTGAAAGTACGCAGTCACTGGGTATGTAGATGAAGTGTGCCAAGAGCATTTGCACTGGCACTGAGCTCACATAGTCGTGAGATATGAAAGTCAAATTAGTTTTTCCCATGAGCATCCCTATTGGATACAAGTTATTGATTGTCTAATGAAGTTCATATAAATCACTTAAAATATTTCATATAAAGTACTTGGTGAGCTTTAGCAACCAATAAATTCACCGTTAAATTCAGTAATAGGCTCAGAAACCAGAATAACACATGGAGGAGAATTTTGCTTAAAAAATACACACGTCCGCACACGTTTGTATATGCACAGAAACGACTGGAAGCATATGCTACACTCTATATACATTATTCTCTATATTTTATACATTTGTTTATAGACTATAACTTTTATATATACAATATATATTAAACTATATCAGAAAACAATGAAAATATCTTTAATGTATTATAATATTTATAGTTTTATATATATTATATAAAACTATATCTATAGTTTATATATAAATATATCATATATATATATCTTATATAAAACTATATCATATATAATATATATATGTTATATCTATATATAAGTATATGTATGTACTACATAGGGCTTCCCAGGTAGCTTAGTAATAAAGAATCTGTCTGCAATGAAGAGACGAGTTCAACCCCTGGGGGAATTGAACGGGAAGATCCCCTGGAGAAGGAAATGGCAACGCACTCCAGTAGTCTTGCCTGGGAAATCCAATAGACAGAGGCGCCTGGAGGGCCACAGTCTATGGGGTCGCAAGAGTTGGACACGACTTAGTGGCTAAACAACAACAACAATGTATGATATACCATGTAATTTATTCTTTATATGTTTATACTATATGCTCCTGAATTCTGCAAATATTCTATAGCCAGGATATATTAGGTTGCTTATGTAGGGAAAACAATAAAATAAAGTTGACATAAAATTTATTGCTGGTTGGGGGCATGGAGTATCATATGCTTGTTCCTTGTCCACTAAATGTGGCATTGTATAAAGAGGAGCAGGTTGGGCACCAGATGAATAGTTCTGCATCTCATTTCTATCATATAATTGTCTTATGATCGTATGCAATTATGCACTTTCTTGGAATCTTAATCTCTCCTGCATATAATGAGGGTAGTAACGCCCATCTCCAAGTGCTGCAATTGGATGAGACAGACTCCCCTGGAGATCAGCCCTGCTCCTTTCTGTCCTGCTGGCTGGACACCCTTTCTTCACCAATCACAACTCAACCTGTGCTCCTGCAAGTCATTCAAAGGCACAGAAGCGTGCCCTTGGCCCGTGTTGCTGGGGAGTACACTGGGTTCTCTTGATGCTCCCACTTTCCGCACCTCAGATACTAGGTTCTCTGAATTTTCTTTCAGCAATTTGCTTTTTCCCAACAGACTGCTTGTCTCAGAGACATTACTGGCATGGCCCCTTCTGAACACTCATCCAAGGCATCCTCTAAGGTTTGGAAGACAATCATGATAAGATCCATGTGTGTGCCTTATGCCGAACACGCATACATTACATTTAAATGTAGACATTACTCCTGGACATAATGAAGGACAAGGAAGCCTGGTGTGCTGCAGTCCATGGCGATGCAAGAGTTGGACACAATTGAGTGATCGAACAACAACAATTACATCTCAAAAAAGGCTCACCATCTCAAGGGAACATGTTAGAAATCAAATTCTTGAGCCCCAGTCCCCACCTACTAATCAGGGTCTGAAGTGGGACCCAATATTCTCAACCAGCCCTTCTGGTCATTCTGCTGTTGACTAAGGTTTGATAGCTGCTGCCAAATATAGTAGCCAAGACCCTGACGGAAGGTACAGACTACAAGTATTCTGTAAATATATAATATATTCCAAACCCATTTTGACACCATTTCTACTCTAAGTGAGTTCTGTGTGAAGCAGAGAGAAGAAAATGGCATGGGGGTGGGCACATAAAAGAAGAGAGTAAGCTAAAAATAACGATCTAACAGAATTTGGCCTACAACTATTTCCATTTCATTTGGCTCTCTATTGGGCTATATTACAAATGGAAATGTTCCAATCACCACTAAAATCATATTTTATATGGAAACAAGAATATAAAAATTCATCAAAATTCATAAATAAACATCTGAAATAAAGTCTATCGTTGCAGTGCTGTGGTCTTTCCTCAGACAAGTGAATTAAAGGCCAGAGCCCACTTTACAAGAGAGAAGTCAGAAAACAAAATGATAGGAGATTATGCTGCTAACCAGTAAATACTGGTGCTGAAAAAACACACAGATACAGAAACAATAGTGGTGACCTGACGGGGCACCGGGGTGGGGCAGGAGAACGGGTCAACTGTGTGCTGGCGGGTAGAAACTAAATTCTTAGTGGTGAGCATGCGGTAGTGTAAACAGAAGTAGAAATATAATTTGCACATATGAAACTTACATACTGTTATAAACCAATGTTCCCTTTCGAAAAATGGTGTTGAGGTTCTTCATAGGCAATAAGTTAAAATTTTCAGAGTTAAAGGCTCTTACAGAGAAGATGAATGCATTTTCATTTTGAAGTTTAATCTACAGGACATAGCAACAAAAGTACACTCAAAGAAGTTTAACTGCTAATATACATAGTTTAGCGTGTGGTCACCAGCTTCAGTACAGGATTGGGCAGGTGTGTGTGTGTTAGTCACTCAGTTGTGTCCGACTCTGTGACCCCATGGACTGCTGTCCGCCAGGCCCCTCTGTCCATGGAATTCTCCAGGCAAATATACTAGAGTGGGTTACCATTTCCTTCTCCAGGTTAGGCAGGTAGTCTTTCTTAATTTATTACACTGTTCCTGAGTAGGACATCCTGTGCCATTCACACCTTATGTGAAAATAGCCCAATACTTAAGACGAGCTGAAATGGAACCCACAATTTATTCTATATCTGTATTAATCCATTCATCTTTACAGCTATGGCCAAAGGGGGAAAGGACAGTTATCTCGTGTGCTTTATTCTTATAACTTTTGGGGCTGGAATAATTTACAGTCATCAGATAACCTGGAGAAGCCCCTACAAGGGAAGAAGCACTGGTTTCCTCACCATTTACAAGAAAGCTGCAACTGACTCCTTTGTCCACGTGATGTGCAGAGTTTGGCCAGGGCCGTGGGGTGGTGCCCCGGAGCACTCCATATGCCTTTAATGGGGACTGCATGACCCCCCAAAACTCATGAGCTCTAATGGAATCAATTAAGTAGTAGAATGGTATAGAAGTAACAGAAAAGAGGAACCCATAAAGGACTTCGGAGGATGTAGGAGTCAAGACATGCTGTAGCGTAGGTTAAATAAAGCTACCTTTTTAGAATGAAACCGTGCAATATTTCAGTCTCATCAGTTGGGGTTTAACAGTAGTAACAAACAAACAAAACCCAGACTTTAGAACTGGCAGTGAAAGAAGAGTTTGATCAGTCCAATTCTCTGGGCCCATCCTCTCCCACAAGCACAGAAGCCCAGTTCGGGCAGGGCCTGCCAGCTCCAAGGGAAGAAGTCCCTCTGGCTGCTGCCCCTTGTTCTCAGGACACACTCGCCGCTGCCCCTTAGAAGACTTGCTTTCTGGGGTGACAGGAGAACTCCCCACTAATCCCTGACTCAGACCCAGACCTGCCAACAGCCAGGCACTTTCCAAAGACCTTTGCCTGAGATGCATGCAATCTGGATGTCTGGTGAAAAGTATAAAATACACCATTCTCTGCACGCTTTGATCTCTTTTCCAATATGTATTATGCCAGGTGAATGACATAAAGACGGGACAGGTCCTTGTGTAGGTCCAAGGAGGTTAATTACCTTATAATGATAAGCTGTTTTCTTTCACCGTTGATCAGGGTTCTTCCTAAATAAAGTTAATGACCTCTTCTAAGAAATGTCTGAAGATGTTTATGCGGTTTGTGCTTTGGGGATGCTCTCTGACGGTGGGCTGACAGAGCTCCTATAGATGCAAACTGTCTTAGGAGACCTTCCCAACAAAAGGCACACAGATCTGGGTGACACGCAGATGGGGAAAGCAACAGAGTCCCAGAGGACTGTCATCCTTGACAAATGACACAAAAATTAAGCTCTCTTATAAATCATATACAACTCTCGAAGCGTAGGGTGAAAACTGGTTCCTTTGCCCTGCATTAAAATTTTGAGATAGTTTTCAGTCTTCAGAAAGTACTCAATCTTCCATTCAGTGAGTACTGATTGAATTGCCTTAGAGACAAACTGTGTCTCTGTACAAACTGAAATATACATATACAGTGTGAAAACAATCCCCAAGCCCATAGCTCACTGATTTTTTCCTGACTGTAACAGCCTCACTCTTGTATCATCATAGCAATGAGTACTGGTGTCTTGGTATATTATCTTCACTACTGGTTGGATATTTTACTTACATACCGTCTTGGGAAATCTGAAATGGAGGACGCAAACATGAGATGATAACTGAAATCCAAAAGTTCAAGAAAATAACACGTTGTGACCAAAGAAATAAAAGCCTTTTTACACACGTCTGAATTCCTCCAGTTTAATATGTTAAAATGAAAAAAAAATTTGCACTTCAAACGGGGGATGACTTGCAGTGGAACATCTCCTGAAATAAAGGAGATTCTGCTCTGGTAACCAAAGCTTCCTGCTGCTTATAAAGACCCCAAACGATTAGAAATAGCTAAGTCTTCTCGAAGGCACCCTCGGTCAAAGAGCACCAAACACTGGAAGAATGGCTTTCCAATTCAGTTTTTAAGTCAGCTGACACTCTTGTGAAAATTCTTATCTCACTCTTTTAAAAAGTTTAAATGAAAATTTCTATCTTTTTTTTTTTTTTAAGTGAAAGTCGCACAGTTGTGTCTGACTCTTTGTGACCCCATGAACTGTAGCCTGCCCAGCGCCTCTGTCCAAGGAATTCTCCAGGCAAGAATCCTAAAGTGGGTTGCCATTTCCTTCTCCAGGGGATCTTCCTGACCCAGGGATTGAACCTGTGTCTTCTGCATTGTAGGCAGATTCTTCACCAACTGAGCCACCAGGGAAGGTTCAATTAAAAAAAAATGGTTCTCAAAAGAGAGAGAATCACGGAAAAGCTGAAGGCGGCATGACTCATAGGGTCATCTGAGAGCAGTAACAAGCCCTCCAAAATCTAGCGTTGTCTCTACTCAGCCTGCACAGGCTTGATTTTTTTTTTTTTAAGCACAATCCTTTGTTTTACGATATACATGTAAACTTTACATAAAGGCATTAAATCTTGGGTTTTTTATCTCATTGAGAAAACATGCTACACCACGAAGAACAGAGTTTGGCCTGAAAAGACTGATATCCACCACAATCCAATAATGCAAACCTGTTTTTTTTTTTTCCAGATAGGATCAGAATGAGAGAGAACAGTTCAAAAAAGAGTAATGGCGGCGGGAGGGTGGGGCTCATAGCAAAGAGATTGTAGTTGGACTCATGGAAACAGAGGTAAATGGACTAGAAGCAAAGATAAATGTACAAACTTTACACATCTGCATGAAAGTTAGCTAAGTGAACTGTCATATCAATAAAAATGTTTGCTTTTTTCCTCAGAAAAGTTTACTCCTTGCTAAGAACTATATATATATATATATATATATATATATATATATATATATGTATGTATATATACATTTTTTTAAACCAGTGACTCAGTTTGTGACATCTACTATATCAGTTTTGAGGCAAATGTCATGCCATTTTTACTCCATCTTGTATTAACTCTGCTCAAGCAAAATAGATTAGATAATAGTGACTAATCTTAAAAAATTAAAAGCTTGCTGCAATTGAAAAAGATAATATCATTTACTTTTCAGAGAGCCTGAGGTGGCAGGGAAAAAAGAAGGGAAGGTAACTTAAGAAAACAAACATTCCAAGGAGAACCTCAAGATTTTTTATTACAAAGAAAATATGTCTTTGTCTAAGATACTGGAATTATGCTTTCAACATAGAGTCGTCTACTCTGCCTGAAACATGAGAAATCCATGAACTTCTCTGTATCACTGTAACTGGGAATAACGGGTCCACAAGAAGATAGTGTTTGGGGCTGTCCACAGGCTGTATTAAAACATACAGTAATATACATGTTACAAGAAAGATCAAAGTCTTTATCCATTAAAAAAAGATCACTTTATCTTTCCTAAGGTGATGTGGTGTCTGGAGGCAGTGTTGATCATGGAATAGAGCCAAGGCTTTTGATGCATGGAATCTGGGTCCAAATTCTTAGCCTCTCAGTTCTGTGACTTGGGGCAGACATCTAACCTATAAGAACCTGGGCTTCCTTGTCTTTCAAACAAAACATCAACTATTGTTCCCAGTTGAAAAGACCTTTGCAGTGTGTTTAAATGCGACAGGGAGTAAAGCTCCTGGCACTCAGTAGAGGCTGAATAAATGCCATTTTGCTTCTCTTTATTAGCCAGGTGTCATTTTATGGATAAAATGTCTCAACTAAAGGACTCAGCCCAAAGCTATCCCAGAGCCTCTTTATGGTAATTATGTCTATTTAAATATGCAGGTGAATGAGTAGCATAAGCCTCTACCTAACAGGGATCTTGAAAAATAACAATAGAAGGAGCTCTGAAGCTTTACGAAGAAAGTGTTAGTGGAAAAATATCTTATTTAAAAGTAAGCTGCTGGATAAATAGAAAGTCAGTAGTCCTGTTTACTGCATTCTTTATTTTAATATTCATGGATCTTAAGTATGCTGATTTGCCAACTGCACACTAAATCACATCGTTATTTAATTTTTTTTTCCTTTCCAAATTTCCATGAAAGCAATTTCTACTTTCACAGCAGTATATATCTGATGGGATGGAGAGATTTTAGAGGTCTTAAAAGCTTTGCACTCCATATTTGACTTACAAGGAGCATAATAAAGGCAAGTTGTGTCTATACTTAAAGAATTAAGGGCAGTGGACCCATCTGGGCATGTGACAATATCAGCAATCACATATTTTAATTCAAAGGTGATCACATATTTTAATTCAAAGACTGGTATTCAGATTAAGGGACTGATATGAACAAAGTAAGTCACTGTAATTGCTAGATCTCATTCACAGGGACCAAGAATTTTATGTTCAGTATACATGCGAACTCAACGTTTGAAAGAGCATCTTTACATGTGAGATACAAACAATGTTGGCATAAATCATGAGCAGAAACAGAATTCTGCCATTAAGGAAGATAAAACTTATGCCTTGGAAGGGAAATAGAATTCTAGTGATTACTAAACAATCAACTATCTTATTGCATTTTAAACTTTTTATTTCGTATTGAAGTATAGCTGATTAAGAAGGTTACAGTTTCAGGTGGATAGCAAAGGGAATCAGCCATACATATACATGTATTCATTCTCCCCCAAACTCTGCTCCTATCCAGGCTGCCACATAACATTGAACAGAGTTCCCTGGGTCATAAAGTAGGTCCTTATTGTCAACCACCTTGTTTTCATATTTTCAGTTCAGAGTGATAAAAATGTGACTAATTATCCAGGAAGGAAGGTCCACAGAGGGTGGGAAGGGCTTCCCAGGTGGCTCAGTGGTAAAGAATCCACCTGTCAATGCAGGAGAAGGTGGTCTACAGTCCATGGTGCCACAAAGGTTTTACTCTACTTGCTAGCTGGTAATCCCTCCCAGACAAGACTTTTTTCAAATTTACAAGAGTCACTTTGATTGTCCAAACCTGAACCAAATTCATCAGCAATTTCCCTACCAAGAGGCAGCATATAGAATTGGAAAGTGGGATTTGGAAAAGGAAAACCTAGGTTTAAAAACCTGACTCTGTCCTTTAAGAATTGTATCATCTCAGGCTTCCCTAGTGGCTCAGACTGTAAAGAAGCTACCTGCAATGCAGAAGACCCAGGCTCAATCCCTGGGTTGGGATGATCCCTTGGAGAAGAGAGTGGCTACCCACTCCAGTATTCCTGCCTGAAGAATTTCATGGACAGAGAAGCCTAACGGGCTACAATCCATGGGGATGTAAAACAGTCAGTCACAGCTGAGCGACTAACCTGTCACTGTCAGGCAAGTTATGCAACTTTCCCACTCTTCTTTCTACTCCATTTCCTCCTTCATAAAATGGGGATGATAAAGCCAACACGGCTGGATAAAACAATAGATGTAACAGTTAAAAGGGACCAGAGCAGTATCAGGCACACAGCAGTCTGCAAATTATTTCTAAGAGCTAACTAAAAAGGATCACAGTTGCTCAAAATACTTGCAACTCTTTTCTATCAGGCTCATCCTCCAGGGCCCCTCCTTGGTGCCGTCATAGGGGCAGGTGGACACTTCTTGCCCCATTGGTTTCATGACTTGCTTTGGCCAAGATGTGAGCAGAAGTGGTGCAGTCTGTGTCCATGGGAAAGCTTTGGGAGCCATGGCATGGCCCACCATTTGTCTTTCTAGCTGGCGTAAGAGCAGCCATGTCAGAGATAATGGTTTCTCCTTCAGGCATGAAAACAACAGAGACAAGAGCCACAGCCATCCACAGCAATTTATGCCATGTGAGTAAAATCACAAAACTCTGTGGTTGTAAGCCACAAGATGGTGGTGTTGTTTGTTATCACAGCATAACTCACCAAAAGCTCACTAATTAACACAACAATGTTATCGCTTGGTGCCAGGCAGCTGCAGCATGCTGAGAAAAGCACAGCCTTGAATTCAGAAAACCTAGATTCAACTTCCATACGGCTGTGTGACCCAGGCACAGAACATGTCCTCACCTCTCCCATTCCCTGGCCGCAGCGTAGGGAGGGGGTCAGGGCACAGAATCCACCAGTGACTAGCTGTGTAGTTATGGGCTAGTGATTTCATCTCTCTGGGTCTCAGTGTCTTCATCTGCAAAATGGGGATGATAATACTGACTCCACGGTGGTTGGAAACATCAAAGGGGTTAATGCACGTCAGGTCTTTAGAGGAGTGTCTAGCACATGGTAAACAGTATGCATTAATCTCATTACTGTATTACTAGTATTTCATTGTAATTCTTCCTTGAGCTTTTTTTTGGGCGGTGGAGCTTAAATGTAATATGGTTTGTGAAGGTACCTAGTCAACTATAAAGTGCTAACAGCTACCTATGATCATAATGAATAACTCATTCAGTATCTCATTTGCAGCCTGGAGTAGTTACAAGGAATTCTGTAAGGGCAGAGATGTTCATCTGCCGTGCTCTCTGTTCTATACCAAGCCCTCAAGCTCTACCTGCCCCAAGCACCACAATTTCCGTTGTAATCACTGGATGCAGATACTATTTTTAAATTATATTTTTACTGGTCGAGTCTCAGCCACTTTTATAAATCTAGGTTTTGTATACATAAGCTTATTTCAGGTCCTGAGTATATTTAACTGTGTACTTAAATGGTCCAACTTACTAGATCTATGTTAAATAAAAATATCACATGTCATCACTTCTCAGCAGACATCAGAAAGATTGGGGCTACAATTTAGAAGAGTTGCCTTAAATTAAAAAATAACCTCTAATAATGTCTTTGGTCAATACATAGTAAGTAGAGCTACAAGTTGACATTTTTTATACCCTGAATTATGAAACTCACCTAAGAATTTCAAGTTTTTTTCCTTTGACATTAAGGCTCAAACTATGAAAATTATACTTTTTTAAAAAAGAGGTGACAGTAAATTTAAAAGCAAATGTCAACTGAAATAAGAAAATACTGAAATTTGTTTCATATGTGCTTGAAAGTCTAAAGGAAATTAGGAATGATACATTTCAGATCAACTTTCAAAACGCCACATGGAAACTCCAGAAAAATTCCCTGTAAGTTAAACAGAAAGATCCCCTGTAAGTTAAATATTTTCTTTGCTATTACCAAACAGCAGTGGTGTTAACTGTCCCTAGTGGTTTAGGAATCACAGGGGTGTTTGCCACAGGTAGCTTTAAGAGCTGAAAGAGCAATAATGCATTTGCAACAGTTTGAGAAGTTATTTTTAAGGCTTTTCACCAAAGTTAACAATATTTGTCCCAAATAAAGAAAAAAATGTTTTTAGTATTGAAGATCATTGTGATTTTATTCATGCCACAGAGTTATAAAATTCTAGAATTAGGTATGTTCCTGGAGGTCACCGGGATAAATCCTTGGACCCATTTCTGCTGCATTTTATTCATTCATTCTTTTAGTAAATATATACTGAAGCACCTACCAGGTGCTGTGCTAGAGTAATAACACAAAATAACAGTCTCCAACCTTAAAAATCAACTCTCTAGTCCTGCCTGACTGCTTTGTGATGGGACATTAACAGCTTTGGGAAGCTACTTGTTCCACTTCTGTGCAAGGCTGCTGGGTAAGGTCCTTCCTTCTAAGCGCTGTGGCTTCTGCCTTACAATGGCGCCCACCCCGTGGCCCAAGACTCTCCTCCCCTCAGCCCTCATTGTTCAAAATAATTATCTCCCAATCCCGTTTGCTATTTCCATATGGCTTTAAAAACCCATCACCATTTTTGTGTTCAACTTTCTGTGTCAATTCTCGCTGAACTACTTCAGTTCTGATCAGCACACAGTGACAAGCCCCGTCCTTCCTCTTTTTCCAACACCATATCTAACCACAGTCTCCTTATTCACCAGATTCCAGCTGATACATTTCTCTCTTAAAACACTACTTTTTTTTTTTAATTAGTGTCTTAATTTGTCCATCTCTGTGTCTTCTCAGAGCCTCTTGAATATCTAGTTCCTTCCCATCCATCAATCTTCAAATCAACCTCTCTAAGAGGCAACCCTCATGATCCTAACTAAACTGATTTCTCCCCTCCTTCCGGTCACTATCTTATATCTCTGTTTTATTTTCAGTTTCACACCAGTATCTGAATGTAGGCTGCTTATTTACTTACTTACTTGTTGGCGGTTTCCTCCCTAGAAAGTAAGCTCATTCTCACATTTTTAGAGCCTAGACCAGGGCATGGCAAACGGAAGGAAGAAAGAGCAGGTGGAAACTGTCCTTGTTTTGGATGCTACATGGATCTGCGCCACCATATCTTTTTTGCATATGGATGAGATAGATTCTTACATGATATGATTTTGCTGAATTTCAGAAGGAGGACTGGGATCCCTGGATTCAGCCCACATTTCTAGTTCGATTCTGATCCTAATTATCCAGCACTGTTCTCTTTAACTATCTCTTGTTAATAAGGACTTTAGTAATCACACCACCAAAGTCCTGGAAAACAAATCCATTTCTACCTCATGTACACTTTCACAAGTTGGGCATGTACTGTGTCGACCTCTGTTGACAAAGATTAACTATATCCAACATGCTATTCTAAGTTCTTCCCAGGTAGCTCTAGAAGTAACAATAGATGAGGGTTCGATCCCTGGGTTGGGAAGATCCCTGGAGGAGGAATTGGCAACCCACTCCAGTATTCTTGCCTGGGAAATCCCATAGACAGAGGAGCATGGCAGGCTACAATCCATGCAATCACAAAGAGTCGGACGTGACTGAGCATGCATGCACGCACATACACACAACACATATTATTGAGTTATAACTTGAGTCTGATCCATAAGTGCTATTTTGCTTTCCCCTATCTTTCATTTCCTTTTCCCTGTCCCCCACCTCGCCCCGCTCCTCTTCCTACTCCTTCCCTGATTCTTTCTCTTCCTGTGCTTTAGGGCTGCCCCTGGTGGTGATGATCCTGAGGTTAAATAATTTGCTGACACCTAGATCTGTGCCTTGTGTTGATGAGACAACTTCTCGGATTTCAGGCTGTTGATGAAAAACACAGGCCCACAGATCCTGCCTCTCCCGCAGCTCTAAGTGCCTCTGCTCAACACGAGACAAGTTAGCTCTCGTGATATTTACAGGAGAACCAGGGAGGGCACACAGAGAAAGGAGTCATTTTCTGCTAACTACAACAGAGTGAATACCCAGCAGGTGCTCCCACCATAAATGTTATCCTGGTACTAGACATAATTAGAAATTGCTTTCCCCAAATTATTGGATTTATGAATTATCACAAGCGCATTAAAATCAGTGAGGACAGTTATTATTCTACTGGTTTTATTGATCAACAACAGAAACATTAAGAAACCAGCTCACGGACTTCCCTGGTGGGCCAGTGGTTAGGAATTTGCCTTTCAATGCAAGGGGAGCCAGTTTGAACCCCAGTCTGGAAGCTGGGATCCTACATGCCTCACAGCCAAAAACCAAGACATAAAATGGGCAATACTGTAATAAATTCAAAAGAAGATATGGAACATATATGCAACGGAATATTACTCAGCCATTGAAAAGAATGAAATAAGGCCATTTGCAGAAATATGGATGGGCCTAGAGACTGTCATACTGAGTGAACTCAGTCAGACAGAGAAGGAGAAATTTCATATGACCTCCCTTGTATGTGGAATCTAAAAAGAAATGATACAAATGAACCTACTTACAAAACAGAAAGAAAGCCACAGACTTCCAAAACGAACTTATGGTTGCAGGGGTGGGGTGGGGAAGGGATAGTTAGGGACTTTGGGAAGGTCATGTACACACTGCCATCTTTAAAATGAATAACCAACAAGGACCTACTGCATGGCACATGGAACTCTGCTCAATATCATGTGGCAGCCTGGATGGGAGTGGGGTTTGGGGGAGAATGGATACGTGTATATGTATGGCTGAGTCCCTTTGCTGTTCATCTGAAACTGTCACAACATTGTTAATTGGCTATATCCCAAAACAAAATGTTTTTGGTGTTAAAATAAAAATAAACTCTAAAAGGTACATTAAAAGAAAAAAAGACTTTAAAAATGGTCCCAATCAAAAACCAAGAAAGAAAGAAACCATCTCAGAGCCTAAAGCCAATTTAGCATTGACCTCACAACAGCAATCTCCCGCGTCCTGTCTCCCGTGCCTGGCTGGCCCCCGAATACTGTGTTTCCTGTCCTATGACTGTGTCACAAACCAACGTGCTTGGATACCTGCTCCTGACAGATTCCAGCAGGGACCGAAGTTGCCACATTCATCTAAAAGTCTAACGAACATCTACATGGCCACAGTTTGAAAAACCACACTTGCTAAACAAAGAAATAAGGTGGGCCACTCCCGCTTTCCTTTGGAAGTTGCGACAGAACTAAAGAAAAGTACTGCTGGAGAGCAACAGAAAATCAAAACAAAATTTTACAACCTTGATAAAACTGTGATCTACTCTCAGGACCATCTGAAAAGCAACATGCGACACGAACAATGACAAAGGAAGGAAGACCAGATCGATTCCTTCCCACGGCTCTTTCACTTTTCTGAACAAACAAGCTGGAAGACGCTCTATCACTTGAGGTGGAGCAGAGTCACCCGGGCGTCATTTCTCAAGAGAACTCTGCTGCTGGAAACAATCACACTGGTTCCTTGAAACAGTTTTTAGAAACAAAGTCCACAGATTAAGTAATCTCATCCCATGATCCATTTCTGGGTAAAAAGAGAAGGATTTCAGCATGTCACAGACTGCTAATATCCCCGGAGCAATTGACCTCTGCTCATCAAATGAACAATAGTGTAAAAGCTGATGGCTTATTTTTTTTTTTTTTTAATGGTTCTGAAGCTTTTCCCTGATTCCTCAAACTCGAGAGTATCATATCATTTAAGGGGATTAAAGGCATTTGTGTATTATACAAGGCTGATATTAAAATAGAAAGATTCTAGAAATTTAATTTTGTGAAGAAATGCAAGATGCCCGTTAATTTAATTCAAACACAAATGACATCAAGCACAGTTAATAAAGTTGAATATGACTTGATTTGCAAGAAGGTACATTAATGTGAGAAGCAAAGTGATACTTACAACCATTCAGAAAACTGTGAAGTAGTAAAGTTTTCCTAAACAGTTTATATATCATTAGGCTACACTGAAATTGGTCTTCTCTGCATATGTTAGCACCATGGGAGTTATTAACATCCACTACAGGGACCATGGGTTCCTGGACCACTGGAGGGAGGAGCCGTGTGAACCGAGGATTCCAGCAGACAATGTCTCCTCTCCACCTCCTCCTTTCTCCATCAGTCTGGGAGCCAGGCCAGTGCCCAAAGCTTACATATTTTACAATCACAGAACAGGAAGCACATGAAAATAAGCTAACTTGGAGGCCACATAAATAAGAGGCACCCACATGTAAAGAATACTGGCTTGCATGCTGCCTCAACTCCAGTAAAGCCCTTATAATGAGGAGCTGTGAACTGTCCCGACATGTACAGCTGATCCAAACAATTCCATCAGTCAAGATCATACAATTTAAAAAATTTTAAAGTTAAGTCAGCCCAAAGCAAACCAACTCAAATTATGCTTTGATTGTCTTGATCACCACAATGCTGTAATGCTCGTGGTTATGTATTACAGTAGCCGTAAGATTTCCTTCCTGAAGTGGTTTTTTAGCTTGCATGTGGAGGAAGACAGTCAGCCATAAGTGGCCTGCCTTTTTCTGATTTCTTTATCTAAGTTCTGGAACCGCAGTAATAAAAAGAAACACAATATTTGAAGTCAACAGGCATATATTTTAAATTATTTGACTGATGTGAGTATCAACTTTACATTTTTACACCAGGGAATACTATGACCTGCTGAGGTAGTCAACAATACTTTGGATGTGTCCTCCATTTGAAACCATCCTGAACCATTGTTTTCCTTGGCTTCCAAGCCCCAATACAACCCACCTTTGATTACTTCTCAGTCTCCTTTCGAGCTTTGTCTCACCCTCCTGGCATTCCAGTTTTCAAGGCTCAATTCTCCTCTCTTTTCATCCTCTCCTCTACTCTGGACTGTCTCAGCCACGTCTTCAGGGCCCACCTCTGCACAGATGACTTGGCAATTAGATTTATCCTTAGTTCAAGATGCTTCTCCTAACTGCAGATCTCGTTAAGGGCCTTCTTCACATACAGTCCTGGTCACTTCCAAGAAATCTCAAACTCAGCATATGTCGACATGAATTCACGGTAGCCTTCCTTCACACAATCTGCCTGGAATATTTCCTGTCTCATTGAAATACCATCACCCAGTTATGCATGTCAGAAACCCAAGGGGTTTCCTTGTGTTATCTCTCTCACTCTTCACTTCTAATACATAATCAACTCTAGTCAATTTTATCACCTGAATAGTTCTTCAACCAGCCACTTCTCTCCATTCTGGGTAACTACTACCCCAATACAAACCACCGTCATCACTCACCCAGATGACGGGTGGGAAGATCCAGGGTTGGATTCAGACAGAGTGTTCAGACAGGAGAACCAAGAAAGTTTCCAGAAGGTAAACTGATGGAAAGAGCAAGTGGCCAACAATGGAAACAAAACAAAACAAAACACCAAACTATTAGATTGGGGCTGAAAAGAGACCGCTGTGTTTAGAAAATGGGAAGTTACCATTGACCTTTGAGAGTCATTTCAGTAGAGGTGGAGGTGTGGTTTTAAAAGGATCACCCAGTAATGAAGTGTATACTATTCTTTATAGAATGCTGCTATAAAGAGTACGAGACTATTGCTGCAGGGGGAGGCATTGTTGAAGGCGTGTTTTTAAAAGAATGGTTGATTTGGTTTGTCGGATGCAAACTATTACATTTAGAATGGATAAACAACAAAATCCTATTGGATAGCATAAGGAACTATATCCAGTCTCTTGCGATAAACCATATGGAAAAGAATATTTTTAAAAAGAATGTACCTGTGTGTCTTGCTGTGTTCTGACGACTCCACCGATTGTCTCGCTGTTCACACTGTTTGCTGAACCCAGGGTAGGTAAGGTGCGAGTGGGGAGGCTTAAGAAAACCTGAGCCACAGGAACTGCAGACGTGCTTATTCTTTCTGGGCTGGCGCAGCAGCCAACGGGCTTCTCTCTCTAGTGGCTGATGTAGCAGCGATGGCAGCAACTTGACTCAACACACCTCGACTCGCCTGGACTCAATTTGAGTTGCTCCTAGGAGCATTTCAGGTGGAGCTTATAGAGGACGTCACACCTGTGCAGTGCTAGAAACAATCTCAGCTGTTACATAACCACATATTTACCTAACGAGGGGCGAGAGGCCTGGGCGAGATGGCCTGACCACCGTCATCTTGGCCAATTCGCTGTTTCCCCACACTGTATATACGTGGAAAACCAAGTCTCTCTGCTGTACAAGAGATTGGCTCAATATTGTAAATCAACTGAACTTCAATTAAAAAAAAAAAAAAAAGATAGCTGAGATTTGTGCAGTTTACAACTTGACCAGGAAAACAAAGGGAAAAGGAAACCCCTGAAGATACCAGAGTGGAGGTAGGATTGGCAAAGCAAGGATTCAGAGGAAGGAAAAGGAACCCCATGCAGGGCAGAGGAAGATGGAGCCCACTAAACAGAAAAACAGGTGAAGGTAACTTCTTTTTGGTAAAGAAGAAAGAAACAGAATTCAGGTGTGATGAAGCTCGCAATTCTTAGTGAATTAGAAGGAAGCATTATCAGAAATGGAAAAGAAAGCTGTTAAAAGAGATCAAAGTGTTTGGATACTTAACTGATTCAACAAATATTTATTGAGTGTCTCCTATGAGCGGGCACCGAAAATACAGTAGTCAATTAGAAAGGAGCCACCGCAAGTCTCATAAAGATTCCAAGCCTCCACGGATGAGATTTCAGCTTCCGTATTGAATCGCCAAGGATGGCAAAAGATAAAGGGAACCCCGTGGAAAGGAAATCTTCAAACCAGATGCCCAAAGCCTCAAAGAATTCAAGGGGATGATCTAGAGGGAGGTAAATGATGATGGCAAGTGGGCTTCAATGGAGGAAACATCGAATGAAAGCTCACAGAATAACAGTGTAAAAGGGCAGTAAAAATGCAATCCTATTTACAGGGCCCCGGGGGCCAAATCTGAGGGGATATAAACGGGTCTGGTTTCAAAGACATGGAACGTGGTACCCATATGACTAACAGGCAAACTATTAGGTGCTCGAGTTGCGTTAAATTCGGTATTTATTGCACCTCCACTCCAGGCTCTGTTTCTATAGAGGGAAACCCCTCACGCTGTCTCCAGGGGAATGGCACAAAGGCAGAGCCCTGGCTCCACCCCGCTGCTGGATCTGCTGGTAATCACCCACCTGTTCCGAGTTCGCATGAGATAACTCGGAGAAAAGTGAAGGCATTTTCACCCTGAGATCAGTATGCTGATGACACACAGTCTCCATCTCCCCTTTTATCTCTAATCCTGACACCACAATTTCACAATTTATTCAGCATCAGAGGGGCCCCATCGGGGATGGGGATCAAAGTGAGCCAGAAAAGGATTAATCCAGATAAGACAGAGGTTATGATGAGAGTACGGAGCAAATATTTAAGGAATGTGGCGAGCGTGCGTCTGTGTCTCTTGTAGGAACATAGCTTTTAATCCACGGTTACTTCTGGCATCTTGGCTGATCCCAGTTGATGTCCATGACAGGACAGGCCCAGAACCAGAGGGCTATGTATAGTTCCAATCTTAGGGTCAGTGACTGTATACCAAGTGACTCTCAGTTTGGAATTTCGTGGTGGCTGTCCCCAACCAGGGTTTTATTAAATAAGGTGTTTAAGGCAGAGGCCAGTATCCTTTTTCTTTTCTCTGTGAACTTTCTCTCAATGAAGCTATCAGCAGAGCAGGAAATGCTACCCTAGTTTTCTTCAGTTGCATTTTCCCCAATTGTTATCACCCTACTGTTTTTCTTTTCCCCCCAACCATTTCAATTAATGTTATTTTTTGTGAAATAAATGTGAAATTTCTTCTGAGCCTATTTTTCTGAGAAGTTTCATTTCAGAAAGCCCAAATGTGTCAAGCAATCTAAAAATAGGGTAACTGATTTTAGATTGACTGAACTGTTCATCAATCGGGGAGGGGCTTCTTTATAATCAGCTATATGGAATTACGTTTTCTATTGAAGCCATTCTGTAGTTATTTATAATATTACTATAAACAACAAACAAAAAATTAGACATGATTGTCTTTCCTTATTTAGTGTCAGCCATACTATTTTTTTCCTCTCTTGTCTCTGTCTCTATTTCTATTTGGTTTTAAATCTTTTCAATCTAATTTTCAACTAGATCTCTTTCCAGGAGAAAACTTCACAAAGTCAATCATCTGTTTTTTTTTTTCCTCCCAGATAAACTTAACTCTTGAAGAAACCACTTATTTGTATGACACAAATAGCAAAGATTTTGCTAAATGTTAGCCTGTAGTATTATAATAAGCCTTTGCTGATTTTTACAAACTAACAAAATATAATTTACTAATAATGGAAAGAATTCAACAAATTGTATGCTGAAAGAAGCAACAGTTTTAATATTACACAAAACTATAATCAAGATTTTTTAAATGACATATATTTTACACTATTCTCAGAGATTTTTCTTTTTCAGAGAGTTTTTCTAGAAGAAAGAGCTGTTCAAAAATTATGATCTCAGCCCTTTATCTCAATCTCTCATTTCTCTTGTTTGTTTCTGGCATAAAAAGCCTCAGATGTTAGTGTGAGCCACTAGAGTGGGTAAGCAAATAAAAAAGAGAAGAAAAATTATATGTGTTTGCATTAAAAATGTTTTAAAAATAATTTTCCTAAGACTGTCATCCCCATTGTCTAAAATTATAATAGTTGTAAGCGACAAAGAGATGAATCAGTCCTTACACATCGGTCAGGTCTCTTACGGGCCAACAATAATGGAAATGTTCATTTGTTTATTGATTCACTTCTACACCGGGGGACCTGTGGTCTGTTGGTCACTGTCCTAGGGCCTGATGGATTCAGCAGAGAATAGAAGGCACTGGCCCCAGGGGAGCTCACGCTGGAGAGGGGCTCAGATCAACACGGAGTGAACACACAAGAAGCCCAGAGAGCCACACGCGAAGGGGCACTGCTGGTGGCCGGCAGGGGAGAGCCCTGAGGACTGCCTCTGAGCTGAGACCTAAGAGACGGCCAGGAGCCCAGCAGGAGAAATTGGTGGGGGGGGGGGTGACATTCTAGCCAGAGGGAAGAGTAACCAAAGACCTTGACTTGTTCCAGTTCTCAAAATTTGTCCTTTTAAGAGAACTCAGCTACTGGAAAACTCTTGGGAAGTTGTTCTGATATAGAATGCTTATATGGCTGGAGGATCCAGGGCTCATCTGACCCGCAGTGGCTCAGAAGGTATAGAATCTGCCTGCAATGCAGGAGGCCGGGGTTCAATCCCTGGGTTGGGAACATTCCATGGAGAAGGGAATGGCTACCTACTCCAGTATTCTTGCCTGGAGAATTTCATGGACAGAGGAACCTGAAGGGCTACAGTCCATGGGTTCGCAGAGTCGGCTGCAACTGAGCAACTAACACACACATTTGCCCCCAGACTCTCATTTTGAGGATAAAGCAGCTAAGAAAGAAGAGATGGGTGTTTGTAATTTGGGGTCTTGTGGACTGTGCCTTCATTAATTCATTTCCCCAACTCATTTAAAAGGAAAGTCACCCATAGTCTTACAGAAAACAAAAGAAACTTGTATGTTTTAATTGTGGTTAACTAGTACTTCCAGACACATTTGCCATTTTTTTCATCAGAATACCAGAGGCTGGACTTGGGAAATCCCCAAAACTCCTTTGGGATCTGATTACAGGTCCACAATCTCTTATCTATATTCTACACCCTGCAAAGTTCTGAAGACAGAATAAAGGAAACTCATTTGATAGCAAAACAACCAGTGTTGCCTCGCACTCTTTATTTATCTCACTACATTTGAATATTCATGAGTTTTGTGGAAGAAACGTTAAAGGGTTTAATTTTCAACATGGCCCTAGACCCCGTGAACTGTGTCATATAAGAGACAACACATCCACCCTACTACCTTCCTAAAATCCAAAAATCCTGAATTTTGGCTAAAGGATTCTATAAGACGCTACTGGGCTTAATGTCATATCCAGAATTCTCAGCCAGGTCTCTGGGCATGGCCACTGCTTTACTGATGACTATTAAAATTATACGGCTTCATGTTTGGAGACCTGTGGTCATCTGTTACCATTTCAAACTCTTCTAGACTCCACGCTTTACTTCATCAAAAAGGTTTCTCACTTCATACCAAACCGACCTTGTTAAAACATTTTCACAGATAAATGATTTAACACATAAACATTTTACATGTAAATATCACATAAAATTATTTAAGAGCTATGCTGTGGGGGAAAAAAAAAACTTTGTAAAGTCCATTATAAAATCACATGAAAGAGAAGTAACTGCCTATGAATAACCATATCATGAAGGCCAATCAGGCATTTCACATGGCTGAAGTAACTGTTTATGAGAATTAATGTCCATATTATGAACAGGCAGATGGTCTATTTAACCAAACATATTCTAGTTTGTCATTCCTTATCAACTGAACTGATTTGGGAGTAAGAAGAGTAACTGCAGGCAGATTTGCAGGCAAGTGTCTATCAGGAGCATTCCTTAAACATGCTATTCCAGCAGTGTTAATTTCAGAAATATGACATCTTATGCAGTGTAAAGCTTGGAAGCCTTAGATCATTATACATTACTTGCTTGGCATCTTTAAACAACAGCTACAAAATCTCAGTACATTTTTGTTCTCAGAGAAAGCAGTAGATAACATGTGGAAGCTTATAGCTTGGCTAAAGTGCTGGATTAAAAGGGATTCTGTTGCTGTTTTCTCCATTCTGTCTACTCACAAATGATCCTGCCCCAAGATTTATTAATACAATGACCCAAGGTAAACTCAAATTTGATCATGTCACTTCCCTCTATCAAACCACTGATGCTTCTCTTTGCCTTTGGGATAAGTTCCCCTAATAGGTAAGCTGTGGGAGGGTAGGGATTCTTTCAGACTGTTTCTATTCACTGCTCTATCATTAGGGACCACAGCAGTGCTTGCTTGTATATTCAACAATTATTCTAGAAGGGTCAGTCCATGATAGAGCCCACGTGCATCCCTAGCCACCTGTCCCCCTGCCTGGTGGTGGGGTCCTGATTGTCTTTCTTTGCCTAGAACACCTTTCTCCCAACATCTTTCCTTTTTTCTCCATCATCTTTGTCTCCCTACTGGTCACTGAGGTCTTCCTTGAAACCCCAAACCAGGTTAACTTTCGGTGTTACCGTTTTTTGCTCTGTTCTATACCTTCCCTGACATGAAACGTTCATGTCACTTGCATTGACTTATTCAATATCTGACTACCCTACATAACTGTAAGTTTCATGAGGACAGGACCACGGCGAACTCGTCGTCTCCGGTCTCTCAGCACGTAGTCGTTGCTTAGCTGATCAGTTGTGTCTGACTCTTCCGCGACCCCATGGACTGGATAGCCTGCCAAGCTCCTCTGTCCATGGGATTTCCCAGGACAGAATAGTAGAGTGGGTTGCCATTTTCTTCTCCAGGGCATCTTAGGACCTCGATAAACAAGTGCCGACTAAATGAAGCACGGATAAGCCTTGTTCTCGTTTTCCAGGGCCAGGACTCATGTCCCTGCCTGCAAGAAGTGTTCTTTCTGTTTGCCCATGAGACAGCTCCTGGTGACATGCCTGCTTAGTTTCAGAGCAGCCACACTCTCTCCGCAAGTTTGCTCTTTGTTACTCTTACCCCAAACCCTGGGGCACGTTGAAGCCAGTTTTTTCTCTCTTTAGAAATTGCAAAAAGCACAGCATCTGCATCTTTGTCCGACTCACCAGACAACCTGTCTGCATGAACACTGGTGGTTAACATGTAACAGTCTCCCACAAGAACCACCGCGAAGGAGGCAGGTTCTGGCTGCGAGATCCTTATAAAGACCATGCGTAACCACATCCATGTTGAGATATTTGAGATCACAGACACGGAGAACATTTTTAACCTATTATCATTTTTCTCCTATAAATGCCCATATGCTTTTAATCCCAAATTATTACTATATCCCAGAGGCACTTTAGAGTCATAATAAGCACAGGTGCTTGTGTGCCAAGGAGTGTGGTACCTGCCCCAGGGATATTCATAAAACGAGGGCCACTGGCCTCCAGTGAGGTCATGAAATAGGGGGTTGAAAAAAAAAGAAATACGGGGTTGAGGGGGAGAAGGAGGGGGAAAGCAAGGAGGGGTTTTGTGAATCAGCCACTGAACTGTCTTCATCATGCTCCACACCAGTGCCCTCATGGATTCTCCGCTTTGCTCGTCATGACCTTTGGGCTCGGAGGAATGTCCTTCATGTGCTTGATTTTTATGCATCCTTTGAAAGTCAACACAGGCTAAGTTCATCTCCTCCAGGAAGCCTTCCTGTTCCCATCTTCCTGCAAACTAGCTTCTCCTACTCAGTCCCCACGACCCTCTGGTGTGTAAGCCTGTCAGTACTCTTAGGAGACTTTATTACAATGATCTCTCTTGTTCGCGTGCTCTTGAGAACACAGACTGTGTCTGATGTGTATTTCTGACTCCAGCGTTTAGCATGGTATGTGGCAGGAGGTTTGGTGGTGGAAAGGAGAGAATTTTCTTGCTAAATTTCCTTCTCAGGAAAATAACTCCTGGCACCGAGGCAAGTGGCAGGGGTTGTGCTGAAGGTCGGGGGCGGGGGGTGGAACTTGCTCTCAGGGTGTTCCCTCATCAGAGGTGGGCCACTCTCTCCGAGTGGGTGGACAGACCTTTGTGGACGGTGAGCCTGGCTTCTCACACCTAAGACGGAGGTCGGAGAGAGACTGGACTGGGAACTGCAAGGCTGTTAGTGCAGAAAGCAGTGGCAGGTCTAATGAAGAAAGAGGTAGTCCTTCCCAGTGAACTCGGGCGTTTCTGCCTTTGTCAGAAACCCTGAGTCAGGACTCCCCTGGGATGTGCGTGCATGGTCAGTTGCTTCAGTCCTGTCCAACTCCTTACAACCCTAAGGACTGTAGCCTGCCAGACTCCTCTGTCCATGGGATTCTCCAGGCAAGAATACAGGAGTGGGTTGCCATGCCCTCCTCCAGGGGATCTTCCTGACCCAGGGATTGAACCCTCCTAAGTCTCCTGCGTCGGGAAGCAGGTTCTTTTACCACTAGTGCCACCTGGGAAGCCCCTCTGACAACTCAGACCAGTCAGAGGAGTCAACCACCCGCGGTAGAGATTCCCACGTGAAAAGGGAAACAGGGATGAAAAAAATCAGAGGCCTGGGGAGCTGGAAGAGCTGAAAAGTGTAAAGAGCAACTGAACCAAGATGAAACGATCCCAGATATCTGCAGTAAAAGCCTGCACTTACCCATCCCAGACATCGTGTGAGATTTCTACCATGTGACTGGTTCCTGCAGCTTTTTCTGAAGAGGAAGATGACTGTCCCTCTTAAAGAGATTCTTTGCTATGGCAGGGGGTGGAGGGGGGCAGGGAATTGGAAGTATCTTGTTACCTAGAATATCGTCCTTTGGCCAAAGAATTGACCCAAACCCATCTTGGGGAGTGGGGAAGATGGCATTCCTAGAATATCTCTGGGGGAAAAAATAAAACCTGTGGTGGTGACCTGTCTCTGTGTCCAATATAAAGCCAAAGAATAGATGAAATCTATGCTAGAGAGAGAATCCAACATCTTGTGAATTTTAAGCAGTTTCCAGAATGTCCTCTTCCATAAGAAGCATACAATTTCCAAAGCGTGTCACACTGCCAAAAAGTGTTAAATACAGACAGTCCACAACTTAACGAACGGTTGTATTTCGGGAGTTTGTTTTTGAGGCAGTCATGTGAGAATCTGCAGCGTGCATTTCCCACTGAAACCATCCCGTACATCTCAGTCCCTTTCCCGAGGGCAAGGGGTCCCCACTGTGCACAGAGAGTGGGGTGTGAGCAGTGAGCCGGGGGCCAGCCAGGGCAGAGCCCTGCTGCTGTGGGGTGCAGGTGTGGGTCCCCCCCTAGGGTGCCCACACTTCCTCCTGCTAAAATACTTGTAGAGGCATCAGGGGATTTCCTTGCTTCTGCTTGGGGTCCAGTTTCTCCTGATTTCTCCTGTTTTGGCCAAGCAGTAAAAGTAGGGATGCCAAATAATAAGCCATTTTGTTTTGGTAGATAGTGCTTAAATAGTATTCTGTGTACGGTTTCTGTAATTGAGAAACAATTGTCATGTTGCTATCCTGCCAATGGGAGCAGGAGGAAATGACCTTCTCAGCTTCCATGAGGTGAACCCAACATAATACATGAAAACATGTAAAATATAAAATGGAAATATAAAAATTAACCTTAGTAAACGGAGATTTCTTTCGGTTTCTTAAGACCACTGAGAAAAGTGCAGTATAACATAAAATCCTGTTTCCCTAAAAAAAAAAAAAAGTAGGGGTGCCTCACCTCAGCTTGCTAAAGCCATCTCTAGGAGCTGTAATTGTGGCACAAGGAGATGCCCCCCTCCTGTACATTTCTGAGAGTATACTGCCCATGTGCTGCGGGGCTAAGTCGCTTCAGTTGTGTCCGACTCTTTGCACCCCTATGGACTGTAGCCTGCCAGGCTCCTCTGTCCATGGGATTCCCCAGAGAAGAATGCTGGAGTGGGTTGCCATGCCCTCCTCCAGGGGATCTTCCCGACCCAGGGATTGAACCTGAGTCCTTAGATCTCTTGCACTGGCAGGCAGGTTCTTTACCACTAGTACCCTCTGGGAAGCCCATTCTGTTTATACAAGACTGTAATGACTGACCAGCAGGAGTTTACTAGACGAAAAGAACAGGCACACAACAGACTATTTATTATGCTTATTCTTATTCTTTGTTTTCTTTTTTGGCAATTCTGAGTGGCATGTGGGATCTGAGTTCCCTAACTAGGGATTTAACACATACTCCCTGCAATGGAAGCGTGGAGTCTTAACCACTGGACCTCCAAGGAAGTCCCCAGACTGTTGGTTAGTATTCCTATCTGGTCTGATAATGGTGGCAGCAGGTCCTGGGGTAATTTTTTTCTTCCCTATCTTCCTTGACTTTCTCGGCCTGTAATGAAGGAGGGTCTCTCTTCCTAGAGCCAACACTGGGGCCAGCTAAGAAGACAGATCTAGGGTTCTGAATGAAAGTAGAATTTTAGGCTCTTTCAACCGTATAAGTAGGGCAGAAGAGTCAGGAAGCCCATCCGGAATGGACATTTGCATGTAAATTACCATTGATTTCTGGAAGACCTCAGACCAACAAGAACAAGCTATGACAATAAAACTCCAGAGATGCCCATAGTGTGGGAAATGAAAATCCTGAATTCTCCAGAAGACTTAGTGGAAAGTTGAGGAAAGCAATTTTAAATGCATATCACAGACACACACACAAAAAAATATGCAAACCAGGCAGGACTCTGGCCAATTTAATCTCTAAGGTGCTTTCCAGTTACTATTTTTTTCTCTTGCAGATTCATCTCACACCCAGATCTTTAGAAACTGTGGGGGGAGGCTGAGTATCGCTCAGTAGTTCTCCGAGAGTCTGCTGGTGCCCTGAGGCCCAGGGCACCCCGGGCTTGGAATGTCCGTGATGTGCGATTGGACCAGCTGTCCCAGGAGTGCAGTCCGCGTACAAAGAACACGAGGCTGGTGGCAACCTCGCTGCTATTCTAGGAGAAGAGCCCCTCCTGTGACAGCTGAGAGGTCCTCACAGAGCGAGAGCCAGGAACATTCCTGCCCTGGGCACCACCCTTCGGCCAGAACGTCCTTGCACTGCTCGGCCCTAGTTCTCTCCACTTTAAGGTTGCGAGCAGCTGCCCGTGAAACATAAACCTGAGCAACTGGACACAGAGGTCCGGAGTTGAAGGTACTCAAGTGAAAGCAGGTCATGAAGGCAGGTCACAGAGTTGAGGTGATCATATTTAATCACAGGCACTTGATCCCAGGGTCTGGAATATCCCCTGGAGAAGGACATGGAAACCCACTCCAGTATTCTTGGCTGGAGAATCCCATGAACAGAGGAGCCTGGGGGGCTACAGTTCATGGGGTCGGAAAGAGTTGGACAGGGCTTAGCAACTAAGCCACAAAAACAATAGTTAGGAATATGAAAAGAGCTTATGGGGCCCAAGCGAACTTCCCCTTGTAGTCTATCCTTTTCCCCAGGGGTCATCTCAGTGGAGCATCCAGTCTGGCTTCATAGGTCAATACAATGTGGGTCAGTAAGGACGTGACCAGAACAGGTTCAGCCCTCTCTTTGGGCAATGGTCTGGAGACACACATATTCAGTGAGCCAAACAACACCGAGAACAAAGAAAGAAGATGGAGGTTGGGGGATGGAAATCAGAAAGACATTTCTGGGATCTTCTGGGGAGAAAGAAGTATGAGAAGGAAACAGGAAGAGATTCAGGGGTTCTTTGACCCTGTAACACAAGGAGTCCCCGTGGCCAACCCTCGCCCCTCTCCCCTTCCTCCAGCACAGGACAGTGTTGGGTCTGGCAGACGGCAGCCAGTGACTGTGATGGACCCCGGGTCTGGTCCAGGAAAGACACAGGTTGGTCAGGGCCTCCTCCATAAGGCGGGACGGCCCCCTCTCCTTGGCTGAGAAAGCTGCCTCGTCACTCGCCACCGTGATGAGATCGCAGGAGGCAGAGCAGGGATGTCTAGTCTGAGAAACCATGTTTCAGCTAGCTGGTGTTTGCATAACACACATTTTACAAATTAAAATAATACAAACGACAGAAAATAAAGCTCAAAAATATTTCCCTCTTTGATAAGGCTATACTGAAAACAGGATGGAAAAGAAAAGCCTTCGTTAAAGAGGGTGGGATACCCCCAAAAGCGGAGGCTGGGTGTGGAGAGAAGTGTTAAAGCTATAAGTAGAACGGAGCTCAGCACAAATCATCTTTCCTGGAACGCCGGCTCCTTCTGCAAGAGACTGTGTTTGGGTCACTGTTCTGTTGCAAAGAAAAGAGCTTGCTGCATAGTGGGTATTGTAATCCACGTTTTCCTAATCCAGAGGTGACTCGGGGTTCAGAAGGAAGTCCTGTGAATGATGGAACAAATGTTGTCACACACACCCCCACCCCTAGTCCGTGGTTCACCTGCGGCATGGCTAGATGTGGTCACCCAGGGTACAGAAGGAGGGTGACTGAGGTTTCCTCTGACCTAGGACTCTGTGCCCACCTGGACTGAGGAGCAGGACAGAGGATGTACACGGGGGATGTGGTACACTCCATGGGGATGTGTTTAGAGCTGGAACCATGCCTCTGAACAGCAGTTATTTAGAGATCAGGTACATTGTGTTCTTTATCCCAGTTTCTGGGAAGAATTTTTTCTTTAGAAGCTCCAAGCAAGCAGGGGACATAAAATTTCTCTGTCTGCTTATATCCAATTAACGTTCACTGTGTCTCTGGCTATTTAAAATAGGGAAATAATGCATATTTATTCACACATGCTTTGAGATCTGTGGATAAAAATGCTATATTACTAGTAACCACAATGAATGCACATACTTTAAATATAATCATCAATTACCAGCTACCACCTGTTGAGATAACTAACTACAGTGCCTTTAAACACCATCCTTTCAAATTTTAGAACTGGAAACATTCTTCAGTGCTCTGTGTACTACAGTCAACCAATTCATTAAGGAAATTCTTTGTTAACCAGATTATGACTTATGTATCAGCAAGAGAAATGGAAATTAAGCTATACGAATTCCTAAAGTGTCTGAGGACCTATAGTTTAGGTCTGATCTTCTTACAAAGTCATCTTTTAAAACTCTTTGAAGATGTGCTTAATGGTATTCACATAGTCTAAGGTCATATTGCTGCACTTTAAAAACAAAATTTTGCCCTCTTGGCAAATCAAATATTAAATGGTTAAGATGCATACAAAGTGAGATGCATTTTCATAAATACAAAGCCCCTTGTGCAATTCAGCTCATAAACCATGCATAAATAGAAGGTATTATGTTACTCTTTCACCACTCGGGAACATGGTTTGCAGCCGAAACCATAAGACTCTGCTTATAGATGGGCAATTATTACCAGGTTTTTATTCTTCAAAAGCTATTAACATTTTTATAGCATAAGCAAAGTTATTACAAACAACCTCTAAAATGTGAAGAATGATTTTCCTGAAACTCCTCCCAAATCCTCGCCTCAACATAAGGCACTGTATTTGTTTACCAAAAAGGGGAAAAAAAAAAAGTGACTAAGTAGGCTAAAGCTGAAATAAAAATGCTGCTGGTGTAATGTCAAGGAAGTCTCAATGAAATTCCATCAAGCTGCTCTGCACAGCGTATTTTCTGAAGCACAAGGCAACAATAGAAAGCAAAGAGATGTGGGTGTTGAAGTCACCATCAACATTATTAGAAACATCTTTACACAACCTGCCCCATGGAATGGGGCAAGTCTCAAGCTAGTCGGAGATCAGGACAGTGAGGGTTACCCCCCAGTCCACCTGAGCACAGCTCATTTATGATCTCTGAACGTGCACCACTGTGACGTGTCTCTGCAACAAAACTGGAAGCCTCTGAACTACAAAGAAGGAGCGATGGATACCTTCTTGCTCAAGTCGACAAAGGCATTTCACCTCACAGAATAGACAAAGATAGAAACCCTACCACAATGCTATGTGTCTGAAATCTGCTCCTATGCCTCTAAAGCTTGAGAGTTCCTCCTAAAAGTGTATAAGAACGTGTATAAGAACACATTGTCTATGTGTTCGTTAACAAATGTTCTTGACGCTGTGTTGTCATCTAGCGAAGAGACACCTGATAACTAGATAATGTATCTGTAGAAGACACCAATTAGCAGTGACAAGGCTGACTCCGTTGCTCATGCTCATCCTGGAGACGCTAGGACCTGGCTGGTCGTTGCGGAGTCACCAGGAGAGAAATCAATAGAAAGGGATGTGAATGGAAATCTCTAATCTTAAAGACTCAGTTGTCCAATTTTGACCTTGCAAACTTTGAGTTAAAGATTTTAGAGCTGCGATGGGTCTTAAACAACAGGTCCACCCTCATTTTATTCATAAGAAAACCTAAATGCAGTGTTGCAAGTAAAGTGATTTTCTCAAAGTTAGAAGGTCCCCTTTTGCTTCTCCACTTATTCTTCCAGAGTACTGGGATATTCCCCTTCCCCTTAATATGCTTTCCTTTAAAGAACATTTCGAAAGCTTTAAACCTCAGGGCTAGTGTAACAAGAAAAAGTAGATTTCAAAGTGCTGAAAAAGAACTTTCTGTCCACAGGAGTGGTCTGGATGCATGACTTTTTTTCTTTGCCCTGAAGCCATGAAACAAGGAATATTTTGAAAGGAAACAAAATTGAAAAAAAAAAAAAAAAGATTAAAAAAAAAACTGCACACATATGCACAAAGGAAAAAAGTTAGACTGAAGCTAGATTTCTGAGTAGTTAGTTTCACAGAAACCACTGCTTCTCACTCAAAGATCAGGTGCTAAGAGCATGAGCTGGAGGGATCAGGGACACTTTCAGGAAGGGGTCTAATTGTGGCCCACAGCTGATCCCTGCGATCAGGGAAGGGCCTCAGGCCTTGAAAGTTGTGGACAGGATGCTGTGGTCACATGACTCTAAGTGGGCCTCCAGGGCCTCGGGATAAGGCAGACCTACACTCTCAGACCAGAAAAGGGCTGCTCTGAGAAACCAGAGGGAAAACCAGACAATGAGGACTATACTGCCCGCCCTTTGAGGCTGCAGGAGTGAAACCAAGCTCATCAGAGGCAAAGTGGGGAAGTTTAAAGAAAAAGTCCCTATTACAGGAAAAGGGACCATTGTCCCTTTTACATAGAAAAGGTCATTATGTAATTATGTCCCTATTCCATAGAAAAAAGGGTCTACCACTTAAGCCCTCTAGTGCAATATTCAAATGTACAAATTCGAAGATCAATAGAAAAGAACAGCATTAGCAAGAATTATGGTTGAAAGGATGAGTTAAGACAGAAAGCTTTAAACTACCATGAAGTAACTCAGGAAGATGCTGGTAACTTGCAGAGATACATCATGACCACAGCCTGCACCCGGCCACTGCAGTAGAGCAGGCTAGCACAGAATCAAGGTGGCCTGCGGCTCTGCTCAAGATAGAAGGCTGGAGACACGGCCTGTCCACCCTTTAGTCATCAAATAGGGCTTGACAGTTCTCAAGATCCACAGCTGCATTTTTATACAATGCAGTTATTTACACATACATATCTAAGCTTGCTCAGAATCGGTGGCTTGATTCCAGTGATTTTCATGTTACTTTTGTTTTCCTGAACTAATATTTTTGTTTTTGATGAACCGAGTTAAAGGAGCCTATTTGGGCATTGTTGAAATAGAAACGCATTGAATTGCATTAGTCATCTTTCTTGTCCAAGTTTGGTGCCTAGATTGAGGCAATCAAGAATCAAATAGATCTGCCCTTGGACTCAACGACTCCTTCAAGGGCTGGGTGTCTGTGCATTCCTCTCATCCTTAGACAAGTCTCCCAGAAACTCGGTCTTATTCTTATCTTTTCCTTTCTAGGTCTCTAGCTTCTACAATTTCCCATATTCCTGTCTCTTGGCCCAGTTATGGAGTAAGACATTCTACCCAGGTTTTGTCTTTGTTGTCTCTGAAAACAGGCACACGTCTTTCTTCATATGAGGACTGTATTCATCAACAAGCAGAGGGATAAAACAACAAACCCCACCAACAGTGTAAGTTATAAAGGTTCTAGTGTATTACAGAATACTCAGCATAATTGTCCTTGGTCTATATTTCCTGAAAGTCCCTTCCTTGGAAGATATTTCAAGGTCTCTGTTAAATGGTGCCTGTTACTGAGCTGAGCTGTTTTAGGTCTGTGATGGTGGATTAGAAGGCACCACTGCTGCAAACTAGCAAATTCTGTGCCCTGTGAGACACTGTGCTCTAACCTTCACTCCAGACCCAGTCCACCCATTTGTCAGACGCATGGATGTCAGAGGCAAGAAAGCCTTTCTCTTTCCTGACCCCTAGAGCTTTTCCCTTGAGGAACAAACAGCTCTTCATTGACTCTGGAGAAACATCTCACATCTCCCTAGTTGGTCCTTTTAAATCCAGTGATTACCCATGTTCCCTCTTTGTAGAAGGACACTCTTCCCTTCAAAGGACCATCCCAAGATTCCTTCCCTGGGCCTTAAAACACCTTGTGTAAATCTCTACAAGGCGTCCACTCTTCTCTGACTGCCTATGGCTCCAACCCCAGAAGGTTCTAACAGTCCACATACCATAGCCCCAGCTCCCTGGTTACTGCATCATTCACCTTTGGAAATCTCGGGGACCGGTCATGGGGGCAGGTTCGCTCAGTGAGCTTGGCTGTCCTGCCTGCTGTCCTCTGTGGACTTCATGATCACTCTGTCTTGAAAGCAAACCTCTAACAGCCTGCAGCTCACATTCCAGCATCCAGAGATGAAGCCACATTTCATCTCCCCAGCACACTAAGCTTTCCCATGTCTATTAGCCCCTATCTCCATGCCAAATCCAAGTAAGACCCATTCTCAGGGTCTGTTTCAAAACTTAAATGCTAGATACATCCTGAGACTAAAAACAACCATAACTGCTGTCACTGCGTATGGAAAGAGGATGTACAAGGCACGGAGCTCCATGATATTCAGAGTGTGTTTCAGTTAATCCTCAAGACATTTGCTGATGGATTGGATTAAATGATGGATGATTCATTTAAATCCATCAAGACATCTTCATTTAACCTAAGAAGGAAGTCAGGATAGACAGGTAAAACAACTTGCCCAAGGTCTCAAAACTAGTAAGCCTGTCTGCCTCCAAAATTCTTTAATTTTTGTGCTCTGATGGCTTCCTACAGAAATAAGCCTAGCAGGATGTGGCTTATTACGAGCTGTGTACACAGCTGCTAATATCTCCCCTTGTCTCACCTGGCCCAGGAAGTGGTGTGTGTATATGCCTAATTATATAATATAAAAATGTAATATATGTATTTTTGACAAAAATTATTTAAAAATTGAAAAAATAAAATGCAAAAATTGATATCCATAATTTTCACCTTTGAAAGGAGAGGATTATTTCACTGGGAAAACTACCTTGGACAGAGTTTTCCAGGCTACAAGGTACATAAACAACTGTTATACAATTCATGCCAGGAAAAAAAAAATTTTTTTTTCTCCCATTTGAGGATTCCAGCCAGAAATATAGGATCTGGCTACTCTCCCTGGTAAAACTAGCAAGCCAGGAGTTCCTTTTCCATACGTTGTCTAATTTTGCTGCTTTTACTCTTGTTCACGAGAATATTCAGCAAGAAAAAGAACAGATTCACTATTTAAGGGATCTCATGGGTCTATCAGAAATAAAAGCTGTGAGAAATGGTTGCTTCATTTTTCAGTTAAAACGTTAAAGAAATTTACTTAACTGAAAAATTAAAGTCTTTCAGAAAGCAGCTTCGTTTATGAGATGATCATTTTTATATTGTGAAGTACATAAGAGAAGTCATGCTATCCTCAGTTTTCAGATGGAAATCCATGTTTTAGGTTTGAAAGGAGGATAATCTTGGAAGGATGCTTTCGCCATCTTTCTTCCATTGTCTCCAGTCAAATACAGTCACAACAGATCACTTTAATTGGATTGAAATGATCTGTTAGACATTTGCCTGCTTATATTAACGCACTGAGGGTAATCCCTTAGCTGCCAAGTCATATAGAGAAGTCCTAATAATTTACCAGTTGATTCAATTTCTTTCTTTTACCAATCTCTCTCCATTTGTTGTCAGGTCCTATGATTATATTCACATGCACATGCCCAAGCATACACACTCAATATACAGAAACAGTACAAAGGCAACTATGAAGATTTATTCATGGCACTTAACCTCTCTGAACCTCAGTTTTCTCATTTATATAATGGAGATAATACTTGCTGACTTCTTAAAAGGGCTTTTGATTTTAGGAACCATTGCAGTCCTGCCAGGTGTCCTAAAGCATGTTATAAAGTGGAAGGTGTGAGCATGTTATAAAACATACATTATTATTATTAAACTGGTTTCAATCCTGTTTTCTATGCCAGCATAGACGTGCCTAGCAGAGCAGCATCATTAACAGTACCATATAATTTAAAAATCTCTAACATATGTTTGTTGTTTTAGAATATAATCTAGTATTGACTATTTTTTTGCATACATTTAACATCTTGTGCTATTCTCTTTCCCAAATCAAGTCTGAGAAGAAAAGATGAAAGTCAATGAGGAAGACAAGAGCAGAATCATGTATGGGCAGGAAAAAGGATGCTGTTTAGTCTTCCATTCATGCCTGACTCTTTTGCAACCCCATGGACTACAGTCCGCCAGGCTCCCCTGTCTGTGGGCTTCTCCAGGCAAGAATGCTGGAGTGGGTTGCCATTCTTCTCCAAGGGATGGAATCTGAGTCTCCTGCATTGCAGGTGGACTCTTTACCCCATTTACTAACAAGGAAGGCATTACATCTTTTCCATCTTATTTTCCCCTACTATCCGCTCAAAAATGTTTTTTCCCATCTCTCTTTCTCTTTTTCTCTTTCCTGTTGATTGCCAAGGTGCTGAATGCACAGAAAAACCACCCAAAGAGTCCAAATTCCTTTCCCATTTCTGGAGGCCAAGCTGTTCTGGATCAACCAGTGGGAGGAGGTCTGGAAGATAAATAAGGCTGGACCCTCTCCAGAGCATGGCTTTCCAAAAGCTCTCTCAGGGGTGGGCTTGAGGTCACAGCAGGCTAGACGAGGACCAGGCCCCTTAATCATGACTCGAAAGAAACCCAAATCCATGCTTTGATTTCAAGAAATTTCTCTAGAGTGGTTGCAGAAACTGTGGAAGATGCTCCTTCCACCCCTGCCTATAAATTTAAAACCACTAATCTAAAAAGTAAAGAACTAAACATTAGAACAATGGGAAAAACTCAGAAACTTTTCAGAAATGTAAAATATGTAATCTGCCCCTTAAAATGAAACCTCATCATGACATATGATTTCTTTTCTCTTTAGAGGAAACACACTCACATTGCAAAGATGAAATACCATTTGAGGTACAATACTAGTTTCTTTACTCATATACTGGAGGATGCGTCTGTGTTCACAAAGTATATAAATGCATTTCTCCCCAGTGTCATCATATTTCCATATATATATATATATATATATATATATATATATATATATATATATATATATGACTGAGAGAAGGAAAGACAAAGCCACAAGCAAAAAGCAAAATACACATACAAGCCACAGACACACGGAAACACTAACCAATTCATTTCCTGGCTACGAATTTTGTTGTTGGTTTGAAACGCAGACAGGAAGGAGTTAAGGGAGGTTTGTTGAAAGCCTATGTGCAGATAATTTTGTACATTTTGTTGAGTTTTAAAGACCCCCATGCTTCAGTGACTATTGTTAAAAACATACTGAATTGGTTATGACAGCCTGTGGGTTCGTTTACACCACAGTCTTAAAATTGGGAAATTCAGTTTGGAAATGTGATCAATATTCATGCCATCTCATATCATAATTCAATTGGCAAAAATGCAGTAGGAAACTCCCCAGGGCAATCCTGAAGAAGAACTTACATGCTGGTGCTTTAACAGGTATAAACCTCCGGCTTGGAATCACTGATGGGGGCTGGTGGAAGCCTTGAACTTTAACAAGGGCTTCCAGGTGACCTAAGTGAGGGGTTAACTGTGATGGAACAGAAATGAGAACATTAAAATGAATATGTCAAGGCGAAAAAATCAAGATTTTTTTTTTTAAACTCTCCAGAAGCACTCTCCCCCAAAAGCATAAAGAACTGTCAAAATAGGATCTTGCTTAAAACACAAAAGGTGTTTTCAAAGCGAGGATGACATTTGCATACAATATGTGCTGACAACGGATGATATGCTGAAAATGTCTTGCTTGTAGATTGAGTCTATATGACATCAAACGCCAGGAAAAAAAAAAGATTGAAAATTTTAGATGGAAAAATATTTCTTGATGTCTTTCTCTAATTAATTTAAATATTCACCTATTAGCAAATTCTTAGAATTTTAAATTTATGACCTCTGAACAAGGATGGAGCATGTATAGGATAGTGGTTGGACCAGTATTTGCTAATTACACAGCCTATGTTGGAAATATAGCTACCAATATAGTTTCAACTGTTAGGTTGCCAGAATCTTTATGAATTTAGTTCTGGTATTTTTATTCTAAAATGTTCTCCCATGTGGCCCACCACCAGATTTTGGGTTATGGCCACCTTATATTAATTCCTAGATTATTTCTTCATCTTGGGGACAGAAACACAGTTCGAAGCCCACTTTGCTAAAGTTCAATTTCAATAAAATATCTGGTCTTTAAAAAATAAATGTCATGGCAAATCCTTTAAAAGATCAAATATTCTAATATTATTCACCTGATTCTCTGAGCTTAAAGTTGGCTAACTTTTAGCAGCGAATAGAAAAAATGAAAATTTGTTCTTGAAAAAGAAAATTTAAAGAGAAAACTGCTTGTCTACTACATGGAACAAAGGCATAGTGTCTTTCCCCCATTCCACCTTATTTTGATAAAGATCTGTGCAAATGAAATCAAGAACTGCTTAAAAATGTTAACATGTTTCTGCAGCAGTGTAACTGGATTTGAGCTAAGGTACTTAGGTACAGAACAACTGTGCCTTTCACTGAGAATGCTAAGTAACTGGACACCCATAAATCTTCATTATTTTTGATTAAGTGAAGGGGTAAAACAAAATTCTGCCAAAAGATACGCAGAGAGAGTGAAGCTAACTCACTCTGAAGCATTGTCATTCTGATGGTTCTGGGAGATAAAATCCACTGATATAATTTTTCTATTCACTAAAGAGAGGTCTCTCCCAGTCTCTCACATGGGAGCTCAAAACTTATCCTAAATAACACCATATAAGAATAATTTCCCAAGAATAAAAAGAAGAAAAACATTCTTCATGTGATACCCCACATAGAGCCACAGATTACTATTTTCTATCACACACTATTCATTACCAGTTACTTAAAGGAAAACTAAAAATGGGGGAAATTATGGTCTTGGTATACTCATAGAATGTACATTGCACCATCTGCTAGCTATTAGGTAATTACAAAAAATATCACATAATGTGATCATAAAGCTACGATTTTTACCTAACCTTTTGACTTGGAAGTAAACGTTTCTACCTGTCAAATGGTCTCTGGCTAGCAGCTAGCGTGAACCTTTTCCGACGCAGTTTACTGTCCATCTAAGGGGGCTCTGGCTCCAGGGCAATATTCCCACATTGGGAAACTGCTTGGAATGGCTGCGCTCTGAGTGATCCCAGAAGAGACTGCAGGAAGAAGGGAAGAGCAAGGAAAAGATCCGGCTGTCAGAGCCCTAAACTGTTCCAGCAGCAAAGAACTGAGCCCAGCCACTGCTCTTCTCTATCAAGCTGACTTTTCGCAAGCCACCAAAATGAAAGATGCTCCTAAAGGCCAGAAGACGTGGGTTCTGAGTTCTCGTTTTCATTTAATCCAGTCACATTTCAACTCGAGCTCTCTAAAATGTGTTTCAGGAAATAGAACAACCCAGTCTGTCCAGAGGTATATTGAGTATTCCATTTAAAGTAGCAAAAATCTTGACAAATAATACAAACGAGATTTTTCAAATCAGGGGTTTCTTTTTCTTTTCTTTCTCTCTCTCTCTCTTTTTTTTTTAGGAGAGTGAGCAGACTTTACTGTTAGACTGAGTGACAGTAGAACTTGATAAATGTCAATTTGCATGAGTTTGCAATGTAAACTGAAACAATTATTTTAAACCATCACTTGGATATTTTAAAAATGGATTTTGGAGAAGCACGATCATATGTGTTTTCTTAGGTTGGATTTCAACTGCCACCATTCGAAGCTTTCCGATTTTAACTTTCACAATATGGTTTTGACAAATGCATTTGTTGACAATATTCAGATTAATAGAAATGAATTGTTTCCTCATTTTCAACTACTTTCTATTCAAAATATATCTTAGTTTAAAAAATACAATGCCAGATAGTTTACATGAATGAAGAAAATGAATTTTAAAATAACCTACACTAATCAAGGCACTGTTACTGTTAAGTTTTCATGTTTTTTTTTCCTTATGCACAGTTACTAACAACACTATGTTTGCAAACATATGAGGTGTTCCCTCTATGCATTTAACAATTAGAATTGTTCAATGATAAATGATAAATCAACTGTCATTCACTAGTTAGACTGTGTAATGTGAAATTGCCAATAGGGGACCATTTTTTGACCTACCAAAATGGCTTAATCTATTTTGGTAGAATACTCTCTATGGGGCAGCAAAAGTCATGGGCTTTGAAGTCACCTACTGCCTGACTTTAAACAATTTATCCTCTCTAAGCCTCAATTCTCTCCTTTAGAAAATAGGAATAATAATAATACTTACTCATTAGGGTCAGCAGGCAGTTAAGTGAGATAATGTATGAATTTGCACAATGACCTACACCCAGGAAGCTGTCAGAAATTACTGCAAAAACTGGAAGTGCTATAGTAGCTTATATAACACATTCAATTGGAATTTCAGTTAAAACACCTTTCAAAGACTAAAGGGTTCATCTGAACACCAAATATGTTCTTTCTTCCATATATCCAAGATGATAGCCATAATCAGAGGATATTGTTTGAAATAGATTTGGATGTCAGATTTACTTGGGTTAGGACCCCTACTCTGCTTCTTTTAATATACGTAACTTTGCACAAGTAAGTTGGTCGTCCATAAAATAAGACTGAATACATGTAAGAAAATGCAATGAAAGCACTTAAAACATTGCTGTCCATATAGAATACATCACGCAAATGCTACCCTGTTACTCACTGTTACTGTGACGGTTCTCTTACTCAAGTTCTTTATTTTTTGACTCAACTCCAAGGAAACAATTTTATCACCCCTGACATATTTTCCATATTTAATTAAAAATATTTTTCTTAGGCAGAATACTTTCTTCTTTATGGGACTTTTAATACCTATCACATTATTAAATTTTTTTTCTGCCACAGATATATAAAGAATGATTTAAAAGGGCTATTCCAAATAATATCACAAAATAATAGCTAATTATATTATGGATTGAATAAAAGCACAAAAATTAGGCCAGACTATCTGGATCTAAGTCTCAGTTCTACCACATCTTGCCTCTGTAGCCTTGGGGAATTATTTAGTATCTCTGAGCCCCAGATTCCTCATCTGTAAAATGGGTATAATAATGTCACCTGTCTTATAGAAGGATTATAAAGTTTAAAAGAGTTAATGCATGTAAAATGCTTTGGACAAGTACTTAACACATAGTAAGCCCAGTAAGTTAGACAATCACATTAAATATGTCACTTTAAGAATACCAAGACACGTGCCATAATCTTACTTTATGGTACTTTATCTTATACGGTGAATCTCGCACAGGCCATGTCTTTGCTTTGGCAGTGACATTCAGATAATCACTTTGCAGAAAAGTTATGGATTGAGATGACAATGAAATTTAAAAATGCACTGAAACATCGATTATGTATATACACAAAAAAATAGGTGTTTGAACCACACCCATTTTCATTGCAAAAGGATTTTGGCTACAAAGATGATCAGTGGAGTTCTTTAATAGGATGCAAGTCTGTCATTGTTCTAGAAAAGATCTGGATTGTTTACAGGAATTTAAGTATGGCAGCACTGTCTGAACAAGATGGCTAAATGCTATTAATAGGAATCACCACTTAGTTCAACATTTATTGAACACCAACTACACGCCAGACACAGAACCAGAAGCTCAGAACTCAACAGTAATTGAGAAAGAAAAAACTAGGGGAAAAAAATCAAAGAAGGGATTTTCAGCAGAGAAGAGAAACTTCATAGACTCAGACCACCCAAAGGCTTGAAGGGATTGAAGCTGCATCCTCACCTCCAGCTCTAGCTTTCCTTCCCTCATTCACAATTAAGTGTTCATTTCCAGTGAATGTTTTATTACTTTCAAAGGTGAGTTTTTAGAGGGGATTTCTGAAGAAAGACCCCCAGTCTTAGAAAAGTATCTAGAGATCAATGGAATCTGAGATCTGACTGAGAGTGAGAAGCGAAAAGTGAACTAGTGTCCTTTGCAGTCAAGATTACTCTGTTGTGTATTCAGGGTATGAAAAACAAGATCTGCTTGTGAAAATCAATATCCTAGAGAATCAAGGAAAAGCTACTTTGGTACCTGAAGCCTATAGAATCCATAGATTTCCGTGACCCTACCGTCTACAGACAACTTGATTCAAATTTTCTACTCCATGACTCTGCTACCATTATAAAAAGAATATACAATGATCTTTTTGATAAATTTTGATTGGCTCTAGGAAATTGGGAAACTCTTTTTTTTTTTTTTAATCACATAGATTAAAACACAGAACCTTTTTTAAAAAGCAAAACAGTAGTACAAGGAGGACTCAACAGAAATCTCTATCTGACCTTTTTTTTTTCTCTGCATCTTTTTAAAAAAGCTAGACAAGTGGTCATTTAGTGAAGATGGAGCTTGCCACAATTCAACACAATTCAACTCCTCATTTTGGAGGCATCATATTTTCTTTTTTTCATTAATAAAGATTGAGTCAGTCACTTGCACCACACTTTGCTTTAATGACATTTGTTCTCAGAAGTCAACCAGACTAAGTGCCTGTTCTTGTCGACTAGGAAAGCTCTTGAAAATACCATTTACAACCCCGCTGCCCATGTGACAAGGCAGCTCTTTGCACTTCATTTGCACTCTAGTTCAGAGCTACTTCTTCAAAAGTTTCTGATGTGTCCTTTCACCAGCAGAGTTTCACGCCTGCTATCAAGATAAATGATTACACTCTTGCAGACACCTTCCTTATCTCTAGCTGGAATTTCATTTGTGTACCATGATTTAGTGAAAGGGTGATACAATAGAAAATTAATGTATTTGTTTTGTTTTCAAGAATGTGGATAACTTAGAAAAATCTACAATGCATTCTTACAGACTGATGACATCTACAACCCTCATTACCCTCAAATCTCTAACTCTACAGATCAAGTTAATTGTAAGTAAGACTGCCTTTTATTCATAAACATTATGATGTTAACAATACAATCACGGTCCAAGTTTAAGCGCCTTGTTTATGCTATTTCTGCTACACTTTATATACATTTAGAGAAGATTACCTAGAGCTCGTGAGGGGTGTTTTAAAAAATAAATATGATAAATAGAATTTAAGCTCCTGAAATGAATGTTTATTATGGACACCCCAAAATACGTGTTTCTCACCAAGAAGGGAATGAAATTAAATCTTCCTATCTTATGGCATATTTATGCCATATCTTCCTTATCTGTAAAGTGGGAAAGATAATGCTGTTGATAGCTTCTATAATGATTGAATGAGATCATATGATTAAAGAGATCATATTTAAAGATCTTCATATATTACAATATGATATCAATCCAGTTCTTCAAATTTTCAAAGGATATGGCTAACCTACAGACCAGATGTTGGGCCAAAGAAATCTACTGGTTATACTATAGTTAAATTTATTTCACTTTCTTTGGCCACCTGATGCGAAGAGCTGACTCATTTGAAAAGACACTGATGCTGGGAAAGATTGAAGCCAGGAGGAGAAGCGGAGGACAGAGGATGAGATGGCTGAATGGCATCACTGACTCAATGGAGATGAGTTTGAGCAGACTCGGGGAGTTGGTGATGGACAGGGAGATCTGGTGTGCTGTGGTCCATGGGGTCGTGAAGAGTTGGACATGACAGACTGAACTGAACTGAACTGGGGACCCCAGAATACGCACATATCTAAGAAACACTAGGAGTCGAGAAACAAGAATTATCTCTCTTATTTCCAACAAGTGATCTACTATGCTTCCCTAATACACTCAAATTTCTGTGTAGATTTAAACCCTAGTTACCTATATGGCACATATTTCTCCCTCTCATCTAAGAAAAGCTATATTTCTTCTCTCTAGACAATAGCCAAAATATATATATATATAGAGAGAGAGAGAGAGAGACTAATTTTTAAATGCTATTATCATAGTAGGGTTTGTTTGCTGATTAGAATTTTTGGCATGCAAATAGAGTTTAAGAAGCAATGTTTCTATTACTGAGATGACATTAAATATGCCTTCATATGGATTGTACTGTATCGTTTAGTAACTCTTCCTAATGAGACATTCACAAACAGCTCTCAGAAGGCAATAAATCACCATTGTATTGAATTGAATCGAGATAATAATTAAGCCCATTCAAAACAACCATGTTCGTTATGAATTATGAAAAGCCTATCTTAATTTCTTTACACTTTTTTGGGGTATAATAGCTTCATTCTGAGGATAAAAATAGTTGTAGCCAAATCTTTAACAGTATAATTAGAGAAAAAGATGACTAAATGGCTCTGGAATGTATTAGTGGGTGGTATGGTAATTCATGTCATTTTTTTTTTTTCGGTTTGCTTTTTATCCCATGTTTTATCACTTCCATATAACATTTGAACTGACTCATAGGTTATATGATATTCTGAAATATGGTGCAACTATAGTACTAAATGCACTCTGCTTTATTCAATTACTTAATAAGTTCTTAGAAGTTCTTTGGAAGCTTAACAGAATATCCACTTATAACAGGACTGCCAATTACAGAGAAGGTCTAGTTTTCCTGGAGTAGGAAACAGTTTTCCAACTAAACTTACAGACAAATGCTTTTAACTGCTAAATCAATGTGTAAATCCTCTAGTGGAATGCCTGCGTGCTTCAGATCTGTAACATCAAGCAAAAAGACAAGGAATCATAGGATGGATAGGGTTCTAATGTTCATGGTGTGGTCTCCACATCAGACTTTATTTCTTTCAATTTTTAAGTAAAGAAAAAACCTGCCTCCTCCGGTTGGCACTGCATCTGGCCCGTCCAGCATCTCCAGTTACCCAGGACCACGATCAACATCTATTTGTGACTGGTGATCTTTTGCACCACTAGGTCTATCTTTGGGAAGTCGAAATTGATTTTCTTCCACTTGTCACACTGAAATCTCAACTCCGTCCTTTCGGTTACACACTCTCCAAGAGTTCAGTGGTACAGGGATCAAAGGATTAGGCAGCGGCAGCTTTAAGGGGAGCTAGCACTGTGAGAAGACAGTGGAGGCAATCTATTTCAGCTTCAGACGGAGCACGGGCTAAGTGGGTGAACAACATGTAAAGTGCTCACTTGACATAAGTTTTTTTTTTTTTTTTTTCAAATAGTTGAGATAAAGAGAGTCTCTGATGGCTGACCTTTTATTATTACTTGGAGCCCCAAACACTTGAGCAGAGGCGGCCTAGGGGCGCCTGCGGGGACCCCAAGCATGCTCTTAGCTGCTGTGTAATATTTGCAGCTGCCGCCTCCCCTTCCACTTGTTTGTTCCACTTGCTTCCCGATGTGCCTGGTGTCTGATTTCCAGCTCTGGAAACCATGCGGAGGCCCTGAAGAGGGGGTGGGGGTCAAGTCTGGATTTTAACTGCAAAGGAGCACATCACAGCGGGCTCCCAGGGAGCCAGGCACAACTCACTATGCATCTCAGCTTTGCTTGCAAAATGTAAAAACCTTGTATAAACCTTATGAAAGAGATAAGGGAATCCCTATGCATTTATATCTCCCATTCCATGTCTAAAAGTAGTCTAATAATGAGAAGAAAGGAATATGCATTCACAGCCATTGAGAGATATGGATTGTACATTTTAATCAACTTACTAAATAGACATTAGCACAACCATTTGCTGTATTTCACGTGTGCCAGGAGCTGTGCTACATGTTTGACATATTAGAACCTTTTTAATCCTAGTGACAAACCTGCCAGGAATTATAATGTCTCTGATTTACAGATGAATGAAATAAGGGCCCTGCATGGATTGAGGAATCTGTGCAAAGTCACATGATGAGTAAAGCAGCAATTTTCAAAGAATTAAAAACCACAACAATATGTATTTAAAATATATATTTTTTTGTAAATCAGAAAGTATTTCAGTAGCATGAACCACAGTATGCCTCACGGTGATGAGATTCAATGCTGAAAGCATTGAAAAAAAAATTAATTTCAGGATATTTTCCTGATGCAAGGAATTAGGACCCTTTAAGCAAATTAATAAGCTGAATTATTTGATTATGATTTTTTATAGGTAGCAGTAGACTTACTATCTGAATAATCTACCAAGTCTTAAGTGGTTAACATTGTGGATTTCTTTTCATGTACACACTAAATTTCTTTTCAAATTCAGAATCAGAATATAGCCTATATTTCTGACATATTTCTTTATGTAATTAAGTGATTTTCAAATAGAAAAGGGAGACACAGCATAAATATAAGACATACTGGAGTGGTTAATATTTAATTATGGCATAATTAATCATAGGAGCTCATATGAATCTCATTTATGTGTGCTCTCCCCCAAAATGCCATCTTTAATTTCAACCAGAAAAAAAGACAAAAGTATAATAAACAATGTGGGCACTGTATTTATAATGCTTGTAAACAAGTACCACATCCTTTGTTCATGGGTTTGAGCTCGATGAGTATTATCTTTAGTTTTCAGAAGAATTCTGGTTCTAGTCCTTGTTCCAGGGAGAAACAAACTTTCAGAGGAGGCCTGCTACTATGCCTTGTGGCTTGTTTTGACATTTCCTCTAAGGATGGGATTTGAGGGGCAGTGATAGTGGCAGGGCCTGTGATGACTATGGTTGGTCCTGATTCACCCCGTCACCCCACTTCTCAGAGGTCACCTGTGGGGGAGGGGAAGGAGTAAAGACAGCGGGTGATGGCATTCCTGACGTCTTGTGTGCTCAGTCGCTCAGCTGAGTTCAGCTCTTAAAACCCCATGGACTGTAGCCTTGGGATTTCCCAGGCAAGAATACTGGAGTGGATTGCCATTTCCTACTCTAGGGGATCTTCCTGACCCAGGGATCCAACCCCAACTGATGCCTCTTGTGTCTCCTGCGTGCCAGGTGGATCTCTTTACCACTAGCGTCTCCTGGGAAGCCCTATTCCTGAGATCATGTAGAGTTCAATAAGCATTTACAATTAGGTGAGACATCCTTGGGCTTCCCTGGGGGCACAGACAGTAAAGAATCTGCCTACAGGTCAGGAGACCTGGGTTCAGTCCATGAGTTGGGAAGATCCCCTGGAGGATGGAAATGGCAACACACTCCAGTATTCTTGCCTGGAGAATGCCGTGAACAGAGGAGCCTGGCGGGCTGCAGTCCATGGGGCCGCAAAGAGTTGGACATGACTGAGCGACTAAGGATGCACGCATGAGACTTCCTAGGTGAAAACTCAGTTCTTCTCTCTTAGGAAGGTCACTGTTTCTGCTAGGAACCATCTATGGAGGGAGGGTATCCAGACTGAGGAAAGAGCATGAGTGACATCAGAGGTGTGGGGAAAGTGCAGAAAACGGAAGGGGACGAGTCAGAAGATCTGCTTGGTGGAATAAAGAGTGCAGGAAATAAGCTTAAAAACAGGTTCTGTTACCAACCAGCTAGTAGGGAGCCTTAGTAGGGCCGAGAGCTCGATGAACCAGGAGTTTTAAGAAGACTGTGACAACGATACACAAAATAAAGCTGGAGAAGAAATGGGAGGCAGAAAGACTACTTTAAAAAGTTGTGTATACACCCACCACGTCATAGGAGCCAGATGAACCCCATGATTATAAAATAAACACATATGGGAATACAAGTAAAATAATTAAAATAACAATAAAATATTTGAAGGACTGGGATACAGTGAAAGGGGAATAAAGCGTGATTACAAGGCTTGTAGCTTTGAGATGGGCTCATAGGAAAGCAGCTGAATAAAATGGGTTCAGAGAAATGGATGAAGAGAAGCATATTTAGAAGGAATTTTTTTTATTTTCAATTTTGATAAGTCGAATGAGATAACTGCTGGGAATCCAAGTGAAGTTAGTTGGTTAGCATCTCAGACCACTGAGAATGAGGTTTGTATGTTTTTTTTTTTTTTGAGCATGAGCGGTCGGGACTGCAGTTGTAGACACAGCAGTAAACTCAAAAGGTGAGCCCTGAGGGCAGACGCAGGGTGGGCGCACAGGTCGGAGGAGCCGGCAGCCAGAAGGCCACGGGCAGACACAGCCGCCTACTGGCGGCACCTGCAGCCTGGGGCTGGGGAGGGGGAGACGCCCCAAGGGAACAGGAGGGCTGCTGGTGGAGGGTGGAGGCGAGCGAAGTCAGGGCGTCGCGGGCACCGCAGCTGCTGAACAACCTCACACTCGGTCTCAGGCCAGCGGGGTGTGGAGCAGGTACAGATGGAGACGCAAGTCAGCCAGATCTCCCCCTGCTCCTCAGGTGACCTCACCCCCCCAGCATCTCACCATGAGAAACGGAGCCCTAGCTCGGAGCGTCCCATCTTCTCAGTACTCAACACCACACGTACAGGCAGGCTGATTCGTTTGTACCTGCAGAGCCTTCAGGCCCGCTCACAGCCATAGATTCCGGACCCAGGTAAGGACCCATTTACCTCCTGGACTCCTAAGCCTAGTTAATACTTGCTTCTGATGGTATAAGATGAAGTTGCAAAATGACTAACAGCATCTGAAGAAATTATCTACTGGACCAGGTAACGATTCTCTCTAGGACCTTCCCCAGATCCCACTTTGTTCATAAAACAAAGTGGAGGTATTTGGGGAACAGGAGCTGCCAGTTGTGACAAATGACAGGTAGGTGTTTAAGATAACAAAGACTGAGGATCTGAAAGAGTATCATGGCAATCTGGGGGGTGTACCCTGGACAGATGGTGAGAACAAGCACGAAATTGTAGAAGGATGTGAAAGCTTGGTGGCGGTGGAGGCAAGGGGGCGCATTTGAAGAGCCTGACTTTGAAGCAGGTAATGGGGGGTTGGTGGGAGCAGAGCAGAGTCAAAATAATGTTTACTTTTAAAAGGAGGGAGCTGAGCCTATCTGAAGGCTGGAGGGAAAAAGTCCAGGAAAGTGCTGGATTTCCTAAAGAAAGGGGATGCACTTTGCCAGCTAAACCAAGGTTGTAAGAACAGCAGGGTAAGGCTAATCAGACAAGCTTAAGAATATGCGAGGAAGCCCCAAGAATCTGATCATTTAATAAACCAACTCGGTGATGTGACATCAGATGGCCCCAAGACCACACTTGAGGAAAATCCAATTTATAAGAGAGGCACACTACCGTCTTGCAAAAAAAAAAACCTGTAGAAGTTTGTTTTCTTTCTTATTGAGCACCTGATCTAGACTCTTGACCCACAAAGCCTAAAATATTTAGTATTTGTCCCTTTACAGATGGGGAAAGCAATGGCACCCCACTCCAGCACTCTTGCCTGGAAAGTCCCAGGGATGGCGGAGCCTGGTGGGCTGCTATCTATGGGGTCGCACAGAGTCGGACACAACTGAAGCGACTTAGCAGCAGCAGTAGCAGCCTTTACAGAATCAGTCTGTTGATTCCTGCCTTAGCATCTTGATTAAGAAGTAACTTTTATTGCCCAGACCAGAGAACCACAGGCAGATTCACAGAAAACGGTGTGTTCGGGTACGTCTAGATTTGGCATCTGACTTCTTAACGATGTGATTGCTGCAAGATGGTCCAATGCTTTTTATTTTGAACAGGCAAGTTCCTTTACTCCTCACAAATATTTAACATCATAAAGCATTTATAAAGTACAAAGTCTGTTGCTAGAAAAGGCATGTTAGACATTAACTCTGTGCTTAAGCAGCTTGCATTATTAAAAAAAATACCTCCAGTAGACAAGGAAAGGACAACTTTCTTTCGCATCACTTACATTTTTAAAGCTGGTGAAACTGACTGCAATGGTTGGGGAAACACACTAATCTCCTACGACACAGGTATTTTCTTCCCAACCATGTCAGCATCAGCATCTTTAACCAGATGAACATTTAGGAAGAGCGTAAGAGCAACACTGACACTGCTGGGGAGGCATTTCGACAACAGCTGTGATGCCTCTGACACAGGAAGCGGGTACCAAAGGCAAAGCTTTGGGTAGACCATAATACAGATGCCTGGGCCTTAGAAATCTGGCATATGTAGGGACCCTACAGTTCATTTACTTAAAGGATTTCTGATCATATTTTCCAATCTTTAACATAAAGGGAAACTTTTCAGACATGCCCCCCCCCACACACACACATCTGCTTTAATAATGGTCCTCGAAAAAGCTTCTTCCTTGTTATTTTTTATGAGATGTGTAAGTTACTTATGTGGCAGCTTCAATTTGTAATCTGGACTTTCCGAATAAGCACCAGAAATATCAGCTATACTTTTCAAAACAGCTCTGCCACTCTGTGTAGATCTTTTTATACAGGTTGGGAGAGATGGTCACCTTGAACAAAGAGCACATGTGTGGAGTACTCTTTATACAAGGTACTTAATTTCAAAAACGAAGTAAACAGCTTCATTTGTAAGTAGAAAACGTTTCCAGCTTAGTTATGACACGCCAAGTGAACCTCGAGCTGCTTAAATAAGTGTTTTCCAGCAGGCTGAACTATGAAAAGAACAAGAGGAGATTTCCCCTCCTTGAATAAAGATAATTATTTTTATTGTCACCAGGTCAAAGATTCAGATTCCACGCAGCAACCTCTGGCTAAAGAACAGTGAGTCCTTTCAGGTCAGAAGGTCCAAGATGGAGTCCCCTCAGAAGATAGCATAATAGTCCTAAAATAATAAGCAAACACGTAGCTTTCTTAATTTGCCCGGCTGGATTCCTGTAATAAGTACTTAACAACTGTAGGCTCTGAGCCGCTCAGCAGACATCAACAAGACCATTTGCCAGATGATTTAGCAAACAAATTTCTGAGAGGCTCACACGTAGGTTGAATGCATCACATAAGAAAACACGCAGGGAGTTAGAGATAATAATAGTAGAGTGGTGTTTTAAGAATTTTTTTTTTTTTTTAAGGATTCAGAATTTTGAGCTCTAGAGAATTCAGACAGATATGCCAAATTCTTTTTCTAACAGAAACTCCCCAAATTTGAATCCTCAGCCACTCCTGCTAATTTTTTATTCCTTGAGCAAATAACCTGAAATTGACTTCTTGGGAAGGGAGGCAGGACAAAAGAATCTGGAATTGAGTTGCAAGGAAGGAAGAAAAGAGCAGAAATCACTAGGTTTGGGAGCAACTGACATTTAGCAAGGATGGAAAATGAAAGGTTCTCAACAAATATTTGTTGGATGAATGAATCCAAGTCCATGACACATATGGGAAATAGAGCCATCATAAAGAATGTTGGCAGAATTCTCAAAAAATAGCAGGGGTTAGGAACGGGAGAGAGGCATTCATAAAGGAATCGCTCACTAGTGTCAAGACTTCCAGCCTCGAACGTGGGGAGAGGGAGACTTTCTCTCGAATCACAGGTAGTAAGCAGTCCCCTGGCTTTCTTCTCACAGCACTGGGCCACGATTGAATCTGAGATGCTTCTAAGTGGGGAAGATCAGGGTGGCAGTAGCATTTACCATTTTAAGAAGGAGAGCAGTCCTGAGGTTCTGTGAGGCAGGCCATCCACAGAAAAGGAGAAAAACCAGACTTATAGTGGAGCAAGGGCTCAGAAAGCCTATTCTGAGGATGGAGGGTAATTTACTCATCACTTTACCTTATAGTTAATCTGTGCTCTATTTTCTGAAGTCTCCTTTCTAAACAGGAATGTGGACATTTTATTTGAAAGCTTAATACATACTTTATTGATTTATTTATATCTTTTGGCCATAGGACATGGGGGATCCTAGTTCCCTGACCAGGAATTGAACCCGTGCTCCCTGGTGGCATTGGAGGTAAAGAACCTGCCTGCCAATGCAGGAGACATGAGAGATGCTGGATCGATCCCTGGGTGGGGAAGATCCCTGGGGAAGGGAATGGCAACCCACTCCAGTATTCTCGCCTGGAAAATCCCATACAAAGAGGAGCCTGGGGGGTACAGTCCATGGGGTCACAAAGAGTTAGACACGACTGAGGCGAGTTAGCACACTTCCAGCATTGGAAGAACAGGGTTATAACCATTGGGCCACCAGGGAAGGCTCTCGAGTGTGGACATTTTAAATGAGGAAAAAGCAAAGCAACAATTTTTATTTGATGCCAAAATTAGTTTAGCTGACTTTTTGTTTTCATTTTAAATATTCCTTCTTTCGGCAAACTGTTTAAATTACCAAGTTGCTTTGACATCCTTTGGCCTGCCTGGGAGGACAGAGTACCCAGTGGTGGACGAGAGGCCCGTCCACATTTCAAAGCTGAGAAGCGTGACTTCTCAGAATTAATCGCAGGTTTGCTGAACGTTTTCATATTCTGCCTAATCCACTTTAAGGGTGTGCAAGAGCAAGAAGGGGGCTTCGGAACCTGACGTGAATGGAAAGCAGCCACATGGACTCCTTGCGGACGCTCCCCTGAGCTTCCGAGAAAGAAATTTACACAGGGGGAAGACAGCATTCGAGTGTGAGAAGAGGAATCTGCAAATAAATAAATACACAAATAAATAAAAGGTTCACGGCGTCATCTACAGGAAAATGACGCGCCAAGGGCACAATGAACGAAAGTGAAGCTTTGGAATGAGCTAGGCTGCCAGATGTTGCCTGCTGATTTGGGGGGGGGGGGGCACCCACGAGGGAAAAGACTGGGTGTAAGTCAGTCATAGAAATACTCCACTGCAGCTGGGAAGAAATTTATTCCGGGGGAATCCTGCGTGCCAGGGCGCCAGGGTCCTGGGGCCAGTCCCATCGAGAGGCGGGGTCTATCAGAGGCACTCGTGAGAGGTGTGAGGCAGGCCGCAGGACCCGGAGTGGCGCGTTAGCCTTTTGGAGGTCCGCCTTTCCATACGTGATGATGCAAAGAGCTCAGTTTAGGATTCGATGATTTCTTAATTAAATGTAAAGGACTATTTCGCTGAGGTGAATTGTTTTAGTTAGGAGAGCGATATGCACAAAGAGAAGGAGAGTTGTGAAAAGGGCAGGATTGGAAGGAGGGTGTGAGCCAAAAAGGAGTGAAAGTGTTAACATTTGTATTTTTAAGCCGCGGCCACATTGTGTTTTCAGAGTTACCACTGAAGTGGGAATTAAATGACCCAATGAGCGTTAAGAGAATTGTTTGTAGACTGTGTTTTGCTGTAGATGGGATGATTTTCAATCCAAGAAAGCTGGAGAGAATGAACAAGAGGGGGAATCTTATTGGAGAAAGAAGCTGAAATTGGAAAGTCCCAAAGCTTCCTGGGGAGTGGGAACCAGTCAGACTCAGTGTTCCTGAAGAGCTTATGTGAAAATGTACTTTATAGACACATCTCTCACCAGATCATTTAACGCAGACATCTCGCTTTGTACCAAGGAGGAGAAAGGCAGTAATTTTAATTGAACAGAAAAATGTGCTTCTTTTTTTTTTTAATGCTTTCTATTTGCATTTAAATATTATTTTCTATGAAAGTGAGTTTAACACTGGACTTCTGTATAAGCCTTGTAGGAGAATGTTTTCAGGAATCTGCCAGAGCCATTTCCTGCGTCTCATTAAAATAATGACCAGGAAAGTAAATGTGTGAATGCAAAGATTGTAGTGTGTTGATTATGTGGAGTCGTTGAGCAGAACAGAGCCTGTGACACAATGATTAAGATAACCCGACTTGAATAGAAATGGTGAATTGCAAACAGAGCTGTGTGCAGAGCATCTAACAGACTCCTGTGAGGAAACTCAAATGTGTGTGATCACTTATTTATTTCAAGTGTATTTTCAAGATATACTCATTATGAATCATTCACTCTTTCAAAGAAAATATAAATAAATATGAAGGAAGAAGGTAAAGCCTATTGTGAATTAGTTTGGACTAAACGGTTTTACACATTTTCAATTTACTGTACCACACACACTTAAAATAACATTCTTACACATTCTGAAAATATTTGAACTCTTATGTGTGTGCACGCTCAGTCACTCAGTCGTGTCTGACTCTGCGACCCCATGGACTGTAGCCCAGGCTCCTCTGTCCGTGGGATTCTCCAGGATTCTCCAGACAAGAGTACTGGAGTGGGTTGCCATTTCTCCAGGTGATCTTCCCCACCCAGGGATTGAACCCTAGTTTCCTGCATTAGCAGGCAGATTCTTTACCACTGAGTCATCTGGGAAGCCCATTTGAACTCTTACCTGGGCCTAAAGATAACACCCTGACAGTCGGCATGAGAATAACACCACCTGAAATCTGTGTCAGAATGAACCCCTTGTCACTCTCAGACTCTATCCAGCTGTCTCTGTATTCCTTAATTTTTTGGAATCCTGAGGCTCAAAACCTCAGCTTTGACGCTTTTCTTTCTATTGTCCCCACAGCCCACTAATTACTGAGTCCAGTTGACTTTCCTTCATATCTCTGCTCCCCTCCCATCACCGTTAAGGCTCTGATGCGTCACTATCTCTGCCCTCCACTCATCACTATCAGGGCTCTGATGCCTCATTAGTGTTTAACTCCGATAGCAATGGCTTCTGGACCACCTCCCTGAATCCATTTTGCACTGTGGATGAAATTCATTTTCTTGAAACATGGCTCTTATTTTTTTTTTTTCCCTGTTATTCCTGGGCTCTAAAACTTTTCATGACCTCAGGAGGTCTTCTGGGCTTCTACCGTGTTGGGGTGGGGGACTGCAGGCCATATGCCTGGGCAATGGTGAAATTGAGCAGCAGATGTCCTTCTGGAGGGGCTGTCGGCTGTGCCCAGGACGGGAGGCCACCTGCCAAAGAGGCTCCACTGGAACAAGAACTGCAGCGGATTCCTCCAGGGCAGCCACCGAAGCCCCTGCTCGAGGGCTGGGGAGGGGGTGGCTGGAAAGAGGGGAGGGGGCAGGGCAGAGCTGCAGAGTGGGAGTACAGAGCCAAGTCTCTTGGCTCCAAGGCCTGGCCGGAAACAGGAGCTCGAGTCTCCCAACCCCCTTGTCATTTATCGAAGATCTTAAGGCAGTGCTCGGGCCTTAGGAAACCACGAGGCGTTCTTTGCTCTCTCTTCTTCAGGACATTTCCTTCCAATGTCTTTTTTTAAAAAGTCTTTACTGAGTATTTTTTTTTTTACAATACTGTTTCTGTTCCATGTTTTGGTTTTTTTGTCCCCGAGGCATATGGGATCTGAGCACCCTGACCAGGGATGGGACCCTCGCCCCCGGCGTTGGAAGGGGAATCCAACCACTGGACCGCCACGGAAGTTCCCTTCCAATGTCTTTTCTCCTACCAGTGTTCAAGGTTGGGAGAGCGGCTGGAGGAAGCACACAGCATCTCTTTCTCATCAACACCCTAAGCATGAAGCACACTCAGGGAAAGCTACCTCTCACCTTGAACTTGAGGTGTGAGTTGATGGGATGGTTAAGTGCAAGCAGGAAAAGGAACCAGCCCTTATATTTGGTCCCACTTTAATAATGATGCCACCGTCTCCCTTGGCTTAGGAAGGTCATGCAGGCTTTCCAGACACCCTCTTCATCACATCATCTTGGCCTTTGACCTCACTGCCTGGTTCCATCAGCCCCGACTCCCTGAATCTGCCCCCTGGGCTTCCCGTTCACCTGCCTGGCTGTGAGTTTGACTGAGTCCATCAACACTCTCTCCCAGGCACGGTCAGCCTCTATGCCCCACTGCCCAGCAGGGTTCGGGGCCCTGAGAAGGAAAACCTGGGCTCTTGGATTTTTTTAGAGAAGTACGCAACACACACTCTGGCTGGGCATCCAGAATTTCACCAGGAACTCCCAGTCCCTTTTAAAAAGTGAGTTGCTTCAGGTATGCATGTTGCCATCCAGTGGAGCTTGCAAAGGTGCCATGCCGTCAAATTCCACCAAATCCTTTAGTTAGATCAGGCTCTGGGTCTGATTTCACTTTTGACCTACCACCTTTAGCACTGGCACAAGGAGCAACAATTGCTTTGTTTGACGAATGAATGAATGACTTACACACAAACCAAGTGTCTTTGTTTACCTTTGTAAGTAGTGATGCAGTTTATTTTCTATGATTGTACCAGAGCATTGGAGACAGTGCAAATAGAATATTTCAGGCTGGCGTTTCGGCCAAAATACCTTTAAATGCATAGTTATCATTCAATTTCCTAAATGACCCTTGAGTTACTTCCTTCCACAGAATTTTAGTACTTAAATTAATAAGACAGTATGCCTAATGCTAAAAATCCTAATTCCATGTTTGGTGGTTCGAGGCAGTGAAATAAGCCCCTTATTAAGGGCCCTATGATGAGACCGGTTACCTCTTTGTTTCCAGTGGGCAGGAGGCTTTCAGGGCACTGCACTCCCCTCCAGACCTCTGACCCTCCCTTGGGGTGATGTCAGACACCCTCCTGCTGCTGGACCTCGCCAGCCCCCCGTTTCAGCTGCACAGCCCTTGTCCCCGACCCCAGCCCCTTTGTCCTCCTCTGGACAAGCATCTCTGGTTGACCTCAGCCCTCTCTGTGTCCACAGTCCTGGAATATTTACCCTCCTCTCAAGGATCCCATTCTGTCAAACAGCATCAGTCATGCTCACGTCTCAGGGATGTCAATCTTCATTGAAAATGTGTCAGTTTTGCTAACATAAACCCCGAGATAGCTTAATTCCGCTCCACTGTTATCAGCTGTTTGTTTTTCCTCAGAAAATGGAGATGCTTTTTTTTTTTACCAAAAAAAAAAAAAAAAAAAATTGTAATGAGTATAGCTTGACGATGTCCTGGAGTAGGAAAGTAACACCTCCAAATAAAGGATCTTGGGAGACACCTTTCCTAAGGTACTGTTTGGTTCTTTCAAGTTGCTGTTGTCACTTCTTTAAACATAAAAAAGAACTCTGGTTTCTAAGGTTGCTCTTCCCCTGGTTTCAGTTCCCACTGACTGTTCATTACATAACTATCCACATGACCACAAGGAAGTCAGGATGTGGAGAGGAGAATGCGTATTTATCAGTCTGTCTGTATCCTTCTAATCTCCCACACCAGGAGCAAATTTTCTATAATATGTGCTCTTCCTTATAGGCTGAGCGTAAGAGCAGGAAAAGAGAGCATCCTTCTGCAGAGAATAACTTAGCCAAGGACACTGTGCTCCATCTTTATGATGAAATACACATTTCCCATTAAAAGGCAAATCTGTCATTTTAAAAGGTTGAATTGGATGTACTTTAAAAATAATTCCAGCTGGTTAAAATGAGAGCATTGGGGAAAAAAAAGAAAAAAAAAAAAGCTCTATAAGAATGTTCTCTTGGTCTGTAGTATTTTCATTTTCCTCAAGTGTGAATTGGATATATTTTCTTTTACTTTAAACCCTTTATTCTCAGTGTTTGATTCGGAGTTAGTGGAATAAGTTTTCAAGATGAATAGAGCTCAATAACACTATTTCTAATACTTAAAGTTTCTATTTCTGTACTATGTATTTCCAACCAAAAAAAATTGGTCCATTTGAACTGATCCTTTTTCTATGATTACACAAGATATGTTGATATTTTCTTACATTGTTCTGTTCCATATGTACCATTTCTGGACCTTTTATAACTCTTCCTGTGAAACCTTTGTCCATTTAATGTGATTTTTTTTTCATAAACTAAATGACTCATTGCCTCCTGGTAAAACACAAGCAAGGGATATGTTAAAATATGCAGTGTTATTCTATAAAAGCTGTCTCTGTATGCAGGTACACAGACACTAGTACTACACATCCAGTGATTTGAGATTTGCACCTGGATTTTCACACCTGTAGTAAATGTGGATACTAAGCTATTATCGGTATTATTTTTTACAAAGAAACAAACAAATATAATCACACACAAACACTTCTGCGTCAGTCAGTTTTGAACTCATTTAAAATTTTGTCCTTGCAAGTTTAATTTTCCTCACTAACCACCAGTTACTTTTTGCTTCTAAGATTTTGAATGATGAAATGTGCAAATGCAAAGCTTTGTTGTTGTTTTTTTTTGACACACTCCGCTGCCTGTGGGATCTTGGCTCCCCCACCAGGGATCAAAGCTTTGTCCTCTGCAGTGGAGGTGCAGAGTCTTAACGACTGGACCACCAGGGAAGACCCTGCAATGCTTCTTCACACACAGCCCTGGTCGACCACCGTTAAACACGCTGGCTCCGCCTAGGCTTACAGCCCCGTTTCTACTGCCTGGCTTTCTGCTGTGTGTCCCAACACTCACTATACACTTACACTTCTGTACGAATCTCACTGATACATACTTTCGTATGGTTTGGAGAACAAGATGAAAGCGAAGTAGGCAGGCCCGTCACCTTCCTTTACGAGTTAAGAGCTTTCTGTGGTCACAGTTTGCTTTGGCTTCTTCCCATCCATCTTACCCCAGCCAGCGCCTCGCCCGCTCCCGTTTGTGACTTTCCAGCACTTCCCAGATCACAGTTGTGGATCTCATCTGACACTTTTATCACTACTCCTTTCTTCCCATTTCTCTGTCCCTCGTCACGGAGTCTTCAGTCTCCAGGCAGCCAGCCTTGACCCCCCATCCGACCCACGCCGCCTGACCCTGGCCTGCCTTTCCCACCCTTTCCCACCGCCCTGACTTTGCTTGCTGGCTTCATTCGAACTGCCCCTCATGCATGACCCCCGGCCGTTTAAGGCCTGTGCCATCTGTCCTTTCCCCTCTCACCGAAGTGGCAGGCTGTCAGCAACATGCTGCCAGGCCCAGCCCAGTGTCTAAGAGGACCGGCTGGGTCTTCGAGGCCCCCGGGGCCCACGTGGCAGCCTCTCTGACCCTGGCGCTCCTCCCAGCGGTGCCGCCGTCCTACTGCCCCGAGTTCCCATGGCGCTCACCTTGCCGCACCTTCAGTCCACACCCCTCTTCCCTCAGCAACGGTAATCTGATTTCCTGAGGAAAGCAGGACACACTAAAGTGTAAACGACTGACAACTAAGTGATGGGAACGTGAGGAGTTCATTAGTGCAAGTGAATCCCTAATCTGCAGGCTTGCTATGGAACAGGGTAAGCCTTCTGGGTCAGGAATCTACTCGAGGCCTTCCCAGTGAGCTTTTATTTCCCTGTCAAACAGGAGAGCAAGCTCCCCAAACCAGCAGTGCATTTCTGAGCAGCTCTGAATCCCTATTCGAAGGCCACTCCAGGTTATGCACAAGCAAGCATCTGCTCTAAATCTCTTGGATTAAATAAATTTATTGTCACTATATTTCAACCATTTATAAGCAAAAGCTGCTTACTCTCAACACAGTACATGTTTATGGCATTTTATACCTTTTTTGTATTCCTGAGCTACAACTTCTTATTTCCCTAAATTATACCATGAGTGAGTGAGTGAGTGAAGTCGCTCAGTCGTGTCCAGCCCTTTGCGACCCCATGGACTGTAGCCCACCAGGCTCCTCTGTCCATGGGATTCTCCAGGCAAGAATACTGGAGTGGGTTGCCATTTCCTTCTCCAGGGAATCTTCCCGACCCAGGGATCAAACCCAGGTCTCCCGCATTGCAGACAGGCGCTTTAACCTCTGAGCCACCAGGGAAGCCCATTCCATAGTGGAATAATTATTTACTGAATTTTTATTAAGCCATCAAAACAGTGGTGAGGAACTTCCTTATCCTGTGGATAGTGTCCTTTGGTGAAATTAACCCTCAGAGGGAGGAACAGAACTGCACTTGTTGAGCTGCGAATGCAGCCTCCGGGATGAAACTGGCTATTCCCTGGGCCAGGCTCCCCCTGTGATGGAGAGGGTTGTGATGGCGCCATTTTTAACCCACTGCTAGGAGATGTGGAGTAGTAAGGGGATTAACCACAGGCCTAGACTTCAGATGCGAACAATTAGGGAAACCAACCTAACAAAAGTGAAACACTGAATGTCTGCTTCTTCAGTGTAATTCTCTTTCAAAATCTTGTAGGAGACTAGGATAATCATCCTCAAATACCTAAAAATAGAACTATCATATAATCCATCAATTTCACTGCTGGGTATATATCCAAAGAAAATGAAAGCACTCATTGAAAAAGATACATGCAAACTCAAAGTTCATAGCAGTATTATTTACAGGAGCCAAGACATGGAAGCAATCCAAGTGCCCATTAACAGATGAATGGATAAAGAAGATGTGGTACATATATACAATGAAATATTACTGCCATGAAAAGGAATAAAATTCTCCCATTTGTAGCAATATAGATGGACCTGGAGGGTATTATACTTAGTGAAATAAGTCAGACAGAGAAAGACTAACACTCTAAGTTATCACTTACATGTAAAATCTAAAATTAAAACAAAGGAATGTATATAACAAAATAGAAACAAACTCACAGATACAGAGAATAAACTAGTAGCTACTAAGGGGGAGATGGAGAGAGGGAGGGACAAGATAGGAGTAGAGGGTTGAGAGATACAAACTACTAGGTCTAAAATAAGTAGCAAGGATGTACTGTACGGCACAGGGAAATGTAGCCACTATTTTGTAAATAACTTTAGAGTATAATCTATAAAAATATTGAATCACTAGGTTATAGAGCTGAAACTAATATAGTATTATAAATCAACTATACATCAGTAACTGAGACGGAGATGGCAACCCACTTCAGTATTCTTGCCTGGACAGAAGAGCTTGGTGGGCTACAGTCCACGGATCGCAAAGAGTTGGACACAACTGAGCGACTAATGCTTATACATCAATAAAAAAGAATCAAGACAGTGAAATTCAAAAGATAGCCAAAAGTTTTAAATGGGGCTTGCCATTTGTATAGGAAATAGATTCACAAATAAAGTAATAGGTAGACACAGAAAGCTGCTGGAAGGAGCTTATATTGTTAAATTTATAATAGGTCAATAAAGTTACAGTCGGGGGTTTGAGGATGGAAAAGAGAGTGAAGGAAGGTTAAAAGAGGAATTCTTATGAGTCAGGTGTTGAGTCCCCTTGTCACTGTCAGAATGACCAGAGTGATAAATAACATTTCACGGGGAGAGGAGGGGACGTACAAAGGCCTGGGGCAAGTATGGTGCTTCATTTGAGAGCAGGGTTGCTCTACAGGTCTTTGGTTTGGGTACAGAGAAGTGGGGCTAGCAAGGTGTGCCTGTCTTAAAACTTCCTCACATGCTCCCTTGAAATGTGTACAAGATGATACAACAAAGAAAAAAAAAATGTCTTCAATGATCAGAACTTTCGTTACAAAAGTGATGCTATAGCTAAAAGAATGACTGGAAATCTTCCGCGGAAGCAGGGACAGGCCCTCTATTCCTTTTCCACCATCAGCTTTCCACCTGGATGGTGTGATGACAATGAACATAGATGAAGGCCAAGAAGCTGGCATCAAGGACCAGGTTCACCTCCTGCCACCCCAGAACTTGCTCAGACTGATCGTTGAGAAGAGGCTCCTTTTTCCCATGTGGTGTATTTCATCTGGCCCTGGGGAGTTGCTGACCTTGATAACTGGCAACCCCACACTGATTTCCTGAATTCTCTATTGCCAATGCGTTCTGCCCCGAGACACGTGACAGACAATTCATCCTCAACCGCTTAAAAATCAGAGGATCTACAGGAACTCCTTTCATTAAGCTCTGATCCTCGGCCTTGGCTTGGGAAAGCAGTGGCGTGGCTCTAGTTAATCCAGTCAGAGCTGTGCTTGAGCTCAGTCGTGGCCAGCTCTTTGTGACCCTGTGGACTGTAGTCCGCCAGGCTCCTCAGTCCATGGAATTCTCCAGGCAAGAATACTGGAGTGGGTTGCCATTTCCTCCTGCAGGGGATCTACCCGACCCACAGATCAAACCCACACCTCTTGTGTCTCCTGCGTTGGCAGGCAGATTCTTTACCAGTAGCGCCACCAACTAGCACAGTCCAAGTAAATTCCCTCCTCCTGGGCGCTAGGACCTAGGGGATGGCATTGGAGTGAAAGCACTGTTCTCCAGTGCTGAAATTCAGGGGCAATTCTTAGAAGACTCCAAGCAGACAGACACAAGCAAGTAGAACCCAAAGAGGATTGTGGGCTCTTTCCTGGAGTTCAATCCAAGATAAGCTCTCTTTCCAGGGCAGTTAATCTTGGCCCTGAAAAGAAGTTGCCAGAAGGGTTATTGATTTCGAAGCGACAAGCTGCTTGCAGGAGTTGAGGTCTAGCCAGGGCCTCGGGTAGGTTTTCAAGGTTAGAGTTTTTTTTTTTTTTTTTCTGAGAATCTAATGGAGAGCTGTGGTTTCCTTCATAAAAAGTCATAATGAGTGCTTGAAGTTAACTTGAGTTAACGTTTACAATGGAGGCAAATCTTTTATTTTTGTGACATTTGCATTTCGTTTTAAATGTCATGCACAGCATATTGACATGATAATTTAGGGTTATGGTTAGTAATTATAATTCAAAATTTGTATGAGTGTAATTGATATTCAGCATGATTATGAATTAATATTCAGAATGCAGTAAGGCTGTGTTTTGGGCTTCCCAGGTGGTGCAGTGGCAAAGAATCTGCCTGCAATGCAGGAGATGCAGGAGACAAGAGTTCCATCCCTGGGTTGGGAGGATCCCCTGGAGGCGGGCGTGGCAACCTGCTCCAGTATTCTTGCCTGGGAAATCCCATGGACAGAGGAGCCTGGCGGGCTGCAGCCTGTGGGGTCGCAAAGGGCTGGACACAGCTGAGTGACTGAGCACACAACAGGCTGTATTTATGCTGCTTTTTAAGAGTTTTAAAAGATACATTTTAAAAGCTACCTCTCAGTGTGGCATTGTACTTTAAAACAGCAGTCTCCAAACTTTTTGGTACAAGGGACCAGTTTGATGGAAGACAATTTTTCCACGGACTGGGGTCGGCGGGTCGGAGGATGGGGGGTTGGGAATGGTTTTGGGACGGTTCAATGTATTACATCTATTCTGCACTTTATTTCAATTATTACGACATCAGCTCCACCTTAGATCATCAGGCATTAGATCCCAGAGGTCAGGGACCCATGCCTTAAAATACTCTCTGTTATCCACTTCAAAAGGAGAGCCTGACCAGCTGACCCCCGCCAGTAATCAAATCCCCATCACAGAGGGGAGACACCTCAGGCACGGTGGTGTGTAGGAAAAACACTTTCTATGGGACTTTCTTGCAAATGAAACCCCTCTAAGAGATGGGAAATATCATAAAAGAGGACACAGCATACATTGCTCTTGTTATGTCCCCTTAAAAGGGGACAAAATTTCTCCTTACACAGCTTGAGTGAAACAATTATAAAGAAGTCCTGAATATATAAATGTGTGTGTCTGCAACTGTATTAGTTACATTTTATTTCATCTGCCTTGCAGTTATAACCACAGTCTGAAGTAATCCTATCTGTTATGTCTGAATACTTCCAGGGTGGGGAAAAAAAAATTCATCACAACAGAAAACTTTTAGAAGAAAAAACATGAAGAACCAGTCTAACCTTTAAAGGTCACTCAGAAACTAAAATCTTTATTTGAATTCATTATGAAATCAATGGAACTTTTGGTTAAGATTCATGTAATTATAAATAACACAGACCACGAGGAGAACAAAATGTTTAAGTCATAAATCTTTCATAACTTCTGAAACTTCACTTTTCACTCTTACATGCTTGCATTTTCCACACCCAAGAAAGACTATTGTACCATTGTGGATTATTTAGTCTGGCTAGTTGGCATACTGCCTAAGCTTTTAGGAGTTAAAAAAAGATTATATAATCTGTCTTTTGATATTTCAGTTCATGTTTTTCAGCATACTTGTATCTTTGCCAAAGAATGCATATTGAGCGAAAATCCACTTCTTAACATGCACCGGGGAAGAAGTCATAGGTAAACGAAAAGCACGCTGAAAAGATATAGCAAGGCCTGGTTTCAGAATATATTCTGGTAAGTCTACAAATTCCATTAGTGTAAATACCAATGGCTTGGCAACGCTGTGTGCATCAGTATATATCAGCAGGCATGCCACAGTGATTTTCAGGGGTGTTCCGTTTAGTTACCAATCAGAAGCATCGCTTAACAATTCTGCTCAGAAACGACGAGGACAAAAAGCAGCTCGGATCAAGGGTACCGTTTGATTTGCCTGCACTAATAAGGGCCATAAATTATTTACAGGACTTCAAAGTCTTGAAACTGGTGAAGTACACCAGGGCAAAAGTAGAATTTGTTTGTTTATTATCAATTATTTACACAGTATGTTTTACAACATCAGATGTGTAGAAGAGGCATAATCCTGAAGAATGGCACACAGTAAGAAGCATATTATGTTAATTCTGTAAAAGCTTAACATGAACCATCAAGACGTGGAGGCCATCTGAAGCAGTATTTATAAATATTTCAACAACAATCTCAATAATCATAAACTCTAAAAAGCATTCCGAAATACAAACCAATTTATAATTTCTAGGTTAGTGAAAATCCAGGCACACACAAGCTCCTGCTTAATTGTAATGAGGGGACTCTGATCAAATATGGTAACTTCCAAAAAAAAAAAAAGGCTCTTGTTCAACTAATAAAATATTTGTAATACAGGGTCACACACAATAGAGAAATCAAATCCACATCTACCCAAAGAGGTTAGCCAAAAAATAAACATGCCAATCTTTTTAATCAAGCTGGCCACTTGAAATCTAATGTAGTAATTATAGATAAAAATGTTGCTGAGATTAAGAGCTACACCCCCGGGACGGGTGGCACGTATGTTGGGACTCGATTGTTTTTTAATATGCCTCCAGTCAAATGTGGTAAACTTCACACTTTTTAACCAGTGTGTTTGTAATAGATTGAATGAAACAGGTCTACAAAAGAATCAATAAATGTAAAGACTAGAAAGAATTAGAGAGGCTGGCAGGCTTGTACCTATTGTCTGGGGGAATTAGATGTCAGTTTGAGTATTATAACTCTGACAAAGATTTCCGAGCTTTAATTTACTAGAACATATAATGGGCCAAGGAGAGGCTGGGAAACATAGTCAGACTGAATACATTATTTAACAAACACTTTAATGAATGTTATGCACTTTTCTCTTTTTTTTATACTCCTGACATTTTTTCCCCCATTCATTTTTCAGACCCTTGTTTATCAATGAAATGCACTTCTCAAAAAGAGTCTTCTCCTAGGGCCCTTAAATTTCAAACCCGTGATGGTGTCCTTAATGCTGAATAATACTCTCACAGGAACCAACAATGCTTACCTTCAGGTCAGGATGAAAGAAGCATCAGAAACCCCATCGCTAAAGTTCAGCAAGCAAACAAAATATGATAATGATAGAAGGATTGGGTGAGTAATTCCTGGTTCAGCACATATGCCGAAATAGAACAAGATTTCACAAGAATTCGGTCTTTATTTTTTCAGCGACAGCGAAAAGTTTTAAGAGAGCTCTGGGGCTGGCATAAAGAAAAAAGAGCCAGTGCCTTTTTGTTTATTTACTTATTTTTTTAAACCTAAATCCATGGACTTAACTGTGCTTAGCTCACAAAGGAGTTGTCCAGCCCTTATCCACACACCAGATGCAATTTAGATAGTTTGCACTCCCCCCCTCACTTATCTTGGGAAAGGAGAAAACATTCCATTAATCAAAAACTAATGCAGAAACACCCTTGGGAATAAATGGAAACCACACTGTAAAGGCAGAACTCGTGTTTTCTGTAAAACATGAAAGAACGACATGTCAGGAAACGGGCCGAAGTAGCCAAATAATAATCAACACGTAGCCGGCCAAAAATGACTGGAGTCTCTGCTGACTTTCACTGCATGCCAGTCACTAATGAAAGGCACAAATCTTACTGATGTAAATCGCCCTGTCTGCTGTTTCATGATGCTCTAACCCGACTCCCGGCAAATAGCAACAAACCAAACAATAAACAAATATTTAGAGAAGTGCCAAAGAGCCATACATTTGGAGGGTGAGGAGGAGACACAAAGATGGACTTTGTCTTCAAAGAGCTGACAATCTTTACAAAAAATATGTTTTCAGCTACTCTCAAATAAAGTTGAAAAACGTCTTCTGTAAAGAGCCAGATGGGAATTAGGCTCTGGGGCCGGTCACATGTCCTAGGCACAACTGTCTAGCTCTGTCATCAGGACATAGGGCAGCCACCAGCAGGATGTAAACAAACCCAGGAGGCTGAGTTCCAATACAATTATTAATGGACACCAAAGATGGGACAATTTCACATAATTGTCCCGTGTCATTCAGTAATATTCTTACCATTTCTTTTCATCTACTTAAAAATGTAAAAAAAAAAAAAAGAAAAATTCTTAGAACCCAGGCCAAACAAACAGATAGGGGGCCCTGACTTGGTCTGTGGGCCAGTTTGCTAAATCTTCCTCTAAAATAATTATGTAATAATGACTATAATAATTTCTACTTGTACAATCAGGAAGCACAAACTGTAACCAATCAGGGGTGCCAAAGTAGACTAGAGTTTCCAATCTAAAACAGAATTCTAATCTATTTGAAAACAAAACAATTATTCCAGCAGCAATGTTGGAAGGAAATCCTGATACAAAAAAAAAAAAAAAAAAAAAGGCCCGGATCTCTGATGTACAGCAGAATCCCTGGAGTAGGAGTATTCAGAAGGACAAACTTCAGTCCAGGAGGCCAGAAATCCATGTTGGTTTCAACTAAAATGTTGAGGCATTTATTGGTAAATAGGATGTAAGGGGCAACTAGCAGACACTGTTCCTAATATCTAGGACCTAATGATCCTAAAAGGTTAAACAGACAGTCATTGCAAGAATTCTAGATAAAACCAACTGCACTGAGTGTCCCAAGTGTGATATAACATGTGGTGGGGAAGGAGAATTTCCAATGGATGATCTGTCATGATATTTTAAGAGAGGCAGCCTTTGGGATGGTTTGCTAATCTCAGGCATGCACTTGAGTGAAAATGGCAAAAAGGGGACATTCTAAGAGGAGGACAGAGCTTGGGAGAGGGGCAGGAGTGGGAAGTATACAGTTTCCAGAGGTCAAGGAGACTTCAGAAAACCTCAGAGGGATGAGGGGGTAGCAGAAAAGAAATAAGGATTGAGTCATATTAAAGAGGGCTTTGAATGTGGCTTGAAAAATTGGGACTTAATTTTTATGCAGATGAAGGCCAAGAATTTCAAGCTCTTATTATACAAATGAAATTTTAGCAAAGCTGAAATCTTTATAACTCAAGTTCAATAATACTCTAATCACAAAATGAAAATTTTCATAAAATCATTTCAGACCTTACATTTCTTTCTAAAATCCTTCTGCCACTGCTCTGAATAAAAATCAATGTGACTTTTATAACACTGGGTTAACATGGTCGCATAGGATAGAGCCCCACTCAGAGCAGGAGCTCAATAAATAGGTAAATAATTTTATGTTACCTTGTGGATCTATGCCAATGTCAGGCAAATGAGATCAAGTTGGATTCCGAAGTTAAAGCAACACTAAAGGAATTTTTTTTTTCTTCAGTATTATAGGAAAACTCGGAAGCCTCCAATACATTCTCCCGCTCCCCTTTTCAATGTATTATTTGTGGGGGCAAAACTGGAATTATACTAGGGTTATATTGCTGATGATACACTTTTTTTCAATAAAAAATTTCAGTTTGTAAGACATGGCACATGAGAAAAAAATAAAAAACAATCCTGACATTTAAACTTGACACCTCCAGGTAAGTTCTCAAACATTCACTGGAATGCTAATTTTCATCAGGGTATAGTTATAAATGGACAATTGGCTTCAAGTGCCCTATGAACCTTGGCACAGCAAGGCGCTGTTACAAACATGAAATGAGGTACGTTAGAGGATGTCCAATTGTAAGACCATCAAATGAGGGGCTAGAAAGTCTCCTTGTGTCCAGGTGTTTGAGCAAGCTTTCAGAGGTCAGGTGCACACAAAGAAAGATGAATGTTTGTTTGAATATTTGTGTGACTTTTCACACTGTTTTCTGTAGTTATCAAAATTACTGACATAGTCAGAGCCATACCAGAAATACTTAAGAATGTCTGTACTGTTGGAGCAAATTAATTCAGAAAGTATTTGTTCAGCTCATTCTAAGGGTCCATGGAATTAATGTTTAGGGGAAAATTTTTAAGTATCCAAATGAGGAAATGATACATTTCTTTTTCTTTAAATTTGCAACTACACTCAATTTTTATTAATAAAAGCATATGCATATAATGATGTATTTATAGAAAACAAATGTGCTATAAAACTCAGAACACTTGTTAATCTTCCCAACTCATTAGTCATTTTTAATTTTTAGTTTTAGTCATTTTAGATTTTTCAAAAGGGAAACCACAAAACAGCTCTAAGAATAATTAAAGTCCTTAAAAAAAAAAAAAAAGAAAGTATTCTAATGGTAAGATACAGCAAACTGTACCCAAAGATGCAGATACCTGCCTTCCCTACCCATGAATCTGGCTCTAAGCAGATGAGATGATTCTAGACAGCGAGGACTTAAGCATGAATTGGTAAGTCCCTCTTATGGGCCTACATAAGTGTAGGCTATATGTGGACACTCATTCAGGCTGGTGCGCGCGCGCACACACACACACACACACACACACACACACACACACACAGGTGCTTAGTGATTTATAGGCAAGACTAATTATGCTTCTTCAAAAACTGCAGTCCACACCATTTTGGAAATATTCCAGACCACCAAATGCAACAACTTTTGGGACACATGGGGGTGAACTGAAACCATGTTTACCCAGATGGACGCCTAGGAAATCCTCCAGAATGAAGCTGGGACAGGCCCGAGACGACATGCCACCCACGAAACCAGTCTTCTCATCTCAAGGGGCCATGCTACATGGTTTCAAGGTCTGGCTTCCTAAAGGGTCTTTGGTCCAACTTTGAACTTTCTGACGCAGACGTTAACACATCTAAAAAGTGTACACCTTAGTGTGTCTGGCTGTACCATAACAAGCAGACTAGAGTTAAAATCCCCCACTCATTACTGAATCATGCATCAGAATTTTATTTTGGTATGAGACCCAGGTGCAAAGCATGGATGAAGGGGTACCGTTTGATCGGTCATGCCCACTTAATCCAGAAAAGCTGTCTCACTGAGCTCAAGTTATACGACTGTCTTCCAGCACAGGGAGAAAGAGGGCCACCAAGAATCAGACCTCAACGTCACCTGTCACACTCTACCAGGTGACACACGAGAGGAACAACGCTGATATCTCACCATAAATTTCAGTGGGTGTACACCTCCATCACAGAACTGGATTCATTTTAATATTCTGCTTTTTTTTTTAATTTTGAAAAATTCTCCACTTAACTTTCATTCCCTCCGTCTTATAGCTCTCCCTGAAGTAGGCTTTACTGTATAAATATTTAACATAATCCTTTCTCAACTCTAGCATACAGGTTTTTAAAAGATGCTGAATTATAAGCAATGAAGTTGAAGTTTCACATTGAGGGGACACAGAGATTGCAACCGCCAAGGTGGACATGAGTCCATCAGCAAACATTCATTGCACATCTAAAGCGCTCGGCAGGTCAGGATCCTTTGGAGAAGGCTGCTGGCCTGGCTCCAAGGGGCTCCAATTATTAGAGGAATCACGCTTCCCTCTTTGCAATTACTTAGAGCTTTGACACCCTGGCCATTTGATCCTGCCAAGCCTTATCCTTCATTCCTTGTCAGTTTTGTTTGTCTTCACTCATTTAATTATATGCAAAAGCACAGTAGCTCACCAACTCATACTCAATCCAGTTCAAAAAAAGGACCTCTGGCCACTCTGCAGTCCAGAAGTAAGGCCCACCAATAGCAGGTTTCACACCGATAGGGAACACCACACAGCTTTTGCTAGGGCTGAGCGATACTGAGCCACTTCTGGGTGTTTAACTTAATGTCAGAGGATGATCTGAGGACTACAGGATCATGAGATTTCCTGAGTGTTTTAAAAGAGGTATCCAATCTCATCTACAAACAGGGAAACTGAGGCTGGTGAGTTTAGTGGGCTTAGCTAAAAATCACACATTCAATGACAATTCTGAGTTAGAATGCAATTTTACTCACTCTCAGAAAGTACTCATTTCATTTATCTAAGCTTGAAAATACCTATACAAATAATTCTGTGTCACAGAATGAAAAATATATATATATATACATATAATATACACAATTAACATACATTTGCTTACATTTGGTCATATCTCATTTTACTTCCTCCAAATTATTGAGATTTTTCACAGTTATATTTTGAAACAAACTTTCAGAGTTAAATATATAAGGACTGTATCAGTATTACAGTACAAAAAAGTCTTGGAAACACAAGCTTCATATTTGGTGCTGTTTCACATAGATTGTTGTTAACATGCCACAAGCTGTAGACACTTAAAAATACTGTTTAATTTTCTTTAATCCATTTCGTTTTATGGATCTAAAACGGCCATCAGACAATAATACAGCAGTTTCCATAAGGAATAAATTGTTAGTGCTTGACAAAAAACTCTTTTTATGCCAGAAGAGGGAAATATAAAAATGTCTTTTTCATATAATTATATTAAAAAATGTGTTCGTATGTTCTCTCATATTACAGCTGTTAGAACCTTTTTTTTTTTTTTAAGGCACTGACTTAAGAGCTTTCCTTTTCATCCCCATTTTTTCCTAATTAATTTCTGTTCAACCAAAGAATTCTTTCCTTTAATGGCTTCTGCTACCAGAGCAAAGCCTTCATGCAATGAGCAAGCCCATTTCTGAGCTCTGCTCTTCAAAAAATAGGGGCTGGAAAGACAAAAGTGTTTCTAAAAAGGATACTTTAGGTGTTATTCTTCATTTAAGGAGAGTTGACAGATAATTACTAGTCCCTACAAAAACTTAAATCTTCTGCTACTCAAAGATGGCGAGTGTACATAAACAGAGAAATATAACCTCTAAAAGATATTCACAGTTTCACAAACTTGGTCCCACAGGGAATCATCTGCTATTAGTTTACTAATGAATTCTGATAATAGTCTTGCTTTTGTTTATCCTTATTATTTAAAGTGTTTTAGAAAAAGAACTAGAATGAATTTTACATGTTTTTCTTCAAAAGATTTCTCTTCTTATATTTTTCTCATATCTATTTTTGATTTTGTTTATATTTTAAATATCCAGAATTAATGAGGTTTCCTTATATACTTTGCAAAATTTACAGGCCATTATTTTTAATCTCTTTTTTTTCCTCTTTATGCTTTGAATATCTGCTTTTCTTTTGAAAGAATGAGGGAGGAAAGTCTGTTTAATTAAATAATATAGTCAAACAACTGCTCTTTTTTACACTGCAATTGCTTCACTATTAAAAAGAAAAGGCAAGGCATAAAACTCAACTAATTACATTTATTAAAGATCTGAAGAAGCACTAGTATCTCTGCCAATACCTCCTACTTCCACCCTCACACCAACTGCCTGAATATTAGAAAATCTGGAGAAATGAGATGCCTAACACAAATTATTCAACAAAATAGAATTATATACATATACATATAATATTTATAAGATATGTTAGTATATTTCTTACCCCAAGCTATTTGAGTTCATATAAACATATTAAAAAAAAATCATGTCACTGCCATAAATTGGCACTCAGTTAAGACAAATGCAGTCATCAGTATCAATCAAGAAGTCAAAAAATCGGCTGTTTTGGAATATATTCATTCTGTGCATGTAGACGTGGCTTAACTTTACTCCCCACTAAGAATATGTAATTAATGTAACAAGTTCCAGTGAAATAAGTGAGCTGTTATTAAAAACAAGCAAGGGGGCTTCTGTTATTAACAACATAAGTCCATTTTCCTTCAGTATAAATTCAATGGCATTGATCAATAAATACCAGAAGTTATGTTTGACAAAGGCAAATTTTGTAAGAGGAATAATTTAAACAGTTACACATTTCAGAAGTGATTACATACCAATTTCATCCAAATAGTATCTTTTGCACTCATAAATCTACTAATTTTCCCTACCTTTTGATACTGACGAAAAATGAATATGAGTGTTTCATCTCCCATGGACCATCTACACATGCACACACACACATGCATGCACAAACATGGGTGTGCACACACATGTAGGAAATTGATCATCATAATATTTGAGGTCAAACATACCCACTTAACAAAGAGAGTCTTGTTTTTTCCTTTTAATTAATTGTGCTATTTTCCTTTTTCAGCTTCCATATATAAAGAAAGCTTAACTGTGTGCTTACAATGATAATTCAGGCTAGAATCCATTACTTTAATTATCTTACAATGAGCAGAAAAATCTAATGTGTGGTAAATGTAGCTCTCTTAATAGAAAAGCAGATTTTTAAAGACATGCTCATTTTCGAAATAAGCTGGACACACTATAGTCAGGTTCCTGTATTTTCTGTATACAACTGGTATTTCATTTTGAATTACTTGAGCACATTGCAAAGTGTATGCACTCTAACAAGAGGTCAAGTTTCACTCACTGAATCGATTCAATATGAGAAGCAGAAATTTCCACAGAGGGAAGGAAATTGCCTTAAAGTCAGTTGGCATCATTTTGCTTCAGCTCCCTGCTCTGAGTGCTGAGTCCAAATGCCTACAGTGCTCTGTGCTCTTCTGTACCACTTTGAAGAGCAGAAGGCTTGAAGGGCTGTTAGAAAGAGTAATGATGGAATTATAACCGACTAGCTCTCTGTCTGGTGAGACTACTCGGAAAAGACTAACGAGATAGCAATGGCTAGAAGGCCTTTGTTGTCTAGGTAAGAATGAAAGGTGTTTTTTTTTTTTTTTCCCCCTGAGTTCTTCACTCCAATATTGACCTCAAATTCAGAAAAGTCAAAGATTCAGTGTGACTCACACTGGCTTTGATCAGGTTTCCAATATAGTCAAAATAACAGATCACTGTAAAGAATATGTAAAACAGTCTCTGTTCAATCAGAGTTAAAGTGTTTGAAAAGAACTCTCTGTTTATGCTACGGTGCCATCAACCGAGAACTTTGTTCAACAGCTGATCAGAAGCCAACAATGGCACTGAAGTTAGTGGGGATGGGAAAACAGGTTATATTGCTTGGATGATTAAACTGACATAATAAAGAGCCAATGAAATGATTTTAGGACTGATGGATGATACCCAAACCATACTGAGAACGTGCATTGGACAGCTTCTGTGCTACTACCCAAACTCTATATAAAATAGATGACTTTCATGGGATTATAACAAAACACTTTAAATCAAGAAGGAAGAGATCCATCCTTCCATTCACAAGACCACACACCATTCCATCTCTGTGAGGATTAGCTAGTTTTTCAGTTTATATTTCCCCCCAAATAAGACCAGGAATACTGAGTTATATGTGACAACTAATAGAAATAGACTGGCTCTCTTTATTTTGAAAATGTTTGTTTAAATTTTAAAAAGATGCTTTAATTCTTTCAGAAACTAAAAATTTGCATCCAAGCCATGGGAAATCCACTCCTTATCTAAAAAATAATCAGGCATCCCTTTATAGTTGCAATTATATTTTCAGCATCATGAAATATATTTTATTAAGTGGTTAAGTCTTTTGAGACAATGGTTATTTTAGAGATTTGGTTATGATTATAATTTTATCTTGCTTCTTCATCTAATTGTAAACTCTTTAAGGAAAGAAACATCCTATGTAACTCCCCAGAGGCACAGGAAAGTGATTTGCACACTCAGTCAAAGGATTTGATTAACTTCTATCCCAGAAATTTCAGTCTTAGAAATCTAGAGATCTACTGGGAATGAATGTAATAACCTTGTCACAGAGGCTGTTTAAAAATCTTTGTTGTACCAAAATATTCTGCTTGTCTAACCTGAAGCACTCTTGTTGTCATTTCAAATCATTTCTTATAATATTGAACTTTTCGAAGTTGAGGAATCAAACTGCTGGTCAGCATTTTATAAAATACATAAAACATTTACTTTTGAATAATAGAACTACCACTCTGTATATCAAGGCTGAATTTTATATAAATGTAGTAAACTACATTTTTAAATTTAATATGGAATATATTTTCAACTTTACTAAATTAGGTACTGGAAGAAACATGTTTTTTTTTTTTTTTTTCCTCCACTAAAGATCAAGTAAATTAGAATACCTGAATGAGAAAAAATAGAAAACAAACATGTAAAATAAATGCATGTTGTGTTAATATAATATGATCTAGATAAGGTTTGCTGCTTTTTCAGAAATAACTCCTACAAGCTTGGCATGCTCAGGACGGTTTGGTAAATAGGCACTTGGTTCAGGACATGGTAAAAATGAAAATGCTGATAAAAAATGGACACGTGTTATCTGGTCTCTCACTATGTTAAATTTCAGCTGAAATAACTAGAAAAGAAGGTAAGGAAATTATCCTTTCCCAATCCATTCCTTATCGTTCTTAGAGACTTCCCCTGAGTTCATGCGAATAGAAATTATTTCTACCAAAGTTATCCTTGGTTCTATAAGTGCATATTAATGAACTATAATCAAGGTCCTTTCCACAAGCAAGAAATAAGGACAAAACCTCTATCTCGATTCTTTTTGAGCATGAAGGCTTAAAAAAGCTGAAATGATCAGTTAGAAGCAATGCAGGCTTCCCAGGCAGCGCTAGTGGTAAAGAACGTGCCTGCCCATGCAGTAGACATAAGAGACATGGGTTTGACCCCTGGGTCAGGAAGATTCCCTAGAGGAGGGCATGGTAACCCACTCCAGTATTCTTGCCTGGAGAATCCCCATGGACAGAAGAGCCTGGCAGGCTGCAGTCCACAGGGTCACAAAGAGTCGGACAAGACTGAAGCAATTGAGCATGGACTTGATAAAAACAACGCAGTATCCACTAGGTGGGTTTGTGGTGTCGGAGGTAGCTTTCAGTATTTCCCAGAAACCTCTAAACTCCAGTTCTCATCTTTGAAAAACTTAATTTCACCCTTAATTTTCTGCAATCCCATATTTTTTCCCTTGTCAAAATGTTAATTGTTCAAGTCTCATCTAATATTCTTATCAAACTGATGCATATGCCTTTTAATTGGAATGAAGATTCAGAATAAATCATGTTTTATTCATTTTATCTCATTTTCCCAAATACAACAAAAATTAACCATCCAAGTTTTAGTCGAAATTCCACAGCCTTTTGACATTTCCACTATAGCAATTACTACTATTTCTTTGTTAGTCTCTTGACATAGACAAACATTTTGGAGGAAACAGTAAGTCAAACATCAAGAAGTAAATTGCTTCTAGGAGGGTTTTGGTTAAATATGTACAGTTTAGAAATGTGACTGTGCCACTGATTTCTTTTTTTACTTTATTTAACCCATCAAAATGTATATAATGATACTTAGATGAACAATCAGGAAAGAAAATAGATTCTAACTAATAAAAATGAAGACGACAGCATCTACTTCTGCAATGAATCCTGATCTACATGGGAGTAAGAAAACTGCTACAAATTGAAACGAAGCTAACTAAACACAGTAACCTCTGGTTAGCAACTCCCAGAGGGCTGAAACCAGAGAGCTAGTTTGTCCATTAAGATATTCTGAAATCTAATATTTCAGCATAATGTATCACAATATATGATTGTGATTTTAAGTTATTTCACTTTGAATCACACTTATTTGATTTCTTTTTGAGTTTAATCTTTTTTTTTCCTAATTAGAATAATTTAATGAAAAAGGGTGACAAGGGATTTGTCCTGAGTCTTCCTTAGCTAATCATAACAGATTAGTGGTATGTTGGGTTTTGATTATAAATTGCTTGCTTGTTTGCAACATTTGGATACTTTTAAAAGTCGGTGATTTAAAAGAACAAACCATGGGCCAGTGGGTTGTTTTTACACACTCAATCTTACCACCTCATCCTCCCAAAAGTTCTAGCAGGGAGGAATTTTACCGAGGAGGAGACCAAGGCTCATAGCAGTTACCTGCCTGAGAACACACACTAGGAAAGAGTGGAGCTGAGCTTAGAACCAGGAGTTGGGGGTCAGAGTCATGCTCCTGGACATCACTGTGTCAGCAGGTGAGCTCATAACATTGCCATTTGGAAGAACCAGATCACCAAGAGATGTATATAATCCTGCCCGTGTGGAAATCCACTGTGCCTGTCCCTGACGCTTTTCAAGGGCTTCACGAATTACAGTTTTCTCTCAGGGCAATCTAGAGACCGTTCACTTTTCCATCTAGTACCCTTCCCCCACCTCCTGGAGCTTCTACACCAACACCGGGAAATCCGGGCTGTCCTGTTGTTTGGACTTCATCACTCTGAACGTGTTCTCTCCTTCATACAGGACAAATTTGGATATGTAAAAGTTCAAGCTTAGAAATAAGTGACCAGAAGTTATGATATATAAATGACCAGGAGATATTAACATTTTAATAGGGAGTAGTTCATTCATGGCAAATAGAAATGAAATACGATTGGGATCATTTAGGGATTGCGGAATAACAGAAGTGATCCTTGAAGCAAGGGCTTGCCCTTCAATGATATGACATCCAAAACAACCTGCCCTTTGTTAGAGCCAAGTCTAAAAATTTCCTACCCTTTTTCATCAATGACCTAAGGGGGTTAAAAGTATCTAATTGGATGGTGCAGTGTTTTCCATCAGCAATGATTCAACAAAAGGAGAAAATTAATTTTACACATTTATATTAGGATTTCCTTACATCAGTCAGATAAGAGTTTACATGTGATCATACAGACTTGTGACCACTGATTTATATTTTAAAGTCAAAGGACACACTGTTAAAGCTTTTTAAAAAAAATCCTTTTTACAATCAAATTAAACAAGCTAGCAAAACATCAGCCAAAATTATAATGGGATACTTACAACTGATTCATTTTTAATGAAATATTATTGGTGATTGATAATGCATCCCACTATCTTTTTACACTTGCCAAATGGGATATGAAAGGAAAGCAACACTGAATATAAATAATCTGACACAATCTGATACAAATCTTGTAAACAGTTGACTTGGATTTATAAAGCAGATCTACATGTAGATGAAGTAACCCTTTTATCTCAACTGACCAATTGGCTTCGCTGAAAAAAATCAGTTGGCCTTTTTTTTTTTCTTTAAGTACCTGCTACAGGGTCAAATTGCTAGAATTTTATACTCTGGAATTTCCTTTCAGAATATTACATTCTGCTACTTTACATTTTTTCTCTTAACAGGTTTGATTAAGTTTATAAAAAGGTGGTCAAATACTGACCACATTAGAGGTTTGGTTTTGATCTCCTCACTAATACTGGTTTTGTTAATCTGAGCTTTGTGGCTCCTGCAGAGAAAAAAGGGGAAAACAATTAAAGACTCCCGCAGGAGGCCCCATCTTTCAGCAAAAGATTTGGGGAACACTCATTCACATCCAGTCATAGTCAGATGCCTTTTAAGGGTGTCAGTGAGCCATAGCGCGGCTTTGGTTTTCCATTATTTCCTATTGTTAGGTTCAAGGTTCAAGGGGGATAGGAAAGCAAGAAAGGAAACAGCCCTGATGAGTTTATGTATATAGACTACTTGATTGCAATTCTCGAGCAAGTTGTTTCATTCTTTCAAAATCTTAATTGTCTTGTTCCTTTATTTGGTTGCTGGGTTTTGATCTGTTTTAAACATCACAGAGCTGGCTCATTCATACAGCTATTAACAAAAAAATGAACTCATCTTTGCTAAAAATTTCAAAATTTCATTAAGAAGTCTTATGGGGCCAGATGATAGCCAGAAATAATAATAATAATCATCTAATAAATGAAATAAAATTAAAATTAATGAATGGATGTGATTTGTGAAGGGGAAGAACAATGAGAAACTATTAAAATAAAGCTAAATAAAGTGTTATTTAACAAATATGGTTCCCAATAAAAATGCTGTTACCAAGAAACCAGTAACTTTTATCCAGAAGCATAATAAAACTAATTTATAGGTTACATGCATACTGAATAGTATTGAAATAGAAAAGGCCTAGCCATTTATTCACATTGAATGACTTTCTGAAACTTATCCAACTTAAAGAATTAAAAAAAAATGCTCTTTTTACTATACAACATCTGGAGATGCTATAAAGGAAGATGAGATTTAATCACTGCATAAATATATGCTAAAGAAAGATGTCAAAGTAGGATTTCAAAAAGATAGCGAAAGTGTAACAGCAGATAAACATCACATTAACTCTGCTCTAGGGGAGAAACACAGAAGCAAGCAATCCAGACACACGGGGGAGATTAGCATCCTCTATAAATATGTAACTAAACATCAACATTTTCAAGCTCAAGTCATTTGGTAAAAGACAAGGAAAAACAAGCATTAAAATGTTGCAAATGAAAATAAACTTCTTAAAGCAGCATTCTCCTAATTCAAAGTTCACGTTATTTTAAGAAGAAAATCCTTCAAAAAAATTTTTTTTTACTCTGAAAGCAGGCTTTATTTATATTTCTGGTGTGCGTGCAACTGCAACTATTAAGGCCCTCAGTCTCCCAAATACTTAAGTAAATACTTAAACCAGGCTGCAATTTAGTGAAGTGGATCCCTGCCCATAACACAAGGCTGATACCGCCTAACCTTCCGGAGAAAGAACACAAAAGTGGATTTGAATGTGAGGTCTGAACAAAATGACAAAGGTTAAGACTTTTTTAACTAAGCTCCTAACATATTCAAAATTCATGTCAAAGTCTAATATTAAAGAAGCATCTTATCCCATAATATTACATTTGACTTACTGTATTTAAAAATAATATTTAGAAGACAAAAGTTACATGAAAAATCTTCATATTCCACACAGCCACATTCCACACACCAAGATGCTTTTTGAACTTGAAAGTTGAATCAAAGGACTAAGGAAATGTATTTTCTGCAAAAGAAGTGAGGTTTGCAATATATATGTTCTGTTGTACTGTATATAAGTTCTAACACGTTATAGTAACTGAAGGGTTTAATAATAGACACTGAGTTTTTAAAATTGCTGTTCTATTATGTATTGTGATAAAGTATCCAGGGTTTATTCTGAAACTGAGATATATAGCAGTTGAATTAACAAATGCCTCCATGGTAACTTTTTTTTTTTCCCATTCCAGCTTTGGAAGAGAGAAATATTTTAAAATTAATTCAATGAAAAAACAAGACTGTGCACTGCTGACCCACTCTGGTTTGGGTTCATCCTGGTCACACATTCCGAGTGAGTCTAAATGAACAGGCATTATGTAAATAGGCATCTTGAAATAAAAGGCAGCTCTCGTGTATTAATCCAAATCCCGGGGTGCTTTTAGAGCAGCCTGGAGACAATCCCAGACACCTGGCTTTTGAAAGACCACCAAGAGAATGAGTAACGGGGGTCCCTAAAAGCATTTCAAAATTAAATCTAACTTAAATGTGAGATTTAGATAACGTTTTTGCTTTGCAAGTTTAAAAGTTTATTTTGATTATTAATATAAAAAAATTCTCACCTTGAAGACACAAAACCAATCAGTGAATAGTTAAGAGTTAAAATCATGGAAAGGACTAAAAACAAATGATTTCACTTCCTGCTCTAAAATACAGACTCTGGTTTCCTTCATTCCAATACTGACTTTTGCTTTGAAATATTTGGGTTGAAAATTCACAGGGATGTATAGATGAAGTCTAATAACAACATCACCTGTTTAAGAAGCTGATATAAAGGAATTAACTAGAAAAAAATTTTTAGAAAGCTTAATTGGTCCCAGGGTAAAATACAGAATGATAATTGTTTGGGAAAAGTTGGAAGCCTCACAGATATTATAGGAAAATGATTATGAAGTTGTTTTATTTTTTCCCTAAGAAATAATTAAGTAATGAGTTCAACTTGTTAATTTTTAAAACCATTTAACTAAAATATTCCACAACTAACAAAATTTGCTGTTCCATTTTGAAGGGAAACACATATTATGAGAAATCATAAGGCCTAAAAAAAAAAGAATTCCTGAACATGCAAGACATGGATTTTATGGAGAGTTAGTATGTATATTTGTAGGTTCATCTCTCTTGAATTCTATTAAACTCCTCCTTGGGGGACGGCTTCTGTCACATTGTTTGAATCACGACAAAAGCCACAGAGAAGATCAACAGTGCTGTGAAGGCAACGATCTTTCTCTAGCCTCTCAGGAGCTGGCTGTAAAATTTATAAGGAAAGTTCTATCCTTGGCCTACATAATTTTTTGGTGAGGCAGTAGAAATTGATGCCATCTATCTAAAAGAATAAAAGTGGGCAATTTAGTTATCTGAATGCTCTCAGCTGCCACAAATCTTGGAGACATCCGGGGTTATTAAAGGCAAAGAAGTTTAAGTTATGGATGTACAATGCAATCATCTATCTTTTGTCTAGGTGATAGGTATTAAATGTGATGCTCTGGTTTGTAGGATGTAACAGAATTACAAAACACCATTCCTGCCCTTGGGGTGCTTAGATTCTACTAAGAAGATACAAACATTCTGCATACATCAAACACACAGTGTTTGAACAGGAGCTAACTTTTACGGGAGCAAATGCTTCATGTCAAAATGTATAAAACGTTGTACAGACATCTGTAACTTTTGCTCAGACATTAAATCCTATGACTTCTGTCGAGCAGTTTAACTGTCCGCTCATCTGAACCTTGAAACTTTCAGTAAGCAACATGCATTTCAGTAGTTTTGAGAGTAGACAAAAGAAAACATGTCAAATATTTGATCATTTTAAAATATTTTTGATTATTATTTTTGGCTATGCTGGGTCTCGTTGCTGTGTTGGCTTTTCTCTAGTTGCCGCAAGCCGGGGCTGCTCTTTAATCGCAGCACACGGGCTTCTTATTGCAGTGGCTTGTCTTGTGACGCGTGGGCTCTAGGACATGGGCTCAGTAGCTGTGGCTCCCAGGCTTCCAGCACAGGCTCAACAGTTGCGGCACAGGGGCTTAGTTGCTCCGTGGTACATGGGATCTTCCCACGTCTGTGATCGAACACACGTCTCCTGCATTGGCAGGCAGATTCTTTACCACTGAGCCACCAGGGAAGCCCTGATAACTTAAATGAAATAAAATTCTCTTTTATTTCCATCTGGATTCCAAGATAATTCTGTAACCACCTCATTTGGGAATTTTCAGAGTGGATGAACACCCAGGACTGACCACCCTAAAGGAGATCAGTCCTGGGTGTTCATTGGAAGGACTGATGTTGAAGCTGAAACTCCAATACTTTGGCCACCTGATGTGAAGAGCTGACTCATTTGAAAAGAGCCTGATGCTTGGAAAGATTGAGGGCAGGAGGAGAAGGGGACGACAGAAGATGAGATGGTTGGATGGCATCACTGACTCAATGGACATGAATTTGAGTAAACTCTGGGAGTTGGTGATGGACAGGGAGGCCTGGCGTGCTGCAGTTCATGGGGTCACAAAGAGTTGGACACGACTGAGAGACTGAACTGAAGTCCATAGCAGAAATTTTCCCCAAATAGTGTGATTCAGAAGCATAATTTTGATGAATCCAAAGAACCATAGCTGAACCAGGGCCTGGAGACATGGTTCTTGTGAAGGGCTTGGAGTGTGATGCTGACAGGAACTCCAGGTATTTTTCAGATTGAGAGACTGAAAGTGTTTGGGAGTACTTCATCTGGCTCAATGTTGGATCATCCTAACTGCTCATTAAAAAGAATTTAGCTTGTGATTGTGTCTCTGATGATGACAGTTTGATGATGAATGGTAAATATGAGGCAAAGGGAAACTAGGATCCTTTATTAAGTGCTGCCTGACTACCAGCAATGGCCATCCAGGCCTCATCTCACTTATCATTGACTCATAGGTCATCTTGTCTTAAGGGTCACTTCAAACCAACCATCTCTAAAATTCCAACATCTCTCCTGCCCATCTCCTAAGGCTTGGACAAAACAGTGAATCAAATCTTACAGATCTACATGAAAACAGTCCTGCCAAATCTAAAACATTATTTGAATGTCAGGGATTATTTTAAAAGATAATTGCAGCAGCTTACTTTAGAACTTGTGATTCTAGAAGAATATTCACTTCCAAACTGAAGGATATCCTATGCGTTCACTTATTGAATACTGCTACTAATAAAAGACACTTACTGAGTGCTAATATGTGTCAGGCATGAGTCTAATATCTTTACTTGAGTCTTTCAGCCTCACTACAAACATATGAGGTACATGTTATTATTATCTTCACTTCGAAGATGAGAACAGTGAACCACAGAGAGTAGATCAGTTCAGTTCAGTTGCTCAGTCATGTCCAGCTCTTTTTGACCCCATGGACTGCAGCACACCAGACTTCCCTGTCCATCACTAACTTTCAGAGCTTACTCAAACTCATGTCCATTGAGTGGATGATGCAATCCAAATTATCTATATAGAGAGTAGATAATTTGCCCCACATCAAAAGGCAGTACGTGGTAGAGCCTAAGTCAACAAGGTAGTTTCATTTTGAAGCCCACACTCTTAACCACTATGCTAGATTATTTTCTAACTGTGTCATTTAAGTCATCCTCCATTGTCTGAATGTCATCCGCTACATGTCAACTGGAAACCAGTTGTTCTGCTAAGCATCATGGCTATTGTGTCAAGATGCTGGTCTCTACATGGACGCAGGTATTTATCCTGTACCTTTCATAAGACCTAGTTCATTCACTAAGATATTTAAATTTTGCACAGTTAGGTTTGATCACATAAGTCATTCACCACATGACACATAATGGTTGAATTTACCATGGAGCAGTTCATTCACTGTCGGACAATGGGTCATGTCAATGGTGTAGACCAATCTCTACTCCCAGGGTCACAGAGGCATCGCCTCAGCATTCCATAAACATCCATGGGACCCCACCTGCATAAAACAGGCAAAAGCATGTGGGCTTGACCTGGAAGCTGATGGAGGGCTTCCCAGCTCTGCTGGCTTTTCCTACTCAGCCGTCAGCTTTCCCATGCTGCCCCTGTCTCTTCAGCAGAGGAAAAAAAGTAGGAGGGTCTTCTTTAAGTTATTTTCAGATGTGTTAAATAGGCCACACTCCTCTGGGCCTCTTTATTCTGGTGGCTCTTCTGTGCATTCACTCGGAGGAATTTTGTCTTGATTTTAGAATTATGCAGAGTAGTAACGAAAAGAAAGACATAAAAACTGTGAAATATTTCTGTGTTCACTAACACGCAGACTTTGTGGTTTGCAAATACTTTATACTTATATTTATTAATATAATTATATTTAAATTAGGAGGGCCAGAGGCCTGAGGTGATACAGGTAAATGAGAAACAGCCCAAAATATGAGCATCAGTCACTCAATACAGCACCAGGGTTTAGCCAGCTGCCAATGATGTTCTTAAAAAAAAAATGTAGGTTGTGAGGAGTCACTAATAAAATTAATTTCTAACATGATAAAAAGATAAACTATATATGACCGTGTATCTGCTTTAACGTGTACTTCCCAAAACATTGTCACATGCCTGGTTCTTTCTGGACAGGTGGATTTCTCACACCCTGCAAACTCAGAGAATAGACTTCATGTTCATTAAACTGTCTGCTGTCTTTCAAGAGGTTTTTCTTTTCCTACTTACTGACAGTGTATAACAAATTAAATATCCAACTGAAATAATGAAAATGTCAATACTTGTAATAAAACTTTTCAAAAAAAAAAAGAAATTAAAAATTGAAAATGAGTGGAATGAAAATGTTTTTCTTTTTTTTCCCCTCCCTTTAGACATTCTTTCAATTAGAAAGGAGACCAAACTTAAATTATAGCTACCAATTAATTTTTCTGCTCTGGCAAGTGAAATAAGCATCTTTCATTAAATTGGATATTAAAGCTCATTGGTTATACAAGGAACCTCCAGATTAATGGACTAGAGTTCTCCAGTTTCAATTATTTTCTCTACTTCCTAATATTAGTTCAACTGTCCCTCCTTCCCTGGTGGGACTTAATCTGACTCCTACTCCCCTTAAGTATTTAACTGACTTTTTCCACTATCATGGGTTACTCAGTTAATCTGATCTTGAGGGTACAACCTCCTTGTTAAAATATGTGTGTGTATGTGTGTGTGACTGTGTGTGTGACTGTGTGTGAGAGAGAGAGAATTAGCTAAGAAGCCTTTCTTCAGATGAAATCAGTAGCAGCAGGGGGAAAAAAAACAAAAACACAAAAACAATGCCAGCTATGAAATGAAAATAGGCAATTATCCAGAGCTGCTTTGCATCCACAGACACTTACATATGTGTTTCCAGAATCCCAAAAGAATAAGGAGGAAAAATAAGGAATCAATTCTGACTTTATATTGTAAGTAAATTAAATTCCTAATAGATGATGTATGTTTGCTTTTATTTACATGAAACTATCAATTTAGGAAACAATTCTTAGTCTAACCAATCTAACTCCTAGCATCAAAATTTATTTAGTTAATGGATAAAGAGAAACTTCCTGAGACAACATACTTGGACCATCAAGTTAAATTAGATACCTAAATCACAATCTTTGAGTAAATGAATCTTAATTTCTGGAAAAAAAAAAAGTAATGTTTTAGTAATCAATGTATATAAGTCTGTTTTTTAAATGATGGTTTATGATTTACAAAAAAGTAACTATATTCTTTATGCTATATATTATAACATAGTCTTAATTAAAAAAAATAGCAACTTTTCTGTTTGATACCAACAAAGAAGTAATCCCAGAGTCCACATTTATAAGGTACATTAAAAATCTTGGTCAGATACAGCTGAGGAGGACTTACACGGGAGAGGCACTGGTCTAATATTCACCCACAGATTGTTTTTAAACCTCCTGTAGGAATTCCTCTTGTGTTAGATTTGTGTAACAAATTGTATGTCTCCCACATGTCAGGTCTCATTTCCCACCACCATGTCCTTGCGTCTACAGGCAAATGATACTCATCTCCTAATCAATTTTGGCTCTCCTTCAAACGTCATTCTTCAGAGTCTTCCCATATAATCTGCCACTCTTTCTTCTTTGAAACTACTGGTCACACCAGCCAATGTCTCTGCACACGGCCTTGACAATTTTACAAACTTCCTAATGGTAACTTCCATTCCCAGGACTGGTTTCTGATCATTTCATTGCTCCCATATTGAACACTTTGCTAAATCGGAGGCCTCTGACCCTCCCTCTTCCAAGTATTTCCAGAAAGAAAGATAGTTACTTAGTCGAGTCCGACTGTTTGTGACCCCATGGACTGTAGCCCACTAGGCTCATCTGTGGGATTCTCGAGGCAGGAATACTGGAGTGGGTTGCCATTTCCTTCTCCAGGGGATCTTCCCAACCTGGGAATGAAACCCAGGTCTCCTGCATTGCATGCAGACTCTACCAACTGAGCCACCAAGGAAGCCAGTATTTCCAGCGACAACTTAATCGTTAGGGTTTAACTAAGACTTATTTTTAAATGCATGTCACTGAATGCATATTTTCCCCAGCCTTTTGCCCTGAATTCTCAGCTCCTCCTGAACTTTTCCTCTGCTGTTCCACTGCCACCGACCGCATATGAGGGCAGGAGCCAGGTCACCCCTGACCCTCCAGGACTGTTTCCTAGGTGCTGAATTCTGATCTCAGGGCACATCATAAAGATTTGTTGACTAAACATATATTTTAAAAACCACTCCAATAAAAGAGGGGATATATATATATGTGTGTGTGTGTGCATATATACACATATATATGTATGTATATACATATAGCTGATTCACACTGCTCTATAGTAGAAACTAACACAACATTGTAAAACAACTATATTCAAATAAAAAATTAAAAACAAACCAAAACCAAACCTGCTTGTCATTCTCCACTGTCTCTTGATAGAATCATAAGCGTTAGAGAGTCAGACTGGAAACAGAAATGGCTGGGTTTTTTTTTTTTTTTTTCTTTCTTTTTTAAACATTTACTCTCAAGACCCAGGACAAAAAAAATGTAAGAATCTTCTCTGGATTCTTATTTTCATTCATATTCACATGGTTACAAAGTCAACTCTTTGGTGTTTATTCACATGGGTACACAGAACAGAATTTTAAAATACATTGCGCATCAGGCACATCCAGTTTATAATATCACAGGAAGGATTCTCCAAGTTCTGGTATGGCTCAGGTAAGATATTCACTAAAACATCAGGTTTATTACTTTGAGTCTGGACTCTACAGATATATCTTAATACTCTGCATGTTTCTAGATGGCAGCAGCCACCAAGGTATTCCATTTCTCACTGAACTTAACATGAATCTTCGCACATAGTAGGAATCAACCAGTAACTTATTGTTGAACTGACAAAGGAATAAGTTTTAAATTTACCCAGTAACTTTATGACTAGAGTTTTTTCAGTTTTTTTGGGTGCTCTGATTGCCAGATTCTCAAAGTAATCAATAAAAACGTTTTGGACACAAGGTTATTCCCCAGTGTAAATTAGTAAACAGATCATGGATTTATTAAGGATGACCTTGTGTATTTGGTTCCACAGCCAGAGAAAGGAGGAAGTCAAATTTCTATAAGGTTGATTATCAAGCTAAGAATGGATGGTACCTCTTGAGAAATAGCCTCAAGCAACAATCCAACTTCATCTTTTATTAAATCCCTCTCACTTGGCCCCTGATTATATAATATTTTGTACTGCTAACTTCAATGAGCATGTATCTCACACTGAAGACTGTCTGCTGGTTGGGGTGGGGGGTCTCCTCTTAGCATCCTTTCTACCCACCTCGGTTCTATGTTGTTCGCTAACTGTGTGTGTTAGTTGCTCGGTTGTGTCTGACTCCTGCAACCCCATAGACTGAGCCTGCCATGGACAGCCTCCTCTGTCCATGGAATTCTCCAGGCAAGAATACTGGAGTGGGCTGTCATTTCCTCTTCCAGGGTGTTCACCTTCTAGGTCTGCCTTAAATACTTCTTGTATAAAGACTCAGCATTAATGCCACAAGAGCATGTGTTCATATAAGCTCAACTTAAGTAAATATAAAATCAAATTTAAAAAAACTGAAATGATAGCCTATGTAAAACGTGTATATCACGACAGACATTTTGCAATGATCTAAATAAATATTTATAATGGTGTACTGTAAAGCCAATTTAGATGTCTCCGTTAATATTTTTAATTATGTCAGTTCATGAATATTTTATTTCAAATCACTTCTTTCTCCTTGCCAAATGGAAATGATCATAAGACCTCTTTTGAAGTCAAAATAGACCCTTTACTAATAAAGTAGAATGAAGAAGAAAGAAATATTATCAAAGAAATCGAAAATTTCTTTTCCATACACTTGTAGTAAACCTCAGTTCTGTCTATAAAAATCAGTTAGTGAGCTATAAAAATTCATTTAAAACTATATATATAATAGCCTTTTGATACCAACTCAGCCACTTGTATAGAGGTGGCACTCTTCACAATACACGCTATTTATTGAATTTCTCATCTTTAAGCTAAACATTTTAAATTCAAACAGATTAACAATGAGACACATGATCTTTGATGTGGAAAACACACTTGGTACTGAACTGCGTTGTGGATTACAACAGATTTATCTGGGTTGTAAATTTTAAAAGTAACAATAAATTTGCAGGAAAAAAAAGGTTTTAAACATGATTAAAAAATTGAAATGAGATGGTACTTGGATCATATATGAAAAAATGGTGCTCCTATTGGAGAAAGGGATTGAAAAAGGTAAGAAAATGGCAAAAGTAAATATTATTGGCCTCCATTTAGTCTTTGCTACAAATAGATCAGTTAAATATAATACTACCTATGTAATTCAGAGAGACATTATTACATTTTTAACTTTATTTAACTTACTAACTTAAAAAGTTTGTGAAGATTTATTTAAATAGTGTACTTTTGTGTAATTATTTTGTCCGCTGCAAACTACTTTGTATCCTGTTGAAAGTAAGCAATACGTCCAAGTAAAATTGGGAATATTTGTCAGAACTCAATAAATTAAAGATGATTTTCAAGTTTTTTAATAAAACTTCCTTGATTTGTAAAGCCTGACAATCATAATACTATAGTTTTTACATGAATAACATTAAATTCTGTTATGTAAAATTATAGGTAATGCATTTTAAAAATTAAGAAACATCAAAAGTCACATTAGATTGATTTGTTTAATAAGAAAAAAATTCATTTAAAAATATTTTATGTACTAGCTCAGCATGATACATGTATGTCATCACCAAAATTTTACGTTGCCAGTTAACATTGTCCATAATTGGTCTAATGAAATTAGCTAATGTGATTTCATTATTGCTATTTCTGTTATAAATCTTTCAGGGTTTTTTCCCTTAACTTGGAAAAAGATCAAAATGCTTGCAGATTTCAGATTGCTATTAGATGTAATAATTATACACTAAACTAATTACCACTAAACCAAAACCTGACTTACAACTAATTAAATTTTATTACATCAACATAGAGTATAGACTTTCAATTTAACACAGGGTGCAACTATAAACACAAAAGTCCATCAGCCTATGTATTTCTTTCAAGGAAAATGTCTAGGTCAGATTTATAAAGTTTGAACTTGGCAGGGTTGGTAGACTAATTTGTTAGTTTCACAAATCTCCTAATTTGCCGAATTCTACAAAAGGGGAAAGGGGTTACTTGCAAAGTGAACATACTGGATTATGCCACTCACATCATGGCTAAATGCATACTATATAACTATTACTCTGTAATGGGAAAAATCAGGGAAGGCTGAGAAGAAATCATTTAAGTTTAGCAATGTATTTTATTTGTGGCATCAGTTTTTCTGAGATCACTGACACAATCTCAGAAACACTGCTGAATCTTGGTTTCTTTTGTGTGAAATGGAAAGAAGAAAAACATGCACGCTATCTTAGAGGAATGCACGTAGCATGAAACAGGCTTTTTAGCTGAAGTACCCATTTGTTTACCGTTTAAGGAGCTAATGCAGATGAAAGTGCAACACTAACTGCAATCCAGTATTCATCTCAAAATAGTGGATATGGAATCTCCATTCATTTTTCCAGAAACTACATTTAAATGTGTCACTCACAACCATTGGAAAGTATAAGAGATTCACTTTATAAACTTTAATTTTATAAAAAAAATGTTTACTTTCTACCAGATGGTAAGATTAAATTACATAAACACTGTCAGCAAGTTGAATCCTCAGATGTATTCATTCCCACCACAGAAGCTTCAAAACCTGTCTATAATTTTGTTACTGATGTTTAGAAACAGCTGTAGCTGACATAGCTACATGTTATATATGTCAGCTTTAAAGGATTAAATATTCTTAACCCCCAACAGAGAAGTCTTTTGCTGTTAACAAACCTATAGTAAATTACACTGGAAGTGATTATTCCATCAGAGATATCTCACACTAGACATTTGGTAAACAAGATGGTCCAAAATCATAAGTTTTTCATCATTACTGGAAATTCTATTTGATTTGGGCAAAAGAAAGATTTTAATATACAGCATTTTCTGATGCTGTATTTCATACATTTCATATCCTAAATGTAGGATAAAATCTCTTCTAAAAACCCTCACATATATCTTCATCAATATTTTAGATGTTAGTAAATTATATATTTTTTTCTTCAAAAGAATTAAGGCTGTCTCAAGAGACTTTTTTTCCTGATGCAGATTTGAACTGCACCCAGGTTTGAATTTCGGGGACAGTCCTCATGTCTCTTCCATTAGACTTTAAAATAATCTTTACAATAAATGTCTAAAGCTGATGATAGAATCGGCAGGGTCATCTGAAATGGTGCATTGCAAATTTTGTATTCAGTTAATCTATCTGAGGGAAAAGAATTAACCAACCTAACTAGCTAGACTTCAGGCTTCAATCACTTGATTTATGAATTAATCTAATCTAATTAATCTTCAAGAAGCATTGATTAATGGTAGTCAAATGTACAGACATTTGGAGGTGAAATTCATCAACACAAAAGTATGTATATGTGTGTACATGTACATATGTGTACATATGTATGCTACATACTTATATATAGTATGAAAATATACATATATAATATGCATACATGTACACACATATATACATTTATATATATTTATAAATGTATTTTTATATATTATAAATATATATATTGTATATTATACATATAAATACATATGGGTTTCCCCCATATAATTATCATTTTAAACCATAATCACTATGAACTATATGAATAATTTTTAAGCTTGTGAATACACATACAAAGAAATATTTTTTAAATCAGACAAATGTCATGAGTAATTGTACATAGTGTATTCTTTCTTCAGAACACATAATAAGTGGAAAATTGTCCACACAAATGAAAAGATAAAATCAGAAGATTGACTGAGGCACTAAAAGGCATCAGCTTAGAGAAGAAAATTCAGCACAAATTACCCAAAAGAGAACAAGCTCATACACATACACTCTGTGTTACATTTAAAGCTACATTCCAAACTTGTATATATGGCATACTGCCTTTATGACGATGACTTTATTTGGGGGAGAGGGCAGTGGTTAGTCACAACAATATACTCACAACAGTGACTTACAAATACTGAAAGAGGACAGTAAGATGATGCTGTGGTTAATTTCATGTGCAGCTTCTGAATCTAGTCTCTTTAATTTATAATTATCTATAACTCACCTAGCTCTGAAAGGTATGAAGTATGAGTGGAAAAATCAAGGTTGTCCATTTTACTAAATATCGTTATATTATTATCCAAATTTAATGCGCGTACTGATAACCCATATCATAAAACAAGTGTAGCTCTACAAGGGAAGTAATAAGTCATTTCCCTAGGTAAGCACAAGAATTCTTTATTCTGTGTGTCCCTCTATTCTTTATCAAATTCTACCCCTGTGATATACTTCCTGAAGCTAATTATACACTTAGATTGTGAATTAGCATAATCAATATATCGAGGCAAGCTATTTAACAGAGAAATAAAGTTAAACTCTTATTTTATCCAAGACAAACCATGTATTTCAACTTCCCGTTATTCATTCAACTTTCTCCTAATTATGTGAAATCTATACTTCTAAGCATAATTGGATGAAACAAACTTTCTGTAGTTTTCAAGAGGAAAAAAGGCATCCTTTCTGATAAATGCCTTCATTTTGTACTACCAGATGTCTTTCTGTATCCTCTCCTGCTTTCTGATTTTATTTTTATAAGTGTGAGAACAGTGAAAATGCCAGCCATTGTAGTCAGTCAGCTTGAGCCCCAGCAAAGATGACACAGTGAGATGTTATCTTGGTGGTTTTACATAAATACTGAACTTGAAGTCCACTTAGCTTCTGTGGATCCATCGCTAAGCATACAGAGCACCCCAAAGCCCACATTTGATTAGCTCCATTTAATAGATAATTCATTTTAATATCCCATTCTAAAGCCAACATGGAATGCCATCCACTAAACCAACTTAGTTCAAAATATGCTTCTCTCTACCTTGTTGATATTTTGTTTTAAATTAGCAATTAAATAAACAATGACACCTCTGTAAACATCTGGGTTTTTTTTTTTAAAGGCAGCAGTAATTAGAAATAAATTTCAAAGTTCCCCAGAAAACTACTCAAAATTACTTTCATAGTCTGGGCATTTTTACTAACTGTTTTATGGTTTGGGGGTGACTTGTCGCAAAGATTCCCTAGGAAGCTGCAAAATGATGGCAAAATTGGCTCCACGGGATGATGCCCCTAAAAAGGATGCTTCGAGATTCATTGGTGCTGAAAGGCTGCTGACTCTGGGGTCTCTTTCCTCTACCTTCGGTTCTAACAGCAGCACCAAAGCTGAAGAGAACAAGTTTAAGAAAAGGTGCTGTGAAGTTAGCTGCCTTTTTAGTTTCCTGTAGAAAGTTGCTGCTGAACCTGAAGAAGCTGTGTTTTAAAAACCTGCTATTGTATTATGCCTGTGGGAAAACATTCTTGCAAAGCAGCGGCGATATATGTAAGATCCTTTAGCAGTGCTAAATGTGGGGTCAGTGGAATCACCAGATTAATGACCACAGGCATAAGTGTAAGAATTTGCCTTTCCACCTGCCCCTGCCCCACCCACAAAGGATGAGAGAAAGATGACTCACTCAGCCTGCTTTTAGGTTTCTATTCAACTTGCGGCACGCTGCAAACACAGAATAGAATCAAGCAGCTGTAAGAACGTTTCCTAAAGGTCTCGGAGATCCTGACAGAAAGCTGGTGTTCTAAGTAGTTTAAGAAGACATCTGCTTAGCTTGCTCCTCCAAAATGAACATGGACCACGTGTATCTGGGCCTCAGTTGACCACGTGACTCAAGACACCTGACCAGAGGGTCAGGAATCAGATGGAATATGTAGAAAACATGCTGTCATGTCCAGTCACAGTGGCAGCCCTGAATCCCAAATCAGTTTATAAAGACTGATCTTATGACTCCTAAGTCTTTTTGCAAAATGACAAGTGCACATGTATCAAATAAAAGGAAATTATAAAGTAACTTCTCCCACATCAGATGCTTCCTAGATATATGCATAATCTCAGCTTCAGGTAGGAAGAGAAATCTTAAAATAGTTAAGTCTTGACCATTTAATTGCTCCACTACACACTAGTAAGTCTTTAGAAAAAAATCAGAGACCCCTGTTTCCCTGGAGGAGATCGTGTTTGAGATGGAACTTGAAGGCTGAATAGATTTAAATCAATGATTTCTCAATCCTGACTGGGCTTTAGAGACACCTGGGAAACTCTTTAAACTTACTGATTATGACCAGGTCCCAGCTCTAGAGAGTCTCATTAATCAGTCTGGGGTGAAATCCTGGCACTGGTGTGTTTTGAGAGCTCCCCAGCTGATTCTTGGGTGTAGTTATGGTTAAAAATTACTGAATAAACACAGGGTAGACAGGAAGGTTCCATTTTCCAAAATGAGAAAGAATAAAATAGTAAATAATAGAATGACCCAGCCTCCACATTCAAGATTGTTAAAATCTTCGGCGGTGAGGGGGGGCGGCGCGGAGAATATAGAGACTCTACAACTAGCAGTCTGAAGTCGGGTTCTAGAATGCGGGGTCTTTCATTCATTTATCCATTTAAGCAGTAAGTGTCTATCAAGGACTATGTATGACGTGCCACGTCATGTGACTGATAAAGCAGGGAAAGCAAAGCGGCAAGGTCCCTGGTTTTATGGGCTTCACAATCAAGCGGGAAAGAAAGACAGAATGAGGGCTGTGTTATGCGTTCTCTTAAGCAAGGGATGATAGCATCCTCTCTGCATGCTTAAAAGAGCGCTCTGGCTGTGATGTAGACAGTGAGCTGGAGAGGGGTCCAGACTGACTGCCAACGAACCAATCAGGAAGCTGCTGAAGGGCTCCCATCCAGATGTCACAGGACCCCAGATTAGCAAGGTGGTAGAGACAAAAGCAGCATATCGTTTCATGAAGCATTTAGAAAGTCGTGTAAGAATAAACTAGACACTGTGATGAACTGGAATAGAGAGTGTAGAGAAGGAAATGGCCAAGGTTTCTGCTCTGATAACTAGGCAGACAGTCGTATCATCCCCGGCATTTGGGGTCAGTGGGAGAGGCTGAGGTTTTCAGGGGAAGATCCCAAGTTCAGCTCTCAATGTTCGTTTTGGGAGCACTTGACACCCCCAAGAGCCTATGCCGAGTGGTTCCGTGTGCCCAGCATGACCAGGGATGTGCTGGCCCAGGACTGCCTCAGTGTGTGCCCACTCTGCTGGCATCTTACCATTTCCAGCCCACTTTCACCCGCAAATTATCTACATTCAGATGATAAATTATAAGGTCTCCTAGACACACAGATCTTTGACTAGGAGATGTTTTGAGTGGAATCACTGTAAACTGTCCACCTGTGGGTCAGCACTGAAACCACGGGAATCAATGACCATGGTGGTTTGGAGAACCGACACAGTGGGAAAGCAGGGCTAAGGGCTAGTTTCTGGGGAACTCTGGTATTTGCGGGCCAACTAGAAGAGGCCAGGACACTACTGCAGCAGAGAAGGAGCAGCTAAGATGCAGGGAGAGGTAGGGGAAGGTGTCACAGGGCAAAGGGAAGCCAGCCCTTCATGGAGGATGCTGCAGAGATCAAGTGCAAGGATGACTGAAAGGCATGCATGGCCAGTCTGCTGTGCTCAGGCACTTCAGCCATGCCCAATTTTGTGCGACACCATGGACTGTAGCCCACCAGGCTTCTCCGTCCATGGGATTCTCCAGGCAAGCATACTGGAGTGGGTTGCCATTTCCTTCTCCAGGGGGTCTTCCTGATCCTTCTCAGGGGTTGGACCTGAGTGTTCTGCTTTGCAGATGGACTCTTAACCACTGAGCTACCTGGCTACTTATTTATCTCAGCCTTGGTTTTGTCCCATTTTAAAATAAGATGCTTCCCTGTATGATCTCTACATTCCTTCCTTAGAACCCTTTCAATCTAATAAACTGAAAGTGTAGAATGAGGTAAGTGATAAATAGCATTTATCTACAAATGCCATACTGTAGGGGCAGAGAAAGAGAGAGATGAACGAGGAATTCTGCTGAGAGTCGTGGGACAGTTTCACAGAGAATGTTTCGCCTGGTACCTAAAGAAGGGGGAAGGCTTGTCCTGTGCTTGGGAAGAGAGCAAGTGGACTTCTGTGCAGCCCACTGGGCACCAGAGACCCACTGGGAGGTGGGGTCAGCAGGGTCCTGGCCACAGCATGCAGAGTGTACCCCAAGGACCATGCTGAGAAATCTGGGCTTCCTCCTGCAGGTAAAGAGGAGCCAGTGTGAGATCAGGAGAGTGACACGCTTAGATCAGAAGATTAGGAAGAATCCTCTCCGGGGCAATCTAGGAAAACGGACTAGAGAGACTGGTGGCGGGAAGCCCAGCTAGAAGACACCTATCTGTGCCATCAAGATGAGGAATGATGAGAGCCGAACGAGGGAGCTGGTGGGGAGGGGGGAAAGCAGGGCGGCTTCAGAAACCCAGAGGAGGGAGAATCGGCAGGAGCTGCTGACGGATCGCACGTGAGCAGTGAAGAACAGGGTTGTCAGGAGATGGTTCTTACACTTATCATCTGTGCTCAAGAGGGTGCAAATACAGCAGGGGCAGCCTGGCTCCTCGAGCCTGAGATCAGGAATACTGTCTTGGAAATGATGGAGTTGAGGTGCCATTGAACTAACCCCACCCTCCGTGTTGCTCTCTCTTCCTTGTCTTCCTGTGGAGTATAGAGACTGTGTTACATCCTCCAATTTAATACAGCTCCATGTTGTTAGTACTACTGTCTAATTATTATGCATTCCTTTGGGACTCCTAAAATATACGCCTTCTATATTTTTGCACTCTTTTCTCAGCCTAAACTGACACTGGACTCGTAGAGATGCTTAATAAACAGAACTCAACGAAGAGATTAAGAGCTGAAAAAGGACACGAGCGGCTCAGCTCTCCGAGCAGGGATCAAACCCACACCCCCTGCGCTGGAGGGTGCAGCCCTAACCACTGGGCCCCCAGGGAAGTCCTGCTGGCCACCAATTTCCAAGGAAAAATTTCCTGAAATCTTCAAAAGATTGTGGTTAACACAGTAGATACTTAGGTCATCCCAAAGGTAAGGTGGAAAAGGTGATCATAAAGTTGCATTTTTTAAAAAAATGAACCAGAATATACTTAAAATGCTGACCCTGTCAAGACAGTTATTTTCCACCATAAAATATCCCAATTGTCTGCCATTATTAGGAGACGTGTAAATTTTAAAGATGAACCCTACACTCCTTGAAATGTCAAAAATCTCTTCACCTGTTTCGGTAAGTATCTGCAAAATGTGGCACGTGCATTGTCCCCTTTCCTTCCCTCAGTGACTCTGGACCACGGCTCTCATCAGCGCTGGGTATGTCACCCCCTGGGTAAGACACGCATGCTGTCTCTTCTCTGGGCATCCACAGGCCAGTGCCCTCCCCTTAAACACACAACATCTCCTTGGTAACTTGGCAGGTCAGAATTGTCACCATCAAGTTATTCATTAATTCACAGTAGGATTCTAGGGGCCAAGTAAACAGAAGTAGCCCATGACTGCTTCTGTTGTTACTTTTTACCTAATTTAGAGCTAACGCTGGCCCAGTCTGGCTGCTGGAGAAGGGCGTGGCCCTCTCCTGAGACACACACACACTCCCACGGGCTATTCAGGGCTCACAACATATCAGACGCTGCGTGAGCCCTCTCCACGGGCTGGTCTCACTTCATCCTCACGACCAGCCTGCACGTGGGCATGCTGTTAGCATCTCGGCTTCATGAAGGTGAAACTAGCTCAGCAGCACAGTTGGGGCTTGAATTGTGGTCTCCAAATCTGGCTCCAAAACCACTCCAATGACTGAAGTCACCACCGCTTGGCATGGTCTGAGTGCAGGGCACCTGCCAGGCTCCTTATGACGGAAATGTCATCAGCCCTTCTTACCAACCTGTTGGTCAGGTGGGGACGTGAAGCTCAGAGATGGAGGGGAGGGAGCCGAGACCACAGAGCAAATAAATGACAGAAAAGAGATCTAAGCAAACTGCATAGGGCCAGAGCCCAACTCAGAAACCACAAGACAAAAAAAAACACCATGCCATAGGAATCTTAAGTGTTCTTTTTATTCAGGGAAGACTATGGACACCACCTAACCCAAGATACCATGCCAACTTTGGATTTTCCTTTTCCTACAGATTTTAGAATCTGGATTCAAGCCATATTCAAATTTAATACAAAAAAAATGACATTAGCTACTTTCTTTAGGATTAGCTAATCAGGGTTGATTTCCTTTAGGATTACCTTTAGGATCAATCCCAGAGGAAACCAACTCTTAATATTCATTGGAAGGACTGATGCTGAAGCTCCAACACTTTGGCCACCTGATGCGAGGGGCCAACTCATTGGAAAAGACCCTGATGCTGGGAAAGATTGAGGGCAGGAGAAAAAGAGGGTGACAGAGGATGAGATAGTTGGATGGTACCACCCACTCAATGGACATGAGTTTGAGCAAACTCTGGGAGATAATGAAGGACAGGTGAGTCTGGAGTGCTGCAGTCCACAGGGTCGCAAAGAGTTGGACATGACTGAGCGACTGAACATCAACACATTTGCTATAGCTGGCTCCTGGAGTTCTCCCCAAAGTATAGGTGTGTTAAGGGTGTCACGACCTAGACTATCCTGTTCCTGATGGGAAGAAGACTAGATGCAGGAGAGAAGGGTGTGAAGTAGTGGGTAGACAGGGTCCAAGCCTAACTGGTTCCTGTCACTCCACCCTTTGCTGCCTCGGCAGAAGAAACACTTGCAGAAGGCTTGCTGGCAGCCCGGGTTTCTGTTTTAAAGCAGGGAAAAGTGTACTGCAAACTGAAAACGTGTTCTACTCCAAAGTGGGGAGAAGAGGATGACATTTAAGATAATCCACAATCTGGACCCCAGCTCTCTCTCCAAACTCATGGCAGATTTCTCCACGGGGAGACCCTCTGCTCACCCATGGTACCCGCCCCCCCCAACAGATACATATACAGAGTGCTGCCTCCACATCACAGGTTGCAAAACGGTGGCCCAACTGTCAAACCCAGCCTCAGCCATGTTGTGTTTTATCTGTGTGTTTTGTGGTTTGTTTTTTCTTTTTTTTTTTTATGAGCCAGCATTCAAAAATCTAGAGATTGCATATAATTCATATTTTGGCATTTCTTGAAAAATCTCACAATCTGGCAACATTGTTTCACCTCCACACGGCAGCAGCAATGAGTCGAGAGGTACACCGGGGTGTCCCCCCTCCGAGGAAGCCCGCGCCCTGCAGCGCACAGAGTCCATCACCCCCAGCGTCTCTGAGTCTGGGGCTGTGTCAATACCATTTATTATCAAACTCACTCTGCTGCCTTTTCTCATACTAATGAAACATTCCACTGTCCCTCCATCTCGTTGCAAAGTGGAAAAAAAAAAAAAAAAAACACAGAGAACTACATACGTTAAGGAATAGAAGAGAGTATACTAGAAGGAATCTGTGGGGACCTGACAATTTAATATGCAAATAACCCGGTCCATGGCACTCATCCGGGTTACCTGCCGGCACTGGAGGGTGTTGATCTCTTGATCTCTCTTTGCTCTTCTGGATCCCTCTCCTGGAGTCCCCTGACTTCTGTACATCAACGCCTGTCTTTTTCTGGAGTTCTACCGGCCGCAGCCACTTCTACTGTTCCCACCTCAAGGCTGACCCCTCTTCATTGGCACTACAGGTTAAAGAGGAATCGCAGGCAATCTGAAAATAAGAGAATCGTGCCCTTTCGGGACTTGAGTGGTCCCAGATAAGGGTGACCTGAGTTTAGAGGCCACAAGCCTTTCGGAAACGGGAGTGATTCGCTAGTGAGGACATTTGACACTGATGTGGAGTGAGGGCAGATTCCAATCCCGTATCAATTATTTACTGAAGGCCTCCTCAGGGCCGGGCGCTGTGCTCCAAGCTGCGGCTGTGCTGAGCCCAGGACAGGGGGTCTCCGTCTTCATGGGATTGGTGTGGGCAAGTGTGCGACAAACAATTTGCCAGATGATTCCACAGGGAAGGCAGCAGATGGCCAACCTCTGCTGTTCCCAGGTCACTGGCTCCCGAAACCCCCTCTTTTGGGGCATCGGTGGCCATGCGTGTGTGGGGTGGAGAATGTTTCTGTTCTGATTCACTCATCTGTCTATTCCTTTCAGAATCTGTGAGCCCCTTGGCACTTCTGATGTGTGCTAGTGGTTATCTCCCGGGGTCCTTTCTAATGTCCCACAAAGTTTCAAGGTACTGCTAAGGTCTGTACGGTCTTTCCCGTGCTAGAAACTCTTAAGTTTCGGTATTCCCTTAAGTTCTCTGGCATCTCAAACTTTCATGGTACAATTTGACCAAAGTAGTAATCTTTTCATCACTTCCTTTGGCTTTCTTAACAACCTTAACAACCTTAATGACTGTTGCCTTTTATATCATGCCCAACCCGAAGTGAAAACTTTCTAGGGATCTAAGATCATGTCTTATGTCCTTTAACCTTCCCTAGAACATAGTCGCTTGGACACAGAACACTCACAAATCACAGGGGGTTTGATTTAAATGAACTGGCAGTGGAAAAATGCCCCTGTGCAGAATCTAAAAGTGAAGAGAGATATTCAAATTTAGGAAGAGCTTTATGGAGTTTATATACCCTCGTAATTTTTATAGGTATGATGGCAGTGGTTCATTATTGCTTTCTAATATACTAAATATAAAAGGGGAAATTTTTTTACATTTTGAGCAGTAAATAGTACAATTCTTTCCTTGAACTATTATTAAAAGCTTCCTTGAGGGTAAACTAAACATGAAACAAGGCATTTTCCGTATTTTGGCCTCATGATTTTAATACCTTTTTCCACACTCAGGAGGCATACAAGAAAAGAAATTGAAAAATGATGGATCACACACGACGTCTATCTTCTCCAAAAGATGCCTGACTTACCCATACCTCATCCTGCCTTCCTTGTACCCCAAAGAATTTTCACCAGGCAACAGATATTCTCTATAATCCCCAATAAGAAAGAAACAAAAGTAATTATGTATATACACAACATCTCTGTAGATAGTGACCTCAATGACTTTCTACACTTTTCTAATCTCAGTTAAGTACCTGTACATATTCCTAGAGATCAGCGATCCTGCTATACTCAGAGATGGGAAATAATTCTGATATTATATAACAGAGAGAGATTACAGATAAAAACAGCCTGTCCTCTAAAGATGCTAAATTTAACATGACTTAAGGCTATATATAGCTACAGTTTCCAATTTTGTTCTATAAATAATATTAATGCAAGCAAATATGTTGAATTTTCTTTCAAAAAGCACTCTCTCTAATATCTACGTGGGTAAATCACTGTACATTTCTTAAGTGCTCATGTGACATCAATCATTCCCCAACTGTGTACATCAAAATAAATGCAAGAGATTAATAAATTTCTTTCTACAATGTCATATTTTAATTGGTTTTAATGGGTTTTTAAAAAGTGAAAAAGAACTATAGTGTTTTGCTTAAATTGTGACCATCACTTTAGAAAAATGACCCGTGGAAATGTGTAACCACTTGATTTAGTGGCGCATAAGTCCATAAAAATATACTTGTTCTGGAGAAATTATTAAATTTTCAGTGATTTTTATTTTATTGTTCAGTATCAGTGAAGTCAAAGTCATTGTGTTCTAATTCTTGCAATTCTTTCTAATAACCATTAACATAAAGATCTGAAAAGGAACAGAATCATTCATGAACCTACACACACCACTGTCCTACTCTCTTTATCCACATTGATAGGAAGTGAGGTGCACAAAACACATGCATTTGTAATTACATTTGCAAAAAAAAAATCCTCAAACAGCTGTGGAGACAGCAAAGATTAGAATCTGATAGTGGCTTAGAATAATGAAGAAGGGGATTGTCAGGGTTCAGCTACAGAGCTGATGAAAGATAGAAAGAAAGCCTGCTCTTTAAAATCCTTAATCTGTACTACTTTATACGCAAAATGAAAACAGAAATACTCTGTAAGAATCAGAAATGGTAAACTTGAAGATTCTTTTTCAAACAGGCTATTAATTTAAAAATATATTAAACCTGTGCCTTACTGATAACAAATTGGACATGTGGACAATATTTATATAAAATAGTTTATAATTTTATTTAAATTCTTGTTCTTCTAAAAATCTTATTAACTGAAACTTCTTTACCTCTTGCTAGTTTTAGGTAGTATTTATTTTTTAACATCATATTTATTCCAATTATAAAAGTCTAGAATCTTTTATAAAGGCTTGAAAAAGCAATTGTCATATTAAAGTGATCATGAAAGATAATTATTAGTTTCCTTACAAATACTTTCAATTTAATATCTAAAAATAGAAAATATTTGAGTCATATATCTTTCAGAATGGATATATACTTATCTACACATAAAATCTTATAAGGATAATAACTCAGAATAGGATATGAACATTATAAAGTTATCTGAAGTTTATACAATATGTTTAAATAAGTATAGAAAAACCAGAATTATTTTAATTGCAAAAAAAAAAGTTGCTTCTTTACTTTTCAATTTTTACAGTAAACTTTGCTACTCTTATTAAATGTTTAGAAGCTATAAGGCTCAGAAATATGAACCTATTTATTAAGGTAAATTAATTGTCTATAATAAATTGTGCCTTTTTGGTGGCATCACTTATGTTTTACAACGAAAATGTCTTAACTCATATTTGATTCTTGAACAGGATGAAATGGTCTTCTATGATTGACACTGAGTAAAAACTAATACAGATATAAATACAACTAATTGTCCTGCCTGACTACTCAATTTAATGTATTCTATGACCAAAAAAGGTCTCCTTTGAACATGACACCCTTCTCTCACAATTATCTTTAGAATTGTTCATTCTAAATGGGAATATAATAAAATAAGAGGATAATTCTTTCTTTAAAAAAAATCTCTGACCAAAACATGCTCACTTTTTACATAAACATTCAGAAAAAATTAACTATAACCTTTGTAATATGTGACAGCTTCATTTTTATATGCATTTACTTCTTTCTCAAGTCGCCCTCACTATTACTTACAAGGAGAAAGCTTACAAAGAACTTCAATCTGGTCACAGACCCAGAAAACTTCACTGAGGAGGCAAACCACTTACAGGACTGAGGACCAGGCAATAATCAGTTCACCGGTCATCTGGTAGAAGGGAAAGGCACCTTCCCAAACTTCTGGGGCTTCATTATCTTGCATCAGGTTATGAACCTTTGGATTTTAGGAGTTGAATCTGTCAATGCCTAAAACACATGTTTAGACTACAGTTCTACATAAATATTAGATTTAGGAAAGGAACCAATTAACTTTTTAAAGGAAATGAAATGCTGGCCAGGCTAGTCTAGTGCTACTTGATAGAACCACTATGTAATAGACTCTGGGATCACAGAATTAGGGGAGAATGTATAATCCTTCATCAAAGACTGGCAGCTTATCCCAAAGCTTCCTCTTCCTGATGGGATATTCTTTTAAAAGTAATAACGAGGACTTAAAAACTATGTAACACTCCTCAACCGAAATTAGCCATTTATACCAATGAATCTTAATCCTAAAAGAACCAAAACTTCACCCAGAACACACTGAGATAAAGTCTAATGTGCACAAATAATTTATATCTATCTCTAAATAAAACATGCTTATGTTTCAGTTTTAAAATTAAATAAGAAATACCCTAGAAGGTATGACATGACTGTTTTCTAAAAAAAGAAAAACAAAACAATAAACAATAAAACAGTCCCCCAAAGATATTAGTAACAATCGCCAAGACTAAGAGCTAATATTTTGCTTTTTGTCAACATTTAAAATTTCCAAAGTGAGTTACAGACTTTGCAAAGCTCAAGCAGTAATTACACAACTAATTCATATACCTTAAATGTGATAAATATATTTAAGATGTGATACATTAATGATCTGTCTTAAGTAACTCACATTATCCTTTGCTAACAGCTAAATAGAAAATTCACCAACCTTGATCTGTGACAATTCCTATCTGAAACACAATGCAGTTTTTAAAAGCTACTTTCATCAGAAGATGTGAAATTAATCGATGGCCCCTTACAAACCAAGCGCTCATCCTCCCCTATATATCTTTCGTTCGTCAAAGATCTCAAACACTGGCACAGTGCAACAGGACTATTTGTTGGAAGGTGCAGATTTTATAGAAAACGTCCAGAAAAAGAGATTAGACTTCTGTACTGGCTATACTGAGTCAAGGTTGATCCAATTCACTGACATCATGCTTAAATGAAATGCAGGATTATATGAATCTTACTGCAAACAACTTGAAACCAGACTATCAGTAAATGATATATCTTAAAATATACCATTTATTTTACAAATTCATGCTGGGCAACTGAAGGACAATAATACAAACACATCAATCATCTTTCATTTTTGTAATAAGTAACTTTTTTCATTATCTGTGTGGACATTGCACATATATGTATTAACAAATAGTCTTCAAGTGTCCAGATTATGTAAAATGAGGTATTTGTTAAATCAAAGTATTTTAATGATTTCGTGAACACCAGATTTATCTGGTCATCTTAATTCCTTTGAGGTTTCTTTAAGAACTTAGTCTGGAGCTAGTGAAGGTTTTGATTCCTAATATTTTAAAATTTCTTAATTATAGACTATAGAGCATAATACCCATATAAGCACAAATCTGAGGTTCTGATTAGTGGAAATACATAAAAGATAAAAGCCATAAGTTTAAATAGTTTAAATTTAAGGTTCATTTACACACACATACATTAGTAAAACAATATCTGAATTTGAAAAAGTATAAAATGAGGACTTTTCTGTTTGAGGCTGTATTTTAAACTGCAATTTATTATGCTTCAAATCTTTACATAAATAACTTTTAAAATAAATCTAGTTGTAAAATTTCATTGTTTGCAATGATATATTTGCCTTGAAAGTAATAACACTATACATATACTCCATCACCTAATATACACATTAGAACAATATAAAAAATTGTACCACCATCAAAACACAGCACAACAAATATTAAAGTATTTTAATCTTTAGCAAAGTATTGATTCAAAGGCCCTGCCACACATGTAGTTTTTAAAGTTGGTTACAAAGAAACAGGATTTTGTTGGCAAATCAAGAAGCCAACACTGTTGACAAAATTTTTGTGATGCAAGAATCTTCTCATTCAGAGACTGAACATTGTGGGGCAAAAGTAATCACTAAATAAGAAGTTTGCTCTATTTAATTTTTTAATCACGGAAAATATAGAACAGGCTATTCTATGCATATTTGGCTAGAAAAAGTTAAGTAGAAATATAAAAGTTACTCCAAGTGAGGACTGAATTCTGGTCAGACATGACTTAGTGACTAAACAACAACAACGGACAGGTATATCTTACCTATGTGTCAGAACTTTCATTTTTGTTTAAATGAAAATTTATTTTAAATGTGAAATATACTAGCAGCTTCACAGGAGAAAGAGAAGTTGAAAATGAACTCAAAGTAGAAATATAAACATAGAAATATATTACAGATGGAAAATGTCTGTTTTAATTTGAATAATAATATCAGGCAAAAAAAAAATTATATCAGGCAAGAAGTTCACTTCAGCCTTCACCCCTTGCTGAACCCAAAGTCATCAACAGCTTTGTAAGATAACTAACATATTCTATTTTTACTAGAAGGTATGGTTATTTTCAAAAGCATTCTAATTCTTTAGGGATATTTCTTAAAGTATTAGTGAAGATTTAGTTATCTTTGATTATATCAAATTTTTCTCCAACTACTACTGATGCTATCATAAAATTTAGGAACATTCCTGTAAGAAGAATGCCTTAAATTTGTGCCAATCAAGAGACAAAATATGGTTGGTTACACTATAGATTTTATTCCTTTATGATATTACAGTGAGTCACTTTTCTCCATTCATTTGAATTACTAGATTAGTTACTATTTGCAGTTTTTTCCTACCTTTATTATTCTGGTTATTATACAAAACGCAAGAGGAAAGAGTTTACATTTTCAAACATTCATTTCATTTTTTGCTTATAAAAATGTAATAATGCTGTTCAAGATACTTTTTTTTTGTTCTTCAGAGGGAAAAAAAGAGTCATGTTTGTTCTTCTAGAACTATAGGACTGACAGCTTCCTTTAGCTGGAAGTTATTATAAATTCTGAAGAAATAAAGTTTACATCTGTCTTCTCCTGGTTTTCATAATTCTTTTAAATGACAAGCCCTGTGCCAGCTTTTTTTTTTCTTTTTTGAGCTATTTAAAAGTACCAGTTCCTCGCCAATTTTTCCTACTTCTATGTTGACAAATTCCAAATTCTCTGATACAAGTATTAACAGAGATGCTATACTTCAAAAGAGCATTTGGCAGATGAGAATAAACCATAAGTATACTTTTCAATAGGTTCACTATGATAATTACCGAAGTAAACACATCCCAACATGAATGTATCTGCATGTGCTTCCTGCCAATACATTAAAATACTTCATGAATTTCATGTTGCATGAAAAATTAAAACTTACACGAAGGTCATTTCAATCCTGTCCTATGACTGTAGAACATACCTTCCAGTGTGTGATCCAAGTTCATGAGCTGTCCTAAGATGCCTCTCCAGTAGAGAAGCCAGACGCTGAGCACAGCGCAGGTGCTAACATGCTCTTGAGGAAAGAAGGACCTCTTCCTTAGAAACGCCCCTGTGATCAAGATACCGCACCCCCCACACCGATAGGGGTCCACAGTTCTAATCATAAAAGATTCGTCAAGCTTAACCTGAGGTGAAATCATCCATTCTAAGAAGAGAATAGCTTTTCTCTTTTTCTTTTTTTCCTGGGCGAAGCAGGGACCACAAATTCACATCATCCCACTATTCAGAGGTGCTTAGAATGGGACTGAAGGCAGACAGTCGTCACCACGCCGTTATTTCTGTATAAATTATGGCCATCTCAAGAGGAATTATCACAACAATTCTGGCAAGTGTAACTGATCACCGAAGAAATGGCAGTATGATGGAAATGTATTGGTTATGAGCCTGATCTTCAAAGATAAGTGATCTCATTAGTTGCCTCCTAAATGAGCCTTTAAAATAATCGGAATGTTTCTTATACATCTCTACATAAAATTTATAATTATTAAATTATAAGTTACTGATAAGTCCCATATACAAAGAAAGTATCCTTATAAAACAGAGCTGTTAATACACTTCCTTTCCTCAACAATATGAAGAACCACATACAATATTTAGAATTTCTTGAATGAATTTTTTTAAAAAGACAATGAAGTTCATATTCCCATGCAGGGACTTAAAATGCACATACTTAAAAGTGAAAAAAAAAGCTAGAAGTTAATTTTCTCTTGTACTTACCCAATTAACTTAAATAACCAAATATGCCCTTTATAGACTGTTTTTCCTGTCAAATATGCTGCTAAACACAGACAGTGCTCAAAAGACCGTCACTTTTTGTAACAGATTTTCATAATCATATTGCCTCCTCTTCCTCTCCTCCCTTCTCCCTTCCTCCCTCCCTCCCCCCTCAACCCCCATTTTCCCCTCGGGTCTCTTTCTGCATATTCTTTTGGTTTTGAGGCAGAGATCCAGTAGACCCAGTTATAAAATTATTATTATAAAACAATGTGATAATATGATTACTATTAAGTAATATGATTTTCTCCCCTGGAAACCCAAATCACATCATCCCCCCTTCTCCCCAGTGTCTCTAATATAAGTGAAAAGTATTGTACAATACTTGAAAAATACTTTCTCAGTAAATAGCATCTCACATAAACTTTTCTATAATTGAACATGTATATCCAAGTGGGAATATATGCACCGATTTTTCTCAAAACACCTCATTTTCAAAAAGGATGCTCTCTGTTTTGCATGCCCTAGGGTAAGCCAGAGGACTACAAATGTGCAGAAAAGGACTTTTAAACTGCCATATCCCCATAAGTGGTTATCAACTCCTAATCTACAATAAAGAACACAACTATAGTATAGTTTGATAGAATGATACATTTCATCCTACACATGCTCTTTATTGCATTAGAGTCATCACTGAAGTCATGGAACTCAGTTAAGACTGCCACCTATCACAGATTTGTTTGAAAAGTCAGGAGTAGCCCTTCCAAGACTGCAAAAGTATCAACAGGGCAGTAAAAGTCTCTTCAACATTATCATCATCATCTGATATCTGATACAGTTTCAGCTCTTTACTCACACGGTTTAAGAGTACATTCTATGATACTGACATTATTTGTACAGAGGTTTATTTAAAGTAGAAACAAACAGGTTTGAATGGATGCTGCCTTTTATGAGACTACTATGTAGCTTGCTCTAGCTAGCCAGTCATAAGTTATTGAATCAAAACTAGCAAAACAATTTCAACAAAATTCTTTCAGTGAATGAATCCTATTGTGGTTTTGGTATACGAAACATCTCTACATCTTAGAGCATGTTTCTGCATTTTGATAGTCTATGTTCTAATGACTAGCTAGAAGAATGTTTTGAAAATGGCTATTTAAGGGCATTAGTTTAGTGTTAAAATTGTTTTTAATGAATGTCCTTAACTGGAAAAACACTGATGCAATGTAAATAATCCATTAATACAGAGAAGAAAATGAAAATACAACAAACATATTTCCTACCAAGTATTTTTCCCCTCAAAACCAAGGACTATGCCACTATAGAACTTCATATGAAACTATAAAGCAGTTCCACTTTTATTTAAAAATCGTGCACACTCTGGCTATATTAGAATTCTTATCTGTGTTAATCTTATAGTCTATGCTTTTAATATTTTATTTTATTGAGACCACAAGCATGTAGCACAGTAAGCAATGCAACATGGACCAAAGCCCAAGAAAATCTTAATGTGGTCTTTCAGAAAAGAATGAAAAGCTGACAAAGCTGAGACTGGCTAGACACAACTAAGAAACAAATGCAAATATCACAGTAGGGACAATACCATTCACCATCTTTTCAGGTTTCCAAAGAGGATAAAGAATTACCTCCACATGCATTACCTTTCATTGTCAGGATTATACCTACCGCCTTGTGAAATAAGTTATAACACATGCATGAGACATAGATCTATAATTCTAAGAAATTCTTCAAAAACTCAACTAGAATATTGATAATAAACAAAAAAGGAAATAACCTAAATGTATGTTTGCCACTTACACCCCAAAAGTGATAAAACCTTTTGATGAGCAAGAAAACACACCTTGAGGCATACTGTATTGGGGAGAGGCTATTTTATTTGAAAACATATTAATGAATTGCTTCTTTATGCTTTACCTAGTTCTTAGAGAAAAGTTCAAATTAGCTCCCTCAAAGGATGTTTTAATTATGAAAAGCAGTATTTTGAGACTTGTACAAGCCATCACACTTGTTTGGAAACAAATGACTTCTCAGGATATAGAAGTATTACTATCAATCACCAACAAGTTAATTCTATATAATAAGGCAGGTTTGGATGCAAACTGATCCATTGTGGAATGCTGTATCTAAAATTGATTACAACAGCACTCAAAATGAATGCAGCCCTCCAAACCACTTCTTTGCTCAGAAACATTAATCTCAATTAGAAGGAGAGCTTCATAATGGTAATGTTCGGTATAAAAAAGTACGAAATAAATCAGTTTTTATAAGACACAACAATTAATCAGTTTTGAAAGTAAGAATTTTTTTCTTTTGTTACGCACAAAAGTTCCATCAGGACTCTTAAAATAGCTGGTATCACCAAAATCAGGTTCTGAATGTGTCCTCAAAGAAGCTTCCATGAGATAATTTCTAAGACTCAGTTGCTGAAAGTTTTCAGTAGCGTGGTATTATTATACTAGCTTTGCAATGCACTTCTTTATTCTGAATGCATGTTAAATTCTTCTCCACTCTCATCCCACTTTATAAAACAAATATAACTGTAATGGAAAATTCAAAGGAATGTATAATTGGTTGCAGATCAGAGTAAAAGTTTGATAGCAAATTACTGTATTCTTTCCGGCTATTCTCCATCTACATGGGTTGTCCTAAGAGTCAAAATGGACATTTGACTATCAAAACACTGGTAGATAAGTAATGCATAACTGAACATGCTTAACAGATTTCTACAGCACATCTTCAAGAAAAGGGCAGATGATTCATTAATGCTGCTGAAGACACTGATTCACATAAGTGTAATACCTGGATGACATTCCTCAGCCACCTAGAGACCAGGTCTTTTTAAGTGAAAAATAAAGCTTAACAGAAAGGAGGTAAATATATTTATATAACCAATATTAGTAAACTAATAAAGTTGTCTTTCTAGTGGTTTTCAATCAGACTTTGATCATCCTCAGGACTTATTTACCAGTACTGTCATTAAAAGGATAAACTTCAGCATTTACAAGCACACTTTCACAGTTACTGCAAAAATATAATTTCTTGTAAATCCAGCTGAAAGTTGATCAGGTATTTCTGATAGCTCATTCAACTCACAATGATAGGCACACACTTTTGTCTGGATTCTTATTTGCTCGACTCTTTTACAAAGAGAATAATTACTCTTGGCTCCCAGAAGCAAAGATAAGAAGGACCAGCTTGAACTTGCTAACTGGATTATTATTGTTTAGCTAGGTTCTCTTTCCAAATAAATTTACAACTTTTCACTCTATTTAAGTGCTTTCATCTATTCAGAGGTAAGCATCCTTATCTCCCTTTGTCTTCAGCCTAATAAAGCAGGTTCTCTTTTCTAACCCAACAAACTCATGACACGCCTCCAAGATCACAGTAAGAAAAGCCTCTATAATTTACCTAAAACATGTCTTTCTAGAAAATAAACACAGCCATGCAAAATGATTCAATTTCAAAAAATAAATAGTCAGAATTCTACTACAAAGTTATCTGGGTTATCTCAAATAACCAAGCAGTCCTCATTAGGGTCGATGTTCACTATCTATGGGTTGCTAACACTGATGCTCTTGGCACAGGATGCTAACAGATTTTCCAAATATATGAGCACTGCTATAGTTATTAGTATATAAGCCCATTTTTCATTAAAACTGTGTAGTATGTGTATAATAAATTTGTCTTACTCAAAGAAACTACTTTCCCTCATAATACATTGTTTAAAAATTAAAAATACTTACTCCTAACAAAAAATAGTACCTTGGAGTAAGAGGAATACTAAAATTCATGTAAGGAAAGAGAAAAGATTGTTAAGAAAAATGCAACAGGAAAGAGTGATACACGTAATCCTGAAATACATAAAAGAATAACTAACTCATTATAACTCCACCCCACTTAAAGAATTTAGGAATAATTTGTGAATGCCATGACATTTTAAAGTGGGATTAGCAAGTCTTATTACTGAACTAACCTGTCACTCTTAGAGCAAGAATTAAATATTTGCTCTGCATTTAGAATCACAAATCGAAAGTTTCAAGGCTCTTCCAAGAATTTCATATACTAAGAAATACAAGCTACAAGTTTTAGATGATTAAGAATGCATTAAGGAATGCACAAAGCAAGACTGTTGGCATATTTGTGAAATCTTTTGTTTCAACTGAAATATGAAAATCTATCATGAATTTTAATTACACAGTCTTAATTCTAAACTCTGTTCCTAATACACTAAAAAGACTACAAGTACTTCTCCAGGTAGGCAACTTGGAGGTGGGGTGTGTGTGTGCATGGCATTTTAAACAAACTCCCGAAAGAAATCAAATCACCAAGTTCTGTTCGGTTGCAATACCATCTTTTGGGATACTCTTCCAAGCTCTCGAAAGACGCCAGTCCTGCCTTTTTTTTTTTTCTCCCCCTTCTGACAACAGAAGGGAAAGGTAATGCCTGAACATATTTCTATTTCGAGTGAAAAGACCACCCAGTGGATTCTGCCAGAGCCTGCAAATGTTTGACAAATACATTGTCAGGAGATAAGAAATAGAGTATTATGAAGAGACAGTCCTGTCCTCGCTATCGCGGCTGTCTGGGGCCCTGTAAAAGTGTTTGGACAGCGCTCGCTCTCCACTTCCACTGCACTTACCCCAAAGTCCCCCGGAAACTTTCCTCTAGCTTTAAATTACAATGACTTCAGTAAACAAAAAAGTATTTGCTGGAGCACAAGGTAAAATTACTCCTTACCCTTCCTCCGCAATAAGAATTAGCAGCAGGTTACCACTGCAACCACCTTAAAGGCGAGGCAGTCATGGAATTCAAACTGCATGAGGTGTTCAGCAGAGATCGGACGAACACGAACCCACCTCCATCTAAGATAGTTGAAGCTATTGTAAAAATATTCTACTCTGTTGTAAAACACGATACAGACTTGAGACCGAGTTGCAGACTCAGAAATCTGTGCTCATTTAAATGCCCAGTTCGGGATATTTGGTTGTTTGCCTGCAGCCTCATCCGGAGTTTCAAACAGCTCAAGTTGCAGTCTAGACCCACCATTCCCTACACGACCCCAGTCCCTTTCTGCCTCCACTTCTTCCCAACTTGGCTCCCCGAGAGTTGGAGAAGCCAATGTCCCACTTCCCCGGAAGAGGGGTGACATCCCAGGCTCCCCACTCGCTGGAAGCCCCACTGGATCTTGCGAGACTCCTTCCTACTCAGACAGAAGACCCGGGGCCGCACCACGAAACTGGGGATCGCCCCGACCAGAGCAGGGCGGGCTGGGCTTCCTGCCCTCACCGAGCGCCCCGGCCCGGCTGCCTTTCCCGGGGAATCAAGCAGCCCGGGGCTCCCCGATCTAGGGGGGCGCGGCGCCCAGATCCTCGGGCGATAGGCAACCCGCGAAGTTCCCACCTGAGCTGACAGCCCGAGGTGTCAGGCGGGAGGGGAGGGGCGGGCACGGGGAGGCCGGGACCGGGGAGGCCAGCCCAGGGGAGAGCCTGCCCGCTGCCGAGATGCTCCGGGGCCCCCGGGGCTGGCCAACTTGGCGGCGCCACCCAGCGCGGCTCGGGGAACCGCGCCGCCGGCCGGGCCGGCCTCCCGCCAGCCTTCCCTCCGGCTCGGGCGCCACGGCCCGGGCACTAGGACCCCCGAAAGGAAGGAGGGCGCGCCGGCGGCGGCGCCGCACTTACCGCGCTCGGCTCGCCGCGCCGCCCGCTCGCTGCCCGGCCGCCGCCGCCGCCGCCGCCGCCGCGTCCACCCGAGCAGCGCGCGCGCGCGCACACACACACACTCTCTCCCTCTCTCTCTCTCTCTCACACACACACACACACACACCCCGCACTTGGCCAAATTCAAAGGAGCCGGGCGCGGGGGAGGGGGCCCCGCCGGGAGAGCGGGGCGGGGAGGGGGGCTCGGCAAGTGTTACAACTTCCTTCCCTGCGCACCGCCCGGCCGCGGCGAGCGAGGGACGCGGCGAGGGGAGGGCAGCGCGCGCGGAGCGCCAATGAGTTCACTTTCTTTTTCTCCCCCGCGCTCTCCCTCTCTCCCTTCCCGCCGGCCCCCTCCAGCCTCCTCCTCCTCGGCCGGCGAGGCCCGGACCGGAGTTTTTCGGTCCTCGGCACCCCCGGGGGAGCCGGAGAACGGAGAAGCGGGCGAGGTGAGCCCGCCAGCCGGGCGGGCGCAGGGCCCGGGAGCGGCAACCAGGCCCTGAACGGGGTGACGTGGGAGACGCGCCGGGCCGAGAGTGCCCGGGCCCCAGGCGCGTACACGTGTCCGTGTGTGTGTGTGTGTGTGTGTGTGCGCGAGAGAGAGTGCAAGAGCCGAACCGAGAAGCCTACCATGCGCTTCCCCGTGCGGATTCGCGGGAGAGCCCAATCGCGGGGCGAGCCGGACCGGCCGCGATCATTTATAATCCCGGACTCCTCCGCGCCGCCACTTGTCAAGATGACAGGTACTTAATTTCTTCTCCTTCTCCTTTATTCGGAAAGAGAGATCCCCCGTTTACTGCCTTTTTCTGTCAAATGGGATTTGCCGGACTGAACCACGTTCGCCGCCCCTCCCTTCCTCCCGCCCTCCTCCCGGCCGCGTCGGGTTCGGGAAAGCACCGAGGCTCCCATGCTGCGACCAATCAGGGCATCTACTACTCCGGCCGTGATTTAGGGGTCATCCATGAATAACACTTCACGCTGATGAATGGCTCTGGCCGGCTCTGCGGCTCCGACGAGGGGTCTGCCGGCCGCTGATTGCAAACACTAACGAACTTAAACAGCGCCCACTGAAATTCACACGCACCAGCAAACTGCTCGGGGTATGCGCGTGGGGAGGGAGTGGGGGTCTGTCCTTCTCCTCCCCGAGGGGCCCGGAGGAGGAGCAGGGGGAGGGGGCGGTAATTGCTTTGGACCTAAGTGTAAACGCTTCTCTGTGTAATCAAACTTCTAACCTTCTTCTAAAACTACTTTTCTTGATCTTTCGTAGGGTGGGCATTTCAGGTCAGCTGAGTCACCCGAGGAGGTGGGAGTGCAAGACACTGCCGGGAAGATAGATTTCGAGGCAGAAGGGTGTAATTAAGGATTTCCACCCCCCGTAGGCGGCCCGTCCTTCACAGAGCCTCTGAAAATGACCTGCGCCTTCCCTTCTCGAGTGTCCTCTCGTCCGAGGCTGAGAAGTGTAAATGACCTTCGGGCAGGGAAAGTCTGAGTCTCTAAATACTCAGGTTTCATCAGCATCCCCGACGCGGCTCTGCCGGAGAACAAGTGTCCATCCTGGGGTTTAGGCTCTAGGACTTGCTGCAAACGCGCCCCGGTCCGGGCACGGATTCTGGAGTCCTCCAGAGGCTGCACAATCCGCAATCATTCTCTCTCTCTCTCTCCCTCTTCTCCCCTCAAATTAGCAACCGAAGGCCACCCCTGCCTTAACGATGCTTGCTCTGGGAAGAAATAAAAAAAGTTTACTGCGGTGCACTAGGCACTGTCACTTTCTACTCACTCAAGTTCCCCGGGAAACTCAAGGCTTCTCCGCCCCAGTCTTCCCTAGCAGGAAGACAGGGCTCTCTCCCGGGGTAGCTTGAAGTTCAGTCTGCTCCGGAGTTTTGGAACAGCCAGCCCGAGACCGTAGCAGAGCAGACCGCAGGCTCTTCGCCCGAGAATCGGCGGGCACCTTTTGGTTTCCGGACCGGCGGTGGCCAAATCTGGACGTGTTGCTCCGGGAGGACAGGAGCGTGCGTGGCTCCTCTTGGGGCGCGCTAGCGTATTGGGGATGGGGGGCGAGGCGCTGCTGAGGAATAGTGTCCCGCGCCACCCAGATGTCTTCTTAGAAACGCGGCAGAGGGGCCCCGGAGCCTTGTCCTTCCACCTACGCGCTCAACTTCAGAGCAGAGAATTCCACCGACCTGCATCTAACCCTCCTTGGGCCAGAGGAAACATACTTACATTTGTAACCACGTGCAGAATCAGACACAGACTAGCCCTCGGAAAACAAGAACAATGCCTCCTAGAAAAGCCTGAACCTTTAGGATAAAGTTTCGCCCAAGTTTGGGGATCCAAGTGACAAGAAGAATATGTGAACTTGAATTAGTGTATCGAGTCCCCCAGTCTGAGTTCCCGAAGTTGTTAAGTGACCACGCGCACTGCCACGCATTGCGTTAAGAAGTAGCAATCATTCTTGAGCAACCGGACTGGCTCCCGGGCCTCCCCGGGCACCAGTGATGCTAAGCACCACAAACACATCTTTGAGGGAAGAATCTGCAGTCACTCTGGGGGTGGATCAGCCTCCTTCCTGCCACGTGTGTTTCACATTTGAAAAAACAAAATAGCAACGACAAGGTGGTGGGAGCAGATCACTAGCCGTTCGTTCTCGCCATTCTCCTTTTCTTAAGAAAACTTGTCAGTTAAGAAGGTACACTGGAGATGTGACTGACAACCGCGCAAACATAAAATTTGCATCCCTGACGAGATCAGAAGGAAACTGGCAAGTTGACCCATAAATCACTGTTTGTAGTCCAGTTCCATTAAGTGTTCAAAACTTTCCTAGGGTATCCAGGTTACACCCACCCTAGTTCTTTCATGCCTTGTTATCTGGGAATACAGACACACACACACACACACAGAACAGACACAGACATGGAAAAGACACCTGGACCCATCCCAAAGGGGTTAGAAGAGCTAAATTACTGGTAGGACAGGTGGGAGCTGGGGTAAGTGTTTCTCCTTTTCAGCTCTTCCCCCCACCCCCAGAACCCTCATTAGAGCTAATGCTGATAATAAGCGCAGGAAACAACAGAACTCATAAAATTTAGAAATGGCAATAAATCTTGGAGCCTGTCCGTAGTTCAGCTCCCTGATACAGGATATTCAGAGTTTTTCAGTAGGTGATGCTGAACGTTCACACTAATTGGATGCAGACAGAAGACTCTAGAACTCATTAATACGGGCCCCTTGCACTCTCTGCCAGGAGTCCTGGTGGACAAAGCAGGCAGGTGTCTTGAGCAACGAACTCGAGCCTGAGGAAGGAAGCGCAGCCTGCAATCCAGCGTGTTAAGTTTCGGGCTTCGCCTTTTCTTCCTTTATTTTTCCCTCCCTAACAAAGAAGTTCCGTCGTTTGAGGCCCTTAGGAAAAGCTGGTGCTGTGCGCTGCCAAACTCCAGCGCACGCTTTCTCCTCCAAATGAATCCCTGGAAAGCAGGCAGCTTGCTACGTGACCATCAGGCGTTTTGCCTCGCTGAGCGGTTGTCGGGGGAGGGCCAGGACGGGGCCCCTGCTCACTGCGGTGCCCTCGGCTGCAATAAAAACTCTAGCGAGCGAGGAGGAGAAATGCAGGACGGCGCTGTCTGTTTTGCAAACCTCTGGTCGCTCACTGCAAACTCTGGCGAGCTGCTGCGGGTGACTTTGCCGGGTTAACACAGCCGGTCGTGCGGGGGATAATGCGACGGAGCTGGCGGCATCGCCCTCCCATGGGGCCCCCTTGTCACACTGATACGCAGCTCTCCGGAAGAAAAAAATGTTGCCACGCTCCCCTCCTCTTAGCCCCTACTGTCTCCCCTGGAAATGCAGGCCTTTGGCCCTTGCAAGCCTCTGAAAAGAGCTGGGGGAGGAAGCCAGTGGGCAGATCCTCCAGCTCTTTTTTCCGTGAGGAAGGGTCTGACCGTGCCCTTGGGTCTGGGGTGGGGGTGGGGGTGGGGGAACCGTCTCTTGCCCCTCTGCTGAGGCAGGGTTGCCAGCACCTGCTCTGAGGCCCCAGCCACTTCCCACCCGAAGGTGATGCTTGTCCATCATGACAAGCTTCACAGAACCTTCCCAGGAGGGAGGCTGCTGTTTGGGGGCTGTCAGTTTCCTCCTTCTGTCCTAAAGCTCCAGCCTGGAGCATAGGGCCTGGGTGGCAGCTGTTCCTGCCTCCCTCCCGTGGGGAGCAGACGGTCCCCCTGCAAGCCACTTCCTCCTTTGACAGGGGGGCTTTCAGGCGTGCAGAACGAGAGCGCTGGACAGGCAGGTAGGAGGCTCTCCACCGAGGCTTGTGAATACCACTGGTCTGGAGGTATTCTGTGGATCACTATAGCTGCTCTAGTGAGCTGAGGCAGAAGAGGCCTGATCAGGGTGCTCAGATGGGGGAGTTGCCTGGGTTGCATTCTCTCTCACTGATCAGACTCCAAAGGATGATGAGAAGGGGAGGAAATGCCTGCGCACCTGACCTTCCAGCTCCTCTTTGAATAGATCAGGAAAGTCAATAATGCATAGGAAGGTTAGGTCCCAACTGGGGCTTCCCCTGGTGGCTTGAACGGTTCAGAATCCGCCTGCAATGCAGGAGACCCAGCTTCCATCCCTGGTTCAGGAAGATCCTTTGGAGGAGGAAATGACAACCCACTCCAGTATTCTTGCCTGGAGAATCCCATGGACAGAGGAGCCTGGTGACCTACAGTTGATGGGGTCCCAAGAGTCAGACACAACTGAGCGACTAACATACTTCACATGTCTCAACTGAGAACAAGTAAGTGACGACTCCCTTGAAACAGAGGCTGGGGCTGCTAGTCACTGAGGAAAACAAATCACTTTGCATGTAGCAAGCAATTAATCTGGAACAATCTACATCACCAGGACTGGACTTGCACACAGAAGTGTCAGGTAGTGCTAACGTTCTCATCAGGTGTTCTGTTTTCCCCCCTTTGCAAAAATAAATGACCTAGTCCCTTGATTGCTGGATTGAGGGAAACCACAACACAAATACTCTAACTTGATCAGTGACAAAGTCATAAAATTAAATGACTGTTTGTAGTGGAAAATATGCTCATTACCTTTCATTTAAGTAAGATAGGCCTCTCTTAAGGCGCATGCCTTTTGGAGCCACTGAGTGACCTGGTGACCAGACAAACCAAACTTTAAATGGGACCCTGTTTTTCTGGGACATTAGTTTATGTTCCACTGCATAAACCAAGCCTGCAAGTGCCTGTGACCTTCGGTGGGAACACAGCTGTGGAATGAAATCCAACTGCTGACTTGGTTTTGCTTGAGCCACCTAAAAGATCTGGTTCTATGAAGGACTTGGAACACAGAGGCATCTTTTCACATTTTGGGTTAACTCCATGTATGGGTTTACAGCCTTCTACATTTTTCCACAGGCTTCCCTGGTAGCTCAGATGGTAAAGAATCTGCCTGTAGCACAGGAGACCCCGGTTCAATCCCTGGTCAGGAAAATCCCCTGGAGGAGGGCCTGGCAACCCACTCCAGTATGCTTGCCTGGAGAACCCCACGGAGAGAGGAGCCTGGTGGACTACAGTCCATGGGGTCACAAAGAGTTGGACACAACTGAGTGACTAAGCATGCACATCATTCCACACTAAAAGATGCGTCCTTTATCATTAATAGTTATCCTGGAACGCCTTGTCATTCCATGGATTTGTCATGTTTTCTATAAACTTTTTATTAAGTAGTATATGTACTGTATTTAAGGTATACATATAGTATATAGTGTATTCGAGGTTTAAGTATATAGGGTATTTAAGGTAGGCTCTAGCAAGATTTATCACAAATTAGCAACACAGGATAATTTTGTTCATGATACAATGTTCGTTAGCTATTTCAGAATCCAGTCTGTGAGTTAACTTGTAAGCATAGGTTAAAAAGGGCTTCCCTGGTAGCTCAGCTGGTAAAGAATCCTGCAATGTAGGAGACCCTGGTTTGATTTCTGGGTTGGGAAGATCCCCTGGAGAAGGGATAGACCACCCCATGCCATTATTCTGGCCTGGAGAGTTCCATGAGGTCGCAAAGAGTCCGACAGGACTGAGCGACTTTCACTTTCACTTTTTCATAGGCTAAAAACAATGAGCAATCACATGGTTATAATTCAGTATCAGACCCCCTGGAAATCTCCTTTTCCAGCAGTGGTCTCCCCTCCGCTCCCTTAGCTGACTTCCTAATTCTGGAATGTACTGTACTGTCAGCCCGCTGGCACATCTACTTATGAAAGCTGAAAGCACCGATTAATGATGCCCTCCTCTCTAAGGAGCTCTTCCTCGGTATGTATGTAATAAGTGATGGCCCTGTCCTTTGCTAAGGGCCTTTCCCAGCAGTAGAGAGCTCCTGGAGCATCAGTCATGGGCTTTATTCCTCCTCAAACCCACAGGGTCCAGCACAAAGCGCTGTCGTGTGGAAGATGCTCAAGAAATGGTTGTTGAATGAATGAGTGAGCGCATGGGTAAAATATGTTCCTTGTATTCACTCATCCTGACTTTCTTTTTTAAAAAAATGTCCGATAAAAAATTGACTTTGAAAATATATTTACTAAGTATGCTTGTCTATTTTCCTGCCCATCTGTTTTGTAATGGCACATAGTTTAACCATTTGAGTCATGAGAGCAAGTCACATGAATTTAGCTCTGAACTTAATGGACTTAGCTCGGAAACATAAGTAGTAGTAAAGGCAAAAATAATAGGGAAAAGCAGAGGCCAATTTGATTTTCTTCTTTTTCAGTAAGATGCAGCATTTATTGAAATGTGGGGAACAACGTAGTAAGAACCTATTATATGCAGATGCTCTTAAGAATTTTCTATAAAATGTGGCACGATGTATGAACCCTTTATTGTCTTCTGAATTTCCTTTGGATTTTTACTGGTAAGAAGTGAGGAGCCTGAGATGACTGCTTCTCATTTCTTCTAGACAAGGGTTCAGCTGGTATTGGGGAAACAATCTCTGTTTGTTCCTGTCTTCTCAGGGGGAGTGTTTCTAATTGATCTGGCATGGAATTTAGTTGGAGATGCGTATGTTGCAACTGAAGCAGAGATCCTGTATGCTTTGTAAACTGATAACCATACGGGCCTTATTTGAAACATTTGAGGATTTTCAACATTACCCTGGGTTAAATTGAGCTATAAATTCTACTCAAATGTATACATCTTGACAAATTCATCATCACTTGAAGAGAGATTCAATCCATGCTCCCCTCAGATTAATAAAGATGATGACCGCTTATCACAAATGCAAAGGTTCGTGGTGATAAAGTGCCATAATGTTGTACTTTGCACTGTTTAAATGCAAATTACCCATATTAAGCAGACATTTTCTACTGTTATCACTTGCAGCCGAATGGAAATGTTTAAAAATGATCTCTGGGTAAAGAAAAGGATATAGAGGCAAATCTGTTTCCTCTTACCTCTTTTCAAGTGCACTTCGCTCTCATCGGGGAGATTTAATTAAGCAAGCTCAGCTAAGCTAAAAAGCAAAGCGGCTGGAAGTTACTTTTTACGGAAACAGATTCAGGACTTTTATAAAATAATTTATTTACTAGTCTTCGTTTAGGGATCCGAGCCATCACGGAAGGTTAAAAACACAACAGAACTCTAAGGCTTCCCCTTGCCTCCTTCTGAATATAAAATTTACAGCCTCCACTTTGTTATAGATAATAGTACCAAGTTATAGATGTTGATGGTCCTTTCCTAACTGCTTTAAATTGCCTTGAAAAAGATACAGTTTCTTTAATTAAAAAAGCTGCACAGAACTAATCCCTGTAGCTGAAAAAAGAAAAGTTTTAAGCAATCTCTTTCTGCTCGGAGAGAGAAAGGCAGACAATACCATAACAGATCAGAAACATAAGCTATAGTGTGCAGCGAGGGGCGCAGCAGGGAACTGAATTCTGCTCCGACTGTGTCATTTTTTAATCCCCCATCCCAGTTTTCCCCCGTCTGACCTCATGCTGAGATGAAGTTATCACAGAAGACAGCTTTACTCTTACCAATGAATCCAACCCTGGATCTGTATTATCCTTAGCAGATCAAAACACCGCTTTCATCAAATAGCATTATCTGCATAAAAGGCATGCAATTGCCCGATAATTTCACCCAAACTATGCTATTCATTTAAAGGACAAGAAGAGAAATGTAATTCATTCCTTTTGGGTGGGTGGGGGGAGCGGGAGCCAAGAGTGAAGCAGAGGCAGAGCCTGGACAAGCTAACTTACCCTCTTCACCCATGGGAACTTTTCTGTTTTTAAACACAAAATCCCAAGAAGGGGTCCATTTAAAAGTCCCCCTACTCCTGCGCTTTAAGATTAATTGTTGGAGCAATTTGGTGCAGTTTGACTGACAAAAAGTGTAAGTTGTGTAGAAAACTGGCAGTGAGAAATTACAAAGCTTGCTGATGCCATTAGCCATGCTTCCCTGAACCCCAATAAAAACATCATATCCAGTAAAATTGAAGAAGCATAAGAATGAGCTGTGCAGTTGGATGGAGTTTAACACACCCTTGCAACACTGGGGGAGGTGATCCTCCTGGAAGATCTTTCTCTGCATTATGAGAAGTTTGAATCCGGAGGCTGGGAAGAGAGAGATGTATCCCACAATTTTGAGTGGATACTTGGAAGCATATTTAAGAAACCTGAGGAGTGAAGTCTAAGGTCTTTCTGATTTAAAAAATATTTTAGCTTCGTTCAGATTTTCCATTTTATGTTGAAACACTGTTCTCATTTGCATTGTAGATTGTATAAAATGTTATAATGGGGTTCTCTTTAATGGATCCTAACTCCTTGTTGAATGACATCAGTGGTTTTGCTCAAGGTATTGTGATAGGTTACAGCAGTCATACAAAATCATTTGTGTCAAGTAAATGGAATTTACTTTACTTTACTAAAAAGGACTAAAACTCCCGTGTGGGTGTGGGTGACCTGTTAGGTACATGTTAATATCCCTTATAATACATATTACTCACCATATAATTTGAATGATGTAGCTTAAAAATGTAAATCTTCTGCTTAGCCTTTTCAGAATTTACTTTGTAAACCGACCTTGTAAGAAATCCAAAGCAATGCCTACCCCTCCATCAACCAGACAACATCTACACACAAAAACGTGTAGGACAAACAATCAGAACTGCTTGGGGAAAAAACAACAAACAACAATAACGCGCTTCATATTGGAGGCTAGGAATATTCCTAGGAACTCATGAGACAGGTGAAAGGGTAAGAGTTTTCCCCTTGAAAGAAACAGTGTTTCTATAAGAAATTAATCATGATATGTTTGTCATCACTGGCATTTTAATTACATGTGTGTATTCTCTAAAGTGTTGAAGTATAATTAATAATTAGGTATTTTTTTATACCAACTTCCCGAAACTACAACTCAGTACCAGAGCACTCTGAGTCTGACATCTGTGTAGATATATGGTCTGCTGAGTACTGAAGTTCAAATTCATGTTTCCAAAATAGCACTTCATGACATACAAATTATCTTAAATTTAATGTGATTAAGCATTAAACGATGGTATTTCCTTGAATTTAATGATAGTACTATTTTCATGTCAAACTTGATTACAAGAACCAGGTTTCAGAGTGAACTGTTTAAAATCCCAAATCATTAACAGATCATTTAGGGTTCAGTCACAGAAAACTTCTTGTCTGTGAAATATCAACTAAAGACAGGGAGGCAGAGGGGGGATTTCACATCTTGCCCACAAGTGTGTGTGGTGTGTGTGAGGCTGATTTGAGAAGAAGTCAAAATTTTGTCTGCAAATGCCAGGAGAGAAGAGCTGTTTACATCAACAAGACCATTGCAATCAACACATGTGTTCTAATTCATGCTCATATACTATTTCCTCAAAATAGCCAAGCGCGTCACAGGACCATTGCACCCATCTGAAATGGAGATGGTGAGAAAACTGACTTCCTCAAGACTTTAGAAAATTTCAGAGCCATGCGGGATTTTGATCTTTTACTCTGTGCTTTCACTCCAAGCCTGTGTTTGATTCCAGCTGACTTCTTTCTGAAACTGGATCATTCATAAATCTGGATTTCAGAGGTAAATTCAATCACAGTTGCATGAAGTTGTTCTGAGAGGCTCAGCCATCATCTTCATGGGCTGTGGAATAGTTGGTTTTCAACAGTGCTACTCTCAGAGTACAAGCTGCCCTTGTGGGACGTGGAAAAGTATTTCTAACATCTTAGGTAGTCTCTTGACTGAAACTTTGGTGCGCTTTGCTTCACTGCATGAGGACAGCAGACCCTGGCTTGCTCTGGAGGGTAATAAATTCCTAAGAGAGGGGAGTGGTAGAGGAAGGCCATGAAAAGACTAAAGGACTCAGGTTGGAATCAAGCAACTTCTGACAGGCTACATGATCTAAGTTTTCATTTCTCTGATGAAGATGGAGCTCTGAGTTTTGTTGGGTTTTAGGAGAAAATGGAAGAAGCCTGGCATTTCTAGAGAAGATTGGGAGAAAGAAGAATCTGGCCTGGGCAGAGTAAATGTCCTGTTTACTGGTCACTTCTTTGCTAGCCCTTGCCTCCAAATCCAGCACTTTTATCCCCCAAATCTATGAAAGACCAAGATGTACCTTTCCCTTCCTTTATCCTTGGATAAGATATCTAGGAGGAAAAAAAGTAGGCCATGAGAAGATTATGAGCTAAGAGTCTATAAAGAGAGAGGAAATTGGCAGAGGGAGAATCTGAGTTAGGGGAAAGAGAAGGAACAATGAGCTTAAACTGAAGATAAACCTGGAGGATGCTGGAAGGAAGAGACAACTATATTCAACATCTTGTGATTAAACCATAATAGAAAATACTATGAAAAAGAATATATGTATTTGTCACTTTGCTATATAAAAGAAATTGACACAACATTGCACATCAACTATACTTCAACAAAATTCTTTTTAAAAAGAAATCAACCTTTATAGTATTTCAAAGATTTGGATAATGAAGAGGTTCCATATTAAAATTTGATAAACAGGCTGACAAAATCGGTAGTAGTCCTAGACCAATGCTTTTCTGATTGTGACCACTAGACCACGTGTATCAGAATCACCTGAGAGTTCTTAATAAAATGCACATTCCTGAGCCCTGTCTTAGCTCTATGGAATCAGAATCTCCAAGGATGGAACCAATAAATTAGCATTTTTAATAAGACTTCCAGAGCATTCCAGTGCACAGGGGTGTCTGAAAAGTGTTGCCCTGGGCTAAATGCTTTACATAATGCAACTAGGTATTTCAGTTTTTATCATTAGCCTATTCAAGAGAGGAGAAGGAAATGGCAACTAGTATTCTTGCCTGGAAAATCCCATGGACAGAGGAGTGTGACAGGCTTACAGTCCATGGGGTCCCAAAGATTCAGACATGACTGAGAGACTTCACTTGTCAAGAGAAGTTATTGCAAGTAAATCTAGTGGAAGTAGTTTCAAAAATGACACATTCCTGTTTAAGGAACAAACCCAAATTCACAAAATGAAGAAGGTGAGAATGTCTGAAGAAATTCTAGCTGAAAATTCAGTAAAACATCAAAGTTGGATTTTGAATCATTTTTTAAGACTAGTAAAGTCAGTAAGTTATAAATTAAGATAATATTTTCTATATATGTTAATGGTTGGATTACTGAGTACAAATTTTGGTTGAACACATTGTTTGATAGTACATGTATGATTCTAAAATTATATAGAGTTTGAATGAACCTTTAAATATGTATTAGTTCAATTTATTATAAAAAATTAAAGAATTCTTTGTGTGAGATGGAATGGGACTCATTCAACATGTATACTTTTAACAGAAATCAAGAGTAAGTATATCCAAAAAATTATGAGCTGTCTTTGGAAGCCAGGCATTTTATAGATCAGCATCCCAGGCTATTTCCAGGATAATGGTTTTTCAGAAGTAGCACTCAAGTCAAAAGCCCTTAAATTTTTAACATAAATCATTCTCTTTACCCTATCATCACTTCCTTCTTTTGCAATTACTTGTCTCTGAGGGATGTGACTTTCAACAAAGTACTATTGTTAAACATGAGGATGTGATCTTGTTTTCTCTTACCTTTCATATTTAAAGTCCTTATTGTGAATAGTGGGGGAAACATTCAAATAACTGTTTTTATATTGTGTTAACTACTCATTAAGTATCATGAATATACCTGGCTCAAATTCAGCCCTTCCTGTACCCACTTCCCCTCCCACCCCCTTCCCCTTGCCTATATAACCTCTTTCTTGCAGATAATGTACCTAACATGCATTATCTCCTGTAATCATCATTAACAACTTCAAAAATAATTACTGTTATTTCTCCTATTTTAAAGATGAGTTCATTGAAAAGTAAGTCATTTGTCCAAGGTAAGTGGAAGAACCAGGACTGATAACTCTGATTCCAAAGCCCGAACACTTAACGATGACACGTATTTCCTCCTTACTAGAAACAGGAGGAATAGAACCATAAGTTAGTTTAGCTTTTATACAAAGACAAAATCATGTACACACAGAAATACAAAGTCAAGCTTAGTGAAAGAAATGTCTCTTAAAAGAGAGACATGTCTCTTAAAAGAAAGACAACCCGAATGAGAATGCCAGAAAGAAAACACCACTTTCTGTTGCTTGATTCTGTTTTTTGCAAAAAGTTAACTATTTTATGATGTGAAAAAAATGAACTTGACAAGACTTTCTAAGTCCTGTTCCAAAATAAGATTATTCATCTTTCCTTATGTATAAACAGATTTACAATAAAAACTGCCCCCAATATAACATATTTTATAATGTCATTCCTTCATCTGAGTTAAAGTTACTGGGACCATTGGCACATATTACTCTATTAAAATAATGGCTTAAGGGACTTCCTTGATGGTCCAGGAGCTAAGCTTCCACGCTCCCAGTGTATGGGGCATGGGTTTGATCCCTGGTCAGGGAACTAGACCCCACAAGCCACAACCAAAGATCCCTTGTGTTCTCGTGTTGAAGCCAAGATCTGGCACAGCCAAATAATTAAATAAAAATAAACATTAAAAAATATGATGGCTTAAGGTTACACTTGCAGAAGATTTCAGTTCCAGAATGATGATTCTCTCTTCAATAAATAATCTCTGCAGGGTAGAGTTAAGTCACTAGTCTAAGGTCTAGATATAGTGAACATTTTGAATGATAAACATTTGTGACTCTGATGAAAAATTTCTGGGAAGGCTGTAACTGTTCCAGTGGCCTTGAGCTTGTAGACGTTGGTAATTCTCTTTAGAGGACCAGGAAAGTTAAGCCAGGCAAGTTGTAAGCTTGCTGCTACTTAAAATTACAAATCATTGAAAACTTGTCCATGAGAACACCTTGGGGAGCAGATATGGATAATAATGGTTTATGTGTGGTTGCAAAACAATAATGAACCTGTATAATCAATTGTTCTGAATAGCAGTAGATCACAGTGGAAGGAAGAAATACACATCCTTATCGACTCTTCGTGTGTCCTGTTACTTTTCACTCTTGGGATTTTTGAATGGTTTTCTTTTATACTTAATCATGCAGTGGCAGATCAACCCTAAATTATTACCCATAGCTCTTCCCAAAGACAGAATTTAAAATAAATAACAGAAACTGGGGTAGAAAAATAAACCCATTATCTTTGCTTCTTTATGGCTATATTATGATGGAAAAGTTATTTTAGAAAGGACTTAATGAAAGAACAGACTCATATTCATAAATTTAAAAAAGTGAACTTGGCCTGATCTCACTTTTATAATTTTGGTTTACTTTACAATGTATGCATATGAGTACAGATAAAATATATTTTGTTGTGCTCTATAATGACCAATAAACTATTATATGGTTGACTGTACTGGGTGCATTAATTTCACATGTATGGACAGGCCATATGTTGAGTGTTAAGTTACAGGAAACATTTTCTTTGTTGCCACCAATTCCCACCACCTTTAGATTTTACATTTATGTCAAAACAGTTCATGTCATAGAGAGTTATTGAAAGAATTAGTTAGTTTACAAAGATGGCCTTGGCCAAGAATACACCTCATACACTAAAGAGCCCTGTCATCGCCAACACACTGAACTGCTTGTCAAGTAACAATTTCATTTCTTCCTTTGGGTTAAATTCCACACAAGAAGGAATAGAAAATCTTTGCATTATCTATTATTATGTCCCAATAATAATATTGTGAGAATCAAATGAGATAGCATCTAAAAATTCTAAAGTTTTCCATAGAGTTTATAATTAATATCTTTCATCTATCTAACCAATTATTGTTCTTACACTTCAACTTATGTAGTAAAAACCAAAATGAATTATGAAGTATTTTAGTCCTAGGCTTAATGTGATCATTTCTGTGAAGTGATGCTGTAAGTCTTCTAACTTTATCTTAATTTTAAACATTTATTTAATACTATCTGCACAGATCCAAAGATGAAAGAAAGGTATACAGGATTGCTAAAGGGGTTCTCTTTTGTTGCAGTGATACATTATATTGAGCCCATTCAATAACTACTTCTAAATAGTGAAGAAAATGTGCAAATTGACCAAGTTCACTGTATCAGATGGGGGAAGCAGATTTCTCAAAAAGTGCCCTCTGAGGTGGTTGATGTAAAGCCCTAATTTATTACACTGCTCCTCAAACCCATGGTGGAGTAATCTGGTGACTGTTAACACTCTCGTAGCTCAGTTGGTAAAGAATCTGCCTACAACACAGGTGACCTGGGTTCAACCCCTGAGTTGGGAAGATCCCCTGGAGAAGGAAATGGCAACCCACTCCAGTACTCTTGCCTGGAGAATCCCATGAACAGAGAAGCCTGGTGGGCTATGGCCCATGGTGTCACAAAGAGTAGGACATGACTGATCGACTAAACTACCAAACACTATGTGACTGAGGATTAATCAGGTATAAAAAGAAATGTGATTTGTATGTGTATGAGCTTAATCCATTTCATCTTACTAGTGTTGATTTTCTATAATTATCTTTTTCTGATATCAAATTTTGGTGAGAATACCACGAGTGGAATTATGTTTATCTAGACAAACTGCTTTTCAGGTTAGTATTTCAATTCAGTTAAATGTTTATCTGGAAGGGTCATCGATTCTTTAATTTTGATAACTTACACTGGACCCAAATATAAAATCCTAGATTTCAATTAAATTGTACCCTATTTTTGTAATCATGATTTCATAGGCTACTCTCTCTCTCTGAATCATACTTAAGAAAAAAGCATACTTACATTTGCTCTGCCTAAATTTAGAAAAATAATACAATCTAATTTGGAGTGGTGAGCTATTCTGATTATGGTTCTGTTTCTTTGCAATATTATGACTAGATTAGAAACTTTACAGTAGGAAAATTATTAGCTAACTCAATATAGAGTTGTATATTTGGAGATGCCCACAGATATATCTGCATATTGGTGTGTGTGTTTACTTATGTATATGGATGAATAGATAGATGATAGATAGATGTCTACATTTTATATCTAAATTTCTTATTATAGCTTTATGGTTTGCCTTTGCTTTAAAGTAAACTAAGTTAAGACAGTCACTTGGCAGCATACACTGCCGGATGATTAAAAAATAATACAAATAAGAATCTACCTTATTTTTCTTAATTTACTATTTTCTTAATACATGTTTATATCTATAAAAGAATCAGTGCATCATAGAAAACTTTCAGTCTGATTAATCTACAAATCTCAGTTGTCAAAAGGCTTATTTCAGCAGTATAAAGTATAATACCATTTTTTATGTGGGATTCATTCTCTGATTATCCTTTTCAGATTATCTTTTTATACCTAGAGCCCCCCCTCTTTTTTTTTCTGGGTTTTCCCTGATTGGTGATACATCATACTCTTTCAAACAAAGTAGTTCTGCTGATGCATTTGACAATTTCAGTTACTTTATTTTGTAACTTTTTGATCATAAACAATATTATACCTCAAAAATTTTTAATACTTCTTTAGGAAGCAAGAATTTTGAAGGCTGAATTCTGATTAAAATTGGATGATATAAGTTTGTCTATTTGTAAACATACCTATGTGCATATTTTCCTTTGCTTTGTCTAATATTGTACATTATGGAATAGAAGTAGATTTCGACATCTGTAATACAAATATTCTAAGCTCAGCATATTTAGGTGCTAGCTCATATTATGTATGCTTAACACAGTTTATCTACTACTTACTGCTTTTTAAAAACTATTTGCCTTAGCAACTTTCCTTTTCACATGGTATTTATTATGTGAATTCAAAATGACTTGACGGTGATATACTCTGTGGAATGCTAGCTATCATTTGGGAATGCAACTCTTATTCTCATTTTTTCCACATGCTTTGTTGCCACAGATCTTTCCCTGTAACCTTAAATTAAGGCATTTTCCTCCCTCATGACCTGGTGTAATTTTTTTTGTAATATGAATAATTGTGATGACAGAATTAATTTGAATATGAAAATATGAGGGAAAAAGTCATTACATTTAAACTCAAATTAATTGTTAGTTTTGTGAAAGTGGATATCGAGCAGACTAAAATTTAGAATGTCAAATAAAAGCTACTTTCTTGAGTTGATTTTTTAATTTTTTAAGGGCTTAATTTAGTGTAAGGGATGAATTAAAAAGTAACAATTATGATTTGATGATAAATTGCAAGAACAGATATTTAATTCAAGGCTTATATAGATATACTTTAAATGAGGATTTCCAAAATTCTAAAATTTACAGGGTAGATTCTAATTGTTATACCATAGGGTGGCATCTCATTTTGGATATCTAGGAAGATAAATATAAGTTAATACTGAATTGTTCTCCTTAAAGAAAATGTGAATCTCAAGTTTCTTTTAATAGGGAAAAAGGAACAATTAAACGGATATTTTAAACTGTTGAAAAAGAAAAAAGTACACCAAAACTCAAATTTTATTAATAGTTCTTTTGCTAATAGCATAACTACAGACTACACTAAAAAGTTTCTACACAGAAAAAAAGTTTTAAAAGGTAACATCTATCATAACAGAGAGATGAATTACCATATAAAATAGGGCTTTTGAGTTTTTTTTCAGATTTTATTCTGTGGCTCTTTTGATCCAAAATGAAAAAGTAGAGCATTATAACAATAGTATTTGGTAATGTAGACTGATGAACTACATAGAAAAGTCAACTCTAATTACTAAACAAACCTATAATTCCTTATACTCCATATTATTAGCTTTAAGTCACTATAAAATATATATATAAACTAAATTTCTGCTTAAAGCAGCTTAAGCTTTCTAAAAACAAATTAATTTTTTCACCCAAAGCAAATATTCATTTAGTAACTTATATTTGATTTATAATACATACCTGGCCTAATTTATATTCAATTTCCTTAATATTCAAATTTGATCACAATAAAATATACATCAGCAAAAGAAATTTGACAAAGATAAACAAGAGAGTTTCAATTTTTCCTCATCCCAAGTTAATATCCTTTTCTAAATATCCTAGTTTGCATGCTATGTAGACTAAATAAAATTTAAAACAAAATTTTAAAAGGATTGCTTACTTGCTGACTTCATTTTTGAAAAAGAGTGTTTCAGTAAACTTTGTCCTGCTTCAAGAGAACAGAGCTCCTTTTAAAAATGCAGCAAATAGTTTCAGCATGATCTTTTCCTTTATGTTTTATTTAAAATGTTAATGGAGTAAATCCACAATTCACATAATTTATTTGGAAACACTTTTGTTCAGAATAATGCACTGTAAGAACAGTGATATACAGGCAAGTCCCCTTAAAGAACATGCATCAATTCAGCTCCCTTTTGAAGCATATTGCAAATGCCCTCTAACAGGGCACAGCAACATTACATAAATCATTTTATATGAAAAATTAACATGACATCAAATATTTATAAATATTAATGTGTATGTTAATATAACCAAAGCTGTAACAAACAATCATAACCTTGCCAAGTTTCCTAGGACAGGCGCTGCTGATAATGATATCCATTATCTCTGGAGGAACGCACAATTATGAAAGTTATACACAGGATGCTATGTTCTTAGCTGCTTTTAAATTTATCCATTAGACGTCTACCTTATATATGATATTAACCCTTTACGCACACCCCCTTAAGAAACAGAAATATTTTAAAAATATTTTAAAAATTCTGCAAATATTTAAAAAATCATTTTTACTTAGTTATTGATATGCTAAGTCCCTGATTTTTCATGACTTTAAGCATAATTGGAGCATATGGTGTCCTACAAATAAATTCACTTGAACTCATCCTATCATGCATTTAAGTCCACATGTGCGTTTAAACGTATGTATGCTACTCCTTGTCTAAAAAGCCACCCTTTGCAAAGATGGATTTGGGCTCTGAAATTTAAAATGCCATGCTATTGCTACTCTGTCCAGGAGAACGTTCTCTTTCAGAGTGTCTGAGCTGAGAATACGGTGCATGCACGCTAAGTTGCTTCAGTCAGGTCTGATTCTCTGGATCCCTGTGAGCTGCAGCCCATCAGGTCCTTTGTCAGTGGGATTCTCCAGGCAAGAATACTGGAGTGGGTTGCCATTTCCTTCTCCAGGGGATCTTCCCAACCCAGGGAGCAAACCTGTGTCTCTTAGGTCTCCTGCATTGGCAAGTGGGTTCTTTACCACTACTAACCACCTGGGAAGCCCAAGAATAAGGTGAGAGTTGGTAATTCTTGGCTTTGTCTGAACTTGGGAGTGTCAAGTCCTGAGTTAGAGCTTCTGCTCTTACCCCATGGGATCCATGGGATCCATGGGTCATAGGCATGGTCCCCCAGCAAAGTTTTATTTGGAGATCTTTTTTCAGATTTAGCACCATCAGCAGGTATGGTTAATTTAGTCAACAAGCACTAAAACAACGTGATTTCAGATGAGAGAGGAAAGGGTCACCATTTTATATAAGTGCATATTGCTTCAGGCTCAGTCAAATCAGGTTTGGAATCCAACAGGTATTCAAGGGTAAAGCAAGAAGATAACTTTGTGCCAAGTTGTGTCCAACTCCTTGCACCCTACGAACCACAGCCTGCCAGGGTCCTCTGACCAGAGGATTTCCCAGGCAAGAATCCTGGAGGGGACTGCCATCTCCTTCTCCAGCGGAAGATAACTTCGAGGACAAACATATTTTTGGACTGAAGATGCTTTATTCTCTGTTGGAGAGCTTAATAAGAAGCTTTCTGAATCTAGCTGCCTAAGTCGGCTCCCAGCTAGCGCATTCTTCACTATAGACCACTCAATTTCGATTTCCAGTCTGACTCACCAGTGTTACAAATAGACCCTGCTTTTGTGGTTTTGGACTCTGGAGAGAACCTGTTCTTTGTCACTTATGGTGAGTATGGGTTTAACTGAGGGTGGTGAGGAAGAGGTGTGAACAATGTTTCTACTTTATAAAGACTTTTGTCCATTTCTTGGATCTAGGATTCTGTTCCGAGCATTTTGTTTCTGGATAACAATACTAATTCAACTTATTTTATTCTCTGAAAATGAAAATATGTAATAAGTAAGGTCTCAAGTGGTTAAATAAGTAAGGTGACAATATACAGCCTTGGTGTACTCCTTTTCCTATTTGGAACCAGTCTGTTGTTCCATGTCCAGTTCTAACTGTTGCTTCCTGACCTGCATACAGATTTCTCAGGAGGCAGGTCAGGTGGTCAAGTATTCCCACCTCTTTAAGAATTTTCCACAGTTTATTGTGATCCACACAGTCAAAGACTTTGGCATAGTCAATAAAGCAGAAATAGATGTTTTTCTGGAACTCTCTTGCTTTTTTTTTTTTCAAGCCAGCTGCAGCACATCACTAAATTATATCCCTGTTTTATTTTTTTTTTTACTTTTTATTATTATTATTATTATTTTTTTTTTTCCAGTGGGTTTTGTCATACATTGATATGAATCAGCCATGGATTTACATGTATTCCCAATCCCGATCCCCCCTCCCACCTCCCTCTCCACCCGATTCCTCTGGGTCTTCCCAGTGCACCAGGCCGGAGCACTTGTCTCATGCATCCCACCTGGGCTGGTGATCTGTTTCACCATAGATAGTATACATGCTGTTCTTTTGAAATATCCCACCCTCACATTCTCCCACAAAGTTCAAAAGTCTGTTCTGTATTTCTGTGTCTCTTTTTCTGTTTTGCATATAGGGTTATCGTTATCACCTTTCTAAATTCCATATATATGTGTTAGTATGCTGTAATGTTCTTTATCTTTCTGGCTTACTTCACTCTGTATAATGGGCTCCAGCTTCATCCATCTCATTAGGACTGGTTCAAATGAATTCTTTTTAATGGCTGAGTAATATTCCATGGTGTATATGTACCACAGCTTCCTTATCCATTCATCTGCTGATGGGCATTCTCTTGCTTTTTTGATGATCCAGTGGGTATTGGCAATTTGATCTCTGGTCCCTCTGCCTTTTCTAAAACCAGCTTGAACATCTGGAAGTTCTTGGTTCATGTACTGTTGAAGCCTGGCTTGGAGAATTTTAAGCATTACTTTACTAGCGTATGAGATGAATGCAATTGTGCAGTAGTTTGAGCATTCTTTGGCATTGCCTTTCTTCGGGATTGGAATGAAAGCTGACCTTTTCCAGTCCTGTGGCCACTGCTGAGTTTTGCAAATTTGCTGGCATACTGAGTGCAGCACTTTCATAGCATCATCTTTTAGCATTTGAAACAGCTCAACTGGCTTTCCATCACCTCCACTAGCTTTGTTCCTAGTGATGCTTCCTAAGGCCCACTTGACTTCACATTCCAGGATGTCTGGCTCTAGGTGAGTGATCACACCATCGTGATTATCTGGGTTGTGAAGATCTGTTTTGTACAGTTCTGCTGTGTATTCTTGCCACCTCTTCTTAATATCTTCTGCTTCTGTTAGGTCCCTACCGTTTCTGTCCTTTATTGAGCCCATCTTTGCATAAAATATTCCCTTGGTATCTCTAATTTTCTTGAAGAGATCTCTAGTTTTCCCATTCTATTGTTTTCCTCTATTTATTTGCATTGATCCCTGAGGAAGGCTTTCTTATCTCTCCTTGCTATTGTTTGGAACTCTGCATTCAAATGAGTATATCTTTCCTTTTCCCCTTTGCTTTTCGCTTCCCTTCTTTTCATAGCTATTTGTAAGGCCTCCTCAGTAAGCCATTTTGCTTTTTTTGCATTTCTTTTTCTTGGGGATGGTCTTGATTCCTGTCTCCTGTACAATGTCACGAACCTCTGTCCAGGGTTAAATAATAACCTTACTTATTTAACTTATATGCAGAGTACATCATGAGAAATGCTGGGCTGGAGGAAGCACAAGCTGGAATCAAGATTGCGGGGAGAATTATCAGTAACCTCAGATATGCAGATGACACCACCCTTATGGCAGAAAGTGAAGAAGAACTAAAAAGCCTCTTGATGAAAGTAAAAGAGGAGAGTGAAAAAGTTGGCTTAAAGCTCAACATTCAGAAAACTAAGATCATGGCATCTGTCCCATCACTTCATGGGAAATAGATGGGGAAACAGTGGAAACAGTGGCTGATTTTATTTTTCTGGGCTCCAAAATCACTGCAGATGGTGACTGCAGCCATGAAATTAAAAGACGCTTACTCCTTGGAAGGAAAGTTATGACCAACCTAGACAGCATATTAAAAAGCAGAGACATTACTTTGTCAACAAAGGTCCGTCTAGTCAAGGCTATGGTTTTTCCAGTGGTCATGTATGGATGTGAGAGTTGGACTGTGAAGAAAGCTGAGCGTGGAAGAACTGATGCTTTTGAACTGTGGTGTTGGAGAAGACTCTTGAGTGTCCCTTGGATGCAAGGAGATCCAACCAGTCCATCCTAAAGGAGATAAGTCCTGCATGTTCATTGAAACGACTGATGTTGAAGCTGAAACTCCAATACTTTGGCCACCTGATGTGAAGAGCTGACTCACTGGAAAAGAACCCTGATGCTGGGATGGACTGGGGGCAGGAGGAGAAGGGGATGACAGAGGATGAGATGGTTGGATGGCATCACTGACTCGATGGACATGGGTTTGGGTGGACTCTGGGAGTTTGTGATGGACAGGGAGGCCTGGCGTGCTTTGGTTCATGGGGTTGCAAAGAGTCAGACATGACTGAGCAACTGAACTGAACTAAACAAGTGGTTAAAAAAAAAAGTCACCCAACATACCTCCAGTTAGAGATTCATTTTATTGCAATTCTTTGGTATATAATTGGCTTTAGATAGGATGTTAAACCTAATACATAGGCTAGTACTAGTTACTTTAATCAGATAAGACATCAAGATAGGCCTGTATCATTGTACAGTGGGTCAGAATTTTGAATGAGATGCAAAAGGGTGAATTTAAAGACTAGATATTACTTGTTACTTGTTAATTTACATATGTATTTTATACATGGCCTTTCAAATCCCCCTAAAATATGTTATCACATTTGCTATCAATAATTTTACTCTTCATCTATATTATCACACTGGTTATTTTTTTTGGCCATTACCCCAAGCACATAGCTATTTCTTTCATCTTAAAAAAAAAAAAAAAAAAAAGGAGAGAGAGAGAGAGAAAGAGAAAGCTTTATCTTAACTTCTCTGCCACCTGCTGACTCTTTTAATTTAATTAATTATTTTTACCTTCCCTGCAGAAAAAATCCTTAAAGGATCACCCATACTTGATGTACTCAAACACTTTACTCCCATCTTCCTTAAATCTAATCAAGCTTTCATCCACAGAAACCTCTCTTGTCAAGGCAGACCAAGATCTCTCCATGTTGCTAAATCCCAAGGTCCACCTCAGTCTTCATTTCACTTGTTTCCAGCAGCATCATTTGACACAGTGATCACTTCCTCCTCCAGGATACCCTTTCCTTCACTTGGCTTTCAGGACACTGTATTCTGATTTTCCTCCTACTTCACTCACCACTTCTTTTCTGGCCCTTCACGGATTCTTATCCCCAGCCTTTTGATGACTGGACCCCAGGACCAGTCCTTTCTCCTCTTTCTCTTTCTGGATTCATCCCTTGGTGAACTCTCCAGTCTCATAGCTTCAGAACCACTTATGTGCTGGCATTTTCCATATTTATATTTCCACCTCAGATCTATTTTTCCCACTCCTTAAATTCAAATTCATATAGGAAATAATCTACTTGACATGTCTACATGACTGTATAAAGAGACAATTTCAAATTAATATGTGTGACCCAGAGCTTCTGAATTTTAAAATCCTTCTGCAATCTTTTCCATCTCAGTCAATGGTGGTGTCAACGCTTTCAGTTACTCTTGCCAAAATCCATGGTGGTCATATTTGACCCCTCTTTCTCTCATCTCCCTCTTCTGATCTATCAGAAGATACCCTTCTTTAGCTCTAGCTTAAAGATACATCCAGATTCTGACCTTTTCTCCACTTTAATTGCTCTTGTGTTGAGCTACAACCATCTTTTGCTGTATTATTGCAATAGCCTCCCAGTTATGCTCTTTATCTGTACTCATCCATGTGAACTCAGTGGCTTCAATTGTCTCTTTGTGACCCCATGAACTGTAGCCCACCAGGCTCCTCTGTCCATGGGATTCCCAGACAAGAACATTGGAGTGGGTAGCCACGCCCTCCTCCAGGGGATCTTCCTGACCCAGGGATAGAACCTGGGTCTCCAGTATTGCAGGTGGATTCCTTACTGCTGAGCCATCAGATCTGCACTCATCCACCCCTAACTGTGTATTCTCAACCCAGCGGACAAACTGAACCTTTCAAAATACAAGTTAGATAAAATCACGCCTTTGCTGGAAATCCTTCAATAGTTCCACCTGTCACTCAGCACAAGAGCCATGGTCCCTATAATGATTTCTGAGGTCCTGCAGGATCTTTGACCTCAACTTCTGGAATTCTCCCTTTTCATTCCACTCTGCAAACTTCTTGCTGTTCCTTAAATACACCAGATAAATTTACTTTAAGTCTTCATTCAAATTTCTTTTTCTCAGTGAGGTTTCATTTGATAGACCTATTTAAAATTGCAAATGAGGCACTTCCCTGGTGGTCCAGTGGCTGAGACTCTGTGCTCCCAATGCAGGGGCCGGGTTGGCTAGGGTTCCATCCCTTGTCAGGGAACTAGATCCCACATGCTGCAACTAAAGATCTGGTACAGCCAAATAAATAAATAAAACTGAAAATGACTCTTGCCCCATCCACTGTAACTTCCGATCTCCTTTACCCTGCTCTATTGTATATTCTATTCTATTTTCAAAATTAGGTTTAAGTCTACATAAATATTAAAAAAAATCTGTGTGTATAGGAGGGGAAATTCTAAACTGGTGAAAGACTATAAAGAAAAAGTAAATGAATAAATGGAGAGACAATCCATGCTGATACACAGGAAGACTCAATGTCAAGATGTCAGTTCTCAACATGATCTATAGATTCAGAACAATCTCAATCAAAATCCCAACAAGTTATTTATGGATACTGATGGACTGTTTCTAGAGTTTACGTGGAGAAGCAAAAGGCCTCAAATATCCAACATGATATTGAGGAGAAGAACAAAGATGGAGGACAAACACCACCCAACTTCAAAACTTACCATAAAGCTCCAGCCATCAACACAGCGTGGCTTTAGAGAGAGCAGAGAAATTGCTCAGTGGGACAGGATAGAGAGTTCAGAAATAGGTCCACGTAAATGTAGGTATCTCATCCTCAACGAAGGAGCAAAGGCAGTACAGGAAATCAAAGACGGTCTTTTCACCAACTGGTGCTGGAACAACTGAACATCCACATGCAAAAATGTGAATCTAGAAACAGTGTTTACACTTTTCTCAAAAATAATGTTCTCAAAACTGACCATAGACCTAAATGCAAAACACAGTACTAGAAAACTCCTAAAAGGTAACATCGCAATAAACCTAATATTCTAGGATGTAGTGGTGACTTTTTAGATGCAACAACAAAACCGTGATCTACAAAGGGAGTAAATGAAATGAAAAACTTCCACTCTGTGAAAGACAATATCAAGAAAATGAGAAGTGCAGCCACAGACATGAAGAAAATATTTGCAAAAGATAAGTCTAAAAAGAAACTGTTATTTAAAATATGCAAAGAATACTTAAAACTCATAATGTGAAAATTAACCACCAGATTAAAAAATGGGCAAAAACCTGAACAGACATCTCACCAAAGAAAATACACAGGTGGCAAGCAAATATATGAAGGGATGTTCCAAATCATATGTCATTAAGGAATGTAAACTAAAACAAGATATGACTACACAGATCAAAATCCAAAGTGTGGACAACACCAAATGCAGGTGAGGATGTGAAGCAACAGGAACTCTCATTTATTCTCATTCTCATCATTACTAATTTTACCTAATAGAAAATGTTTTTATATACCAGTTATACACTATACATGTATACATGTATATATAGAAATACCTTTTCCAAGGGAAATTATTTTATATATGCACATGTTATGCAAGCAATCTTCACTCAAATTTCTCAATTCTGTCCTTAATTTACACCTTCTTATATGGAATTCAGTGGTATGGCCATTTTTGACTATGATCAAGAAAAGAATGGAAGGAGAAAAAAAGAAAAAAAAGAAGAATTGTTTTGAGTGGTGTAAATAACTAATCAAAAGTCCTCAGGCTAAAGTTTACAGGTTTGACCTGTAGGGACGTCTAAGTTCTTTCTCAGCAACTATTACTTTGTATATAATTCTAACAAACTTGACTATATGGCTTTGAAATGTGTAGTGGTTTAGACACAGAATATCAGAGTCTATATGTAGGCATGAAAAGCAAAATGCTGACTGAAAAAATATTAAAAGTAGAGAGAGGTACTCAAAAAAGCTGGGTTGTCTGGCTTCAGTTGATATAAAGGGGAAGTAGGGTGTGATCACTCACCTAGAGCCAGACATCCTGGAATGTGAAGTCAAGTGGGCCTTAGGAAGCATCACTATGAATAAAGCTGGTGAATGTAATGGAATTCCAGTTGAGCTGTTTCAAATCCTTAAAAATGATGCTGTGAAAGTGCTGCACTCAATATGCCAGCAAATTTGGAAAACAGCACAGGACTGGAAAAGGTCAGCTTTCATTCCAATCCCAAAGAAAGGCAATGCCAAACAATGTTCAAACTACCACACACTTGCACTCATCTCACACGCTAGCAAAGTAATGCTCAAAATTCTCCAAGCCAGGCTTCAACAATAAGTGAACTGTAAACTTCCAGATATTCAAGCTGGATTTAGAAAAGGCAGAGGAACCAGAGATCAAATTGCCAACATCCAACTGGATCACCAAAAAAGCAAAAGAATTCCAGAAAAATATCTACTTCTGCTTTATTGACTATACCAAAGCCTTTGACTGTGTGATCACCACAAACTGGAAAATTCTTAAAGAGATGGGAATATTAGACCATCTTACCTGCCTTCTGAGAAATCTGTATGAAGGTCAAGAAGCAACAGTTAGAATTGGATGTGGAACAACAGACTGGTTCCAAATCCGGAAAGGAGTATGTCAAGGCTTTATATAGTCACCCTGCTTGTTTAACTTATATGCAGAGTACATTGTGTGAAATGTCGGACTGCATGAATGAAGCACAAGCTGGAATCAAGATTGCCAGGAGAAATATCAATAACCTCAGATGTGAAGAAGATGAAAAAGAACAAAAGAGCCTCTTAATGAAAGTGAAAGAGGAGAGTGAAAATGAAAAAGTTGGCTTAAAACTCAACATTCAGAAAACTAAGATGATGGCATCCCATCCCATCACTTCATGGCAAATAGATGGGGAAACAATGGAAACAGTGACAGACTTTTTTTTTGTGGGGGGGGGGGGGGCTCCAAGATCACTGCAGATGGTGACTGCAGCCATAAAATTAAAAGATGCTTGCTCCTTGGAAGAAAAGCTGTGACCAAACTAGATAGCATATTAAAAAGCAGAGACATTACTTTGCCAACAAAGGTCCTGTTAGTCAAAGATATGGTTTTACCAGTAGTCATGTATGGATGTGAGAGTTGGATCATAAAGAAGGCTGAGCACTGAAGAATGGATGCTTTTGAACTGTGGTGTTGGAGAAGACTCTTGAGAGTCCCTTGAACTGCAAGGAGATCCAACCAGTCAATCCTAAAGGAAATCTGTCCTGAATATTCATTGGAAGTACTGATGTTGAAGCTGAAACTCCAATACTTTGGCCACGTGATGTGAAGAACTGACTCATTTCAAAAGACCCTGATGCTGGGAAAGATTGAAGGTGGGAGGAGAAGGTGATGACAGAGGATGGAATGGTCACAATGGGCATGATTTGAGTAAGCTCCAGGAGTAGTGATGGACAGAGAAGCCTGGTGTGCTGCAGTCCATGGGGTTGCAAAGAGTTGGACACGATTGAGCAACTGAAATGAACTGAACTGAATTGAACTGAACTGATGGTCGAAGAAAGTCACCGTGCAATAGTTATAATGATGGACCTGCATCATTAGGAGAAGGGCAAATTATGTGTATATCCTCAACATATTCTGGTTAAGAAATCTGGAAACAGTTCATTCAGGTAATACTTCATCACCATGGTTAAAAGTTACAAGAATGAATCACTTCCTGATGTTTCCAGAGTCTAGAAATGTACCTTTCACTCATTCTCTCCCTCCTCCCTCCTTTCCCTTAAACACACATGCACGCGCACACACACACACACACACACACACACTTTACTTTTATTTGTAATACTTCTTTGGTGTCTGATTTGTTTCAGACTAACTTTGCTAACAATGGTGGGCTTATATTTAAGAAAATACAGATACAAAGAGATGTTAGTTCCTTAAAAGTAATCTAACATTTTCTTAGATATATTAAAAGATGCACTGGGTGTATGCTCATTATTCATTTAAGTCCAGTCAACTCTCAATTATCTCTGGTAATAGAGAGTAAGGACAGAATGAACATATGAAATCTATTCCTAGTCCCAAAACACAACTTTCAATCTCCACTCTGAGTTCTTTACAAGAAAGCAATGCTTCCTTTCCCTTCTTGTAGGCTCATTTCCATTGTGGACTGACCTTAAGAAAAATAACCCAGGAGAAAGGGAAAAAAAAGCAAAGCACAGGATGATCTTAAATCCTCTGCTAAAACTAAGACAACAGATAAAATCTCTAATGACTTATCAAAGAAAGCAAACTGGATGATTTTTCAAATATTGTCTCTGCAAGTGTGGGTCACTTACATAAAACAGTCGATTGTCCTTTATTAAAGTGCACCAACTATTTTGCACATCATTTAATCATTTTTATGACTTTTTAAAGATAAGCGTACATATGTCTTAAACTTCGTAAGAGCAGATTTTAAAATCTGAATATCTTTACACATTTTGTCTTACACATTTCCTCTGCAGATGAGGAAGACAAGCAAGGCTTTATTTCACAACACTGTTAAATACAGAATTAACAAAGTCTTGCAAACATGTTATGTCAGATTGGATACAGATTCTCAGCATCAGAACAGGCTTCCTAGCCGTTCCTTAACTAGCAATAATATTGACCTTTTTACTAAGTGTGAATAGCATTTATTCAAAAAGAAATCAATATTGAACTGAAACTCCGAGGTCTTACCAGCTAATTCTAAAGAACTCACTGAGTGGAGATTCTGGGATGTTAATTAGCATAAACACAAAAATGAAAAGATCATGTAAACAAATGTGTTCAAATTCATATACAGTTTTATATTTGATATTTATTGAACACTGAAAAAAGTGGGAACCAGAACTTGAAGGATGATTTTTTTCCCCTTCAAAAAGAGTAAAATTAAATCCTTTCAGACACACAACAGTACACTATAATCTAACACCTATTGTGCTGTAGGATGTCAATAGTCATTGATTACTTTCTTTTTGAAGACCCAATGAAATTCTAAAAACTAACAAGCTAGGCTTCAGCAATACGTGAACTGTGAAATTCCAGATGTTCAAGCTGGTTTTAGAAAAGGCAGAGGGACCAGAGATCAAATTGCCAACATCCACTAGATCATCGAAAAAGCAAGAGAGTTCCAGAAAAACATCTATTTCTGCTTTATTGACTATGCCAAAGCCTTTGACTGTGTGGATCACAACAAACTGTGGAAAATTCTGAAGGAGATGGGCATACCAGATCACTTGACTTGCCTCTTGAGAAACCTGTATGCAGGTCAGGAAGCAACAGTTAGAACTGGACATGAAACAACAGACTGGTTCCAAATAGGAAAAGGAGTTTGTCAAGGCTGTATCTTGTCACCCTGCTTATTTAACTTATATGCAGAGTACATCATGAGAACGCTGGGCTGGAAGAAGCACAAGCTGGAATCAAGATTGCCGGGAGAAATATCAATAACCTCAGATATGGAGATGACACCACCCTTATGGCAGAAAGTGAAGAAGAACTAAAGAGCCTCTTGATGAAAGTAAAAGAGGAGAGTGAAAAAGTTGGCTTAAAACTCAACATTCGGAAAACTAAGATCATGGCATCTGGTCCCGTCACTTCATGGGGAAACAGATGGGGAAACAGTGGAAACAGTGTAAGACTTTATTTTTTTAGGCTCCAAAATCACTGCAGATGGTGATTGCAGCCATGAAATTAAAAGACGCTTATTCTTTGGAAGGAAAGTTATGACCAACCTAGACAGCATATTAAAAAGCAGAGACATTACTTTGCCAACAAAGGTCCATCTAGTCAAGGCTATGGTTTTTCCAGTGGTCATGTATGGATGTGAGAGTTGGACTGTGAAGAAAGCTGAGCATGGAAGAACTGATGCTTTTGAACTGTGGTGTTGGAGAAGACTCTTGAGAGTTCCTTGGACTGCAAGGAGATCCAACCAGTCCATCCTAAAGGAGATAAGTCCTGGATGTTCATTGGAAGGACTGATGCTGAAGCTGAGACTCCAATACTTTGTTCATCTCATGCGAAGTGTTGACTCATTGGAAAAGACCCTGATGCTGGGAGGGATTGGGGGCAGGAGGAGAAGGGGACAACAGAGGATGAGATGGCTGGATGGCATCACCGACTCGATGGACATGAGTTTGAGTGAACTCCGGGAGTTGGTGATGAACAGGGAGGCCTTGAGCATTACAATTCATGGGGTCACAAAGAGTCAGACACAACTGAGTGACTGAACTGAACTGAACTGAACATTAACTTTGATGCTACAAAGGGTCAGAATATTTTAAAACACTATTACTGATGTGGCTATTGTTTTTTTTATTCATCTGAAGAACCTTGTCAGATGCATGTTGTGTACAAAAATCTGTGATCCCCACGTGGTGATGAAGGAGGGAAGAGGCATCAGGTGATGAATATGGCTCCAAGAAGCTGCTCCAGAAGAGGCTAAGGCAGCTTTTCTGGGATGAGTTCAATTGACAGTCATGTCAATAGATGGTCAGTTACTTGGAAGGAAGGAGAAAAAGACAGGAGTTTTATTAGTGTAAGACTAGAAGAAGGAAAAAGAAGTATGGCATTGTACGTGATAGCTAGAATTTTTCTAAATTTATAGACAGAACTCTGAGCATCGAGACAATGTGTGTTACTTTTGGCCCAACCTGGGGTCTGTGTGCTCTAGAAGATAAGCTGAATTAAATGTTAATTCTATTGACAGTAGTTTTTTCAGCTGGTCCTTCCTCTATGACTCCAGCCTTCCTGGGGCTGTTTATTACAACAAAGAGAACTTGGAAATTCTGCCCTGTCCTAAGTTATGCCATGATATTTTCCCCAAGATATTTTCCATTGGGAACATTTCCAGACTCATTTTATAAGGTTTACATTATCCTGATATCAACACCAAATAAAGACAGTGCAAGAAAACAAAACTATAGGCCAATATTCCTGATAAATATAAATATAAAAATTCTCAATAAAATACTAGCAAACATAATTCAACAGCACATTAAAAGTTCTGTATACCATGATCATCCACCTGGGATGCAAGGATGGTTCAACATATACAAGTCAATAAATGTGATCCAATAAATGTGAAACACTAATGGAATGAATTATTAAAAGTCTATGATTATCTCAATAGATGCGGAAAAAGCATTTGACAAAATTCAATCCTTTTTTGATAAAAACTCTCAAATTGACTATAGGATCATACCTCAACATAATAAAGACCAGATATGATAAGCCCACAACTAACATATTCAATGAAGAAAAGTTGAAAAGCTTTTCCTCCGAGGAACAAAACAAGGGTGTCCACTCTTATCACTCCTGTTCCATATAGTCCTGGAACTTGTAGCCAGAGAAGTTAGCCAAGAAAAATAAATAAAAAGCATCTAGATCTGAACTTCTATATAATCCAGCAATTCTACTTCTGGGTAAGGAAATAAAAACATTAAACTCCAAATGTATATGCACCCCCATGTTCATTACAGCATTTTTTATAATAGCCAAGATATGGAAACAACCTGTGTCCTTCAATGAGTGAATAGTAAGGAAAATATGACAAATATACACAGTGGAATATTATGCAGCCATTAAAAGAAGAAAATCTTGCCATTTGTGAAAGCATGGGCATTAGGCTAAGTGAAATAAGTCAGAGAAATACAAATACATCATACTGATGTATGATCTCACTCATATGTGGACTCTTAAAAAATTGGAAGGACTGATGCTGAAGCTGAAACTCCAATACTTTGGCCACCTCATGCGAAGAGGTGACTCATTGGAAAAGACCCTGATGCTTGGAAAGATTGAGGGCAGGAGAAGGGGATGACAGAGGATGAGATGGCTGGATGGCATCACCGACTCAATGGACATGAGTTTGAGTAAACTCCGAGAGTTGGTGATGGACAGGGAGGCCTGGCGTGCTGCAATTCATGGGGTTGCAAAGAGTCAGACATGACTGAGCGACTGAACTAACTAAAAACACTTAACTCATAAAAATAGAGAGCAGACTGGTGGTTGCCAGGAGGGAAGGGGAAATGGGTGACCATGATCTAAGCATACACTCTTCTAGTTACAAGGTGACTAAGTGTTCAAAATGCAATGTACAACACAGTGATGATAGGTTATGATACTGTATTATATATTTGAAAATTGCTAAGAGATCTTAAAAGTTCTCACCATGCACACACACACACACACAGACACAAAAGATAATTATGTGAGGTGATGGATAAAGTGAGGTGTTAACTAAACTTACTGTGATAATAATTTTGCAATTATACATACAAGTCATCACACTATACGCCATAAAACTGTACAATATTATATGTCAATTATATCTCAAGAAAAGGTGGGAAAACAACAACAACAAAACATCTTCTATCAAAGGAAGAAAATTAGTCTCCTGCAGTTGCCTCCTTGAAATGCAGAAACTGGCTTTAGGAGATGAATAGTGGAATCTCAAAGGTATGTTAGGAAAAAGCTCCTTTGTCATCCATAGAAGCATAGCAAACTAGGGGTCAACATTCACTTCAAAGTGTATTATCCTTCTATTACACATAAACACTTGATCTCTCTTCTTGAATGTGAATATTCTTATTCAATTGAGTAGATGCCCTCTGAAAAGGTGTTCTGCATTTGGCTTGCAAGAATCAGGCCATTCTAGACAAGAGGGCACCAGAGGAGTTCTTATGATTTATCACGTCTATGATGCATGAATTAAAAGGCCTTGGTGAGTGAGACCATTATGGTTTATTGCTTCTGGGAGTGAATACTACAGTGTATGTGAAGAGAAGCTGGCATTAGCGTCTGAGCAATAAAAGTCCCTAAATCCTGATTTACCTGACAGACTAAACTGGCTCTGAAAGAATGCTAATTACAAAAAGAAAACTTATATAAAGATTGAGTCCTTTTATCCCAAACATCTTAATAAAAGTCTAAATCATTTTCATATGAAACTATGAGGAAAATTATACATAACCAATTGTGTTCCATTATGGGTTGACATCTTTTGGTTTAGATTACAAAGACATTGAGAATACCCACAAAAAAATGATGTGGAAGCTTTCAAAATGCTAACAATATCACTTTTGCTTCTTAGCTGGTTCAAGGGCCCTGAAATTGGATAATACGTTTTCACAAAATCATAGTCTAAAAGTTACTTACTCTAAATAAGTTATATTGGCCTTAGAGTTGCTCTCTTCCGGATGATCTATCTGGTCCTCAGATTCAGCCCCATCTCTTCAAGCACGCCTAAATCTAAATTATGCCAAATTGCTGAGAGTCTATTCAATCTTTTTACATCTTTAGAGAATTCCACTATTTTAGTTTGAAAGCACATCAGGTGTCATAGTGCCATCACATATGGGAAGATTTTTCTTATTACTATCAACCCCCCTGCCAAAATTGAAAACCCTGGTCCCTAATTCTGGATTAGGCTTTGAAGATCCTTAAAAGTGAAGTGAAGTCACTCAGTTGTGTCCGACTCTTTGCGACCCCATGGACTATAGCCTACCAGGATCCTCAGTCCATGGGATTTTCCAGGCAAGAATACTGGAGTGGGTTGCCATTTCCTTCTCCATCAAGATCCTTAAAAGAGCAGCTCAAATACCTATATTCTTGAACAGGGTTTGGCAAATGTTTTCTCTAAAGCACCAGATAGTAAACAGTTTTGGCTTTGCAGGCCATAGGGTCTCTATAGCAACTGTTTAGCTCTGCCATAGCGGCATGAAAGCTGTTATAGATCAGATATAAATGAGTGAACATAGCTGGATTCCAACAAAATTTTATTCACGGACACTGAAATTTGAATTTCCTATAATTTTTACAGGTCAGGAAATATTCTTCTCTTTTTTCCTCCACCATTTAAAAATGTAGAATCCATTCTTATCTCATGGACTGTACAGAAAACAGGCGGCAGGCTGCATTTAGCACACAAGCCCTAGTTTGCCAACCTCTGTTCTGGAAGATGCTGTTGTAAGGATGCTTCCTCCACCTATATTATTATAGGGGAGAGAGTTAATTTTAGTTCACTTTCTTTTATCAATCATCAGCACATTTCATAAGATACTTTCTGTAACCAGGCCTGGAGGACAAAGAGGGGAAGTGAAAACCAGATATCAGTATGGCATCCCAGTTTCAGCCACAAAACCAGGATAGCTGAGATGTGTGGACAGGAATTGTTCTGGACGGCACTGCTGTAGACATACCTGGGAAGCAATGGTGTGTCCTGCTCACCTTGTCTTTATGCTGAAAGGCATTGATTTTCTTATAAGTTCTTTTTTCGAACATTTTAATCACTTCGGTTGTTCTGTGTAAAGTTAAGTGTAATATTTTTCTTCCTGTCATGGTGAGAATGAATCAGTATCTGAAACTATTTGTCTATATTATCCAACTCTCACTGATTCTATATAGAGTATAGCATAATCACAATATTTGCATGAACTTGATATGAATGTTTTATCAAAACATTGGTGTAATCATACAAAATTCTGTTTCCTAAATAGGTAGGTTGTAGAATGGGGCCTACTATGTTGGCTATGTAAATTAACTTCAGATTCTAAAATTGATATAATTGGCATGCTAATGATTTAGAAATCTTAGTAGACAATAAGGGGCTTCCCAGGTGGTGCTAGTGATAAAGAATCTGCCTGCCAATGCAGAAGATGCGAGAGATGGAAGTTCGATCCCTGGCTTGGGACGATCCCCTGGAGTAGGAAGTGGCAACCAATCCAGTATTCTTGCCTGGAATATTCTATGGGCAGAGGAGTCCTGCGGTCTACAGTCCGTGAGGCTGCAAAGAGTTGGACATGACAGAGCAACTGAGCACAGTAGATAGTAAGATACTTTAGGCATAAGAAGTTGAGTTAAACAGGACTATTCATAGGCTTTTTTGATGATAAATTTTCTATTTTATTATGCCACTATAAAGTAAGAATATGCCTTAGTTTAAATAATTAATAATGGAAGCCCCAAGTTGCTTAATAAGGGGAACAAAAACAGTAAGACCTTGGAGATAATCTTCTGAGTTATAATTTCCACCCTGTGTGCTTCCCTGGTTTTCTCTTTAACTCACTTGTATAGCAATTGTCCAATACCTTTGGAATTATTTGCATCCACGGTCCCACCACTCCACCCCATATTAGCATCCTAGCTCTTAGAAATGAGGGAATGTGTCCTGTTCATTTCATACTCCCCAGTTATGAGCAAAATGCCTACTACAGCCATGTAAATGCTTAATGCATTTTTGTAGAATGAGTGCATTGCATTATCTTGTGAATCAACTTGTTTGGATTAATTACAAAAAGACATCTCATCTGTTTAGGGAAACATTTGTTTCCCTATTCTATCTTTATAGACAGGAAATGGTGATTCTGTTTCAGTTGCCTTGGCCTGAGAGCTTCTAGGAAACAAAGGAAAAAACCTCATATATCTGAAGTTCCCTTATTAGAGCCTTACCATCAAGACGTCATAATGTAGACGTTTTAAAGATCTAAATGTGGATTGCCACAGCCTCGGATATTTTAACAGCAGATAAGAAAGATTTTCTGTGACTTCTTATGATCCTGTGAAAGTGAAAGTGAAAGTCGCTCAGTCGTGTCCGACTCTTTGTGAGCTCATGGGCTATACAGTCCATGGAATTCTCCAGGCCAGAATACTGGAGTGGGTCGCCGTTCCCTTCTCCAGGGGATCTTCCCAACCCAGGGATCGAACCCAGGTCTCCTGCATTGCAGGCGGGTTCTTTACCAGCTGAGTCACAAGGGAAGTCCAAGAATATTGGAGTGGGTAACCTATTACTTCTCCAGTGGATCTTCCTGACCCAGGAATCGAACTGGAGTCTCCTGCACTGCAGGCGGATTCTTTACCAACTGAGCTATGAGGGAAGCCCTGGGTGAGGGCAAAGATGTGCATCACTGAGGTCTTGGGCAATGGTAGCGTTACCCGCACAGGCTGGACATTTGCTGATGCTACAAAGTGAGCTGGGTACCAACTGGTCTGAATGGAGACTCAAGCTGCTGTAGGGGTTAAATCAGGGCGTACAAGGTTATGTCATTTGTTTTATTAATACCACATATGTGGCGCTTCTCTGACTGTGACAAAGTACAGAAAGTGTCAAAACAAACTTAGAGTGATTTTAAGAACCTTGATTTATGCTCCTTGAAAATGCTAAGCATTTTATTGTATTGCACTTACCTATCTAAAAAATGGGTAAAGTAATGACTTAAATATTCTAAGGACTGTGAAACTATTTGGAAATAAGCCCTTTAGATATCCAGTGGCTCTAACTGAACCTGTCTCTTGAAGTTAAGCATTCTAAGAAAGAAAAGCGAAGCCTGAGTACTCAGCAAATCAAGCAGCTTCCGATCAGATTTTCATCAACTCACTCAGAAAGTGTCATTAATGGGAAAAAAAAGGAAAATTTTTTGGGTGCCTGCCCTCCTTTACAAGGCTGTGAGATTGCTGATTCCATGGATGTGTTTTAGCCTTCACTGGAATATAAGCTGAGTCTCTGCAAAGGGGCAGTGACGCTTCAACAGGGAAAGATACAGACAACTGGATGTAGCGTGTATTTCAGACAACAGCAGACTAGATGAAATGGGGCAAGAATTGGAAGTGAGCTAAGAAGGACGGTCCGAGTCGCTGCTCAGTGTGAGCAAATCTCACCATACTGAGACTGTATTACAGCAGGGACCTCAGTTTTAGCTTTTCCCTACTCTCAGCTTTCATCTTGGGGTATTATCTCACCCTTGGTGTCAGTTGAGCTGGGTTATGGTGCTGGTTTTACTTCCACATATGGTAGACCAGCTCTGGCAGTTTTGTACAGCTGATGCTAATACTTACAATACTAATATTAGCAGACTTTTACATGGCACTCATGTGCCAACCGTCAAGGTGCTCAGTATTGGGTCAATTTACACCACAGAAATGGGCACATTATTCAAACGCGGTCCCAGCCCCACTGGTTGTTAAGTATTTACCGGCACTTCACTGGTGCCAGCCTGGGCTGGTACCGAAGGGAGATGGTGATATTTTCTCATCCTTTTATTGTACCTGCATTGACTGAGAGAGCTGTGATTGACATTCAAAAACCTGGATCCGACTCCAGAAGAATGCAGAGTATAGTATCTGCAAACAAAACAAAAAGGACACCTGATACCATAAAGGTCATTTGCATATCTGTGTCAATCTGTGAAAGGCAGGGTTCATCTTAATTTTATGAGTGCCATTACAGAAAACTTGGAAGGGGTCATCTGGAGATCAAGTGTTATTTGTCAGCCCGTATTCACATAACCATTATGAGAATGGTACATCTATACTGGTTTAAAAAGAGCCATAACAGCCAGGCTTTGATTTCAAAACAGGGGGTTTTTCTGAAGTTGACTGAAGAGAATTCCTTTTCTTTGGTTTTGCTGTCAGTGGAAAAAAGGGACCGTGACAAGTGATGGGTAGCTTTGGATGGCAGCTCTTTGTGAGCTGGGATTCATCTAATAGTGAAGATGTAAGCGAGCCATGTGTTGTACATTCACTGGCATTCCATTCTACTTTATCTTTCATTGTAATTTAAAAATTTGAGTTAAGAAATTTCATTATTGGGTCAGTTGATTGAATTCAAACTAACGCTGTCAGAAAATGTAAAATTCAACTTTTTTGCACTTAATTATTAAAGTCTTATAGGTGAAATGAATGAAAAATTGATTTCTACTTTTATTCTTAACAGATTTTCATTTTTAAAATATTTATCCAATACCTTGGGCATTATTAGAAGTGTGTCTTAGTTGGGTTAACTTTTTAATTCTCTAGAAAGAAGTCACTAGGTATATGTCCAGAGACTTTTTAGATGGTGAGTCTAATTTTATAAATTGTTCAGATTAATATATATATATATATATATATATATTTATAGACATTTTGTAAATATCAGTTTAGTATAATTCTGTGTAAGCCTCTCATCCATGGTGAAACATTTTTTGAAGGGGGTCAACTTTTAGTCTAGTAAAAAGATTTATTTTGGAAATTCTCTATTTTTAACTGAAAGAACAAAAATGGTCACAATTTCTCATAAAGCTAATTCACTTTAATACTGTTTTCTTAAATCACCTCTGCTAATAGGGTTTTCTGGTTCAGAAGATAATGCAGTTGAGAGGTGAAGGAACATTTATTGAGCATTTACTGAGTGCCAGAGGCTCTTCTAAGTACTTGATGTACTTTATCTCATTTAATCCTCCATTATCCCTAGGAGATAAGCACAAATCTGATCCTAGTTTGCAGATAAGAAGACTTGCAGTTTAAAAGGGCTAAGAAACTGACCAAGGTCAACAGATTCTAAGAGGCAGAGGCAGGGCCAACCTATATGGTCTCTTACCCAAGGCTGTGCTCCTTAACTCTCTTCCTATTTGGTCTTAAGATTTCAGACAAGACACAGCAAGGAATGATCCCAGAATTGATTCACCATATACACGTGATTCTGAAATAACTGTAGCACAGTTTGAGGAGTTCCTGGGAGAGAGCTGTTTTGTATCACTTGATAAAATGAGATGAAATTCCTAAAAAGAGCATTTTGAGTCTTGGCCATGGTGTTGAAAGGAATCTGAAATAGTCAAACCATCAAGCTTTGTCTACTAATCACTGCTGCTTAGAGGGGGCTTCCCTGGTGTTGAAGTGGTAGAGAATCCACCTGGAATGTAGGAGCTGCAGGAGACTTGGGTTTGATCCCTGGGTCAGGAAGATCCCCTGAGTAGGGACCTGAGTGCGGAGATACAAGAAGAAGCGGATGTTTAGATAATTTAAACTGAGGTGGTAACGTCTCCTCTCTGGTAAAAGCATTGGAATGGAAAAGTTGACTTGTGATTTTAGAGTTTAGAGAATTTGTAAGCATTTCATTAAGCTCTGCAATCATGAGCTCAAGTCATTTGTTGCTGTTGGTGGTCATGGTGGCAGATTGAGGGGAACCTGGGGTCAGAGAAGAGAATGAAAGCCAAGCTGTGTGTTAGACCTTTTCAGGCTAGCCGAAGCAGAGCTGTGCTCTACTCACACCCAGGTGATGGGTGTTTATCACACGGGAACATAAAGAAATAAGGCAGAACACTAGCTCAGACAGGGCACCACTGTGGGACGAGCATAGAACACGTCTCCTGGGACCAGCGTTGGAAGTGCCGTGTGTTCCTCTCACATCACCGTATCTCAGTCACTCTGGCTTTGCCTCCTGCTTCTACAACTCCCAGGCAGCTTGCCTCTGCTCTCTTCTTCAGCTCACAGCTCCTGTTTGCTCATGGATTTCCACTGCCTTGGGGCTTCGGATTACTGCTGTTTTCTCCTTTCTCTCTTGAAGTTCACTCATTTCTTCTCTAGCTCAGAAGTCACTCAACTTTTTCTCTAAATGGCCAGATAGTATATATTTTAAGCTTTGTAGGCAACACAGTCTCTGCTATTTAGTTCTGCTACTGGAGCACAAAAGCAACCAGTGAAGTGAAAGTCACTCAGTCGTGTCCGACTCTTTGTGACCCCATGGACTGTACAGTCCATGGAATTCTCCAGGCCAGAATACTGGAGTGGGTAGCCTTTCCTTTCTCTAGGGGATCTTCCCAACCCAGGGGTAGAACCCAGGTCTCCTGCAATGCAGCTGGATTCTTTACCAGCTGAGCCACCAGGGAAGTCTAAACATAGACAATGTATAAATGGATGGGTGTGACTTTGTGCCAATAAAACTTTATTAATGAAAATGGAAATGTGAATTTCATGTAAGTTTCTCATGTCACAAAGTATTTTCCTACTTTTTTCCAACCATTTAAAAATGTAAAAAGATATTTTTTGTTTTTGGGCCATGTGAAAATAGATGGTGTGGCTGCATAGGGCCTGAAGGCTGTCTGTCCATCCTTGATCTGGATCCTTCTCTTAATTCAAATTCATATGAAAGTTATTCATACTTTCCAACAGGGAGGAATGTATTGGTCTAGCTAGTTGTTATGTTTAGGGTCTTGGGCTCTGACACTGAATGGCTTGAGTTTACATTCCAGATTCCAGCACTTATAAGTGGCATAAACTGCGGCAAGTATATGTTGCATGAATCTATAGACCCTTACATAGGACTTTCCTGGTGGCTGAGCTGGTAAAGAATTTGCCTGCAATGTAGGAGATCTATTCAATCCCTTGCTTGGGAAGATCCCCTGGATAAGGAAATGGCTACCCACTCCAGGATTCTGGCCTGGAGAATTCCATGGACTCTATAGCCCATGGGGTTGCAAAGAGCTGGATAGGACCGAGCAACTTTCACTTTCATAGACCCTTAGTTTTATCACCTGTGGGTGGGGTTAGATGAAAACCATGTGACAAAGCACAGTGACCTAGATATAAGGAATTCCAGGTTTTTGCTCACTCAGAAGGGGTATGTGGGCAGGGCAAGCTGTCAAATCACCATGTTCTGGTCTGTAATCATGACTAATATTCATTGATCATCTACTATAACAAGGAAGAAAGAAAAAACAAGTGAGAGGATGGAGCCTAGGGAGGATTAGAGGCAAGGACAATGAGAGAAACAAGTTGTTTCAGGAAGAGAAGTGACAGGGACAAAGCTGCTCTCCGGGCTTGTTAGATTTCAAATCTTTTCATTGTAAACCAGAGACACAGAAAATTAAAGCAAATGTGTGGCTCAGTAAGTTATTATAAGGCAACCACCTCCCAGGTCAGGAAAGAGAACACTGCCTAACAGAAGCCGTTTCCACTGACCCATCACAGGCATAACCCCTCCCTCTGGTCTTAACAATTATCCTAACTTTTAGAGTAATCTCTTCTTTGAGTTTTTCTTCTGATAGTCTCATCCCCCTAATGTGCATTCCTAAAAATGGCAGCTTAGTTTTGCCCATTAAAAAAAAATTGATTTGTTTTTAAAGTCCCTTTTAATTTGTAGGTTTTTCCCAGATCCCTTTCATTTCTTTCCATTTTACTGAAGAGCTTGGGTGGTTTCACCTGGACTGTAGCTTTTCCGATTCTCTGTATCCTGCAAACGTGATGCTCTCAGTGCAGATCAATATGTTCCTCTGTTTTTTGAATTTCCTGCAAAGTGACAGCTGAATCCAAAGACTGGATCCAATCCAGGTTTGATCCCTTCGGAGACATGCAAGTTATCTTTATACAACCTAGTGCTCCTCCGAGTTTAGTCATCATTTCCACAATGCTTTTTGGCATTGGCAGGACTATTTGAAGCACACAGCATCTCGTTCTCTCACTTTCTGTGATCTTACCAGCCATTGATACAAAATGCCCACATTTACTCATTTATGAAGAAAACAGTGATGCTTTAATTCTATTGTTTCCTTTTTACATATTAGGTGAAATACTTACGTGGATATGGCAACCGACTCCAGTATTTCTGGAGAATCCCCATAGACAGAGGAGCCTGGTGGGCTACAGTCCATGGGGTCACAAAGAGTGAGACATGACTGAGCGACTAAGCATAGTGTCTCATTCTCTCTCTTACCAGCCACTGATACAAAATGCCCACGTCTGCTCCTTTATGAAGGCTGCAAACACAGTGATGCTCTAATTCTAGTGTTTCCTTTTTCCATATTAGGTGAAATACTTATATAAATAGACATCTCCTTCATCTGCTAGTTGGCTCCTCAGTGGGTTCTTTATTTTCCACTCATGGAGATAATGAATTGATTCCTTATCTTGTGATGGTCATCAATGCTTATTTAAAAAACAGTATCATTATGAACTCATGAACTTAAACAAATTGTCTGGGTTTGCAGACAATTGCAATGGTTTGCAAACAACCATTGGTTTGCAGACAACCTATTGCAATGATTATCATTATGGAGTTGGATTTGTCTAGTCTTTGGCTGGTAGAGCCTCTTTGCTGGCTACTGAATCATTTTGACATGACGTGACTTTAGTTTTTGATAGCTTCTTTGCCACATTCTATTATAATATCAGATGTTCCAGATTCCTCTTGCATATTTTTTGCCCTAGAAATAGAATTAGCCATTTCTCCCAGAAATTCTTGTTTCTTTTAGTGAGAAAAAAGGTTGGTCATTGTTTCTAGTCCTTTTAAATGCACAAAGCTCAGAAATATATATATACATTTAAAGATAAACTATTTCATGAATTCCTGTTTATATTCTAATTCAAGCTTGAGATTATAAAAGCTTTTACTTAATTTCTCTGTTTCATCACTATCTCTTCCTGCCTTCCATAGTTCCATCTCTATTGTACCTTATCCCCCCCTACTTTTTAAAACACTGAATTTTAATTCTTAAGGAACAAAAATGATAAAATAAGAAAATCCCATAATGATACATCTTTTTTTTTATCTCATATCACACACACAACAGTCTCATAATAAAAGTACAAATATTACTACCAATATGATAGCTGAAAACTTTCAAAAACAGCTTTTTATATATGTTCTCCCCCCTCTCCTCTCATTTTTTAAATAGTTATAACTACATTGTCAGAGCTGATAACCATTATATAACGTACTCTCTGCCATTTAACCCTCATTTTCTCTTACTTTTACAGGTAAATATAATTTATTAAACCAGTCCTTATTTATTATTATGGGTCCTTACTGTATTAAACCAGTCCTTAATTTATTATTACCAGTCCTTACCTTAATGTCTTTCTAGGCATAAATTCAGTCTCTACTAGAAAGGGTTCATGGGAACAATATTCTTAATGTTGATAACAGTTTACCTGTGCCCCCTATTCTTGAAAGTCAGTTTTGTTAGATAGCAAATCCTGGGCTAACATTTTCTATATGTTTGCTACTCTACTTTCTTTTGGCATAAAGCATGGCTGTTGAAAAGTCTGATGATAATCGAACTTCCTTTTTCTTAGAGGTCATGAATTTTTTTCTTACGATGCTCCCCAACTTATCCTTTACATTTAGAGTCCAGTAATTTTTACTAGTGTTAATGCTGGTTGCTCTGGATTCTCAAGAATGCAGTGCACACTTTCAATTTGTAGCTCTAAATCCTTAGTTCAGGGAACTCAGAATTTTGAGCTGTTGTTCTTAGTATTTATTCTGTTCTCTTATTTGGGTTTTCATCAGCAGAAACTCCTATTCATCATTGGTTTGATTTCCTATTCTTTCCTTCAATATTGATCATTTTCTCTCGAATCCCTTTTGCCTATTTCTTCATTTCTTTTGGATGTTTAAAAATTTCTCCTTTTTGCTTTCTATTTCACTTGAGACATTACCTACTGTGTCTGTAAGCACTGGTATTCCTTCTGGTTTAGTCTTCATTGCTAAAGTGATTTTTACTTTAAATAAAGTGATTTTTAATTTATTATTCTTTCCTGAAGTCTGTCACTTTGTCTCTGAGATTTTCTAACAGATTTATGTTGCACTTTCAGGTATTGTATCATTTTCTGAATATTTTCTTGATGTTTCTTAGCTTGTTTTAGAATCGCAGGCTGGTGGCTCGGTCTTTTCTGAGGACACGTCTTTCTGGTGTGCTTCCATTGTCTGTTGGGATGTTATTCTTCTGCTTGGTTTCCTCTTTTTCTCATCATAACATTGTCTAGATTTGACCTCAATACTTTTCTGTTGTTCCTTTCTATATGAAATTAGTTTCCTTGAACTTTAAGAATGAGGCTGGATTCTGGGTAGCCTTTCTAATTTCACAGGGCTCCCTCTTCTGTTGCTTTTCGTGAAAGTGCAGTGACTTGCTTTCCTGGATCTCCTGGCTGTCTTCCCCTCTTTTGCTGACTCTGGATTTCCCCTTGACTTTGTCGCTGTTGTCCGCATCATCCTGCTCATGGTTGCTTCCACCCCCGGCTGTTTCCACTTTGCAGGGACCCCAGGTTATATCATGGCATCTGTGAGTCCTAGGCTCTTGAGGGTCCCTTCCTCCATTCAAAATGTTAAAAATTATACTTTATGACTGTGTTGATATTAAAATGAATATATTAAGACATTTTCCTTGACCTAAGAGTGCATTTTTCCTTCTGATTTCAGAAGAAATGTAAGCATTCCATGGGTCCACCAAAGACCAACAGGCCCCAGGCACTGTGGCTAGTATGCCCAGGGATAGCTTCACGCTGGAGGGGTCCCGTCCTGGAAGAGTGTTCCCAGGGTCATTTGTGAGCATCTTAGTGGCTCCACTGCTCCAATCCCTTTCAGACACTGTGGGCTTCTCACACTCCCCGGGTACCATCCTCCTACACATACATGGATACTGTGTGACTCTTTGACTGCTGGTGGCTCATCTCTACCTGCTTTGTTTTGGTGTGCATGTCATCCAGCTTTGTTGTAAATACTGTCCAGGGAGTTTCGGTCTTGCTTTCTATGAGTTCTGTCTGTTTTTATGTGTGGATTTAGAGACAGAAAAACTGTGCTGCTGTGGCTGCCATCTTTCTTTCTCTGGGCTTTTAATACACTTCCATACTCAATAATTCAGGAGGGCCTCCTCACTTGCCAGAAAAATCCAAGGTGAGATGCTATTGCTTCCCAACATACTCTTCTTCCTAAAATTCTAACAGTAGAGGATTGATTTGGAGATGACCAGCAATGTTTAAGCTACAGGTTATCTCTGAAATGGTTACAGGATAGTAAGTAGCTATTCATACATTGGAATGAATGGTTTTCAGAGAACTTGGCTTACCATTGAGTGGCATCAAGAGATGAGGGAGAGGTGGAGATAGGTGATTTTGAAGCTGGGACATCTGAAGGAGATCGAGTTTCCAAGTATACAGCGGACAAGGCGGGACTCTTAGGAAGGCTTGAATGAACCAGACATCATAAATTTTGAATTTGGCCAAACTTCAGAGTGTCCTACATACTTGAAAAGCCTTTGTGTCAACCAAAGGGTTTCCACTTTAACCTTGAGTTGTAGTGAATTGTATTTTGTACTGAATGAAGATTGCATTTCCACCCCTGGGGGTTGGAAGGGTGGTTGCCTAAAACACTTAGTGGGCAGATAAAGTCTCATGATGTGCAGATGCCAGCTGATTCTTGACATTCTTGTGTAGCCTCAAAAATGCAGTCAACTATTTCACTCTAACCACTGCCAGGCCAAACGAGCGATGCAGAACTGGAAACGTCCTATGACCTGTCTTTTGAAGAACAAAATCAGGTCTCAACAAGCTAGTCTAGGCATAACGGTGCTTTGGTTATTTAAGTTTGTCTCTAGGTTTCCAGTCCATCCTGCGGCAGTCTGCTTCACACAGCTAGAGCTGGGAGACTGCAAACTACATCTCCCACACTCCCTTGCATGTGGCATCTTGTAACATTCTGCAACTGGAAGGCAGGAGGAAGGAAAATAAAAGCTTAATTTTTGTTCCGAGATCCTGTTGGCAGTACTCCAATAGAAGAAGAGAGTTAAGTGCCAGCCTACACTGGAAGCTAGCACTGTCAGCACCAGCTATGCCATGCCCCTCAGGTACCATCAACAGACATCATGCCCTGTCTGATGATGCCCCCAGACATCATCAAAGCACCATGCACTGTTGACCTCAGAGGCTTCAGTACCAACTACACAGGGACCCTCCTTCCAGCTCCCAGGCTGAAGAAATCTCAGCTCTACTCCCCTGAGGTAGGGCTGCAAGCTCCTTTCTACAATTACTGTTATAACACCTGGGTGATCCCAGCCCTAGGGGCTGGAGGTGTTTCTAGCGATTACTGATACCCAGGTTATGTCAGCATCCCTTTATTTCTTTACTCTTTCATCCTTCCAAGTAATGCCTGGTATGAAGTTTGTTCCATTCTATATACCTAGTATAATTTTTGTTTTTTTGACTCGTTATTTGAAATTGTTTTGCAAGTTCTACTTATTTTTCAGCTGCTTTTCTCAAATTGGTCTGCTCCACATTTTTTTAAGTGAATGTATGCTGGTATGTTGGCTTTAAGGGAGGGTGCATGCCTTTCCTTTTTTTTTTTTCAGTGGGAATTATGGTTTTCATTTTCACATATACTGGAACTTGGTTAACTGATATGTACTTAACAAAAGTATTTAAATACCTATATCTGAATACTAAATTTATTATTATAAGGGGAAATTATTAATTCCTCTTGTAATAACTCAATATTGTTTTTTTTTTAATTTTTATTATTATTATTTTTTTTTTCCCAGTGGGTTTTGTCATACATTGATATGAATCAGCCATGGATTTACATGTATTCCCAATCCCGATCCCCCCTCCCACCTCCCTCTCCACCCGATTCCACCATCTAATGTACTCAAACCATTATGCTAGGAAAATTATATTTAGGGTAACAATGATATTTTAGAAGTAGGACAAAGAGATTGGAAGATATAGCCTATGAAGGCAGATTGAGTAAACTGTTATTATTTCTCTAAGGAGGCCAGAAAAGGATGTTTAATACTAAAATTATGACTGATTTTATGGGAGATAATGAATAGATATTCTATGACCAACCTAGACAGCATATTAAAAAGCAGAGACATTACTTTGCCAACAAAGGTCCATCTAGTCAAGGCTATGGTTTTTCCAGTAGTCAGGCATGGATGTGAGAGTTGGACTATAAAGAAAGCTGAGCGTCAAAGAATTGATGCTTTTGAACTGTGGTGTTGGAGAAGACTCTTGAGAGTCCCTTGGACTGAAAGGAGATCCAACCAGTCCATCCTAAAGGAGATAAGTCCTGGGCGTTCATTGGAAGGACTGATGTTGAAGCTGAAACTCCAATACTTTGGCCACCTGATGTGAAGAGCTGACTCATTTGAAAAGACCTTGATGCTGGGAAAGATTGAGGGCAGGAGAAGAAGGGGACGACAGAGGATGAGATGGTTGGATGGCATCACCAACTCGATGGAATGGGTTTGGGTGGAATCCGGGAGTTTGTGATGGACAGCGAGGCCTGGCGTTCTGTGGTTGATGGGGTCGCAAAGAGTTGGAGATGACTGAGCAACTGAACTGAACTGAATACCCATTTTGGGATGACACGTGACTATGTTTCTGCCACTGAATGCAGAATAGAGGCTGGATAACAATAGATTGTTTGCAGGGAAGGTTGTTAGTAAAATCAGTTAATAAGAAATAATGGGAATCTTATTCTTTGCATATGTACAAACACACTAGATATACACATACACACATAAATATAGATGTACTGAAAAATGTATATATATATATTTCTTGTCTTCCTAGGATGAATTATTGGAGTCCTGCCAAGGGCATGGTATGACCTACTAACCCCAATACTTTTTTTTTTTTTTGGCTTTTAGAACTCTACTTCCAAGAATTTATGATCTTCTTAGCTTTACTCAGTCCTAGCTCTTGTTTTCTTGTTGAAAAGCATACCCAGGGATCTTTATTCAGTTGGAGGGGCTGCTAATTGATTTAAAAAAATGCATTTTGTCCCTGGTCATTAATTGACTGATGGAACAGCTGTTGGTCTGACAAAAACCAGGCTGAAAAGCAGTTCCCACTATGGGGTGGTCTGTTGCTAAACATTATTGCTTTTGCTTGTCCTTCGCAAAAGTACATCCTACATATTCCCAGATATCGAGGGAATGTTTTACTTAAAAGGTATTTCTTCGTTGTCTTTAAAATAATGTCACCTCGAGCAATCAGGAGGTATAGCTTAGTTAACCTTAGATGTTATATAGAAAACTTAGAATTTGCTACCACTGAGTGGTTCTGAGTTTAAAAGCACGAGGCTGATCATCAAAGAAATAATTCTCCAGATACTTAAAGTCTTAAAGTCTAATGAGATTTCAGTTGGTTAATAATGAAAATGATTTTTTGCTTTGTTTTGTTTTTGGAGCACAGAACCAGTTGGACTGAGTCAATATTGCCTTTATGAATATGGTAGTGTATTAAAAGTATTAAACTATGCTATGAAATAATAAACCATATCTTTTCCTCAAAAATATTTATAGCTAATACTATATAGTGTAATTTATATTTAGTAGCATTGGCTAAAAACTCTTAGCAATTAGTATAGCACTAGATAAATAGGTAAGTGTAATACTGATTTTTGAAAGTAAAACCTCATATAAAAGTAACATGAAATTGAAGGGCTCAGTTACAAATTAAGCAAATATGTGTATTTGGGGTATCATGGGAATGAACTAAAACCAGGATCTTAGCACCCCAAAGTAAACAAATCATTATATTTATTTTTTAGTAGCCATGCGGGTAACAAGCAGAGAAATTTTTGTCTTCTGCAGTAGAAGAGAGAGTCTGCTAGTTTTTAAAAGTCAATAAAGCCTCACCAGGCATTAGCCTCTTGCAAATTATTGTGACTAGTGGGGAGTGTAGGTCAATGTTAGTGTCTTAGTTGATTGTTGGTTGATTTTCAGTTCCTTTTGACTTCCTGTGGTTGCTGCTGTAGAGATCCATGTTGGGGTGACCCAGACTAATCTATTTTCCTCTTTCCATTTTTCTGTTACCCATGTAAGCTGTGACTGCAGTGGGAGTCAGCAGACCTGTTTTCTGGTCATGACTCATGAATGTACTCCATAGTTATGTGATATGACCTTGACAAAGGTCTCTGTGCCTAATCTTTCCTGTTTGCAAAAAAGTTCTTTTCCTCTCACTCTTTTTATGCTAAAGATTAGTAGCTGTAGTTTTTTTTGCAAGGCATGTTGTTCAAATGCGTTCTCACAGAGAAGCCCAATGTATTACTGTAATAAACACACGCAAGTGGACTTTTCGGTTAAAGGGATGGGATGGTCTGTGTCCTTTTATCAGCCATCCTGCCTATTGTGAGCACTTAGGGTACTTGAAGAAACCCTTGGGTGACAAGGGATACCCTTTGAAGACCATAAGGTCAGATGACCTATATGATGCTACTTTCCAATTATAAGATAGTTTTAACCTCCAGTTCTTTTACAATCCAGAAAACCCTATGATTCTTTTCATATTTATAACAAAAATAATTTGTAAATATAAGGCTTAAATTATTCAATATCAACTCACTATGAAAACATTTGCTATAAGTTCTATCTGGATTCACTGGTGTAAAATTATGTTCAGAAATATATATGTACATCTATGTCTTCAGGTATGTTTCTATAACTACAGAGGGATGGAAAGGTGATAATAAGATCATGTGAAACAGTTCAGAATCTGATAATACAATTCAATTCGGTTCCACTGAATGTTTATGGAGCACCTACTGTGTGAAGGTCACGGTGCCAAACTGTCTGTATCTCCCAAGAGTTCCAAACATGAATGACAAACTCTCCCCTCAATTTATTCTTGAAGTCTTCCCTGTCAGAGATTGTAACTTTTTAATACATTTGGAGTGTAAGAAATGTGACCTACCTAAGGAAAAATTGGTTTGAAGCACAAAGAATAAATAAATCAATAAACAAATGCCACCAAATAGGTCAGACATCTTGCAGCTGTGTATAGGCAGGGTGGACCACGGGTCATGCAGAACTGTCCCTGGATGGAGAGCTATTTGGTCCTTCTTGTTTATTAATGTCTATCCGTCTATACTAATGGATTTAGCATGAAAGGAAGTGAGGTGGGGGTCGGGAAGTGGAAGTCCCTAGGTCTCAGACTTCCACCCTTCATTAATATTAATACTGTCTTCAACCAGCGCATGTTGGCACGACGCAGCCTGAAAGCTTAATACAAGAGAAATAGTTCGGATGGTTCCTTATCATATATTCACTGACATCATGCACCAAATGGTCTCATATTATGTCATGTGCCTTCACTTTTATCCAATGAAGAGGAATTTCCTTTCAGAGTTATTCGATCATGATTTCATGTGTTTCCCTCAAAAGTGTGCTTTTTAATTTTTTTGGTGATGAAAACTAAAATTAATTATTTTTTCCAGCTATACTGAGATATAATTGAATATTAACATTGTGTAAGTTTAAGGTGTACATGCTGATTTGACTTACTCAATACTGAAAAATGATTACCACGATATTGGTAGTTAACACCTGCCTTATGTCACATATTTCCATTTCCTTTTTGTGATAAGAGCATTTAAGACCTACTCTCATAGCAATTTGCAAATAAATAATATAGTATTAAAAGTATATGCTTTTAACTTTTAAGCATCTTTTCATATCTATGGACCTGCAATAACCCTAAATGAAAACAACTTAGCGTGTAGAAATGAACTTATTGTGTAAATCTGCATAAAATAAGCATTTCTTTTAATTAGTCCATTATAATTTGTATTCTCTGAGTTCAATCATGGGAACCATAAACCCATCAGCACTAGGCAGCCCATGGACTTGAAGAAATATTCTGTTATGAATTTCTTTGTGAAACACAAGTTAAAGAAAAAAAAATGTGTTGTATTTCTTCTTTGTAGTGAATACACTTTGGGAGAACTCAAAATAGTCACTGATGGTGTTAGAATAATCTTAGAAATAAGAAATTGAGGCCCGCAGAGGTTATATGACTTGTTAAAAAATACTCAGTGAGTAACTGGCAACAATGGTACCTTCTAAGTCCTCTGCCTCATAGTGTAGGATTGTTTATATTATTTCAATTCCCCAGAGCCATAATCTGTGATTTAGAGACCCATTTTTTATCTTGGAGCGTGCTCAACCCCAAAACAAAACAAAAGAGGATAGAGGTTTTCACAACCATAACCTAATTTCACTGCAGTTTACTGCTGCATCTTACCCTTAATCTTCCATTCAATCTTTCTCACTCGAAAGCAAACTCCAACATAGTTGATGCCAAAAATAAAGCAAAAAAATGAAGAGAAAAACACTTTCCTATAAAAAGCCCACAAAATGAATTTGAAAGAAAACTGACACGTCTGTTTCAGAGCTCTCTCCTTCTCTCTTTCTCAGCCATAGTTCGCTTCCCTGTTTGTCATGCAATATTCAGGGCCTGTGCACCACGGCAGATAGAGGGATGCGGCAAGAGGTGGACAGACACATGGAAGGTAGACAAGTTTTCTTTCTTTTTTTTGTAGTAGGAGATTTTTAGAATTTGCAAATGCTAATCCTTGCTCAGAGGTGTTTTCACTAGCTTCTTGCAGGGCTGAGGCTTTGAGGATGGAGTGTTAATTTCTGCCATACCTGGGAGATGGCCCACCTGGGTGTGTTACAATTTGGAAGAAACTCCAGAGTAGGCTTTGCTGAGAGGCCCAAGCCAGAGTGAGGCCAGGAACTGGCAGGCAAAAGCTTGAAGTCCCATTTGTATGGTCTAATATTTTTATCTAATTTTTTCTGAAAAATAAAAAAGTCCCACGACAACCCGAACATTAATGCCAACCCATTACAAAGGAACAGCACTTATTGCTACTCTACTTATGCTATTAAAATTTACAAGCTACGCCTGAGATTACACATTTAAACTTCTAGCAATCCTCAAAGTTAAAGAGAAAAGTTTGCTAAAAGTGACAGGTTGGCAGATGATTTTCAAGATTCCTATTTCTTTTTACATTTAGGGGCTATAAGCGAGCAAAGCATTACAAGAGAAATGGTTTTTAATACTGAGTAGAAAAACGCAATATATACATACAAAATAGATGCTTCATTTGAGTTAGTATTTACATGTTTAGTGAGCCCAAATAATATATGATTTTCATTATTTTAGTAAAATTAAAGAATGGGCATTCAGCGATCTTTAAATTTTCATACTGCTCACGCTCGTTTAGGCATGCCAGATCACTTTGGTATAATAAATTCCGACATGAGCATTGCACGGATACTGAAAGACACTGTAATATTTTTCTCTTAAATGTGAATTGAAGAACAAATATTAATAGATATCTCCATTTTTATGTTAGTCATTATTAGAATTTACTAACAAGAAATCTGACATGCTGTTTCCTATGGCTTTAATATGTTTTATACTATATAATGTTTTGCTGTGTTCTGGGTGTTAATTGCATAATGTGAAAAACAATTCTTGACAATTCTGTGAGATTTATGGTCCTGCTACTGGTGATGAGGTGTGGGAGAACTTTGGCTTCTGTGGACTTGTAGGGGAGAGAATGTGTGGAAAGTTGACGAAGCCCAATTAGAGACAGGCACTGAGAAAAATTTTAAAAAATCTATCCTGCTGAGAGGCAGGCATTTTTTCTGGATGACAAATGTCTGGAGTTCTCAGTTTTACAAAAAAAAAAAGAGTGCTCACCCCTGGCCTCTCCGCCTTTTGTCATGTAGGTAACCTAAGCTGTGAAAAAAAGAGACCATCTGGAACGAATGCTGTGATTTCCCAGAGACGACAGTATTCTCTGCCCCTTCCTCTTCCTCTCTATTTATGGATGGCAAACTGTTCAGATGACAGATTTGGGAAAACTGTCTCAGGAGATAAATCCTCAGGCAGTTCCAGTGTGTTGGTGATTTGGAGGTTTCTGTGCATTTTGTTACATGGCTAAGGAGGCGGATAGGCTTTTTGGTGAATTGCTGAGACTCAAGAAGGCTCTAACCTTCCACTCAGTTTTAATTGAGGAATTGATGGAATTCTGCCACCTCAAAAGGTAAGTTAGACGTAAAATGCCTTGTGATTTATATGTGAACAGTTTTTTCATTGTGTATTGACATGAATCTTATGAGCACACTACACTTCTTAGCTATTATAGTCAACTGAAGAAATTCTTCACCAGTTTCCTTTGTAAGGAAGAAAATAAGTGCATTCTTCATAATTGTCATGATATTATGTACTTATACTTTATCATGATATCCCATCACTAGAGTTGACCCCTTACATGGCATCCTGTTCTTTGTCTTAGGTGAAAGAACAAGGTGTTAGTATGGAGAAACAGAGAAAAAGTGCAGATTACATTTATCCTAGAAGAGATACACTATTTCAGCCAGCTAACGGGAGTGGTAAAACCATCTTGAGAAAGAAATCTACGAGGGAATGCTACTAATTTTAAAAGGCATCTTCTTGACAAGAACCAAATGAACACTATCTCTAAAAATCTGATCTGATGGCAAAACAGATTTGTTAGTGTGATTATTAAAACAATTGTCACCTTCTGGTGTAAAGTGATGTCAACAGGAAACAATCAAGGGGAGTCTCTTGCTTGGGTACAGTCAAGCACTCAAAGCTACCGTGAAATAGGATTGGACGGGACCTTTCATTTCATATGAGAATTAATTCTCTAAATGCAGTGGAGAGGAGGCAGCTTATTTTTTTTCCCCCAGCAAGCAGCTAGAAACAAGTCTGCAGGAGGCCATATTTCTTCTCATTTATTTCTTAGTGTGTGCATGTCTATGTTACCAAGTATTCCAGAAATTAATTTATTCTTTACATGTAGTTCCATCAGAATGAAAAAAAAAAATGGCAGAATTTCCCCAAAGGTTTTATGACTTTAGAAATCATTTTAGTTCTACATCTAAGTTGTATATGAAGGAGTGAATTAAAAGGCTCCATTTTTTTCATTGCACACAAGTTTTCCAGTTGCTTTGGCATTTTCTTTATGAGATTGCAGATTCATCTGGGCTTACCCCAGAAAGAGTTATCCGCGTGTAATTTGTGGCAGACCTCAGTTCTGAAGCCTTTCTACTCTTCTCAACACAGTTAAATTGATAACCATACAAGAAAGAAATGTCACATACATTCAAGTATCGAGTACCTGGCAGTATGAGTTAGAAGGATTTTGAAAGTAATTCTATAGCATGGTATCTTGGATTTAACAACTCACTGACCTTAAGTGAATTCAAAACAGAGATACAAATACTAACTGTGAGACTGTATATGTAAAATTTATCTTTTGCATCTCATGAAATTGTCCTTTGTGTAAAATCTATTGACATTGTCTTTAATTTTTAAAATTCTGTACGTTTACCACTTGAGCTTCTACAGTTGATAAAGCAAATATGAGTTTAAAAAAAATCAAAGATGAGGTAATTGTTTCTTCTCCATCAGATTATCTTTCCCATGTATAAAATTCTTGTTTGATTTCTCAATTATTCAAAATGTCAGAATGATAGATACAAGAGACTAACCAACTAACCAGGGAAATCTCTGCCTAATAATATACAAGATAAAGATTCAGAATGATGTTTCATGATGGATTAACCTTTCCCCTGTTCTGTCTCATTAGGGTTCTCCCAATTTGACCCAATCCAAACCTATTACTTAATATATATCTAACAGTAAAATTGCATAAATGTTCACTAGCACAATAGAAGCTAAATGAGCAGTTTCAGATAATTTAATTAAGTTGTAGGTCTTCTCATATAATTCCGTAAGTATGTGAACTTTTAACTTGTGTTAACTCAATTTCCTTATGCTTTCATTTACCATTTGTTGGGGACATTACAGTGATTAGCCAAAGTCCTTCCAGCTCCTAATGTTCTCCATAAATTTTGATTTAAATTGACTGTCACTTTCTCACTATAATAAAGTAGATATTTGACATCTCAAAAAAGAGAGCTGGTCTAGCATATTACATTGTCAAGAAGTGGAACTCTTCTTTTCTTTTTTCCCTCTATCACATAAAATCCACATAAGATACACCTTTAAAAAGGCTGTTAAGGTTACACAGAATGAAGTGGGTTGAGAATTGAATATTCACAGACATGTTTATGCTGTAGAATTTCTTGTAAAGGTTGGCTACTGTGTGCCCTTGGTATTAAAAATAATGTATGATGTCATGTTCCCATCTAAACGCTGTGTATTTGGTGGCTCTTAATGTGTAGTTCCCAGGTGGTGTTAGAGGTAAAGAACCCGCCTGCCAGTGCAGGAGACTTAAGAGAAGTAGGTTCCATCCCTGGGTTGGGAAGAGCCCCTGGAGGAGGGCATGGCAAACCACTCCGGTGTTCTTGCCTAGAGAACGCCATAGACAAGAAGAGCCTGGTGGTCCATGGGGTCACACAGAATCAGACACCTCTGAAGCGACTTAATGTAATGTGTAGTTAATGAGTTTGTCAGTATTCAGGAGCCCACAGTAGGAATATAGGCAAGCAACTGCTGTTATACTTCAAAGAGGTCAAAGATAAGACTCAGCCAAACAGGCTAAACCCAGATGCATCTCCTGTGTGTCTGTGTGTGCTAAGCCACTTCCGTCATGACCGACTCTTTGTGACCCCATGGACTATAGCCCACCAGGATCCTCTGTCCAAGGGATTCTCCAGGCAAGAATACTGGAGTGGGTTGCCATTTCTTCCTCCAGGGTTCCCCACCAGGGATTGAACCTGTGGCTCTTAGGACTTCTGCATTGGCAGGTGAGCTCTTTACCACTAGCACCATGTGGGAAGACTGATGAATCTCCTATACTTTCTCAACTAAAGGGGGTAAGTTGTATAATTGTTTTTCACTGAATACATTTGTTTTTGAACACAGTTCCCCAAAACATGAAATTGTCTTCCCAGGAATACATAGTTACCCCAAATTCTCTTTAGTGCTGATAAAATGGCACTCTCAAAAATGTTCTGTTACTGCCAATCACTGTCCTTAAAAAAGTCTAGACAGTCTAGAAATAGAGGCCTCGGTTTAGTGTCTGGAGTGACCTTAAAAACCCTGGAATGGTATCAAGTCTGTTCCTCAGGTTCAGTGCTGGGATTTCTGCACTTGATAGACTAGGAATCTGCAGGCAGCCAGAGCTGCTTAAAAATATCACAGAGGCTGCAAGATAATTGCATGCAAGGGGCAAAGAATGTCAGGCCCTGTGGCTCACAGCTTCACAGAAACCACTGTACTTACAATCTGTTTGGCATCAGTCACTGGAAATAACTCTCTTTAAAGCACTTTTTGTCCACAAAATGTAGCGCTCCACTGTTGAACCTTCCTGGCACCTATTCAAGACTGGTATAAGGTTGAGTACAGTAACAGTAAGGTTAGCTAATATATATTGGGAGCTTACTATATGCTAAACAATTCATAGATATGTTTTTCATCTATTTGTATGACTCTAAAGTTAGCAACTATCGGATCCCCATTTTATAAAGGGGACTCCAAGGCACAGCGCGATTCAGTAAATGTCCAAAGGTGGCAAGCAAGGCTGCTCAGTTTTTGGAGTTAATGTTCTCAACCAGTACACTCAACTGGCCTTGTCACACCTGACACGCTGAAACGGCCTGTCTCCCCACTGGGTGGCGTAATAGTGAGATGCCCACGCACTCTGATGAATACTGACTGCTGGACGTTAAGACCTCAAGATGCAACACAAGTAGTGGGCAATTGTTAACAATTTAGATGATAAAAATAATCCAAAGGAATAAAATGAAAACTGTTACTAATTTACATACAGAAGTGTGTTTCTGTTAATCCTAAACTCCTAATTTATCTCTCCTTGCCCTGCTTTCCCCTTTGGTAACTGTACGTTTGTTTGCTTTACCTGTGAGTCTATTTCTGTTTTGTAGATAAGGTCATTGTATCATTTTTTATTAGATTCCACATATAAGTGATATCATATGATATTTGTCTTTGTCTGACTCACTTCACTTAATAGGAAATAGGTAAACAGCAAAAACCTACTATATAGCACAGGAAATTTAATATCTTGCAATCACCTATGATGGGAAAGAATCTGAAAAATATATATATCTATATACAGGTGGGAAACTGAACAATTTTGCTTTATACTTGAAACTAACACAACGTGATAAAAAAGGAATAACAGTAAAAAAATTGATACTAATTTCACTACCTAGTGATGACTACTTTTAAGATGTTCTTTATAGTCTTTATAGTCATTTTTCTATACCTGTTTGAAGAATAAGAATTCATTCACTTCTATTGAGCATGTTCTTTTACAACAAATATTTGATCTAACAATTTGTCATAAACATCTTCCAGAGTCTTGCAATGCATTTCTATAACATCTCTTTGAATGGGCGCATACTTGAATATTTTGAGAGAAATTCTGCGAGAAGTCAAGGTACAACATTTCACAGTACCCAGAAATTCACATCTGAATTTCACATCTTATCTCAGGTGGAATGATTGCCACAGATTTATTTCTAGAGGGTTTCAAAGTGGGGGTTATGCAAAGGTGAGAGGTCATCAGGTTATATATAATATCAAGAACATGGGTAGCGCATGCACACATGGAGACTCACTCTTTATGCTGCCTTTTTCTCTTCAGTATCTTTGCATGGTAAAGACAAGCAAATATACATACAACAGTTTTGTAAATAGGTGCCCCCAGGTAAAGGGGTAAAATAATTCGCTAACAATGAGGTTGGTGTGAAGCCTTAGGAGGAAGGGGTAAAGGATTCTTGACCTTTAGTGGAAAGCCTTGGTCACCCAAGTTTCTTTTGCTTGCCTCCCTGATTTGCCCGAGGGTAAAATGTGAAGTGACATCTTTACCGAGGTCTCCCTGGTCAGATGCAATCAGATTGACTGACAGCTTTCAGAGAACTAAATACAGTTCTCCTACCTGAGCCGCCCACGATGGCCAGAGAAATGACTGATGAAGAGTCACTCTGAGCTGGGACTGGACGACCCTTTCAACATCTCATTTAAAACTTCAGTGAGTGAAGGTGGTTTCTGAATTATGTATTAAGTTCAGCTTCCAAATATATAATAGTTTGGGTTGAGTATTTCAGCTAAATATCTCTGAAACATCAACATCCACAAATCACGGCTCTTGCTAATTTGCCAGGTCTGGTTGTCATTTCCTATTATATTTTATTCTGGACCAGGGTGTGCTGGTGCCCAATATTGAACTGTCAATATTAAACCACCCTCCACCAGCTTAGTCTTCCCTCTCTGTCTTGTGCTGTGAAGGCTGCCAAGATCGCCAATTTTCCTCAAAGTCCACAAACTCTGTCTGCAATTTTGACGAAAGCACAAATTGGCACTCATTTTCCAGTGGAGAACACTTAACTCTGTCAACCTTTCTCCAGGATCAAAGCCTCCACTATACTCTCACTAATAACCAGTAATGGAAGCTGTGGTCCTCATGGCAATCTTCAGATTCATCAGGATCAGCATTCAAAACACTCCCTTGGGATGCTGCTGCTGATGCCAAGAGTCGGTCTTGGCGTCTGAATTTCTTTTTAAACACTGCCCTTCCTCCCGTATAATTTTCCCATTCCTCCCCACTCCCATCCTTTCTTTCATTCATTTCTACAACAAATACTGTCAACTGAGAACTGGAAGGACTGATGCTGAAGCTGAAACTCCAATACTTTGGCCACCTCATGCGAAGAGCTGACTCATTTGAAAAGACCCTGATGCTGGGAAAGATTGAAGGTGGGAGGAGAAGGGCACGACAGAGGATGAGATGGTTAGATGGCATCACCGACTCAATGGACATGAGTTTGGGTAAACTCCAGGAGTTGGTGAGGGACAGGGAGGCCTGGCGTGCTGCAGTTCATGGGGTTGCAAAGAGTTGGACACGACTGAGCAAGTCAACTGAACTGAGCCCTCTTAAAGCTGCCTCCTGAACACCAACAGAATCTAGTTCTCTCTCTGCGTGTCTACTGCTACCCACCCCCTGGGTGAGGGTGCGCTCACTTATGGTTTGATTTCTGCAATAGCATAGCCACTGGCCTCCTACCCTTGACATGGTTCCTCCCCAAAGCAAGTATTCACTGTAATCAAAGTGATCTTTTTAAAAAGTGTTGGTGTAGTCAGGGAAGAAGTTTATGTGACCTATAAGTAGGCTATCCATACAATCTGGTTTTTTGGAACAGCCAGTTTCTGCTTGTTGTAATGATTAATAATGCTCCTGTCACTCTCAAGAGTGTTCTGTTCTAAAGAAAAAAAAACTTAAATGGTCATATTACCTTTTCTCAACTGGCCCCATCTACCTCTGTAGCTGGATCTTTCCTGTGGTCGCAGTTCCTGGGGTGTGTCATGCATGTTCTCTCCCACCTAGGATCCTTGTTTATGCTTTTCCTCTTTTCCAGCTATACTTTTTTAAAATCCTCTTTTCCTTCTATCTAATTTCTATTCATTCTGCAGATCCCACTAGAAAACAAGTTCTATGAAGGCAGGATTTCTGTCTGTTTAGATTACGGCTACATTCCAAGTTCAGAATTGTGTCTAACACATAATAGGCACTGAATAAATATTGGCTGAATAAGTGAATCTTTTTTTTTTAACCATTAAAAAAAAATAAGTATAGTGATGTACCATACTAAGTAAGTTATAGGTGTACAATATAGTGATTCACAATCACTGTAAAGGTTATACTCCATTTATAATTATTATAAAATACTGACTATATACCCTGCATTGCAAAATATATCTTTGTAGCTTATTTTATACATAATAGTTTGAATAAGTGAACTTTGACTCAAAAATTACTTCCTCAGGGAAGATGTCCCTGTCCCTCCCCGCCTCACTTTTCTCCAGGATTTGTTCTTTATGAAATGTTGTTATAAAACCATGAATCTCTTTCAGAGCATTTATCTCAATTTTGGATCATACAGTCATTGGTTCAATAGACTTTGTCTTTAATGGGAACAAGAACCCTTTCCATTCTGTTTATTTCTGAGTCTGCATCACATACCATACTGCTCTAAAATAGGCACTGATTAAGTGTATAATGCCAATAACAACATGTTAGGCGTTTTAGCAGTTCTAAAGAAAAACTAGGTATGTCTTATTCTCTAGAAGCATATGCTTTATCAGAAGGAAAGAAAAGGCCAGAATATACAAGCAGGTGGCAGTACAAGATGATGGATTGACTCAGAATTTGAGAACAAAGAAGCCTAGAAATTATATAGATCAACCCTAACTCAGCATAGTGGCATTAAGTGACTATCACACAGTGATGGTGGCAGTCCCACGAGGTGTCTGGATAACAGGCACTTACAGAAGTTCAGAGGTGAAAGATACTGCTGTGTCCTTGAGAGTCAAGGAGAGATGATGGAAGAAGTAAACTGCAATTGAGTTTTGAGGAATTCATTCTCTAACAAATTATTTGTTAACTTTTTATTATAAAATAACAAGAATAAGGCAATCCTTGCACACGCAGATTGAGGGTTGGCAAGCTATAATCCTCAGGCCAAAGTTGGCATGTGGTTTTGAAAATAAAGCTTTGTGGGAACATAGTCACCCACATTTATTTACATTTTGTTTATAGCTGTTTTTTTTTTTTTAACTACAACAGCACAGCTGAGTAGTTACAACAGAGATCATATGCAAAATATTTATTACTTGGCCTTCTATAGAAAAGGTTTGCTAACTGTTGAGTTAAACTCTCAGGCTTGAGTGGGGGAGACAGCTATAAAACATACAAATTCCACAGTATATGGACTTAGAAAAGACATGTTGGAAGCTTCATGGAAGAGTTGAGAAAGAGGAAGTGCTCAATTAGTCAGGAAAGGGAGCCCAGAAGAAAGGACATGTGAGCGATGCCTTGAAGGACCAGATGATCAGGAAGAATCTGATCATAAAGCAATATAAGAAGGAAAAAGAGGATACATTAAAAACTAAGGTAAGAATGCAGGAATGTGCAAATCTTATTTGGGGGAAAATATACTGAACTTCTGGGGGCTTCCCAGGTGGTGCTGGTAGTAAAGAACCCACTTCCCAATGCAGGAGCTGTAAGAGACTCAGGTTTGATCCCTGAGTCGGGAAGATGCCCTGGAGGAGGGCATGGCAACCCACTCCAGTATTCTTGCCTGGAGAATCTCATGATCAGAGGAGCCTGGTGGGTTACAGTCTATAAAATCACAAAGAATCAGTCACGACTAAAGTGACTTAGCTCTCAAGCAGAGAGAACTTCCAGTTGGAACCACAGATTCCCACTGAGGAGCACAAGGTGAAAACTTGATTGAATGAGGCCAGGGTAACTATACAGAGAGCCTTGAACATAAGGCTGAGACATTCAGAATTCACCGTGGAGGCTATGGGAAGACTCGGAAGGCTCTTGTCCAAGAGAAAAACCATGAAAAAGGGCATTGATGTGTAGATGCTGAGCCTGATGACTTGGAACTGAAGAGAATCTGGGGAACGAACTAAGGCAGTCTGTTGAAGAGGGTGGAAGAAATTGTAGATCTGAGAGAACATTTAGCCCACAGAAAAGTCTTTCTTTGTCCACGTGGTATTTGAACATCTCAAAAAACTAGCTGTTTGCATTTATGAAAGGATATTTTGCATAAAAATCTTCGATTGCTTTGGTTTCTTTAAAAATCAGAGTGTCTGGCTATACTGATTGTTCTTTCTGAAGCTTTCTGAAGATCCACCTGTTTTCTTTTTGAACACTGGAGATTGTGTGTGTGTCTGTGTGCTTTAGATTCTTAGAGTATCATAGATCTCACAGGTGAACCTCTGCTTCGGGGTTAGGACCTCTGATTAAATTCCATCATGGCATGTCTTTCTTTTTTCTCCCTCAATAACTTCTCAGAGCCCATGTCTCACCTGCAAAGCAAACATCCTGGCCCTCTAGTCCCATTTCCCAATACTATAGTTTCCATCTATTCCTTCTTACTTCAAGAACCACAACAGCTTTGGCTGGGGCTTTTGACTAGAGTTTATTTTTAATTCTTCCTCAAACAAAAGCTGTTTCTCCCAAGAAGGTTTTTTTTTTTTTTTTTTTAAAAGGGTAGCTTGTGTTATAGTCCCAAGAGGGTTCTTTAAAATCCTTCATACAATGCTTTTCTAGTTTTGCCTAGATGTTAAAAATAGGCTACAATGCATTTCAATGTAATTCCTGATGCTATGTGATTCCAAGCGAGAGAAATGCTATATATGGCAGTTAATCTGTTAGCACTTCTGCCAAGCTGGGGTGCCTCCCTGTTGCCCCTTCCCAGGACTCTGAACACACTGTTGTTGCCCTGTTCCGTATGTAGGGAGCAGACCCATCCGGGATTCTGCTGAGCAAGTGTCAATACACATCCATGTCTACAGCCTGGTTTTGATCTGGTTACATGTGTTTTATGTTTTAAGAAAAATGATTTGGTCCTTGAAAAGCAGTTTGGGCCAGAAATCTGTGTCAAAATCAGGCTGCAACAGCTGGGATCCTGCCAGAAGACTTAATAACTAATTTTTTAGTATTTTCTAAGAAATGCATAGAATAGCATGTCTACGCTATTAAATACCAGAAATGTAAGTCAAGATCTTATCCCTAGTTGGAAAGGCCAGGCACAAACCTAATTCCATGACCTTCACTTCCCCTCTGCCTAAGGAAAGAGGTTAGAATAGATGATCATCCTTAGGCGCTTCTGTGCTGACCTGTGTGTTAAGAGATGGCTGGTGGAGCTGTGCCTGCCCATCGAGAAGCTAGGTTTTCATGATGCTCGAGCCAAATTGCATGGACCAAGAAGGTGCTGAAAGCCCCGACTTCTCCCTGGGGTAAGGACTGAGAAGGGGCAAGACTGAGTGCATTCACAGAAAGCCTGTGTGATGAAGGGGAAAAGTGTGGACTTTGACTTCAGACAGACTAAGGTCCCCATTTGAGTTCTTCAACCCCATATTGTTTACTCAGTTCTTCTGCCTTTAGGTTTCCTCTTCTACTAAAGAGGCTGGCACCTATTTGATTTGTTTGCTTGGGCTGCTCCAACCAAAGTCACAGATTGGGAGAGCTTAACCCACAGCAGTTTATATTCTGATGGTCCTGAAGGCTGGAAGTGCAAGATCAAAGTACCATCAGGGCTGGTTTCTGGTGAGGTCTTCCTATCTGGCTTTGAGATGACCACTTTCTCAATGTGTGCCTCATGTGGACTTTCCTCTGGCGTCTCTTCTTCTTCCTATAAGGACACCAGTGTTATGGGGTTAGGGCCCCACCCTTATGACTTCATTTAAACTTAATGACTACCTAAAAGTCTCAGCTTTAAATATAGTCACACTGGGGGCTTTGGCTTCAACATATGAATTTTGGAGAGCACAATTCAGTCCATAACATCTCCCTTAAAGGGCTGCTGTGAAGAAGAAACAGAATAAAATGAAATGACACAGCAAAACACCAACAAAAAGTTCGAGGCCCACTTCAGAGCCCCATCTGGAACCACATTTGCAACCCAAAGAATGGATTCCCTTAAGGAAGACTCCTTACGCATCATATAGTCCCGTAAGGAGACGATTATGCAGCAGTTGATAAATATGACATTTGCTCTGTAAAAGACTTGATTGTGCCTACAGTAGTGTGTATATTTCTCTAAATATTGTTTAAATCATTTACTTCTTTGTTATCAATAATTAGAAATGTATTTGGATTCTAGACTTCCTTTGCTTTTCTAGGTCAAGCAAAATGAATTGGGTAGAGGTGAAATGTGAAATGGAGCAGGACCCTCTGGTCCTCCCCGCCGTGTCCTCCACCTGCGTTTTGTTTGTAGAAAACCTATAGCCAAAGATTAAGTTGAATCAGAGAAGTGAGACAATGCAGAAGTAATGCAAATAGTCAAACAGAGAAAAATAATAATAGTTTAGTTATAAAGTAGAATTGAGGACTTTTAGTTCCTTCTCAAGGGCTATAGGAAATATTCTGAGCTATATCCTGTGAGCTGTCTTGTAGACACTGTAACCCCTACTGGGTGGAGAATGTGATGACCACAGGCTGTAGCCATGACATAAGCCATTACAATTCCAAGAGTTGGACTCAGAGAAATGGGAACAAGCTGATCCATTTTGGAACTGAAGCTTAACTGTACTTAATACAATCAAGATGACACTGTCAGGCAACTCATGACCAATTTCACGATGACTGTCAGAGCCAACAGTGCTGTTTCTGCATGGAGCCCCCTCCCTCCGCCTGTGTACCCCTGAAACTTACCTTTAAAAGTGTCTGCCCATTACTTGTCAGTGGGGAGTTGGCCTCTGGACACGAGTCTGCCCCCTGACCCCAGCTGTCAGCCTCCAAAATAAAGCAAACTTTCCTTTCCACCAACCTGGCCTCTGGAGTACTGGCTTTCCAGTGGCGAGCAGCTGGATCCCACATGGGGTAACCGAGGATGCTGCGCAGTGGTACCCCTTCTTGATGGGCTGCATCTGCCCTATAGCTCGTGCTCCACAGGCAGGTTCCGACCCATAGCTTGGCACAGCATTGGAAAGTGTAGAGCTCATCTGAGGCCTGCTAACTGATTTGATGAGCAATGTCTGTGCTACTGTATTCTGGGAGAAATATTAGAAACATAGGTACATATATATATATACACATACATCCTGGAGGAGGCCACGGCAACCCACTCCAGTATTCTTGCCTGGAGAATCCCCAGTGGTTGCAGAGTCGGACAAAACAGAGCAACCAAGCACACATACACATACATATATTGCAATATATTTATATTGCATGCATGTACTTATATTGTATATGTATATAAATATATTGCCAATCAGCATATATCTATGGCTAAATCTACATTGATACTAACACCTATACCTGTATCTATATAAAGAGAAACAGAAAGACTGAAAGGGACAGAGACTGAGAGACAGAGACAGATTGAGATCTGTTGAAAATAGATAAAATACCCCCAGGAAATATCTTCACAGAAAGAAGACAGGACAACTGGGTGGCCAGAAATGTCCTTGAGTTGTATATGGATAATCAGACATTGATAACATTATCTATCATTTTTGCTGAAATCAGCTCCCGATGAGTAAGGATACGTTCCTATGATTTGACACTGGCTAAAACATTTATATTCTTTAGGCTTCTAATTAATTACAATTTTTTTTTGAATGTGACTTAAGGTTTCTGCATCTATGAAACCACCTTTGAAAAGGCCTGAAATATGACACTTGTCGGAAAAAGAGAAGTGATTACGAAGAAACATCAGGGGTGTTCACTATTTAAGTCTTGGATAACAGGAATGGACAGACAGAAGATCTAGGCACACTCTTAACTGCAATCTACACACATGGTTAGGCAGGACCCAGGGCTTCCCTGGTGGCTCAGCTGATAAAAAATCTTCCTGCAATGTGGGAGACCTGAGTTCGATCTCTGGGTTGAGAAGATCCTCTGGAGAAGGGAACGGTTACCCACTCCAGTATTCTGGCCTGGAGAATTCCATGGACTGTATAGCCCATGGGGTTACAAAGAGTTGAACACCACTGAGCAACTTTCACACTTTCAGGCAGTAGCTAAGCAGTGAGTGAGTGAAATTTGCTCAGTCATGTCCAACTCCTTGAGACCACATGGACTATACAGTCCATGGAATTCTCTAGGCCAGAATACTGGAGTAGGTAGTCTCTCCCTTCTCCAGGGGATATTACTAACCCAGGGATCGAATTCAGGTTTCCTGCACAGCAGGCGGATTCTTTACCAGTTGAGCCACAAGGGAAGCCTGTAACTAGGTAGGTATTAGACAAAACACAATTGTTCACCTTTGGTGATACCTAGAGCTTTTCCTGAAATGATTCAAAACCACCAATGTTCAGAGTAGCTTGATTAGTGCCAATCAATGTGTCTAGCACTGGGTAAAAGAAGAACATGCTTTGAGGGTAAAATAGCCATGTACCTTAATATATCAAGACTCTTTGAATAGAATACTCTTCCTGAATTTATATTTCTACAGGTTTTTTATTCTCTTGGGAGAAAGGAATCAATGCTTTTCCCAGTTGATGTGTCAGTAGTAGACTTTGAAAGTGGGTCCTGAGGATTCTGGTTTCACCATCAAGGGGAAGTCAGAGCATGAATTGGAATGAAAGGGAAAGGAGGTCTGAGGTTCAGATTCTTGCAAGAAGCAGAGAGCAAACCATTCCAGCAGAACCAAGGGTTATGGGATTGTCTCAAAGGAACCCAGAGCAGTTTGGGGAGGTGCTGAATAGAAACAGTGGAAAGGTACCCTCCAGTCATAGAAGGGGAGCTTATTGTGGGAGCATATTCTCAGTCCATGATCACAGTTGATCTTTTGGAGAGCACCTTCCACAATTATTGGAATCATGAGAAATAGGTACCATCTCTCCTGGTAGCTCAGCTGATAAAAGAATTGGCCTGCAATGCAGAACACCTAAATTCAATCCCTGGGTCAGCAAGATCCCCTGGAGAAGGGATAGGTCACTCACTCTAGTATTCTTGGCCTTCCCTGATGACTCAGATGGCAAACAATTCAGCTGCAATGAGACATGGGTTTGATCCCTGAATTGGGAAGATCCCCTGGATAAGGGATTGGCTACCTACTCCAGTATTCTGGCCTGGAGAATCCATAGACTGTATAGTCCATGGGGTCACAAAGAGTTGGACAAGACTGAGCGACTTTCACTTTCACTTAGAAGTAACTGAATACCAACTGTACTTTATTAATCTTGATTCTTCTCCATCCTTGGATCTTAGATTTTTGTATGACTGATATCTTTCACTGCTTTAAAGTATTTTCCTCATTCTATATTTTTAGCCTGTGTATGTACATTCTTAATCTTCAATTCAATTCCTTCTGTTTTGTAAGGCATTATCTGAGACTGCAGAGCTCGCAGAAACAAATAGGATGTTATGTTTATGCAAAAAGCATTTAGAGTCACGGGAGGATGGCTATGAGCGTAAGTAATAACAGCAGATTTTCCCTGCCCACAGCTGCGGCCTGCGGCACCTTCATCCCGAACGCCTGGCAGTCCACGAGATATTGGCCACGTTGTGTTTCTGTATCTCCACACAGTCTGAAACCTCTGTGTGGAAACACTCCTGGCTTCTTCCTTGTCTTAATAAACTTTACTTAACACTCACCTCAAGTATAACCTCTGGGAACCCTTCACTGACATCCTAGTTGGATGTCAATGATCTCAACTCTCATTCTGTATTATTATAATGCCTTGCATTCCAATGGTCTGTCTTCATGATAAAGGGGCAGAAACTTGGTCTTTATCTGTAGTCCTAGCGTCTGCAGATACTAGACCCTCTCAAGGTCTTTCAAGTTGGGAGGTCTTTCACGTTTTCTGAGCAGAGGGGGGGCTGTCATGCTCTGATTCTCTGATCTTTTAAGTGTCAGTGCCATGTGTGTGTGTGTGTGTGTCTGTGTGTGTGAGTTGTTTACATGCATGACATAGTATTTCCCAGAGGATGTCCCAGGTTTTGGAAATAGGAAGAAATAATTAACATCTACCTGGTGTATAAGACATCTGGCAAATCTTGAATATAAAGTTTACACACTGGACTAAGTCTGATAAAAGGACAAATAAACAAATACAAGGTGAATATTCAAGTTTAGAGCTCCAAAAGGAGGCATCAGTGATCTAACACAGAAGGGAGCTGGGAGGAATTCCTGGAGCTTTGGTTTAATCAGGTCTTTCCTGAGTCTCCTCCAATTATAATGAGCAAGCAAAAGGCCTGAGAAAGAATGTACTGGAAATGGTTGAATTCATTTTATGATGTTATGATACAAAGCAGTGTAATATAATATCAAAATCCTGTACAATGGGATGCTGGTATTTTAATGTCATAAATGAAATTGGAATATTCGGCTCCCTGTGAAACAAATTATAGTTTTGCAGCCTCATTTATTATACTCTTTTTTTCAAAGTTACCTCTACAAAGTCTTTAAATCCATTTTTTACTTTGCTGCCTATTACTGGGTCTCTTACTGACATGGAACTTCATCTTTGCTTCATCACCTTTAACCCCACTCTCAAAGCACTTTTGTTTCTTCTTGCACTGAATTACAAGTTTAGAAGGTTTTCTAATTTTGTATTTTGTTTTATTTTGTCTTACTTTTTTCCTCTCATAGTCTTCTAATCTTTAAATCCATTTTCCATGAGGTTTGTATAAAATCTAACACCTATTAATTTGTGTGGATTTATATATTACATTTATTTCAGTATACTGGAAACTGTTCATTTTTAATATTTGTACTCATAGATAATGCATATCATGAAGTTTTAATGCCAATCACAAATACATTTTTTCATCTTTCACTACCAAAGTTCTTCATGTTTATAGATCATTAGTCAAATGTTTTGCAGGATTCATTAAAACACATCACAAGCAATGTGTTTTTATTTATACCACCACCGTGCATGTGTGTAGGTAGGAAAGACCTACTACCAAAATATTTTAGGAAAACTTAGAATAAAAAGAAAAGTAAGGTTCATAGGCCTATCCAAAAGTTAATTAAGTATTCATTTGAGAATATAATATTTGAAGCTCTTTTCATCAAGTATGGAAATATATTACATTTCTGCCTTTTTTCCCCCATTTATCAGTTGCATTTAGACAGTTTAATTGCTAAAATGAAAAATTTCCTTAATTCTCATTCTAGGGACCAAAAGGTGTTTATTGCATGGTATAAGCAATCTAGGTTTAAAAAAAGTGTGGATGGTAATGAAACTCCACATAGAGGTAGTGTTTCCTTTTTAATTTTTAAAGATAAAGATTCTCTATTCTCATTATTCTCAAGAATGAGAAGCTTTTTACCAGGTTGCACTGTCTTTTTCAACTCTTTACTTTTCAGACCTTTACAAGTGGGTAAAAACAAATATGGGCGTCTCTGCCCAGCTGGCTCTCACGGCAAGTCCTTTAGAAACGTGTTCCGGTTCTACTGCACAGAGTGTGGTGGCAAGAACAGAGGCTCGTGTGAGACAGAGGTCCCTTCATAAGCCCACTCGTCTACCCGCTGACTGCAGAGCTCCGGGGACTCTCTGAGCCTTCGCGTTCACAGACAGTGGGGGTGATGGTACCGCCGATCTCAGGGATTTGTCTCGGGAACAATATACTCAGCATGGCCTGTCACACAGAAGGCGTCCCAGAAATGTCTGCTTCCCTTCCCTGGCAGAGATCACAAGTTCCCTAGTGCCATGGAGAAGACCCTGGGAGTCCCTTGGACTACAAGATCAAACCAGTCAGTCCTAAAGGAAATCAGTCCTGAATATTCATTGGAAGGGCTGATGTTGAAGCTGAAGCTCTAATACTTTGGCTACCTAATCAAAGAGCCAACTTATTGGAAAAGACCCCGATGCTGGGAAAGACTGAGGGCAGGAAGAGAAGGGGCTGACAGAGGATGAGATGGTTGGATGGCATCAGCAAATCAATGGACATGAATCTTAGCAAGATCTGGGAGATAGTGAAGGGCAGGGCAGCCTGGAGTGCTGCAGTCCATGGGGTTGCAAAGAGTCAGCCACAACTGAGTGACTGAACAACAACAAATGTCATGTTTATAATGATGGCTAAAATCATGGTAAAAATAACCCTAAAAAGCACTCCTAGATAGAGAAATCAGACTGTCAGTTAATGGAAGCACAAACTTTTAAAACATAATTAAAACATGTTTGAAAGTAAGTAGATTAAACTTGTCCTATACTGCAGAGACCAGCCACAGTGAGTCCCTCAGCAAAGCGAGGGAATCTCACTCCATCGGCAGGGCCTTGGAGAAATCACCAAGATTCCAAAACGGAGCTGGCTCCATCTCAGGAGGAGTTTTTCCAGGTAACGCAGAGCTCTTAAAAGCCCACCAGGGGTTTCCTCTATCCTCTGCAACTCCTGGGATTGAATATAGACAGGAAGATTCTTTTTTAATTATTGCTTTGGGTTGTATCTTCCAAAGCTTTGGTCAAGTGCACTGTAAGGCAGTGATACAGCCATTGTGGCTTTTATTTCAGCCTCACACTCACACTAAATCCATGCAATCATGTCTTTATAGCCTTCACTAGGAAGAGAGGGGGGAGGACTCATTTGTGGCCATGAATCAGCTGCTGAAGTCCAAGACAGCATCATCGGGTCCTTTAATGAACACTCCATTCATCTAAGACAGTTCTCTGCAACAGATGTCATATCTAGTTTCTGCAGTTGTATTTCAGCATCACTCAGCAATGAACAGATAAGGTAATATCTCTGAAAGCTCCTAGATGGAAGGCTGCCGGCCACTCATCCCTGGACTCTGACTCTCCTTTCAGGTCTGAGGGGCTGCAGATGTGAAGGGGGGATGGACGTCAGAGGAAGAAAGACAGAAAGGACCCTTTGCGTGGATTGGAGATAAGGAGGCTCCCAGGGCAGAGATAGCCACAGCAGGTCCCAGCAGAGCCTTGATCCATGAAAGGGGGGCTTCCACAGTGCCACTGAAAAATGTGTCTGGCTCTGTGAATGTGTCCTCTGTATTCAAGCTTATATTTTTACTATAATCTTTATCTTGATGTATGCTAAAAGTCGACAAAATTAAAAGAGCCCAAGTCAGGGAGTCAAGACTTTCCTCTGTCTCTTTTTGTATATTTATTTCCTAATGGACTCAGCTAAAGTTACAAACTTTGGCTGTGATGGAACCTACAGTAAAATCCAAATTTATTATTATTGTTGTTCTTGCTAATATTAACCTTATTATTACCAGTTGCTATTTATAGACTACTGCTATTTATAGAAGGCTGAGCATAGAAGAATTGATGCTTTCAAATTGTGGTGCTGGAGAAGACTCTTGAGAGGCCATTGGATGGCAAGGAGATCAAACCAGTCAATCCTAAAGGAAATCAACCCTGAATATTCATTGGAAGGACTGATGCTAAGGATGAAGCTCCAGTATATCAGCCACCTGATGCTAAGAGCTGACATGTTGGAAAAGACCCTGATGCTGGGAAAGACTGAAGGCAAAAGGAGAAAGGGAAGACAGAGGATGAGATGGTTAGATAGCACCGCTAACTCAATGGACATGAAATTGAGCAAACTTCTGGAGAACAGAGCAGCCTATTGTGCTGCAGGCCATGGGGTCGCAAAGAGTCGGACACGACTTAGTGACTGAATAACAACAATTTATAAACTGCTTATTGTTTTCCTTTGCAGTATGCTTACTATTTTGTATACATAAAACTATTTGACTTAACTTGAATAGATATTTCTCTAAAGAGGATATACAAATGGCCAAGAAGCACTGGAAAGATGCTCACCACCACTAGTTATTAAGAAAATGCAAATAAAAACCATAGTGAGAAATCAGCTTATACCCACTACAGTGGCTATGATACAAAAAATGGGGGAAAGATGTATTGGCATGGATTTGAAGAAATTGAAACCCTGGTGCATCATTGGTGGGAGTATAAAATGACATACACCCTTGTTAGAGACAGTTTAGCTGCTCCCCAGCAAGTTAAACATAGAATTAATGTATGACACAGCAATTCTACTCCTAAATATAATAACCCCCCCCAATTGAAACAAGTCCTGAAACAAATACTTGTACACAAATATTCATAGTGGTGTTATTCACAAACAACCTGAATGCTTATTAATACATGACGTGTAAACAAAATATGGTATATACATTCAACAGAATATTATTTAGTCATGAAAGGACTGAAATACTGATGCATGCTACAATGTGGATGGAGTTCAAAAACATTATGCTAAGTGAAAGAAGGTGGACGCAAGGATCAAATAATGTGTGATTTATATAAAATAACCAGGATAGCTCAATTCATAGAAACGGAAACTCGATTTTAGGCTACCAGTGGCTGGGGGAGGGAGGAATGGAGATTGATGCCTTACTGGAGACTGAGTTCTCTTTTCGGCTTGTGAAAATGTTTTGGAACTAGATAGAACTGGTGATTGTATGTTGTGAATGTCCCAAGTGACGCTGATCTGTTCATTTTAAAATGGTTATTGTTGTGTTACTGTGAATTTTATCTCAATTAAAATCTACTTGAAATCATTTAATCTCTATGATAAACCTATGATGTGGGCATGATTTCTCCCATTTTTCAGATGATTCAAGTATTATTTCCATTGAAGTAGATATTATTTTTAGCAGAAGAAATGTGGTATTATATTCAGAATGGAACTTTATAAATGATGGAAAATCTAGGAATGTACCTTTTGAGGAAGGCATAAAATGACCAATACACATTGGTCAGATTTAGCTGGCAGATACTTGCTACCAAGAGCCCTTAGCCATTAACATATCAGATGGAATCACAGTCCTAACCAGCAGGGTAGGAGACCATCTGCTTATCAGTCAGTAGTGAATTAGCCAGTAAGAAAAATGATTCAGTAACAGAGTGGGCAAAACAGCTAAGATCTGTCTGCTTCATCCTTCTCTGAGTTATAGAATCTTCCACCAGTATTCAGTTTCAGAGGGATGTTAGATGTGAGAAATGAAGGGAAAAAACCCGGGGAAGGAAATTTTGAGGGAAATTTCTGAACAAATGGGTCTGAGAAGCTCAACTCCCATTAGCTTTCCCCACCTCTCCTCATCTGACAACATGTATCTCAAAAAAGGCACACCATCAAGGTACAATTTTTCTGCAGTGATTGCTACATCAATAATAGGCAGAGCAAGCCTTTAGTAAGTAGAATTCGTCCTAGGGAGTTCTCTCTAACTCAATCCACAATGCACGATTTCTTCCCCAAACACTCTTGTTCCAGCCCCACTCCCATGCCCTACATCAGAACCACCTCACTTTGTGTCTAGAATAGCTTCTCTTGTCCAGTCTTCTCCCCCACCACCACTTCAGGCAAAAAAACTGCAGCCTGATTCATTACTAGGGTTTCTAAATACTGCTTCTGTGATGTCTCCTCCCTATTAAAATTTTTTTGAATGGGTTGCTAATAGATGGTGAGCCAATGAAGTCAAATTTTAGACATATTTCCCATGATATCTCTTTGTGAGGCCAAATTCGACTCTTTGCTACTTAATAAAATTAATACTTTTAGCTAAAGCATAACATTTACTAAAGGATTATTACATATTTGTTGAAGGCTCAGTGCTCTACATACATTATCTCATTTATATTTGACAGTGCCCAGCAAGCCACGTTCAGGCTTCCCAGGTAGCTCAGTGGTAAAAAATCCACCACCAACGCAGGAGACACAGGAGATGTGAGTTCAATCCCTGGATTGGTTTGATTCCCTGAGAAGGAAATGGCAACCCACTCCAGTATTCTTGCCCGGAGAATCCCACAGTCAGAGGAGCCTGGTGGGCTACAGTCCATGGAATCACAAAGAATCAGACACTACTGAGCATGCACACATGCATGTAAAAAGCCAGGTACTGTGCGAGGAAAATAAGCTGGAGAGAGTCAGTCAATAACACAACTGATGAAGGTCAGAACTGGGATTTGAATCCAGGTCTGTTCGGTGTCCAAGCCCATGGTTTTAGGTCTTGAGTCTGCTTTCTACTTTTCTGTTTTCCTATCTTTCCTGTCTTGGATTCCTATATTCTATCTCTAATGCCAGCTCCACTGTCTTCTGCTGCTTTTCTCTAATGAGCCAATCAATGTTCCTGACTCTGAAGGCTGGAAGGGTCCTTCTTCGCATTTGAACTCACATAGGACAGCAAATATTTTCTGTCTGTTGCTTTCTCTGTCATGTTTCTCTCCATTGTTCTAATGTGACAGTGCTAAGGAGGGTAGGGACCATGTTTAATACTTGTATCTGACTTTGTCTAGCACAATGCCTGGTTCACAATAGGTGTTCAATAACTATTTATTTGTTCAATAATTCTCATAGATTACCTGCCAGGTAAATATTTTTTATGGAATTGTTTGTTAAAAGTTCTTCATAAAATTGGATTTTACCTCTTCACTCTTTTACAAAAATGTAATTTTTTTTTTTTTTTTTTTATATTTTGGGAATGCCAAACAAATAGAGTGAGCATTAGTAAAGTATTCCTAATTTTAACATATGACTAAAGTGCTTAAAATATTAAGTGCTAAAACTTATTTTTATCCAAGTGCTTACTTGAACCAACATTGAGACTAAAGGGAAAAGAAATTACTCTTTGTAAATCTGTTACTTTAAACCTCTTATTCTCCAGAGTTTCATGATAGGTCCATATAGAGAAATTAATTTATAGAAGTAGTCAGCATAACCGCTAAAAATTGCAAGCCTAAAACTACTATGCACTTTTTCCTTTGTGTGACTTCTGCATATTTCAATATTCAGTTCATCACCTTTAAGGTGTTCAAATTCACCAGCTGTAAGAACACTTATCAGGTTGGAATGCAGCACTAAACATAAACTGATGTTACTGAAAATAAATGAATCAGCACATTCTTAGCAGAATTGTTTTCTCATGTGACTCACACTACTTAACGAACTTTTTCTTTGTGATTGTTCATTTATCATATCAAAAGTTTCTTTGGACATCTGCTTCTTTGAGTACAAAAGCACAGGCTTGATGAAAATGTTCAGTAGAAAAAGAAAATAGCTTTCTGGTCTGGATTTATAAAAGCAGGATATTAATGGGGTCAGTTACCATGGGCTTAGCTAAAGATCTTTCTTCATTTTTTTTTTTTGTTTTGTTTTGGTTATAAAGAACATTATGGAATTTTAAACATTGGTGTAGTCTGATTACCAATAAAATTTCATATACATGGAGCTGATGGTACTAAACTTCAAAAAGCCTTTCTGCCTAGTTTGGACCAGAGGATAGTCTTGATAGAGCTGATCTCAAAATCACTTGGAGTCCCATATGTCTATGCAAAACCATTAATCTCAAAGTGTGTCTAAACACCAACTTTGAGACAGGCTGCAATTTACTGTTCTCTGTGACAGACAAATAGCTAGGGGAGAGCTGTCATTTAACCCCAATGCTTTCTTTGGTAGTCAGGGAAAGAAAGGTTTTTTTATACTGCCTTGTCATAAAAAGACTACAAAATCCATCAACGCGGTATTACTTTACATATAAAAGTAATACTATGCATAGATATTTTAGTCATCGTGTGAAAAATAAACAAGACAGCCTGTAAATCAATGTCATTCCCAAGGAATCAGCATGGACATGTATTGACTGACTTTATGGCTAAAATAGAAAGTAGATGTAAATTTGACAGCTCTGTTTTGACATAGATGTTTTTGGCCATACCATTAACCTGTGTACACAAACACCAAATTGGGAAGGGGTCTCATTTACAAAAGCTGAGCTTGTCCTCTTTTAGGTGTTCAGATATCATTAGGTTAGATTAAGTTCCTGACTATGTGATATGTATTTTGCAAAATGCATGTTAGCCTAAAAGCCTGGCATAAATTAGGACACAAAAGCAAATACATGCTGAGAATCTCAGTGAAGTGAATTGAAATGGTAACCCCATAATTGTGTACCCAGGGATATGTATCCTTTTTAGAAATCAGCTAACAAAATCTCCAACATTGCAAATATTTTTAAAAATTTCATTCTATTATAGTTAGAACACTTATCATGAGATCCACCTTCTTAACAAATTGTACCATATCGTGTACACTTCCATGCAATACTGTATACTATTGTATTGCATACCATATAATGTGCAGTCTAGTATACCACACAGTATTGTTGATTAGTTACAATCAACTATGTATATTTTATTTTATAATTATTATTAATTTTTTTACTTTAAAGGTATGCAAGAATCTAAGAGGCTGATTTTAAAGATTTCACATAATCCTATGCCAATTACTAAATAAATAGAACCATGGATTGGGACTGACATATATACACTAGTGATACTACGGATAAACAAGATCACTATTGAGCACCTACTGCATAGCGCAGGGAACTCAACTCAGTGCTCTGTCGTGACCAAAATGGGAAGGGAATCCAAAAAAGAGGGGACATACGTGTAAGTATAGCTGTTTCACTTAGTTGTACAGTAGAAACTAACACAAAACTGTAATGCAACCACACTCTGATAAAAATTTTTAAAAAATGCAAGTATAAAATACAAGTATTTTAAAAATACAATTGAAACATACTCATCAAGTACGGCGATATGACTTATTGACCTATGGTACAGTATGGAGGGTAATTGAAGCTGATGTGTGAAATTCACACAAGGTCTAAAGCGATAGCCCGAGAGAAAGAAAAAGAAGCCAACAACTTAGAAATTTTTAAATAACTTTGCTGTTTCTTTTTTTTTTTTTTTTTTAAATTTCAGATGATGGAAGGCAGAAGTGCACCAAGATGAAAAAGTGAGCAGCCAGATGCCCGAGTATCCCTAGCCCATCGCTGTATCTGCCACCAAAGTCATGCACATCATCAGAAGGGACCAACCTTCACCATTTAGCCATTGCTTTTCACTGGGAACCCAGTTCCCCATCAGTAGTGATCTGAAAGCTGTGTAAGGAACCAGGGGTGACCAGAATAAGCCAAAGGACAAAATCAGCTCCAATACCATCTCCAACGGCTGCCTTGCTCTTTCCTTGAAAGAGATCTGGTCTGCAACTCAGAGCAACCCAAATAAGGCATCTTGTAGAAAATGACTATTTTATTGAATTATGCAAGTGAAATTCTGATTTGGTGAGTTTTACCTCAGAAACACATTTTGAACTATATCCTGAGCTTTCAGAGTTGGAACATGGATATCTGACCCTCAGCTAGTGAGTTAACATGTGTTTAAATGCCATAAATTGCAGGTGTCACAAGCAGAGGTAATGCATACATGTGTCTATGCAGCAGATGCTTCTTAATGTTTAGGTATATATGACCTCTAATATTTCAAGGCCATTTCTGGAGATTTTAATTCCATAGCAAGTGAGCATCAGCAACATTTGGTTGACTGACATCAGCAATTTTAGCTGTATGATATCTTAAAATTCACCTTTAGTTTTTCTGTGTGTGTGTAGCAAGTTGAACTTTGAAAACATGGGATTTGCTATAGAAAATGTATTTAGGTGATGGTTCTGGGCAACCCATTTGTTATTGTTGTTTAGTTGCTCAGTCATGTCTGACTCTTTGTGACCCCATGGACTGTAGCACGCCAAGCTCCTCTTTTTGTGGGATTTTTCCAGGCAAGAATAATGGAGTGGGTTTTCATTTCCTTCTCCAGGATATCTTCCCAACCCAGGGATCAAATCAGCATTTCCTGCATGGCAGGTGATTCTTTACTGCTGGGCCACCAGGGAAGCCCAGGTAACCCACAGGCTACTCCTAAAAAATACCATAGTATTGTATCAGAATATTTTCCTCAAAATGAATAGTTGCACTTGTGTGCAGTAACTTATACTTTTAGTTGAACTTGCCTTCCACTTGGGTGCCAAAACCTTTGTTCCTCTTTATGTAAAATTAACTCAATATCTGTTTCAGAAATGTTACTGAAATAAAAAAGCAACCTCAGCAATAACAAAAAATATTGTGATTCCTCATGTGCATTCTGGTAAAACTAGTTAGGAATTTTGACATGGACTTCCTTTTGGTGACACAGTGCTTCTCAAATACTGTAATGATTCAAAATTTTTGGGTAAGGGCAGAACAAAGCTTATAGAAATCATATGGTAAAAAGTGTAATCAAGTTTGTTGTTCTTAACAATCCAGGAGATCATAAATTGAAGTCATACTAGTTAAAATTGCATCTGTAGCATGAAGAGTACATTGAGTTGCCTATAAAATGGACTAAATTTTCCATTTTCATCCTTTTTTATCCTACTTCTTCACAATTCTTTTTGCCTTAATCTTGCCCCAGACACTCGGCATCGGATTCTGGATACTATTTCTGATTTCATATAGCTGACTCAAGCTTCCAAAAAAAAGCAAGGAAGTGCTACAACTTCTTCCTCAAAATTTTTGTTTTTTGCAAATATCATATAAATATGCACATATATGGAATTTAGAAAGGTGGGTACTGGCGAACCTATTTGCAGGGCAGCAGTGCAGACACAAACATAGAGAAGCAACTTGTGGACACTGTGGGGGAAGGAGGGGAGGGAGAACTGAGAGAGTAGCATGGACATATATAAATTACCATATGTAAAATAGATAGCCAGTGGGAATTTGCTCTATGATGCAGGGGGCTCAGACTGGTGCTCTGTAACAACCTAGAGTGGTGGAATGGGATGGGAGATGGGAGGGAGGTTCATGAGGGAGGGGCTATATGTATACCTGTGGCCAACTTATGTTGATGTATGGCAGAAATCAACACAATATTGTAAAACAATTATCCTCCAGTTAAAAATAAATAAATAAATGAATTTGTTTTTGCTCCTTCAAAGCTGGGAAAAAATGATTTCAAATTTCCATCATCTGCTTTTTAATCATAGAATCATTCTGCTACTTCAAAGATTTAAATGTTGCCATTCATAAATGGAAAGGAAAATTTTAATAATCAAAGATTAGGAACTTTAACTAGTTTCTTAGAGAATGAAAACACCAACTCAAAACTGGACTGATTTATTTCTTTAGACATAATTGAAGAGTTGAATCACAGATATAAAAAAGATACTAGAAGTAGTATATATTTATCATTTTTACTATAGTGCTCTCTTTATAAAATAATACAAGAGCACATTTGCTAGTGACCAATTTACTTAATATTCAAAGTATAGTGACTTTTTTTTCCTCTATCTGGGGCCAGTTTTACTGTTTTCCTAGCAAGTCTCTCAAAAACCAAACCTGAATTTCATTAAATATATTCAGTAAGTTGCTGAATTGAGTAAAATAAAGTACGGTCATTGTAAGACCTAAAATCTTATTGGCTTTTCGATCCTTTTCTAATTTAGTTTTTGCATTTCAAAAAATGCAGTTTATATTTCACTAAATACAGCTCTAAATTGGAAATATACCATATCTTGCTTTTCACATGCAATTAACTGGTAACCACACAACACTCTACAACCCTAGAACTCACCCTATTTGGAGATAAAATCAAATGTATTCCAATGGAATTGTGTTTTTGCTTAAAAATAAAACAAACCCATCTTACCATATTATCAAAAGACCCACGGAGGTAACTTTTAAGATATTACTTTCCCACTAAATTAAGAATTTGCAAAGTCTGAAGTCCTTATAACCTGTTCTATGACTTTATTATGCATGCAATCCATCCTGCGCTTTAGTTAAGACGGCTCTTATAAATATTTAACATAGTCAGTGACATTAGTATCTTTAAAAACGGATTTTTAAAAAACGATTAATCTGGACTATCCCATAAAACTTGAGGCCTTTATCTGGGATACAAAGGTGCTAAGTTTCTCAGCAGAATACTTCAAGAGGATTTGCAGCTTGTCCTGGAATCCTTTGAGGTGATGAGTTCTTCTAATGATATTGTCTTTTATTGTCCAACTATCTGATTACCTAGTGAATCTAGCTGGTAGGGAGAGGCCACGGGATCAACCAGAGGTCAAAGGAGAGATGTGGACTCAGGTGGACAGAAGGTACTTTCTTTCTTTCTGCAGCTCCTCTCAACATCTCTCTCCACACCCTGGATAAACTGCTCGACTTTAAACTTAAAATATTTGATTCCTCCCATGTCTGTTCACAGCCTCTGAGGTTCATGCTTTATCCTCCTTCAGGATCCATTCCTGAACTCTAAACACTTATCATCCAATGTATTGTGTAAAGAGAATTCCCAGCAGTGGATTTTAAAATGAAAGAGAAAGCATCAAGCATCTGAGTGTTCTCAGGTATTGGTGTCAGTACCAGGATGCTTCCTGTTGACAAGGATGGCCATGGCGGGGGCACCTGAGATCTCTCTATTCTGAGCAGTCTTCAGAAATCAGCCAAATATGATTGTTCTTTCCGATCAAAGAAAATAGGAAGACAAAGAAAGCCGAGCATATTCTTTTACTCCACACTTTGTTGTTGAAAGAGGGAGGAATCCCACTAGGACCCCAACTCCCTTTTAGATATTACCAAACTTCTGTAAAGAATTTCTATTCTTCCTCGCAGCCCTTCTTCCTCCTCCCCTGTCAGCTCACTGATTGAGGTGAACAAAGTTTCTCTGCTCCTGCAAGACTGCAGTAGGCTGCTAAAAATTAACTGTGAATAACCCCACGGAGGGGCACAAATGAAACACCAGGATATTCGCTGCTTTGAGAGGATGTGGCATGAAGTTACCTGCATTTAGCTCAGAGAAGGATCATGTCCCTTTCTTCAAAAGAATATTTGCAAACTTTCCAATATCACTCTTGGGTCTCATGTTGTGGGGTGTTTCTAAGGCTGATAATATAATGCAAAATGCAAAACACTTTGATCTGCGAACAGAGGTGGGCAGGTAAGGATGCCAGCCTAAGCCAGGATGTTTTACTAGGAACAACCTCTGTTTCTGATAAATGATCTTCTGGAGACAGAAGATGTGGCAAAGTGCCTGCCATTGAAAACAGCAAGGAAAATGACAGTGTAGTTGGCACGCTTCCTAAAATGTATTTCTTGTTGGACACAGGAAGTAATTTTCCCTCTGATTGGAACGTGACATAATGTAACGTGTCAAAGACATTGTTAAAAAACAAACAAATTGGAATTGAGCTGCGTACAGTTAGTCTTAGATCTCTCAGTCAGCTTCACACATTAAGATGGTCGAACATGCAGAGCTTATAAATTCTCCTGTTGGAGAGGTTTTTGGAGAATTTCACAAAACTCAGTGGGATCTTGGTGGGGAGACTGACATTTACCACTGAGTTCTTTAATGACAGCTAAACAAGAGAACACCACTCCTAATTTACTCAAGTAGAATTCAGTATCATAATGAGGCAATTGTGCTTTTATGAAACCAATTTTCATGCTATGATTTTTAACTCTTTTAGTTACCAGTAACTTCGAATGGCTTCACAAAGCCTGCCTTCTTATCCTGTGCATGAATTTTTAAACACACTTGTTCTATTTGTCTTCCTTCAATACTTTCTGCTTTCATTAATCACATATATTATATACACACATTTCAGCATTCCAACTTAGATCATATGGGTTTATAACCCTTGCCCACACACCCCTAGAATTATGTCCTTTTGATTACCAGAGTGGCAAATGGCTTATCACTTTTCAATTCTATAAAACATCCCAGTATTATGTCATTTCCTACTTGACCAAGACAGTTGACCAAATGATAAGGCAATTAGGACTGTTGTCTATGAAAGAATAGAGTATGGATCATGTTACCTGCCAGCCCCACAAAGAAAGTTCTTCAGCCTCTGTTGAGTGTTGAGCTTCCATTCTATTGAATCAGCTTTGAGAATATTGATGTGTGTGGCAAAGTGGACATAAAGAGGTGAGGGTCATCGTGGTTCTGTCATGGGGGACTTTTAGTGTGAATTTGACATGCATGCTGCCCTCGGGGCATGAGACAAATGAAAGTAGACATATCACAAGGGAAGAACAGACATGGTCCATTGGAATTCAAGGAAGGAAGTGCTATTTCCAACTGAAGGCTAGAGTGGGCAGCTTGGTAGTGGGAAAATAGCCCACCTGTTCAGGCTGTTCATGGAAACATCCTGAAAGGTGGAGTTCCCCCCGCCCCTCCCCGGAGTCATATTTGCTGCCTTTTGCTCTTTCCTAGCTCTCAGCTTGAATGGCATCTCTCAGAGTTGCCCGTGATTCTAACGGTCTCCTGTTATTTTGTCATAGGATCCTGTGAATGTCCCTCCTAACAATACATCACACTTTTGTAAGTATTTAATTAATTAATTTGTTTCATATAAGCTGCTGATGAAGCATTTAAACTCCATAAGTGACCTTGACTCTTGATCAGTCCTGTATGCCCAGAACTGTGTCTATTGCTTGATACATAGTAGATACATAATAAATATTTGTTGAGCAGGAGAGTGAATGAATCAGATGGAGTGGGTTATATAGGGATGGCTGGGGAGCAGGGGAAGGAGGAGAGAAAGGATGGGATGGATGGATGCAGGAGGGAGGGAGAGAGAGAGACAGGCTATTTTTGGGAGAGCAAATGCTAAGAGTTTCTTACAAAGAGTCACGTAAATGGTTCAGCTTGGCTTGAAGCACACGGAAGATGAAGATGAGTGTTAAGAGAAAAATTAAACAGGTAAATTTTAGGATCAGAATACTGGGCTATAGACTTTGCACTTTACTCTTTAGGTAACACTGTTTTTCAAGCAGATCAATGTAACTGCCACTAGATCATCTTGTGTCTTCAACCCACAAACTTTGAAGGAAGAGCATGTCTTTGCTTTAACAGCCTCTAGTGTCAAAGCTATGATCTTTTGACCAGACCCACGGACCTCAGAGAGAGGTGCTTCGAGCTGTCAGAGGCCTTGGATTTCAACCAAAATCAGTTCCAATGACCTGCTGAGTCCTACAGTGTGAAAGTTCACATCAGGCCAAGCCCAGCATCCAAGAACAATTCAAGTCAACAGATTAAATGCCCCTAGGGTGTGCTCAGCGCTGTGGTGAGACACAAAATAAATCAAAGGCAGGATCCCCCTGCCTTGAAGAGCAGGAGAGCTGTCTCTGATGGAGTTGCTCTTAAACGACCTCCCCACTTGAAGGTGTGCAAGGCAATCAAGCAAACTCAGGTATCCAGAACCACTTCTTAGAGAGTGCTCTCTGTGAAGTGACTTGGTCACTCTGGAATCCAGGAAACAGTTTCGTCCCCAGTGTAGATACTATGATTGTGTGTCTGTCCTTCTTGAGACAGGTCCAGAGATGTCACATGAAAGAGCCCCAGATGAGGAATCAGCTGCCCAGGGCTCTGGATCCATCACTAAGAAACCGTGACTCATGGGTGAAGTCATTTTAATAATCTGAATGCTTTATCATTTTTGAAAACATTGGGTATTTGTTCATTTATCAACTCCATTATATATCCACTCAATGCCAGGCTCTGTGATGAAAGAGCCCCCACTTTCCTGGGCTCATATGAGAAACAAATGAGCTAACGAGAGGGAAATGTGTTCTTCATCATAAATCCCTTTACCTTTTCATTGGTAGGAGAGCCCATAACACTGCCTGAGGCGGCCTGGGGGTGTTTTGTATCATGTGGTTATAGGAAATCTCGTTAAAATGCCATCTTTATTTCATTTTTTGGCTGCAACATGTGGCTTGAAGTTCCCCAACCAGGGATCAAACCTGGGCATCTGACAGTGAGAGCATAATGTCCCAACCACTGCACTGCCAAGGAATTCTGTAAAATGCCACCTTTAAACCTGGTCTTTGAGACTTAAAAATACAATGAAATGTACAAACACAAGGACTCATTTATATTTCCAGGATACTTTATAGAAGCCTATTTGTGTTATAATGTCCTAACGCCCAGAGTCGGACACAACTGAACCGACTTAGCACGCATGCACACACGTCCTAGTGGAACCAGAGTCTGATCACTGTGAATACAAACATGGGTGTGGGAAAACATCCCCATCATTGGTTTACAGAAGCTCAGTGCTCCCAATGCACCGCTGGTAATAAGACCTGTGACCGTATGGTGACTCAGTGGCCCAGAGCAGAGATCTCGGCTGGGGGAAGGCCAAGCAGGGTAGAAAATATGGTGCATGGGGCCTTGGGGTCAGGACCAATGGGTAGACCTCAGAGCATGGGCTCTGGGGTGCAGGTCTGAGTGAAAGCATGAAGTGTCAAAGAAGCGTGCTTGGCAGCTTGGAAAAGAAGACACTCTCAGTCTTTGCTGCAAATGAACAGGCGGCAATGGGTGGCAAGCCACTACCAGCACAGCTGCCCCTTGAGAAATGATGCTTCGAATGCAGCTCTCATGTGCCCGCTGATGTCTGGGAGCCCACATCAAGCTGGCTGACTGGGGTCTCAGCTTCCCCACTGCTCCAGCCAGTGGAGTCTACATTCTGGCTTATCTCCTCCTTCTTGCCTCCAACTTTTGGACAACTTCCTCTTGCTTCCAATGACATGATTGAAATCTAGCCAGGTCCCCTGATTATCTTTCTGGGGTACCTGTTCCTTTATAGGGGGCAGATGAATATCAAGTCTCTCCATGCAGAACATTCATTGTTTCTGGGGCTTGAAATTAATGACTTAAGGAGGAGTTAAGTCCGGGTTTTTCAACCTTGTAGAATTGACATTTGAGGCTGACTAATTTGTGATCCTAAAGGGTGTCCTATGCATTAAAAAATGTTTAGCAGCATCCCTGGCCTCTACCCAGTAAATGCCAACATCACTTTCCACCCTACCCCACCCCCCAGACCGTGACACCCAAAAATGTATCCTGAAATTATCAACTGTCTCCAGAGGGGCGAAACTGTCCCCACTGGGGACCAATGACCCGAGCGAATACACAGGCTGACATTTTAGGATAACCACTGGTGCTTTGGCCAAACCCTTGGCTAAACTCCCCTGGTGGCTCAGACGGTAAAGCGTCTGCCTACAATGTGGGAGGCCCGGGTTCGATCCCTGAGTCGGGAAGATCCTCTGGAGATGGCAATGGCACCCCACTCCAGTACTCTTGCCTGGAAAATCCCATGGATGGAGGAGCACGGTAGGCTGCAGTCCATGGGGTTGCAAAGAGTCGGACACGACTGAGTAAATTCACTCACTTGGTGCTTTACCTCTGACATGACTTTCTGAAGAGGTAACAAAATTATCCCAATAATCTTCAGTACTCAAAGTTTGAAACTTTAAAATCTTAAATGATCGAATTGTACTATTCAGGTTGACCTTTATTATAACTATAAATTATTTGCCTAAACAATAACATATTTATTTGACATGTCTCAGAAGTAGGTACTTTAGAAAATACTTGAGTGAATAAATGACTTTTTTAAAATAAAGATTTAGATCTTTAAACTTTTAAATACATTTTCCATGGTATTGTAATACCTAGTAATGATATAATGTAAAATATCATGAAATTAGCAATTTTTTTACTATTATCAAATCTGTATTCAGTGCTCAAAGTTCCCTAATTGTCTCTTAAAAAAAAAAAGATTGGAGTATAGTTGATTAACAATGTTGTGTTAGTTTAAGGTGGATAAGCAAAGTGAATAAGTATATATATATATATATATATATATATATATATATATATATATATATACACACACACACATGTATATCCACTCTTTTTAAAAAAAGATTATTTTCCCATATAGGCCAAAGTAGAATTCTGTGGGCTCTAAGGAGATTCTTATTACTTATCTATTTTATATATGAAAAAAAAAAAAAGTGAAAGTGTTGATCGCTTAGTCATGTCTGTCTTTTGCAACCCCGTGGACTGCAGCCCACTAGGCTCCTCTGTCCATGGGATTTCCCAGGCAAGAATACTGGAGGGGGTCACCATGCCCTCCTCCAGGGGATCTTCCTGACCCAGGGATAGAACCTGGGTCTCCAGAATTGCAGATAGACTTTTTACCGTATGAGGCATCAAGGAAGACCCCATTATATATATAGTTGTGTGTATACATCAGTCCCAACCTCCCAATTTATTGCCCCCACCCTTGATCCCCTGGTAACCATGTTTGTTTTTTATATCTGTGACTCTGCTTCTGTGTTGTAAACAAGTTCATCTGTACCACTTTTTTTTTTAGATTCCATATATAAGCAATATATGATTTATCTTCTTGTGTCTGACCACTCTCTAGGCCCATCCATGTTTCTGCAAATGACATTTAAAAAAAATGCTGAGTATATAGATGGGGAAACAATGGATATAGTGACAGACTTTATTTTCTTGGGCTCCAAAATCACTGCAGGAGGTGACTGCAGCCATGAAATTAAAAGACGCTTGCTCCTTGGAAAAAATGCTATGACCAACCTAGCCAACATATTAGAAAGCAGAGACGTTACTTTACTGACAAAGGTCCATCTAGTAAAAGCTATGGTTTTTCCAGTAGTCATGTATGGATGTGAGAGTTGGACTATAAAGAAAGCTGAGTGCCGAAGAATTGATGCTTTTGAACTGTGGTGTTGGAGAAGAGTCTCGAGAGTCCCTTGGACTGCAAGGAGATCCAACCAGTCGAACTGACTCCTTAGAAGGGACCCTGATGCTGGGAAAGATTGAAGGCAGGAGGAGAAGGGGATGACAGAAGATGAGATGGTTGTATGGCATCATTGACTTGATGGACATGAGTTTGTGCAAGTTCCGGGAGTTGGTGATGGACAGGGAAGTCTGGTGCGCTGCAGTCATTGGGTCGCAAACAGTTTGACACGACTGAGTGATAGAACTGAACTGATATACTGTATGTATGTACCACATCTTCTTCATCATTTATCTTCTGATGGACATTTAGGTTGCTTCCACGCCCTGGCTATTACAAACAGTGCTGCAATGAACACTGGGGTGCACGTATCTTTTGGAATTACAATTTTCTCTAAATGATGCTTTTTAAGAACAGAAAAAAATGCTTCATTTGCTTTTAACTCTGGCCTCATGAGTCTTCCAATATACCTCTCTCTGTGACACCAGTTGGTGTGCCAAGCACAGACATGAACTAAGCCCACAACAAAATGTGGGCATTTTAGCTCCCTCCATCAGCCACTGTGACCTCTGGTGGCTGAAGGTCATCTCTGCAGACTGTTTCAACATCCCTGTGGCAAATGCTTTCAATAACAGAACTCTCTTTCTACACTGATCCCCTCTTCCTCTTAATCCCCATGTCATGTCAGGTGAACCTCTACTGTGTCAATGAATCACTTTATTTGGTATATTTTGCTTATGAATTACTTCCCTTAACAGATTGAAAGCTCGTGACAGTTCAGGTTGGATACCTGTTTGATGCATTTAGACCTTCCCTGTGGCTCAGATGGTAAAGAATCTGCCTTACAATGCAGGAGACTTGGGTTGGATCCTGGGTCAGGAAGATGCCCTGGAGAAGGGAATGGCAATCCACTCCAGTATCCTTGCCTGGAGAATCCCATGGACAGAGGAGCCTGGCAGGTTGCAAAGAGTTGGACATGACTAAGTGACTGACACTGCTACTGCTTGATGCGTTTTCTGTATCCCTTCAAGGACACAGGGCAATGCCATGGGACAATAAATCAACTTGCTTTTAAGGGTGTGCCCTGGCCTTTTCAAGACTCAATTTCTCCTCTAAGAAAATGTTCTTAAAAGCCCCCCAGACAAAACCTTCACTCTGGGATGGGTGAGGGAAATATTGAGAGTTTGGGAGGAGCAGATACAAACTATCATATCTAAGATGGATAAACAACAAGGTCCTACTGTTTAGCACCTGGAAATATATTCAATATCCTATGGTAAACCATAATGGAAAAGAACATGGAAACAATACGCATGTGTTTAACTGACTCACTTTGCCATATAGCAGAAATTAACACAATATTGTAAATCAAAAGTACTTCAATTAATTTTTAATAAAAATGCCACTCTCTTCAATGTCTGAGTTTTAATGTTATTAGTCTAAAAGGACCAATACCATTTCTCTGTTGTCCCATGATCTACCCACGTTACTCCCCAAGAGATATTTATATATACTCACCTATCTCACACACAGAGGAAAGATAAATAAACACAATTCAAACTAAGATGCAGTCATCTCTTACTGACACTCAAATCCTTCTCAGAGTTTCCTTTTTTCTCTTAAGTAGTCATCAGATTTCTCTCTGAGTGCCACTCTACCTTGATTTTGAGATGTGGCATTTAATATAATTGTGACCTTAAAAATCCATCAAGAGCAGCCATACAACTCACATACGTAAGATACTTTGTATGCTCACACTTTGCATGCTGAACTTCTGGCTGACTCTGATGGGTGGTGTTGGAACAGGAGTGGAGGATGATGGGACGATTCCAAGAAACACTGTGGCTGCTGACCACTCTGAAGAGAATAGCCAGAGCATTTTCTCTGCTTGCCTCCCATGGTCCCTTTCCAGGAGAGAGGAAAGGAGCTCTTCAAACTGGCTACAAATTATATTAAGGTAGGTCTCGAGGTCAAGTCTGATATAGAAGATAGAGTGCTGATCCAGGGTTCTCTTTACACACCTTATTCTTCAGATCAAGGGCTATGGCACTTTGTATAAATCTAGTCTAAGATCATGCTTGCACCAAAGAACTTTTGTTTGAGAAGTGTGTCGATGGTGAGTAACTGAACAGAGAGTGGATGATGGGTAGATCTATACCTGGACTTTTAAATAGATGAACACAGAGGCCGGCACACAAATTGCCAGTCTGCACTGCTCAAGTCTCCTTGAGCGAATGTGAGAAACACCAGCTGAGGGCTGACTCCCCCATGCTAAGTAGGTCAGGAGGAATGAGAACGCAATTATATATAAAAAAAAAAAAATCACAGCAAAAGTCTCCCTAGTTGGTCTTAAGGAGTTATATAAAGCTCCCCTAATTGACCACATCAGAGGAGGGTTTGAACTGCTTGCATGAAAACAACTTACCATGCCTGGTGATCACACCATTGACAATGAGGTTTTACTTGAGGTGTTCAAGAATAATAGAAACAGTATTTTTAAATAAACGTGTTGCAACATGCAGGCAGTATTTTCAAAAGTATCACCTGCTCCCCTTTTAGAATGGTAGGTTGCTGTCACTGCTGGAAAAATTAGATTGGCTCTCATGAAATTTTTTCTTCAATAAACAGTGTCTGAGAGGGATTTTTTTTCCCTTTGGTGCTTAAATGATATACGTGTGAAAAGATAAAAGCTCCCTTTATAGAGGTACAAAAAATATCTTTTACCCTGAACATGTTATTCAACTGAAGTCACCTTTGTTAATTCAGCTAAGTTTTATTATGTTCACAAGTCAGATTTTTTTTTTGACATCTGACTCTTGTAGAAAATTGCTGTATTGAAACAATTTATCACTATTAGTATCATTTAGGTATTGCATATCAACAAAGAAGGTGATTATCTGGTGATATCTATGTATTTGAATAAAGCAAACATCACAAAATCTGGAACTAGGGAAATACTATTCTCAGGGGAATGAACAAAAAGAAAAAAAGAAGGTATAGAAATAGGTAGACATTTATGACATCGGTATTGTTCTTTGATTATTCACCTATACTTGTAATAGTTACTAGTTAAAAATATTTTGATATTGGGTAACAATCCCTTTCTGGAACAATCATATTTTATCACTGTTTAATAGTTATTACCATTTAAACTCTTGAATATCTAAATTTGTACAATAAAAAGTTGCTAAAATTGGGGGAACATCTATGAGAAGTTACTTTTAGCTTATAACATCCAACATGATTAAATAAATTCTGATATGAGAAACTTTTGGTGACTTATAAGGTGCCTTGAAGAAGTTTATTTATGTCATATCTGAGTGGCAACCACAATCTCACATAGACTATTCCTTAGGGCCACTGCTGGCTTCATGGATTGCTGGAATCATTGCTATGACATTTCTTACGTGGTCAGGCTCACAAATTAAGAAGTGCATTAGCTATGGAAAACTACCCCTTATAAATAACTTCATAGTTGTAAAGGACGTCCATCGAAAGATCTCAAAGTACATTTATTCTAATCAGGCTCAGTCTGGAGATAGACACACACAGCGAGAGCATGGAGAACAAAGGCATTAATAGTCATAGTCAAAGCGTGCTGAGTGGCTGTGTCCAAAGTTAGAACTATAATCATGGACAGTCAAGGTCAAAATATGCCGAGTGGATGCTTCCACACAAGGTTAGGACTATGCTGTGATCGCTGGAAGTCATCTCTGAGCTCCTAGAAGAGAGACCACCTAGAATATTATTTCCCAGGAAAATTGTTCATTTATTCATCCATTCAACACATACTTATGGAACCTTCACTATGTATCGACACAGAGTATTTGGCCAGTGTGAGGGACAGAGCGGCACGCAGAATGATACCCGCCTTTTTTTGTGGTGGAGCTCTCTGAAGCTAGATACGGACACTTAGGTTTTTTGGCTAGCTGTTCTAACACTCCTCTTTGTCAAGCTTATTTACTCCTGGCAGTCTTCCATACAGCAGAGCCTTCTGTTCAGAACCTAACAAGAAAGATATGCCCCGAGCGAACACTGGCAATTGGCTACATTTCCTGAGGTAAAACCTTCAACATTCATTGCACCTCCCTAAATCTTCCCTTTGCAGTCTGATTCGAGAGGTGGGATGAGACTTGCCTGAATGTGGCTGCTCTAGTAAAAAAATATTCTCAGCATCGCCTATTTCTATTCTTTCTGCTACTTGTTAAGTTTAGATTTCATCTCTTCTCTGTCAATAAATATGATAAAAATATGAGAAGGTCGAAAATATCTGCAGTCTATCCCTTAACTAATGGATCTTAGAAGAGGAAGTTCAAAACAGAAACTTGTTCTAGAACACATGGCTTTTGTAAACTAATTACCTTAAATAATAGGAACAGATAACTTATTGAGCATTATATATATGTATGTATATATAGGTACTACCTTGATATGTTAGCCACATTTTCTCATCATAAAATAATAGTCACTCGCTTGCTCTCAGTCATTCAGTCGAGTCTGACTCTTTGCATCCCCATGGACTGTAGCTCACCAGGTTCTCTGTCCATGGGATTTCCCAGGCAAGAACCCTGGAGTGGGTTGCCATTTCCTCCTCTTGGGGATCTTCCTGACCCAGGTATCGACCCTGTGTCTCCTGCAATGGCAGGCGGATTCTTTACCACTGAGCCACCCGGGAAGCCCAAAAATAACGGTGGGGGGGCGGTTATTATTTCCATTTTACAGATTAAGAAACTGCGAAGTGAATTTTCACTGCCAAGTTTTCAAGGTCAGAAGGAATAGAATAAAAATTTACCTAAGTTAATCTAAATTAACCTAAGTTAATCAGTTCTAAGGTCTATCATTACATCAAACTGCATCCTCTGTAGCACTGTATTTATTTATTTATTTATTTATCCTGATTGTAAAACTGAAGGCACCACCTATTAGCAAAACAATATCCATGTAATCCCTGGGGAGATATTTTCTGATTCCTGAGTTAATAAACAGAAGATTTGCTCCTCTGCCGTTAGTCATCTGGCTTGGGCTCCCTCCTAAGTGTTGTCTATTGATGTGACGAGTTTGTTGGGTGGATCCCTGTGGGTTGGTCCACAAGCTGTGATGCGAGTGGTCTGGTCTCAGCAGAGGGTCATCTCTTTATACGAGGCTGTGCATTTCCACAACCATGGCTTTACCACAGGCAGAGGATACTCAGAATCCTGTGGGGCCAAGACTTTGGTGGTAGGAGAAACTGGGACAAGAATGAACCCTCTTGGGGATGAAGACATGTCTCAGCACCGGCACAGACACGCCCTGGTGTTCTCCAGGGATCCAGCATTCTGTCATGCTGTGTGGCCTCCGTTGCTCAGTCATGTCCAGCTCTTTGTGACCCCATGGACTGTAGCTCGCCAGGCTCCTCTGTCCATGTGGATTCTCCAGGCAAGAATACTGGAGCGGGATTGCCATGTCCTCCTCCAGGGGATCTTCCCAACCCTGGCATAGAACCCTGCTCTCCCCCATTGCAGGCAGATTCTTTACCACCTGAGACACTAGGGAAACCCTGTTGGTACAAACCTATGTAAATGCAAACTCAGGACACAATGACCAGGCCACACATTTGTGGAGAAAGTGATGTGTGACATCAGCGTACCTTATGGCCCCTATCTAGGTACAAAAATAATTACACTGTGATATTTTTAAGGGCCCTGAAATATCCAGCAACCTTAACTTTGTGAGAGCAATGCTTTATAGCTGATATAGGATGAAACTGAAATAACCAACTTCAGAATGGTGCTCTCTAGCCAGTTTTCAAGTGAGTCTGCCAAAGTATTTTCTTTATTAGCTATTTCTGTTTTTTCACTAGCCCTGGGACAGCCCCCCAAAACCCGTTTTTGCTCTTTCTCTGTAATAGAATAAATTACTATTCAATTTTAGTTCACGGTTTAAAAAAGATAGTGACCTAAATAAATGGAAAATTTTTTTCTAACCACTTTGTCTTTTGTTCTTTTTCCCCCATAGGTTATACATTTTAACAAGAAAATTTGTTTATGCCCCCCCTTTTTTTAGATTGAAGCCAAGTGTCACCTTGGCAATATCACAGAAGACAGACAAGCACATTGTACTTGGCATATATAAAGTCAGATGCAAACACGAATGGTCAAAGAACTCAATAAGCTTGAATGCTCCCTTGGGTACAGACCTGCCCAGATTTTCAAATCAGACTGGCAGCTTCAGAAAGCTCTATCATTCTTTCCCAAGTCTTGGGCTAACCAGGACAGCTTGAACCACACTGCTGGGGTCAAGGCTTGGGATAAGCCTTCTTATGTAGGAGCAAGGGACCAAGAAGCATGGTGAAAAGTTACCAGTATCTCACAAATTTTAAGCCCTAACATTTCTCTTGCATCAAATGCTGTGTCTGCAAAATACCAAACCACTCAGATGAAAAGTAAAACCTGCAGTCAGCCATGATGACCTTTGTTCCAAAAAACAATGCGCACAGAGATACTTACAATCTTCTAAAAAGCTTACGACGATTTTTTTGGACATTGTTAATTTATGCTGTTTCTTTCATTCCATTGAATTCTTAGATTATCTGCCAAATGGTGATATAACCTGAGGCCCATCCCAGTTGGGACAGTGATGGAATATTCAATTTGAATATAATGTGGGTTCTTGGTTTTTCCTCATTCTCTTTTGGTCAATATTGATGGAGCACAAAAAAATTATAATAAAAATTTTATACAAGTCCAAGGTTTTAGAATTTTGAGTTCAGTTTTCTAAAGCCATGGAAAAGGGTGGAGTTTACTGCCTAAAAAATGATAAACTTTGGCTTATCAACTGGATTTCAATTTTTTTTATGATATGCCTTGTTTCCACTTCTAAAATGGACCACTTAACATCTTACACGCTTTCCATCCTTCTTACCAACTTTTAATTAACAGCATGATTCTGCATGGGGAAATTATGTGATATTTACGTGTCCTCTTTTTGCAAAACATTGCTTTTTAATTTTTTAAATTTAGGAAATGTTTATGCATCCTTGTTGGGTTTCATAAAAAATATCTGGGGAACCTAAGGACATTTAAGTACATTTATAATCACACTGAAAAATATTAGCTAAAATCTATGCCTTAAAGCATAGTCATGATATCTTGTCTAAATCAGAACAGAAAAACTCTTTCTGGTGAATATAGTTTAGAAAGACTCTTTTAGAATTGTTTTGTTTTGGTTTGGTTTGGGTGTCTTTCCCAGGTTAGAAAATAGGTAGTTGGTTTGCCTGATTTAGGAAGATTTTGGGAGTATGTACAAGACACCTTTTGTTTCTTCATCAAGATACATGCTTATACATGTGTTTTTAAGGCAACGGCCTATCTCCATAGCAGCAACTATCTCCTTGAAAAGTTCTCATTCACTGTGAATCTCAGAGGAGCACTAAACATTGGAGTTTATATGTTAGCTACTAAAGACTAAATGGTTGTTGTTGAGAACCTCCTGAAATGGGAAAAGTGCTTTACATGAAATAAGAGAAGGGTTTGAAGAGAGGGTACTTATAAGACAAGGGGAGGTTGACCTGCTTTATGATAGAGGCATCCATAGAAACAGCTTTTTCTAGGGTGAAATGTGGAAGATCTGAAGGAATCTCATCGATGGTGGGTTTCAGAGAAACAAGTATTGCTTTTGCCCTGAATATTGAGTTATCTTTTTATAGGAAAAAATACATAGATGATTACATTTCAGCTTAAGGTGTCTGAAACTAAGGGTGTAGCTCCCATTCATAACAAGGAGAGCTAAGCACCTAATTCCAGAATACTTCCATGACAATTTATCCTAAAAATGTAACTTACTTGAAGTCTGTTATCAAACTGCAGGGGAGTTCTTCACAGCCTTTGTCATGGTTCACATGTGAATGAAAAGTCAGGAGGAAAATTTGAGGAAGATGTCAGCAAAGCAACTTAGATAAAACACTTCTTGTCTAATCTGTCTGTCTGTCTATCTATCGCACATATATTCCAAGGGTCTTTGTTTTCATGGATTGTGCAAAATATACTGCTAAAATTCTTAGAGAGAATCTTAACAGCTACTGAGGAAAATGCACGATGCGAAATTATGTCTATTTTATATCATTAGACATATAAATTATTTTGTATTAGACACATAAATATGTCCATTTATTTTGCATTAGACATATAAATATGTATATTTTATCTTAACAGAGGAATCTCACCACTATTTAAACTGAGATCAAGGGAGAAAATTATCCTGCATGCAAGAGGTGGAACACAACAGCTACTTACTCCAGAGTTTATTTCCGCTTTGGTTAATTACTGAGTATGTAAATGTGTATGTGCGTCCACAAGAACTTTCATTAAAGGACTCTTGTGGCACCGTTCTTTGAGATATCCTTACCCGAAAAGCAAAAAAATAAATGCCTGAAAGGAATATTAAAAGAAAACAACAGTATGTGCTACTATTATATGCAACACATATAACTAATTAGACCATAACTTCATGTTAAAAAATATCCCTTCTGTTTTCTATTTGCCCTTCTCTAAGCTGAAAAGAAAAAAACTCTTCTGTGAGTACTAAATTTGTGTCAGTTTTAATGGAGGGGGGAAAAAAAAGATTGCTTGTTTTGGATATAAAATTAATTCAAATCTAGCAACCTAGATATAAAATTATCAGTGACACAACTGCAGTTATTGTCATAGATTCAAGATGTAGGCACTTAACCTCTAAATTTTTTCAATGATTCTTTTTTCATTTTAAAAAAGAACATATATTATCATTGACTGAAGAGAGTATCAAATATGTGCAAGTAATTCAAGTTTTCCAACGTAAATATGTTGTCTTTCTTACATATTTGTGTTTTATAATTATTTCATAATCTTGAAAATCCCTTTCTCCAAAGGAAAATTTTACTGAGCTTTGTATTATAAGAAGAAACAAGCCATCAATCAAGTGAAGTCAAAGAAACTCAAAGAACTCAACCCAGTAAGGCAAACAGTCAGGCACTTTTTGAGTGATTTACTCTAGGAAACCGGATCTTTTAGGCATGCCACTGTATACACATCCTGAGCAGGACACTTATCAGGTTTTCTATTGTAAATTCTTTTATAGCTTTCTAGTAGAAAACACTTTTCATTTTGAGGAAATCCCTCAGAATATGGTTTTAAATGAAACTGTTAGCAAGGTTCAAAAGCTTTAAATTACTCGACCATGGTTACCATTGAGAAAACGCACTGAGCTATATCCAGAAGAGAACAAAAATAACCAGGTACAAGTTTAATTCTCTAAGGTTGCCATGTAAGTGCTGCTCAGAAAGGATTAAGACTTTCTGAGAACAAGAGAGCTTCCAAATCACTTATGAAGTGAGGAAACACACACACACTATAATCCATTGTGTTTGGTCTATTCCATTCTGAGAGGAAATTCTAGTTAAAAAAGCAGAGATTCTATATATTTTAGGATGTCCTCATCCAGCTAATTAAAAAAAAAAAACCTGTAGAAATGCCATTGCTTTCATTTAATCAGAAACAGCATAAAACTAGCTTAACTCCACTTTTTGGAATCATTGCTGACAGTGACTTCATGGAGGATAGCAGAATTCGTAACGTGCTTCCAAGTACACATTACTTGGTGCTTTTGAACTGTGGTATTGGAGAAGACTCTTGAGAGTCCCTGGACTGCAGGGAGATCAAACCAGTCAATCCTAAAGGAAATCAATTCTGAATATTCACCGGGAGGACTGGTGCTGAAGCTCCAATACTTTGGCCACCGGATGCAAAGAGCCAACTCATTGGAAAAGACCCTGATGCTGGGAAAGATTGAAGGCGGGAGGAGAAGGGGAGGACAGAGGATGAGACGGTTGGATGGCATCACTGACTCAATGCACATGAATTTGAGCAAACTCCATGAGATGGTGATGGACAGGGAAGCCTGGGGTGCTGCAGTCCATGGGGTCTCAAAGAGGCAGACATGACTTAGCAACTGAACAACAACAACAACCAAGTACACTGCAGCTTAGCACAGGTGTCGTATTTTGTCAAGATGAACAAGTTATACACTTTAAGAAGCCCTTTTTGTCTTATTTGATAGATCTGGAGACAGTGTTGTCCCTAGGACTTACCTTCTCTTCTTTGGAGAGTTCCTCAGTTTTCTTGGATGCACAGAAGTTTGAAATCACTTTGTCTTAGACGAGTAGGAACCCTAAAACAAAATAAATGAGATATGTAAACTGGAAAAAAAACTTGATCTGATATTTTTTGTGTATAATTTTAATTCTGAAACTCTAAAAAAATTGAGATGCACCGGGCCAAGGGATTACTGCTGATCTAAAACAATTACATGGAAAAAAAATCTTAATGATCATAAAAGTCTACCCCAGCAGTGTGTTAAGCTGAACTTTATTTGATGAGTCCACTTAGGGTCTTTTTGCTACTTATTCTAGTAGTAAAAGCAAAAAACTTATATCCATCTTTATGAAGAGTGAAATGTTTGTGAATTTATCTAAGATTTGCCATCTTTCCGTCTTGTTTAAAGCTCCTTCCACTTGTTCCCTGTTGCTAATTCCAAGATCACAAATGACAATAATCAGATTAAGGGTAGGACAAATTTAGGCCACACCGTATTTCCAGAGCCCACAATTATGTTTACCATTTTGTAAATTTACAAATACTTGTTTCTGGTTCTGTTGAAGGGGAAAAAATGCACGGGTTCTTTGTTTTTGCATTTTACTTAGTAATTTTAAGCAGCAATCACATCCATTAATCAATTGAATCCATTCCTTGAGCTTTAGCATTTAGCTTTCATTTTAGCACTATAAACCTTTGCAATGGTTTCCAGTTGTCAAACTATGAGTCTGATTCTCTCTGTTCCTCCCTTTTCTTTTTCTTTTTTTTCTTACCAAAAAATGAAAATAAAAAAGAAACAAAAATACATGGAGGATATAAGATAGACAAAGATAGATCAGAGATCACTTTTAGGCTTTGAACCTGGTTGAAGAGATAATTGATATAATCATTAGAAAAAGGAAAGTGAAGGGAAAGAAAGCTATTGCATTTGTTCTCAAGGGGCCAGATGAAGGTCTATTGAAAGTATTGAGTTACAGTGTGGGGAGTCAAGGAATGGATGTCATTCTCTAAGAGATACAGAGAAGCTGGTTTATACTGGAGCAAATATCTATGCACAGAGTGTTGGGAATAAAAAGTAATTCAGGGACTTCCCTGGTGGTTCAGTGGTGAAGACTCTGAGCTCCCAGGGTGGGGGGCCAGGTTGGATCCCTGGTCAGGGAACTATTAATAGATCCCACATGCCACAACTAAGAATTTGCATGCTGCAACCAAGACCAAGTGCAGCCAAATCAATAAAATATATATATATATATATATATATATATATTTTAAAAAGTAAATCAACTGTGCTATGTGGCAATCTATGCTGACTGATCAGTATTTCTTTACTGAAAGAAAAAAAAAGCATTTTTTAACCAAAAGAACAGGATTTGAACATCTGATGGACTCTGCATGGGAGCCACTGTGCACTGAAGAGCAAATGAGTGGTGGGGTGAATGCTTGGGGCTCTGAAGTTCAGGGAACAGTCCTCCACTCCAGATGAGCTACCAAAGGGGCCAGGGGACTTCACACCGCTCCTGGAAACCCCAGATTTTGAGAGGGTGTTCCAGAGTTCCCTGAAAGGATTTGAATTTCATCTTGTAAAATGCATATTTCAGTTTCTTGCAGATATTTGAGGAGTTTATAGCTCTGCTTTGGTTTTGAACTCTAGTTTGTGTGGATGTTTCTTTATGTAATTGTGGATGGGTGAGCCCCGCGATAGCACATTACGGGTTCGGGAAAGCCCAGGCTGGGCTCAGAGTAGCTCTGACACCAACCCTGCACGCTCTCGCAGCACCCTTAGGGTTACTGTTCCACTTGGTGTTACTTGTGCTAGCCACATTCATAAGATGCCGAAAGGGCAGGTTTTGAAGACCAACTGCCTGTGAATGAACTCCAGCTACACCACGTAACACTGTGTCTGTATAACCTTGAGGGAGACACACAGTCTCTCTGTGCCTTCATCACCTCGCCTTTAAAAATGTGAGAAGAAAATGAAACCTTCCCACACATTTATCAGGATGACATGAATTAATATTTGCAAGCAGTTAGAGTGCTCGCTAATACTTTAAAATGCTGTTTAAGTCTAAATTATAATTATTATTTATATGTGTACATTACTCTGGTGGCTCAGACAGTAAAGAAGCTGCCTGGTTCAATCCCCAAGTCGGGAAGATCCCCTGGAGAAGGACTGGTCACCCACTCCAGTATCCTTGCCCGGAGAATCCCAGGGACAGAGGAGCCTGGTGGACTACAGTCCGTGGGGTCGCAAAGAGTCGGACACGACTGAAGGTTTACCTTCATGGCTGATTCACTTCATCATACAGCAGAAACTAACACAACACTGGGAAGCAATTATACCCCAATTAAAAAATAAATAAATAGATGTTTTTCAAGGGATGTTGGATTGATTGGTTTTAGAAAGAAAATAGTGACATTCTTCTAGAATCAGCTAACTTTTCAGTTAGTATCGACCACCCCGAAACAACCAATACGGGAGGGAACAACTGCTGAACATGCTCATGTAAAATCAGGCAAAGCAGAGAAAGCATGGTGATAATTTCTTGTCACTAGATTTCATCTTTTAGGGTGATTAAAATTTTCATAAATCCTCAGTGTGTTTTTTGTAGTGAATATATCCTATACTCCCCACCAAGTTTCAATTTTATCTGGAAACAAAGCGCAGTGTGCAAAACAATAAGATGCAGATTCTTTCTGTGTAAATTGATTAGCTTAACACCATAGGAAAAAAAAATGTATGCCAACAAAATTTAAATATGCCAATGGAAGCAGGCAAACAACATCATTCAAAAAAAGTTACTGCCTTGCTCTTGAGGTGGCAGTTGACTCATGTGGAAAAATTATTAAACCCAATTTTGCTGATACCAGGCAATTACCTACCACGAAAATATGACTGATAGAAAAGTTTGGTAATAGAGTCCACAGAAGAAGGTACAGATTAGAGTTAAATTTGGAGATGAAGATAGTTTGAATTATTTACAATTATTATTTATAATTATTTACAATTCAACAGAAGCAGAGTATAGATATATAGAGCCCTTTTATGCTTTATTTTTATATCCTGTAATTACATATAAGTATCATAAGACTATGAAAATACATAATGTACAAGAAGACACTTTAGGAGAAGAGAGTGGTTTTTAACACAACAAGAGATAAGCTGACAACAAAAGACAGAGGTCTGTGGATGTTGAAACCATTTCAAAAAGCAAATGGAGCTTGTTATGAAAAATCTCAGCATGAAAAACTAGTTCTATAAAGTTATAGCTGAGAAATATCTAAGCAATTTTTTTCTAATCAGCAAAATTAATAGCATTTTTGGGGTCTCACTTGCCATTTTAACATTAGAAACTCACGAGAAAAGCAAGAGTAGTGGTTTTTATACAAAGAACTTAAAAAATTCATTCAAGCTGTCTTTGGGTGATGAGAAGATAAAACTTGCTACTGGGAACACCAGCTTCTTAGTTATACGTATATTCATTTGCTCAGCAAATATAATTACGTGCATATTATGATTATGCATCAGGCACTGTTAAGGTTTTAGGGATAAAGATGAGCAAAGACAGAGTCAGCCTTTGTCCTCATATAGCTGGGACAGATATTAATCAAATTATCACACAAACAGAGCTGTACACATTGGACAATGGTAAGCGCCTCAAGACTGCACACAGAAAGACCTGAGAGGTCCAGAGCAGGCTCTTTGAGGAGATGATGTGATTTATCTGGGCTCAGTGGAGCAAGCATGAGACGTAGAGACGTAGGAGTGGAGCAGCTTCCAGACTGGGGGAAGAGCTCGGCCAGAGGCCCTGGGGTGGAAGGGAGACTGGTGAACTTGGAGACTGGAGAGGCACCAGGGGCTCAGAATCCTGGGCACGGGCTCAGGGGTGCAGAGGAGGCTGGGTTGTCAAGAAGGGACCGGCCTGCACAGCGCACAGTGGGGCGTGTTAAGGATGTTAACAGTTATCCTAAGGCCAAGAGGGACAGCTTCAAAGGGACTCAAGCAGGAGACATGGAGTGGTCGTGTTTTGTGTGTTGAGTACCGTGACTAGAGCTCAGAGATTCATCAGGAACTATGGTAATAGGTGTAGCAGAAGCAAGAGAAACACTCCAGTGAGAGGCACCCAGGTAGCTGAAGAACATTCAGAGGATTCGAGTGAGATTTAGGAGGGTATGCTGCAGTTCATGGGGTCACAAAGGGTTGGATGTGACAGCGTCTGAACAGCAACAAATGATAGTATTAGTCAATAGAAAATATCATAATCATGACATTTCAGAGCTCTGCAAATTCTACTGCTGGTGAGTTCCAGAATTTATGTTCTCATAAATTCTAAAGTTTCAAATACATATAAGTTTTCTGCCTGTCCTGAGGGTCTTTTAGTATTAAAATGGAAAGCAAGACCAAAAAATGCTACTGATTTTGCTGATCAAAATAACATGGTTTACATATTTTTCAGTCATGACCTCATTAAATAGATAATTTCTTTATCTTTTTTTATTTTTTTTTGATAACAAGCTCAAGCCACTCATTTGAGTTGTTGTTATCATACTTTCAATTGCATGAAAGCAGCAGTAATGCAATTTCAACTTTGGACTCAACATACAAAATGAAATAATATAAATAACAAGCTGAGTCATTTCTGATAGTAACAGCTCTTCAGTTCTTTTGATAGTGAAGACTTTGGAAAATATCATTATAGAATATCTCATGATGTCACAAGATGTTTTTGAAAGGTGTTTTCTGCCAAATACGAAGTTAAAATTTAAATGGTGTGGGGAGTCTGTGAACCAACTTCCTCCAATCTGAATATTTATCCAATAAAAAGCATGTGAGAGGTTGGATATTATGACCAATCCAACTAAATCTCAATATTCTATGACTCATCTCTACAATTCTCTTAATTTATTTGAATTTCAAAAGTTAAAAATATCCAAGTGCAATATATTTTCTTTTTATAGGTCTCCTTTTCATATCAATATAAGGATAATATGAAGACTATTTAAATGGTCCATATGTATCTCACAGATTTACTAACATAAATAACAGTTCATTTTATAAATTTAACTGCCTTAAACCAAGATTCAGTCGCCTTAAATCATTTTTGAAAGAAGTTAGAGTATCAGTGAATAATACATGTGTAAATATTTCATGAACAAACAACCACTAGGATCTACCCCACCTACCCAACAGGTAGTAAACATTTTATATTTTTATAATCTACATAAATTGCTACAGCATTTTAGTTTCACTCTCTTTCCCCCCAACTTCACTATTTAACTCTTGATGGATAGATGGATTTAGTATAGACATTTTGAAAAGTCCACTTTCTTGTAATCAAAACAAATACAAAATACAATACCTGCCTTAGTTATTGATGCTTATTTTTGTAAAGAAGTGTTTTAGCTATTTAAGGGAAAATATTACTCTTAGAATCCTGCCTTTGCTTTTTTCTGACCAATAGTTAATACTCTAAATGTTGCTCTCCCCCCTCAATGCATAGTTTACTTTCAATATCTTTGCATTAGTAACGACACATTTAAAAAATGAAATGTATAATCATGAGTGCATTACTGTAATCTACTCTTACAGTGGAATAAAATAGCTTGACAGTACACTGGCAGTAAGGAATTGGTCCCTCTATAGAAAGTGCCTACATTTTAAATGCATGGAGCTCTATGACCTTTACAGGCCTGGATTGCTTCTAAATTATTTTATCATTTATGCATCATGGGCTTGAGAGTATGACAACCAAGGCATTGCAATTACAGTGGATTTGTAAATTATTTATTTATTTATTTTGGGTTGGCTGAATCTTCTTTGCTGTGCACAGGCTTTTCTCTAGTTATGGCAAGTGGAGGCTACTTTCTAGTTCTGGTGCGAGGGTTTGTCTTTGGCTCTAGGACGCTTGGGCTTCAGTAGTTGCAGCTCCTGGGCTCTAGAGCATGGGCTCCATTGTTAAGGCACAGGGGCTTAGTTCCTCTGCAGCATGTGGGATCTTCCAGGGTCAAGGACAGAACTCGTGTCTCCTGCACTGGTGGGTGGATTCCTCATCACTGAGCCACCAGGAAAGCACATACAGTAGATTTTCATAGAGACAATACCTTATGCTAATACTACAAATTTTATAAATGAGAAGAAACATTTCTTTGATCTTTAAAAATAAGCTTCCTCTGTGTGCATATTGTCTACAAAATTCTCTCCTGTCAGGAAATGTTTAAAATAAATACATAAACAAATGAACAGCCTTTTCACCAGGTTCGAGGCAAAGCCTGCTGAGATACAATTTTTCCCCACACAGGTGGCCAGTGATGGGTGGCACACACTTAAATTCACTGGTGCCATAAACCAGAAAAGGCCAGTCAGAAATTCCTCCCTGTGATATAATCTATGTTCAAACCTTGTCTGATAATCATGGTAGGTCTGTATCTTTTTTGATGAAACCCCCAAATGTGTCTGTATACAGGAGGGAAAGAGAAACCTATTATAATTCTTACTGAGATAAACTCAAAAGCCATATTTCCACTCTACACATAGTCTCAGATTCATCAAGTTTTAACAAATATAAAAGATCTAAAAATAAACAACAGCAAACCCAAATTCAAAGTGTTTAAAATAACCAAGCTGATGAATATCTTCAAATGCCTTCGAGTGCAGTGGATTGTTGTTACTGGTAAGTGGAAAGTAGGAGGAAAAAGTTTAAAGAGGAGTGTTTTCTTACTTAAATAAATAGAAGGAGAGAAGAACTTTATTGCCATGCTTTCAGTGCTATTTCAAAGCTCCAAATAAGCTAAAACAAATAAACCACTCCCTCATTTTGACCTAGATTACTGTTTAAACAAAGGTGCACATTCTTAATTTACATGAAAAGCAATTAGACCTGCCTTTGACAGCACTGTGAAAAATGTATCTGCTTAGGACAAGTTTTTTATTTGGAGAAAAAAAAAAAGGCTGGAGATGTTTTTATATTTGATTAAAAAAAAAAAAAAACTGGAAGAGGTTCTCCCTACCCAAGTCTTACCCACTATCCATTTTGGGACAGAAATGCTATAAAATTTTAAACTAAAAAAGGGTTATTGTTATTATTATTATACTTTCTTAAAGGGTGTTTAAAATTTTCTGATTCAGACTTTGAGCCCAAATTTAGACATTTTATGATGATATTTAAGAAATAGAAAGCGATATAATTTTTTCCCTTCTTTGGAATGCTTTGTGAATAAGCTAGACACTGAAATACAAAGGAAAAAAATGAATTGAGAAAACCATGGTAGAAGTTATATTCATATTTACATTTATTCATATATGTTAAAATATGAATTCATTAGCAGAAATGAATTTTTAGAGTATTTTTATTTTTCTTGGAGTCAAGATTTTATCAAATCAGTAAATAGCTCTTTCTTTTTTTCTTTCTTTTCCTTTGGAAACTTTTTTTTCCCCTGGTTAGAAAGATGGTACACATTCTTTTCAGTAAGTAAACATTTAAAGGAGAAAGTAAGAGATTGACTACTGTTGACATTTTAAAATAACATTTTCCCACTTACATTTATTTATTCAGCAAATATTCATTGTTCAACTTTTGCCTAGTTGAATATTCCTAGATAATAAGGGACACAGTGGTTAACAAAGCAAGCTCCACTCTTGCCCTCATAGGGTGAGAAGTCTAGAAGACCTTTACACAAGTGATAAATGCATTATAATGACAAATCAGACACTTTTTAAAAAAATTTAAAAATTAATTGAGGTATAGTTTATCTACAATGTTGTATTAATTTCTGTTATACAGCAAAATGACTCAGTTATATATATATATACACAAGCATGCTGCTGCTGCTGCTGCTGAATTGCTTCAGTTATGACTAAAGTCTTAGCAACCCTATGGACTGCAGCCTTCCAGGCTCCTCTGTCCATGGGATTCTCCAGGCAAGAATACTACAGTGGGTTGCTGATATATATTTATATATATATTCTTTTTTATATTCTTTTCCATTATAGCTTATTACCAGATATTAAGTATAGTTTCCTATGTATATGATAGGATATTACTGTTTATTTATTTTATATTTAATAGTTTGCATTTGCTAATCCCAAATTCCTAATTTATCCTTCCCCCACCTCCCCTCTTACCCTTTAGTAACCATACATTTTATTCCCTATGTTGGTGAGTCTGTTTCTGTTGTTGATAAGTTGTGTTATTAAAACAAAAACAAAAACAAAACTGGTATTTTGGAAGAATACAACAAAGGGCCAATCTATTTTTTTTGTTATTTTTTAATTTTTTTAATAGTGGGTCAGTTCTAGCCTTGGGTGTATGTGAAAGCTTTCCTGTAGGAAACAGGACAAATAGTAGAGGTATTAGGTGGAGTAGGAAACAGAAGGAGAGGAAAGGATGTGCAAAAGCTTGGGAAGGCAGGCTGCTGATGGGTCAAGATGCAGCAGGACTGACCGCCAAAGAGGACACGGTGCCAGGCGGGGCAGCAGAGCAGGGCAGCAGCTGGATCCCACGCTGCCTGAAACCCACGGTGACGATGATTTGTGTTTACTAGTGATGCAAAACCACTAGAGTTTTTAGGTTGGGAAGTGACATGATTCAATTCAAATAGTCACTTTCAATGATTACTTTTACGGCACATTAAGATAAAATTAAGATATTCCTAAAGCGTCAGGAGACAGACATTTAATGGCCAGTGGAAGTAATGGATACTCCTAAAATGGAGCTGGCTAGAGATTCTTGGCTCCGGGCAGTGATAAAAACAGAGCAATTTATTGGCTTCCTTTAGTCCGCTGAGCCTTACGTAACAAAAGAGAAAAAGCTCAACTCAATCTTTTTTTCTAGCATAACATTTCCAAGAGAAATGAAATCAAGACTACAGGTCAGTTTTGGTCGGGAGGAAAAATGTCTAGTATGTTTGAAGTTTTACTTTGGTTTTATCCTTTCATATCAGCGTTGGTACATACAAACAAGACCATTCAGCAAAAAATACTGTGCAAATGAATCTAGGTAGCTGAATTGGGGAAGGGCAGACATTCTGTGTACACATAAGGAACGACAGCCGGTCCACAATATCTCATCTCAGTCCTCAGGTGGGACATGCAAGAAGCAGAAGGCCAGAGGGAGCTTGGTCAGAGGTGCTGAAGCCAGTTCGTGTGAGGCGGCAGGATACGGCTTAGATGACTCAGTGAGCATGCGTGCTGCCACTTCAGTCTTGTCCAGCTCTTCGCACGAAGGCAATGGCACCCCACTCCAGTCCTCTTGCCTGGAAAATCCCATGGACGGAGGAGCCTGGTAGGCTGCAGTCCATGGGGTCACTAAGAGTCGGACACGACTGAGCGACTTCACTCTCACTTTTCACTTTCATGCATTGGAGAAGAAAATGGCAACCCACTCCAGTGTTCTTGCCTGGAGAATCCCAGGGACGGCGGAGCCTGGTGGGCTGCCGTCTATGGGGTCGCACAGAGTTGGACACGACTGAAGCGACTTAGCAGCAGCAGCTCTTCGAGACCCCAAGGGCTGTAGCCCGCCAGGCTCCTCTGTCCATGGGATTCCCCAGGCAAGATGACTGGAGTGGGTTGCCAGTCCCCTCTCCAGGGGATTTTCCCGACCCAGGGATTGAACCACACGTTTCTTATGTCTGCTGCACTGGCAGAGGGGTTCTTTACCACTGGTACCACCTGGGAGGAGATTTGCAATTTTACTTCAGTTCCACTCCAATCTGGAGAGAGGGAGGGCAGATCTCCACAAACTGGGAGGAGAGGTTGCTCCCAGCGTGCAACACGGGGAGCCGAGAAACACCAAATATTCACTAAAGGGACTACACTTAAACCAGGTAATGAGCTCAGGCAAGAGGACAACTGAATTCTGCTTTGGGGTGTCCATGAGCTAGTTTCATGTATATGTCAATGGGATATGACTTTCACATGGCTTGCTTCTGGTAATCCTGGGAAGTTGTAGATGTTTGTACCATGGTCTGGACACTCCCACTTTATTATTTTTAAGCAGTCTTTATATTTTCTTTTCTAACTTTTGGCTGCTCTAGGTCTTCGTTGCAGCTTTCTCTAGTTGTGGTGCCCAGGCTTAGTTGTCCCATGGCATGGGAGAACTTAATTAACTTAATTAACTTAATCCTAGGCCAGGGATTGAATCCATGTCCCCAGTATTGGCTGGTAGATTCTTAACCACTGAAGTAGCACTATTACAATAGTAATCTTCTACAATAAAATAGGAAGAAAATGTTGCACAGGATTACTCTTGAATTAAATGGGATAATGTACAATGTCTGATGCAAGGTGACTGCTTACAAATATTATTTATTATTGTATTTAAATGTGGTGAAATGCAATTTCTCTCTCTTTTTTTTTTTGGTTGATACATGTATATTTGTATTAATAACAGGAAGCACGGACTGTTAAGTAGGAGCTTCCCAGGTGGCACTAGTGGTAAAGAACCCACTTGCCAATGCAGGAGACATAAGAGACACAGGTTCAATCCCTGGGTCGGGAAGGTCCCCTGGAGGAGGAAATGGCAACCCACCCCAGTGTTCTTGCCTGGAGAATCCCATGGACGGAGGAGCCTGGGAGACTACAGTCCATACAGCCACATAGAGTTGGATGTGACTGAAGTGACTTAGCACGCATGCACAACTGTTAGATGACTCATATTTGTGAAGCATGCAAAGAGTCTTAAAGGGAATATCACTTTATCAATGTGAAGGATTCTGAAAAATGCAATGGAAGATTTCATCTAAGCTAGATAAATATTATTATCCTCATTATATAAAGGTCAGAGGGATGCAGGGAACTAAAGTAACTTGTCAAGGAATGTCAGCATTTGAGATTACAATTCTGGCTCTCCTGGCTCCTATGAAAACTGTTAGACAAAAGTTCTCTGAAGCAAAAAAATCCCCATCCATTTAAATCATTTCAGCCATGCCAAATGATGACAACTCAGCCAATTCGTTTTTTGTTCTTGGTTTTCTCCATTCGGGTCACATCTCCAAATTAAGTAAATAGTTAATGAAAACAAACAAACAAACAAACACACAAGCACAAGTCTGTGCCATTCTGGCATTGGCTAATCAGGGCAAATGGCTGCAGAGAAGGACCGGCTGAGAATTCTCTTACAGAAATTTACAAGACAACCAGGAGGAAGTTAACAATTCAATCTCAATGAATTAACATTGAAAACCAAAAGAGGTTCAAATGAATTCTTTTTAATGGCTGAGTAATATTCCATGGTGTATATGTACCACAGCACGATCGGGATTGGGAATACATGTAAATCCATGGCTGATTCATATCAATGTATGACAAAACCCACTGGAAAAAAAAAAAAAAGAAAACCAAAAGAGGGACCTCACCGGTAGTCCAGGGGTTAATTTACTGCTTATTTAACTTATATGCAGAGGACATCATGCGATATGCTGGGATGGATGAAACTCAAGCTGGAATCAAGATTGCCGGGAGAAATATCAATAACCTCAGATATGCAGATGACACCACCCTAAAGGCAGAAAGCAAGGAGGAACTAAAGAGCCTCTTGATGAGGGTGAAAGAGAGTGAAAAAGCTGGTTTAAAACTCAACATTCAAAAAACTAAGGTCATGGCATTTGGTCCCATCACTTCATAACAAATAGATGGGGAAACAATGGAAACAGTGATAGACTTTATTTGCTTGGGCTCCAAAATCACTGTGAACATTGATTGCAGCCATGAAATTAAAAGATGTCAGCTCCTTGGAAGAAAAACTATGACAAACCTAGACAGTGTAGTAAAAAGCACAGACATCACTTTGCGAACAAAGGTCTGTATATAGTCAAAGCTACGGACTTTTTGCAGTAGTCAAGCAAGGATGTGAGAGTGGGACCATAAAGAAGGCTGAGTGCCAAAGAATTGATGCTTTGGAGCTGTGGTGTTGGAGAAGATCTTAAGAGTCCCTTGGACAACAAGGAGATCAAACCAGTCAATCCTAAAGGATATCAACCCTGAATATTCATTGGAAGGACTAATGCTGAAGCTGAAGCTCCAATACTTTGGGCATCTGAGGTGAGTTGACTCATTGAAAAAGATCCTGATGCTGGGAAAGATTGAAGGCAAAAGGAGAAGGGGACAGCAGAGTATGAGAAGGTTGATGGCATCACCGATTCACTGGACTTGAGTGTCAGCAAACTGTGGGAGATGGTGAAGGACAGGGAAGCCTGGCATGCTGCAGTCCATGGGGCTGCAAAGAGTCAGACATGACTGAAGCGCCTGAACAACCAGCCAATGGTTAAGACTCATGCTTTCACTACAGGGGGCACAGATTTGATCCTTGATTGGGGAACTAAGATCCCACATGCCATGGGCAGAGCCAAACAAAAACCACTACCACCACAACAAAACAAAACAAACAAACAAAATCATTACTCCCATAGAAATAAACAGTAATTTATCTAGGGGTACAAGCAAAATAACTACACATTCAGAATTAGATGTTCCCTAACTCCAAATATCCACAACATTTCCAGCTCTAGGCAAACATGCAACATATTTTCCTGCCTCACCATAAACTTTTCATGGTTTGCTTTATCATTTGATATATCATAAGCTCCTTACATTGCTCAGAAGTTTTAAGACATCTTTTCTCTTTATTTTCCCTCTGAAGACATCACAAATAAATCTTAAAGTGATCCCTTAAGTTTGTAAAAGAGCAAGAGAAAGTCATATTAGTCAATCTCTCTGAACATGCTCACGAGCTCATAACACGCTCCATTTGTAAGTACTGATATAAGTTTGGCATGCAAATTAATGCTGTGACAATTTATAGGATTCTATCATTCCATCATATGGTCCTCATGTAAGGCAAGTAATAACTAGAAGGAAAATAATGTTTAAAAACTAGAAGGAAAAAATGTTTAAAAAGCACATATCATTATTTTACCCCATGGTACTATATTTCTTAGGTTTGTAACCAAATGAATTGTATGTATGTGTCTGTGTATTTATTTTTAATTGAAGAATAATTGTTTTACAATATTGTGTTGGTTTCAGCCATACATCAACATGAATTAGCCATAGGTATACATATGCCTCCCTCTTGAAACTCTCTCCCACCTCACATGTGTATCTGAATTTTATAATGTTGACACAATTAAACTTATTAATAAAGAGTTTGTAGGGAAAAAATGATTCTCAAAAATCATTCTCCTTTCAAAGTAGAACAGGCTAAATATTGCATGTAAGGATAAACAATGATACCTCTTTCACTACAATGCTAATCTTAATGACTGCAAAACTCAGTGAACCTATTTGCAGGGATGGAATGGACTCTCAGATGTAGAGAATGGACTTGTGGACACAGTGGGGGAAGGAGACAGTGGGGCAATGGAGAAAGTAACATCAACATATAAACACTACCATGAGTAAAGTGGATAGCTGGCGAGAGCTGCTGTATTTGTCAGTTAATTCATATGTTGATATTAAAAGTGACTGTCACTATTATTTTGTGAAAGTGAATGTGTTAATCACTCAGTTGGTCTTACTCTTTGTAACGCTAGGGACTGTAGCCTGCCAGGCTCCTCTGTCCATGCAAAAGTCCAGGCAAAAGTACTGGAGTGGGTTGCTATTCCCTTCTCCAGGGGATCTTCCTTCCTGACCAGGGATTGAACCCAGCTCTCCTGCATTGCAAGCAGACTCTTTACCATCTGAGCCACCAGGGAAGCCCCTTATTGTGTACATAAAACAAATCAATGCTGGAAAAAGTCTAAAATGTATACTAATAACACATTTTAAGAAACTACAAAAAAAGAGAAAATATCTAAATTGCATATGTTAATGGCCTGTGTTCATTGGCACAGAAATAATTTTTAGTTTATGATGTGACTATCTAATGATATTATGAGTATATATTGAACCTAAGCACATATTTCCAATACTCTGTTAAGCAAATATATTTTGCTTGTGGATAATGTTAGAGACATAGCTTGGCCAATGGATCGCATCACATTTTCTATTTACATCTTAATTCTGTAACTGCTCTGCACTCAGAGGTCCCACAGAACAAGGATTTTCTCAGAGACCTTCGTGGGGGACATCTGTGGAGAGGAGGACAAAGCTGTTGTGAAACCTGCTTTTACAAACAAGATGTTAGGTAAAAACCTAAAACCAAAAACACGTCATGCTAACAAGGAAGTGAAAGCAAACTGTGTTCCTACTTGAGATTTAGAATTAAGCATATTTTTGTAAATGGGGCAAAAAGTTTCACTGCTTGGAAAACTTCTGTGGGTCAGATAACCTCAAGTGCCTTGATAGCAACAAAAACTTGAGAAATTCAAGGTTATAAAGAAAGAAAAATAGAAAAATGGATATAATACAATTTTGCTTTATTGAGCACATTTCTGCAAAGTGCTTTATTTATCTCAGTCATCTGTGTAATACCACCTTGAAGGATAAATGTCTCTGAAGCAGGAAAAAGAACCACTCACCCCACATTAAATTGAATCATCAGAGTCGGATCTTTAATCACTCTGGTATTTTAACTGGCTGAAAATATCAGGTCTCCAAAATAACCAGTAAAGATTGATTGATTTATGAAATAGTTCATTGATACAAGCCTAGAAATTCCCCAAATTTTTCAAGAACAAACTCTGTGTTTCTAAGGTAATGAAGGTTATCTCTAAGACACCAGAGACAAAGTGTGATTAAAATGGTCACCTTGAAATTGGAAAATTATGAATTAGAAACCATGAAACAATGAAATTACTCGGGTTTTTGAACACCTGCACAAGGAATGACTGTATTTGGTGATAGCTGCCGTTCTGTGAAATCTAGAAGGAAGCCCAAATGGAGAAAAACAAAGATGTTCAGGACGCTATTTTTAAGTGTGACTTTTCTCTTCTCCCTGCTAAGAACATTCTAACAAGAGGAAGGGGATTTAAGGACTTGCAAGACCACCTGTCTGCCATTATGCAGAGCTGAGGCCTCAGCCATCCTTAACAATGAAATGGCCTTCGCTGAAGGGTGGGGGCAGTGGTGGGTGGTCCTGGAGGAGGCCTAGGCTCTCACAGAAGCCCCTGGACAGCGGCTGGCACCAGCTACCACTGGAAAGTTGGCCCAGAACACTGGTTGTCGTGACAAAGTAGAGAGAAAAAGTAGAGTGCAGTTTAATTCCTTTGGGAAAATGGGTCATGTCTTATGTCCTTTAAATTAAAACCCCATGTCTCATCTTGATTATTTGTAAGAATAGGTATTTCCACTCAAGCTAGACTTTGTTTTTATAGCTAATACAGCTGGGATTGGCTTAATTGACTTAATGAACTTTACCGTTGATTACAGATTCCGTTCATCTCTGTTATACATCAGTTGGAAAGGCTGACCCTTCAGGGTGGGTCTCTGTCCCCCAGGTCTGCGCTCAGGAGCTCAGAGATTTCTGTCCGGACTGCCACCACAGTGTACCTCATTAGCACCAGTGGCCTGAAGTTTAGTGAGGCTGAATACTGTCCTGCATCCCATCTGTCCTTGCTGCAACTTACTTGATTTATTTCTCATCGCAGGATCAGCTTGCCTGTGCCTTCCAACATGACAGTTAACGAACTCCATCAGTCTAATTTAGTCTCATGCTGCTGTGAGCAGACTTGAGGGGTGTCCTGGGGTTACCTCTAGGTCCCTCTTTCTTTCTCCTGCTGGCATCGTCTGTTCCTCATGAGATCTCAATTTTCATAACAAATTTCTGGATAAAATGGGCTCTCTTCTATTTGTGAAATGGTACATAAATTGCATTTTCTGATTCAACTTAGATGGTTGGTAGTAGCTGCCTCCATGGCTCTGGTGAGGATAGAGAAGTCTACTCTAGGTCGTGGGAAAGGGTTTATGATTGATTAGTGATGTCCCCCCCCACCCCCCCACCCCCCCCGGGGTCAAAAATGGCCCCATATTTGCTGTCTTTGCCTCTATTTCATAGAGCAGGAGCTTAATGGTAGGTAGCTGCCTGCTGGTCTTTGCTGGTAGCTCAGATGGTAAAGAATCTGTTTGCAATGTGGGAGACCTGGGTTCGATCCCTGCGTTGGGAAGAAACCCTGGAGGAGGGCATGGCAGCCCAGTATTCTTGCCTGGAGAATCCCCAGAGGAGCCTGGCAGGCTACAAGCAATGGTGTCACAAAGAGTCGTGCAGGACTGAATGACGAGGCACAAGCCGGCACGGCGGCCTGTGGTGTCTGTGTGTAGATTTTACTAACTTACGGTAACCAAAATTCTCAGAATTACACACAGAATGCTCACAGAGAAAGCCTAGGTCTCTCACTAAAATGCAAATATAATTTTGGGCAAAATTTGACTTTTTCTGGTCATATTCAGAGTATCCTTGGCATTCTTAGATACTAATTCAACAGTATAGCTTTTCTTTCTAGAGGAGTTTCCTCAGCTCTAGACTGGTCCCTACAATTTCTTGAGCTGCTGACTTTAGCAATAGAAGGAAGAGAGGCACAGATTAAAGTGGGATCAAGGGGAAATAGTAGGAAAGGAAAATATGCTGGCACAAGGAAAAGTGGCCAACGGACCCAAAGTAATGAAACTGATATTTTTCTTTGACCAGAAGGTCCTCTCTGGTGGCCACTGCAACTCACATTGAATCAGGGTAAACAGGGCTGATAAGACAGGGGCCTCTCAAGGGAACTAGTTTAGAGGCGCACACTTGTTTGATGGTATAAGCTTTAGTGTATCTACTCATGTAATTGCAAAAAGAAATGAGAACCTGCAAACTCTGTATCTGAAAAGACATACAGATCATGGCCAATAGGTATATGAAAATGCTCAATGTCACTCATCATCAGAGAAACACACGCCAAAACCACAATGAGATATTACCTCACACCTGTCAGAATGACTATTGTCAAAAAGACAAGAGATATTAAGTGCTGGCTAGGATGTGGAGAATAGGGAAGCCCTGTGCACTGCTGCTGGGAATGTAAATTGGTGCAGCCACCACGGGAACAAGTATGGAGGTTCCTCAGAAAATTAAAAATAGAACCACCGTATGATGCAGCAATTCCACTTCTGGGAAGACATTCTTCATTTCTGAAGAAAATGAAATACTAACTCAAAAGACAAATGCATCCTTGTGTTCATTGCAGGATTATTTACAATAGCAGAGGTGTGGAAACAACCTAAGTGTTTGCTGATGGATGAATGGTTATAAAAGATGCTGTGTATTTACCGATAGAATATTACAAAGGCATAAAGAGGAATGAAATCTTGCCATTTGTAACAACATGGATGTACCTTGAAAGCATTATGCTAAATGAAATAAATTAGATAAATACCATATGATCTCATTTACCATAGAATCTAAAACAAACAAACAAACAAACAAACATCCCAAACGCATAGATTTAGAGAACATGTTGGTGGTTGCCAGAGGTGGGAGATGTGGGGTAGGTGAAATGGGTGCAGGAGTGAAAAGGTGATACAAACTTCCAGTTGTAAAATAAATAAGTCATGGGGATATAATGTGCAGCACTATGACTAAAGTTAATAATACTGTAATGCATATTTGAAAGATCTAAAAGTTCTCATCACAAGGAGAAAAACATAACCATGCGCTGTGATGAATGTTAAATAGACTTGTGGTGAACATTTCATAATATATACAAACAGTGAATCATGATGCTGTATACTTGAAATTAATATAATCCTATATGCCAATTTTACCTCAATAAAAAAGAAATAAAAACTAAACAAAACAAACCCCAAAGCTTCATTTTCATAACCACAATAATCTGTAATAAGACAAACTGCTGGGCTCAAGCTGAGACAGTGTCTTTGGATGCAGTTGCAAGATCAAACATACCCATTTGTCTCTTTGCCAGCCTACCCTTCATTCAAATAAAAGTGGAGAGTTTATGATATAATGAACCAGTAAATTGGTGGGAGGGTTATTTGAGAGTCTGGAATGCCTAAAATATCATAAAGGTATAAGGGCAAAGTGCTCTGATGAATTATTGGCCCTGAAAGAAGAAACAGTGCATGCTTATGGAAACATTTGTGAAAGCAAAACTAGGACTAAAACAGACTATCTAGAAATTACATAAAAACTTTTAAAGTGGTCCTGTGTCTCCTCACAGTTTATTCCCAATTTTCTTTAAAACTAACACAGCTCTGCCATGTTCTGTCATCCTAGTAGAATATTCCCTAGACTATGGTGAGAGAAACACAGTTGTAGCCATTTTGACAGTAGTTATTCTAACCTTGACCTGAAGTGAGTGAGAATTTCTTACCAAGAGCTAAGAAATTACTAAAAACTTAAAAATGATAGAAAATGTGTTATCCTGCACATAATACTGGGCATGAAATATGGGTTGACCTCCTTCTTGTTTTTTGTAGATTTTAGTAAACTTTTTAGCTTCCAGGATGCCTGAGGCCATGTGTCTGATGGTCATGACAAGTCAGATAATTCTACCATTCTTTCCTTTGGTACAGGATACATGGGCTTCTGGTCATGTATTCTTTATAACTATATTGCCCTTTGCTGAAATATGAGCTAATTTCTGAAGGATAAGGAAAAATTAATTATTGAGTGGTTAGTGAAGATTTGTGTAGAAAAGGAGAAGGAAAAGTTAAAACAGGAGATGGCGTCTAAGAGCAAGGGCCTGAAAAAGGCCAGGGTGATGGTTCTGATTAACTCTGTAAAACAAATCACCCCATAAATTAACAGCATAAAACCACCATTGGCTGCTCACAGATTCTAAGGGTCAAGAATTTGGACAGGACACAGCGTGGGGGGCTTGTCTCTGCTTCATGAGCTCTGGGGATCTGACTGGTAAACATAAAGGCTAGAGGTTGGAATAGTCAGAAGGCCGGTCATTCATAGGCTATTGGTTGAGGGCCTCGGTTCATCCCTATCCTGGCCTCTCCACAAGGTCTCTTTGGATAAGTGAGGTGTGGACTTCCTCACAACTTTGTGGTTCATCTTCCAAAGTAGGACTATCTGAGCAAGGAGCCAGGAGGGAGCTATATTCCTCTAAAATGTCCTGGCCTCAGAAGTCACACAGCATCACTTCTGCCTTAATCTCTATTGGTTACAGCAGTCATCAGCCTGCTTGAGTTCAAAGGCTAGATGAACAGACTCCACTTCTTGATGGAAAATGGTCAACACTGAAGTTCTAGAACAGCATGAGTCTAGAGATAGAAATGTGGCTATTTCAAGAAAATACAATGCCGCAGTAATTGAAGGGCAGGAACCAGTGGGAAAGTGGCTCAAAACGAAGGTGGTGAGGTAGGCAGGGATCAAGCCTATTCATAATATTAGATGTTACATTAAGAATATTGGTCCTTCACAGACTTAGAGAACAAACACAGCTGCTAGTGGGGAAGAGTAGGGGGATGAGGTAGGAAGTTTGGGGCTGACATGTACACACTGCTATATTTAAGAGGGATAACCAACAAGGACATCCTGGACAGCACAGGACTCTGCTCCACGTGGTGTGGTGGCCTGGATGGGAGGGGAGTCTGGGGGAGATTGGATATATGTACATGTATGGCTGAGTCCCTTTCCTGTCCACCTGAAACCATCCCAGCGTTAACTGGCTACACTCCAATATAAAATAAAAAGTTAGAAAAAGAATATTGGTCTTTTTTCCCCCCTGAAGCACATGAGAAGTCATCAGGAAGTTTACATATGGGAATAGGACACTCTGGTTTGCTACAGCACAGAGAATGGACGGGAAAGTTGCAACATTCGATGTGAAGGGTCTAATTAAGAAACCAGGGTGATGAACAAAGCAGGATGTAGGTGGGTTTGGACCAGGGATTTGGCAAGAGATAGAGAGACCAGAACGAATTTAAGAAATACATGAGGCAAAATCAAACGGACCTGGATATGAAGAGTGAGAGAGGCTGGTGGGAAAAATGACTCCCATCGTCTGCTGTGCCGCTGTGAGGATAGGGGTGGGTGTCGCCCCAGTAGGGAGCACCAGAAGGTCGTCAGGGTTTGGGGGGAAGAGCCTGAGCTCCGCTTTGAGCTTCAGAGAGAGAGATGACTGGGCATGTTCTGGTGGGCAGTGGGAATCATAGGCTGGGTGTCCAAGGAGAGGCCAGGCTGGAAATCTGGATTTGAGTCATCTAAGCACAGGTGGTAGCTATAGCTGCTATCAGAGATAGGATTTTCTTGGGAGGATGCAAACACTTGATACCGAGTGTTGATTGAAAATAGAAAGGCAGTTCTGCACAGTGACTAGGGAAGGTGCTGCAGAGAAATTAGAGGGAAACTGAAGAGAGTGGTCTCTGAGGAGCCAAAAGAAAAGACCCATAGTTACCAATTGCATAGAATAAGAGTTTACATCAGATGAGGTCTAAACATGCTCATTCTGGATAAGACAACTTCTTACCATGAGATATAGGATCCTGCTTAATGAACTAAAAAGTTTTGTTTATAATTTTTTAATATTTCACACTAAAAATATAAAGGGGGTACGCATTTCATAAAACATAATATAATACTCTGCTATATGAAGTATAGTATTACTTATTTCACTAAAGGCATCAGAAAATAAGAGAGAGAATGTTTCAATGTCGAGTATCGAATATCAAAGCTTTCCTCAGGAACATATTCCATATTAATACTACTTTTTTTCTTTAAAAAGTCAAATTTTAATTACTTTACTTTCACCTATAGCACTTTTTATAACACATCAGCTGAAAATTATTTCTAAACTAGAAACTCCTGTAGGTATTAGAATATGCATGCTTAAAATACATGAACATATAAAGTATTCTTCAACCATATTCTGATTATTTCTCTAAAGCATATTTCCATGTCCAGTTGGTCAATTTTTAAGACATTTACATATATATGGGTATGCATGTATTTTTGTATGCATGCAGAGAGACTATTAAGCACTACATGAATGTTTTCCTTTTCAGAATGAAATTGAATTCAATGATTCTAAATTAAAGGGAACAAAGTAATACTTCATTATACTTTTATAAAGAGCCCTATTTATCAAGACTAGAATAGTTTTAACATAAGCCAACCACAATATGGTTACAAATCCAATATTCCTCATATCTATTTACTTGCAAAATGAATGTGCTTTTCCACTGGCCTTAAAATAATGAGAGTAAGAAAATAGGTTAAGTCTTAAAAGGTCTGATTCATTTTTTTCAATATTCATGAATGGTTTGACTAAATGAAACCATATGTTATATTTAAAATGCTTAGTGGAACAGCATGCATTGAGAAATATTTTTCCAAGTCAAAGACCTATAAGCTAAAGTAGTTTCAAAAGAATTGCATGCACATGGCCAAGAAAGGGTGTAGGACTGTAAATCTAATCACAGCTTTATAAAAAGTTGGGGCAGTTGGCAAATGTAGTGACTGATAAATATTAGTGACATACAATTGTCCTCATCAACCTCAAGGATACAATGGACTAAATAACAAGATAACAAAGTCAGCATGTCATTGTGCATATAACAGTAATATGTCAACTCCCAAAGAAAAATTAAAAAAAAAATCAAATAATTATGGGAAAACCAAATTTTACTTATTTCAAATGTATTCTTATAATGAAACATAAGTTACTTTGTCAAAATGATTAATATGTACGGAGAAGGCAATGGCACCCCACTCCAGTACTCTTGCCTGGAAAATCCCATGGATGGAGGAGCCTGGTAGGCTGTGGTCGGACACAGCTGAGCGACTTCACTTTCACTTTTCACTTTCACACATTGGAGAAGGAAATGGCAACCTACTCCAGTGTTCTTGCCTGGAGAATCCCAGGGACGGGGGAGCCTGGTGGGTTGCCATCTATGGGATCACACAGAGTCGGACATGACTGAAATGACTTAGCAGCAGTAGAAGCATGTTTAGGGAGTTTTAAGCCAGCAACCCATGAGTATAATATATTAGGCCTAATTTTATTTCCAAGCCTTTATACTGAATTGTCTAACTTCAGGAGCACTGGGAGGAAGTGCAGGTTGTATGCTTAGATCATAGTATTCTGAACTACAAGAAAATGTTGGTAGCTCCTGCTTACACTAATTTGTATGTAGGATTCTCTTCTAAGAATCCTGATAAGATGGGCATGAAATATACTTGTAATTAGAGAGATGCTGAACTACCAGAAAGTAAATGTGGATACTTAGTCATCAAGAATACCTGCTGATCCTCAGGTAGAGTTTGTATTTAACTTACCTGCATGCTGTGCTTCTACCATTTGTATTTCCAAAAATACCCATTATTCAAATCACTAGTGGCCATCCAATTAAAAAAAAAAATAACCAACATATCTCACTTTAACAAATATAATATGTCAATTGATCCAGTGACAAAGTTTATATTAAAAAAAAAGTGGTCTACTGATACTGGTATCAGGCTTAATATAATGCTCTAGGACATAAGTCAAATGTCAGGACCAACATGAGCTTTTGGAAGAAGGCTAAGTAGGAGATGATAATAAAGTCGAGTTTCAGTTGCTTTAAGGAAAAGCATATAAGAGCACAGATGCAGGGGTATGTCCTTGGAAAGAACAGGTGGCCTGAGACCCATAGATATGAAGAGTGAAAAGCCCCAATGCAAGGACCATTACTGATAGTGAGGTCAGTAAACCCGAAACCAAGACAGACAAGACAACAAGTTCAACTGGAATTTGGGAAAACATTAGTGACACTTAAAAGTCTATTTGAAAACTTCCTCTACTGGTATAGGTTGTTAACTCAGAGTTCTGGGCTGAATGATTTATGGAATTTACGAAGTTACAATCATGAAGCCAATTGGCTTGATCTAACTAGTCTCTTTTTTGCCTTCATTTGAGAAACCCTCCAGGCCCTGCATATAGAATAAAATCTACCTAAATGGCCTTTTTTAAAAGGTTGTTTTTCTTTCTCTAAATGTTTACATGTTGCTTCTCTCCCTGAATTTTTAATGAATATAAATATACACGCTAACATTCTTTTAAGGAACTCAGCACGCTTTAGAGACACACGGCTGCATTCTCTAAGAGCTTAGGGAGCACCATGGTGAACTTATTTTCGTTCAAAGGAGGCAAATGGCAAAAATTGTAGCTGACAGAGCTCTAATGTACCAAGTGTTATTCCATTGGTTTGAAAGAAAAATTCTAGCTCCTAAAAGAAACAACCTTCTCACAGGAGTTTCAGCTTCTCATCCTGTGTGGTTAGTTCCTGAGCAATAACTTGGTGTGAGAGACTGTGTTCAAGCTGAGGTGGCTTCTGGTTAGTAGACAGGGAAACAGAAGCCCAGAGAAGTTCACTTCCATTCAGCGTCGGGGCACATTCAGAGCGAGAGACAGAGCCCACTTCTTATGCCAAGACAAATGACAGTTTCAAAAGACCACCCATACTTGCTGTGTTATTTTGCTTCTTCTCTGTGCAGCCAATGTTATAGTTTAAAAACAATATATATTTAAATACACCATTAAGCTAGGGAACAGATCTTATATTTGAACTACCTAATGCTGAACTGGTTGACCACAAATAGGTTATATAACAGGATGAAAGCAAGACATTTCAGACAGAAGTTTAAATTAAAATAACTTGGTGGGTGGTGGTGGTGATGGTAGTTCTGAAGCTTTAGAACAAACAAGAGTTTCTGGTTGGTTCTTCTGCAGGGATTATTTTAAAAAATAAAAAGGAAGGAAGAGAGGAAACTCCTGTCCTCTGCTTTGGTCAGTGCTCAGACTACTTTTAATTAATTCTTCAAAACATTCCTGATGTTGCTCTTTTTTTTTTCAACTTGTTTGAACTCCCATTTTCAAAATTATTACTTTAGGCTTTCTTGTTACACAGTCACCCTTCAACTTCTTTTCCCTAATTGAGTCAAGATAGTGGTCTTTTGGACTTAATAGCTAGCTCTAGCAGAGTCTAACTTTTGCTGATTTTCCTTTATTTTTTTTCCCAGTACAGCAAATGATAACCTTTTCCACTCTTCCCAAATTGGCTGTAGACTCTCTTTGATGAAGCAAGAAATACTTCAGACTTTTAGAATATATTGCTTCTTATGTATTTATTCTAATGCCTCATTTGTACTGGTTTAGACATTTTAAGAATGGCCTATGATCAAGCAGACCCTAGTGCCTTAGATAAATAACCCATAGAACCCAATACTTCTGACAGCAATCACACCACAAAAGCAAGAGCAAACACTTGATAATGTGAATGAGATAAGTAGAGCCTGCCTTATAAACACCAGACAGAGTCATACTAAGGGAATATTCTCCAGGAAGGTGATTTTTTACCACACGAGCACACTTTCCTTTCTAAGGACAGGTTCTCAATTCTTAGGGAGAACTGATTTTCGGCCAGACAAGGGCTGTGGTGATCAAGGCAGTCCCGGTGGTATAATTTTAGCTTTTGCAGAATTTTCCATTGCTTATTTTCAGGACTACTGCTATTTCATCATTTCCATGATTGCTCCCCCAGCACTGACTGACGATTTTATTGGATACAGAAGGGGCTGAGTTGGATTATATTTCACTGAACAGCTACACCACCTGTGTAAAAGTCTTTGGAAATGAAATAATCCCATCTAATTGAAGAGAAACAATCAAGCCACTGGACAGCCCACAACCAGAGCACAGACTAGATTTTCAACAAATTAATATCTCTGATGTTTATAGGTGATAATTTCCATCAAATGGATGAAACTAACTATGGATTATTGCAGGTTTTGAAGGTATGGCATTTCTTATTATTTTATATTTAACATAAAGGTTAAACTCATTAATTACTTAATAAGCGGAAAGTTTCTAGGAGTTAATGAACTGCTGCTCTTTTCCATAATGAATTTATATCAAATTGGACGAGCCAGTTTGAGGTTGAAAATGAATCCCTCATTATGTCCTGTCCTGAATAAAGCATTGTTCTACGAGTGTTTCTATAATAACAAAACATCTTTTTAGATTTTCTTGTCATCTGGAAGGCTTCCCAAGTGGCTCAGTGATAAAAGAATCCACCTGCCAATGCAGGAGATGCAGGAGACGTGTGTTCAATTCCTGGTCTGGGAAGACTACCTGGAGAAGGAAATGGCTACCCACTCCAGTATTTTCACCTGGGAAATCCTATGGACAGAGGAGCCTGTCAGGCTACGGTCCATGAGTCACAAAGAGTCAGACATGACTTCATGACTAATAATAACAATAAGAAGTGTGAATGGCTTGTAATCTGAGGAGGGACATAAGCTGTTTTTATACTGAAGAACCTGGAGGTTTTTTCCCATTCTACTTCTGAGGTTCCGTATGACATTTGGTTGGGAGCTTATGCCATACTGTCACTTTCACATGCTAATAATGAAAACTCCTTTCAGAAATGTTACGTCACTGACTGTATTCCATGGAAACACCATGTTCTCATTGCTTCACAAGTTGTGCACACATGTAACATTCTTTATCATCTTTGCAGAGTCACCTGAAGACTCACTGGTGAGCAGACTGTCTTCATCCAGGAGGTAGTTGGCCCAAGTGAATCAGCAAATAATACATTAGGCTGACTTCAGAACTTTGCCTGTCTGTTCTGGTTCTTTTGTCCCATCTACCTACTGGACAGTCCAGAACAACCTGCCATGGTGCCCTGAAGTACCTCCTTAGTCTTTAAATTCTGATTTTTCTTTTCACGCTCATCTAAGCAATTGTAAAGTCTCTTTTCAGTAGACGGGAACTACAGAATATTCAATGAAACCAATCCTATCCTGTAACAAGATGAGAAACAAGACTGCTGGTGCTAGGAAAATCTGACCAGTGTTATAGGGGCTCAAAATTTTGGGTTAAAGGGAAGGACTCAGGAAATCAAAACGAAGTCCCTAGTTATGGTTTCAGAGGGGAAGGGATGGTTATGGAGTTCAGGACGGTCATGTACATACTGTATTTAAAATGGATAACCAACAAGGACCTACAGTATAGCATAGGGATCTCTGCTCAATGTTATGTGGCAGCCTGGATGGGAGGGGGTTTGGGGGGAAATGGATACATAGGTATGTATGGCTGAGTCCCTTCACTGTTCACCTGGAACTACCACAACATTGTTAATTGACTATACCCCAATACAAAATAAAAAGTTTAAAACATAAATAAATAAAGTTCATCCTCACACACACACATACACACATCCTGCCAAAAGAACTGAAATAGCAACTAGCAATGAACTATGAAGAGAGAGGTCTGCTAGCTGCTTTCCACAGAGTATTTCTAATTCTTCCAGAAGTGAATGAAGGATAGTTTTTGTGACTATTTCACATTTGAAAAAACTGAAGTTTAGAAAGTTTCTATTAATATATCTTTCCCAAGCTCATAGAACTAGTGATTTTTGGAGCTAGGAATCTAACTAAGTCAATCTGATCAACAAGCCTATATTCTAAGCAGTATGTTATGCTGCCTCTAGATACCTCTAGACGGCCTAAGACTTTGCACAACAAAGAAGGCAAAAATATAGTTATGTGGAATGAGGGTAGGAAGTTCTAACACGAGGCAGTTAATGATGAAGGAGGGTCTGGTGAGTTCTGAGTGAGTCCCCTGAGATTATGTGGCGGAATGGGTCTCACCATGAGGTGGAATTGGGTCACCAGGTCTGGCTTAAAATAGTCTCCCAGAACCTTGGCAGTGGAGGAATTACTGAGGACGGAACCAGGCAGCTTATCACACATGATTAGGAGAAACGCTATCCAGTTAGGCTCTTTAAGTACGGTTTAGTCTCAATTCCTAGCTAGGATATGGGGAAAATCATGTATCTCTCTTGGATATCCTGGGGTCAGGAATGGATTCGGGTAGGGGTGAGAACAAAGCCTACCTTTTCAGCTTTTTGAGCTTCCTACTCTAATTCTTTCAATTTGTTCAATACTAGCTTCTGCAGATGATGTTAATATAAATCCTACCTGTACCAGTGATCCCTTGTAGGTTGGCAAAGTTATTGCCAGCAGAGCACAAGTCACTCCCAATTAACACACGGGTCAGTAGGCAATCATCAGCTAATAAAAACTTTTGCATTTTGTGCATGATTTTAGAAAGGACCATAATTTGGAAATGACAGTGACTCTCATCAGATGTTCATAAGAAAAGAAAACGATCACATGTTCCAGAGCACTTCAGTGAATTAAAGAATTTTAGTGGCAAATAATAATACTTAAAAAACTTGTAGAAACCAGTTGTCTATTATTTTGGCTACCAATTCCTTTAACTATGAGAATCTATACAGATCTTCTTGCCCTGATGTGAAATCTTACATAACTTTTCAAGTAAAAGGCAAAGAAGAATTCCTGTGAAAATTAAGCTAATTGTTTAAACCAGATTATAAGCCTTTTTCTTTTTTAAAAAATATATTAGTTTGAAATTTCTTTTTGGCCACACCACACGGCATGTGGGATCTTATTTCCCCAACCAGGGGGTAGAACCAACACCCCGTACATTGGAAATACAGGGTCCTAACCACTGGACCATCAGGGAAGTCCCTAAACCTGATTCTTGCAGCAATAACAGGGGTTTTAGTTTAATCTCTTAAAAAAATAAATTGGAATATAGTTGGGTTAGGTTCTGCTGTGCAAAGAAGTGAATCGGCCATATGCACACATTTATCTCCTTCCTCTTGAACCTCTCTCCCACCCCACACCCGCCCCACCCCTTTAGGTCATCAGAGTACAGATACACTTGAAATATATTAGTTTCTTTTAATTAATTAGTTTTAAATATGAATTCCTATGACTTAGTCGCAAAGAGTCAGATATGAATGAGCAACTGAACAGCAAAGCAACAGGGGAGTCTTAATGTTTCCATTTCACAGATAAACAAACTGAGGGACTTGGAGTTCATGACTTACATTATCACTTACTACATCTCCACTGTAGCTGGTACCAAAATCCCCAGTAATGCATTCTTTGGGCTGTGGATTATCTCGGGGAGCTGCTCTGTCACTGACTTTACCTCCATACTCTTGGCAAACATGCATCAATTCTACTTATCTCCTGCCTGGCATTTTGATACGGCCTTCCCTGAAATGAGAGAGATCCTCCACAGAGACTCCTAGGCATCTCTGCTCTCCTTCAGAGAACAAAAGACCAGGAATAATCTCATGATAGTAACCAGAAACTTTCATCTTGATAGCACTCCAGGAACATTAAGCAAGTACGTGCACGCACACACCCGCCCACTTCATTCGGGTAGTCCATGTTTCTTGTCTCACTGGGAAGGCATCACCTTTGCATAGGCAACCTGCAACTCACCTACTGAGGTCTGAATTACAAAATAAGCCATCAAGATGAAATAGCCACTGATCCCTTTGCTCCACTGGACACCAATAAAAGCTGGCTATTTAAAAATCAGATGGAGATGTTAGACAATTCATGTTGTTTGAAGAAAACAAGTAAAAACAATTGGAAAAGAATGGCAGGGTTGATGTACATAGCAAATGTGACTCACCCAACATTTTCCTTGGCCTTTCCCCCAAATTGCTATGCTATAGTTTTTACTTTGCAGTCATAATGGCTAAAATCTATCAAAAATCATTTCTGTCCATCAAAACTTTCTGGTTGCAAAGGAGACTTCCAGAATCATCAGTCATCCACTCCCTGTGTGTTACCCTCAGAAGAGCCAGTCCAGACTGGCCCCTCCCCAGATCTTGTCTCTGTCAGTGCCGCCTTCAGAATCCTGTTTCTCAGACTACAAACCCAGTGGCCTGGGTTTGATCCCTTACCCAGTGCAGTCTCAAATACTGCTGATCCCTGTTTATTCTTCCCCTGGGCTTCCCTGGGGGCTCAGGGCATCCGCCTGCAATGCAGGAGACGCAGGTTCAATCTCTCGGTTGAGAAGATACCGTGGAAGAGGAAATGGCAATCAACGTCAGTATTTCTTGCCTGGATAATCCCATGGACAGAGGAGCCTGGTGGGCTATAGTCCATGGGGTTGAAAAAGATTCAGACATGACTTAGCGACTAAACAGCAATTCTTCCCCCCAAAACATTCAGACCTGAACACTTCTCCTAGGTACCATTGCAATAAACTTGCCACAGTTGTTTCTCAGCTTGACTTCTATCTCTTCTACCCTTTTCTGAACCACGTGCCCTTCCAGTTCATTCTCCATTCAGCAGACAGAATGGTGGGGAAGAAAATTGAATCCAATCAAGTCAGCATCTCTTTCCTAAAAAATGCTCCCATGGGGACCAGGGCTCCTCTCCCCACCAGGTTCCCTCTCCTTTTCTCCTTTCCCTCTCTGCTTCAGCTGCACTGGTGATACGCTCTTCTGCTCTTAGGACCTCTGTGCTTGACGCTTTCAGCTTGTAAGCCCCTCCCTGAATCCTAGAAGATGTCTCTCTCCATTACTCAGTCTCAGCTCTAACTCAGCTCTTTGGGAGGTTTTCCCAACTCTACCAGCTAACCTGGATTTCCTACTTCTCCTGGGACCCTCTCCATCCCCACCAGTCACCTCACCCTTTTCTTTTCAGCATAATTCTGACCAGTCACTGTCAGCTTATTTGTTTCTGTCCATGTCTTTCTTCCCATGGGAGGAGGTAAACTTGAAGACAGGAATCTTCTGTTTTAACACAGTGTTTTCTCCAGTGGAAGCTGGTACATGGTAAGCAGATGTTCTATAGTAAGGAGGTGCTCCATAAACAGTGTTCATCCACCACCACAGTGCTTTCCTCTGAACACCCAGCTATGGTCAGCTGCTCTGGGTGATAAAGTTCACCTGATGAAGAAGGGAGCCCACTTTAGGGTGAGCCTTCCTTCTTAGTGGAGGAGAGGAAGGTATAATGAGGTGTCACGGTGGGGACCAAAAACTGTATGTGTCTACAGGGTCATCTGTGACCTGCCAGAAGAGACAGCAGCTTCCTCCTAGAATCCTACTTATTTTTAAAGTCTGGGTAATATCTGGGTTAAGGATGATGGATCTGGTTTTGAATCCTGAAATAGATGACAATTTCTTCATCTGTAAAGTGGGTGTGATTATGTTATCTCATAGGATTGTAAATGGGTAGAAAAGCTATGACAACCTAGACAGCATATTAAAAAGCAGAGACATCACTTTGCTGACAAAGGTCCATCTAGTCAAAGCTATGGTTTTTCCAGTAGTCACGTATGGATGTGAGAGCTGGATCATAAAGAAGGCTGAGTACCAAAGAATTGATGCTTTTGAACTGGGGTGCTGGAGAAGACTTTGAGAGTCCCTTGGACAGCAAGGAGATTAAACCAGTCAATCCTAAAGGAAACCAACTCTGAATATTCATTGGAAGGACTGATGCTGAAGCTGAAGCTCCAATACTTTGGCCATCTAATGCAAAGAGCCGACTCATTGGAAAAGACCCTGATGCTGGGAAAGATTAAAAGCAAAAGGAGAAGTGGGTGACAGAGGATGAGATGGTTGCATGGCATAGTGGACTCAATGGACCTGATTTTGAGCAAACTCTGGGAGATGGTGAAGCACAGGGAAGCCTGGTATGCTGCAGTCCATGGGGTGGTAAAGAGTGGGACATGACTGAGTGACTGAACAACAACAACAACAATAAAATACTCAATACAGAGGCTAATTTCTAGCATGTCCTCAATTAAGAAACTCCTATACTCTTCCCCTTCCCCATCCCACACACAGATGATTGCTTTTGAATTCAATTATATTCAAGGTTAATTAAGCTCAGAACCACCATTTAAAATAGTTTCTATAGGAAATTATATACCTAAACATCCGACTTCCATATAAATGCCTTTTGGAATACAACCTGGTTGCACTTTGAGAATTACTTGTCATGAAAAGTATTTGTGCTTATGTTTTGTTACCAGGCTGCTTCTATGTATACATTTTCTCAAGGTCCTATTTTTCTAGCACTCATCCCATTGTTAAAGAACAATTGACTTGGAGTGTATGTTCACTGTACAAATGGGACAAAGGCAGATGTGTAATTTATTCTATTTTTCTTAGAAACAAGAAACTAAATATAAACAAGAGTAATTCAATTCTGATGAATAGTAATCACTATGCTTTATAATACAACAGAGACAAAAGGGAATACAGAAGAACTTGTTACATTCAAATTGTATCTGAAAGGCTTATGTGATAGGCTGTGAAGGACCATTACATCCTCATTTATTCTACTTCTGCTATTGACTCTGTTTTTTGTTAGTGAGACGTTCTTGCCTGTGAAAGCTGCTTTAATCTTGGAGACAAACAGTTAAAAAGGATGAAGCATGCAATTGAATTTTTCCTTTTTACGATTTTGATTTCTTAATTATTTCTTTTAGTTACATGAAAATGTTCAAAGCATAGATCTTATCAATACAATTATTGGCTGCCTCAAGAAGACAATTCAAGGCCAATAGAGTGCAAATTGAGTTTACCAAAAAACAAAGCAAAAAGGAAAACAAAAATCCTAACAGAAGGTGTTTTCTCAGGAAGATTCTATTTTGTCATACTATTCAGAGAGCATGTCTTTTTACTGACATATATGTGAATAAATATATTTCTTTATATTGAGAATAAAATATGTCTACCATATGACATTTAAAATAATAATGTTTTAACAAAACTGTTATTGTATTTCCTTCTTAATCAGAGTAGCTAAATAATTTACCTTCTAGTCCCTTGATGAACTCTTCTACCACCCAGCTTGCACTCTTTACATGGGAGATTTCCTGAAAGAAATTTATCTGAACTAACCTAATAATTATTTTATGGCTTACTGTAACACAGTGTACTTTTGATTTGAAATAAACCCTATGATCTTATTACAATCTTACAATTGTCCAATTATAGGGTTTTGCATAGTTTATTTCATGAAGACAGCATAAACTTATTAAAAAATTGAAGCATAAGCTAAGAACAGAAAATGATCATGTGACTATAATGAGTCTCTTTCATGATATAAATACATATCAAACTTGGAGCTAAATCTATTTATCAAGTGGAGGAAAAAAGCAAACCCACTATGAATATTTCTAAGTTTTCTAAATTTCATCTGGGGACTCCGCTGAACCTTCTAAATTACTTATATTAAAAAAAATTCTGTCCTCTGAGAGCCAACAGACAAAACTTTTAATTATATGTTTTGCTCTTTGCATATAAGTAATTAGTTTTCTTTATAGGAGTTCAGTTAGAAAATTTTACAGATAAGTAATGACAAGAAAATTATTAGACTAGATCAACTTTAAATAAACGCCTTCAAAGTTTGTGGCGTGAGACACAATGAAGTATAGGAAGTAAAAGAGTTTATTATTTTTAATGCCTCCTGGCTCAAATGCAAGACACAGGTATAGATTCATGGTAATTCTTATGACTGCTTTGAGGAGTCACAAACGGCTGTGTTTCTGAAATCAGTTCTTTAGTTTATCTAATTTATTATGTCCATCCAGAAATGCCTTGCCACAGCAGAAACAGCAAAGCTGTTCTTTCATATTTAACTACTAATTAATTAGTGGGAATTCAAGTTGCTCACTATTACTAGAAGAGCAATATAGTTTTTATGTTCAATAAGCTACATCATCTAATATTTCAAAGAAAGATGCTATTTAAGTGGGTAAGTCCAAGCTTATTGCAAAGTATACTGACCCTTTAATAGGAACATAATGAGCAAAGTTAGCATCTGTACCTCCAAAATAAAAATGTAACATCAACATGCCTATTAACAAAATGAGAAAAAATCTAATTAAAGCAAATTAGCCTAATGTGCACAGGCTGGATAAGACAGATTACTTCTAAAAATCCGAGAAGATAATGGTACCCATATGGGATATGTTTTTGGCATTTTTCATATAAATTGGACAGTTTTAGAGGATAAATATGGTACAAAAGTCCTTACAGGCAATTATGTCTTTACAATGCTGGTGGCTGACATCATAAAAGTATAATTTTAATTGCTATTAATTGCATTAAGTCTAGCCTTATTGAATACTTAATGCCATTTCTGACAGTAGTGCTAATTTATATACTTTAATGAAGCTTCATGGTAGAAGTTTGGAATTATAGAGCTACTTAAACTATGTCTTAAATAGTACATTTTATCTGTCAAGAAGTTCTAGATATAAAAACATTCACTGGATATTTTTCCTTCAAAAACAGGTTTGCTTTTCTCATGCTTTTTTTGAGTGTGTGTGATAAAGTGATGTGCCAGTTTTTTGTTTTTTTTCTGTAAGGTAATTTTTGAAAAAAAAGCTTTGAGTAATGTTTACTACACATTTAAAACAGCTGCTGACTCTCCAATGCATTAGGTATTTAAACACATCTGATTAAAAAAAATTCAAAATTATTAGCTTGCAAAATTTAGCTGCCATCATTCCAGGCATCTAATCTGTTTCAGAAGAAAGTAGTCATTTATAGCATATAAAAGGTAAAGAGACACAGAGTAAATAATAAATATCATAAAAGGCAGAAGCATTTTTGAATAAAGCAACAAGATACATAGCTCTATCAACATTACATTTATCAGTTGGCATTTGTAGTAATTCTTCTAGCACTACTAGTTACCGGAGGTCTCTGCTGTTAGTGTGATTTGCATTATTAAATTATGAGAAATTCATTCATCTCAATCAGTGCTAGTTTCAATATTTGTGAATTAGTAATCTGCCTGGATGCCCTAATGGAAGAATGCATCTATTATTGCTGTTTCAATTTGTTTTCATGTTCGTTGACTAAAAACACACCATTGGAAATGGTAAAAACACCATACAGGAGGGCAATTGAGTGCAAGAGAAATCTTTGCTTTTAGATACTGAGACTTTTGGTAAACTCTAGCCTGTTATTTCTGCTCAGAAAGGCATGGTTAATAAAGTGAACGAGCACAAATGTCAGGTAAAATATGCCATGTACTTTTATATGCCCTATTGATTTTTCCTATAATTAAAGTGATGAACACACACTGTTTGGTAATAATGAAGCTAGATCTCCTTTTGAGAATTTTTTAAAGGTTTAGCAAAGTCAGTTTCAGCCTGTCGCCTTTTGGTAAAATATCTTTGCTCAGATCTCCCTAGAGATAACTAAGTAAAAGGCAGGATTGTGAGGGGAAAAGACAGAATTCTAGAAGTCTACAAAAGTTTCGATTTCCTTAGGTTCGGCATCCATTGTCTGTGAAAATAGAGCTTGGGCTGAGATTTCTGGAAAGAGACATCTGTCTTTCCGTCACAGCATCATGGCTGCAAACAGTCATACCTTCAACACTGCCCTGTCCCTTGCTATCCTTGGCCTAACTTTGAAGGCTATTCTAGAGTTCAGTCTCTTTATTCACCCTTTCACGCTGAGAATGTCAACCAATTAGTGCTACTTTATGTAATGCTTTTCATGAGACTGACACTGGTCCATAAGGAATTAGACTGAGACCACCAACCCATTTCGCATGGGCCAATGAGTAGCCATTGGATGGTGACAACTTTTGATCACAACCTGCGTTTGGGTTCAAACCAATTACTTAACTGCGACAGCTTCCATACCACCCGATTAGGCCTGTGTGTCATTCACGGACCCCGATTAATTAAAACAACAACTAGGCGGAAACCTTTTACATAACTTATTTCCACTGCTCTGCTCACCGTGATCACTGAAATGGAAAAAGCAAGCTAGGGGAATCAATATTGAAGCCGAGAGTCAACACTCCCATTTACTAGGAAAAGAGGAAAAGGATCAGTCTACACTGAAAGATAGGAAGAAAATAGCATCTCAATTTTTTTAAAGAAGAAATTAGAGCAGGAGTTTTTTAACGTGAAAAAAAATTTGTGGAATAGTTCATTCAATATATATGTCCTTTTGCCTTAAAATTATTTATTAATCATGAAAGTAAATCATGCTAAATGCTACATTCTTAGAAATTACAGAGAAATCTCCCTAATAACTTATAATTCCACCACAGAGATAATAAACTACTGTTAACAGTCAGCTGAATATCCTTTTTGTTCATTTATATGCACTCTACCTCATGGAATCAGTCGCTTTCTACTGCTCTGTTGTCTGTTTAGAAAATATTTTGTGAACCTGTTTTCTTTCAATAATGCTATGCCATAATTCAGATATTTTGCTTTCTTTCCTTCCGTTCTTTCAAACTGTCTGATTGGCTGTCTATGGCAAGGCTGAATACTGATGTTTATTTATTATTATGAGTTTTTAATTTTCAGGTTCCTTTAGCTGTAAACTTCAGGGAGTAGGCTGTGGGTGGGCTTCTGTGAGCAGTAGCAATCTATTCATAATGGCTCCTTGCCTGCTGCTTATGATTATACAAAGGGGAAATCCAGTTCAGTGGGATTTTACATGCAATTCTCCCCTGTGGCTTTAGAGTGGTTCTGCGTCACTCCTGTAGAATCAAATATCTTGACTCAGAACAGTAATCTTTTCAGGTTCAAAGACATATGGCTCCGGTTTCTGTAAATCTGTTGGCTGGAATATGCTGTTCATCTGTGAGACCTGATTGAGGATACTGGATTGCTATTCAAGGAATTAAAAAAAAAAAAATAACTCAAGTCAGGGAAACTCAGAATGACATACACAGTTTAAGAGTATTTCTAAGATTTTTAAGAATTCTAAGATATATATTTATTAAATAATTGTATACATGTGGTTTATTCACGGTCACTCTGAATTTGCTTGTATTGTGCCAGTGGGCCCATGGCTGTACATCCAAGAATCCTTAGGTTTCTTTATCATTTATAATGTATGATGAGGTTGGATGAAGCCTAAAGAATATACTTTAAAAGTATCTTTAATAGAATATACACTATTATAGAGGAAATGTGTATAAGCTTAGAAGGATCTGCCTTTTTGTGGTTGTTTACCACTGTGCACTTCATACTAAAGAAGATATTTGCATGTGTAATAAGTAGAGGTTACAAAACCCCTGATTAGACTCTGAAAATACTGATAATTTGGCAATGAATTATTTTTATACATATAATAAAGCAAAAATATTCCTCCATATGACTCAGCTAGCCTAGTTTTAGCAAGTGCACTACTATAATTGAAACTAATAATGTTTCACAAATACTGTTTATCTCTGTATCATATTACATCTAATTAAGTCCAACCTGCTCCTCAATTATTCCAATCACTTATTTGTTGATTTTTTTTTCAGATGTATGCACTACAAGATAAACCTTGATGGGACAGATCATGTATGCCTTAGGTCTCAGAACATTCTGGCAGCTTAATACCAATAGCTGAATTCAAGTAGACTGATTATTGCTAATAAGCAGAATAAGCTAACATGAACTGATTGATGGCGTGGTAGTCCTCTCATGTAATGTTCACAGACAACCAGTTGGACTCAACATTAATCTATTTATGTCCACAATCATCTAAAACTTAGTCAGGGGAAATTAAAAGAAAGAAAGTTGATTAAAGTGAGATGCCATAAGTGATTTTAAGATTCGCACATACTACTGGCATGTTGGAATCATCCTTTTGAAAACTCTTAGTCTAGGTGGCGTTATAGACACGTTAGAGAAAAAGTCTAAAGATCTGTCAGCAGCTTGTAAACCAATCCACACTTGCTAATAGGTACTTCATTCTTACTACTTCAGTCTTTATGCCTAGGCTGAGAGGTACACCTTTTGGCCAACAGCTGAAGCAAACTTTCCTCCAAATATAGTTTCATGAAAATGCCATCTGCACCCTCCTTCCATTTCTTTTTGTGCCTTAGGACACAGAGCTGTTTTCTCTGGGTTTCAGGACAGTTGCCTTTCCTTGGAAACTGTCTTCTTGGGGCAGTGCCCACTCCCCTCAATGGTCTTCTTCACTCTGATCTCCTTGAGAGCACGGTCATAATCTCTGCAAGTCAGCACAGGGACCAGGACATAAATAGCTTCCAGTAAATTCTATTAAATTAACAAACAAATGAGTGAGATCCGTGATCTTTAGGTCAGGATTTGGATTTAGAATCTCAAAAAAAGAAAGTAAAGCAAAGATGTCCTAATCACTACAGGGGAGGTCTTCATTGAGCAGGAAATGATGACTAGTGATATGTCCAGTCCTAGGATACTGATACCCTGGGGCATGGAGAGGTGTGTCTGGTACTTTGATTTAGTACTGATCAACTTACCCCAACTTCCTCAAGAGTGGGCACTAAAAACAATAAGAGCAGACTCCCTTTCGGGTGCTTAATAAATAATTATATTTATGGTAATAAAAACAGAGTTGTGTGACCTTGGGCAAGTTAGTTAACTCATCTGTATTTCAGATTCTTCATCAGCTGGGAGTAATTAGGATACTATTTTAGAAGGAGATTCTGAGGTTTAAGTGACTATATCTAATACATTATGCAAAATATCTAGAAGAGTGCTTGGTACTTAATCAGATTAGATTAATGTTTGATACTATTATCATTATCCCATCACCACCACCACCACCATCATCATTCTCATCGTCATCAACTGTAAGAGAAATGGTGCTCATAAAGACAACTGCATTAGTCCTGGCTTGCATCTTTACCAACTGGTCGTTGAAGACGGCATTAAGCAAAGTCAGAGGGAAGCAGAAAGGCTGTTGACACTGAATTAAAGCCCCAAATGGGTGAATAACTGCAGCTTAGTGGAGGATCAGCAAAAGTGATAGGAAAGGGGTTAGTTACTAGGAGAGGATGATGATTAAAAATGGAAGGATTAAAGGTGATATGTTATATTGTGTGGAGAGAACTAGGCTATCATAATGATGGCACAGCAGGAAATATGATACAGGCAAAATAAAATAAAGCAAAAGGAATTAGAGAACATTAGGAAGTTCAAGAAGTAAAAAGATATGATAGTGAAGGAAGGCATTTGATGAAATGAGATAGGAAGGCTGCAGAGATACCCGGGGCATGAGGACAAGAAGCAAGGGAGAGATCCTATTTCTTTTGGAAATTGGGCTGGGAGTTTTAATTTCTTTTGACTCTCATTTTTTAAAAATCCATTTCCTTGTTTAACCCCCTACCCCATTTAATTACTAACCTACTCATGTTTCCATTTCTAGCTCTCCCCTTTGTCTTCCTCCAGCTCAGCATCCTTCTCTAGTCTCTCCAATGATATCACTCTGCTCTCCTCCCACATTTGGGTACCAATGCCTTAACCCAAGAGCTCCTCCTCCTTATTACATTTGCTTGAACACTGTCACTCATCCTGAGGGAAATATATATATGTATATTTATTTATTTATATAAACATATATATATTTTGCTCAGCACCATTAAGCCAAAGGGAAGTGGAAATGTGTACTTCAGCTATGACATTTTCCTTATGCTGTTGTCTGACAGAAATTTAGAAAAATAACTAAACCAAAAGGTGATTCTGCCAGAGTTCTGCATTTTAAATGGCAAGCTGAAGGACAGCGTGCTGGATGCATATTTATAGAGTGGGTTTCTAATTCTTTAGGTTTCAGTTGCAACCGGGGACCAAGTGGATCCAGTGAATAATGGTCAAGGCTGTGTAAAAGGATTTTCAACCAGAGAAACTGGGAAGCACAATTTCTTTGGATTTGTGTGAAACTGAGAAAAAGATTGTTTAGCCCCACAGTCAGGTGAAGTGCATGATGCAGAGCGGGGGTGGCCTTTCATGTCTCCCTCAGGGGTGCTTGTTGGTTTTTTTTAAATTTTTTCTCTCATCAGATTGCCTTACACAATTGCAAAGGAAGCTTTGTTCATGTTTCCTGATTGCCAGGGGTTTGGGACATTGCAAAGAGCAGGACAGTTGGAGTCACACAGCCTAGATTCCACTCCCATCTTTGCCATTTACTGACTCCATGACCTTGGAAAGATGGGGACATGGTCAGAGGAGTAGATTGAGGTCAAGAGCAAAATAGTCAACACCAGAAGGGAACCAGGTTTTGGCCAGAATCTGACAAGTTTTGTTTTGAGATGAGTTGGTTTTGAAATTCTGTTGGGACTTCAAGGAAGATGTATTGTAATCAGAGACATGAATTTAGAGAATTTATGAGCATTGCAAAAACTTTGGAAGAAATGACATATATTCATTTTTTCATCTTTGCACCATAACTGCTGTTCATATTTCAGTGAATATCTTTATAGCATCTATTCCATATTTCCCACTAAATAATATGTAATGAACACATTTTTGTGTCTACAGATATATCAATATATCTATGCCATCATTTAATGATTGCATATACCTCAGGTTCTCTATTAATCCTTTGGTGAGTATGATTCCCAAGAAAGCATACAGAGGGAGGACATGTGTGATAGGAGAAAGGAGAGGGAATGTGGAGGAGGGTGGGAAGAAGAGGTGTTTGGAACAAGATGGGAAAGTGAACATCCCATGGTGTTTGTTGTAGATTTGACAAATGGAAGTTTGGGATTACAGGGACTCATGCCATAGAAAACCTCCACTGGATTTTGAGATGAGGGTGTTTCCCAGGAAACAGATGAGGTTGGGGCTGGGAACAAATGAGCTCCTAAAATGTTGGCAAGTCATAAAACAGAGCTGAAACTCTTGGAAGAGACTAAACTTGCTAGAGAAGCGGGATATGGATGAAGCAACATAGTGAGGGTTGCAGGATGAAGCAGGGTGGAAGATGAAATGGAAAAGTTGGCCTCTGGAAGCAGTGGGGATATTCTGTCCTTTGAGAGAGAAAGGAAGAAGTGAGCTGAAACAATTTTCGAAGCACAGCAGAGGCAAGATGAAGGAAATCTGGTGCCTTTATCTTGTCAGTGAACAGAAGAGGCTGACAGAGATTGGCTGAGTGGAAGAGCCACATTGGAAAACATTTTAGGCAATCAACAGAAATCCAAACCAGTGGTCATCCAGCCAATCAGAGTCCATATAGAAGGATGTGAATTTGTAACCCATCTAATTGGTGCATTCTGGCTTTGACTAGAGGGAAGATCCCTTGGAGAAGGAAATGGCAACCCACTCTAGTATCCTTGGCTGGACAGTTCCATGGACAGAGGAGCCTGGTGGGCTACAGTCCATGGGGTCACAAAGTATGACATGACTAAGTGAGTGTGCAGTGTACATGCGTGCGTGTGCGCGCTCGCACACACACACACACACACAAGTGGCTTTTGCCAGGTATTTGGGTAGAGTCAGAACTATGGGCTTTGCCTTAGATTGAGGCATATGAAAAATGCATAAAGGAGAAAAGCAGGTAATTAGAAATAGGTGAGGAAAGAGAAAAGGTGACCTTAACTAGAAGAACAATAAAAGTATTGAATTATAGGATGCACTTGCTTTAAAAGCAACCATGATATCAAACTCAAAAGGTGTAAACAGATAAATGATGAAGTATTATTCACATTGGACTTCCCAGGTGGCTCAGTGGTAAAGATCCCATCTGCCAATGTAGGAGATGTGGTTGGATCACTGAGTCAGGAAGATCCTCTGGAGAAGGAAATGACAACCCACTCCAGTATTCTTGCCTGGGAAATCCCATAGAGGAGGGCTACAGTCCATGAGGTCACAAAGAGTTGGACACTACTTAGTAACTGAGCATGCATGCACACGTACATATGCATGCATGTACGTTATTTGCATTACAGAATAAAAAGATTCTTTGCGTTATGGAAAAATCCAACCCTGTTTTCTCTCTTATCCTCATTGTTTATTTAAAATAAAATACAATTGTCTGGAAAAAAATTCAATTTGCAAGCATTTTTCTGAGACAGACCTCTCCTATTGTTCTGTTTATGTACAAATTAAAGCAAGAGTGTATCATGCATATATTTAGGACTTAGTTGATCATCAGTTTCTTTGCCGGCTCTGCACATGTGGTTTTCTGTGAGCTGTTTAAACCTTGATCTATTCTCCTCATTCATAAAACCAAGAGAATAATCTGTGCTTATTTCAGAGATGGAGATTATTTTACCTAGTGATGATTAATGACCTGATATCAGTAAATCAGTCTCAGCTTCTTGCAGATAAAAAGTACGTGTCCTGAGATTCCCATATTAGTGCATTGTTTTTCCTCCATGGGAACCTTAGCTTATTTGCTCCAATAAAAGCTTGGGATGTTTCCAGAGGGTATGTGATATACTAGGGGCATGGAATTTTATAGCATGCTTGATTTTTTTTTCTTTTATGAATGCTACCATGTAAAACGATGCAATTATAAAGATTCTTTTACTATAGTGAAAAATTTTCAAAGCAGCAAAGTACATGTTTCGTGTATTAAGATGCTACACTTGTGAAAGAAATGAGCCACAATATGAGTGAAAAATCAAGACACATAAGAATGAATGAGCATTTCTCCTTTCTTTTCTCTCTTTCCTTTTTTTTTTTTTTTTTAAAGATTGTATCTGATGTCTTCCCATTAGCAGCAGTTACTATTGGCCAGTGCAACAATTATTGAGTGATCTTTTCATTTTTTTTCCCCCAGAATAATTCTATTTCTCTGTACTGTTTATAAGGCTTTTCCTTAATCATTATCTCTAGTGAATTATTTTTACTTTCACACAGCAGTGTATACATTTAAAGTCAAAATTATTTCTTTGCTTTAAAGGCAGCCACATACCACTTAAAAAAAAAAACAAACCAGAAAGCAAGCATAAAAAGCCTATGAGATTTTGGCATTTCTTTTAAATTTATGCCTCAGTGTATTAATATAATAGTGATGCCAAATATTGTTACTCCACAATTTATTAGAGATTACTTGGCTATAGGACATGCTACTCTGAGCCTTTTGACTTCAGGTTAACAGGCAAATATACAGTTCACAATCCTTTGCAAAAAGTTCTTTTTCTTTTCAAATACCCAATAAACTGGAACACATGTATATACACAATGTGAACAAATAACTCTGAATTCATGATTCAAAGCAAGCTAGAACAACTCAAGACTTTTAGGGAGGAAAAAGGAAGTCACTTTTTCTTTTTGGATGCAAATTTCTAAAAATCCATAAAACAAAATAACAGCATCCCTGCCCTTATTTACTTTCAAGGGTTATTATAGGCATATGTTTCCTATAAATTGCTTTGGATTTCATGGCCAAAGGAACATGCAAATATGATTCGGGCTCCAGTAATTTTGGTGCATACATTTATTTACTCGTGTCTGTGTTAAATACAACATGTGAGCCACAGATGAGAGAATGGTGGCCCAGGGGCTGTCAGGAGTGAAGTGGTGCTGTGTAACTGTTCTGAGATCAGAGGAAAATGCAAAGAACCGAGGAGGATTAAAGACACTCCAGGAAGCTTTAGGAGTCCCTTAGAAAAAAGGGACAGAGAGAGAAGTGGGGGTGGGAAGAATGAAAGTAGCAATGGGAAGCACTATTCCATTGCCAAAAAAACAGAATCCCACTCACAATATATGTAAGAATTTATTCTCATAAGGACGACGATAATCAGAGTGAAAATATGATTTCTCTTTTCAAGAGGGAGAGGTCAAGGGCGCGTCTTATCACATTTTAAAAACACTTTGTTGTCTTTTTCTTTTTTTGACTGCACAGATACAGAGTACAAAGATTTAGGATTTTGAGAGTTCATTATGTTAAAACCGAATTCAACTGTGTTGTATTTCTGCGTAACATTTTATTTTAAAGTAGATTTAAAGAATCAACATTATCTTAGCTGGAAAAAAATCAATCCCAGTTGATATCAGACTAGTACATGGAAACAGAATATTGTGTAGGAAATATAGTTGACACGTAACAGAAAATGGTTAAAAAAATGGAATCTTCTAACATTACCTCTGCTTATATTCATAACTGTACTTAGTCTTTTGAAAAGGTCTAATAAACTTTGACCTAAATAGGGAGCCAAAATTTAATATGGAATTTATATATATATAAATATATAAATATGGAAAATTTATATGACTTAGCAACCCCAGAGATTTTAAGCAAATGGATACGATATTAATAAAGTTGCCCACACATTCCTGTTGTGGAGACAGAAGATGTTGATTGTGGATATAACCACTTGAGATGTATAAGCAATTATACACTAAACCTTAGATTTCAGTCATTCTGGGAAAGGATATGATTATCCTGGCAGTTAGAACTATCTTCCATGTGTATCCTATACAATCTCAAATTCTATCATTGTTTATTAGTATCCCCGCCCGTAGGTCATAAGATCTTTTCATGTGAGAGTTCCCTCTCTATAATGTACTGTCCACGGTGCTGAGGATGTAACATTCAGAAGGAACAACAACAAAAATGAATACCTACTCAGATGCTTCTGTCGACATTAGAGTATTCCTGAACACGTATACTGACACGCTGGCTGAAAATAATTTGGCATTGATTCATGTGTGAATATCTTCCTATTCTTCTATTCTTCATTAAACAGTACTGTGCTAAAGTGTTCTGGCATGCTGAGAGGTAAAATACAAACATTCGTACAAATCTACAGCATGACCTATTCCAGAGATGAAATAAAGACTGATTTCCAAATCTACAAGTTTCTCGCCATCACTCCAACCCTATAGCCCTCAAACCTTTGGGTAAAAAAGGTGAAACTAAAATAAAGTCATTTGCTTTGGCAAATCAAAGGATCTCAGTTTATTTCCTGCAACCATCTTTCCTTTCAGGACCTGGAAAACAGATTACCAAAGGAAAATGCGGCAGTAGGTGCATATTTTTTTAAATGAAAGAAATTGTTCCCCAGAACTTTTCAATAAGAGAAAGCATGTGACCTCCTTTCTGGGAGACCCGCAGTACAGTAAACAATTGAATCCATATTCAGCCAGATGCTTCCAGTGTGTAAATTACTCCCAGGGTAAATGTTAGGCACTTCTGGAGCCGCGTTAACTCTTTCAGGCTTCGAGTATGCAATTTACTAAATTACTGCTGCCTGTACTTAATGGTGCTCTGGGGACTGAAAAAGATTAATGTAGTTCTAGAAGTGCCAAAGTTCCTCTTGGGGAGAGCATCTGACTGAAGGGAAGGGCTTGTGCCTCATCCTTCTCTGTAAAAGGAGCTATTCTTTGAATTTCTTTAAAGTTACCTGCCTTTTCAATATTGCACATTCCGTCCCCAAAATGTACAGTATATGCTAAGAACCTGGGATTCTTTTTTCTTCTCTATTGGAGAAAAGGTTTATTTTTGGAAAAGTTTTCACTGACCCTTTTCTCTGGGCGGGAAAAAAAAAAATCACAGTAGCTATTAGTTCTTGTTTAACGTGGTCTTTTTGTTATGTTGGAGCAATTGACTTCATTCTGCTTAATCGCTTTTCTGAAGTCATCCCTTACTGCTTTTCCTATTACTTCTCTGATAGCTGCCTTCTTTCATTCCTATTATTTTCCTGTCTGCTCCCATTGATGTGACATCTAAATGACCACAGGGCTTGATCGATCTCTCCCAGTTCATGATCTCCTGTGGGTATGACCTCCAGATAGCCGGCCACCTCCCTCTTTATACCACCTCCCTCTTTATACCACCTCAAATTCAATCCGAGTCTATAGGTTATCTGAAGTGCGGTGTTTCACCACCAGTTTGGGACATAATGAAAACATATGAAGCCCATCTCCTGGATCAACTCATGACATCTTTTCTTCTCCAGCCACAGGGCGTCAGTCAGCAGCCTGGAGTAGCTACCACTCTGATGATAATATGAAAACTTTCCATTCCTCATAAAGCCAGGGGGTTTATGATGCATTCCTTTTTTCCCTTTTTTTCTTCGCCTATCTTTGTGATAGTCTCTTGTGAATGCTCCTACTCCTTTTTATTCTGTGTCACTATGGACTGTTTTTATTAACTCTCCTTTTATGCCTGATGATAAATTCTTATTTTGCTTACCCATTTTTCCAAAAACCTACCAAAGCCCAACTTCCACCTGACTACATGAAAGTCATTTAGTACTTCTTCTTTTTAGATGAAAAACTCGTTTCTCTACACATCTACTCTGAACACACACACAGACACACACATATACATATATTTAATATTTTCTTATTTATTTGGCTGCCTTGAGTCTTAATTGCTGCATGAGGGATCTTTCTTTGGGGCATGGGCTCAGTACTTACAGAGAGCAGGCTTAGTTGCTCTGAGGCGTGTGGGGTCCTAGTTCCCTGTCAAGGGATTGAACCCATGGCCCCAGTACTGGAAGACATATTCTTAACCACTGGACCATCTGGGAAGTCCCCAGAAATATATTTTTAAAAAATCAAATATAATATTCACATAGCCTACCTATGGCCTTTTGTTTTTAATACTTGTATGTTTTGGTATTGATAGATTTGAATAGTTATGTTGACCAGTATTATACAAATTTTTAAGGTACAGAGATAGTATCTGCTGCTATTGTATAATTGCTAAATAACTCTTTGGTGACTCCATGGAATATGTAGCCTGCCAGGCTCCTCTGTCAATGGAATTTCCCTGGCAAAAATACTGGAGTGGGTTGCCATTTTCCTTCTCCAGGAGATCTTCCTGACCAAGGACTGAACCTATGTCTCCTGCGTTGTAGGCAGATTCTTTACCTCTGAGCAACTGGAGAAGCCCATTAGGGGCAGTAGAAAGCCTAAAGCAGTTAGTTTACCTAGGGAGAAGCTGGTGCTAAACTGTATACAGAGACTTTGAGGAAGACAGCACAGTGTATCAGCTCTAATAATAAAAGAACACTTCATGAAGAGATTTGGGACTTATGAATGAGATTTGGATGGGCAGCAGAGATCATTAAAGGAGACAAGAGCAGTCTGAGGAGGAAAGGAATGGAGTGAAATTAGTCTTGCACACCCCAGAGCACTGGGGCCATGGGCTTCCTCTATACAATGATGGGACATGCTCAGCATCTGTCAATTCTTATCTTGTTTCTCCATGTTTCTTGAAATAACCATTTAATGCTTAGTTTAGTAGATTTCTCTTGAGTATATATAATTCCTTAGAGGAGAAATAATTTTGAAAGAAAAAAGATAAGGGTAAGTTTCAGGATTTTTTGAAGAAGAGAGCCCAAATCCAATGTTGCCTTACATCACAGTAAAGGAATTACCCTACTTAATTCAATGTCAACATGCTCATTTGTTAATTCAATGTCAACATGTTCGTTTGTGTTCTAGTTATTGTTAAATGGCAGGTGGGTATTTTGGATTTAAAAATTAGAAACTTGATATCTGGACAAAGAGCTGTGATTTTTAAGATTACAAGACAATGTAAATAAGGTGATTTGGCCCAACTTTACCATTTATTAAACATCCTACATGAGATGACGGTGCATGGTACTATTAGGCTGAACACATGAAATTGCCACGATTCAACCATTTTTGATCTCCTCCAAACTGTAATTTCATATGGTTCAGCCTAGCCATTTCAAATAAACATGCTGGGTACTTATTTTATAGCTGCAGCTTTCTTCCAGCTTTGGCCTGGGCTGCCCTTCCAGACCCCATTTCCCAGGTGACCTAGGGCCTTGGAGGAGGAAGTTTCCATGTGAGAGAAAGATGAGTTACCCAGGACACAACCACAGCTTTCGAGGAGGTATGCGTGCCCCTGGAGAAGACCACCATCTGAGAAAGAACCTGATCAACATACACAGATACCAAGTTATGCTGGAGATTAAAACATTGCCTTTTATGTTGGGAAACTGACACCCCCACATCCCCCATTGTTAAATGCAAGAGTTAGTTCTTAAAGCCAAAAAATTGGCAGCCTTTAGGGTGAAGCTAGTAAGTCAGACCTGGGACCTCCAGGAAAATGCTTTCTAGCTTGTGTTTGTGGCCAAGCAACTTTCTTCAAGAAGTTTTCAATCTACCCGACTTTCATGGTAACTAGTGGACTGGCTATCCCCACAGCAGCTTCCTAGGTGGCTCAGTGGTAAAGAATTTGCCTGAGATACAGAATTTGCCAGATCAGGCAGGACATGCAAGAGATGAGAGTTTGGTCCCTGGGTTGAGAAGATCCCCTGGAGTAGGAAATGGCAACCCATTACAGTATTTTTACCTGGGAAATTCCATGGACAGAGGAGCCTGGCTGGCTACAGTCCATGGTGTCACAAAGAGTTGGGCGCTATGGAGCGCACCCACACACACACACACATATTCCCAGAGAACCTCAAGCTTACCTATCAGTAAACTCATCATGTGGGCTGTGCCCAAAATGGAAAAAGAAGAGAAAAAGGAGACATTGACCCTTTCAGCTTGAATTCTGCATCAGTCACGTTCAGCCGCGTGGTACAGAACAAGTCAGGGTTTCCCTGGTGGCTCAGATGGTAAGGAATCTGCCTGCAATGCAGGAGACCCGGGTTTGATCCCTGGGTCGGGAAGATTCCCCTGGAGAAGGGAATAGCAACCCACTCCAGTATTCTTGCCTGGTGACTTCCACAGAGGAGCCTGGCTACTACAGTCCGTGGGGTCGCAAAGGGTAGGATAAGACTGAGTGACTAAACAGATGTATATGCACATAAAACAAGTCAGCTGACATCACTGAGCCTGCTTTCTTAGAAGGTACCATCCATCATGTCTGTCTCACAGGTGGCAGGGCTGACAGCAGAGGTGTGAGAGCTCTGTGTACACTGTACATCGCTCAGGGGTTGTGCCAACGCTGACCATCATCACATGGCCCAGAGCCTGAGAAACAACACCGGGCCCCACACAAGCATCTCTAGTCCGTCCAAACCTCTCTGGACTCTGAGAGAGCTACCTGGCTAGGATAAAGCTTTTACCACCCTGCTTGGATTTCCACTCTCTATATTCTTGACTTTTTCCTTTCTATAAAGGGTTTTACTTCAGCCATAATTTTTTTCTACTTTAGAAAGCCAATAAGAATTAATCAATCAATAATTGCATTGATGGGGAAAAAACTAATAAAAGTAGAACCATAACAGGACTTGAACTTAATAACTTTGAAATATAAAGGTGAGGCTTTATCCATGGGAATTTACAGATATTATTTGGTCACCAGATGGCTTTCATATTTCTTCATTACTGCAATACAAACATAAGAAATACGGAGGAAAAAACTCTATATAAGTGCTATAAATTTCATGCTGAATTCCCTAGTCCCTACCATGGTAGACATCCAAGGAATTTTTTTTATAAAATCAGGCTTAATTTAGTGTATATTTTGCTTCTTCAACAAAAAATGTGGGATAGTTAAGCTTAAGAAAATATTTGCACTATTTCTCTTTTTGCAAATAAGGTAACTATCATATGTCTTTTTTTTTTTTAACTTGCTGAAGTAATCTACAGTTTTCAAAGTCTCCCCACTGCCAAATATTAAATTTTGTAACCCTTCACTCATGGTATTCTTCTCATAGGTCTTAGGTCCTTTTACACAGAAAGAGGGAACACGACTCCTGCTTCCATCTGCTATTTCTGGTCCTTTATTTCCCACTTTCCTATGTTCAGATAGGAGGTATCCTTTTGCTTTTTAATTCCCACTGGACCCCTCCATATAGGCTTTCCATTCTTTCTTCTCTTTTAAAAAGACAAAGTGGTCAGTAAATTTCCTTTCCCTCTTTAAAAACACCTGTCAAAATTGATCCTTCATTTCTGATCTAGCTCTTTCAAATCCTGGTTCTTCCAATAACTCATTGGGAGAACTTGGGCATGTCATTGGCCTTCTCTAGCCTGGGTTTCTTTCTTGTATTGAAACAATTCAAGGAGATAATGCCACAGGGCCCTTCCAGCCCCAAACATTTATAAGTTTGTTTTCATTGGTTTCATTTTCACTTTCAGCTGCTCTAAAAAGACTCACGCCCTCCACTCTGCCAGATTACTCCTCCAGTCTACACTGATGTCATCTGTGCTCACAGATCTTGGCAAAGTGATGTCTTCCCTTTTTAATGTTGTTTAGGTCTGTCATAGCTTTCCTTCCAAGGAGCAAGTGTCCTTTTAATTTCATGGCTACAGTCTTATGGACATTATACTGTCCTAATTCTGATTACTTATTTCAATGTGAACTTTAAACGGATATTCCTGGGCATCCTACCCTTGATGGGAAGAGTCCAGAAGGAAAGGATCAGGCTTAGGAGAGACAGGAGAAAAAGAAAATCCTTTCTCTTCTTAGTTGCCCTGGAACACTTATATCAAGTACTCTCTTTTCTGAGAAATAGACCCTAATAAAGCCAGCCTGTCCCACCCTAGACTCAGGTGCCTTGGGCCCTCTGAGGATTCTCTTGTATTTTTTTTTCACAGTTAAATACTTTATCCTCTCAAAACTTCGTTTTCTTTTAGTAAAACATATTTAATGCAGCCTTTCAAAACTGTCTCTCCATTTTTTCCAAATGATCAATTCCTCTAATTGAATGAATTAATCTGTGCTAATGATCAGGAAAGAGTCACATTCACTGTGATCTGATAGAAACAGGATGGGCTTTGAATGCAGAACATCTTTAGGTTCAAATCCTCTCTCTGCTGCTTGGAGAAGTGTGACTTGTAGCCAGTTTACTGAATTAACAGGTAAGGTTAGAGTGTTACCTACCAAGGTTGTCACAAAACCTGAAAAATAATTCATTAACTTTTTTTAAGAGTCTTAATTTATCTAACCTTTATAACCATCCTAGGGACAGATACTTCTGCCATTTAACAGCTGAGGAATCTGAGGAACAGAGAAGCAGAATACCTGTAGGAGACTGCAGAGCTATTTAAGCAGCAGAATGGGAATTCAAAGCCAGACCATGCAGTTCATGCCCTAAAGCAAGGGTCCCCAATCTCTGGGATCTAATGCCTGATGAACTGAGGCAGAGTTGATAATAATAGAAATAAAGTGCACAATAAATGTGCTTGAATCATCCTGAAACCATCCCCTGACTCTGTCTGTGGAAAAATTGTCTTCCACGAAACAGGTCCCTGATGCCAAAATGGTTGGGGACCACTGTCCTAAAGCACAATCCCATTCTGCCTCTAAGTAATTCTCTCTGAGTTTGAGCTGGATAATCGGCACAAGTGAGGATGACATTTTCTTTGTAGTGTTGTTGTAGGAATTAGAGATAATGTGTCTGCAACATGGAGCACAGTGTCTGTTCCCTAATCAGCTTCCAATCCATGGCAAATGGTAGCTCCCTTGTTCACTCTCTTCTGGCTCAACCCCTGTCAGTCATCTTTGCTAATTCTCTTCTCTCCTCTTCAGACTTTGAGGCGCCAGAGGACTTGGTGCCTAGCCCAGCCTTCGTCTCACCCAGGATCACGACTTTCAATCCTATCCATCTGTATGGGGACGACTCCAAAATTCATCTTTAGCCCAGCCTCGTCTCCTGAGCTTTGCTTCATATTGATATAATTGCCTCCTTGACATTACCACTCGATTTCTAATAAACATCTCCAACTGACTCTATCCAAATCTGTTCGGCCCACAGCCTCCCCCTTCTCAATCAATAGTAATTCCAGCTTTTCAGTTATTTACTGTAAACCTCTTGAATTTATCCTCTGTTACAGTAGAGGTGTGTCTCCTGTCCAACCCTCACTGATATTGAAGCCCTAATTCCTAGTACCTATCCGTGTGACCTTCTTTGGATGTAAGCTCTCCGCAGATGATCAAGTTAAAACGAGGCCACTGGAGTGAGTCCTAGTCCACTATGCCCAGCATCCTCATGAAAATGGAAATTTGGACACAGAGTGACATGAACAGAGGGAAGACAATGTGAAGACACCGGTGCACAGGTAGGGTGCTATCTACAAGCCCAGGAAACCCCGAGGCCCCCAGAAGCTAGGAGGGTGATGTGGAGCAGATTCTCCGGCACAGCCAGCAGAAGGGACCAATGCTGACAACACCTTGATCTCAGGCTTTCAGCCTTCAAATCTCTAAAGTACCCAGTTGGCTGCACTTTGTGACAGCAGCCCTAGGAAAGGAGCATAGCCTCCGTCTTCCCTCTGTCTTAATTCCGTAGACAATCTTACAGCACATCTCCTTGGTTCTACCTTCCCCACACATCCACAACTGGACTTCTCACCACCTCCTTTGATACCACAGTGCCTGGCCTCTCTCACCTTTCCCTGGGTCCCTGCAGTAGCCTCCTACCTAATCTCCCTGCTCTTATCCCATCCCTTTCCTACCGATCTTCTCTATAGGACAGAGTGATGCTCTCAAAATAGAAGTGAGTTCGTGCTACCTGTTGTTCAGTCTTGAAACCTTTTCTGACTCTTTGCAACTCCATGGACTGCAGCACACCAGGCTTTCCTGTCCTTCACCCTCTCCCAAACTTTGTTCAAACTAGTCTGTGATGCTATCTAACCATCTCATTCTCTGCCACCCCCTTTTCCTTTTGCTTTCAATCTTTCCTAGCATCAGTGTCTTTTCCAGTGAGTCAGCTCTTTGCATCAGGAGGCCAAAGTATTGGAGCTTCAGCATCAGTACTTCCAATGAATATTCAGGGTTGATTTCCTTTAGGATTGACTGCTTTGGTCTCCTTGCTGCCCAAGGGTGTCTCGAGAGTCTTCTCCAGGACCACAGTTCAAAAGCATCAATTATTTGGTGCTCAGTCTTCTTTATGGTCCAACTCTCCATGTCACTTACTTCTGCTCAAAACCACTCAGTATTTTCCACTCATTAATTTATTCCACTCAGATTAAAATGCTGAAGCCCTTACAATAACTCAAGAGACCCTAGATGGTCTGACTCCGGCATGTGTCTGATCGCCGCTCTTACTCACTCTGCTGTAGTCCCAGCAACTCCTGTTCATCATTTGCACACACCACATATGCCTTTTGCCCTTCAAAAGAACCTGTCTCCCAGCTCCCAGCTGTGTCTTACACTCCCACCCAGTCAAGGACTGTGCAAGGCAGGTGTGTTCAAGCCAGGCATCTTTTTTTCTGCATCTTTCTTTTTTTTTTAGGCTGTGCTGCATGGCATGCAGTGAGTTCTTAGTTCCCCAACCAGGGATGGAGCTGAGCTCCTCGCAGTAGAAGCGCAGTGTCTTAACCTCTGGACTGCCAGGGAAGTCCCTCCTTCTGCGTCTCAACTCCTCCCCTGAGAGGTTTTGCTCACAAGCTTCCCATGAGTCTGTCTGAAAAGTGCTCAGATGTACAGGACAGCGTGAGGCTCTTGTGAACCCATCCTTCCCTCTCTCCTTTCACAGGAGTCAGGTCAGCACTGTTATTTGGAGTCTTCCCTCTTCCTCCTGCCTGCGTGTCAGTCACTCAGTGGTGTCTGACTCTTCGCGACCTCATAAACTGTAGCCCACCAGGCTCCTCTGTCCATGGGATTTTCCAGGCAAGAATACCACAGTGGGTTGCCATTTCCTTCTCCGAGGGATCTTCCTGATCCAGGGATCAAACCCCCATCTCTTGTGTCTCCTGCACTGGCAGGCGGATTCTTTACCATTGCACCACCTGGCTTCACTTCTATTCCCCATAGGCATTTCCCCATTTGTTCTTGCTCTTTCCTCTTCCCAGAATGCTTGTCTTCCAGGTACCCACTAGGCTGACTCCATCTTCATCTTCACATCTTTGTTTACACGTCACTTTCTTGGTGAAGCTCCCGACCTCCATTGAAACAGCATTCTGCCTCCATCATACTTGTTCTGATCCTGTAATTCCATTCTGCTTGTAATTGTTTCCCACTTTTTTCTTTCTAACTTGTTATGATTTACTTATTTCTTATGTTTATGGTTTGTTTTCTCTACCTTCCAGAATCATGTGGAAAATTTCTTCTTCTTCTTCTTCTTTTTTTTTTTTTTTGTTGCTGACGTGTCCCAGTACCTAGACCCATGCTGGCAAGTTAACAACATTTTTAAATTGGTATATTCCAGTGATTTGCACATATGTTTAGAACACTACTGCATATGCTGTAGGAGGAGGGATCTAAAAATAAACTGCTATTTTATCAGTTATGTCAGGCTCTTAATTTTGATGTTGCACCATTACTGTTGATATTGCAACACACAACAGCCTAGACTGCCTTTCTTATAGCCCATTTATAGCTTTTGATTATAGTTTGGTCCATAAAAATGTTACTCCACTTGGGTCACTAATGGGCTGGATTTGTACCAACACATTCCCATCCAGTCAGAGAAGCTTTTTGGCAGAACCAACTTCTCTTTTTTTTGTAGAGAGCAGGTGAATCAGTCAATGTGTATGATCATGTGTAATGAATATAAATCAATCCACAGACTCCACTGAGGATAGGAAACTGCATTTCCTTGTTTTCTGCATATCAGCCTAATTCTGAATTCAAAATGTGCTATCCTTGTGGTCAGGGGATTCTATCTCAGCCAAGATTGTGTTGAAGCCTGAGGTCAAAGTATCGCAAGAAGGTTCTGGGGAGGTCCCTACCACCACTGGACACATGTCTATGATACAACCCCAGGCCACACGGTCTTAGGTTTCAGGTCTCTGTGACATGGAGTTTGAGAATTTTTAGGGAGACGAGTTCATTGTTCGAAGATCTTCCTGACCCAGGCATTGAACTCGGGTTTCCTGCATTGCAGGCAGATTCTTTACCCTCTGAACCACCAGGGAAGCCCACAAAGTAATATTTCAATGTTGACATTTCAATAATTGATTCTCCTTCTAATGATGGAGTAATGAGTTTCTTTATTATAGAAAGGAGGGATGATGCTGTTTTCTTTTTCTGCTATGTCTCTAGGAAGTACTTCCCATACCTTTTATCTCCATTTCCTCTGTAGCATGAAGAGAAAAAAGAATGATGCCAGTTTGCTAAGTGATCTTTCTGAATGGAACCATAAGTCATTTACCCATACGGTAGCAGAGAAGTTGCTGCTATGGCCATGATCAAACTACTCCAATCAGATCCGGCTTACGAGCTTCTCAGCAGCTAGGCCAACTCCTCGGACCTGCGCACTCTTCAGAGGGCAGGTCCTTTTTCTTGTGAGCTGCTCATTTTAAGTCAGCAAGTACCAGCTCTCTCGTTGAACATTTCCAACCTTGTTTTCACCTAGCTTCTTGTTAAAAGGACTGTACTAAAGGGAGACACAAGGTCTGTTTTAATAAAAGGATATGGCTAAAACTTAGGAAACCAAACTCAGTTTAAAAACCAGTATAATACAGTTTCTCTCAGCAGGTACAGGGGGAGAACTTGGGAGGCATCCCGGGCCTGGTTGGGGAAGCAGAGATGGAGAAACGACTCTGAGTGAGGCATGGTGAGGGGTCTCTCCGTGGTTCCTGGCTCGCAGGAGATGGCCTGCGGAAGAAGCCGAGGTAAGAAAGGGAAGCTGGTAGGGGCTGGGGGACCTTGAATGCCAGCCAGAGACGTTCGTGCTAATTCATAGGCCACAAGAAAGCCCTGTACATGCCGGGGGAGGAAAAGGGTACGTGATTGTCCTTGAGCTTTCAGAAGGCTGACCCTGCACTGAGGCGGGCTGTGCTCGGGGTTGGTGCAAGCCTGACGACCGACCACGGGTAGGTGACTACAATCAATCCAGGTGAAAGTGAGCACCGCCTGAAGATAAAGGGCGGATCGGAGAGCCACGAGCAGAGTAAAACAGGAAATTAAAGAAAAGAGATGAGCATAAGCAGCAAGGAGGGCCAGGCAGGAGAAAGGAGGGTGCCCAGACATAGGCGTGAAGAGTAGCATGTGGCAATCACTTTGTCAGAGAAGCAGCCCCTACAGATGTGCACATGGGGCTTGTTGTTATTAATGTTGCTCTGTGACCAAAGGTTTGCTGATTTAAGCCGAGGAAATTATACACCAAGCGCAGGTGTAAAAAGTGGAAAAACGACACTGCTGGAAGCGCCAGCAGGGCCTCTGCTCTGCCCACACGCTCCTGGGCACTTGCTGTTTTCCACGGTTTCTCACCTCACCTGCCCCTTCCCGTTTGCCCGAGGCGGGTGCCTGGCTGGAGAGGTGAGGCAGGAAAACCGGCAGGACAGGCCCAAAACACCACGAAGCTGAGGCACCCGGGGAACCCTGAACCAGTGACAGAGGGGAGGTGGGGGACGAGCACTCCAGCTTCCTTGCCCCTTGGGTGAGAACGACTCTGGACTGTTCCATGCAGTCTCTCAGAGGCTAGATTCCATGGAAGCCTCTGAAGGTCCACAAACTAACACCTCTTTATTGAACTTTCTGCTTCCTTCTTCCCTTCTGCTTCACTTTTTCCACTTCTCTCCAAGGTCTTTCTGGCAGCCCTTTCCAATTAAACCCTTTAAAGCTTGCCTCAGGGACTATTTCTAGGGAAACCCAAACCAAAAGATGCCAGATTTCAAACATCACACACAGTACCTGTAATAAGCAGATTCCACTAGCCTAGAGTCTGCCTTGCTGCACCTCTCCCAGCGATGCCACACACCTTCTGCCTTCCAAGATACTAGCCCCAGAAGATCTTAAACCAATGTTCCCTAAACCATCTTATGTTTACATCTGAGATGCCACCTATCCTAGTAGTGATTGCTTTTGGTTTTGGTTCTTGGATCAATCAGTCAGTTCAGTTCAGTGCAGTCACTCAGTCATGTCCAACTCTTTGCGACCCCATGAACCGCAGCACGCCAGGCCTCCCTGTCCATCACCAACTCCCGAAGTCCACCCAAGCCCATGTCCATCGAGTCGGTGATGCCATCCAACCATCTCATCCTCTGTCGTCCCCTTCTCCTCCCACCTTTAATCTTTCCCAGCATCAGGGTCTTTTCAAATGAGTCAGCTCTTCACATCAGGTGGCCAAAGTATTGGAGTTTCAGCTCCAACATCAGTCCTTCCAATGAACATTCAGGACTGATTTCCTTTAGGATGGACTGGTTGGATCTCCACTGCAGGTCAATAGCAGGACATAATCCCCTAAAATGTTTATTTCCAGTTTTAAAATTAAGGAAGCCTGGTGACCACTACTTTGTTCCCTGTATCAGTGAGTCTGTTTTTCTTTTGTTATATTTATTCCTGTGTTTTATATTTTAGATTTCACCTATATGTGAAAATATCTGGTATTTGTCTTTGGTTTATTTCATTGAGTATTAGGGGATTAAGAGGTACAGACTACTAGGTATAAAACTACTATTACAGCTACTAGGGTGTGTTCCCAGACACCTCCTGCCCCAGTGACTTTCACAGTTGAATTTTATATTGGGGTTCTGACAGGTAGGCCACTTCTTCCTTCTTGGTTTTAGGATTTCTGCATGGGACCTTGCTTGGCGGAGATATCAGGTTGGCTGGAAAAGTAAATAACACAATAGGAGGATGCGTATGTGTGCTAAGTTACTTCCGTCGTGCCCAACTCTCTGCGTCCCTGTGGACTGTAGCCCCCTCAGGATCCTTTGTCCTTGGGATTCTCTAGGAAATAATGGAGTGGGTTGCATGCCCTTTTCCAGGGGATCTTCCTGACCCAAGGATTGAACCCACGTTTCTTACGTCTCCTCATTGGCAGGTAGGTTCTCTACAATTAGCTCCACCTGGGAAGCCCAAGGAGGATGTGGTGATGATGCAATTATTAATAATGTTGAAAAAAAAATCCTATCTTTCCTTATCCTCTGCTAAGACCACCAGATATTTATGACCATAATTGATGCAAACAGCCTTGAATTCTTCCAGATTGGCTGCCTCATCACTTTGGATGAGGATAAAATTTTCTGATTTTCTTGCTATTTCCCACTCTCTCCTCTTCCTCCCCTCATCCCTATGTGTTTATTTATTTAATCAATATATTTTGAGTGCCTATTACATGCCAGGCACTGTGCTAGGTAGAGGGAACAAAGCTGCAAACAGAACAGACCTAATTTCTGTTCTTACAGGGCTTGATTTTTTTTCTTTAGAATTCCATTCCTATCTAAAGATACTACCTGCTATGGTGCATAATAAATGCTTATTCTATGGCAATTATTTTAGGCTCCTTAAAAATGAAAAAGAATGAAACTGGCATTAAAAAAAAAATCTTTAATACTTCACCTCACCAGTCCAATTTTTTTGAGCATTTCTTGTAAGGTATGTATTTGCAGCTAACAAAAAATAAAGTTTATTTTTATTTACTTTAAATTATCCAAGTACCATGGCATGGAGCAAACCCAGAGCTATTCTTTTGGTCAGAGGCATGTTGGCAAACCATGATTTGAGCTGCCAGCAGCAGACAAGGCCTAGAAATGCTGAGACAAAATGCAAGCGGGGAGCAGATAAAGGCAACCCACAGGGCCTCTGTGACTCTGATTAAGTGGGCCCCTGAAATAACTTTAAAATGTAGACTTTAAAAGATATATCATACGACCACATAAAGGAGGTGGTTACGAATCACTGATGGTGGAAAAAAATTCTCAAGGAGAGTTCTAAAAACTGCTTGATGTTAAGCAGATGCATTATCTTTTGGTTTGAACCCTAGGAAGTGAAAGTTTTAAGATGATAGACAAAAGAGTATTTTTTTTCTTTTATCTTGATAGTTGGGATAAAGTTTCTGTCAAAAAATTCTAAGGTGAGCAATGATGAAAATAATTTTAGGTAGTTCAAAAGCTTAATTATACTGTTGTGTAGCCTTTTAATAAATATGCCACAGACAGTGACATGCATTCCCATTCATTATAAATTGGTTTTACATATATTGGAAATCTCCGTTATAGCAATTATTTATACACACATTTTAACGCTCATTATTATTTAAATGACTAATGGTAATTTAGATTTTAGAATCAAAGAAAGTCAGAATAAATGTCTAGAAGAATACTATTTCGTTTTTATAATAAGCAAGTGTTTGAGATAAAGGTGCTAACTGAAAGCTATCAATTGTAACTCAGAGATATGCTGTCTGAAATTATTCTAAGTGGAACAACTGAAGAGCTGTTTTTGAAAGTTATTTTATAATTAAAATCAGGCACAAAGAAGCTCAATTCTATTTATTTCTCTAAACCTTGTTTATTGACTCTTGCTTATAAATAAAGAACACAGCTTAATTTATCTTTTATTTAAATCAGGTAACAAATTAACAAATTAAGTACTGAGTTTCTTAATTGTTTCTTGTCAGGTGGTATTCAAACTTGCAAAATGTTTACCCACCTGGGTGAGATTTCTGCAAAGTGAGAAATATACCTTCCATTTTAATGTAGTTACTGAAATAATAGCACCTTATTTAGTTTGGTGCTTACAAATTCATTGTGTATTTTAGCACAATAGATAACAGTATCTTTGTTGTGAAACACTGGTAGATTTAACAGAAAATATTACTTATTTTACATACCTAAGTATCCTGAATTTATTTGCATTGTAAAGTCTTATGTGAGAGTGACAAGATAGGTATTACGGCTAATCCTCATGGTATGTGTCATACATGAAAAAAATGTTATATGTCATGCTTTTTACCCGGCAACAAGTTGAGAAAGACTGATAAAACCACCTTATACTACTGCTGCTGCTGCCAAGTCGCTTCAGTCGTGTCTGACTCTGTGCGACCCCATAGACGGCAGCCCACCAGGCCCCGCCGTCCCTGGGATTCTCCAGGCAAGAACACTGGAGTGGGTTGCCATTTCCTTCTCCACTGCATGCAAGCGAAAAGTGAAAGTGAAGTTGCTCAGTCGTGTCCGACTCCTAGCAGCCCCATGAGCCACAGCCTCCCAGGCTCCTCCGTCCATGGGATTTTCCAGGCAAGAGTACTGGAGTGGGGTGCCATTGCCTGTCAGTATATATCAACATCCCAATTTTAAAGAGCAATTCAGAAACATTAAATAATTTGACTCAGGTCATATGACATAGAAAGGAGTAAACCAGAAGTTTCTAACCTTAACTATAAGAGCTTTCAAAGAATCAAATATTAGCAAGAATTGTTATAAAACATAAAGGACTTTGCTGATTTTTACTAGTAATCAAGGTATAGTTTCCAAGAAATTATCAATAAATATCAATTTTAGCCATTGCTTTTAATATTAGCAGAGGAAAAATATGTGTAATTGGATTTTCTGGGTGTGTAACTTATTCCTTGTTTTGAAGTTAGAAATATATAAGCTAATACCAAGTTTTATAAAGAAATAAATATGCATGTGTGTGTTTGTGTTGTGTGTGTAGGTAATGATTCTAAACGTTTTTTTAAATTGCAGTAAGAACAGTTATCAGGAGATCTAGCCTCTTAACAACTTTGTAAGTGTATATAAAACAGTATTCTTAACTATAGGCACAAAGTTGTTTCGCAGATGTCTAGGACTTATCATTAAATGTATCTGAAATTTTACACTTGTTGAATTGAAAAAAAATATTCTGAAGTAGTAACTTCAGATTACCTCTTGGTGGTGTGATTATTAGCCATTTTTCCTTTCATTAAAACATAATTTCTGTATCATCTGTGGTTTTCTTTTTGGTTAAACTGCACTATTAAGAGTCTAGATGCTTTTCATCAATGAGCTTTTGTTGCACGAGCCAAGATAAAAATATTTGAGGGAAAGCAAAGAAGAAAGGAACGAGAGAGGCTCTGTCTTTGCTTCTTGCCATTGGCAGAGGAGCCACCTTGCATTAAGAGATTCCTAACTCAGAGGTCTCCACCATACCTCAACTTGACCTTCACCTGTGGCAATAGCCAAGACAAACCCAGGTATGACTGGACAGGACCTACTGGGGAGGGCCAAGCCTGGTACTTGCCAGCCCAGAAGGGTGGTACAGGCTCTGGGCAACCACTCTTACTTGCTGATAGGTGCCAAAGGATATTTCAGCCCAGGAGAGATCTCTCCAAAGTATGGCAGCTAGAGGTCTCCATCTAAGTGAACAAACACACGATGGGGGTGAGGTGGCTGGATGTCCTCCAACCATTCTTACGGCCTGCGAGGCAGAAGGACCAGAGCGGTCCTCTGGTACCCAGAATACCAGGGCCTGAGGGGAATCTGTCGGTATGTAGCAAGGCACAAACCCAGGGACTAGCGCTAAGGAGGAGAGCCCTAGTCTTTGCAAAGGGGCAGGAGAGGATAAGGTAGAGTCTCTGTCTCTGGAAAGGATGAATCTGGGCTTTAAAACACAGCAAAATTCCACTTACATCAAGGGATGTGCTGGGACTAAGGCAGGCTGGAAGCCCAGACTGGTTAAATCATGTTGGTCCTAGTCCAGAGTTGAGCAGGCTTAGGCTTTTCAACACCTCTGAGTAGACAGAATGCTACCTCCCCTTATTTACTGAGCAGCAGTGAAGTGTTTCTCAGGTTTGTGTTTGTGCTATATTGTGGGAGAATTTAACCTGGCTCTCTTATTACTCTTAGGGAGAAGTCATGAGCATGTGACAAGGTCCAAGGCAGTAGGAAAAGGGATGACGAACAGGCAGCTGACCGTATTCCTGGAAAGTGAGCATGGAGAAGGCAGAAGGTCCTGTTTAAAGATTAGATTTTCTTTATGGTGAAAAGAAACTTGATAGGTTTTAAATTGGTTCTAGAAATGAAACAGCCTCTAAAAGTAATAGTAGTAACTAACATCTATGGAAAAACTAAGGGTTGGACATGACTTAGAGTAACATGACTTAGAAAACAGAAACTAACATCTGTTGGGCTTCCTCCACGCTCTAGGCACTGCTCTAGGTACAGCATATACAGAATTGAGAGCCCCCACAATCACCCTGAAAAGCAAATACTACCATCTCAATCTTATAGAAAAGGAAACTGGGTAAGGTCCATGACTGGCAGGTGGCCGGCTGGACCCGTACTGAAAACTCACTCTTCCTGTTTCCAAAGCCTATGCTGCCTGTTGCTATGCTTCGAGTATCTCAAATGAGATCCCAAAGTTAGGAAGAGCATGGTATGCCCAAATATCCAAATCACCTCTGTAATTATAACTACTGGACAAACCAGGTACGGAAGGAAGCTTTTCATTCCAAGTGTCTGCTACTGAAACAGCTGCATTAAAAACATTTTAAAACGGTTGGTGTGGGGACTTCTCTGGCAGCCCAGTGGTTAAGACTGGTTTTCAAGGCAGGGGGGTGTGAGTTGGATCCCTGATCTGGGAGCTAAGATACCATATGCCTCGTGGCCAAAAGAAACCACAAGCATAAAAAAAACAGAAGCAGTATTGTAACAAATTCAATAAAGATTTTCTGAAAAATGGTCCACATTAAAAAAAAAAAAATCTTTAAGAAAAACCACAATCCTTTAAAAAAAAAAAAACGGTTGGTGTGGCAAGGGAACATGAGCTGGAGGAGAAGAAATGATGGAGGGAGGGAGGGGGAGAGAAGAAAGAAATTCAGTCTTCACAGTCATTTTTGCAGGAGCCAGAGAAACAATTCTGTGTTCCTCAAATGCTCAGGTGACACACGTGGGTCAGAGAAGAGACTCCATCAGTCAGCTCAAAATAATGTTCTTCCACTTTTGTGTCTCCAGGCACAGTGGGACTGAGAGTCAATTTCCTCGCCTTTGTGGAGAAGATGCACATTTCAAAGATGGACTTGTTTTTATTTTCTCAGGGATGAGGTTGGTGTGGGCTCACAATGCCTTCAAATTATGTCTGTAATGGGCATTTCCTTCTCTGAGCATTTACTAATTCTTTGGAGGACCTACCCTTTGCCCTCCAGCCTTCTGAGAGACAACCTTATTTCAGTTCCCTTTTTAGTCTCCTGGATCAGCTTGATTTGGACAAGACAGAAGACATCAAGTAAAATCTTGATGGATTTTTCAGGCTCTGCCTGCTTGACTTCTGTGTAAAGTGAGAAATCTGCTCAACGTCAGCTGGGGCCTTCTGAGAGAATCAAATAGAGAAGAGCTGTGAAAGGCTTGGCCCACAGCTTTATAATATTATGTAAAGAAACCCCACCACGTGGCCCTCTGCCAACTGTCTAAACGATAGACTCATGACTGGGGCATCATTTTTTTTCCTGTCCCCACCACCCAAAATTGAATGACACAGAGATCATTTTTGGTATCTATTGAAGAAATCCCCTTGCCTACCTCACTCTCCTCAATGTCTGGTCTCAACCCTTCTGATGATTGTGTGCTGTGACCTCTCATGAGGTCTCTGGCTTCATTTGTAGTCTATGTTGTTAACTTTGGAAAGAGTGACATGGCTGCTGCTTTACAGTCAAATTGACAGGCAGGCATTTTAATGAAAAAGAAGGATAGATTCAAAAGGTCACTATTCTGTCACCCCTTGTAGAATATTTCTAGGCAATGATGATCTCAGGATGCTAAGGCTTTAGGTGGAAGGACAGGGAACTTTAAAAGGGAGGGACCAGACTTAGCACTGAAAACAAGGCAGATAATACCTGAACCCACCAACCAGTGTTAGCCTCACAGAGACAAGGGATCAGATGCCACAGAGATTATATAGCACCATCTGTATGGAATTTCTTGCCTTTAAAAAAAAGTTTTGGATCTCACCAACAAATAAAAGGGAAGGATATTATTATAGGATACACAAGATAGAGAAGAACAAAACTGCTTAACCTTTGTTTGGATTCTGACTTGAACTATAGAAAAAAACATTTTTGAGACAGTTAGATACATTTCACTACGGACTGAATGTTAGCTGATGTTAGGCATGTATTTTCTGTGAGGTGTGATAATGGCATGGTGGTATTATAAAAACAAAGTGATAAGTCCTTAACACTTTATTTAAAAGTATATGCAGATGGAATTACTTGCTTTAAAGTTCTTTAGCAATAAATACGTAACAAATAATGTAGAGGGAATAAATGAAACAAGATGGGCAAAATGTACTCACTACTTTTGTTTATACCTGAGAATGTCTATAATAAACTTTAAAACTTTCATGCCTTTTATCATCTTGTTCAAAGTACCCACCCCTCTAAGTAAGAAGTCCTGGGGCCTCTTATCCATGGAGAGAAGAGGGAAGACAAAGGATCAAGAGATCAGAAGGTGACTTCTGTGATTGCTTTTTCCTCTTTTTTAGTAAAAAGTAACATTTCACTTTTTCCTCCAATTGCAAGCAACGACTATGACCTGTGTCTACCTTTGGAAGTGAATTTATTTTCATAGTTTCATAATTACATTTTTTAAAAAACCAAATTGTATCAGGATATATTTTAAATATTTAACAGAAGAGGTAAGCTTTTTTAAGTTTGAGAATTTTACTCTTAACTTTATGTTCTGACTATAAATCTTCTAAGACCTCTTCATAGGTTTCATTGGCTTATAGACTTCAGGCTGTCAAGAAACAAAAACAAAAACAAAACCCCAAAGGCCATTTATACAAACACCACATTGAACATTTTTAATGAAAGAGGTCTTGCTTTCCAAACAGAGACTCCTCAAACTCAACCAATCAAAGTAAATCTTATCCCACATTCTCTTTTCCTTTCCATTTTAATTATCATGTTTGTTTTCTGCAATGTTTGCCCCTGTATCTCTGTTTACTCTCTCACCTGTGGCAAATGCATGTTTTCTAGTTGAGTTCCTGCTGGTACTTGTCATATGTTGACAATATTCAGCAGTGTGTGCAATAAACAAATAACATCAGATAGAGAAGGAGAGACTAACTCCATCTACATACTCACAATTTGGTATCTGAATGATGCTTTTTTTTTTCCCCCCTAACCACATTAGGAAACTTAGAGTTCTGGGGGGCTTGGGAAAGAGATGATGAAAGGAAGAACAGAATCAAGGAGGGATGGGCGGCATTGGGAGAAAGCAGGGCTACAGTCCTGTACAGACACATGAATGACAAAAGCAAAGAACACAGCAAGACTGCTCTTCAAACAGAATGTGTATGAAAAAGCTCATTCAAGCTAGAGTCATCTGACACACACACAAAAGTTGTTGCCACGGGGTAGACACTGTTGCTTACCGGAGATGGAGGTTCTGAAAGCTTTGCAAAACTAGTTCCCATCTTTCTGACAGCCCAAGTCCATGTCTTACTTGTTGGTGACTCCATCATTTCCTGAGAGACTGTGGCCGGGTGTCATGGAGCAAATGCCTCTGTGGCCACCAGTTCAGGCAAGAGAGACTTCGATTTCCTGAAACCACTGGCCAAAGGCCCAAATCAGTCTAATCAATCTATCCCCCCACCCCCAACCCAAGGTACATATCCTACCCTTCAATCTTTAGAGGCCTTTTAGGGGAGACATCATAAAGTCAAAAGGTCATTGCTTTAATCTGCTTCAATACAAAATTTCTAGAGGTCAGAGCTCTTGGATTTTCCCTGGCTGTCTTAGATGTAGTGTTTTTCTCTTACATTGACTGTAAAACACCCTATAAAACATAACAGAAGAGAGAGTCAGGCATTTAGCATTGACCCGTGTCTTTTAGGGGTCATCTTCCTAGTGTTAACGATCCAAAATGAATTACTCATGACACACAGAACTCTTTATAAATTCCTTGTGAATACCTAAAGTGATCATTTTTCTTTGCACCTACTCATACAACAAGCACCCATTAAGTTTTAATTATCTCTTCTAACCAAGCCTTTCATCTTTGTGTTCTGCCCACTGCCAGGGGCCTTGGAAGACAGAGTCAGATTTAATATACACAGTTGATTGAAGGACTTACTTTGACCCATACAGATTCAGAGCTTGTTGACTGAAGCTATGAGGCAAACACACTCTTTTTACATGCAAAAATTCCAATTCTCTCTGAATTCCAATTATTATATTGTCTTAGGGAACCAGAGCCAAATTTGGCCTGCAGTGTCCATATACCTTCTAGAATGGGAACTTGATGATATCAAAGTTTAAAAACAGCTTTCTTTGTTCTGAACAAATTCAGCTTTGAAATTTATCAACAACAAAAATATATTGCCTTATGCAGGCACTGGCTTTAAAGGATTATACAACAGACTAAGAGAGAGAGAGAGAGAATGAGAGTAAGAGGGAAGTTTAGAAAACAAAATATGCAATTAGAATCTTCTTTATATTCAACTAGTCATTGATTTATTTTAATGTATTTCTTGTCTTCCTGAAATATAGCATTGTTTAGAATTTTATTTGTTTAGAGCTATTGAAGAATTGAGCTCCCCGTCTGTTTGAGACAGCTCTCGTACAACTGCTATGGCCAAATCTGATTATTTCTCTTGCTACAGTGGTAATATGCTGTATCTTCAGAAGAAATCGATTCTAAAACATATTCAAAGAAACCAGCTCACAATCCACGTTGAAGCAGTCAATAAAATAAAGTTCCCTGTCTGGAAAGTCTTGAGATACATTTGAAATCAAGGGTTGAGATTAAAAAGGTAGAAATGCACTCATTGGAGTAAACATCACAGTTCAATATCAAAGAAAATCACTAATCACTCCATAGATAGATGTAGATTCATTTAAAAATCTGTATATATCATTTATTTAGTTTTATTTCGTTTCCTTTAGTCTACAGGTTGATCAGGAAATTGGTATTTGAGCACTGGCATTTGAATTTTGAGATGCTAAAAACCTGGCAAGAAAAAAAGTGTCACTTATTTTAAGCATCTTTTGACTATCTTCTATACCGTTAGCTGTGACTGTAAGCTTTACGTTGAAGGCAGAGAGCAAGCAGCTAATGTGTGTGTGTGTTTAAAGGCAATCATCATGCTATGCAACTTAGGCTGGTTTGTTTTATCACATGTAAGATAATGGGCTCTTAGGTTGTACAGCTGGATATTGTTTGGCATGGATACAACCTGTTTTATCTAAACAACATTCCTTTCCTTAATCCCTTCAGCTGGGGAACAGACTTTCCTGCATGCTGTCCACTACACGGAACACATACAACAACCCCCAGTCACTCAACAGGCTGCCACCTATTGGATGTGATCGCATAACGTAGATAATAAGGCAGATACAAAGTCACAGTATAGAGAGTAGGGGCTTCAGCTCTGCTTACCCATCTTACAAGTATTTTACTCAACTATTTGCTGTTAAGAAAATTCTGGAATTCGGATTTTGGCTGACATTTTCAAACTTCATTTATATGATTAAAACGATTTGGATGCATTAAAATTAGAGTGGGAGAGGCAATTAGAATAACTTAAAATACAGTATGAGTATTTTAGGTGCCTTGCTTGTGTCTAATTTATGTTAGCTATATATATATTGGAGTATCACCTTAATATAGTTTAACCTGCCTCTAAACTGAGTGATAACATAGTTATTGTGAAAATTATACTCTGACCATGTCAGTAAACTAGTGTCTTTCTTCCTTTCTTTCATTCTTACTTTTTGTATTGAAGTATAGTTAATTACAATGTAGTGTTGGTCTTAAGTGTATGGCAAGGGGATTCAGTTATGCACATATATATATTTTCAGATTCTTTTATATTTTAGGTTATTAAAAGATACGGGATATATTTCCCTGTGCTGAACAGTAGGACCTTACTGTTTACCTATTTTATATACAGTAGTGTGTATCTGTTAACTCCAAATTCCTCATTTATCTCCACACCCAACCCCACTGCTGTCTCCTATTTCTTCCTTCTTTATGCTATTCCTCAATCTCACTGTTTCTCTCTTAATCTGTTCTGGGCTTTAATTTTTTTTTTTTAATAAGGATTTTGGCTTAAAATTTAAATTTTATCTTTCCACACCAATATTCATAGGTAACCATTTAATATACCAGCAGGAGGCCAAGAATGGAGCAAGCAAGATTTTTACTCTTTCAAAGTTGTATGAACCAATCTTTTGAAATATCCCAAATAATGGATTTTTAAAAAGAAAATCCTGGAGAAAATAAAAGATTTTTTTTTTTTTTTTTTTAGAAAATCATGGTTCAAATACCTGAAAAACAATTTTTAAAAAAAATTATGTTTGAAAACTTGAAAAACTAATTCTTTTTTTTCTCCATCCAACTTTGAGTGCAATGATCCAACTCAATTTTAACTGGTAGAAATAATAAAATACACTGTACTCTGTGATAGCCTAAAGGAGTGAGATGGGGTCAGGGTGGGTGGAGGTTTAGGAGCGAGGGGACATATGTGTACTTATGGCAAATAGATGGGGAAGCAGTGGAAACAGTGACAGCCTTTATTTTCTGCGGCTCTAAAATAACTGCAAATAGTGACTGCAGCCATGAAATTAAAAGATGCTTGTTCCTTGGAAGGAAAACTATGACAAACCTACACAGTGTATTAGAAAGCAGAGACATCACTTTGCCAACAAAGGTCCATCTAGTCAAAGCTATGGTTTCAACAGTAGTCATGTATAAATGTGAGAGCTGGACCGTAAAGAAGACGGAGCACCAAAGAATTGATGCTTTCAAACTGTGGTGTTGGAGAAGATTCTCGAGAGTCCCTTGGACAGCAAGGAGACCAAACCAGTCAATTCTAAAGGAAATCAACTCTGAATATTCACTGGAAGGACTGTAGCTGAAGCTCCAATACTTTGGCCACCTGATGCGAAGAGCCGATTTATTCAGAAAGACCCTGATGCTGGGAAAGATTGAGGGCAGAAGGAGAAGGGATTGACCAAGGATGAGATGGTTGGATGGCATCACCAACTCAGTGGACCATGAATCTGAGCAAACTCCAGGAGATAGTGAAGGACAGGGAAGTCTGAGGTGCTGTAGTCCATGAGGTCGTAAAGATTGGGACACAACTTAGTGACTGAACAACAACAGTGGCAGAAGCTAACATCATAAAGCAATTATCCTCCAACTAAATATTTTTTTTTAAAGGAAAAAAAATGTGCTGAAAATAGTCATACATTCCAATGGACGTCTGGCTTACACATGTGGTGGAGCTTCACCTTTTCTCCTGAATTTTGCTCAGTGCCAGCACAGAAGCAAGGATAGAAGTTGAAAGCAAGCATCAGGAAGCTTTGAGCAATGGACACAGTGGCTCCAATTATTTTAAGGTAATATGTGCTCATGGATAATTGGTTACACATTTACTTATTCCTAATTTGGGTCTCACTGTTCCTAAGTAGCTTCATCATACCCCTCTAAGCAGGCCCTTTGCACCCCTGGGCTAAATCAAGCATCCAAAGTCATCTATTCACATATGGGCTGTTACCATTAGCAATATGCAAAGGTTGTCACAGAGCTCTGTGATCAGCAGGGGGTATTCTGCATGACCAGGGTTGCTGGAGAGATAATGCCAAAATAACCTTCTGGGAGAAATAAAAGAAAATATTTAATGAAATCAGTACTCTTAAAAAAAAATATGTGTTCAAGTCAGTTTAAAAGCCCATTTATTATACTTCTAGCCTAAAAAGTATATATAATCATTTTATGAGCAGTTGATGACTTGAAACCAAGGCTGTCTGTTACAGTTACAGTATACACAAAATTATAGATGCTGGGAGATTTCTCCATTGTTCTATCAGAAGTTGATAACAACCCTCTTTATTTAAAGGCCAGTATATCCTCAGGCAAATTGAGTTTCCATGCTCAGTTGATTCAGGGCCTATTTCAAGCAACGGCTGCCGACTATGTCAAAATGTATAGCGATTTTGTGATATGCATAGTTTTCCAAAGGGGAGAGTGAGATCACCAGTCTCAATCCATTTGTGACTTGACTTAGATTTAAAATTGCCCTCGAGAAATAGCTGGCTGGTATATAAGGGTACTGAAATATTCTCCATTGAGATCGCTTTCTCCTTATCCTTCAGTTTTTTTTTCAATCATGAGTCACTAAAATTATCTTGAAAAATTGGGAAAAATAAGTCCTGTTATTGATAGAATTCATTACATTAGAATATGGCAAAACAGCCTACTTATAATCAACAGTACCATTTTGAGTAATTTGTTCTTTTTGACATTTTCTAAAAGAATAGCTCTCCCTACATTAATGCTAAATAGATGGGAAAAATGTTAAGTACAAGAATATACACAAATTGCATTTTAATTCCTATTTTTCTTTAAAAAATATGTCAAAGACAAATCTAACTGTGGTTTAAATATACACTTTGCTTCAAATATTTAGGAAATGATGCTTAACACAGAGAAAAATAAAGCCATTAATTTTCTATTTGCATAACTTGCCCTTGAACTTTATTGGATACTTCTTATTTGCTTTTGCAATATAAAGTCCAAGATTACAGTTTAAAGGATATAAGCAATAGGTTTTATTTTTGTTTTTGCATTTTTAGGAGCTAGGCATTTATTATTTTTAATGCCCACTTTATACAGACAGTTTCAGGGTCAATTTAAGTTGTATGGGGCTCACATCTATTACCTACACAAATTCCATATATTTTAAATTCTGAAGCCTTTTAAGCAATTCTATTTGGATTATTTCACATGAGAATATATTACCAAAGATACAAAATCTGTAATATGTATTAATTTTTTTTCTTTCAACTTTTTCATGGTATGTAAGTTACCCACACTAGCACATGAAAAGAGAGAAAAAGAAGAAAATCATGAGAGGCAGCTGATATACAGGTGATGTACTAAAAAAGCTGGATGCCCTTTGTTGCTTTCATAGAACCTTGGATTTATTAAGTTTATTAACTGAACTTAAAATTAAGCACTTACTTTTATTCCTTTCTCTTTCCTTTGTTGCTCTCTCCCTTATCTTCTCTCCTTCCTTCTTTTTTCAAAGGTATTGAGCAGCTCCTGTTGTAACAGGAACTGTCTCAGAAGCTGGACCTTGGGGTTATTAACACAGAGGCTGTCCCCATCTTCAGGAACTAGTCATTCAGTGAGAAAGATCCATGCTCAACAGACACAAATTCTCATCATTACCAAGTGTGATAAGATAAGAGCCAGGACAAAACCCACTGGGACCATGAGTGAGTACACTAGGAAACAATTTAGATGAAAAGTCGAGGAAGTCTTTGAAGAAATGACATTTGTATTTAGTTTAGTGCATGATTATCACCAGGGGCTTCCCTGGTGACGCAGTGGTAAAGAATCTGCCTGCTAATACAGGAAATGTAAGAGACATGGGTTCGATCCCTGGGTTGGGAAGATCACCTGGAGTTGGAAATGGCAACCCACTCTAGTATTCTTGCCTGGAAAATTCCATTGACAGAGGAGCCTGGTGGGTTATACCCCATGGGGCTGTAAACAATCAGACACGACTGAGTGACTAAGCAACAACAATTACCAAGGCTAACCCTGGTGTCTCCGAAGAAGGCAATGGCACCCCATTCCAGTACTCTTGCCTGGAAAATCCCCTGGATGGAGGAGCCTGATGGGCTGCCATCCATGGGGTCACACAGAGTCGGACACGACTGAAGTGACTTAGCAGCAGCAACCCTGGTGGCTCAGTAGTAAAGAATCAGTCTGCCAATGTAGCAGACCTGGGTTCAACTCCTGGGTTGGGAAGATGCCCTGGAGAAGGAAATAGCAACCCACACTATTTTTGCCTGGGAAGTCCCATGGACAGAGGAGCCTTTCTGGCTGCAGTCTGTGGGGTTGCAAAAAGAGCCAGCTGCGGCTTAGTGACTAAACATCAACAACGATTACCAAACAACAACAGTGACACTTTTTTTGGAAGATATAATATGTGGAGGATTCTATGCTTAGTTCTGAAGTAAAAATTGATAACCATAACCAAAAAACAAAACAAAACCTCAAATCCGAAAACAAAGCAAAACCTCCACAGCTCTGATTCTTACCCCAAAGGATCCTTATACTTGTATGACTGTATTTTGAATAAAATTTTATAATTGTGTTAACAAATTTAATGCACTGTTTCTATAAACAAACACCTGCATATACATTCTCCTAGTGAATCATTTATTAACTTTGTGCTCTGCCGAGCTAATTCCTCTGTTTAATAAATATTGATTGATTTTCTTCTCTGTGTCATAACATGTATTCTGCTAGTTTCTGGGAATATGATATTAAGGAGCATCTGTTGCTGGCTTCTAGAACATACGATCTAGTAGACACACAAGGAGGATGACTATCTCTGTGCTAAATTTTCTCTTGGGGGTAAACTCGGGGTAGCTTGGCACACAAGGGAGGGAGGGCCATGCGTTCTTGGCTTGAGGTCAGCAGAGGTGACAGTGAGACAGTTACCAGCACACTGAATCCTCAGGAGCAGAAACTGAAGCCGATAAATGCTAAAAAAAACTTTCCCAACTTCAAAAAAGTTGAAAATTTCATCAAGTTATTTAAAAATCATATTTGAAGCAGAAGAGAATGAGTTTATTTATTTAGATCATTATTGTATTATTGATATAATTAATCCAACTTTAATTTAGAATAATATTTATGTTCCAAACAGTTTACATAGTTTTACAAACCACCCACCAACTAGAAAGACTAATGCCTATTGCTTGATGACAGAGCCCTAAAAAACAAAAAGAAGAAGAAAGACCTGTAGACCTGTCATTTAATTTATCTTCGAACTTCTTCCACACTCAACTTTCTGGGCAGGGATGCTTAATCATCCTTGCAGCTACTCATATTGGGAAAGACAGATTCAGAGCAGGAAAGATTATGAGACTATATTCAGGAAGGAAAGAAGACAACTTTCATCATAATGTTCTTATTTTAAGTATAGTCTTTAAGTATAATTTACCTTTTCTAATAGTCTAAGAGAAAGTTTGAAATATACAAAGGACTTTAACTCAGCAGAACTTACTTATGAGTTCCAACAAAGAAAGCTAATTTCTTCTAAAGGACTTCATAGTATGATAGGAAAAATTATCAGGAGACAATTAAGAAAAAAATGGCATTACAGCCTGGGAAGAAAAGCACATCTTACAGGAGATCTGGAAATTCAGCACAATCTTATCTAGGGTTAGAATCCCAGTAGGGACTGGAATTTTTGCAGTGCATTAAAACTGGAATGATTAGTGCACTGAGCCACAAGGCTGACTTCCTTGATCATTCTCTATCAAAATCCACATTTTTAAATAACAGTACACCACTGGACCTAAATTCAATGGTTTCCCAGAGACCAATTTTTACTGTCAGATGCTAATAAACTAGTGTCAGCGTAGTTAGATGATTTAGATGTGCTTGGATTGTTAGGATGTTGAGAGTGGTCCATCACCATTGTAAATGACAGTAGTTCACAGCAATGATAAATGTTTCCCCGTCTGCTGATCTATGGGCACATTTAAATTATGTTGCATTACTATGCCATCTCTTTAAACAAGAAGGAAATTAAGCTTCAAGTTTAATTAAACATTATTTTAAAAATTGGGTTTTGGTATATAAAATTCACCCTGTGATTCTTCCAAGTTCTTTTCCTTGAGAAAATAGATTGCACGTTTCATTGGGATTTGACCTTAATTAATCCTGTACTTTGTGATCCACCCCCTTGCTGAAATAGTCTTATCAAAAGGAATGCAAGCTATGGACTAAGATAACAATCGGTCATTAACTTCTGTGTGTGATGCTGGCCGTGGTCCACAGGCATGGAATTCAAAACCCATTGTACACAGTAATGTCCAGGGCTTAGTGCTCTACAGCCGAGAGACAAAATAAACTATGCAGAACAGCATCTTTACACAGTCTACATGGATTCACACTAGAGCAAACGATCTGAAACATTCATAATGCAGTGTGGACGTTGGCATCCAGAACTGCCGTGTCAGATTACACAGGAGGTTGCTCATTCCAGCAATGCCAACTGAAGCTGGTAAGCAAAAAAAAATATCACTTTTCAAATACCAGTATTTTAGTAAGAATGATTTACAGTTACACAAACACTTAACATTTAAAAGAAACTCACCATCTCTTTCTGCTGTTTTAGATATTATCCTAGAGCAGTAGCTCTCTTTACTGACACAACTTGACTTGCTTTCTTCAAACAAGAAAATGTTTAAATTAATAAACATTTGTGGCCTGTTGATCTGAAATGTATGTGGTCCAGATAAATACAACACATCTGTGGGACTATTCATAAAACAAAGGCCTGGAACATCTGAGATCTATTATGCAATGTGGCTTTTGGTTTGTTTTTTTTTTTTTGCTTGGACATCAGGCACTTCCTCAATATGTTTTTAACTTTGGGAACCTGAGGGATGCCAAGTGATGATTTCTTTGGTTGTTTATAAATGATCTAAGAAACATACTATAACCCTCTGACACAGTGATGAAGATTCTACAGTTTTTAGTATCCTTTTCTGATTCCAGATGAATCTTCTGAATATTTTCATTCATCTAACATGTACTGAATACCTACTATGTGCTTTGTATTCTTCTAGATATTTGGAATATAGTTCAGTTCAGTTCAGTTCAGTCGCTCAGTCGTGTCCGCCTCTTTGAGACCCCATGAATCGCAGCACGCCAGGCCTCCCTGTCCATCACAAACTCCCTGAGTTTACTCAAACTCATGCCCATTGAGTTGGTGATGCCATCCAGCAATCTCATCCTCTGTCGTCCCCTTCTCCTCCTGCCCCCAATCCTTCCCAGCATCAGGGTCCTTTCCAATGAGTCAACTCTTCGCATGAGATGAGCAAAGTATTGGAGTTTCAGCTTCAGCATCAGTCCTTCCAATGAACACCCAGGACTTATCTCCTTTAGGATGGACTGGTTGGATCTCCTTGCAGTCCAAGGAACTCTCAAGAGTCTTCTCCAACACCACAGTTCAAAAGCATCAATTTTTCAGTGCTCAGCTTTCTTCACAGTCCAACTCTCACATCCATACATGATCACTGGAAAAACCATAGCCTTGACTAGGCAGACCTTTGTTGACAAAGTAATGTCTCTGCTTTTTCATATGCTATCTAGGTTGGTCATAACTTTCCTTCCAAGGAGTAAGCATCTTTTAATTTCATGGCTGCAATCACCATCTGCAGTGATTTTGGAGCCCCAAAAAATAAAGTCTGACACTGTTTCCACTGTCTCCCCATCTATTTCCCATGAGGTGATGGGACCAGATGCCATGATCTTAGTTTTCTGAATGTTGAGCTTTAAGCCAACTTTTTCACTCTCCTCTTTCACTTTCATCAAGAGGCTCTTTAGTTCCTCTTCACTCTCTGCCATAAGGGTGGTGTCATCTGCATATCTGAGGTTATTGATATTTCTCCCGGCAATCTTAATTCCAGCTTGTGCTTCTTCCAGCCCAGCGTTTCTCATGATGTACTCTGCATATAAGTTAAATAAGCAGGGTGACAATATACAGCCTTGACGTACTCCTTTTCCTATTTGGAACCAGTCTGTTGTTCCATATCCAGTTCTAACTGTTGCTTCCTGACATGCATATAGGTTTCTCAAGAGGCAGGTCAGGTGGTCTGGTATTCCCATCTCCCTAAGAATTTTCCACAGTTTATTGTGATCCACACAGTTGAAGGCTTTGGCGTAGTCAATAAAGCAGAAATAGATGTTTTCGGGCATATAACAGTGAACCAAATAAAACAAACAAACAAACACCCTGCCCTCATGGACCATACATTAGAAGGATATAGATACACAGGAGAGATGGGCATACAAACTTTGTCATGGGTGTCCATTGAAGAAGACATGTGGGATATTATGATGATATGAACTGCTTCTATATTTTAGTTACCAAGATGCTGAATGTATATACTGGGTTGACCAGTAAGTTCATTTGGGTTTTTCTGTAAGATATAATGGGAAAACTGAAACAAACTTTTTGGGCAACCCAATAATACCGCCTTGTTTGATTCCTTTCATTTTGTCTCTATGGAGACCATTTTATTCTGCATTACTGTCATAATCGCCTGAGGTGGTACCACCCAAGTCTTGACTCAAATTCACTTTGAAAATTAACTTAATTAAAGAGTTAATTGTTGAGTGGTGAACATAGGTAAGATAACTTTGAACTACTGTCTGTAAAATACCCTTCCTATCATGGTGTCCCTTAGTTAAGTGGTTCTCAATGCCTGCCAATTTAAGCTAGTCTGCTGAGTCTAGTAGTCAAGCTTCTTCATAATCTGCCTCCACAGGGTCTTTCCAAACATTTGTTCTGTCTCTCCCCATGTCCTGTTTTATACACAGACAATCCCTTATGTCATCAGCCTCTTTCTATCAGGCTTAGTCTCACTGCTATTAATCACATGGCAGAAACCCTCTGAGGCTGATAAGACTTTCTGTCCTTCTGCCTGGGACTGGGCCTTCCAGACAATTTCCAGGCTCAGTCTCTCCTTTTAAGTGTGGACCCAGATGTCACTTGTTCAGAGAGGATTCGGCATCAGGCTCAATCAGTTCAATAGCTACACCCTCTGTGATAGGGACCACAGAAGAATGTGAGAAGGGAAAGTAGAAATGCTTCCAAGTCCGTGCTAAATTCTGCCCTCCCCTCCCCAGTGAGATAATCAGCAGAATTCTGCTTATCTGCAAGTGTGGATAATAAGAATTCCTCCTAATCTTGTACTTATTAATGTCCTAAGATAAGAAAATGGTGGTGGCTTTTTAGTTTCAGTTCAGTTCAGAGAGTTCAGTGGCTCAGTCGTGTCAGACTCTTTGCGACCCCATGAATCACAGCATGCCAGGCCTCCCTGTCCATCACAAACTCCCAGAGTTTACTCAAACTCATGCCCATTGAGTCGGTGATGCCATCCAGCCATCTCATCCTCTGTTGTCCCCTTCTCCTCCTGCCCCCAATCCCTCCCAGCATCAGGGTCTTTTCCAATGAGTCAACTCTTTGCATGAAGTGGCCAAAGTACTGGAGTTTCAGCTTCAGCATCAGTCCTTCCAATGAACACCCAGAACTGATTTCCTTTAGGATGGACTGGTTGGATACCTTGCAGTCCAAGGGACTCTCAAGAGTCTTCTCCAACACCACAGTCAAAAGCATTAATTCTTCAGTGCTCAGCTTTCTTTATAGTCCAACTCTCACATCCATACATGACCACTGGAAAAACCATAGCCTTGACTAGATGGACCTTTGTTGGCAAAGTAATGTCTCTGCTTTTTAATATGCTATCTGGGTTGGTCATAACTTTCCTTCCAAGGAGTAAGCATCTTTTAATTTCATGGCTGAGTTTAGCCTTCTCATAACCTATGAGATAAAGTTCTTGGTTAATGGTTAAAGAGATTAAAAAACAAAAATCTTGTCCAATATTTATGTATGATGTTTACCTAAAAATATCAGCCTAAGAAGTAGAACTATACATAAGAAATCTATTGATTTTCGAAAAGGTGCCTAGGTAATTCAAGAGGGAAAGAATACTCTTTTTAATAGGATGCTAGAAAAACTATATATTCATATGGAAAATAAAATGTTCTGAATGCTAGCCAGGACTATAAAGAAAAATTAACTCAAAACAGACTACATAAATACAAAAACTCAAATTATAAAACTTCTGGAAGAAAACATAGAAAATCCTCAGGACTTTGGCACAGGTAAATATTTCTTAGGACAGAAAAAGAAGAAAGCATAAAAGAAACTGAACTTTATCAAAACAAACATTTGTCAAAATTAACCATTAAGAACATGAAAGTTCATCGCAGCACTGTTTATAATTGTCAGGACATGGAAGCAACCTAGATGCCCATCAGCAGATGAATGGATAAGGAAGCTATGGTATATATACACAATGGAATATTACTCAGCCATTAAAAAGAATTCATTTGAATCAGTTCTAATGAGCTAGATGAAACTGGAGCCCATTATACAGAGTGAAGTAAGCCAGAAAGATAAAGACCAATACAGTATACTAACACATATATATGGAATTTAGAAAGATGGTAATGATAACCCTATAGGCAAAACAGAAAAAAGAGACACAGAAATACAGAACAGACTTTTGGACTCTGTGGGAGAAGGCAAGGGTGGGATGTTTCGAGAGAACAGCATCGAAACATGTATGTTATCTGTAGTGAAACAGATCACCAGCCCAGGTTGGATGCGTGAGACAAGTGCTCAGGGCTGGTGCACTGGGAAGACCCAGAGGTACAGGATGGGCAGGGAGGTGGGAGGGGGGATTGGGATGGGGAACACATGTAAATCCATGGCTGATTCATGTCAATGCATGGCAAAAACCACTACAATATTGTAAAGTAATTAGCCTTCAACTAATAAAAATAAACGAAAAAAAAAAAAAAAAAGAACATGAAAGTGAAGTCACTGGCCAAGGATTAGTATTTAAGATATTAATTAATGCTTTTAACTCACAAATAAAAGGCAAACAACTAAAAAGGGCAAAACATGTGAAGGGACACTTGCAAATTAAGATAAACCAATGGCCAATAAGCACATGAGATTGCTCAATATCATTAGCAATCAGTGAAGAGCAAATTAAAACCATAGTGAATATCACTGCAATGTCTAAATTAAAAGTATTAACCATATCAAGTATTGGTGAGGATGCGGAACAATTAGAATTCTCATCAATTGCTACCAGAAAGATAAAGTGGTACAACCTCTTAAAAAAACTGTTTTCTAGTTTTTTAAAGAAAATTACCATATGCTTACCATACAACTCAAAAATTTCCTCTCTAGGTATTTGTCCCAAAGAAATGAAAACTTACATCCTTACCAGGACTTGTACACAAGTGATCAAAGCAACTCACAGTAGCTTAAGTTGGAAACAACTGATATACCCACTAACACATAAAGGGATAATCTGTGTTTTATGTATTCAATGGACTATTACTCAGTAATAAAATGGTACATGCTACTGACATATGCAACCACATGGACACAAAAGTGTATACACAGTACAGGTCTGTTTACATGATATTCCAGAAAAGGCTAATCTCTTCGGACAGAATGCAGATCACTGGTTGCCTTGGAGAATGGTTGGGTAGGACTGACTGGGAAGGCTTATAAGAAAACTTTTGGGGGTGGTGAAAATGTTCTCTACCTTGATTGTAATAGTGGTTAAATGGTGTATAAATTGTCAAAATTCACTGAAATATACACTTGAATGAATTGATTATAGGTAAGTCACACCTTAATAACCTTGATTAAAAAGTTGAAAAAGGTACAAAGTTTATATTGCCATTCATGGTTTATAAAATTCCTTCATGTACACTATTTGCTACCTTATGCATGCAGGTCTAGGTATAAATAGGTATGACTTTGTTGGCTATTTCACCATATTCATGGACCTGGGAGGACAGCCTGGGCAAGAAGATATAATAGTGGTGGGGGAGGGGTGTGTGTGTGTGTATTTGTGTATGTGTGTGATGTTTGCACGTGCATGCATGATCATACATGTATATAAGGAGTGTGGGTATAAAATATCTTCATTCTGTGTTCAGGTGCTTATGTATGGTATCTTGACCTTTGCAAAGGTTGTCAGCATCATCATCATTTTCATCACCATCCAAACCACACAGAATGTTAAGAGCATCCACTTCTTGGGGTTACATTGAGAATGAAATTGGATAGCATATGGAGCGTGCTTAGGACAGTAACTACCAACTAGCCAATACATAATCTGTGGTACTGCCATTATTGATCCAACATCACCCATTGTATTTCACATAAATTTATATGTAAAATCAAGATAAAAACAAAGTCTACCTTTCAAGATCCCTGTGTGAGTCAAATGAATTCAGTTGAGCTATTTATGTGAAATCAGGAGCATGAGGAGCGCCGTCAGGCCATGGCCAGTGTAAACAAATGCAGCTGTAGCCCAGAACAAAAAGGCCTTTCCCGAAGGCTCTAGAGTGCTGATGAGCTGAGAGGTCCAGGTAAAGACCCTAAGTGCTCTGAACTGCCCTGCCTGGCTGACTGCTCACTTTTTGCAAACTCCTGAGTTCCAAACTTCAGGTCCTTCTTTAGGAAAACCTACAAAACCACCTCCACACATGTATATCTTGATCTTAAGTATCCTGTGTACTGTGTGTCGGCTGAGTTGGAAGTACCCCAAGGCGGAAACAAATTAAGCCAAGTCTGAGTCGTTATTTCTTTTTAGTCCTTTGTGGGATTAGCTCAAAGCCTAGTGAAATGTCTGCTTTCTTCCCTTCCTGATATTAATGTACATCATTTTACATCATTTTCTCTCCTCATTCTCTGTCTGTAAAGAGCTTCGTCTCTGGAACATGAGAACATAATTTAATTGCTGCTGCTTTGCGTTTTCTTTACTTAATGTGTTGTACAGTAATTCAATTACCACTGTCAGACAGGTAGAAGATGTCCTCAGTCTATTCATTCAATTAGAAGAGAAAGAAGAAACTGAATTTCTAAGTCTACCTAAAATGGTGTGTGGCTTATGCAACAGTTTTCAGATAAGGCTCTTATTCATCACACAAAGAAAGTACAACCTCTACAATTTAGAAGACGAGGAGGAAGAAGGAGGAAATCCCAATTTAGAAACACATAGTAATTCAGTTCCCAAAGAAAGGCAACACAAATAGCTTTATAACAATATAAAAGTATTTCCACTGATCACATCCCTAATTACATTTATGAGCTTAAAAGCTTGCTTTACACACAACAGGCACTATGACAAGGATGGAATGAATCACAGCTTTTTTTTTTTTTTTTTTTTTTACTAAAGTCTAATTCTGTAACTATAACACCATGCAGTATAATAGGGTAATATTGTAGACTTTTAAATATATATCTTTAAAAACACAGAGTATATCCTACTAGGCAAGTAGCAAGCTGTGAAAAGCCCTCAATAATATAAAGATAATTTCCTACTCCTTGAACTCTTTTACCCTAGTGTTACAGGTTTCTGTTATGTTTCTCTGAACTACTAAAATAATAATGGGTAGCCTCTCTTGTTTTGGCTATCTTTTTCCTCTGATTTCCTCTCTCATATTTTCTGGTATATATGAGTGTAATCAACTAAAGTACATAAAACTTTGATGATGAAATGTATTTTTTATTACCACCAAATGCAGTTAGGAGTGACTAGTTAGTAGGTAGCCAGTTTAAGCTTAAATGCGTCCAGCTTCGTGCTCTGCAAACCAGAGAGAGACTGGGTTCTACAGCACAATCAACAATGCTTTAGGCTGCCACTGTGCTGGAGTGTAGATTTCAGATACGGACTTTGTCATTCCTCCTTTATTTTGACTGCAGAATGCACTGCAAGTCTTAATGCCAGCTGACAACTACACAGTACTCACCCACTAAGTGTCAACCTCTGTCAACATGTCACACACAAAACCTGGTAGGTTGCATAATTCAAGTCTGTACATTCCTGCTAAAGATCCCGTTTCCAGCACTTCTGATTATGGGTAAGATATGGGTAAGATATGGGTTCTTTTCTCTTTGCAGCTCTGATTCTGAACTCGTCCAGGGTTAACAAAAACAAAGAAAAGAGGCCATCAGCTATATGTAGTTTTCTGTTCCATGAACTTAGAATGGAAAAAAAAAAAAATGCATGTGGGCTTCCAGTAAGATATTCAAGAATGAAAGGCATTGAGTACTTATGATATTTTCAAGCATCCATGTGAATCTGAAATCCAAAATCTGAAAAAGGAGTGTTACTCAAATTAGGGTACCCAAAGCTGACCTATGGCTTTATTTTCTTGCATAATCTCTTATGCAGCATGGAGGAATTTTCAGATGCTTCAAAAAAAATTAGTTTATTTTCTATTAGTAACTGAGAATGAATATGTCTTCTTAATTAATATGACAACATACAGCTTTATTTCCCCAAGAAATTTCTGTTGAGTGTCTATTGTGTTTGGGGCATTGTCGGGGGGTGCTGGGTCAATAGCAGAAACCCAGATGATGCTCCCTCATGGAGCTTACATTCAACAGATCAGACAGTTGCAGACAGATACATTAACAAATGTGTGCAATTATGGTGATATATAACCCATGGGGCAGAATAAGACAGAGGAAGGCCGAGGAGGAGATGGGGATAGAGGTGGCTATTTCATACAGGATGGTCAAGGAGATGGTGAGTAGAAAGATTCTGAGTCCAGAGATGACCTGGCATGTCTACAGAACTCCAAGGAGGCAGCGCCACTTGAGACATGTGGTTAATAAGGCAGGCTGAAGGATGGGGGGTTCAGAGAGGGATGAGTGCCCACCTTCAGGACCACTGTAAGGCTTTCACTCTGAATGGGACAGTCAGCCATTGAAGGGCATAAACAGATAAGGATAACCTTTGACTTTCATATTAAAAGGGATATTCTGGCCTTCACGTGATGGGTTAGGGTCCAAGTTACGGTTATTACTATAATCAGAGTGAGATATATGTTGCCCTGGGCTGATGTGGTTGAGGCATAGGTGAAGAAAAGTATTCTATCAATTTATTTTAAGGAAAATGTCAGGGTTGGCTGATGGATTGGAAATGGGTGATGTGACAAAGAGAGAAGACAGGGATAACCCTAGATCTTTGGTTTTGTTCATTAGTCAAATCTTAAACAGCAGTTCTTTCTTTGATGTCTCATCTTCTACCTTAAAGGCAAGCATGGGGAAAAAAAAAAGAGCTAGAAAGTCTAAACCTCTTGCAGTTGTTCTATTGAGAAGATGATGGACAGGCTACATCTACTGTGTAGAAACAAATCCAGTTTGTATTTAATTCATTTGAGAAATTGTTCATGAACAGTTACCCTTATATATATTCTGCGTGTGATGCTGACAAGTTCAATTTCTTCTTGGGTTAATGACCACATAAATGTCTTTTACACGAGTTAAGGTTGCTTGGAGGCAGGAATGATTTCTAATTTTTTTTCCCCTTTGTTTTGCATTACTCGATAGGTTTTTTTTTTTCAAACTTGCTGTTTAAGGTCTAGCCTCCCCTTCATACAGGCGGGTAAATCTAATTAACATTAATGAGAGTTCTGTGTACATATTGACAGGATAATAGACCTTTTAGGATGGTTCCTCCCCTCTTGCACTACCACTCCCCCACCTCGTACTAGCTGATTATTTCATTAGGCGGCAATGTAAACCCAGGCAGGAGAACACACACTCTGTGGAAATTAACTGGAAAAATCTGCATTCATCCACACTTTCACTTACATTATGGTGGTGGGCAAGGGGTGGAGGGTGGGATTACATCATAGCCACCAGAGAAGCCAGTTCTCTTGAGAGCAGAGCTTTTACAAAGGTAGTTTTCCCAGTCTATTCAGAGTTATATGCTTACCTATGGTTGTTTAGAAAAACTGATGGTGTTCATTACATCTCATTCTAGTTTTCACTGTAAGCACGTCAGTAGAGAACTGAAGGGTGTATCAATAAGACTGGGGTGACTTCTTAGGCTTTGCAGTTACAATTAAGAGAAGAGTGAGACTGATGACAAATCTGTGAAGCAGCTACTGGAATTATATAGGCAGTCGTGTAAGCTCTAGAAATAAAACTTGAGTCTGAGATTTGCTTTTTTAAGATCTTACATCAGCTGATAAATGTGTCTAAGCATTTCTTTAGTCTTAAGGCTACAAGAAATTGAATTCACTTTATCCTTGTTTATCCTATTAAAATGTTCTGCTTATGATTAATAGAAGCACTGTGGTCTCTACTTCTTATTCCCCCCTGTGAATCAAATTTGGCAAAGGAAGAACTTCATACTCTCCTTACAAGTTAAGCCTATGTTGGAGCATTCCTAGAAGTTGGAATCAATTGTTCTATGGTGGAAGGCAGATTAGTGGTACTGATTATATTAAATATTTTTCAAACTTTGGTTACCCAATAAAATTGTGCCTGCTTGAACTGATTGGTATTATGAGAATAAGGGCTCACTTTCTTTTAATAAGTCTGACTTCACAGAGAAGTTGCAAGTGTGAATTTATTTATTTATTTTTCTTTCCAAAACTTGAGAGGTTGTGAGTCTTGTGTGAAAAAGTGTGATATAGTAGAGATACTGAAAGCTGGCAGGTTTGTCTGAATCTAAACTTTTCATCTTTTGGGTGGCATCGGTTAAATCCATCAGTTAAGAGAGCTTGACCCATTTAGCCATGCAACAGCTAAACCCTTAATCCTCACAGATTCATTTTACAGTTCAGATTATGCCACTGATACTGCACTAATTCAGACTCAAAGGTCAACACGTTAGAGTGAAAAGGGCATTTTTTTCCCTTGAGAACTTTAAAAGCAAAGACTCCCCTAATAAAATGGGTACAAATATCTCTCAGATCTTCTTCTCTATTTTTTTGTTAACTTTGTATTGCTGTAACTTTATAAATAAAATTTTCCAAATATATAGGGAAATGTTAAATATATAAAGAAGAAAATGGTAATACCATGTACCAGTTTTATTGCTTTATCAACAATCTTTAAAATATGAATGACTTAATTAAAAAAGTAAATGGCACCAACACAAACAGATTGTAGAAGTACCTGTGCTCATATAGGTCCCTGAACCAAAAACACTCATGGATAATACCTAGTTTGTGCATTGTAAAACTTGGCTAGTAATACAAAAAGAAAAATTTTGTCTTTTCTAGCATGGAACAACAGACTGGTTCCAAATAGGAAAGGAGTATGTCAAGGCTGTATATTGTCACCCTGCTTATTTAACTTATATGCAGAGTATATCATGAGAAACGCTGGACTGGATGAAGCAAAAGCTGGAATCAAGAATGCCGGGAGAAATATCAATAACCTCGGATGTGCAGGTGACAAGCACTTACGGCAGAAAGTGAAGAACAGCTAAAGACCCTCTTGATAAAAGTGAAAGAAGAGAGTGAAATAGTTGGCTTAAAACTCAACATTCAGAAAACTAAGATCATGCATCTTGTCCCATCACTTTATGGCAAATAGATGTGGAAACAGTGACAGACTTCATTTTCTTGGGCTCCAAAATCACTGCAGATGGTGACTGCAGCCATGAAATTAAAAGATGCTTCTTGGAAGAAAAGTGATCACTAACCTAGATAGCATATTAAAAAGCAGAGATATTACTTTGCCAACAAAGGTCCATCTGGTCAAGGCTATGGTTTTTCTGGTGGTCATGTATGGATGTGAGAGTTAGACTGTGAAGAAGGCTGAGCACTGAAGAACTAATGCTTTTGAACTGTGGTGTTGGAGGAGACTCTTGAGAGTCCCCTGGACTGCAAAGAGATCCAACCAGGCTATCCTAAAGGAGATCAGTCCTGAATATTCATTGGAAGAACTGATGCTGAAGCTGAAACTCCAATACTTTGGCCCCCTGATGTGAAGAGCTGACTCATTTGAAAAGACCCTGATGCTGGGAAAGATTGAGCCCAGGAGAAGGTGACAACAGAGGATGAGATGGTTGGATGGCATTACTGACTCAATGGACATGGGTTTGGGTGGACTCTGGGAGTTGGTGTTGGACAGGGAGGCCTGGCGTGCTGTGATTCATGGGGTTGCAAAGAGTTGGACACGACTGAGCAACTGAACTGAGTGGAATACAATTTTTCAGTAAAAACATGTATTTAAATCCTTATTTTTAAGGTGCACAAACTACCACAAATGTATAAGAATACTTCCCTATGTGTATACATCAATTTATTATTTTATATGAACAGAATATATACATGAGTACATATATATATATATATATATATATATATACACATATATGCAATGCATTACTTAGCTGCACACCTGAAGCTAACACAACCTTGTAAACCAACTATGAAAATTTGCTACCCCATGGATTGTAGCCCACCAGGCTCCTCTGTCCATAGAGTTCTCCAGGCAAGAATACTGGAGTGGGTAGCCATTCCCTTCTCCAGGGATCTTCCCTGGGAAGATCCTAGGGATCAAACCTAGGGATGAAACCCTGGTCTCCTGTATTGCAGGCAGATTTTTTTTTTTTTTTTATCTCTGAGTCACCAGGGAAGTCAATAAATCAACTATACATCAATAAAAAATTAAATTTATTATTCTAAAAGCATAGTCATATACACTGTCTCATATAATTCCCACAATGTGCTAATATTTATTTCCTCTGTACCTGACTTTACTAGGTGTAGACAACTAGTAAAAATTGTGAAAATAAATTATTCTGCAGGTAGCAGCTATAATTAAGCCCATTTTAATGTAATGTAATGTGTACATGCTCAGCTGTGTCCGCCTCTTTTGACTCCATGGACAGTAGCCCTCCAAGCTCCTCTCACTGTCCATGGGATTTGACAGGCAAGAATACTGGAGCGAGTTGCCATTTCCTTCTCTAGAGGATGTTCCTGACCCAGGGATTGAAACTGCCTCTCCTGTGTCTCCTGCATTAGCAGGCAGATTCTTTACCACTGAGCCACCTGGAAAGCTTAGACAACTAGTAAAAATTGTGAAAATAAATGATTATCTTGCAGGTAGCACAGCTATGATTAAGCCCATTTTAGAGATGAGGAAATTGGAAACTTGGCAGGCCTAGTATATCAGCCATCAGCTTGGCCTTTCATAGGGCAGAACTGATGAGGAATGAGATACCCCCTATTCCTAGAGAGGGCACAGCCAGTGGACAGAACTGGACAAAGTTCTGTGGGTTGGGGCTGCTTAGTGGGCATAAGAGAGGCCCAACTTGAGACTCCCAGAAACTTGGGGAGCACTGTACAGGAGGCTGAGGTTCTGTGAGATGAGAATGAGGAAGGAGCTCTAATTTGAGTCACTATGGCTGTCATTATTTCATACATAGCCACAGGCTGTGGGCCCTGGAGAAACTTGCTATACCAAATAATTGAATCATTGGGGTGATGGCTCTTGCAGAGTGTCAGTTGATCAGGCTACCATGAAGTTGAACCACAGATAACTATCAATTACAAAGCCCTTACATAACTTGTTCAGCTTTTTTCTACATGCTATGAAAGAGGAGTTTTCAACATTTCACTCCAGGTTCTGGAAGGCAAAGAGTTAATGCACGGAATCTCCAGAATCTGTTTATGCACCAAAGAAATAGATTAATTAAATAGGTTTAATTAATAATGGCTTGCAAATGCCACTACTTTTCAAATATATATTGAATTTGCACTGAAGTAAAAATTTACCCATCATAATTACTGAATTCATAGAAAATCTCTGCCCCTGATTGTTTTTATATACAGTTAATGCTAGAAGAATAATCGTCGGAGTCAGGCAATTTCTGAATGAACCCAACCTTCTGGTCTAATGCCTGGTTGGCTGAGGGCTGGAAATCATTGAAGAGCAGGAACGATTCAGGACAGATTAAAATGAAAAATTCCTATCTTTCCTGAGGTTTGATTGACAAATAAAATTGTAATATATTTGAAGTGCACAACATGGTGATTTGATATACATACACAATGTGAAATGATTTTCACAAAGTTGATAACAATTAACACACCCATCACCGTGTGTGTGTGTGTGTGTGTGTGAGACAGAGAGAATGCTTAAGATCTACTCTCGGCAAATTTCAAACACACAATACGGATCTATAGTTACCATACTATATATGAGATTCTCAGAGCTTAGAACTGAAATTTTGTACAGGCCAGGCTTTTCTTTTAATGGATTTCTAAGGCAAGGCAAACACAGTGCCCACCTCTAGGTATCACCAAGAACACTGGCATTGACCTTTAAAGCCTTTATGCCTATATATACAGGGTCTAACAGCTTACTCAGGACCCAGGTACTACACAACTTTCTGTATGTAGAAGAGCCTGCACACCAAAATCTTTACTTTGTCCTACAAATTATATTTGTTGACATTAAACAAAAATTTATCTGAGATGTTTTTCTCCCAAATTGCTTGACAGTTCTTACAAGTACAATCCATGTGATTCTTCGAACATACTAAAACTGCCTTTATAATTTCTAAAAAAAATTTAGCACCACTATCAACATTATTAACCTATTTTCAAAAGTCTGGACTTAATAACTCTTTTATTGTGATTAAATTTTGAAGTGCCTGAACTAATTAAAATGCAAGCAACTATAATCCTAAATACCTTTATAATTGTGTATTTCGTTTTGCATCAGAATGAGTCCATGAAATTGACTTTCAGACTTAAAATAGTTTTTTATTTTTCCCATTCTGTGTTATTTCAAGAAACAAAGCAATCAAATAGACTTAAAGATAGTTCCATATAGTTTTGAATAATTTAATGACCAAATATTTTTCCAAGTCTTCTGTCCCTTGGAGTACTGTTTTTCCTTTGAGCTCATTATCTAATTGCTATAAATGACAATATGAATTATGTGTAGAGAACAATGAAAACATTCAGTTATATGCTATTTGATATTTGCAGATACACACCCATTTAGCTGTATTGATGTCTGAAATACTAAAAGTTTTAGGGGATGAGTTAGTAGTTAACCATCACCCTGGTCCCTCCCCAGGATGCCAGGCTTCTCCATGATCTAGAAACTAAGGGGTGTGTTATACACTAATGCTTGACACATTTAGGAGCCCTGAAGGACCTTATGTGTCCTACAGACTGTTAAATATCACCACTGACTGCATGAATCCTATTTAGTGACTTCTAACTCCGAACAGATAGGAATTCTGGAGAAAAAATAAGAAGAAATTTTAAAAAGACACCACATTTGCATAGAACTCAAGGGGCTACACTGGTGGCTCAACCGTAAAGAATCTGCCTGCCAATGCAGGAGATGCACGTTCGATCCCTGGGTCGGGAAGGTCCCACATGTCATGGAACAATTAAGCCCATGTGCCATAACTACTGAGCCTGTGTTCTAGAGCCCACCAGCCACAACTGCTGAAGACCACTCCCTAGAGCCCATGCTCTACAGAAGAGAGGCCACTGCCATGAGAAGTCTGAGCACCGCAATGAGAGAGTAGCCTCCACTCACGGCGACTTGAGAAAAAGACATGCAGTAACAAAGACCCAGCACTGCCAAAAATAAATTTATAAATTAAAAAAAATATATCGAAAAACAAAAAACATGGAGCTCAAAATAAAGAACGGAGAATCACTAGACAAAAGAAACAGAACTGATGCCAAAGTCCTCTGGGGAGTTTTGAAGGCAGATGGGTACCTAGAGATGAAGAGGTGACTGTCTATTGAAGGACACAAATCTACAGTCTGTGTCCTCACACAGGAAGGGGAAGGGAGCCAAAGGCACAGCCTAAAGCAGGGCACTGGAAGGACTGCAACTTCGTGAAAAAGAGCTGAGACAAATGGTGCGCAGTCTCCAGGAAAGAGGCAAGGAAGTCTGTTGTTTTTTTGGTGCTCTAGTGGAAAAGGCTCCAGTGAGAAATTCTGACTCTGAGCCTCCTCAAAGGGCAGGTGTGGAGGTTTAAGATATTTACTCAGGGTACAGAAATTCCAACACTCATCTCAGACCTGTGAAGCCACCAGAGCCTTCAGTGAAACAAAGGCCAACCAAATCTGTAGAATCATTTCAACAACCCGGGCACTGGGGACATCTGTCTTTTTGATAACCTCACAGCAATAGCAAAAACTTAGAAAATTCCAAAGGGAATCATTCACAGTGAGCAAGAGTAAGCCGATATAAGGAAAAGAAGAATCAGCACCTCAAGTAATCAAGAGAATGGAATGCAAAGAAATTAGAAAATAATTTTGCTTAAAATAGCCATCATAATAACAAATAGTAGAATTTGTTATTCTACTACAATACAGAAAAGAGTGCTTGGATCTAAAGCACCAAATAAAATCTTTCTAAGTGAAAATTATAGTCATTGATATAAAAACTAAATGAGTTTAATAGCAGATCAGGCAACAGGTAAAGAGAACTATAATTTAAAAGACACATTTAATGAAATTTAAAAGATGTATTTAATGAAATGATGCTCAAAACACAGCATAGAGAAGTTAAAAGAGATAAAAGATGAACTAGAGCTTAATAGATATAGAAATTTCCAATAAAAGTTCTGGGGGAAAAAAAAGAGGAGAGAATGGGGAATAGGTAGTTGAGTCATAGTGGTTACAGTTACAGATACCCCAGAATTGAATCAAACAAATTCTTGGACCACAGGAGTTAACACTGATGCAAGGATATACACAAGGCACAGTGTCACGCGTGCCTGGTGGGCGTGTAAATTTTTTGGAATCCCGTTGAGAGGTTATTTGCGACATCTAAACTTCTGATTCTGCCTCCCACTCCCAATCATGTAGTTTTTTGAATCTCAGCAATGGTAATTCCATTCTCCTAGTTTTAGGCCAATAACTATTAAGTCATAGTTGATTTCTCTTTTCTCAAACCCCATATCCAATCCATGTGGAAATTTGGATGGGTCTGTTTTCAAAATACCTCCAGACTTCGACCTCTTCCAACAGAAATACTGCTATACCCCCTGTTTTAAGACACCCATCAACTTTTGCCTGGGTTATGCTAATACCCTCATCATAGATTCTACCTTATTTTCAACACAAGCAGCTCAAGTGAATATTTTAAAACAAGAGCCCCCTCCTCCAGGGGATCTTCCCAACCCAGGGATCGAAGTCAGGTCTCCTGTATTGCAGGCAGATACTTTACCATCTGAGTCACTAGGGAAGCCCCTATACTTTCCTATAATTGGCCTTATTTTTCTATAGTGCCTATCAAATTTTTAAAGATACTATAGTTTATTATGATTATTATTTATTATCTGGCTTTCCCTATCAGAATATATGCTGTACTGGACAGAATTTTTTTTTTGTTCAGGAAGGCGGGATTTAGTATATAATAAACACTCAAAAGATAACTGATTGAATCAGTAATTCTAGAAAAGCTAACTATGTGCTCATGGAATGAGCTAGTTGAGAGGACATCTGTATTTCCCATATATTTGAAATAGTTCATTAGGAAAGCTAATTTAAATTTCATAAGTTAAAAAATAATCCTAACACTAAGGTTATGAGTAAGAGAGGGACAGACACCATTTATTTTATGTTCTTATAAAGAACACACCAAACTTTATATTATTAAAAAAAATTATATATTCAGGGGTGTTATCTTTTAATTGTATTTAAAAATTATTATAATTTTTATTTTTTATTGGTGGCTTCTTTTCAAAAGAGTACAACGAAAATCTCTAGGAAGTCTAAACTAGAACTTAAAGAATATCTGCATAAGATACTCTGCTCTGCTTTGATTCCTAACAATAATCTACACTTATCTACCTGGTCAATTGCTTGCTATTTTGTTTTGAAAGCTTTTATTATTAAGGTCAAGGCAAAATGAAGGAATATTTAGAATATAGCTTAGATCACTGAAGTGAAATACCAGTTGTTGAAGAACATTACATGAACAAATTAATAAAATTAAACCAAGACTCTCAAAAATTCATCACTAAGGAAGCAGCAGGTACCCGTCTGCCTGCAGGTTCTCTAGTTAAGCTGAATCTCCACTCACACCAGAGATCCAGCCCTTACATATCTGGCCTGAGAATAGATACCAGCGCCCTCTTAGCTTAGCTGAGATGGCTGGAGCTCTTATATAGCAGGGAAAGAAAATGGGGGAAATAAATGGAACACATAAGAAGCGCAAAACGATTTTGCTGTTAGAGTGCAACTTTCCAGTCTTTCCATTTTAACTCTCCTCTTGGCTTACAGGCAGCCGTGACTATACTCTGGGCTGAAAGATTGCTCTGGAATTCTTACGTCTTCCTGGCTTGCTCTCCACGGAGGATATCACTTAAAAACCTCCAGGAGCTTTTCCTAGAATTCTGCTATGTTTTTGGTGAACAGACTGGCTTCATGCCTATTCTAGAGCACACTCAAGTGGCTGATACCAGAAATGATCTCCTTGGACCTCCATCCGGTGAGACATGACTTCACTACTACAGGACTAGGACTGTAACCATATCTTAGAATAATAAAACACCATAAAGTTCATAAAGCAATAAAAATAAGGAGAGAGGTTTTTCTTTCATGGGCAGAAACAGATTTTTATTTTGTTTTGTTCTGTATTTTAAATGTGAAAATGCATAAGACTGTTAGTATAATTATTAGTGTTATCTTCATTTGCTCCACACTCTCTGTCTTTCTGATTTCATTTATTAACCCTTAGAACACAGAGTTGTCTGTAGGGCATATTCCAGAAATGCAGGCTGAGGCAAAAGAAATTTTGTTCTTTAGTGCTAACATACAATTTTCAGCAAAAAACTAGGACAACGTACCATTTATGTTTTCTATTGCAGCAGGGCTTCAGCCTTTTCCAACAGCCCTTTCACAAAATTGATAGATTATTCTTCCTATTAAAAGAGTCTTTTATTCTGGGTGCCAGACCTGGTGCTTAGAGCTGAAATATTGCTTTAGCTTTGTGTGTGTGTGTGTGTGTGTGTGTGTGTGTGTGTGTGTTACCACAGTGGCATTTCACTGCTGAATAAAATTACAAATTGTGTACCTGATTCTTCAGGGCATGGAAAAGTCTCAAAGGGCCTGAAGTGGGTATGAGGGGGATATGTTTGTTCGTTATTTCCAAATAGACCTGGTGAGAATCCATGGACCCATGAAAAGTTTTATCAGGTTGTACACTGTGTAGAGAAAGATCATTAAGTAGGGAAACATGAATTCTAGGCTTCTATCGGCTCTTTAGCCATGGACAAGAGAAAGTGAATATATTAAAATAGACACTATTTATCAAATACTTACGAGTTTTATGTACATTTGTTCTAACCCCTGTGATGATTCTTCAAAATAGAAATTTTTATCCCTTTTTAAAAATGAGGACATTGAAAGAAGATTCAGAGATTGATTAATTTGCTCAGCTAAAGAGATATGGTTAGAATTAGACTCCAGATTTTTCTGGTTCTAAAGGTTATGATTTTTTGGAGTAGCATAGTATCCTTCCAGTTATTTTAATTTTCTATATCTTTGTTTTCCCATCTATATAATGAAGGCAATAAGTAACACGACCTCCTAGCTATAAAATGTTAGGAAGTCTAGAATACAAGCATAGCTTCGTGCAGCAGCACACAAGGAAAGCTAGCTTAGTCCCATCAGAAGTCACTTAGATCTTCTTATTTACACAACCAGATTGAAACCGTGGTAGGGACTGACAGTTAACAAGGCAAGACTGTGAAATGCAGCCCAGATGCTGTCCTTGGCTGCTGCATAACAGAGGAAGGGTTTGAAGGAGATCTGGATGGAACACAGAAGAGATAATTCAAAGGCACTCTTCACGCTCACCTGAGGACCACGTCTTAAGTGGGGTCATGGTCTTTTTACTGGGATGGAGGCAGGTTGAAGAGGCGCCTTTATATTTCCACTTTGGGAGAAAGGGGACTGGGGTAACTGAGAAGTCAGGTTCAAGACTGAAGTTCACATTGAGATTGATCCAAGTTCACATCCTTTTCCTTCAAGATTGTTTTAAGGTCTTAAGAGCTAAACATATAATAAAGAATCCAAGAAACTTCTCTGTTCTGTAGTAGAGCCACAATATAAGAGAAATGACTCCAAATCCAAAGAAAAAGACCCAGGAGGATGGAATTAGCAGAAAGGACTTCACACAATAGCAACCATTCCTGCCCTTACGTTCTTTATTCCTCTTTCCGTAGTCCCCACATCTAATCCACACATCTTGTTTCACTGTTTTTCTAAGAGATTTCTTTCACTCTGATCTCCACCAGAACTACCCTGGTCTAAGTCACCATCACCCTGAATGTCCTGTTTCTTTTCTTCCCATCCTAGCAACCATCTTCGTGCAGAGAGCAAAGTACCTCTTTAAGATATAAATTGGGTCACACCACGCTCTTGCTTATAGACCATGAGTGGATGCCCAGTGCACTTAGAATGAAAAGCAAACTCTTTCTCTTGGCTTATAAGGCCCTCTGTAGTGTGAGGAGTCCACCTTGGTGACCTCTTATCATGCCACTTTTTTCCAGCCATGGAGACTTTTCTTTCTGTTCTTTGCATAGTCCAAGTTCTTCCACCCCCAGAGCACTGCACAGACTGGCCCCTCTGCGTCAAATGCTCCCAAGTCTGCTTCCTTCACATCCTACAAATCTCGTGTTAAATGGTACCTCCTTGGAAAGGTAAGCTCCAGCCACCATGCTTAGTTAGATGCCATTGCTTCCACGGGTTACCTTTTTATAACAACTGCTCACTTTCTGCATAGTACTGCTCCCAGATCGTTTTATTATTTATGAGCTCTGCTGGGGGAGGGAATTTTTTCCTCTCTTCTCTTTGTATCTAAAGCCCAGCAAGGTCCCCAGTAATGATACTGGCTTACCAACCTTCCCTTCTGCCGGGCTTACCCTGGGCTTGGGGCTTGGTTTAAAATTTTCATCCTCAGGGAGCTCTTCTGTGACCCCCAGCCTAAGTCAGACCCCCTGTTCTTTGTTTCCATAACCCTCTACACAATCCCTGCTGTAACACCTTCACACCTCACTGTGCTGATTGCCTGTGCTTGGCCTCCCTGTTATTATCGAAGACTCTTATTGGTTGTGACATTTGCTGTCTTGTTCACCCTGACATCATGGGCACCAACATCATGCATGACATGTAGTAAGAAATCAGGAAATGGTTTATAGAGGGAAATAGTCATTGAGAAAGAATGTGGGGTGGGCCAAAGAGATAAAGCATTCACAATTTTTATAGAGTAATTGACTGACAGATGAATGAATTAATACATGTATTACCCGTTGTGGTCCCTCCCACCCCGATGCTTAGTTGTGGAAGATACAATACAGCATCCAGCATGAGCAGCTTTCACTTAGTCATGCAAAAATATTCATTTACACATATTTATTGAGAACCTACTGTGCACCAGGCCTGAGTTACATGCTGAAGATATGAATAAGAATATGATATAACAGAAGAGAGGAGGCAGATTTATGAATGTTTATGCTAGGAGGCAACAGGGTAAGTAGCATATGAATGTTAAAAAAGAAATGTTTAGAACCCAGACTTGGGCAGATTTGGAAAGGGACTGTCCTCAGTCTTGAAGGATGGGGAGGACAACGTAAAGATATCAGGGGAGAGGAAGGAAAAGCTGAGCTGAGCAGTGAGCACTGGCTGGGATGTGGGAGTTTTGCAGCTCCCTGGGAGATAATAAGAGAGGAGGGGAAGGTGATGGGCCCAGAGTTTGGGGTTCCCCGCACAGACAAGAGGTGAGAATGTGGGGCTGTATTCAATGGAGAGGAATCTTTTAGCAGGTTTGAGGTTGAGGGGTGGCCTGACTGTGGGTGCTTTAGGAGACAAATACAGGACAGGAGCCCTGAAGCTGGCTAGGGAGAGAGACTGGATTGCAATTGAGAAGTTTAATATTCAGGCATGAGGTCTCCAGAGCAAGCTCAAGAAAGAAGCAATCAGGATGGAAAAGAAAGAAAGAATAAGAGACTGTGCAAGGAAAGAACTGGAAGACTAGGGTGGCGGATAGCTCTTGGGACAGAGCTCAGAGCTAGAGGGAATGATGAAGTGAATACACTATGAATACATGATGTGTATAGGGCAGCATGCTCCGTGTGCTTTCCTACCTGACTCTATTTGACTTCTGCTAACTTTATAAGGTAGGTACTCCTATTACTCCACTTATACTGATAGGGAAGCCACACTGCTTTCTTTTTAAATTTTTATTTATTTATGTATTTTTTGGCCACACTGTGTGGCATTCAGGACTTAGTTTCTCAACCTGGTGCCCCCTGCAGTGGACACTTGGAGTCTTAATCACTGGACCACCAGGGAAGTCCCCACATTGTTTTCTAATTAAACTTTTGCTAGTAAGAAAGTGTGGTATCATCTGATGATACCACTCTAATGGCAGAAGTGAAGAGGAACTAAAGAGCCTCTTGATAAGGGTGAACGAGAAGAGTGAAAATGCTGGCTTTAAACTCAACATTCAAAAAACTAAGATCATGATATCTTGTCCCATCATTTCACAGCAAATAGAAGGTGAAAAAGTGGAAACAGTGACAGATTTTATTTTCTTGGGCTCTAAAATCACTGCAGATGGTGATTGCAGCCATGAAATTAAAAGATGCTTGCTCCTTGGAAGAAAAGTTATGACAAACCTAAACAGCGTATTCAAAAGCAGAAACATCACTTTGCTGACAAAGGTGCATACAGTCAGAGCTATGGTTTTTCCTGTAGTCATGTACGGATATGAGAGTTGGACCATCAAGCAGACTGAGTGCTGAAGAATTGGTGCTTTCTCATAGTGGTGCTGGAGAAGACTCTTGAGAGTCCCTTGGGCAGCAAGGAGATCAGATCAAACCAGTCAATCCTAAAGGAGATCAACCCTGAATATTCATCGGAAGAACTGATGCTGAAGCTGAAACTCCAATATTTTGGCTGTGTGATGTGAAGAGCTGACTCACTGGAAAAACCCTGATGCTGGGAAAGATTGAGGGCAGGAGGAGAAGGGGACGACAGAGGATGAGATACTTGGAGGGCATCAGTGACTCAATGGACATGAATTTGAGCAAACTCAAATGGACATCAATTTGAGCAAACTCTAGGAGACAGTGAAGGACAGGGAAGCCTGGTGTGCTGCAGTCCACGGGGATGCCAGAGAGCTGGACATGACAGCGACGGAACAACAGTGAGAAAGCGTGGTGTAAACTGTGTTTTCCCTTCTTTATAGTACTTGTAGACCATGGAGGGCAGTCATAATATTTCTGTCACTACTTCCTTATTTATAAAATAACACTAATAATTTCACAAATTTCTGGTAATTAAATAATATAAATGCTTATACTAATAATTCCACAGAGATAAAGGTGTTGTTATTAATAAATTGTCTTTTGTACTTTATTTTCCAGATCTTAAAAATCCCCATAAAATGAATAGGAAATAAAATGTCAATAAAGTGCCTGTGAGTCTCTTAATTCACTCAGTAAAACTCATGTGTAATTCAGAAGTTTTCCCTAAAGATAAGTGAAGACCTTTCACAGATTTCAGAGAAAGGAGGCATTATCCAAGCAAGCCTTTTCTGCTTGATCAAAATGCAGAGTATAAGCAAATTAAATTGATTTAAGCTAGCATGACATCAACCTAAAACAAATGGGTTTTAACATTTAAGAAAAATCAACCTATTATTTCTGATGTTTATCTTTCTTCTTAGTAAAATTTTCTTTTTATAAAGAACAAAGAACTCTATCTTTTTTCTTGACTATCTTAGTAAAATAAACATGAATTAAAATGTAAAATTGAGTCCCTTCTGTTCTGACACTCGAACAGTGATTCTTAATAATTTTTGAAAATAAAAATCCAACTCGCTTGATATTAGAGACTACCTTTCTTCTGTACCTTTAAAGTTTAAATGAAAAGGAAAGATTAGAAAGAATTTGCCTATGTAACCTCTTTGGAATAAATTCATTTAAAATTTGAAGATATGGTAAAAATTCATCATTTTAAACTGTGATCCATCTTTTATTTACTGTGTTTTATAGTAGATAAGTCATTTATTTTCTCGTTCCATTGCCATCGATAACAATAATTTAAAACCAGCTAATAAACATTATGGTTTGTTAGAACTGCTACCGATTAAATCTTAAGTGTCTTATACATACAAATATAAACAGAATGTAATTAGAGCTATTTAAAGAACCCATTTTTAACTTAGATTAACCATACTTTCCATTTGCTGAGGATAAACACTCATAAATGAAAACCATTGCTGAGCAAGAAGCAATTACTTCAGTTTAAAATATTAATATGCACAGTCTTTTAAAAAGTCATGGAAAATCATTTATGGATTGCACCACATAGACTCAAGTCGTACCCAAAAGGAAGAATGGGGCAACGTCCTGCGTCCTAATTGAGAAGCAATCAACTGGGGCATGGCATGTCCTTACCTCTAGGAGCCCATTAAACTCTTGGCTTCGATTAGCGTAGACTTCCAACATGATAGTCCTATATATGTCCAAAGGATGATTTAAAACCACACATACATGCACTTAGAAAGAAAGGAGAATTTTACTGTTGAAAAATCAACTTCATCAACCTCTTTCTAGGAAAAATTGAGACCCACTTATAATCTAAGCTAATGACTAATTTGAGCATATAGAGACAGTCTGGAAGAGAAGGAAACATGGCCCACACATCATAATTGCACATTTCTTGCCTAAAATATACACAAAAATATATATTGAGTGAATTGAACGCAACTAGCGATCCACAGTACTTTTTTGGTGACATTAGTAGGCTGAGTAAAACCTTGGTTTGGGCTAGAATTACACTCTCTGGTTAAATGCACAAATTTTTAGTTGCTACTATGAGTTAACCACAGGTCAAATCCAGTTACAATGAGCATCATTATCACCAAAGGCTTCCAAGCTGGTCCTGGAAGTTTTCAGAATGGGGCTTTGTTGATTTCATCACAATGACACCACTAATGTAAGAGCCCAGACAGACTTTTAACTCTGTGCGCCTGAAATGGCCACAATGTTTTGGATCTTTGGTTAGGTCTCTGAATATAGAATGATGCTGGGTGGGAACATGGGTATTTTCAATGTCACAAGACAAAAATCCAGAGACTAAACTTGTCCTATTAACAGTTCATGTCTGCCTTTGGCTGAAAGTATAATTGGGGTAGTATTTTGAAAGGGGACCCGTTTTATTCATGACAACCAAGTTTCAATGCAGATGAATTTAGTAGATGATTGATAGTTATGATGATGTGCCTTGAATTATAAGTGAAATTTATATTTATAGGACTTTATCTTTTGATCCCATTTACAAAGTTATAATCAATTACTTTTATTCTGAATTATGGAAGGCTTCATTTTCATTAAAGGTAAGGAAGTACAATAGCTTCAAGGGCTGAGATGAAAAAAAATCTTAGCAGGGTGATTTTATGGTTGGCCTTAGGCAAAAATTATCCAGCAAGGGATGTTTGTCTTGGATGCCAGTCCCAGTTCTTTTCAGTGATCTTCTATCCTATCCTGGCCACTGAAGCTTCCCAGGGCCCTTTGGGTGCTTGAATATATATTCCCTCCCCTCCTTTCATTCCCATACATACTCTTTTTATGTTATTTTGTCCAGGCTTTAGTCTTCAACAGAATTTATTATTACTCTTCTCTTCTTTTCCCAATTTAGTATTTTCTTAGTCCCTTCTTCTGCCTGATACTATCTCGTTTAAAAAATAAATTCCTATGAATTCAATAATAAGGACCAAAGATTAATGCTTCATCTGTGCCACATAGTATATGTTCATTTACAGAAGGTTTCTGGAAAAATGCCTAATCCAAAGTACTGTCTTTAATGGTAGAAATTTCTGGTTCATTTAGAGGAGGTATTGAAATCTGAAGAACTTTCAAAACAAACCATACAGGTGGCTGCACGCTTTATATAATGTTTAGAGCCAGTCATATGTCTTTCATTAACCATCTTTAAGAAAAAGGGCCAGGTCATGTGACTTTGGTTTATAATTACCTTGTGCCATCACAAGGCTTATAAAAAAAGCTTCAACCAAAATTCAAAACAGTGATTTTACTAAACTACCACATTATCTTTCCTGAACCTCAGAAACACAAAACATTCCACTGATTGGACTGTTCAGTGTTCAATTTACTAATCTCGTAACTTGGAGATTATGATAGGTGAGTATCCTGTGCATCTCCCCAGTGCCAGCCACCCCAGCACACAAGTAGGTGGTAAGTATGTTGCTTTGTTAAATAGAATGTGACCCAAATTGCTACCAAGATTAATTTGAAACAGAGACTTATTACTGTTAGCACATCAAGGAGTGACTAAGTCATGTTCCATAACTTTATAAAATTTTATAACTTGTCAACTAAATAGCCTGAATTAGTTGACTTTATTGTTTGGTAAATGCTTGATAGCCAATAGATTTAATACATTGTTAATTATCTTATTCTCCTTAAAATAGTATTTTCATTTTTATAATCAAGAATATTTAGGGGCTAATTAGAAATCCAGTAGTGTGAATTGTAAATTATGTGTAATTACAATAAAACTACTGAAGAATAATACACATTACTTATAAATTGTAACACTGTGATAAATTAAAGCAATTACAGGTAAACCAATAATGTTCTTTAATTAAGTAGTTATGAATGAGAATTTGTGCTTTGCATTTACAATAACCTATAAGGTTGGGGATTGCATTTATAGCTTGTGTGGAAATCGATTGCACTCTGCCGTGATACTCTGCTAGGAATAACTTCCAAGTTCATTACTGTCATTCTGCCATTATCATGTAAAAACACCCAGGACTGTTAAATGTAAAGTGTGCTGACAGTCAATCAACCATGCTTCTTAATATAATTATAATTATGTCACTATCTCTTATTAAGCCTTTATGAATCTGAGAAAAAGTTCATATCTGCACAAGTCTTCAATATTGGTTGCAAAGGAATAGAAGCTGCTTTGTCACAAGTTTATTGAAAATACTATTGTATTTGACATTAGTAATACTATTCCTCCTCATAATTATCTGACTGCAGCCTGCCATTTAAAGATGATAACAATAGTTTATGTATTGCCATATCTGTTTATTATATTCTATATTGTTATAATGTTGAGGTAATGCTTTGACATATCCAGGTTACAATCAATGTCACAAAATTGACATAGGAGACATCAAAAGACCACCTTCCTGCCCTTAATTCAAATTGTGTGTGTTTGTGCAAACGCATGCAAACAGGTCTCTGGAGTAGAAAGAGAAGTAGCAAAAGTTGGTCAGATGGGGAAGAATTGGAAGGTTAAGATGACAAGAACTTGCTGACCTGAACTTAAAATATGTTGAAACTTATCATAAAGATAAGTATATAAAGATGAGTACTAAAAAAACAAGAAAAGTATTCTGACCTATCCAGGTATATACATTTATTAATTTGTCTTGAGGCATTAACAAAGTTCTCTAAAAATTAAGGAATGCCTACATTAGTAACATAACAGCATGCCAAATATTCATGTGTGATCATTTGTGTCCAACTCTTTGTGACCCCATGGACTATAGTCCTCCAGGTTCCTCTGTCCATGGGATTTCCCAGGCAAGAATACTATAATGGGTAGCCATTTCATACTCCAGGAGATCTTCCTGACCCAGGGATTGAACCCATGTCTCTAGCATCTCCTGCACTGGCAGGGGGATTCTTTACCACCTGGGAAACCATGTCAAATATAGTACAGAGAATACCCTAGAAGGGAAAGTTATGTACTAGGTAGAGGTTACACATGTTAGTCATGATTATCTGGTCACAGATCTTATCTGACTTGCAAACTAAGTTAGCCTGTTAATTTTCATGAAAGCCGGCAGAAATCATAAGACTCTTAGGTCAGAGGCAAAGGACTCTGTCACTTAAAGCACAACAAGTATCATGAGCATCGTCATGTGTGTGAGTGTTGGCTTCCCTCATCCCTGCATGGGGGTGATACAGAAGGGTGCAGATGGTTGCTCTACACATGGTGGGTTCATCCTGCAGCTGAGGAACATTCAACTTGAGGAGGCCATCGTTTTTATAGCAAGCACTGAGCAAATCTGCCCTTTGTTTCAGAGGTAGACATTGCATCATCTCTCAAAGTTGCTCTCTGTCAACATGATCCTGAGGAATGGTCATTCCTCAATGCAGTCAGGGCTCTGCATTCTTGACAAACCTAGCAAGACATGAAGAAGTCCACGAGACCTGCAGAGGATTTTCTTTCCCAACATGCAGTATAAACATCTTCAGGAGTTTGGTGTACAATGAGATAAAAAGACAACCTTTGTCCATTGGCTTCAAGTTCAAAACTCTTCCCAGGACCATGCTTACCTCTGTATGTTTAGTTAAATATTATTAAAAATGGCATAAGAAACTTCTGGGGACAGTTCCCCCTTTGATGGATCGCATCTCTGAATGCACTCTGAATGGGTTGCATTCACTCTGCAAATGACCTGCTTCTAGTCTGTCACTTCCACTGAACTATTTAATCATGTCAGTTCCTTTCCTGTCTTCAGTTCACCTGACCTTATTAATTTCACTTTAGAACTACTGAAATGGTAGTTTCACCTGTCTGTTCACATCTTGATTTACTTGATATAAGTATATTGTAAGGTAGAGGGATTGTAGAAGCACCTAATGATCATCTCCAGCTTATCGTTGGGCTTCCCTGTTAGCTCAGTGGTGAAAAAAAAAAATATGCCTGCCAATGCAGGAGACTCAGGTCTGATCCCTGTGCTGGGAAGATCCCTTGGAGAATGGAATGGCAACCCACTTCAATATTCTTGTCTGGTGTATCACAAAGACAAAGGAACCTTGTGGGCTATAGTCCATGGGGTCACAAAAGAGTCAGACACAACTTAGCAAATAAGCAACAACAAGCTTATCGTAAATCAGGCAGAGCGATCCATTGACATCTTTAGGCCACGCGGCACCATTTGATGTGGCCAGAGCCTTCATAATGTCCAAACTCAAACGATATATATAATCAGTGCCCAACTCTTTTCCAACCCTTTCACCTCTTTCATGAAAATTTTGTTGTCCTTCTGCAAGGCACACTGATTGCTTTCTTTGAATTGATTTTCTGTGCTCAGGATGAGCAGCTGTGGTGGTCCCCTGTGCCAAATTGGATGCAATGTAACTTCATCGGGAAGGACCCCTAAAGAAAACAGCCTTATTATATCCCTCTCCTGCTGTCTTTCAACTTACTTTCAATAAACTGTGCTTCTGGGCTGCGGGGTAGGATCTCAAGTCATCTTTAATAATGACTCTAGGGTTAAAAAAATTAGGTGTGGATTTAAAAGGTAAATTCAATGTAAAACCAAAACTTTACATCTAACTTATTCTTCTCAACACACTGGTGTGCGTATATGTGTACACACACACACACACACACACACACACACATGCACACACACACACTAGGGACTATTTTAAACTGGAAAAGCTAAGGTGGTGAAGAAGTATGATGGGGTTCTTTGCTCAGCATCTGTCTCTCCAGCTCCTTGCTGGCTGGGAAAGTCTTCTCTGATGGGTAGGCAGGGCATTCCCAATTCAGCTATTTTCTCCTTGGGTTGGCCTACTGCTTGGTCACTCTCACTGCCCTTTGGTTTTAGACTTCTCAAAAAAGTCAGACAGTGTTTTCTGGATTACTCAACCCCCAGGAGAGACATGCTAAAGTTTTAGGTGACTGTCTTGAAGTTCTCCTCAATTGCGTAATGTTTATGGAAAATACACTCCTACCCAGTGTCATAGTACCATGGTCATCAAGTTCCGAAAAGAAACCTACCTTCTCTAATCTGATCAATCTTCAATTTCCCTTTTATACTCTGGAGGTAGTTGGGCACCTGTATCATTGATTTCAGTTTTTATTTTTTTGGTTTATTTATTTTTGAAACTTTTTTGGAGGGGAGGTGTCTCTTCTGAAACTTTGATATAAGCAGCAGAAACAGTTTCTAATCCTATGAAAATTGTCTTATTGAATTTAATTATTTTTGAGTTTATTAATTTTTTTCTTACTATGTTATAAACTTTTTGAGAAAGTAGAGACCACCTATACTTTTTTTTTTTTAATCAATGGATTGGAGTTATCAATTTACATGCCCTCAGGACAGAGGGGTGATAGGATTATAGTAACAAGTAATACAAATAGAAGGAAATAAGGAATATTGAGGTTCCTTTTCTTTATTTTTTAAGGAGAAGCCAGAAGTCTCAAATTTTATGCAACTGATAGATTTATTAACTGAAGGCATATAGATACATTAAAATCATATCTGCACAAATAAAAAAACCAAAACAAACAGCACATTTAACATGAAAAAAAATCACTCCATGAATAGGAATAATGGGAATATGCCTATTTAATAATTAATCTTTCTAAATAATTAGATGTTTCACTTTTGCATTTGTTGTGGTTAAGCTTTAATTGATTTAAATAATTGGAATCTACTTATCAAATTGCTTTTTTCAGCAGAAAAAAAGTCTTTTGGTGGACTACCTTAATGAAGGGGTTAATTTATTCTTTTATTACTGTTTAACTTATGAAAAAAAATTAAAATGTTTACCTTCTGTTTCAAGAAGATCAGTTTCTAAATAAACAGTGTTCAACAGTTTGAATTGTCCCAACTGTTCTCTAAAAGTTGAAGAAAGGCTATTAAATATTTATCATCTTATATTGTGTTATTTACTGTTATGATGAATATGCAAATTTTATTAATGTTATTCAGAAAGCCATGAAAAAAATTATAATTCATGAATGAAAAATTAAATGTTAACAAGCTAGTTATTTGAAAAAAATTTTAATCCACAAATAAAATACATTGTCCGTGAGTAAATAAAGCCATAATAGATTTTAGAGAGAAGGAACTGAAGAATGCAATAAATAGAAGCCCAAGAAAATATTTAGCATTTTCAGGATGGCAAAATAAAGGAGTCTTTCAGAAGTGTGAGAGAAGATGCTAAAAGTAGGGACTTGCTGGGGGCTCTTCCTTTCCTAAGGGCAGGGGAGGGGCAGGCAGAGGACTCCTCACCACCCAAAGCCCTCTCCCCACCCTCAGCACTGACAAAGAGGCTATCTTCCTATTGCCACAGGAATGTTATGGGAATGCCAAAGTTAGCATTTGGCCAACTTTCTCCCTAACTGAACATTTTATCTCCAGGATATAGATTAAAAAAAAAAAAAAAAAAGAAAGAACAATTATAACTCATGAAAAGCTTCTGGGTTTCATTAAAAGTAAAAAAAAGAAAAAAGTTTTAAAAATTATTATATGTTATGTGCTATAGATAACTGGTCTAGTACCAGTTGGGCCATTTCTATTGATGTCCTCTTACCCTGATCTACTTTTCCATTTCCCATACGATATAATATATTGGTATATACTGTTTACTTATCATTTTCTGCAAAATAATGTAGGCTCTATGAATGTAGGGAATCTTTGCTTCCTCACATGCTCATCAAGTACCCAGAAGAGTGCCTGGTATATAGTAGGTACTCAATAAATATTTGTAGAATTTCCTCTAAAGAATATGTAGGAAAAAAGTGACTGCAATATTGAAAGATATTGTAGAAGACTTGAGAAAAGACTGCTTCAAAATCAGGGGATATAATTGAACCGTTAAATATATTTTATGAAGACTCTTAAATTACTTAAACATAACCCATCCAATAAATCTCCAAGACCTATTGCTTCTACTCTTCAAACATCTCTTAACCATATCTCTCATTTTCTATTAGTATCACATCTCTAGCAACCCTTTTCCTAGACATTTAAAAAATGTCCTTGTCTTTTCATTTCTAGTCTTTTACATCAAATAAATCATCTCCAATAATTTATAGCCATGAACCATTTAATGTATTACTTTTTTGGTGTGCACTAGATTTGAGGGTTTTACATGGTTCCTGCTTTCATGGCATTTATAATTCAATTTTGGATACAGGCATTAAACAAGTTGTGATATAACTAAAGAGCCTCTTGATGAAAGTGAAAGAGGAGAGTGAAAAAGTTGGCTTAAAACTCAACATTCAGAAAACTAAGATCATGGCATCTGGTCCCACCACTTCATGGCATATACATGGGAAAAGAGTAGAAACAGTGACAGACTTTATTTTCTTGGGCTCCAAAATCACTGCAGATGGTGATTGCAGCCATGAAATTAAAAGATGGTTACTCCTTGGAAGAAAAGTTATGACCAACCTAAACAGCATATTAAAAAGCAGAGATATTACTTTGCCAACAAAGGTCTGTCTAGTCAAAGCTATGGTTTTCCCAGTAGTCATGTATGGATGTAAGAGTTGGACTATAAAGAAAGCTGAGCGCCAAAGAATTGATGCTTTTGAACTGTGGTGTTGGAGAAGACTCTTGAGAGTACCTTGGACTGCAAGGAAATCCAACCAGTCCATCCTAAAGGAGATCAGTCCTGGGTGTTCATTGGAAGGACTGATGCTGAAGTGAAACTCCAATACTTTGGCCACCTGATGCGAAGAGTTGACTCATTTGAAAAGAACATGATGTTGGGAAAGATTGAAGGCAGGAGGAGAAGGGGACGGCAGAGGATGAGATGGTTGGATGGCATCACTGACACAATGGACACGAGTTTGAGTAAACTCTTGGAGTTGGTGATGGACAGGGAGGCCTGGCATGCTGCAGTCCATGGGGTCGCAAAGAGTCGGACATGACTCAGTGACTGAATTGCATTGATCTAACTACTTGTTTGACACTGCTTGTAATTCTCTCTATATAGAATTACAGTTGAAATCTGATGTTGGAAAAGATAGTTTGCCCTGAACTATAACTAAGGCTATGAATGTTGTCTAGAATCTTAGGGAAGAATCTCTTTTAAGAAAGTGATGTGTAAGATGAGATTTGAAAGAGAGTGAGAGGCAGGCATTCTCAATGGAAGAATTATTGAGAGTCATTGAGAGGGAACAGAATATGCTAAAATCCAGAGGCAGGAGGGCTAGAGAGGCGTGCATTATAACTAGGTGGAAACAAGCTGATGTATGACTAGAGGGGAAGGGGGGATACACTGGGAGATGGGACTGCCACACACACACACTCTGCATAAAATGATACCGAATAAGAACCTAATGTACAGCTCAGGTGGAAAAAAGATAACTTTGTGACTAGACGACCTTGATACAGAGATGGCCCCTCCATCTATTCTGTCCCTTTACAGTACTAAGTTGTTTCATTTGGGAGACAGTATCTCTGGTGTGCGACCCCCAAAACTGAGGTACAATGACTTTATCTTTTGGGGTTTTGGCAAAATGCCTTATTCTTGGTGGATCATAAACATTGATATTTGCTAAGTGACCATCAACCTATCTAATCTGACTGACTTCTATGCCACTGGCATGTGTACATTTTAATACATGTAATTGTTGAACCATTAGCCAGGTTTTTCTCCCCTTTTTAGTGGCTCATTACCTGTTATAGCATGCTATATCCTGGTTTATACAAGAACAGCTGTGTCTAATATATTCCTGTAAATCACCCATGTTCATTTTCATACAGGTATTAGACTTAGCAAATATGTGTCATGTGGATTTTTATGTGCCAGTCTCTGAACATCACAGCCAGAGATAACTGCACTGAATCAGCTGTTCCCAAGTTTACTTTTAACCATTGCTCAAATTAGATATCTATGAGCTCCCCTCAGAGTCCAATCCCAGGCTGCCAGCTGCTCCAGATGTAAGAAGCTTTTATAGCTTTCAAACACATTTTATCTGTCATCATTTTCATCAACAGGAATATCTTTCTCTTTATTCTCTTTTAGAGAACCTGGTAAACAAGGAAAGAGAAAAGCTTGGCTTTATTGTAACTCCAAAGAGCTCAGTCTGTGTTTGGGGGGGAAACCCCAGCATGTCTTTCTTTGCATCTCTTTCTATGTAGTTCTTCAAAGGTTTATCAACCACCACCTTAATCCATTTGCTGAAGATACTCAATTTTCCAAATGTCCTTTTCTTTGAAATTCATAGAAAATTCAGCTTGAGGTGACAGAAAGAGATGAAGAATGCAAGGAGATATACATTCTAATTTTGTCTCTACACTTACGAATCAAGTGTTCCGAATGAATTCCCCATTTTCCCTTATCTGTAAAATGGGCAGTGATTTTGAGAGGGTTAAAGATGAAAAATAAGGAATCTTTTAAAACAAGTTGCGAGTGAACTCATATACATTTTGAATTCAATCACAGAGCTGAGGATATACTCAAAGAAGTTGGTACAAATAGAAATATTTATAAAGCAAAGTTCACTGCAGCATTGTTCTTAGTAGCAAAGAACTGGAAAAAATGAAAGGAGTCTATTAACAGGGTGTTGAAATGTAAATTATGAAATATCCATATAATGGAATAATATAGAGTCACTTTTAAAAAGTCACATAGTTTTGCATGACTCATAAGGAAATATTTCTAAGAAGTAGCTTTAAGAGTAAAAACAGAGAGAGTCCTTGTACAATACATTACATGGTGTAAATTATAAAAGAAAACACATACATGTAGCTGGTATACACATCAGCATTTTGGACCGAAACAAAAAAGCTGAAAAAATGATCAATTTGGGGTAAAATAATTGAGGGTGGTGTCATCACTGTGTGTTATACTTCTCTACTCCTGTCCATGTTTTATTTTCTTTGTAAAATAACAGTGAATGTTACATGAACAATATAATAATGGAACTTTTTGATTTTCTTTTGTATATGATTGTTAAAGCAACAAATGCCTATTATCTACAAATGAATTATAAAAAATAATAAAATTCCAGTGGCCTTATTGATATAAAATACTGTTTTATCACACAAAGGATATAAAAATTCAGTAGCAGACTCAAATAAATTAAGTTTACGAGATATGCTGCTTTCAGGAATGTGGCATCGGCCAGGTTAATGCCATTAACTGAAAGTGGGGGGAGTTTTTTACAACTCCTTTTTATTGAGCACCTACTTTCCCCCTCTTTGTTCTCACATGCCTAATTTTCAGGCACAAAAAGGTTTAGAAGGCATCTCATTGTTCACTGCATTTTGTTATTTTTTTAAAATCTGAAAATCACTACGAGGTGATACAGTGTAATACGGGAATATTCTCTCCAGCTGGGCTGAAATATTCATGAAATGCAGAGTAACTGGAACAGAGTCAGCGGACTCTGGAACCTGAAGGAGGCCTCCGAGTCTGCCCCTGGAGCCGTCAGTTAATGTGGCTAGACCCAGGGCATTTCGATGATTTTTCCAGAATGACCTAGATGGACTGAGCACTGACTATGTGTCTGATTGTCCCAGTGTAGTGTGATGTCTTGTCTATAGCAGTCTATGTTCTGTGGTCAAGCAGACTCACCAGCGGATTTTTGAGAAGTTAAGCTTTGAGTTGCGTCATTAAAGAAGGTATCAACCTTAATGAGCTATGGTATGAATTATGTGTTTGCTGTTATGATGTTATTAATACCTACCTGGTTCAGTTCCTGCAGTAACTATATATATTATATTTGGTATTACAAATAAGGATGCTGAAACTCAGAGATTAAATCATTTGCACAAAGATACAATTTATATATACAGCAGAAATGGAATTTAAACTCATATCTGACTCACCCCGTTATTCATAATCTCAATAATAGGAGCAAAGATCCTTAAGTGGGAATTAATAAGGTGTGTGTAGGAAACAACTGGCTGAAAGCTTGTGGAGGCAGTTGAAATCAAGTCTTCTAGGTATTAGCAGTAAGACAGTAGCAAACAAATTCAGGATGGAAAGGCAGAAACTGAGTTGAAAAAGTATTGAGATAAAATTTTTCCACATACTCTATTGAGCAAGCCCATATGCATTATGTTCAAATATTCTAATAGTAGTCCTAACCAAACAGTGGGAGTGTTAACACACACCTCTACACCTTGCTTGAACCTTGCCCCACGTATCAACTCTGGGATCCACTTTAAGGTTAATTGCTCTGCCTTTGAGGTGTACTTAGTTTGCTCACCTTTTAAGGGTCATACACATAACTGTGATAACCTGATTTATCACCTGTACTGTGTAACAATCTTTTATTCTAACCTGAAGATTAAACTCTCCGCAAACCCCATAAAATGCATATTAAAACATCATGCTCAGGGTGCAAAACATTTTTGCATAATGACAGGTTTAATTTTGTTTAGCCTGTTAGCATCTACTCTTGAAAACGAGGTTCTGAGATTTCCTATTTATGCTCCTAAATTCAGAATAGTCTAAAATGTCATTTTTATTATTTCTTATATCAGAGGCCTTAAAATTAAAAACATCCATCAGAAAATGGCTGTCTTCAAAATCTATTGCGCAATATGGAATGTAAATATTAAGTTTAAATATTTTAAAATTAAATTATTATTTAATTTATAATTGCATGAGCATAGTGTAGTTGGGCTATGGGGGTGAATAGATGTTCACAGGCAGAAATATGTGTTCTCATATCACTTTAAAAGCCACAAACCCCCAAACCTTCAGCAATCAGACTGAGGATAGGAAAGTTGCTGAAAACCAGGGCAAAACTATCATTTCTGAACATTTCAAATCAGTTCTTAATCCCTGAAAGTAACTTTCAAAAATATGGACACATTGAATTTTCAAAGCTGCCTCCGTGTCACCAACAAAACAAGAATCAACTGATATTATTTTTAAATGCTAAAAAAACCTGTAAATAAATCAAGGAAGGGAGGAATAAGGCAAATTAGTCTCTTTCACCCCAGGTATAAAATATAAACTCATGACAATTTTATTTAAAAAGCGAACTTGTGTGGCTTAATGCCCCAGTTTTAAAATACAGATAAAACTAAGAACCTGAAAATACATGTTACCCTTATAAGATGGTCACAGAAACATTCTGGGCAAGAATTTGATTTTATATAAATTGTTTCATACGATGTCAGTTCTACTAGTAGTTAAGAAAAATTTATTTAAATGTGTAGCATGCCTCATGCTTTCCAGAGCATTACATGGAATTCATTATTTATCTGTACTTCACAACACTGATGCAAGTACCTTTTCACTTTGGTGTAGAAGTATCTCTTTACACAAAGCAGCTTTCAGAGTCTGCTCAAATTCCACTTGTTCTGTGATTCCTTCTGTGACTGCCCCAGATGGGTGTAATTCCCTTTTTTCTGAAAGCTTATGGGGTTAATTATCTCATACGGCGATGGCATTGCCTCGTGTGAGGTTTTCTTTCCTTTCAGGATGTATCTCTGAGCTGTATCTTCCTTCATCCCCTCCCCTCTCCCCTGACCCACCTTTCACCCCTCAGCTATGACACCTGGCATGGGACTTTGGTCAGGATTTACAAGGATGGCTGTGGTCTGAACTTCTCTTCAGGACACGCTTTGTATGGTTCCTAGTGCTTGACAGTGCTTGTTGTTCAGCTGCCAAGTTTTGTCTGACTCTTTGCGACCCCGTGGACTGCAGCACAACAGGCTCCCCTGTCCTCACTGCCTCCTGGAGTTTGCTCAGACTCATGCCAATTGAGTTGGTGATGCCATCCAACCACCTCATCCTCTGCCGAGCCCTGATGCTGGAAAAGACTGAGGGCAGGAGGAGAAGGGGGTGACAGAAGATGACAGCGTTTACCTAACATTTCAAACTTTGGGAAATTTCACTTAAAACTTGGAATTTCTAGTTTCTTTAGATGAACTAGAAGATCTGATGACTCTGGATTCATACTCCTTCATGGCAAAAGTTGGCTGGGGTGGAGAGTGGCTTCTCATTTTAGGATGCGCACAGGTGCTCCAATGGGAGCTGTCCTCCTGCTCTCTGATGCACTTCTTTTTTTTTTTAATTTTATTTTAAAATTTTATTTCTGATACACTTCTACTTTGAAGCATCATCAGGAATTCACTGAGGTTTTTTTTTTGTTTTTGTTTTTGCTTTAAGTTTTTTGGCTGTATTACGTTATGTAGGATCTTAGTCCCTGACCAGGGGTCGGACCCATGCCTCCTGCAGTGGAATCAGCCACTGGACCGCCAGGGACGTCCCTTGACTGCCGTTTTTTTTTTTTTTTTTTTTAAACGGCAGAAGACTATTTATCTGTACCCAGATCTCCATCACAAGTGAGTTGACAAAAGAAAGCAAGGAGGTCATTGAATGGCTTCCAACCTGTAACCCTAATTCTCAATATGGATTGGCCTTTGCAGACATTTGAGTTTAGACTTCGAGGAGAAGTATGAAACTTAAGAGCACATTGTCTGTGCAGCCTTGGGAAGCCTTGAGATTTGATCTCTGCTTTGTCACTTATTAACTGTGAAGCCCATACTTCTGATCTCTTATCGCAAAAGTGGAAGTAATCCCAGATAGTTTTCTTTTGAGGATTAAGAAAAGTAAATAAATAATAAACACTTAGCACATTATCTGCTACATAGTGAGCCCATAGTAAATGATAAATATTATTACTATCCCTCCCATGTTTAAAGTTAAGAAATTCTTTTGAACTGAGCTCTCACATATGATGGCCTCAGTGGCTCAGGTTGGATTTGCCCAGCTGGGTGGAAGGCATGAATGAAAACTGCAAGTCATTGACTTAATACATATTTATTAGACACCTACTCTGTACCTGGCACTATTCTCAATATTTGGTATTTATAATGCAAACAAAGCAAACCTAGTTCTTTGCTCTAATGGAGTTTACATACCAGTGGAGGAAACAAATAAATACTAAAAAAATAAATGTACAATGTTATTTCAGGGATGATATATGTGATAAGGCTAGGCAAAGGGCTCAAGAAAAAATGGAGGCATGTGCTACTTTATATATGGTAAAGTAAAGAAATGTGATTCAAGGAGGGACTTGAATGAAGTGAGGGAGAGAGCTAAGAAAGCTCGTGATGGGGAGAACTGCTGGCAGCATGGGTGGGCCCTGCAGGAAAGCTGGCCCAGTGCTCTGACAAGTGGCCAAGGATTCCAAGCCGCTCCAGCATTCTTGCCTGGAGAATCCCATGGACAGAGGAGCCTGGCGGCCTACAGTCCACGGGGTCACAAGAACTTAGTGACCAAATCATTACCACCACCACCAGTGAGGGGAGATGGGGAGGGGGAGAGTTTACCAGGGGGCGGTCACAGCATGCTGGGCCTTGGAGGTCATCTATGAGCACTTAGGTCTCTGATGTGATCAGAAAATCCTAGAATATTTTAATCACATAATTTACATGATGTCCCTTGTCCTGAAAGGCTGCTCCATGGTACAGAGGCCAGGCAAGCAGGAGACCCATCAGGAGGGTGTTTCCATTGACCATGTGAGGGACTAGAGTTGGTAGCAGTGGAGGGGGTGAGAAGGTCACATTATTAGAGCAGCAGGCTTTGCTGGTGGGTGTGGGGTGTATGCAAATGAAAAGAGCAAATGATGACTCTCAGGTTTTGACTGAAGAAGCTGGCTGGATAACAGTAAGATTGATTGAGATTTAGAACACTGGATGAGTGTCAGGAGCTTGGAGGGAGGGTAGGAATGGATAGCAAGAGTTCAGTTCTAGACATAGTAAGTTTTAGATGCTCGAAAAGCATTGTGAGGACATGTTGAAAAGACAGTTCTGTGTAAGTCTAGCTCCTGGAGGAGGAAATGGCAACCCACTCCAGTATTCTTGCCTGGAGAATTCCGTGGACAAAGGTGCCTGGCAGGCTATGGTCCATGGGGTTGCAAAGAGTCAGATAGACTGAGCGCAGTGCACAGAAGCACATGTAAGTCTGGTGTTCAAGGCATTGATTGCAACTAGAGATGAAAATTTGGAAATCCTTATGGCTCAACGGTAAAGAATCAGCCTGCAGTGCAGGAGCCACAGGAGACACAGATTCAATCCCTCAGTCAGGAAGATCCCTGGAGGGGGAAATGGCAGCCCACTCTAGTATTCTTGCCCATGGACAGGGGAGCTTGAGGGGCTACAGTCCCTGAGGTCGCAAAGAATTGGACACAACTGAAGCAACTTAGCATGTACATCTTATAGACATGGCATTTAAGGTCAAGGAGTTGGTTGAAATCATCAAGGACTTGAGTATAGAATGAAAAAAACAGGGGTGGGCATGAGTCTTCAGCAAGGGAAGAAAGAGTGGCAGGTGCAGAAGGAAGAAAGCCAAGAGCGTGGCCATCAGGCCAAGGATTGTGTTCACATCCTCTTAGGCGAGGAAGGCCCTTGTTCTCTGAGGTTATGCATTTTCAGATCCATAGTGGTTTAGGTGCTCTGCTTGCTCTCAGTAAGAGACCACTAATGGGATAAAGCAACCAAACTGAAAAGACATAGAACTTTTCCAAGAATTTCAAATTGAGAAGCTACATTCATGCAGGTGATGCTAAGATTAATACCTATTGTAAAGCAAAATGCTCTTAAATATGCGATATGAATGACGACTTTTAATTAATCTTCATTCTATCACACCATATCATGTGAAGACCTCTCTGTCCTCTTGGAGCACATGCTTCAAGTCCCTAAATGCAAGTGTACCTGAATAATACAGCAAGGGCGCTGGGCTTGGAAGCCAATGACATTGACAGAAACTGAGGATGGCTACATTTGAGGATCACTTTTTAATAGTTAATAATCACTATTTTAATTTTTTTATTTTTTTCCCCCGTCCTTTCCCTCCTCCATCCCTTCTTTCCTTTAATTTTTTTTTTTTAAATTTTTTGGCCACAGCTGCTTTTTAAAGTCCATTCAATTTTTAGTTATGACTCACAGGGACTGCTTCTCTTTCACAGTGGAGAATGACTTTATACATGTGGTCATAAAAATCTATGTTAGTCCCTAAACATCAAGCAGATCTAAACTGTCAAAAATGAAGGAAGAAGTAAAACATTTGGGACTTTAAGGAATGACAGCATATTCAAATTAAATATATGTGTGTGTGTTGTGCGCGTGTGTATATGTATACACACACACACTCACTCACATAGGCACATACATACATTTACCTCTTTATCTAGAACATATGGACTTGCAGATTTTTATGCCAAGCCATACGTTTCTGTCTGGCATCATATGGCTCACATTTGATGAAAACTATCCAGTCTTGTGGTGTGCTTCTTTGTTACATATTATCTAACTCCTATGAGTGAGAATTCCCATTAGCTTAAGGAGGAAAAAAAGAAATGCTATAATGATCCCCTTGCAGTTTGTTTTGGGGGAGTGAAGGATGTGAAAACTTGGTGGAAACACACAAAAATTCACGTCATAGTAATAACTGGATGGCTCTGACATAACCAGTATTTTTGGTGGTATTTTATATTTTAATTCATGACTTTACACTAAACAAGATCCCAAAGTGGGAAAACATTGTGGTAAAATTCCTTGATTTTAAATATAGCGGGCAGCTGGAAAGAGAGTGCAAATGTGTGTGCTGACGTGAGGGGTGTGTGAGGAGCATTCAGCTGTGAGTATTTTTGCTAACTATCTGCAAACCGTATAGTGCACATACTGTGGGAGACAGACCATAAAGCTGTAGGCTCTCACCACCTAATGGGTGAATTTCATGGGGAATCTCGAAAATAATTCTCATAGACAGCACGGGTGGCTCATCTAAAGAACTGTTTTGGCTAACACTGATTCCTCTTCCTTTCATTTGGGAAATCAAATATTGGATTTAGCCTCAAAAGTAGATCATATTCTGGGTGGCCCCAGGGAAAAAGCTGAAGAGGTTGTTTTTTTTTTTTTTCATTTTATTTTCTTGGCAGCCAAGGAATTCTAAAATTTGTTCCCAGATTCTTAGTAGGATGGTGCCCATGGCAGATGGGGGTCACTAAATGAACAAGCTCACCAGGTCACTGCAGCCAGGCATTCTGTCCCAGCTCACAATTTTGAGTCACTGTTACAGGCAGATTTATATAGTTTTGGCACAGAGGGAGAATATATAGGTGACCTGTCACCACGGTACAAGTTCCTTGGTTAAAGAAGGGCTGTGACTGGAAGGGAAGCTGAGTGTCCAATGCTTCCTGCCCTAGTCTTGGTTGGGAAGGTATGTATGCTTCTACTCAGCCTCCCTGGTCCTCTCAGTACTCAGACGTGAGCTGCTGCCCGGTTCTCCTGGCAAAGCCTCCCTCCCCGAACAGTGTCCGTGCCCGAAAGGCAATGCCTTGGTCATGAGCTACCTGTCCACCATTTTGGGATATTATCAGAATCAAACCCTCTTTATATTTCAAGTGAATGCCCTGAGCTGCACTCAGCCAAGTGGGATATAAAAGATTCTGTTGGCACCGTGCATCTTATGTACCCTAAATAATACCATGCCCACGTGCATGCTTAGTCATGCCGACTCTTGGTGACCCTATGGACTGTAGCCCACCAAGCTCCTCTAGCCATGGAATTTTCCAGGCAAGAATACTGGAGTGGGTTGCCATTTCCTCCTTGAAGGGATCTTTCTGATCCAGGGATCCAACCCACGTCTCCTGCATCTCCTGCATTAGCAGTCAGATTCTTTACCACTGAGCCACCCGGAAGCCCCTAAATAAAAACATGGGCAAAATTGACACAGTTATGGCAAGCTTAACTCAAATTGGTTTTCTACTATGCTACTGAGCAATAATAATATATAGAAAACATCTTAATTTTCAGGCTGTAAGAATGTCAACCCTAGTATTTCTTTGAGGGCATCTGATACTTTTAATTTTTACTCTTTTTTCTTCTTTAGTCCAACTAGTCATCGTATATAGAGTGTTTGTGGGTTGTTTTTCCAAACTATTGAAAGTTGCTTTTCATTGTGCTGATATATTAGGAAAGTGTTTTGTTTAATATTTTTTTTCTTACTGAAGCACAGCTGATTTACAAGGTTGTGTTAGTTTCAGGCATACAGAACAGCGATTCTGTTATGCATATATTTGTTTTAGAGTTATTTTCCCTTGTAGAGTATTACAGAATATTGAGTAGAGTTCCCTGTGCTATACAGTAGGACCTTTTTGGTTATCTATTTTATATATAGTAGTGTGTATGTATTAATCCCAACTTGTGAGGAGAGTGTTTCAAATGAATCTTCACGACCAGAGAAATGAGAAATATCTGGTGAACTAAAAGAAGAGAACTATTTGAAAGAACATTTTCTAAAAGCCCACTTGCCTTGGAGCATCTGATGAAACAACTGTGTATGTGTATACATGGGCAGGTGCACAAAAACTCAGGCAGAAATAGATGCACACTCAGGGAGGTGATTTTCCACTTGAAAGAGAATAAAAAAAGCTAGCAACATCCAGATGTTGTAATTCTGTTCCCAGTGATACTACTGGCAGCTTTGGTTCTCCAGGGGAAAAAAGGGAGCACACCTCTCGTGTGCTAAAATATTGGAGGAGAAGGACTGAAGCTGATTCCTGGCTGTGCTTCACACTGAGTGCTTTACACAGAGCAGAAGCCCAATTAATGCCTGTGGAATTGAATTTATTGAATTGCTCTGAAGGGAAAAGAGGACTCAAGGGACTTGGAGCCTTCAAGAGTATACTGCAAGAGGTTTGGTTTCAAGCAGAGACTAAAATTTTAATCTCTGGATTTGTCTGTTGGGCAATGGAGATACATATCTTGAATGAGAAACAAATAACAAATACACCTATTGGAACTGCTGAACATTTGGTTTGCTCAGTGAAATACCATGAACCATTTATATATGATGTTTGAAAGAAAATGCTAGTTTCTAACCATGACACTATTATAACACACCTTGGGCCCAAATTTATTTTCCTTTAGATTTTTATGAAGTTTGGAAAGATGAGAACTAGGAAAAATGATAGAAAATGGTATGTATTTTTAATCATTTATGACTCCTAATGGGAAAATTTTATCCAATAAATTTAAATTTGAATTAATTTAAAATGCCCAAATAATTTTGCACTGGTAAAATAGAGGCTTCTTTAAAATGTTCCCATAAATCTATGATGATTAGAATCTTTCTCAGATTTTGAAGATTAACATATTTAGGTTGTGATAAAATATGAAAAATTTCAACATGATAGTTGTTATTTTCATAAAACTGTGAGTGTGTAAGGACATCTCTTAGCTAAATTAATTATAGGAATAAATACTATAACCAATATAAAATGAAATACTGGAAAACTTGCTCTAAATTTTTTAAAAGGTCAGTGGGGAAAAATAAGATTTTATTATAACAAAATATGCAGGGTCATTGATGAAATACCATTAGAACCCTACATACAAAGAAAAGGAATTAAATAAAATTTGTTTAAAGAATTTTGTTATTTTTGTCTTATACACTTTACCCTATATTTTTCTTTATGTATTTCTCTAATTCTGATAGCTATTAAATGCTGTTTTTGAATCTGTAAGCAAATGACTACTAAAGGGGAAATAGAATTTTTCTACTTGTTTTAAAGACACATATATGTTCCTCCATACCTAATTTCTCACTTCTCAGATATCACGCAGATCTAGGATTTGTCTTTTAATAAATCTAGTAATTTCAGTTCAAATAAAATAAAAATTTGGAAACCACAAACATGTCATTACTAAACAATGTGCTATTAAAAACAAACCAGGGATCAACAAGAAATCAAAGAGGAAATCATAAAATACTTTGTAATAAATGAAAATGGAAACATAACTGTCCAAAATCTACCGGATATGGCAAAAGTGATTCAGAGAGGGAAGTTTTTAGTGATACAGTCCTACCTTGACAAATGAGGAAAATCTCAAATAAACAACTCAACCTACCATCTAAGGGAATTAGAAAAATAAGAATAAACAAAATCCAAAGCCAACAGAAGGAAGGGAACAATAGAAATCACAGAGGAGATATATAAAATAGAGGACCCCCTCTCCCAAAACAATAGAATAAAGATCAATGAAACTAATACCCGATTTTTAAAAAAGATAAACAAAATTCATAAACCTTTAGTCAGGCTTATCAAAAATAAAAGGTAGAGGATCCAATTAAACAGAGTAATAAATAAAAGAGGAGAAATAACAACTGATACCACAGAGACACAAATAATCAGAAGAGACTACTACCAACAGTTATATGCCAACAGACTGAACAACCTAGAAGAAATGAACAAATTTATAGAAAGATACAACCTACCAAGACCGAATCAAGAAGAAACGCAATTTGAACAGACTGATCACTAGTAGTAAAATTGAATTTGTAATAAAAGTACTCCTAGGAAATAAAAGCCTGGGACCAGTTGCAATAACATGGATGAACTTAAAGTACTATGTTTAGTGAAGTCAGTCAGACAAAAAGACAAGTAGTCTATGTTATCTTATATATGAAATAAAAAAAATAAAACAAAGGAATGTATATTTTAAAACAGAAATAGACCTATAGCTCCTGAGAACAAATCAGTGGTTACCAGTAGGGAGAGGGATGGGTAGCGGCAAGAGAGGGTAGGAGATTAAGACACACAAACTACTACATATAAAATTAATGAGCTACAAGGATATATTGTACAGCACAGGGAAATATATCTATTATTTGTAATAACTGGAGAATAATCACTAAAACATTGAATTACTATGTAAGACAATTGAAACTAATATAGTATTGTAAATCAACTGTATTTCAATTAAACAAAAATAATAAAAAATTATTATGAGGTGAATAGAAACAGTATAAAAAGTAACTTACAAAAACTTCACAAATTTCTAATTATTTTCTTAGAAAAATAATAGCCCCATAACTTGCATTATTTTTATATCAAACCTTTGAAACTATTCAGCATAAATATTTAAACATGTAGAAAACCAAGTCTCACTTACAATAAATACTGTGAAAGTAATAAGTTGCTACATCACTTTTTTGGCAATGTAACCTCACAGAAGAGATTTCTTTTTGATTAAGGAATAAAAGTTAAATGACACATTAAAGAGCGTCTGATCACTTAGTGACTGCTTCATCTTCTCAGCTGAATGTTCATTCCTTTGAATCAGTAAACAACAAAATAAGTCATTTCAGTGTCTTCAAAACACTACTTGTATTGGACATATGCAAATAAAATATATTTAGTGGTGACTATTTTGAAATATTATAAGCCAAGTTTTGGCACTTGGAACCGTATACACAGGACCTATGAAAAACATTAAAGTAGGATTACCACAAAGAGTTGGCTTACTTGATGGCTCAGTCTGTAAAGAATCCACCTGCAATGCAGGAGACCCAGGTTCGATCCCTGGGTTGGGAAAATCCCCTGGAGGAAGGCATGGCAACCCACTCCACTATTTTTGCCTGCAGAATCCCCATGAACAGAGGAGCCGGTTGGGCTGCAGTCCATGAGATCGCAAAGAGTCAGACACGACTGAGCAACTAAACAGCACAACTGCACCACAAAGAATATTTACTTCCCCAACAGAAATTTAGTAGTAAGTTTGTTCTGATATCATTTGGGTTATATGAAAACCTTTAGACCTCTCAATTAAGAAAGAAGATTGCCAACAAGCTGAATAAGTTGGAAGTTTTGAGTTTCCTGATTGGAACCTATAACAAGATAGATTTCTATGTGACTAGAAAATATTTTACCAGTTATGAAGACTTGTATTAGAAAAGATGATATGTCACAAGCCTTTCCCATTCTTTTCTTGTTAATACAAAGAAGTTTAATGGGTGGAAAAAAAAATATCAACAGGCTTTAGATAAAATTAGGGATTCCCTGGTGGCTCAGATGGTAAAGCCTCTGCCCACAAAGCGGGAGACCCAGATTCAATCCTGGGGTCAGGAAGATCCCCTGGGGAGGGAAATGGCAACCCACTCCAGTACTCTTGCTTAGAAAATTCCATGGATGGAGGAGCCTGGTGGGCTACAGTCCATGGGGTCGCAAAGAGTCAGACACGACTGAGCGATTTCACTTTATTTCTTTCTTTTCTTTATATAAAATATTGCAGAGATGAGAAAAATGTAAAAAAAAAAAAAAAAAAAAAACCCAGTGAAAAACCTCAATTGAGGCATTGGAATTGGGTAGCAATTATATTAGCCATTGATAAAACTGCATGTATGTGTGTGTGTGGGGGGGGGTGGTTAACCATAGACAAATTGGCTTATCCTCCACTGCTTTTTCAAAGATTATATTTAAAAACAAGTGATGCTGTATCACTGAATATTTTTCATATCAACTTCCTTTTCCATTTTCTCCTTTCAGTGAAGTTGGATCGCATGAAGAAAATGAAGTTGCTTTACTTGATTTTATCAGCTGGAAGCAGAGGAAGGACAAATTTTTAACGGATCCTCAGTCATTGACTGCACTTTTAGAGAAATAGAATTGTTGGTGAGTCATAAGGCCACCAAGTAGCTCTAATATAATGATAATTTTGGTAAGTATTTTGACGGAAGTGTGTGCAAGGTCAGGGAAAGTCTTGTAAGCCCATTTTTGATGAAAGTATAACCATATGCTTATTGACTAAGGTAAGATAAAAGATGAAAGTGGGGGAAAGAATGAATAAATTTCATCATTGGGATAATGCTGAAAGCATTAGAGTGTCCCAAGTGGTTTAGTGGTAAAGACTCCACTTGCCAATGAAGGAGATGCAGGAGACATGGTTTTGATTACTGGGTCAGGAAGATCCCCTGGAGGAAGAAATGGCATCCTGCGCCAGTATTCTTGCCAGGGAAATCCCATGGACAGAGTAGCCTGGTGGGCTACAGTCCACGGGGTCACAAAACAGTTGGACATGTCTGAGCATGCACACATTAAAGCATTAGAATATGCCAAAATCAATATGGTTACTAAATATGTTCTTTACAAAAATGTAGTGATATCTGTGTAGCATAAAAGTGTGGCCAATATTTGACTAGCACAGTTTTCCTTGTCCAGTAGTGCTTCTTCAAACACTTGAAAGAAGGTAATACTTAATGTCTCCAGTGACCTTGCTATTTTCAGATTTAGATGATCAGCTCTAAGAATCAAAGTCCTCAATCAAAGTTATGAATTTTGTTCTTGAAGCACAAGCAAAGCCATGAGAAAACTAAGATGCTTCTGAATTTTAAAAAAGAATCAGTATCATAGGAATGCTAAGTTGAAACATGGATGTGATATATGTTTGGTTCCTATGAATTAGCTCAGAAGAGACTAATAGGACATAGTTGCTTATGAGTATGTTCCTGGATTCACTTAGCTAAGAATAATGATGGAGGAGCTCTTCTTTTGACTAATAGTGCATCCCCTGTTCTTTAGTATCTTCCTACTAATACTTCGGCCACCTGATGTGAAGAACTGACTCACTGGAAAAGACCCTGATGCTGAGAAAGATTGAAGGCAGGAGGAGAAGGAGACAACAGAGGATGAGATGGTTGGATGGCATCACTGAATCAATGGACTTGAGTTTGAGGAAGCTCTGGGAGTTGGTGATGGACAGGGAAGCCTGGCATGCTGCAGTCCATGGGGTTCCAAAGAGTCAGATATGACTGAGCGGCTGAACTGAACTGAACTAATATTTGTGTCAAAGCTGAAACAGAGATCTATGGGGAAAATGGGGAGAATATTGGGAGATGCTGGGAAGAACCATTCCACTTAAACATTTCATGTGTGTCAAAATAATTTGTTTGAAATGCTGAATTCTGTACACTGAAATCCTAGGCTACAGATGTGGGAACAGAACTAGTTAAAAATAGTTAACCAGCTTTGACACTGCCAGGCAGAAAGAGAGAAGGAACTATGAACTTAAAGTGAAACCCTCTGGAAGAATGAGAACTGTTCAGGAGGAGGATATCAGGGTGAAAGAAGGAGTCCTGGAGAAGAACAAAAGCTGCCCAAGGTGCACTAGCAGGAATTTGCATTTCTGAAAGATTACTTCCAGGAAGAGTGTTTCCCCCATTATGGCCATGGATGTGGGGTCTCTTATGCTGGTGTTTAACAGTTGGAACTCATCATCCAACAGGTCTGTGACCCACAAATTATTACCGCCAGGCAGGGTCCTTCGGCATGGAGGAGAGAAGACGTGCAGGCTGACTCTAGCAGAGGACCTGATCAGCTGGTGTCTGTTTAGAGACTGCACTCCTCTAGAAAGCCAAACTCAGCTGCTGTGGCAGCGAATAGGAGCTGGAAACCATAAATCTTAGTCTTCCACTCATTTCAGCTTCCAGTTAACTTGAGACAACACAGGCCTCTCTGCCCTTTGAAAGGACCTTCACTCTTCATGTGTGTATTTCACATGTTCTAGGGCTCCAGAATGTTCACGCAATATTTTCCCATCTGGTTCTGAGATACATCTGGGGCAAAGTTGGAACTTGCCATTTTTTTTGAGATGAAAAACAGAAGCTAAATTTTAATTATCAGAAATATCAGGGTGTTTTTGAGAACACTGTTCTCCATGTCAGTGAAACTTTTCTGTTCTTTTAAAAATCCTCATGTGATAGTTCAGAAAGACGAATTTTAATTTTAAAAGGGATCACAATGAGCTTATTCAATACTTTCATTTTATAGGCAATGAAATCGAGGTCTAGAGGGATTAAGTGACTTGCCTTAGGTCATTTTCATAAAAGTGGAAAAAAAAAAAAGTCCTGAACTAATTCTCTAGATTTTAGATTGAGTGAAATTAAGAAAAAAAAAAGAAGACTAGTTTTTTAAAATTCACTTTCTAACAAATCACTCACTTCATCTCCCCAAGTTCAAAGCTTGCTGTCTTTCCTGCTCCATATCCCCTTGATCCAGAATTTGGCTCTAAGGAGAAGGGGGAGGGGAGTCTAGTGAAGAGTATACTCCTTTCCATGCTGCTTACATTTTCAACACAGCAGGAATAATGACAGAAATACAATTTTGCAGTGAGAAGGTCAAGGAGTGAGCTTATGAAGAAAAAACTACCTATAAACAAGCCAAAGAAAGCAGGGGTATGTAACAGATTTTGCTAATGGGGTCATGATTAAATAAATCAGAGTTTGAGGTAGGCACTGACACACACACACAGCCTGCCCACGAGAGCAGATATAAAGAATATAGTCTGATAGGGAATGTCACACAGGCAGGAACAAAATACTGGGTGTCTGGGAAGATGAGTGTGTAGTAAATGATGTTGTTTAGACTTTGCTGCATGGCTGTGTGTGCTGAGTTATTTCCAAGCAGAATAGACAATAATAAATTAATTAATTGGGATCCTATTTATAGTTTGATTCAGTAAAGACATTTATTATTTTCTTTTTGGGAATGACTTAAACCTTTTTAAATGTCAAAATTTGTAAAAATGCTCATTTTGTTCAGGCTCTCCCTGAAGGTCACAGAGTAGCCAGATTGACACCCACTTGTAAAATGCATCCACCTTATTTCCACGGACTCCACTGACAGGGAATGAAATCTAACACAGTTAATAAGCATTTATTAATTTAACAGCTTATGTTACTATGTGAAACCTAACCTCCCACTTATTAGGATGAAATGAGTGTGTTATTAGAAATTACACTATAGGTCAAGCAGAATAGAGCCCCATACAATATTCTTGCTGAGTAAATAAATATTTGTGGATTGAATTTCTAAAGGAGATATCAATTGAAACAAGTGATTAAAGTTGACAATGGAATTGTACAAATGACCCTAATGAATGAATTTTCTAATTGGTTTCACGTTTGTGGACATCAGCCCTGTTTGCAACTGAGGGTATAAAGATTCATGCCTTACAAACGAGAGATGCCTGTAATTAGATGCAAATAATCCTCAGTTACCTAGTCTTCGGCATCTGTGAATTCTGACAGATCATTCTATCTTCAACTGGGGAAAGTTCTAATTTTCCTCTTTTTTGAAACTGCCACTGACTTGGTGACTGTTGACTTGGCAAAGCTCCTAACCAGATCCCAGATAAAAACCACCCATTTACGAAACATCAAATCTTCTTCTGCAGCTTTGGATTAAGGATTTTAACCTTAAAAAAAAGTTCTACTTCCAAACCCCCTTCTCTTTGTAAATACGATAAACCCATGACTATTTGGCTCATACTCTCTGACAGAAGTAAGATAATGTCACTCTTCAAATAAGTTCTTACTTATTGGTTACCTTTTGATGGGTTTATCGGCTGCCAGCAAATAGCGGATAACTATTTTGGTGAAGCCAGTCATGCCAGGCCTGTAAATGAACATCTGCGTGTGTGGAGCCTGAGCATGTCACAGGGAGGTCTCCATGGCACTGACATTTGACAGAATTGGAGCCACCCTGATGCTTTTGTCCCAAAGAGTCGAACATGACTTAGCTCCTGAACTCCTCAGCCCTTACATACTTAGGGTGCGATGTGTTACTTCTTAATCTGATGACCAGTCCATTTTTAAGCTTAAAGGGTGATGTTACTATGTCATCAGGAGCTTTGAAATTGGTAATGAGACCAATGCTCATGTTTGATTAACTGAGATCATCTCATTAGCCAAAAGTGTTAAGACATTTATAGTTGGTGGCATTTACTTTGTAGGATCTCTAGTTTAAAAACTTTCTTGCAATCTGCTAAAATCTATTGTTTTAACTTCTCAAAAATGTATGCAGGACTAATGAGCCTTTTTTCCTTGCTACATTTAAAATATGTTACATTTTATGCTTCTTTATTGGCATTTTATAAGCAATAAACATGCTTTCCTCTATGTACATTACATATTTTTTAAAGGAGTAAAAAATGATAAAGTATTTCAAAAGTTTTAATGAAACATCAGGGAGAGGTTTGCATTATGTGGGACTGACTTGTGTTGCTAAACTATTTTAACCTATAGCCTGCTTTCTTATTCTGATTAAGCATTTATCAAGCCTAATACAAATCAATTGTAGAAGTAAGACCAAATATGAACCAAAGCTTTTCCCTTTTGTGTTCACAAAACCACTTCATGTAGGGTTATTAGTTTCATAAAATCACAAATATAAATGTCAATGAATTTTATATGATGCAGATTGTGGGCTTCCTAGGTGGCTCAGTGGTAAAGAATCTGCCTGCCAATGCAGGAGTTACAGGAGACACAGGTGTGATACCTGGGTTACGAAGATCCCCTGGAGTAGGAAATAGCAACCCACTTCAGTGTTTTTGCCTGGAACATTTCATGGACAGAATAGCCTAGTGGGCTACAGTCCATGGGGTTGCAAAGAGCTGGATACAACTGAAAACACACACACAAAAATGAAACTGCTAGTGGCAAACATTTTTGCATACATTGGCATTTAATTTGGAACCTCCAAATAACTGATGGGTCCCAAGAGAAACAAGAGGTAAATAATGTCTGCTTTCATATTTTTCCAAATGTGTTCTAGATGTCTAAAATTCATTAGCGATATTATTGTGGGGAAATGTTCAAGTCTTTTTTGCTGCTGCTGCTAAGTTGCTTCAGTCATGTCCGACTCTGTGTGACCCCATAGATGGAGCCCCAGGCTCCCCCGTCCCTGGGGTTCTCCAGGCAAGAACACTGGAGTGGGTTGCCATTTCCTTCTGCAATGCATGAAAGTGAAAAGTGAAAGTGAAGTTGCTCAGTTGTGTCCGACTCTTAGCGACCCCATGGACTATAGCCTACTAGCCTCCTCCGTCCATGGGATTTTCCCTGCAAGAGTACTGGAGTGGGGTGCCATTGCCTTCAGATATACAATTGTTGGGGACAGAAAAACACAAAATGAGTTCAAAGTGTGATTTAATCAATAGGATTAGAGTTGCTCTATGTATTTACTTTGAGTTACATGAGAATGTAGACATCAATTCTTACATTTATAGAACATTTTTTTTTGTCATTTGAAATTCATTTTTATTCAACCTTTTCATTTTAGCATGCTTCAATGTATTTATAATAAATGAGAGTACATATAAACCTTCCAGAACATCTCTGGGAATACGGAATTATATTAATAACACTCTTAATGTCATTTATTTGACATGGGATCTGATTATGCCATTAAAGATCTAGTTCCTCTGATACTCACACAGGGATTAGAAATAACTGAATTGAGGAAACATCCCAGAAATGAGGAATAGTTATTTTTAAATTAAATGGTAGAATTCACACTTTTTAAATGGTACAATTCACAGTTCCTCCTCTTCAGGAATGTTAAATCTTGTTTGAGAGGAAATTCATATATTCATGATAAATTAGAAAACAATTTGGAAGCAATCTATATAATTTATTGAGAGCTGAAGGATGTAGGTGTCATTCTGAGGCAATTTGGAACCTGAGCAAAATCGTTGCGAGCTGGTGTTGGTTCAGGCAAACTCCATGGAGGGGGCATATTTTGTGAGTGTTAAGGATGAGTAGGACTGTCATTAGTAGAGACAGGAAGAAGAAGACCAGAAGTCAAGATAAATGTCAGCTTATCAGAGGGCGAACCTGGCCATGAGCGTTGAGCAGAGGCAAAGCGCTCTCTGTTGAACACTCTGAGATTGAAAGTGTAAATGGAGCCTATTCACACAGGTCCTTGAGGCTGGATGCTCTGTTCAGCTCAGTGTTGTCCCGCTCTTTGACACCCAGTGGACTGTAGCCCACCAGCTCCTCATGGGGTTTCCCAGGCACGAATCCTAGAGGAGGCTGCCTTTTCCGCCCAACCCAAGGATTGAGCCCGCGTCTCCTACACTGGCAAGCGGATTCTTTACCCCTGAGCCATTCGGGAAGCCCCAAGGCTGGATGGAGGGTTTTAAATTTGTTCCAGATGTAAAAAGAAGCCAATATAGATGGTTAGCAAAGAGAATAAATATTAATAGTAAACAGGACTGCATTGCGAACCTGGATACCAGCATGAGATAAAATGGTGACATTCAGGAACCAGGTGGTCAAATGTTAAAAATGAGAAATGAAGTGGTGATGGTCCAAAGTTTTTTTGTTTGTTGGTAGCTGCTTTGTTTTCAACAGTGAAAACCCAGAAAGAACCTAAACACTCAGAAAAAAGCTGAACGAAAAAACTAAAAGTGGCACATCCAAAAATAAGAAAAGAGATGAGTTACTTCTATGCATCACTGATGAATCTTAAATACTTATTAACAAAAGAAGTCAGAAGAAAAAACAGTGAACAGTTTATGATTATAATTAGATAAATTCAAGAAAATGCAAGAGTAGAGTGGTGCTCAGATAATGTGGGAACAGAGAAACCAACAGGACCTTTATGGAGAATGCATATTAGGTCTTAGTAGCTAAACAGGTGTGGGGTGAGAAAGAGATGCGATAGAGGTGACTGCAAATGATGTCACTCAGGGAAGCGGGGTAACATGGGAGCCATGAACAGAAATGAGAAGCTGACCAGGGACTTGTTTCTGATGATCGCATACTCTCAAGCTTGACTTCACAAACCTGACCACCTGATTGGACACATTCTGTGAATAACTGAAAATAAGTTAAGGGTAAAAGTTTGAGTAGGAGCACATAAGTGACCACATAAGCCACCATAAGTGGCAAGAATAGCTGATCAATCTAACCTTTAGGAATTTTACAGTAGATACAGAATGGGTAAACAACAGGTCCTGCTGTATGACACGGAACTATATTCAATATCCTGTGATAAACCATAATGTAAAAGAATATTTAAAAATAACATTATATATATATATATAAAAACTGAATCACCCTGTTGTATAGCAGTAATTAACACAGCGTTGTAAATCAACTATACTTCAATAAAATAAATCAGAAGGAAAAAAAGAGAGAACTAGTAGAAAGACAAGCAAAATTGGAGATAAAGAAAGAGAAAAACAAGAAAGATATTTGAAGAGCTAAGGGGTGCCAAGGAAGAGATAGCTAAGAACAAGATGGTCATTTTGTCAGAAGTTGCAAGGATGGGGAATATAAAGAAACGCTGTCTGGATTTAAGGTTCCTTATTTGTCCTTGAGAGATTGTAAAAAAAAAAAAAAATAGCTTAAAAGGGTTGATTGGGGAAGAGATCATTTAGCACAAATGTTAATCTTTTAAGATGGCAAGGTTTCAATTTATATTTTCAATGCATTTTTCTCCTATTAGGGAAATAAGTAAACCAACTCACTTCTCAGTTTGTTTCTTACTGGAATTTAGCAGTACGGCTGAACTAATTTAAGTTTTTGAGCTTATGAACAGCTGCAACCTTGTATTTAAATTTCATCTGCTCTCTGTCCTACTTAATGTTCCAGTAACAATCCATCTTACTTTCAAGTCTGACAATTTCATAAGGGTATTGACCACCCACAGAGAGTATGCCTTCAAAAGGGAAAGCCCTTTAAGAGCTGTGTTGAGTGAAGCAAAAATGCTTAGATTGTAGTCAATACTATTAGAACTGAACTGGGATAAGGGTGCAGTGATTCAGAAGAATTAGTTCCAATATTTTACTGATGCTTCAGGAAAGCAATAGCATCCAGGGAAACAATAGAATTGAGAGTTTTGTGATGGTCATTGGGATACTGAGCTCTGTAGTCCTCACTATAGAATTTCACTGAAAATGCAGTTAAACACATAGAACTGAAAACTGCACCAACTCTTTAGACACTGAAGATTTTCCAGATAAATGGTTCAGGTTTCTTTAAGTAAGAATAATGGGCAGGACTATATTCTACTTGGTTTAGAGTAGAGACTTTTGAAAAGAATTGTTTTTTGTTTGTTTTTTTTTCCTAATAATAGACTAGAGCATGGGTTAGTTTTACACATTAGAATATGTGGCTGGAGTTTAACAAACTTAAATGCAAAACTACAAAAGCAAAACACCCTGCATTGAATATGACATTTAGAAACCTCTCAATATCAACATATACCCTATATATAAGAAACTGAGATTGTATCTGATTTTTTCTTATTCCCATTGAACAGTTTTGTATTTAACTGGTCTTTCCATTTTCTTTGGAAATTTGATTCCCATCCATAAAGATTTCTAAAATCAAGGGAGAGTGCACCTTTAAATTAAGACTGTTCCTGAAGTGACCCATATCTGGCCATCGGGTAACCTGTATCAGGTAGTACCACATGTTCACAATCAACCCCAGCATGCACCCTTTGGGCTGATCACTAAAATGTGACAATTCTGATAATTAAACCACCTAAAGCCAGTGGCTGATGTCTTGCATTAATTCAAAACAGCATAAGGTGAATCTCAGCACACTATCCAATTACAAGTGACATGGCTGTAGACACTCTCAACCATGTGGTGTGGCTTTCCTAAGATACGCTAAACCTGATGCCTGACAAAAACTGTAATTTAAACAAATAAAAGGGGATAGCGAATGGATCCTAGCCTGTTTAATCTAACAAAGAGTCCCTCTGAGGTCTTCCCTTGATTAGCAAGGCTGAGAAGGTCAGAGGATGACATTTTACAATCAACCTAACATTCGAGTAGAAATTATATTTTCCTGTATCATTCATTAAGAGCCACTGGAGTTCAGATTTCTGGTTTATATGGAAAATCCAAATTAATTAAAATAATGAAGAAGAAAAATAAAAGCAAATTACTATCATTACCGGAGTGTAATTTTAACATTTGTATACATAGATTCCGTTGGAGTAAAAGAAGTGAAGGATTTTAGCGTCCTTCAGAAGTGCAGCCAGAAAATACGACAATGGGGATCACAGCCTCAAAAGGGATAGATTTATGTGTCTTTGTTGTTCAATAGCTGGCAGAGTCAAAGGCAACATCACTAATTTTAGGATAAATTTCCAATTATTACCTATTTAAGTCAATTGTTCATACCTGTTCTCTACCATCACTACTACCATGATTAAATAGCATTGATTGGATGCTAGCAAATGCCCCAAATACATACCATGAAAAGGCAGTGAATTTGATTTGATTTGAACTTGTTCCTTTTATGGGTTATCTATTGAAATATCTGACAAGCCTGAGCTCTGTCAGAGAGCAAGACTGAAAAACGACAAACTAAAGTTCAACCTTGGCTGTTTAGGATTATTGTGTGATTTTGATAGCTTGCCTTTTCCTCGCTTGCACCGATGCAGTGTATATATCATAGGCATGAAAGTCAGATCCCTGAGGGCCTCCAATCAATGGATGGTGCTCGATAGTTTAAAAGAGAAAGAACGACTTGAATTCAGGACTTCTGCACCACGTGGTAGCCTATTTCAAGTTGTTCCCAACTTTGAAGTGGCATCTGACCTTCAGAAAGTCAAGGAGTATAAAACCGAGCGCACCCTGGAGTCTGAGAGGATGATCAGAGAGTGGGCAAAGTAGACACGTCATTCTGGGTGTTAAGCACTGGACTTGGGATTTGGGAGTGAAGTATACTGGAGGAAAGCAAATATTCTTCGAAATATTTTAAGCCATTGCAGGCATGATTTAAAGCAGGATTCAAGGAAATTTCCTTTTCAGTGCAGATTTGATAGAAGGGCATAGAATGAGAAGAGGAAAGACGAAAAGTAAAATAAAAAAAGAGAGAGCCTGTACAGAAGTAGGGTAGATATGTATCTATCTAGATTAAAGGGTATATTAAGGGTAATGATGAGAAACTGAAAACACTCATTAGAAACATACTGTGTTTTGTTGAGTGTATCACTATGCTTAGGTTTACAACCTTGTGAACCAGACTTAGGTATTAATCCATCTTGTATATATTAAGTTCTTTTTCTGGCTGTAAAATGTTCTGTGCTTATTTAAGTCACTTAGATACATGTAAAGATAGTTATTTAAATTGGGTAGACCCAACCGTAACTGAGGCTTAGAGTCTAGTGTCCAGAACAGAGATTATAACTGAATCTATTAGACTGGCATTAGGGTAAATAAGGTGAGCAGGAAGAAAAACTTTTAAAGTACTGTATAAGGACTGATGAAATGAAACAGGGAAGTATTTCAAGTATTTTCTGGATTCTTACATGCCAAATTTCTTTAAGGTAGCTATTTTCTCTAGCTACCAGATTTTATTTATGTTGGCTCAATGGAAAACTTTCCTCATGGTAAAGGACATTCAAGCAGGTGTCAGGCACTAAGAATAATGTCAGATATTAATTACCCAATTTAGAAATATCACTGAATTAAAATTGAATTAAACTGAATTAAAACTGATCACCAACCAAAAGTTTATTAGCAAGGTGTAATATCAAAATTAAGCCAGTAATAATGTAAGATTTTTAAGCCAGATTTTTTGATTATGCTAAAGATTTAATTTGAATATGAAATTAAGGCATGTGAAATCAGATAATACATCTAAGAGATTCCTTAACAATGGTAATGGATAGCTAAATATTATGTTAAGTACATGTTCAGAATGTACTTTATTTGTATCATATGTATTAGTTATATATATATATAGATCACATAGAAACTAAAGTATTACTCCTGTAAATGAAAAAATCCAGGAAAAATCCAAGAATCCAGAAATAAATCCAAGATTTAAATAACTGTATTCAATTAATGCATTTTCATGTATATTGGACTAATAATTCTTTCAAAAGTTTGCTTCAAAATTAGAATACATTTTATTTACTTTCTAGTTACTTCCAAAATTATTGGCAAACCATAATGAAGCCAAAGTTATAGGAGGAAGATACAGCAAGAGATTTCCCCAGCAGATTTCTCTATCCACTGTAGAATTCAGGTTAAAGAAGACTTGGCTCAAAAATATATATAAAGAATTTCAAATCCATATTTAGAACAATAAGCTAGTCTTCAATAAGTCTGCCCTTCAAATATTTTATCTCTAAGAAGGGTTCAGTGAAAATATATATCACATGCTAGCATGCTATAAAAAATACCTAAGAAGAAAAAATATTTCACAGGCAGTATTTGATTTTTTAATTTGGATTCAATGTGTTTTTTTCTCTTTCTTTTCTATTTTTTTAAATTATGGAAGTATGATAATACATTTATAGAATACTTGGAAAATATAGAACAAAGTTACATATAGTTCCTCAGTGTGCATTTTATAGTTGCAACTTGGTTAAACATTGTTATTTGATACATCTTGGTCCCTATGCATTAGTTTTACAAGATGCAAATAAAATAGGGGCATAGCTATAGGACTGAATTTTTTTTTTTTCATGCCCATGTTGAGGTTGTATTGCTTAAATTTTGATCGATGGCTTAAAAATCTTGAACTTCCAGGTTCTTTGTACTTTGTAGACTTTCTTCTTAGACTGTAGGAATGAGACAGAAGCATTCAATGTCCAAAACAAGCAGACATTCTTGGGGAGAAAGTAGTTATCCAGTTCACTGCTACTGCTGCTAAATCACTTCAGTCATGTCTGACTCTGTGCGACCCCATCCCTGGGATTCTCCAGGCAAGAACATTGGAGTGGGTTGCCATTTCCTTCTCCAATGCATAAAAGTGAAAACTGAAAGTGAAGTCACTCAGTCATGTCCGACTCTTTGCCACCCCATGGACTGCAGCCTACCAGGCTCCTCCGCCCATGGGATTTTCCAGGCAAGAGTACTAGAGTGGGGTGCCACTGCCTTCTCCATATCCAGTTCAAGGGGGAAAGAAATACAACCTATAATACACTGCCTATAAATTATACAGGACCCTCCTGATGGATCAGCAGTTAAAGAATACTCCTGCAATGCAAGAGTCCAGGGCTTGATCCCTGGGTCAGGAAGACCCCTGGAGGAGGAAATGGCAACCCATCCGGTATTCTTGGCTGAAAAATCCCAGGACAGAGGAGCTTGATGGGCTACAGTCCAAAGGGTCGCAAAGAGCGGAACATGACTGAGTAGCTGAGCATGCATGCATGCATGGGTATAAATTATACAAAGGGCAACATAAAAATTTTGATAATACTGACTGAAGAAGAGTACTAAGAAAAATGTCACATAGAACACCTTTGATACAAAGATCTAGAAATTTTGAAATTTTTAAAAATAAGCAAATAAAACTAGGATTTAAAATTTTGTCCATGAAAAACTATAGAGAGATTTCCTTGCAATAGAATATCTGAGTATGTGATATGGTGATATAACAAGAAATATGGATTCGGTTTTGGTCCCTAGTTCTGGGCACAGAGCTTTTAAAACCTTTGTAATTTCCTGAGTGAGGAGGGTGAGGGGAACATCTTTTGTGATTTATAAGTCCACTCAACTCTCTGTAAGTTTATGTTAATTAGGTGACTGGTTGCTAAAGTCGCTGGAGAGCTTCAGGATGGGGGCTGGTGGCCAGAGGAACCAACCACGTGAATAGAGGATTGGAATTTTGAGGTCCAACCCTTGACCTCTAGGGAGAGGATTGGGGGGCAGGAGATTGAGTTAATCACCAACAGTCAATGATTTTATCAATCACACCTCTGTAATGGAACCTTCATAAAACCCCAAAACAGTGGGGTTCAGAGAGCTCCCAGGTTGGTGAGGTATATATGTGCTGGAAGGGTGGCATACCCTAAACACTCCAGGGATGGAGGTTCCTGCACTTAGGACTCTCCTGGATCTCACCTGATCAACATCTTCATCTTGTTGTTCACTTGTGTCCTTTATGATATCCTTTATAATAAACTGATAATAGTAAGTAAAGATTTACCCTGAGTTCTGTGAGTCTTGGTAGCAAAGTATCAAATCTGGAAAAGGGTCATGGGAAACCCTGATTTGTAGACGTGTGGGTAACCTGGGGACCCACTGACATCTGAAATGGAGGGATGTTTATGGAACTGAACTCTTAACTTGTGGGGTCTGTACTATAATTCTAGGTAGGTAGCATCAGAATTGAGTTAAATTGTAGGACACCCTGTTGGTGTCTGCAGAGATATAGAGAACTGCTTGGCATGGAAAACCCACACATGTGGTGCCAAAAATGTTATAAAGAGAAAAACAATATTTTCTTTTAAAGCCAAAATATAATAGATAAGAATTAATGTCAATGAAAGCTGTAACCAAGCAGGACCCTATGGGGCCTTCCTGGGACAGGCCTTCCCCCATATCCTCTGCTTTAGCTCCTCTCAGAAGTACCTAGATAATAGTATTTGATACATACTTCCTAAGTTGTTTTGCAGATGGGAAACCACCACCCCCAAATGGAGGATGTTAGCTACTTGAGGACCCTGAGCATACACCCCCAGGCCTCCTGGAGCCTAAGGACTGATAACATTAACCCCTGTGATACCACCTTGTCCCAAAAGATTAATTGATATTTTAGAATTTGCTAGTATTTTGAGAACTCAGAGAATGGTCAAAAAACTCTTAAGTGAAAATGTAAAATTATATTTTAAAAAGGAAAAGATACAATGAAATATTCAGCTGAAAAGAAATGAAATTCTATTATGATATGCCCTACAACATGGTTGAACTTTGAAAAAATTATAAGTTAAATAAGCTTGATGCATATGAACAAATATCACATGATTCCATTTATATGAGGTACACAGAATAGGGAATTCATAGAGAAGGAAAGTAGAATACAGGTTAGTGGAGTAGGGGGGAGGGAGGGAAGTGGGAATTATAGTTTAATGGGTACAGAGTTTCTTTGGGGATGATGAAAAATTCTGGCAATAGTAAAGAAGGTTACAATGCTGTAAAAGTGCTTAATGCCATTTATTGCACACTTTAAAATGGTTAACATGGTATGTTTTGCATTATGTAAAGAGCAATATTGCATAGGAACCTGGAATGTTAGGTTCATGAATCAAGGCAAATAGGAAGTGGTCAAACAGGAGATGGCAAGAGTGAATGTAGACATTCTAGGAATCAGTGAACTAAGAAGGACTGGAATGGGTGAATTTAACTCAGACGACCATTATATCTACTACTGTGGGCAGGAATCCCTTAGAAGAAATGGAGTAGCCATCAGAGTCAACAAAAGAGTCTGAAATGCAGTCCTTGGATGCAATCTCAAAAATGACAGAATGATCTCTGTTTATTTCCAAGGCAAACCACTCAAATCACAGTAATCCAAGTCTATGCCCCGAACAGTAATGCTGACGAAGCTGAAGTTGAACAGTTTTATGAAGACCTACAAGACCTTTTAGAACTAAAATCCAAAAAAGAGGTCCTTTTCATTATAGGGGACTGGAATGCAAAAGTAGGAAGTCAAGAAACACCTGGAGTAACAGGCAAACTTGGCCTTGGAGTACAGAATGAAGCAGGGCAAAGGCTAATAGAGTTTTGCCAAGACAACGCACTGGTCATAGCAAACAACCTCTTCCAACAACACAAGAGAAGGCTCTACACGTGGACATCACAGATGGCCAACACCAAAATCAGACTGATTATATTCTTTGCAGCCAAAGATGGAGAAGTTCTATACAGTCAGCAAAAAGAAGACCAGGAGCTGACTGTGGCTCAGATCATGATCTCCTTATTGCCAAATTCAGACTTAAATTGAAGAAAGTGGGGAAAACCACTAGACCACTCAAGTATGACCTAAATCAAATCCCTTATTATATAGTGGAAGTGAGAAACAGATTTAAGGGACTAGATCTGATAGACAGAGTGCTTGATGAATGATGGATGGAGGTTCATGACACTGTACAGGAGACAGGGATCAAGACAATCCCCAAGAAAAAGAAATGCAAAAAAGCAAAATGGCTGTCTGAGGAGGCCTTACAAATAGCTGTGACCCAGATAATCATGATGGTGTGAACACTCACCTAGAGCCAGACATCCTGGAATGTGAAGTCAAGTAGGCCTTAGAAAGCATCACTATGAACAAAGCTAGTGGAGGTGATGGAATTCCAGTTGAGCTATTTCAAATCCTGAAAGATGATGCTGTGAAAGTGCTGCACTCAATATGCCAGCAAATTTGGAAAACTCAGCAGTGGCCACAGGACTGGAAAAGGTCAGTTTTCATTCTAATCCCAAAGAAAGGCAATGCCAAAGAATGCTCAAACACCACACAATCGCACACATCTCACACGCTAGCAAAGTGATGCTCAAAATTCTCCAAGTCAGGCTTCAGCAACACGTGAACTGTGAACTTCCAGATGTTTAAGCTGGATTTAGAAAAGGCAGAGGAACCAGAGATCAAATTGCCAATATCCGCTGGATCGTCGAAAAAGCAAGAGAGTTCCAGAAAAAACATCTATTTCTGCTTTATTGACTATGCCAAAGCCTTCGGCTATGTGGATCACAACAGACTGTGGAAAATTCTGAAAGAGATGGGAATACCAGACCACCTGACCTGCCTCTTGAGAAACCTATATGCAGGTCAGGAAGCAATAGTTAGAACTGGACATGGAACAACAGGCTGGTTCCAAATAGGAAAAGGAGTACGTCAAGGCTGTATATTGTCACCCTGCTTATTTAAATTATATGTAGAGTACATCATGAGAAATGCTGGGCTGGCTGAAGCACAAGCTGGAATTTAATTGCCCGGAGAAATATCAATAACCTCAGATATGCAGATAACACCACCCTTATGGCAGAAAGCAAAGAATTAAAGAGCCTCTTGATGAAAGTGAAAGAAGAGAGTGAAAAAGCTGGCTTGAAAGATCATGGCATCTGGTCCCATCACTTCATGGAAATTAGATGGGGAAACGGTGGCTGACTATTTTTGTGGGCTCCAAAATCACTGCAGATGGTGATTGCAGCCATGAAATTAAAAGACGCTTACTCCTTGGAAGGAAAGTTATGACCAACCTAGACAGTGTATTAAAAAGCAGAGACATTACTTTGCCAACAAATGTCCATCTAGTCAAGGCTATGGTTTTTCCAGTAGTCATGTATGGCTGTGAGAGTTGAACTATAAAGAAAGCTGAGCGCCAAAGAATTGATGCTTTTGACCTATAGTGTTGGGGAAAACTCTTGAGAGTCCCTTGGACTGCAGGGAGATTCAACCAGTCCATCCTAAAGGAGATCAGTCCAGGGTGTTCATTGGAAGGACTGATGTTGAAGCTGAAACTCCAGTACTTTGGCCACCTCATGTGAAGAGTTGACTCATTGGAAAAGACCCTGATGCTGGGAAAGATTGAGGGCAGGAGGAGAAGGGGATGCCAGAGGATGAGATTGTTGGATGGCATTACGACTCAATGGAAATGAGTTTGGGTGGACTCCGGGAGTTGGTGATGGACAGGGAGGCCTGGCGTGGTGCGGTTCATGGGGTTGCAAAGAGTCAGACACAAGTGAGCGACTGAACTGAACTGAACCATAATAAAAAATACATTTTTAAATAAAAGAAAGGGAAAACTGAGGAGTTGTAGTCAGTAAGTTTAACCTTGTTCTTCCTATATTCAAGTTAAAGGAGACTTTGAATTAACCATGGTAGCCTAGTAACTAGTTGGTTATCTGGGAAGCAAAGTTTCTTATGAAGTCCAATTGGTAGATCAACCTGTCCGCATGCCATGAAAAATAAATTCATTTGGAATTCAGTATATATAATGAGAAGAGTTCCACAGGATTTTGTCTGAAGAATACAATTGTTTAATGTGTTTATCAAAATGTGTTATTTCCCCTGAGGGAGCTGCATGCTTCCTCCTAACCATTAATGAGAACCTGATAACTGAACATGTTTCTATTTATTTCCTCTGGCTACCAGAAATCTCAAACAAAATACGATGCTCAGCAACTAGACTCATGTGACTGGCATATTTATGTCCTTGTCCCTGGTCCTAATCTATCTCTATTTATAGTTTTATTATTCCTCTATAGGTTTTAGGAAAAATTGAATAGTGTCTCAAATTCTTTATAAAAAATCACAATGTAAAAATATTTTGATCAATGGCATGGAATCCAATATTGGAGATGTTCTCATTAAATTTTCAGAACATGCTAAACATGAATGATTAGTGGGAACTGATGCACCTTGCTTCCACTCAAAGAAATAGACACACATGTTCTTAGCACAAAGTTCTACCTCTGGGGAACTTACAATCTGATTAGAGAAACAGGCTTTGTACCCACCATTTGAAATGTTAGATGAACTAGAAGTGTGATAAACAAAAAATTAGTTGCAAAAAAAAAGAATACAATAAGCACAATAGCTTACAAATACCAATGAAATACCACATGAGCCATAAACCTTGAACAGGGTCCAAATCCCCAGGAATGTGTGTGTGTATATATATTAATACATATTAATAAATATATACATATTTATATGTATTAATAAATATATACATATATTTAAAGATCCAAGATCAAAAAATTTGTTAACAATTTACAAGGTGGTTGATTTGACATGGGTGGTTGTTTTGAAATCATTTTGTACCCTTTCTCTGTTTCCCTTAATCATATTGTTTGAGAGCTCATTCATTTTGATATTTTAAGTAATCAGCTCTATGTTTACCACATCTGCCATTTTTAGCTTTCACCTACCTATCAGACCAATTTGGAAGAAAGTGTTGGATGAGGTGAGTGAATTTCTAAATTATCTCTAAGTCTTTTCCAACAATAGAAATCTCTAATAACCTATAATAAAATTTTCAGAGTGGAGGAGAATTTAGAAATAATTGGCTCTAAACCTCCAGTTTTGCAAATGAGGTCTCTGACGTTACTTGTCCAAAGTGATAATAATTATCTAGAGCCAACATCAGGATTAAAACCCGGGTGTTTCCCCCCAGCTTTGTTTTCTCACTTGGACAATGATATTCTTGAGAATGGACACCAGAGTTAATCAGTCTTCAAACTCCAATTCCAAGAGAAAGCCATATGTGACAGACTATGTACTGGTCCCAGTGTTAGGAATAGCTCTCTGTTCTGGAATACTTACATTGAAATTTCAACTCTGACTAAAAAAAAAAAAAAAAGCTCCCTCCTTTCATTTCTCATTTAACATTTCTTTTCTGCAGAAGCCCAAGAGCACACAACGCGACGAGGAACAAACGTAATGAATGAATTCCCAGGTCCCACGTAGAGGAATAATTAATCCATTTGCTTCTCATTTTGATTCTGTCCCTCCCTTAAAATGTATTATTAGCATTGAGCAGATGCCCTTTACAAAGGGTTTTCCTCCTAATGAAGTTGGAGCCTGGAGAGCCAGGGTGTTGCAGCCTCAACTCTGCGGGTGAATGGGGGGGACTGTGGAAGTCCTTGAAACATATGTTCTTCCAATGAAAACCTTGAACTTCCAGAATTAACTCAAAATTACACGAGGGTATTTTTACCCTGCAATTTTTGACTTTCTGTCCTGTGTGCCTATTTTCCTCTCAAGCAAAAGTCTACAGAATCATAGAAGTTACATGAATGTGAGGAGTCATTTGAAAGATAATCATTCTAATTGGGAAGAATATCATCAAGAGCCTGAAGCTAAAAAATGAGGCTAATTTTATGGTCCATATGCCCGTCAAGGAGAGAAATATATTGGTTATTTGGTTTATATGTTACAGTTCCTGCAAGCACTTCACTTGGCTGCCAAATTTAGAAAACCTAGGCAGCCCAAAGGTGGACATCTGATAGTAAGTTTTTGGCATTGTATGGACTGTAACTCTAAGAGTTTCCAGGATACACAGTTTTGTTCTGTTTCATTGACTTGGGGCCATCTTAGTATGTGCTACTAATGCTAATAAGAGAAGTAAAAATTTAAGACCAAGTGGATATATTTCAGGACTTAGAATGATGCTTCATACATAGTATGTGATCAATAATATCACCCTCTTTTTCTGGTTTCCAATCTTACTTTTCCCTGGAATGATATATTTATTTGTGTCCCTCTTAACTGCCTTTTGAACTAACGTGTTTAAACTTAGTCTGTTAAAATACTCCTTTCCTTTAACTTTCCTCTGTTAATTACTTCCACTAAGTCTCCTTGATCTTACTGGTGTCTAATTTAGAAAACTATTGAGAAATAACATAACCAGTTGAATCATTACACCTGCCTCTATGAATGAGTTTTTAGCTTTCATTTCCCAAAACAGTATTCTAAATTGTGCTACCCTTTTAAAGCAGTGGTCAGGAAATAGCTCCTTCTGGGAATATGGAGCAGAAGTAGTCAGATTGTCCCTAAACTGGAAGAGTATGGATGAGAACTTACACACATAGGATTTCCCCTAGAATCCTAGCTTCTAGTTCAAGGTGATTGTTATCATATACTAGTTTCCTGGTAGCTCAACTGGTAAAGAATCCACCTGCAATGCAGGAGACGCCAGTTGGATTCCTGAGTTGGGAATATCCTCTGGAAAAGGGATAGGCTATCCACTCCCATATTCTTGGGCTTCCCTGGTGGCTCAGAGGGTAAAGAATCTGCCGGCAATGCAGGAAATCTGGGTTCGATCCCTGGTTTGGGAAGATCCCCTGGAGAAAGGAATGGCTACCCACTCTAGTGTTCTGGTCTGGAGAATTCCATGGACAGAGGAACCTGGCAGGCTACAGTCCATGGGCTCCCAAAGAGTTGGACTCAATTGGGTGGCTTTCACTTTTCACTTCAGCTCAATGAGTTATTCTCATTACAACCCAACTTAGCCTGAATAAAACAACAGAACGATAAGATGAAATAAAACATGTCTCATATTTTAGGGACAGAAGTATTGACCTGACTCTAGTCTTTATAATCTCATTTAGGCTGGCACTGGAATTTGTCCATTGTAGGAGATGTGAGCAATGCTTTATAGATTTTACTGATTTTGTCCAAATACCAGGCAAACTAGAACTCTTTTCTGAGTTTATATGAAACTTTACTAAAGCAAGAGAAATTTATTTTTCATAATCTGCTTTCAAAGTCTAGAGATCTCACTAAATACATTTTTACTTAGCACCTACTAAGTACCAGGCACTGCTCTAGTTGCTGACAATGTCCCTGACATTCAATGACCTTGTATCATTCATTTTTCTTCTTCCTTTTTCACTCCTTATTAAAAATTGGATATTAAACTTGAATACGTGAAGTTGTCATTGTTTATTTTTAAATAATCTTTCATGCCAATCAGAATGATAAATTTTACTGATAAAATTAAGATCACATTTTAATTATCCAGTATCTTTTGTTGTTTATACACACATTTTCAGTAACAATTTTTAATATTTGTGTAAAATTTGAAATTTCAAATCATTTCAATCGATCTACCACCTATTTCTAAGAAGCCAGGAATTTCACCTCCATTTTATAAACAAATGAGTCCAGAATCATCAGTGTAGGTTACACTTGCATATCAAACCTGCTAACTTCCTTTGTCGGAAAGGAGAGCAGGAGAGGAAGGTGCCTTTGGCTGGTATAGGTCAGGAATCAACAGGAGGCAGCGTTTAACGTTTCAATTATGAAGTGAATGAATAATATTATCAAGTCTCATGAAAATTATAATAAATTATTTCAGAGAAGAGGAAGGGCAATGCAAATGAAAATCCCATCCTATTTATCCCCTCCCCATTGACTATGCAAGACTTGAATTTGAAAAATTAACTTAGACACACTAAAAAGCAGTTCACCTATTTTATTTTTAAAATCCAATCTGAACATGAAAAAAAAACCATATTTTTTTCCCCTTAACTTTAGAATGTGCATGAAGGCACGCTGCAGGTGCCAATAATTGACAGATTACTTTGGAGTGTGCAATCAACCAAGTGCTACAAGTGAGTCTACTAATTTTATAAGAGGGATTAAAACTTAAAGGCCTCTGCTAAATAGCATCAGAAGCACATCTGAGTTTCCACACAGTGATCTCTGATGCCAAATGAATTAGATGAACATGTTGTAGTTGTTTACTTGGTAAGTCAAGTCTGACTCTTTGCGAGCCCATGGACTGTGGCCCACAAGGCTCCTCTGTCCATGGGATTTCCAGGCAAGAATACTGGAGTGGGTTGCCATTCCCTCCCCCAGGGGATCTTCCTGACCCAGGGATCAAATCCACATCTTCTGCATTGGCAGGCAGATTCTTTACCACCCAGCCACCTGGGAAGCCCTTAGATGAGCATAGGTATTTTAAAGAAAAACCAAAGTGTGTCTTCTTAACTATTGTTATTGCTATACACTGAAATTTCAAAATAATGTCTTCACAAGTGTAAATGGTACTGCAGGTATTATTATAGATGTGCTCCCATGAGAATAGATTACAAGCCGTTTTGGTCACTCAGCATCTTGTTTTCTAAGTTGGCAGCAGATTTTCTTTACTACTGCTCCACCTTCTTTTGATTCTACCTAATTTCTAGGAGACTGTCATATTGCTGGGAGAGACGGGGCATTTACATTCCTCTAACTCAGTGAAGAGAGTCATTGTAAGCAATTTTAATGTGGTTGGAGGTAATCTCTTTCACCTGAAAATTCCTTGGGGATTTTTTTTTTTTTTTCTTTCTTTCTTTTTTGCCTGCGATGTATCAAGACAGGGGCTCATTGTTCAAATTGTACTGATTGTTGTTTTTTTGAATTTAGGTCACTAAGCAGTGTTGATTTCTCTAGCTTGGCCCACATGTTTCTGAATGCGTCATAGTGAAACAATGTCTTGAGTGCAGAGAGATGTTTAATGGGATAGCATACACAGTATCACAAAGCTTCCCAATACACCTGTCCTGTTTTCATCTAAGATTATGTGAGGAGCTGTTAACTGTGCTAAGGCAGTAAACTTCCACCTGATGGGAAAGATAGCCTGCAGATGACAGAGGCAACACTGGAGGTGACTTAGAAGGCAGACCCAGAGGAGGAAGCACTCAGAGGAGATACGTGGATAGAGCTACTCCCTCATTAAGAAATACATCAGGATATCAACATAGAAGAAAAAAGTTTCCTCAGGACTATAACTGAAGTACACTACTCACATTTATAAGTGTGGAAATAAAGAATATCTGCAAATAATAACAAGGATCTTAAAACAGTACCCCAGAGCAGAAAGTCCTGAAGCACAAAGAAGATGACCCACAGAATGGGTCAACACAGACAGATGTACATTTTGGTTAGACTAGACTATCCTTGTTGCTATTTAATCTCTAAGTTGTGTCCAACTCTTTGCAACCCTATAGACTGTAGTCTGCTAGGCTCCTCTGTCCATGGAATTCTCTAGGCAAGAATATTAGAGTGGGTAGCCATTTCCTTCTCTAGGGGACCTTCCCGATCCATTGATTGAACCCACATCTCCTGCATTGGCAGGTGGATTCTTTACCGCAGAGCCACCAGGAAAGCCCAGACTATCTTTAGAGTATGGTTAAGAATGCTCTTCCATTCATTAGTTTAGTTTTGTTCCTCTCCTCTTCTCCTCATGTCTCTCCAGCCTCATCAGTTTCTTTCCTCTTTACAGTTTTCTGTCAACCTAACGACACAACCTGTTACCTGTATACATCCCCGTCTATCCATCCATCCATCCATCTATCCAATATGACACATACACACATGCTTGCAAATATTAACCACACAGCCAGAGATTCATCACTCTCATTCGAGGTTTAGACATTTTTGATGAAGTTTTTCATGATCTTCATATAATTGGCAACCAGCACGGGGGCTGCCTAGAATATCAGCCCAGTAAACAATATCCTTTATGTAAGAATGTGATGTTAGTCAGGCTCATTTCAACTTAGTAATATCATGATTTTGCACCATGGACATGAAAAAATGTTTAGTAGGAATGATAGAAACTGGTATTTGCCTATCCCAGTCTTTGATGTCTCCTTCCTCTCTATAACAATCACATAACAACAACAACAAAAATCCCTAACTTTAGTCTAGGTAGTCATGTTAACTACATTTCCTAAATTCTTTACAGTAGATTTGCTTATTTGACTACATTTTGGCCACTGATATATAAACAAAGTGAAATGTGATGCTTCCTTGAAGCCTCTTTAAAGGAAGGGTTGGCATCTTTTTTTAATCCATTCTACTCTCTGTAGGCCTGGAAGAGGGAAGTGATGATTGGAACTCCAGCAGGTCTATTGGACCTGATCGAATACCACAGGGGTGGAATAGTGAATGATGAGGAAAATCCCTAATGACTATTATGGAGTTATCATAATCTTTGGATTGTTTTAAGTGAGAAAATGCATTTCTGTGTGTGTGTGTGTGTGTGTGTGTGTGTGTGTGTGTGTGTGTTTGTATCATAGTTTTGGGCTACTTCTTACTTCTGGGTGAACATAAACACTGACTCATGTGCGTGCTAAGGTGTTCCAGTTGTGGCCAACTCTTTGCCGACCCATGGACTAGCCCGCCAGGCTCCTCCATCCCTGGGATTCTCCAGGCAAGTATACTGGAGTGGGTTGCCATGCTCTTCTCCAGGGGATCTTTCCAACCCAGGGATCAGACCCACGTCTTCCTGTGGCTCCAGCAGTGCAGGCAGATTCCTTACCTCTGAGCCACCAGGGAAGCCCAGGTAAAACCAAAAATGAAAAACTAAATAAAATACAGATTAACACCAAGTTTCAGAACTTCTGTTCTTATTAATTAGTTTGAAACCAAAGAAAGTTATTAAAAAGAAAATCAACTGTTCTATCTGATATCATATTTTCACTATTTTTCATATTCAATATAGGTTGCTGAGGTTTAATAAAAACATGTTGCATTTAAATTTGTTAGTATTCAATAGTATTTTCATCATGAATTACTATTAGACATTACTTCCATTCCTTAACTCAAATCCCACTTCAGCCATGATGTCTTAGAGGAAGGAAAAAGAATTTATGCTCTTCTAAATCCCTATACCACTTAAGTCTACTACTTCTCTGGCATGCTCTATTTTTATTTATTTAACTAGATTACAAACTCATGGAAGACAAGATCTTTGTATTTCACTCAGCTCACAGGCAAGTGATTTATACACAATGGGTTTTGAGTATTTATTGTTATTTATGGTCATTTATATATCTTATGTAAAATATGTTTTTCCATCAAATCTTAGAAAGGATAGTAGTTTTTCTAATAATGCAATTCTTTTTCTTTCTTTTACCATTTTCCTTCATAGTTCCAATGATTTCCAAAAGGAGAAATAGAAAGGTCACAATACATGTCCTTGTAAATAAAGGAGAATCAAATCTACAAATATCTGAAATCCTAAAACTTTTAAATGCTATTAATAAAGACATCAAAATTCTGTTTAAGATACTTTGCATCTCTAATGTTGTTAACAAAACATGCATTTCAAGCAGAAGTTTTAAGGGTTTTAAATCACAGATTTTCACAGCATTTCCTTCCGGCAGCTGATGAAAATTGGATAATATACAATCAGAACACTTTTTTTCCTACACATTTTAAATTGATTGAAAAATAGAAGCAGATTTAACATTCAAAAAAAAACCACATTTGCAACCATTATATAAAAATGGTCTGATCTGATTTAGAAGATACTAGGTATAGAAACTTAGAGCTGACAGCATTCTTTGGGATGTTTTAAAACAGAAGAAACATATTATAGCCCCCAAGCTGCTATTCTCTCCAAATAAGTACCTCTGACTAACAATTTGAATCTTCTATAAGGACTATCATAAAAGAAAAGCTTCTACTTAATGAAAGGTGTTCTCTGTATTTCATTGTAGGTACAAGTCTGACATTAAGTAGGTTATGAATAATTTTCAGTATGAAAACCTAAAAATAATAAATTGTTAAACAGGAGAAAGATAGAAATACAACATATTTGCATAAGACTTGAAAGTTCAATACATTACTATCTTCAACATGATATACCACTGGGTGATTGAAAAATAACTAACTATTCAAGTTGTCAGTTTGCATTAACTAGGTATACATTCAAAGGAAATAAATAATAAACAAGTGGATCTGCCTTACATTATGTTTACTAAGTGACCAAGGCATTGAGTACCTGGCCTGAAATAATATTCAGAGAATACAATGCCCTTAAACCAGCAGAGTCATATTGATGGCCAGAGATACAACATATACTCTCAAATACTGTTTTCTTTAAAGAACTCATGCTTTTCCAAATGTGAGGAAATAGACATTTTTCTCTGCATAAATAGTTTTTTCTAAAGGGTGTTTTTTGGAAGGTCATGATAGCTAAAACGTGCATGACTGTCAGAGGAACTAAGAGAGCTTCAAAACCTAAGAACATGTCTTAATTCCTCCTCCCAGTCATACATCAATGCCTCCTGTCACATCACCACACTTGTAGCAAGCCAGGAGTCCGGTTGCAGAGACCATAGAGTTAATTCAATCAACCATGAGAGCAATTTGCTGTCTCTTGACAATTAAAAAAAAAAATCTTTTAAGCAAAGAGCAATCTATGAGCAAATAGGATATATTTCTTTTCCTATATGAGAAATATCCTATTAAAAGTCTATTCTGTGTTATGCAGCTTATTTCTTAAATCACATTTTGACCACATTTAAACTTATTTCAAAGCACTAGCAAATGTAGAGGTTGGTTGTATGCAGACTTACATACTGGTAAAATAAAATGTTATTAATGAAAAGAAATAAAGATATTAAGTTTGGAAAGTACAAAATTAATACTAAAAATTATCACATAATGATTACATTGGGTTATATAGGATTCTCCCACCAAAAATCATTATTATTAATATGTATAAATAGGGCAAGCAGGGAAATTATGTCCAAAACTAGAATGTTTTATTTTTTTAATTGACATGTAGTTGATTCATGATGTTGTGTAAAAACTAGAAGGTTTTTGAAAGCGAAATGAGAAGCTCTCAATAATAGGTATTAGCTGATACTATGATAGAGAATCCAGGAGATGTGTTTACTTCATAAGAGATAGGGGTATATTTTCTTTATCTTGTTTTCATTTTTTGTATTAATAGAATTGAAGATGATGGCATGTCCTTCAATTCTATTAATACCAAAAATGAAAACATAGATTCATTGCAATTATTTTGTCTGTCATTAAACATTATGGCAAATCAGAAAACATTCCACACGTGGCCAAGGGAATAACTGGAAATATCCAGGCTCTCCCACCATTAGCAATGATAACCCTGAACAGAGTATCTGAGACAACTGGAGACACTTTTGATTCTCACAGTGGAGGTAGGTGTGGGGTGCCAAAGGCAACTAGTTGGTAGAAGCCAAAGTTGCTGCCAAACATGCTATGATGCATAGGAAAGTCACTCACAGCAAAGAATTACATGGCTTGAGATATAAAAAAGTGTTAAGCTGACATCTTGATATGAAAGAATAACAATACGAATGATGGCTTACTTCCCATCAGAAACAATGGAGGCCAGGAGACAATTAAGTGGCACTTTCAAAGTGATAGGGAAAAAAATTTATCAAGTCAGACTTCTGTGTCCAGTATAAAATATCCTTTAAATAGACCTAAAGTAAAGATTTTCAGATAAATGAAAGCTGAGAAAATTTGTCACTAGCAAACCTGCACTGCCAGAAATGCTACAAAAATATCTTCAGGCTGAAGGGAAATGATACCAGATGGAAACTTGATCTATGGGAAGGAATGAAGAACATGGGAAATTGTAAATATACAGGGATATATATAAACTCCTCCCCTCCTTTTCTTAGTATTATGGGTTGAATTGTGTCTCCCAAAATTCATATGTTCATTCAGTCACTCAGTCGTGTCCGAATCTTTGTGACTCCCATAAACTGTAGCCCGCCAGGCTCCTCTGTCCATGGGGATTCTCCAAGCAAGAATATTGAAGTGGGTTGCCATTTGCTTCTCCAAAATTCATCCGGTCAAGTCCTTATCCTCAGGACCTGTGATGTGACCTTATTTGAAAACAGTGTCTGTGCAGATGCCGTCATGTTAAGATGAGATCATCTGGTGGATCCCAGTTGAATATGCTCAATGTCCTTATAAAAAAGGGGGTATTTGGACACAGAGACATGTAAACAGGGAGAGTGCTATACGAAAACTGGAGTTATGTTGTCAGAAGCCAAGGAAACATGAGAAATTAGGAGACAGGCCCAGATCAGAGACTTCTTTAGCATTTACTACAGAGGGGGCATAACTTGATGACATCTTGATCTGGGACTTCAGATCTCTAGAACTGTGAGAAAATAAATTTCCATTTATTAAGCCACTCAGGAGGCTTCTTAGGTGGTGCTAGTGGTAAGGAACCCACCTTAAAGATGCTGTCTGCCAATGGAGGAGACATAAGAGATGCAGGTTTAATCCCTGGGTTGGGAAGATCTCCTGGAGGAGGGCATGGCAACCCACTCCAGTATTCTTGTCTGGAGAATTCCATGGACAGAGGAGACTGGTGGGCTTCAGTTCATAGGGTTGCACAGAGTTACACACACAATACACTCAGCAAGTACTTTCTTACAGCAATAGTGGCTAACTAATATACCCTGTTTTTTTTTTTAATGACTGTTAAGGAAACATAATACTATAATATTTCAGTGTCTTAATGTGTATAGAATTAAAATGTATGATAAAATTAGCACAGGAGAGAGGAAACAATTGTAATTTATACTCATATATGGTTTTAAAATATTATGGGACGCATAGTAAATTGTGATAAGAATTCATACTGTAACCATTATATTAGGTACAACTAAAGAGACTGAATGGAAGAATTAGCATGTATATTGAAACCAAATTTGATGAACCCCAAAACAAAGCCAGAAATGGAAAATAGAGGAATCAAATCAAATCCAATAAATAGCAAACTTACAGACTTCAACTGCAATATTAATTCTATTAAATGCAATGAGCTAAAAATTCTGATTGTAAGGAAGACCGGAAAAAATTGAAGAATTAAATACACACTGTCTCAAGAAATTCAACTTCATCATGAAATACAGGCATACTGAAAGCAAAAGACTAGCAAATGATATACCATGAAAACAAGAGGTGAAAGTTAGGTCATGTGCTGCTGTTAATATCAGACAAAGCAGATATGAAGACAAGGATTCTTGCTAGATTAAAAGAGGAATATTTCACAATGATAAAGTGGTTATTTCATTAGGAATTTATATTAACTCTAACACAGGTATATGTGTATGTACCTACCTAATAACAGAAATTGAAAAATGTGTAAAGCAAATATGGACAGAACAAATGAACATGATACACCCACGTATAGCTTGAGACTTTTAACACCTCTCTTTCAGTGTTTTGTAAAATACGTAGATAAAAATTGTTAGGATAAAGTTTCAATGACATGGTTAAATAAACTGAATAAATTAATATTTGTATAATACCACATCCAATAATTTCACAGTATACATTTCTTTTCATAGCATTTGGAACATTCACCAAGATATATTTGCTGATGCTGGACTAAAAAATAAAATGTCTCAATAAATTTCAAAAAACAGAAATCTCACAAAGTATGTCTCTAATGACAGTAGAATTAAATTAGAAATCATAAGAATAAGAGTTCTAGAAAAATTCTCAAGTATTTGGAATTAAAACAGTATATGCCTACACCTCTAAATAATTCAATGTAAAAGAATAAATCATAATTTATTTTCAAGTAAACTAGAAAATATTTTCAAGTTAATTACAATGCAAATGTGAATGAAAATTTGAGAAATACAGCTAAAGCAGTGATTCAAGGGAAATTTGTAGTATTAAAAATATTTGGGAAAGAAGAACATTTTAAAGTTAATAATCTATGTTACTGCCTTAAGTATCTTAAAAAAGAAGATCAAATTAAAACTGAAGAAAGAAAAACGAAATAGTGAAAAATAAGAGCAAAATTCAAGCTAGAAACAGATAAAAAATACAGGAAAAAAAAGACAATTCAAAAGTTAGTAATATGAAAAGACTAATAAATGTAGTGAACCTCAGCAAAAATGATCAAGAAAAAAAATTTAAAAAACAAATTGCCAATATAAGGATTGACAGAGGGGATATGACCATAGTTCATATAGAAATTTAAAGGATAATAAAGGAACATTATGAACATCTGTGTGAAAATGCTTGCCAACTCAGATGAAGTAAATATGTTGAAGAATTCAATTTACCAGAATTGACATAAGAAAAAATGAAAAAAAATTGTGAATAACTCTCTTAAAAAATTGAATTTGTAATTAAAAACTCCCAACCAAGAAAAGTCCAAGCCAAGATGGAGTCTCTGGTGGATTCCATCAAAAGTTTATAGATACATAAATCTACATAGTTATTTAAGAAAGGAAAGGAGGAAGAAATACTTAGACACTTTCCAGCTCATTTAAAGATGCCAGCAATATCCTGATAATAAAAACCTGACAGAAAATTTTTAAGAAAAGAAAGTCAGAGACCAGTGTTACTCCAGAATATAGACTTAAGTAAGTTTCATTAAGAAAATATTACCAAGTCAAATCCAGGATTACATAAAATGGTCATACATTACAACCAAATGGGGATTTATCCCAGGAATGAAAGATAGGTTTAGCACTTAAAAGATCAACTTAATCCATCATATTATCAGAAAAGGAAGAAAGACCATATAATCATTTCAATATGGGCAGGAAGAAAAGCTTTTGACAAAATTCAACACCTATTCATTATTAAAGAAGAAAACAAAAACTCACTTAAACTAGGAATAGACAGAACTTCCTTAGTTTGAAAAGACATCTACAAAACACCTAGAGTTTAACATCAATTTAATGATAAAACAGTGAACACTTTCTTCTGAGATTGGGAACAAAGCAAAATATCTGTTCCCACCCCAGATATTTTGTAGAAATTCCACATTAATCAGGTAGTCCAAGTTTGTACAACAGGAAAGAGAAATACCGAAAAGGCATGAAAATGGGAGAAGATGAAGTGAAATTCTGTACTTATAGGCAAAATTACCTTTTGCATAAAAATTCAAGGGAACCTATGGAAACAAAAAAAGTCCTAGAAGTAGTAAGTATATCTGAATGATTGCAGGATACAAGGTCAATGTTTTAAAAATCCATTGTATTTCTACTACTGGCAGCAAACTATGAAATGGGAAATGGATAAATTTTCATTCATTTTATAAAGGCATAAAAAGGTAAAATATTTCAGAATAAGCTTAATTGATGTACAAAAGCTCTACACTGAAAAGGACAAAATATGGGGAAAAAATCTAAATGAAAGGAGGAAGCTCCCATGTTCATGGACTGGAAGACTCAAAATTGTTAAAACAGTCCTTCAAATTCAACTATAGGCTCAGTGCCATATCAGTCAAAATCCCAACAGGATTTTGTTTTTTTTTTCTGGTATAAAGTGACTAGTGAATTCTAAAATATGTATGGAAATGTAAAGGATCTGAACTAGCTAAAACGATAATGAAAAAGAACACAGATCAAGGATGTACATTATCTGGATCTCAAGACTACCATAGCCAGGCTAGACTGGTACTGGTATAGGGATAATCAAATAGATCCATCAAATAGAAAAAAGCAATTCAGGAATAGCTCTACAAGAGCAATTATTTTCACTAATATGCCAAAGCAACTCAACTTGGAAAGAAATCTTTTTTCAATAAATTATGGTAGAATAATTGCATAAAATGTAAAGAAAATGCATCTCAACCTGACATCAAACCATGTACAAAAATTCACTCCAGATCACAATAGAGCCAAATGCAAAAATCAAAACTATAGAAGTTTTCATACTTGTTGTTGGCAAATATTTCTTAGAGAGGATATTGAAAACGCTAACCATAAAAGAAAAATCAACCAATTAGAGTTCATCAAAATAAAAGCACTGGTTTAAAAAAAGACATAGTTAAAATAAACAGGCCACAGACTAAACTAAAATATTCATAAGCCATAAAATCTGACAAAGATCTTATAACCAAAATATATTTTGAAAGCTCCCACAAATCAGGCAAACACACTTAAAGGGCAAACAACTTAAATCGACACCTTCCAAAAAAGGAGATATGTGAATGGCACAAGAAAATATGCTTGAATCATTAATCATAAGGGTAATGCCAGTTAAAGTCACAGAGAGGTCCATAAGAAAAGCTAAAACCCAGGAGAGTAGTAACATCAAATGCTGGTGAAGATTTGGGACAAATGGAACATTCATACATTTCTGGTTTGAGTTAAAGTGGACCACAGACTCTGAAGCAATGTCGATTTGTTACAAGGTTAATTTCTGTTGTAGTCAAGAATAGGATGAGACTCAAAAACATTATATTGAATGAATAAAGCCAGAAGCAAAAATGGGACACACTGCATTTAAGGAGCTCTATTTAAATGAAGTGCAAGGATAAGTAAAACAAATCACTGTGGTAGAAATTAGAACAGTGGCTGTCTATTGGGTAAGGCGCATGGGTCATTAGGGGTTGACACAATTTGTTATAGAAAAAACTCCTTGTTTTTCACACTGACACATATTAATAGTGGGATGGAATATATTCCAAGTAGCTATTTTGTAATTCCTAACATTTGAAAGAAGTGGAATATTGTTGCATTATATGTTTTAATACGAATTTTAATCTTCCAATTCAGTAAATGCTTTAAAACATCATATTCTTTATGATAAATAGAATCCCACTGAGTAGTTTTAAATATAACTTGATTAGGAAATATTACTTTGTTTTCCTTGTATATAAAATTCACATAATTAAAGATGATTGACTACAAGTTCAGGAATGTATTGGAGTGATGCAATATATAGAGAGGGCTGTGGGTCTCTAAAGTGGATTGTATCCTAAAATTTAGGAGCTAAGTCAAGAAGTTTCTCTGGGTAATAGATGAATAATAATGGACAAGATCAGATAAAATATTACCCTGTGATTTGCAGATCATTAACTACACTAGATGTAAAGAGATGATTTGGATAAAATAAATTATTTTTAAGAAAGGTGCCAATTATCTCAAAATGAAAATTAATAAAGTAGGGTAAGAAGTCATAACACTTAATAACAGTATAAAAGGAGTTGGGCAGCAACAATTATTTTGGAAATTGAGAATAAATAGAAACTCTAATATCTTTCTCCCCAGGATCTCGATCAATAAGATACTATCTGAATCATTAAGTTAGCATTTGAAGTGTAAGGGCTTAATTGCTATTTCTTGGGAAGATGCCTAAAAAATTAACAGAAATTAAGAAGCTCTTAGTAAGGCTTTCTCTGGAATAGATAACTGGAAAGACAGTTTCATCTTGAAATAAAGATTGTGATCTCTTTACTCATTTACTAAGCTAAATACAATAAAGCCTCTAACAAATGTATTATTAAGCCTTACCTGATCTATGGGTACCCGTATCTATTTTCTTGGTTTGTTTGAGAAACCATGCAAAATTTTCATCTTATGTTAATTACCAATTTAATCAGTCAATGCTAAAAGAAAATCTTTTGCTCTAATTATAAAAGACAGTTGCTATAAACATTTGACATGATGAATACCTTTCCTGATCTTGGGCAGGCTATAATTTATTAAGCACAAAAATGAGGGGAAAAAATCCAAGTCTAGTGCTTAATCAGCAGTGACCTCCAATTAAAACAGGTGATATTTTCTGGGCTTAAGAATACAAGCAATACGACTCCAATTAGCTGTCAAATTATCGGGCAAAACAGCTGTTACATAAATAGAACATCACTTGGTTTTCCTGTTCACTTTTCCAAATTTGTCTTTAGTTTAAAGCCATTTAAAAAGATAGTCCTTCCATTCACATAAAACTTGAAAGTAGGGGAAAGTAATTTGTAGTTTTGAAGGTCATTGCTGTAACTGATACTGATGGGGTGGAAAAGGGTGATGGGGAGGGAGTGGGACTAGATGGGTCACAGCGGTTGGGGGAATGAGTGGGGGGACTGGTAATACTTTGTTTCTTAACTGGGTCCTAGTTACAGAAGTGTGCTCATTCAGTGAAAACGCATTGAGCTCTGTGCAATTAAAACTTACACATTTTCCTGAATGTTATATTCAATAAAACATACACAAGATATAAATTCATTTCAGAAACATATACAACTACCTCAGCACTGTGTCAAAAATTGAAAGGTTTCATGATAATGTCTATAAGAAATAATCATTTTCTTGAAAACTTCTTTCCATCTACTCCCTCTAATCTCTAAGAAAACATAGTAGGACATCAAAAAAAATTATGAAATAGGGCTTGAAACAAAATGGAGACTTTTTGATTATAATCAGAGTTTAAAACGTACATGCAACTTACCAAAAAGCTGTCTTCTCCCTCAATTTTGTGGCAGTTTGTGCTTTAGCGTAGTCAAATGAAGCTATTGGTTGCGGTCCAAGCCTGGAGAAACAGTACAAAATAGAAAAACTGTTTTACAGTGAAATTTGTTTTATTGTATTTATTTTACTATAACTGTCTATATTCACTGTACTATGATGCATTTATCTACATAATTATAAAATGATAACATTCACTTAATCCTTCATATAACAAACGATTGCTAAGTATCCTTGCATCTACCAGGTGGTACAGGAGACAGGTAACGTATAATTCACTACATTTTCCCTAAGGAAATTAGGTAAGTTAAGTGTAGTAAACATCCCAAATTGCTGAGTGCCATGGAGGAGGTGTAGATCAAATATTACGGGAATCGGGAGGTGGGTTACTTTGAACAAGAAGACTGGGTGAAGCTTTATGGGCAAGGATGGACTTCAGGTGAGAATGAAGAGTATGATTTCTTAAAAATGGTGGGTGGGATGCAGAGGGTGATCCAAGTAAATGCAACAAGTAACCACAGTACAAACATTGAACACAGTGGAAAAGGGGAGGGGGGCGATGGATACATTTCAGTTTCATTATAGAACAGTTTCAGAGGATTTGGAATTCTGGTGCAACCTGTGGGCTAGAAGTTGAGTCACTTGCAAATTTTCCCAGCTCTATGCTAGACCCAGGGGCTCAGCACAAAATATGGAAAACAGGAGCTCAGTCCTTGTGAAGTTCCCAGTTTATCAGGACAAACCAATACAAAAGGTCATATTAATCTGTGATAAGGAGCAGACTTTACTTTGGGGATCTGTAGCAGAAGAGCCCGTCTGGTCCAAGGATCAAAGGCAAAAGAAGCTAGAGGCTGTGAGACATGATCATTTTAAAGCAATGGAGTCATATGTGATGGCCAAGGGAGCAAGTGTGGAATATAAAGAGGGAGGGACAGGGGTCAGCCTCACAGTCACGGGAAAGGGAAAAGCAAGCGAGGGGGTAGGTCAGAGAGGAGGAAGGAGGCTCAGAAGTGTCTAGGGAAAGACAAGAGATCAAAGGTATATGGAGGAGGCTGTGATCAAGAGTGGAATCCATTGAAATTCAAGTAGGGTTAGTAGAAAAGTGTTATTTGTTTGTTGACTTAGACGCAAAGATGATGACAGAAAAATTTGTGGGATGGTGGGGCTGACCTGAAATCTGCCCATCACACATGACCATCAGCATGGAGTTTTACAGCCAGCATCTGTATCTGTGCGTGTGCACAGACCAGCAGCTAGATATTTTGCAAGTCACCATGGATGAGGGGAATGGGAGCCCCGTTTGGTTGACTCTTGAGAAACATGTTTTCTGTACCAGACCACCATGCTGCCTCTTCAGAGATGAGAATTCTTGTCTGCAGCTCTGCACAAAACATTTTGCAACCTTGAGTACTATTCCGTTACCTCTGTCAGTTTCCTTTCTCATCAAGATTCTTTCATTATTCCCAATGAGTATCAGTGGGTCTTTATAATTAATGGCCAGCACCATCATATGGCCAAAGATGTCATTGGCTAATCATGTTTGAAGAAGATTTTACTGTTTGTAGTTGCTATAACCTCTGGGGGATATAAACACGTATATTTTAATATTAATTGTGATTGCCATTAGTTTTCCATTTGTTATTTTAATTAACCAAACACCATAATAAAGAATTATCAGTTCAGAGGCCTGCCAATATCAAAGTAAACACAATAGCTTTTGATTGTAATTGTTTAGCCCTGATATAATGATAACAACTGTCCTTCATTGCTTATAATTATATGCTTTTAGAGAATACACTAAATATTTGCTTAAAAATTCATAGCAGTTAATGTCCCTGGTGAACTATATTTCTCTTTCCTAAAAAGCAGCCCTCTATCTAAGAGATCTTTAATATTAAGCAATGATTCAGGACTCAACCTTCCTGGGTGTCAAACATTAGAGTAAATTATTAGAACAATAATCCTTCCTAAAGTTATCAGTTGTAAATGTGCATTGTCAGTGACTTCTCAATCTTTCAAAATTGTAGGACTTTCATTAAAGCGTAATTTTATGCGAACAAAACAACCCAAGGCAGCATCTAGAGAAGATAAACACCCCAAAAGTAAAGAGGTTTGTTTGTTCAGTCCATCCTAACTATGAATTAGACTGGCACACAGCTGATCACATTATAGTTAAACACAAGCATGTTAGAAACTTCTAGAATGACTGTGACTTGGGTGATCTAGCTATAGTTCATAGCTTGATTTCTCGAAAATTACAGAAGAGAGAAATAGCATGTTAATTTATAGAAAGTGATTACTTGAGGGGGCTACTGAGTTTAGCCATGCAATCAACATTATGTTTTCCAAATACTAAGTGAATTAAAATAATCATTTGCTATTAACTCCACTCTTGCAAAAACTATTTTCAGCTTGTGGTAATGTGATACTTCTTGGAAATATTTAGAAAATAACTAAGATTTACAGAAAATGGATACAGTGTATAACAGCAATTTATATTCTTTTCAGGTTTATGAACAGTGGTAACTGATCATCTAAAATGGCCTTACACTGAGGAATTTCTATGTTTATAGATAAATAAATCTCTACAATTTTGAGGTTTCTCCAATCAAGTCTCCTTAAAGATGTATTTGGGAGGATTCTGATAAGAATCATAATACAAATGAAAGAAGAGTGAAGTGACTAGATTTCTAAAGCTCAACAAACCCAGGGACACATATCCTATCTGAAGATCAGAGGAAAAAAGCGTTTGATGGAAATAGAGTGGAAAAAAAGGAGTTATTTCTGTCAGTGCTAAAAAGCTTAGAGAGTCACTGATTAAGGTCACTGCCAATTTTATCAATGAGGAAAGTGCTTCAGCAAGGCTTCACCCCCTCATTTTTACCATCCTCTGTGTAGGCATGTGGATGACCCTACTGTCAGGGTGTCCATGATCAAACACAAAGAGTATGGAAGGTCAACCAGACTAGAATTTTTATCAGAAAACCTAGTGTCTAAAACCCACTGTGAAAAATGCATTTTATGTCTTCCTGCCTGCTTGTCTCCTTCAGGATGACCAGCGTCATCAAAGAGAGCCACAAAAGAAAATAGGAAAGAAGGAAAGAGAAAAGAACCAGTAACCACATTCCCACCTGTCCTTGGCTTCCCTGGAAAGACCATCTAAATGGTTCAGGGCAAAGCTTTTCCTTGAAGTATTTATCAACGGAATAACGGTTAACTCCCCACAATAGCTAGTAAGATTTAAGTCCCGTGGTCCAAGCAGATACCTAAACAGCTCATCACTAGTCAACAGCCAGAAGAGTCCATCTCATTGCTCAGGTGAAGTTGATGTAATCATTCTTATCTATAAGCACCACTTATAGCACCACCATTCAAAGTCTTGGAAAAATGGTGGATATCCTTTGGAAAATGCTGACTGAGGTGGCTGAGAGCCATTTAATCACAGAAAGCTCCACTTAAGGGATTTCTGAGCATTGAGGATTCCCCAGTATTCCTCCTATTCCCCAAGACTTTGAATTATCAGTGTCACATTAGTGGGCAGCATCTTCCATTTATTTCTGTCACTTGCTCTGTAGCGAGTCAATTCTATGACTCATTTAGGGCTCTGATGACATCTACTTGTCTGAACATGTCAAACCATCTGTGCAAAGTAATTGGAATATTGGGCTTCCCTGGTGGCTCAGTCAGTAACGAATCTACCTGCCATGCGGGAGACCTGGGTTTGATCCCTGGGTTGGGAAGATCCCCTGGAGGAGGGCATGGCAACCCACTCCAGTATTCTTGCCTGGAGAATACCATGAACAGAGGAGCCTGGTGGGCTTTACAGTCAAAAAGGTTGCAAAGAATCACACAAGACTGAAGTGACTTAGCACGCACACATGCACACACAAGGGCCTGATTAAAAGGTGATTTTTTGCAAGGTCAGACAGATCTCTGCAACTTACTGAGATATAACTCTCTCTTTTTCTTTTTTTCTTGCTAGCCTGGGGTTTTCAACTTTATAGTCATTAGCACCCAAAAGAACAAGGGTGAAAATGTAATTTCGATCTGGGAACAGCCTCAGACCCTATCAGCTCATTATCAGTGAGCTGTGCTGGGTCCCTACAGCTCAAAGCATGCCCTATGGACTTCTGTGGAACTTCAAAGTTCAGCCTGATGGACAGAAAACTCATCTTTGACTCTTACAGTTGAATAATATGCAATTTCTAGAGGTTAATGGATACTCACTAGTTTTGCTGAGTTGCTGGAAGGTGCTATTCATAAACTAATATTAGCATGTTACCAGAATTAACTGAAAACTCTAAATCCGTATTCTACAAAGACATCTGACAGCTACTCAACACTTGGGAGCTTTGCAATGCTCCTGCTATTCAGAGTCACATGGAAACTGTTAGAATTGCTGAAATCTGGGGAAGGGCACATGGTTATTATTGCTGCTTTGAATTGATCATGATTGCAGACAAATGTATATGAATGAATGTATCTGTAACATTACTATTAGATTTTATAATCGTTCACTACTCGACTTGGTGTATAATTGCTATGTTAGTAATACTTTAATTAGTATTTTGTTCTTCCTCAAGCACTTTTTATTAAATACCATGGGGTCTTTTTCAACTGGAAAGTAAAAATAGAATGGGATATATAAATCCTTAAGAGAAGCATGATAAAGTGGTTTGAGAACCTTTGCCATTAAAGAATGGAAGTCAGGAAAGAAAAGGTTTCATGAGTAGGAACCTAAAATAATAATTCTTGTCTGTGGCCAGGTACTCAGAGATGCCTGGATCCAGGAGAAAGGCTCTGGGGGGCTAGGTACCTAGGACACAAAGTCAAGAATAGGCAGTCACTTCACAGTCTTGCTCAGGGTCAGCCTTGTTTGTATATCACGGAGAATCCAAATTTGTTTCAATTTTGCCTTTTTATCCAGGTATCACGAGAACCATTCACTTTTTTTGCCCTTAATTTGCTTTTTGCCTAACATTACTAGAAATTCATTTTCTACTCAGACTGTAAATTACATTTCCTATTTGTCCTCAAACCAATGTAGCATTTCTTTATGCTTTTTATGCATGATATTTACTGTCTTTGACATTTTTATCTAGTAGTCAGTATTAATAAATCTTCATGAAAGTAACAAAGTCATTCTGATTTTGTTAAAAATGCATTGCTTAGAGTTCTTTGAAGAAGTATGAATGCTCAGCTAAAAAGAATCAAATAAAGGAACACTGTCATAGACACACTCTAATTCATCTTTGTACTGCTTAAATTAACATATTTAGCTGAACTGTTAATTTTTTTCTGACCTCCATTCTTTTCAGGTTCCTAAATTATGAAACTAGGCTCACAGTAGTATATTTTAAAAAGTCATGTAGGTGAGAATATATACAAATCAGCCCATAGATACACTTTTACAATTTTCTATAAAGATTTCAGAAACTTGCCAACATTTTTCATATTTCTGAAACATATTGTTCACATGAAAATTCTTCCTAATGTCTGAGCTTAAAAATGTATTGATTGTATCTCTACTTAGTCCCAATGACAACTGCAGTGGGACCTGAGATCATCTTTACTTCTAATGGGATATACTATTTTACAGACAAAATAAATCTATTTGATGTTTTCATATATTTTATTCCTCTGGACACAGAGATCTATTGATCTAAACTGGATATGACTGTTCAGTCATCAAAATCATCAAGTAACAAAAAGAAAGGAAACAGTACAGTTTTACATATAATATAATGAAGCAGCAATTAATAAAAAACACATATTTTTTTATTCCATTTAAACTGAGAAAACATGTAAAAAGGAAGCTATCTACTACTGTGCCTGGAACATAATAAGTCCTGAAAAACTCATTTTGCCATCATTTTTACTGTGACAGGAGGCTTGGCATATATATATGGCACATAACATCTTCTGTAGGATGTTATGGAAAAGCCTGAATGAATATTTTGGCCAATCCAATATACACTTGTATGTATAGTATTTTTTCTTGAAGGAAGGCATTTATAAAGTTTAAAAAAAACTTGGATTGAAATAAAAAGAAAACAGTGATATTGGTAAAAGGTGATGGAAAAGGGGAATTGAAAATATGTTTTAGTACATCATCTGATAAATGGAAATGATACACTGTAAATTTAAATGTTTTCAGTTCAGTTCAGTTCAGCTCAGTCACTCAGTCATGTCTGACTCTTTGCAACCCCATGAACTGCAGCACGCCAGGCCTCCCTGTCCATCACTGAGTCCCAGAGTCTACCCAAACCCATGTCCATGGAGTCAGTGATGCCATCCAGTCACCTCATCCTCTCTCGTCCCCTTCTCCTCCTGCCCCCAATTCTTCCCAGCATTAGGGTCTTTTTCAATGAGTCAACTTGTTGCATGAGGTGACCAAGTATTGGAGTTTCAGCTTTAACATCAGTCCTTCCAATGAGGACTTCATAAGAAATATAGTAAGTAAGTGTTAGTTGCTCAGTTGTGCCCGACTCTCTGCGACCCCATGGACCGCAGCCCATTAGGCTCCTCTGTCCATGAGATTTTCCAGGCAAGGATACTGGAGTGGGTTGCCATTTCCTTCTCCAGGGGATCTTCCCAACCCAGGGATCAAACCCGGGTCTCCTGCACTGCAGGCAGATTCTTTACTGACTGAGCTGCAAGGGAAGCCAGTATAGGGCAAAATGGTATGTGTGTGGTCTTCTATGATTCTAAGCTCTTTTATTGTAGTAACATATATAGAAATTCCACTGAGAAAACTGTACAAATTTGTCATCTTACTGACAATGAAATTCATCTCTACTAATCAGACGTTAACAAAGAAACTCATAGAAAGGTTGATTTTTCAATAAAGCCTCTGCTTTATTAAACTGATGGAGGAGGCAGGCAAAAAGGAAGAGAGAAATAGAAGTAAAAGGAAATGATTCATGGCACAAATATATTCTTCAATTAAACTGTTGTTAAGCTAACCAAACGAAACTGTTTGTGATGTTAAATGCTATCAATAAATTTAGTCATGTAAGTATACTATAAAGGAAAGACATTTTGACAAGTCATAGACTTAGGAAGTATTAGCAATATGCGGGAAAAAGACAGAAAAACCTGAATAAATAAACAGTGACTGAAACACTCAGCAAGTTCCAGCTCTGCTTGGAATATTGTCCACATAATGAATATTTCAGGTGCATCTTGAGATCCTTATATTTTTCAAAGACAAGAAAGCAAGATGCATTTTACATCTGTTAAAGACTTCTGATTGGCATCTATGTTGAAAGCCTGCCTCAGGATTGAAAGGCAGAATGTTCCTCAAAAGCTGCAGGTATGAAATATTTATTCCACCTTCTCTCATAGACAAGAATGAGTTGACTCTGTGATATAAATCTTTACTAATAATACCAAAAAAATAACACTACTTCTGGTAAGTGATTATTCTTAGAAGGTGACCCAGACCTTGTTTGTTGTAGTTGATCAGAGTAGAATAATGCAAGCATTGCTTACAGTATTCTTTGAAAACCTAATAATGTATTTTCAAGCATTATAGTAAAGGAAACCTAAGGCTTGCTAAAATTTCCTTAAGAAAGATGATACCAGACAAATTTTTTCTGGGACTGTTTTGTTTATTTTTAATTTCAAAATTACATTTTTGTCAATATTAACCTCTGTTTGCAAGGACATTTTGTATATAAAAATGTTGTACCTATACCATTGAGTATTCTTTTTATTAAGCAAGGCAAAGACTTGTGTGTTTCCAAATATTGCTTAAATCTCCAAAGCCAGCTGAATAAATAAACATTATGCGATCTGTAGTCCAAAAGTCTGCAAATGACTCCATAAGATGTAAAAAAAAAAAAAAAAAAGAAAAGAAAACAAAAACTATAATTCCTTCTAAGTATTTCTTGGAGCCAATGATCAGCAGTTTTGTTTAAGTTCTGAGACCCCTGAGTCTCCATAAAAATAACTTTGAAATATTATATTATGTGTGAAAATTTTACACACATGCACATTTATAATGAGCAGACAAGCCCTCTGCCCTTCCTCAACCTGATAATCAACCATAGTGCCTACTCAAACATGGAAAAAATAAAAGATTCAGAACTCTAAAGCACATAATCTCAGTGCCATTTAGAACCATGTGCATTTCTAAAATCCTCTATTACTGCAAATCTCTCAGTTGTATTTTCTACTGAATTGTCTGTTTCTCATTATCAAAGTCTAAAAGAAATTTGATACAGTCATGTAACACTTGGAGAAGGAGCATTAGAAAAATGCATTCCAAAGTGTTCAGCTTATCTTTTCTTTCCCAAGCAGTAACTACTGTCTGACTTTCCTCCTCTAGAGCAGCCAGTTGGGAGGGTGAAGGAAAAAAAATCAAACCAAAGTAAATTAAACAATGGCGCTATGCCTGAATCAATCACAGACATCAGCTTTTCAACAGTGAATTGTAGTTAACAGGCTAGGGCAACATTAACATGGAGAATTCTTACTCTGCAAAGCCGCCTTTTGCTTGTAGAATGGAGACCACACCATGCTTCAAACCAGGTTTGCCAGAATAAGATGATGTGAGCAAAGCTGGAGATTGGCAATACTTGTAACTGTGATAGTCAGATCGCTACTATCCTCGATAAATCAGGATATGAACTCCTAGAGATGGACTATGGTATTTTATTCTTAGCATGGCCAGAATTCAGGTATGACATGTCATCCTTCCTCAAGAGTGAAAATGTTAGAGAAAAGAAAATCTGGAGGGAAAATTGTAAAATATGAACCTTGAAGAAAGCATGTGTTATTCCAACAGGTGTTTCTGTCTGCTCCTGTAAGTCAGCTGGGTTATTCAGACATTATACAGATAGTGTTCAGACAACTCTCGATGTACATCTGATCAATTAAGATAGAATTTTGTTTTTGCAATTCAAGCTTTTAAGAAGCATTATAGTTAAAATACATAGCACAGGCATGCTGGGATAATTGGTTGTCAAAGTACATTGGTACCACTGAGTAGTCTTAAAATAGCAGGAAATACAACTGAATACTGGAAAGGAAAACACTATTTCACTTTTTCAAATAAAACATATTGCACCTCTGAGTTCACAATGGGATATTTGCTGAGAGCCTGTAATTAACTCATAATGATGAGAACCACAGTAATAAACATTTCCTTAGCAAAACATTCACTTGTTTTCATTATTTCCTACTTTTTCTCTATTTCCCTGTCACTTTTTAAGTTAGCTTGTCACTATTAATCTGGAAGGGAATGGAGAAAAGGGCAAATAATTCTTCAAGAAGTGGAATATTCATTTTAATGACCCAGAAAGCATACCTCCGGATAAAATCAGCACATCATCAGAGAGTGCAGACATCTAAGCAAAAATGAGGGGGCTTTATGACCCATTAGTAAAGTTATTTAGTTTGAAAACTCAGAACCAAGGAAACCAAAATGTGGCTCAATAGCAGATCACCTATATCAGCTGCTTCTAGACTGACCTCCCTCCCCACTCACAGCTGTCAAATTAATCTTCCCAAATACCTTTTTATCATGTCACTCCTTTGCTCAAAATCCTTCAATAGCTGCTCAATACCAATAGCACAGAGTCCACATTCCTTGGCCCAGGCATTAAGCCCTCTCTACAATCTGGTTGCAATTTTCTTCTCTTGATTCATTTCCCACTCTTCTCTTACAACACAGTGGTCCCTGTGAATTCTCTACTCCAGTCTACACAATGCCTTTGAAAAGACTCCCTGCTTTTTTCTTTTCTTGTTCTTTTCTCAAGCTGTTCACTGGCCCGGGTGCTCCGCCATTCCTTTGCTCTACTCAGCCACATCCTGAAGCACTTCTTTGGATCACAGCATACATGGCCAGGTAGGGTTACCTGTTCAGCAAATGCAACTCAGCTCTGTGTGAGAGTGCAAGCTCCATGCAAGCAGTGCATGCATGCTCATTTGCCTCAGTCGTGTCTGACTTTTTGTGACCCCATGAACTGCAGCCCACTGGGCTCCTCTGTCCATGGGATTCTCCCTGCAAGAACACTGGAATGGGTTGCCATGCCCTCCTTCACGGGATCTTCTCAACCCAGGGATCAAACCTGTGTCTCCTGCATTGGCAGGTGGGTTCTTTACCACTAACTCCAGCTGGGAAGGCCAGGCAGGTGTATATTACACTACTGTGTCTCTCCTTTGCATCTCCCACTATTGTTAGCACAGGATGGAGACAACGGGATAAAGAGGTACCGATTGATAGAACAATTGTTACTACAATACACAAGGTAATAGCCTAGTATCTGTCTCACCAGTGTCATTTAGAAATAGCTGGTCCATTACCAAAAAAAAAGATGTCCCTCCCACTCCAAATTTCTCTGTAACTATCCCCAAGGTGAGAGTAAGGCAGAGAGTAAAACACATACATTTTTCAAAGTATTTGGGTTGACTTTGTAAAAAATTCAAATCCATAATCTAACTTATATTTTCAAATGTGTGGCAAAATTAAATAATTCTCATATATGTAAATAATAACTGCTTTAGATATGCAAACACAGCTGAATGTAGGATGCAGTCAGAATTATTGGATCCAGTTGTGGCTCTTGGTGTGATGGCTTGGCTGAAGAAAAGGACTCTAGTTACACCTACCTAACTGGGTTCATTGCTTCCTCTTCTGTTCTGCCAGCAATTCTTCTCCCAGCAGACTGAGCCATAGTTTTCTAATGAAAATCAGATCAGGTCCCTACCCTGCTTCAACCTTGCCTATGGCTTCCCCATCACGTCTGAATAAAGTGCACTATCTTTTCATGAGTTATAAGGTCTATTGCTTAAATTCATCCTCCATAGTCTCCCCTCACTCACCACCCTCCAGCTGCCCTGGTCTTCCTCCTGGTCCTCTGTCTTTGCATTCACTGTTTCTCCAGCCCAAACACTCCACCTTTGATCTGTGCCTGGCAGGCTTCTTACAACCATTCTCAAATACCGGTCCTCAGTTAGATCTTTCTTGTGACGACATCTAAATTCAGTAGTTCCCCCTCCCTCACCATAATCTCTATTACATCACCTTATTAAAAAACAAAACAAAACAGCCCCTACTAGCATCTGAAATAATCTTTATTTAGTTGTTTACTTGCCTTATGTCTATCTCTTTTCCCTAGAAGTAAATACCATTCAGCTGAGGATCTTGTCTGTTTTGATCACTGTTGTATTATTGTCATCAGAAAACTGCTTGGTATAGAGCATGTGATCAATAAATATTTGTCAGATTAATAAACTTGCCTAGAGTTACATAGCTAGGAAGGGACAGAACTAGTCCCGACCCAAGTACATCCATCTCTGTGACCAGTTGGTGCCGCCACCCACCCTGTCCAGAGCTGATGGTGCCACAAGCTTCCGCATTCACCATCCTGGGGCTGAGTGCTAGCTGACCCAGCAGTTACAGACACGGAATCTTAGATCCAAGATGAAGACACCACAGAAAGTCAATAGACCTGTCTATCCAGGGAGTGTAGCCTGTCACTCAGACCTCATCCTACATGGGGAAATGTATTGCCGAAGAATCAGCTGGAGGGACAATCACATCTTATTGATGGGGACACTTATACATTTGTTAGATGCAACTCAGCATTTATGCCCAATGTGTATGGAAAATGAAGGGAATGTCTGGAAAGGGAAACAGCTACATGTGGTTCACTATAAAAACAGATTAACAATATACACTCATTTGTTAGATATTGAGGAAAGCAAGAAAGGAAACAGTAAAGTCATAAAGCTGGTTGATTTGGGAATGGTGGAGTAGGTCTTTGGAGTTAGTAGATGCAAACTATTATATATAGATCAGATAACAAGATCCTACTGTATAGCACAGGGAACTATATTCAATACCCTATGACAAACCATAATGGAAATGAATATAAGAAAAAAAGAATGCTTATATACGTATAGCTGAATCACTTTGCAGTACAGTAGAAGTTAACACATTGTAAAGCAACTATACTTCAACTGAAAAATAAATTTAAAATATCCAGTCTTGTCTATGAAAGTGAAAGTGAGAGTCAGTAGTGTCTGACTCTTTGCGACCCCATGGACTATATAGCCCATGGAATTTTCCAGGCCAAAATACTGGAGTGGGTAGCCTTTCCCTTCTCCAGGGGATCTTCCTAACCCAGGGATCAAAGCCAGGTCTCCTGTATTGCTCACAGGTTCCTCACCAGCTGAGCCACCAGGGAAACCCAAGAATACCAGAAAGGGCAGCCCATCCCTTCTCCAGCGGATCTTCCCGACCCAGGAATCGAACCAGGGTTTCCTACACTGCAGGCGGATTCTTTACTGACCGAGCTATCAGTGAAGTCCTGTCTATGTTCAAATCAAACCTCCATTCTAGTAAAAGTATAGTCTATAGCCTATGTCTATCTGAGAAAACAGTCTTTTGGGGACAAAGTTTTCCTTGTATAAGTTCATCATCAACTAGCATTGACATTTAACCATCTTGCAATCCTTGATGAGTGATGACTAACCTAAAAATTAGAGAAATATTATGTAATGAGACAACAGGAATTGATTCATTGGGTCCCACCAACATAAAATTACTTGAAATGCTAAATGTATTGGAAGAAGAATAACAGAAAAATACTGACTCAGACAAAGGCATGCAAATGATGTTTCCTGTTACAAAGTTGTTTTAAAAGATGCAAATGCCTATTGTGTCATGAATCTGCAACAATTTATTTGCAATTTAACAGCATAGTAAAGTCAAACATTACCATTTATTGCCAATTGGAAAGAAGGAAAAAAATGGAAAGCTCTGTGTCTGGGGAGGGATTCTGTAGTTTGGCACATTTGCTGATTCTTAAATTAAACTGCTTTTCTGAACAAGTTTGTCTCTGAGTATGTGGTGGCCCAATGTTCTCCTGACTAATTTGGATTGCTTGTGGCCATGGAACCAGTGAGGGGGCTCCATTCATGAACAGCCCACGATGCATGACAAAGCTGTAAGGCTCATAGGAGGAAGTTAGCTGAGAAGAACTGTAGTATACCAGAGGGGGTTTGGAGAAAATTTCCATCCAGACTACAAATTGTAGACATTGATTTGAAATAAATTGTGACTGATGATCAGTCGATGATGATTTCCATAATCATTACGCTGTCTGTAATTTATCAAGGTAATGATATTTGTGTCCCCGATGTCACATTCATCCTACACTGAAGGACTGAAAAGCATGCTGTGATTTTTAAAAGCCCTTATTAAGAACCGACTGATTTTGTTATACTTCCAGCCGTAATCAGTGGGATGGCTGAAAGTGAATAAAACATTGAAACAATCCTGCTAGGTTTGTAATAAAATTCTTTTGACAAAATCTTCTATAGCATGAAGGCAAAGATTTTATGCTTACAGCATTTTAATTAAATCCTTCTTATCAAGATTGTTCAGTGTAGTTTGCCAATATGCTTTGGAAAGAGATATTACAGCACACTGGGCAAAGAAATCTGCCAAAGAACCTCCCCTTAACCCTTCTGGACCATTTTCCCCTGGAATACTTGCTTTCCCTTTTAGATCACAGTTACTTATTTATGACCATGATTTTCAGCTCATGTATGGTCAACAGGTACATTCACATCCTGCCCTTACTCCTATTAGACACAAAATTGATGAACAATATTCTCATCCTAAGTCAGAAAAAAAGCTAATGACATTAAACACTAAATGTCATAAGTATCTCTTCACCAAAAGTGAAAGTGAGCTGAGAAGGTCAACAACAGTGATATATTTAATAAAATTAACAAATGTGTTTTGAGATTGCCATTGTAAAATGAATTACGATTAGATTGCAAATGCTATAGCATCACTTATATTTTCTTAGAATAAGGTTTAAATACATACAACCAAATACAGTTGAAAGAATTTCACAAATAATTCTAGCTTGGCATCTTGAGAGTTTAACAAAGTTAACATAAAGCAAAGTACTTTGATTAGAATCAGAAATAGAATATTTCAGATATTTGTTTCATGTAGCTAAAACTATAATTGTTATCTACAAACTTCCATTTCTTTCTGAAGTAATACTATCTTACTAGTCTACACTACCATTCAATTATCTCAACTTGTGCTGTCTTTGTACTGTCTAATCTGGGTTCCTGGCTTCATTACCTTATTATTGATTTCTTTTTACTGTGAACATAAAATACACTGTGTTGACCATTTTTAAGTGTATAATAGCATTCAGTGAATTCATAATGTTCTTCAACCCTCACCATTATGTCCAGTTTCATTACTTTTAAGCTGTTTCTTATTTACTATCTGTCACCTATAAAAGAAAAAAGGTGATAATTACAGTAGCAACTTCACATTGTTTTTGTTAGAAATAAATTAGATGCTATGATATTTGTAAAGCCTGCCTGGTATACTTGAAATGCTAAGCTACATACTCCAAGCTTGGACTGTTTTATTCTAATGTTGACATTAACTCTTTTGAGGGCAAAAATCCTTACCAGAACCTCACAATAGAATAATTTAAATTGATTTTCTAATAAATTCTAGTGTTACAAATGCTTCCACAAATATCACCCTAGAATCTCACCATAAAATCTCAGGTAACAAATAAAACACGGTTCTGTTTTCTGATTGTACAGATGAGAAAAGTGAATCTCTGAAAGCTTGTTAAGTCACTTATCCCAGGTCCCACAGTCGAAAAGCAGAGTTATAAACTGAACATAGCGCTTAGCACTCAGGAGGTATGAAATTATAAATGTCTGTAAATAAATGGATGAATTAAAATACTAGAATTTTGACCTCAAGTTCTCCACTACTCCAAACACAGAACAGGGACTGCTTTGTCACCTGACTTGCTTATCTGAAGCCTTTATTCAGCATTCCGGTTTGCTAAGATCCTCCAGGACTGACTGCGGGCTCTTGCTTCTTTTAATTCTTTGAGATTCACTCTTTCTCTTTGGGAAAGGGAAACGCCCCACCCCATGCTCTCAAGGCACATTTCCAGATGGGATAACCTGGGCTTTGGGACATGACCACTGTGGTTGATGGTGTTCTGTGGGTTGCGCTGCTGGGTGTTGGGAGGGTATAGAGCATGAATGTTAAAATAAATTAGACTCACTGGATAGTAGGGGGCATTAGAATGTCACATTACGGTAGTTTGTAAAAGGAAGTACTTAAAAAAAAAGTTAATCTATTTATTTTAATTGGAGGCTAATTACAATATTGTGGTGGTTTTTGCCATACATTGAGAGGAGAGCTGATCTAAGGGAACCCTTGAAGTGGGGAAGGAGGCTGACACTTGGGTCTCACCTGTGTCTCTTTAAGGGGTCCAGGAACATCTCAGTAGTCCATGGATCACTGGCACCAGAATGAGGCAAGATTGGAAATACAGTTTGCCTTACTCCTAGTAGTGGTTCTGACTTTGGGTTCAGCCTGTCTCTTCTCTCTAGCTAACCAGGCCATTTGAAATGAAACTCTTTCACTGCCAGTGGCAATATAATTTGGAAACTAAATAATTTTGGCTGTGTGGAATGGAGTGAAGGAGAAAATTGAAAATAACAGGCAATGAATTTGATATACTCAAAAATTGTATCAAAAGAAAGGTAACCTGGGCCATTCTTACACACATTAAAAAACAAAGGATTTTTTTAGGGTAATAGGGAAAATGTTCCAAGAAAAATATTTCACCTGTTGTACTTTTGAATATTTTGATACTAACATTTAAGATGTAGAATATACATTTCACAAAAGCAGCAATAACTTACCTATTGAAAATTAGGTAGAGTATATGCATTCATCAAATAATATATAAAAAATAACAGTAATATGATTTACAGATTGGTAAGCATTATAATTTTTAAAAATCTCTTAATATAACAAGTATTACTAAACTGGAGAAATATGGATTTTTGTTAAACTTTGAAAACAAATTTTGAGAAATGTAAGCTTCCTATGTAGCTTTTCAAACAAATGCCATTTAAAAATATTTTAAATGTCACTTGAAAAAAGTAAATATCAAAATTTATTTCTAGACACATTTGATGCAAAAATGTATCAAGTTTCTATCAAAAGCATGTAAGATGATTTAGTCTGTGCTATTAAAAAAAATCTCTTTTTAATCAAGGCATACTGACTAACATAATACAGTTAAAGCTGTTAGAAACATTTGTAATTTCTACTTAGATGAGGAAAGGATTACTGAGAGAAAAGACACAATGAGAATCAGGACTAAGAGGGGAATACAAAAGAGTAAGCTAAAAATAAAGATGAGAAGAGGTCATAAAGGCAGGGGAAAAAAGCCAAAAAAGGGAAATATGGAAAGGAGAAGGCAGGGGAGGGGAGAGGAAGGGGGAGGGAGAGAAAAAGGCATGAAAGGAGAAATGGGAGTGAAATTTGAGAACACACACTTCATTAATGAAATGATAAGAGAGGGAGAAGGACAGGTACTTTTAATTTCAAAATGCAAGCAAACGAAAACCAGCAGCTATGTCTTGCTAATATACCTTCTTCTTAAATAGGTGTAACATTATTTCAGTTTCCTGCAAGTCAAGGCAAAATTTAGAGGGATTATCTTTGTGTCTGTCAACAGATCATAATGGGTATTTCAGAATTTTCAAAGATAATTCAGAAAAATTCCAATAATGTCTGCATAATGTCACACAAAAGGACCTGGGTAAACTCAACAGATGTCAACTTGAAGGATGACACCATATTCCATTAGCTTGCTTTTGCTTTGACTTTTTAAGTGGCTTTTAAAAACATTTTTGAATTTTTAAACACATTAAAGAAACACTATAATGCTTTTTAGTGTGTTGAGTATGTAAAGTACAGTTTTTTCCTGCAGCATAATTGAAATCTAATTAATCATTTTCTCTAGAGATTTATTTTTTTTAAAGACAACTATTGTGACAACAATAGAGACATGACTTTGCTTGTCACCACTGAAAATATTTCAGTTGAGGCAACAGTATAATTTTGTGAAAATGTGTACACACTTTAATTAGTTCTGTTCTCAAAATTTACAAAAGAAATTAACAGCCTAACTGATATGGTTGTGAACTCTCACATCTTTAAGATAGTCATTGTGGTTTCATCTTTTAAAATAAGATTTTGATTTATCAGGAATTTTGATTACATTCATTTCTTTTCCATTCATGGATTAGGGGAATAATGTGTCCCCTTTAGTTATGGACTCAGATATTAACCTATTTTTCCCCCTCATGATAGTTTTAGTGCTGATTTATTAATAATTAGCTCGGAGGCCTCCCCTGGTTGCACAGTTTAGGAGTGAAATGTAAATTTTACTGCCAAAGGGTTATTTTCCGCTTCTCCATCTGGGGCTCACACAACTAGATGTGTGCGTTGTTCTATATGTTCCAATCTGTTGGCTATAGGGAATCTGCAGGCATACTCTTGGAATTGTCTCATTAGCTCACAGTTTCCCTAATGACAGCCCTACTCTCTACTGACATTCTTGTATCCAAGACGGTCAGGATCCCTTGTATTATTTAAGGTCCTAGAAGTCATTGTTTTGCATATGTAAATATCATCTCTCTCTCTCTCTCTCTCTCTCTCTCTCTCTCTCTCTCTCTATATATATATATATATATATATATATATATATATGACCAACCTAGACAGCATATTAAATAGCAGAGACATTACTTTGCCAACAAAGGTCCATCTAGTCAAAGCTATAGCTTTTCCAGTAGTCATGTATGGATGTGAGAGTTGGACTATAAAGAAAGCTGAGTGCCGAAGAATTGATGCTTTTGAACTGTGGTGTTGGAGAAGACTCTTGATAGTCCCTTGGACTGCAAGGAGATTCAACCAGTCCATCCTGAAGGAAATCAGTCCTGAATATTCATTGGAAGGACTGATGCTGAAGCTGAAGCTCCAATGCTTTGACACCTGATGCAAAGAGCTGACTCATTGGAAAAAACCTTGATGCTGGGAAAGATTGAGGGCAGAAAGAGAAGGGGATGGCAGAGGATGAGATGGTTGGATGGCATCACTGACTCAATAGATATGAATTTGAGCAAGCTCTGGGAGTTGGTGATAAACAGGGAAGCCTGGCGTACTGCAGTCCATGGGGTTGCAAAGAGTCAGACATGAATGAGTGACTGAACTGAACCAATATATATATGTATGAAAATGAGAATGATAGTTGTTCAGTCATGTCCAACTCTTTATGACCCCATGGACTGTGGCCCACTATGCCCCTCTGTCCATGGGATTCTCCAGGCAAGAATACTGGAGTGGTTTGCCATGCCCTCCTCATATATATGTATGTAAAATATATCTATAGTATAATATCAATATATCTATCAAAAATAATTATTAGTATATGTTATACAGTCAGCATATAACCATATATACAACTTGTTTACATGTTTATATTCTATATATGCATAGGCATACCATATTTTATTGTGATTTTCTTTATTACACTTCACAGATACTATGTTTTTTACAGACTGGAGGCTTGTGTCAGCTTTGCATCAAGCCAGTCTATTGGTGCCATTTTTCCAATAGAGTATGTTGACTTTGTGTCTGTGATCTTTGAGGTTACTACTGCAAAAAGATTAAGACTTGCTGAAGGCTCAAATGATGATTATCATTTTTCACCAATAAAGTAATTAAATACATTTTAAAATTAAGGTATATACTTTTTTCAGACATAATGCTATTGCACACTCAACAGACTGTAGTGTAGCGTAAGCATAACTTCTATATGCACTGGGAAAGCAAAAAAGCCATGTGATTTGCTTTTTTGTGATATTTGCTTTATTAATATGGTCTTTAAGAATTGAACCTGTGATATCTTTAAGGTCTGACTATAATACATTAATGTATATGCCATAATCAATACTAATGAATTAATTCAACCAAAATAGAGGTGAAAAGATAAGAAACAAATACAAAGATGTTGGTTACTAAGGATATTTAGCTTTTTCTTTAAAAAAAAGTATGGGTCACATAATGCCAATGTGAAGGTTAGGGTTGGGGACAGATTGAAGAGAAACTGGTGCAAATAATACCTACTCAGATTATCCCTTAACCTTTCATTTGATTATGGCACAATGCCCATTTTTGCTTAAAAGGAGATATTGAACCTCAATAACAAGGCAGGTTTACTTTTTTCTAAATGTAACCAGTGAAAATTACCTTAATGCTAAAGGTTTAGGTATGTAAAGCTGTGAAATTACTAATTCACTTGTAGTCTCTGTTATAATGCCTTCCATATGGATAGGATTTTCATATCTAAAAGAGATCCATATGGAGATTCTGGAGCCATGACTTTCCTCCCAATGTAGCCACTAAGCTTCCAGCTGCTGGTGTTCTGAAAGCAGCCTTGTCTCACCACAGGATAGCAAGGACCCTGCAAACCCCACCTGGGCTGCACCCTGGGACACGGGACGTGTGGGCGGGGAGAACAGTGGTTATTTATACTGCTGTGAACAAAACAGTTTTCATCTTAACTGTCATTTTGGTTCATATAGTGACTGTTCTTTAAAGGATTCATTCATTCATTGCACAACTGACCAGTTCTATACATAACTGGGATTGTACACTATCATATTGTTTGCTAATATGTGGTCCATGTTCCATAAGCATCACTGTCACCTGTGGTGGTGGTTGTAAAGAGATTCCTGGGCTCCAAGCTATGCTGAAAGCAGAGACCTTGTGTGAGGTTTTCCCTCGTCATGTCCATAGCATCTGGTCTGAGTCTTAAACACAGTGGTCAGTCAATAGATAGTTGTTCAGAAGAAAAATTAATGAACACTAGAAAATAAGATCCATTACTCTGGAATAAAAGGGAAACACTACCGAAAAAATGAAAGCCCAGGTAAAATGGTCCTTCTATTATTAGTCATCTTCAAAAAATTGGACTAAAATAATTCAAAGGAAATTCCTAATAAATCTTTAAGCTGAGTCAATGGGAAAATTAAATTTATTTGATAGTAATGTGTCCTGGAGACAGTCTTACAAAGATATATTCTATTAAACAATCTAGAAGTTTTTTCTGCAATGTTCCCACAGAGAAGTTTAAATTTTTAGCCATATTCTATAACTTCCCAAAGCTAGATTAAAAAAAAAAAGTTGAAAGCATTTAAATTTTTAAAAAATTTTTGGATATATGGTTATTTTTTAATTGTTTATAGACGAACTCCAAGTGACTCAGGAATTTTGTACAATAAGTAGTTTACTCACTGGAAAAGACCCTGATGCTGGAAGGGATTGGGGGCAGGAGGAGAAGGGGATGACAGAGGATGAGATGGTTGGATGGCATCACTGACTTGATGGAAATGAGTTTGAGTAAACTCCGGGAGTTGGTGATGGACAGGGAGGCCTGGCGTGCTGCAGTCCATGGGGTTGCAAAGAGTCAGACATGACTGAGCGACTGAACTGAACTGAACTGAAGTAGTTATAACATGTTAAAATTATCTATAGAAAATCACATAGGGAAACAGTAAAAACAGGAAAGAAAAACTGAAATGTAGTAAAAATAATATAGAAAACTGATGTTAAATGCCCAAAAATAAAAAGCACAGTGGTGAAAGAGAGTGTGCATATAAGGTAGAGAGTTTATGAGGATTTTTCAGAAATGATAGGAAGGCTTACTATGAATAGTAATCAGCAGACTCTGAAAGTTTGTAAGCAAGGAAAAGAAGAAAGCAACAGTATCCCAGGAGGACAGACCAAGAGGCTCCAGCCACTAAATAATTCTTCCCTGAGTGAAGATTTGTCCTTTTCTAGTGATTAAGGACGGAGAAGGCAATGGCACCCTCCAGTACTCTTGCCTGGAAAATCCCATAAACGGAGGAGCCTGGTAGGCTGCAGTCCATGGGATCGCTAAGAGTTGGACACGACTGAGTGACTTCACTTTCACTTTTCACTTTCATGCACTGGAGAAGGAAATGGCAGTCCACTCCAGTGCTCTTGCCTGGAGAACCCCAGGGACGGGGAAGGCTGGTGGGCTGCCGTCTATGGGGTCGCACAGAGTCGGACATGAGTGAAGCGACTTAGCAGCAGCAGCAGCAGTGATTAGGGATCAAGAACACAAAATGAAACCTGTAGTAATGATTAATGTTCTTTGCAGTAAACTCAGGGAATGGTTTATCATTAATGTGGTACTAACACAATTTCTTGCTGAAACAAGTCCTATTTTTAGGGACAGAGTATTAATAAATGCATAAATCTTGGTCCTAAGACCAAGTTACAGTTACAGATTCTATAACTAGATCTATGTACCCTTCCACATACTTGATACAGAAGAAAGGCAAGTTAAGTTTGCTAGACAGGAATGTTTCTCAAACACTTGGTTTTATGTTACAACATTGTGTTTATTTCTATATTAATATATATATGTGTGTATATAAATATATATATATATATAACAGGTAGTAATATATGATCGATATTCCCTTCTCTATCCACTGCATTGTAGTCTAAAAAATACAGAGATCTATCTAGCCAATTTTACATTCCAACATTTAAGACAAGCACTAGAATGATAAGGAAATACAAAGTACATGTGTTCTATAGATTTCCTGATTAATAGCAAAATTTGGACCAAATTAGCTCACTCTCATCACTAGCATTTCATAATTCAAAAGCAAATTATATTTTATTACTAAGAGCTTAAATGCAGCCATCCAAATACTTGTGTTAATATATTTAAAAATTCTGCTACTCAAAAAAATAGTCATAAGTTTTGAAAAGGATAGGCTACATTTCTTAGAAAACAACTCTCAAAACAGATTCAACGCAGTAATGTATTTAATTGATTTACTCCTTAATCATACAAATTTATAAACTGTGTAAAAGACTCATTGATCCCCAATACTTAAGTATCACATTGCATGAATAACAAATGATATAAAATATGCAAAATAATAGCACATTAGCCTAAATAACACTAATAAATTGCAAAGCTTAGCATGAAATGGAAAATCACTAATGGAGCACAATGCAGTTTGTGCAACAAGCAAAGACTCATACATAATGTAAGAGCACAAATATGAGCAGCAGGCTCAGAGAGGGCAATTTAAATGTGTTTTTATGGACAGGACGGATTGATCTGCAAAGTGGTTCCTGAGAAGATTCCACTTACTCTGAAGAGCATCTTGGGAGATGGTCATGATTTTTCATCTGCTTCTGAAACTTATATTGTTTAGATAACCTGTATTCTTTACACCAGTTTTATGAGTTGAAAAAAATAAAATTATTTTGAGGCGTTTCCATGAAATCACCAGAACAATGGTCATTTGATCTGGAATTTTCCTGTGTGGCATACTTCTATTTGGTATTCAAGCTCTAAGTGCTATAATTAAAAATCCCTTCCTTCACTCTATAGATAGCACCTGTAATGTAATGAAAGCTGAAAATATTCTAAAAGATGAGACTTAAGTTCTTAGTATACTGGAGCTCCATCCTGACAAGATTCAATATCATCAAGAAGCTAGTATATGGAAGGGACATCTTGGATTCCATTCAAGGGAAATAAGTTATGAACACATTAGAAGGAACTTGTTAGGACTATGTTCCAACCAAAAGTTGGTCCCCAGGCATAGAGATTGATGATAACATTATTAAGTAAAGCTCAGGTGTTTTCTACTTTCATTTTTACCTTAATATCACCTCTAGATTTAATTGGTATTTCAAAAGAGAAAATAGTTTGAATTTGAACATTTTGTATCTAAAGGTGAGTGTAAGGATGAGAGTTTGAAGGTGATATGAAGTTGTCAAAAGTCATAAAGCTGCTACTAATTTTGAGATAAAAATAAATTTTGCTACTGAAGGAGAAGCTTAGCTAATACAATAGGGAATAGAATAACGAGTTCATCTAATATAGTCCCTAAAAGTGAAGAGAAGATTTTAGTCAAAGGAACTTAGAGAAGATGGAATCTGTTTGTAACAGAACACTCTGGGGATGTAGAGTGAGTAAAAATAGAGCTTTGTCCTTCACTTATTTCTATCCTCATTGGTTCATCTATGAGCTTCCTTTTGAATTCTGATCCCATCAGCTCACTCAGGAAAAATACAACCAGTATTCCGTGTCCATCCATCATATTGTTCGTGATACATTAGTGATCAATACCATCAATATAAACAATTTTAATGTTAACATTTCCTCAAAAAAGAGAATTTGAAGAATACTTAATACTATATACCATGTGATTCACCTTGGAGATGTCTGGACATGGTGTGTCATAAAACAATTGTGATAATGCTCAGATGACCTCTTAATATCTTAGACTAATTGAACAAACTATGGGATGCTCAGTCAGAGCACACCTGCTTCATGCATATGATTTGCTACTGAGCATTAAACGGTAAATGGATTAGCCAAGAAGGAGTTGCAGAGAAATATTTATGATGTGGTACAAATATTTTGTTTCAGAGATTATTATAAAATTCATATATGAGGAATTGGTTAATTATGCACTTAAGTCCTATTAATCAGAAAACTTATTATAAAAATAAAACAAGAGAATGGGTTAAACAGATTGATGGAGAATTAGATGCTTAAAATAGAATTGAGGCCTAGGATAAAATAGAAATTAATGAAATAAAAGTATAATATGACCACTGATAAACAGGTAAAAGTAGCTTGTTTCTGACTTGATTTTTATAGGTAATAAACAGAAAAATGATACTTAAAATTCATTTCCGTTGTCTTTCTATTGTAGTAGATAACAGATTTTACCAATCTTATTATCTACTATCTGATTACTTTTGCAATTTTTAAATTATTACAAGGTTTATTGTTGACAAGGTTTTTTATTTATTTAGTAACAAATTTTTATAAATGTTATCAGCAGAACATATTCTCTTAATGTCGCTTGTGATCAGTAGTCTCCAACTCAGAAAAAAAAAAAGTTACAGAGATTAGTAAACATATATTTAGATATGAAAAATGAAGAAAAAATTCACATATATCACTAAATTTGTATTTAATGCATTGAAAGTCAACATTACTTTATAGAAATTCTCTTAAAGTTGATTTTGAACCTTAGATTTCAACAGTTAATAAACTCTGATTGCTGCTAACATTCAAGAACCCTTATTTTTATAGATGTCAACTTTTTTATTTTTTTCTTTGGTGAGTGGTGTATAAACTTAACTGATAAATTAATAGAGTTTTTTGGCTCTCTAAAGAAGGAAGTCTCCAAATTAGCTTTATGCTACATTTTCTGTATATACAAAACAAATGGACAGAGGAAATGTCAGGAGTATATTATTATTGCTTTAAATAACACTTAAGAACTCAATTTCAGATGAAATAGTATTAAAGAATACTTAAAAAACAAAAAATATAAAAGAATTGAAACAGCAGAGAAATGCTCTACAGTGTGGGATGAACATAAGTGCTAGAAAAACAAATATATAAAACCAAATCTGTATTTCTAAAACAAACTTTAGCATGTGATTTTCAAACTCTTTGATATATGAGAATTATGAGCACTCTTTATTTGAAAATGGAGATTATTGCTATTACTAAAGGGATTCTGATTCAACAGGTCTGAGGAGATGCCTAAAAATACCTATTTTCAATTACCTTTCTTAGATGCCCTGTTGCAGCTGACCCTTGAATGCACTTTGAGAAATGCAATTTCAGAATGTGAATTTATAGAGTTTTTTAAAAGTTATTGCACGCTCCTGTCTCTTGAATTTTAACTTGTTTTTAAGGTGCACAATATTCTTGCTCACTAATAGCAAAAAGAGTCTCCCTTTTTAAGACATACAGTGTCAAATAGCTGAAAGTAATTATAGAGACAAAGACTCTAAACTGAAAATACATAGACTTCAGCTGCTAAGTAAACATGTCTACATAACATAAAAATAATCTAATTCTAGTCTTGTTTAAAGGTTCTCCACATTTATATAAAAATAGTTTGCAATCCAGAAAGTAAAAACAATAAACAAATACAAAACATACAAGGAAAATAAGACATCACAAGCAAGAGTCAGTAGAAGCAACAGCAGTAAGTCTATCAAATGTTCAGATACTAGAATTATCAGCCTCAGAATATAAAATATGTATGCCTAAAATGTCTCAAGAAATAAAAAAGAAAACTATGAAGAAAGAACTCAATATCAAACATATAATAACTGAAATGAAAAATTCAGTTGATGAGTTTAACAATTGTAAATGAAGATTTCCAAATGTATGTACATTTTAAAACTTCATCTCTGAAACACATCAGTGAAAATATGAAAAAAAAGTATAATATCATAACAGTTTCACTAAGGAACATAGCTGCAAAAGAAATCCAGTAATGCAGAGAAATATAACTCTTAGGACAGAGTTAAGTTGCTTTAGAAATGCAAGTGTAGCAGAGGCTCCTAATGTACCCCCATTTCAGAATCTCCACTTCTGTTGGGCACATGGCAGAGTTTCATCTCTCCACATCCATATAAGTAGTTCAGGCAAAAGGGCTGTGGACAGAGGAGACACGAGCCACATCTGGGTTAGAGCATTTCACTGCCAAAGAAAGGCCTTTTGATGCTCTGCTCCTGTGTTACAGTGATCATGAAAGCATGCGTTTAGATGGTTCATCCATTAGCTCAGGTCCTGGAGTGACTAAAATAAGCATAAGTCTCTTGCTGGACATGTAACAATTATTGGTTTTAACTGAGATTTGAGGGCATGCTTACTAATTCAGCACAGCTTAACCTACACTGACTAATAACATGGTTTTAAAATTAGAAAAATCTTTAAATGAAGTTTGCCGCGTTCACAGATTAAGGAGAAAAAGAAACTAAATATATGTGAAAATAGATGTGATAAAATATACATTCATGATAAAAACTCTTAAAAATTTGAAATATTAATTGAAGTACATTTTAAAAAGGATATTATCATACAAAATAGTGAAACACTGAAGATACTCTTTTTAAGATCACTCTTTAAGAGTGGCTGCTAATATGACCTCTATTCAACATTATTTTAGAAGCTGTAGACAGTCCAATAAGACAAGAGACAAACTAGTTTAAAAACTGGAAAGCAACAGACAAAACTGTTCCTGTTAATAAATATTATGCCGGTCTACATATTTTCCAATATAAAGACAAACTGTTAGAATGAGCAAGAGATTTTGGTAAGGTTCTCAGAAAGTTAATTATTATATAAGATAATTTGCTTTTTTATGTTACAGTAAACAGAAGATAAATTTAAAATATGCCAGTCATAGCAGCATCCAAAACCTCCTGTTATAAACAAAATGTGTGTAAGATTGTTATGAAAAAATTATAAAACTTTGTTGACATTGAAATCATCCTCAATGAAGGTACAGACAGACCATATTTAAAGATTAGTAAAATCGGTGACTTAAAGATGTCAATTTTCCTTCAAGTTGGACTATGGATTTAGTTTAAACTCCCTTTTCCCAAAGAAAGACATTTTTTAAAAAAATGTTATAACTCAATGGACCAAATCCAAATGTACATGGAATAACAATCCAAGAATAGCTAAGAAATCTTACAAAAAAACAGGCGGGGCACTGGGTTTACCAGATATTAGATATCATGAGCTGGAGTATTGATATATTTTGATATTTGCACACACTGGACAATGGAACACAATTATATCCAAGAATCAGAGCCATGTATAGATGAACACCTGATAAATGTCAAGGTGATATTGGAAATGAATGAGACAAGGATGGACTTTCAATAAGTGATGCCATGATGAAGCATTCATATGATTCTTATGGAAAAAAGAATTGAACTCCTCCCTTAGACACAGCAGACACCCATCCCAGATTGTTGAAAGACCTAAATGCATAAATGACATATATTATTTTAAAAATTTAAATTCCTGTGGTGCATAATAACAGACCTTGAACTATGGAAGAAGTGAGGAGTGGTATATATGTTTAAAATATAAATGGCTATTTCACTTTATAAATAGATAAATATTTCAAGTTAACAACAACATATCAAGTCAGCCAATAAGAATATGAGTACTGTAGACTAGAATTAACATTAAAGGAATTTATAAATTTATTTGTTTATTTATTTTTAACTGGAGAATAATTGCATTACAATATTCTGTTGGTTTCTGCCACAAACAAGATGAATCAGCCATAAGCATACATGTGTCCCCTCCCTCTTACTCAGACAATTTTTAAAGAGGAGGTAGGGTATGTGTGTATGAAAACAGTGTAACAAACATTACTTGGAAAAGACTCTGGGAAGAAAAAGATGAATGAGAATCAATTTTGTCCTCAAGGAGTTCACCGTCCATCAGATAATATTCATGGGACTTAATTGCTTATTTTTGCCATCACTGCTTTCCTACAGTCGAAAGCTATATAGAAAGGACTCCAGAGAAAGTGAACTACAGATACAAAGATCAAAAAGACAAAGGATTTGGGATCACCTAGAATGTATCCCTGAAGATATAACTTCACATGGCATCATTTTTGAAGCAAATAATAGTATCCATTGTTCTGAATTTTTAATCAGACAATTAACCAAGTCTGGCTACTTAATAAGATAACTTGTGGCATTTATATTAATTACATACACATCCTTTTAATTCTTTTAATTATGTACCTTAATGGTTTTACTACTGATAACTAGAAAATAACAAGGTTTAGTAAACATGCAAGCCTCATCACGTTCTTCATTAAATAAGTGGAGTATTAGATCTGTCAAATTTTAGGTGAATAAACAATATACTTTCCTGAATTACAGGAAAACATCTTTAAATTCATGCTAAGCAACCTGGAGTTGATTACACTGGTCGCCAAAGTCGGCTGACTTTGTCCATCATGTACAGTAAGTTATCTCTCTCTGATCACTTGAGCTTCATTATTCACATAATTACTGTAATCATTATGACACTAATGACTGTTGAAGTCTAAATATGTGAAATTAATTCACTAACAAGTGTAAATATGCATCCATGAAAGGACAGTATAGAAAATGGAAAATGAAACTCATTCTCTGTTAAAAGTAGGAAATTAGTACCTAGATTAGAATATCAGTACAGCACACACATGAGCAGTGACTGTAACCATACTGTGTCCATGGTTAGATAAATTTAGTTATAATTAACCATATAGAAGTGAATATGTAGACTACATGTAAATTTTCTCTTATGAACTAAATTGGAAAATCTAGTTCAGTTTCTTGAGTCCAAAATAAATTAATTCATAAAGGTGACCTAATGGTTGACACATTTTAGAATTTGAGGGTGACCCTGGTGGTGACAAGCCACCCCACTGATCACCAGTGTTTTTTTTAACTGATCTTACTGGCTTGCTGGGTGTCCCCTTTCTCCCTTGCAGTTCTGTATCTGTCCTTCCCAAAGCAGAGTGCTCGGTCAAAAAGGACGCTTTTTTTTTTTTTTTTTTTAAGTTAAAGAACTTTCTACATTGATTTCTATATAGGTACATGCCAAATTTTTAGTTTATCTGAACATCCTAGAATTGAAAAGTGACACTGGAAAAGTAATAAAAGGAATAAGAAATCCTTTGTTTTAGAGATCTTATTTTGAAAAACAATCCAGTTGAAACCAGCCTCCCAAATCTGTCCCCAACAGGCTACCTGAGGGAGGGCATGCGCCTTTTTTCTCTGATGGAAAGATAACCACCTGCCTGATACTTAGTCCACCTCACAAAGAGTGATTGGTACCTGAATACCTGACAAGATCATTCACAAGTTGGCTACGAGGCCAGCTATTCCCCGACCCGTGACAAGGCCAAGGGCAGGAACTTGAGCTTGTCTTGGGGAGCCTGCATCCCAGGTGCAGCTGCATGCCAGCTGGAGGCTGCTCGAAAGCCAGTTGGTGCCTCTGAGTCCAGATCCACACTTGCTGAGATTCTGAACCTTCCTGCATCCCAACTCCCTGTTGTGGCAAGCCCCCTGGAATACCGGTGATGAGGTCCATATTTAAAACGGTCTGTGACTGACAGAACAGGAAACAATATGTTTGAAATAGCAGCAGATTTAGTTGAATGAGTTGGGCATCTCTTTTCATTCTACAACAAATAAACATGACACAGGGATATGTTATTGAAAATGCCATATGTCTGAGTCGGAGAATAAAAGGTTTGATTCAATAAGAATTTGTCGAGCAGTGACCAGGAATGAGGCAGTAGGGGCAGATGCTATGGGCAATCAAAATCCCCTTCCCTTCTTCCTCCGTTTGTTTTAGCAAATTTATTTTTTCTTACAAGTTTAGTTTTGTTCCTCCAGCCTGCATGACTCTAAGTGCAATTGGCTTGCAGACTTTCAAAGCAGACTTTCAAAAAAGTTCCTGTACTTAAATACTCTCCAAGTTGGAGTTGCCTTAATTAATGAGTTAACTTTAAAACCAAGATTTAATAAGTTCTCAACCAGGTGCCAAGTGTTGTGTTTGGAGTCAAATAGAGAGGGATGCCCCTTGCCCTTGAGAAGCAACAGCCTAGACATGAAGGAGGCATCTAACCAAGTGATTCCAATCTAATTTAATCCACAGGTCACTGCTAGTTGTTAAGAATGTCACTGAATGTGTCATGGTGAAGAAGAAAGTTTCCAGAAGCAGTAGAGGGGCAAGGAAGAACAGCAAGGAGAGAAAAATGAAATGCGTGGAGGTGTAAAAGCAAAGATTTCCCCTCCCTGTTCAAAGTGTGAATGCATCACACTTGAATGTGAAAGAGACGAGAGAGCAGGGGAAGCTGGGGCCATCCTTGAAGGACCTGGCAAGCGTGCCCATGAGTTCGGATTTGATCCTGAAGAACAGTGAGAAATGGAGCCAAGGTTCAGATCTGGTTTTTCTTCCAATAAGATAACTCCACATTTTAGGGTGATGTGGGGAGCTTGGAGGCAGAGTCCAGTTGGAAGTCAAAACAGCAGCCCCAGCTGAACAAGAATACATGGAAACCTGAGTGAAAGCAGCAGCCGTGGAGATGAAGAACCACCAGGGGAGGGAGAGGAAAGGGACTTAGCATTTGAATGGACAGAGCTAGTGATGCAGGGCTCAGACCATGAGGGGCAAGGGGAGTCGGGAGAAAAACGGCAGTCAACGGATCACTTCCCTGTTGCCATTTTGGTGAACCAACTCATCTTCTCATGCTTCAGATTTGTTAGACTTACACTTTCTGTCACGAAGGAACCACATCCTTGCATACTGTATTCTCATGAACACAATGATGTCAGGCTTCTTTTTTTATTTTTTTTAAAGCAAAGACCATATTTTAAGTCTCCTATTTCATTACTTCAGGTTCTTTACAGATACATTTTAATCTGCCATACACTCAGCACTCTGACACCCACTCCTGAGAACATAAATGAAGGAGAAATGCATTGGTCTACTCTGAATTCATAGTGTAGTTTGGAAGACAAGAAGCACACACAATATACCCTCTAGACTTTGCAAACAACGTAGGACAGTTCATGGCTGTTCAGAGAGGGACAGGGTTAGCAAAGTTGGACTGACCTTGGGATGCTGGGTGCAACTGACCTGGGAGTGGGACTGACCTTGGAGATACTGGTCAGCAAAGTGGGACTGACCTTGGAGATACCGGATAACATTTCCAGTGGAGGAAATGTTACTGACACTAATCAGTACTGAGGAATGTTACTGAGGCTAATCAGAATGTTACTGAGGAAGTGTTACAGAGGAATGTTACTGAGGCTAATCAGTCACACTGGTTAGCGAAGTGGGACTGACCTTGGAGACACTGGAAAACATTTACAGTGGAGGGAGGGAGAGAAACAAGAGGCATATTATGCTTTTGAGGCAGTTAGAAGGTGGGCTTATCTGAAGCAGCATCTACCACCTGGGGGTGGGAGGGTGCATCAGAAATAAGATTGAGGGTCCTGAAAGCGAGGCAGAGAGGTTCAGGCATTGTGTATCCAGAGAGTATAGGAAAGGTACACAAAGTCTTCTGCAAAATTGTCAATTATTTCCTATTATTTCACCAAAGGCCTCCATACCATGAATGACCCAAGAGCAGGTATGTGTCGGTCACCTTTATTTATATCTGAACATTAATATATATCACTCATACTTCATACAGAGTCAGCATAGAACATGCTGAATCCACCCTGGAAATCCTTTGACCTGTTAGTTTCTTGCTTCCAGTGAGTAACTTCTCACTCACTGCACTATCCTCTGAGTAGCCCCTATTGTGGGTGTCCCAGGTGGTACAGCAGTAAAGGCCTGCCTGCCAAAGCAGGAGCTGCAGGACATACGGGCTTGAGACCTGGGTCGGGAAGCCTAAGCCTGGAGAAGGAAAGGGCAGCCCACTCCCATATTCTTCACTGGAGAATTCCACGGACATAGGAGCCTGGCAGGATACAGTCCATGGGGTCAGAGAGTCAGACTGGACTGAGCTCACACACACAACCTCTATTTTATCCCTTGTGTAACTGATTAAATATTGGCTGGTTTCAAGACAAACAAACTTCCTTGATAAATTTAACCAACATCACAGATTCTGTTCTCTACAAGCTTTGTTCTTTCTTCCCCAATATTCTGTGATTGATGTACTTGAAAGCAGATTTTATGACATTTCCACATATTTTGAAAAAATATGGAAATTAAGTTCAGTGATCTTTGAAAATGGGCTATCTGATTTTAGTTTTTTTTTTTTTTTTAATTTTATAGTAGAGACAATATTCCTTTATATCTGGTTTTTTTCAAATCTCAAAAATCAGCTTTACTGCACATTAAATATATGTAATTAAAATTATGGGTTAATGCTTTAAGGGTCAAATAACTGATGTAATAATATTAAATAATACACCATTTGGCTTTTCTCACTTGCATAGCAGAAAATCAAATGGCAGAAATAACTATCAAAAATGGACTTACTAGAGTTACACCTACAGATTACAAAATGACCTTTCAATTTTTGCTACCCTTTAGTTAAGTTGGAAAAAAAGTAGAGACTTTTAATCATAAATATTTTAAATTTGTGGAGAGCAAAGGATAAGAAAGAGAGTTGTCTTTAGGCCACAATCTATTTTTAAATGTAAAAAAGGAAAATGTTTATTGTTTATTTTTATGGCATATATATTGGGTTGGTCAAAAATTCTGTTCGGATTTTTCTGTAACATGGAAAAAGTGAGCGAACTTTTTGGCCAATGTAATATTTAATCAGAAAAACAAATGTTTTCATAGATTATGAAAAATGAGTTTGGGGGAGGAAGAGGAATTAAAAAAATTTTTTTCAGTCTTTATTGACTGTGTTACAATATTACTTCTGTTGTTTATGTTCTGTTTTTTGGCCATGAAGCATGTGCGATCCCTGACCAGGGGTTGAACCCACACCCTCAGCACTGGAAGGCAATCTTAACCCCTGGGCCACCAGGGAAGTCCAGAGGAACATTTTTAAGATGATTTTTAAGAATAGTTTTTATTCCCAGGAGGCTGATGTCTAATTGAGATTATATGTATATGAGAAGTTAAACAAAATAGTCCCCCAGAATTTAGGTAATTAGGGAACTGTCATTCTGAAACTGAAAATAGTAACAATTCCAATTAGTGAACTATCCAAGCTTAACATCTGCAGGAGTGGCCTTGCCTGGGGCAAGGTTATAGGGCCACATGTCCCAGGAATCTTTCCAGGACAATAAAATTAATTTAGAGACTTGAGTCTATTTGGGAAGGGTATAGTTATTAAACATTTGTTATGTGTTTACTATGTGCCAGGTACTATGCAAGGCAATTTATACAACATGATCTAATCACATCCTCAGTCTTCCCAGGGGGCTCAGTGGTAAAGAATCTACCTGTAATGCATGAGATGTGGGTTCAATTCATGGGTTGGGAAGATCCCCTGGAGAGGAAATGACAACCCACTCCAATATTCTTGCCTGAGAAATCCCATGGACAGAGGAGCCTGGCAGGCGACAGTCTATGGGGTCACAAAGAGTTGGACATAATTTAGTGACTTAACAACAATCCCATCCTTATCTCTTTTCTCTAAGGTAATGTTATTTTCCATAATTTATAGGTGAAAGAACTGAGGTTAGAGAGAATGAGAGAACAGGATGTAAGCTAGATGCCTCTGTTCCTATAGAAAATATCTATAATGAAGAAACCCACTATGTAAGCGTAGACTCCTGGAAAGTTCATATAAACAGCATTCTCCGAAGACCAAGATGCTATTTAACATCAAATAGGACCCTCTGCTCACATGTGTGAGATCTTGTCCCTGGCATCTAAATTATCTTGGTGCTGTTCTCTTTCCCACTAGGTCCCTGAAGGAAATGACTCTGTCTTGGCCCCCTTAAAGCACACCTTAAGACAACAATTCAAGTTTAAGTGCTTTACATGGGAGATGAAAGAATCATCAGAAAGAAAGGAACAGAATACAAACATTAGAGGCATGTTAACAAACCAGCTATCACCACAAATGCCCAGAGCTTCCAATGCTGGGGAAACTCTGGGAGCCAAAGTCTTCATTGGGATCTCTTGAGGATTCACGCAACATTAAAAAAACTAGGATCATGGCATCTGATCTGATCACTTCATGCCTAATAGATGGGGAAAAAGTGGAAACAGTGGCAGACTTGATTTTCTTGGGCTCCAAAATCACTGCAAATGGTGACTGCAGCAATGAAATTAAAAGACACTTGCTCCTTGGAAGAAAAGCTATTACAAACCTAGACAGCATGTTAACAAGCAGAAATATAACTTTTCTGACAAAGGTCTGTCCAGTCAAAGCTATGGTTTCTTCAGTAAGTCCATCTAGTTAAAGTTATGGTTTCTCCAGTAATCATGTTTGGAAGTGAAAATTAGACCATAAAGAAAGCTGAGTGCCAAAGAAATGATGCTTTCAAATTGTGGTGTTGGAGAAGACTGTTGAGAGTTCCTTGGACAGCAAGGAGATCAAACCAGTCAATCCTAAAGAAACAGACCCTGAATATTCATTGGAAGGACTGATGCTGAAGCTGAAACTCCAATTGTTTGGCCACCTGATGTGAAGAGCTGATTCATAGGAAAAGACCCTGATGCTGGGAAAGATTGAAGGCAGAGGACGAGAGAGGATGAGATGGCTGGATGGCATCACTGACTCAATGGACATGAGTTTGAGCAAACTCTGGGAGTTGGTGATGGACAAGGAAGTCTGCTGTGCTGCAGTCCATGGGGTCACAAAGAATCACACATGACTTAGTGACTGAACAACAACAACACAAAAGTGCTATTCAAATACCATTAGTATTGGAAGACATAGTATGGATGCCATTGAATATTCTCAGGATACCAAAACCAAATGGGCTTCCCTGGTGTGGGAGCCTCTGGCCTGGACCATCCAGGAAGTCCCTTCATCACAATGGGTGGACAGGACTGCAAATCAGGGATTTATTAAAAGAGCACATCAAAGGCATGTGACGTCAGGAGAAGCCTACCTTTCACTTTCTCTCTGGAAATCAAGGAGACTGTAAACATTCAGTTTAGTGAGACAAATGGCCCTGTCCCTTTTCCTTCATAGAAAGGTTTAAGGCAGAGACCTAGGTTCCTAAAAGCAAGTAGTACTCTCCTTCTGGAGGCCTAATTGGAGGCATCAAGACCACAGCAAATATCTTTTCCAGGGAAGTCAGAGGAAGAGGTCTCATCATTATTTCAGAACAAGTAGGTTCTAATTACTGTTCCAGACGTCAGCTCCATCTTTCTGTTTTCCCTGTGTTTGTGCCTGAGAAAAAGCAATGTGAAAACAGCTGGTCTTCTTTGTGACCACTCTCACATTTCCTCTCTCTGCAGAAGACTTTATTGCCTTGGTAGGCCTTGTCCTGCTCTTGAATTGTTTTATTGGGGTTGCTCTCATTTCCTGGATGGGATTTCCCCACCCCTGGGGTGATACACTGGACCTCGGCGGTCCCTCCTTCAGCCGCAGAGCCCAGCCTGGTATGGGTCACCCTGGAAGTCCTCTCTAAATAGCTGAGAATGGAAGTGACCTTCTGTGTGTGGTCGTGATTGTTAGAGACACAAGAGCTTTGGGAAGCACTGCTTGATCTGCTGGAGTATTCTCTGTGGAGGAAGGAGCATCAGCAGAGCTTGGTTGTGCTAAGTGAACATCTCACACGGAAAAAGTGCTAGTCCAGGGCCAGAGACGCCTCTGGGCAGGATACTTTTTGACACCTCTAGACGTTCAGGAGCAGTGTTTGCTTCTGTCTCTGCTGAGACCTCCCAGCTGTTTGCAGAGAAGGCTGGATCTGAACTTGAACTCAACACACTTTCTTTCTCTTTTGCAAACAAGTGTGCCCTGAATTAATAGGCAGAGGGTGCGAAGATGTGACAAAATACTGTATTTCAAGAGTCACTAACTACTGACTTTCCAAGGTTATCCTGGTCTCCCCGGGTCCTAATACATACACCTGCCAATTAGAGCCAGTGATGGCTGAAGTGATATTCTATTTGCAAGGACCGACTAGGCATGGCCAGCCTGGTACGCTAATCACAGCTGTGCCATTTCCTCAGGCTTTCTTCGACATGACCTTGCTTGTCTTGTTTAATTCTGCCCCAAATCCTGGAAGGTAAGGCAGAGAGGCATCACTATGATTCCTCTCTATACAGGACTCGTCTGTCCAATGTTAATTACTCAGCCAGGAAATGACAGACACGAGATCAGAGCCAGGTCTCCTGATTCCCAATTTTATGCCATTTTGACATCACACTTCCATCCTGGGAGAGACGAAGATTGTCTGAGTGGCTGGAGTCCTCCCTTTCCCGTTGGGGTGAACACAGGAATTTGTGAATTTTATCTTCCTTTAGGGCAGTGGTTCTTAACCCTGGTTGCACATTAAAATCATCTGGGGAGCTTTTAAACGATATCTTTTCTGGGACTTTACCCCAAGCCAATTAAATCTAAGTCTCTTGGAGTGGACCTAGGCATCTGTATTTTTCAAAAGCTCCCTGGATGATTCTAATGTGTGGCTAGGGTTAAAATTCACTGCCTTAGAGTAATAATCCACAGAACACTGATTGCATTTTTCCACTTTTAAACCACTTTGGGAGTGTAACAATGAAAAATCCTAATAGCAACTTGGCTGGCAGCTTTGGAAGAGAGGCCCTGGCCTTGGTCCTTAGTGGAAATTCGTGTTTATGTAGAGATTGACTGGCAGATGAGATGGTAAAGAAACACCTCTACTGCCTGCAGAGAACGCTTCTACCGACAGCAGAGCTATCAATCCAGACCTTGTGTAAGGTAAAGAAATTGCAGTCTGATCCCTTCACACCTTTTAATTATGTTACCTTAATCATTTTACTATTGATGACCAGGAAATTAACATGTATCTTTGCTATCAACACGTAATCACTGATTTCCTTTGTTAAGTAGCTATGGTTGGTTTTCCCCTGCTTATATTTTTCTTCAAACAATTATGGATAGCTTTATTCATTTTAAGGTTAACTTAGTAATTAGCTTTTGTATATATCCCATTCATTGGGGGAATTATTTAGTTACACTTTGATAGGAATAAGTATACATAAGTGGAATGCTTTTATATTTCTTTAAAAATTAACCTACTATTGACAAATCTGTGCTTAGTATTTAAAAATTATCTTACAATACCTTGTTTTTCTTGTATGAAACTCATTAAAATATGTGTTAATTGGCAAGCTTATCTCTGTGCCAATCTTTGTGCTTGGTTTTGGAATCACAGAGAGGCATATGCTGTGGACCCTTCTTTATGAGAAAAACTATGGTACAGATATAAAAAAGTAGGAGAGAAGAAGACAGACTTCAAGGAGGAAATTGATTTTTTTTTAATTGAGTCTGTGTAAAACATTTCTTAGTAAAAAATACATTGGTCTTGAGTTTCCAAATCACCATATTCACTGAGTTCTAAGGCATATGTTTTCCACATTTCATGCAAAAAAATAAAATGTAATTTCATGAATCATTTTGGATTTTTTTGAAAACACTTATTATGTTAACTGTATGTTTTGTATTTTACTATCAATAAAATATGATATTACATTTGCTGAATTAGATTTCTTTTCTGAAGTTTACCTAATATCTCAACTCTAATAATCCCTCTTCCAGTTTTTTCACTTGATTATTACTACAACTTCAAATGCCTTTTCACAACACTGTATATCCATTTGTGTACCAATGAAACGGTGGATAGATAGCTGATAGAGTTTTTCCCACTATATTCTGAAGGAAAAATGTAAGTATTAACTACCCTGAATCTGTTTTTTTTTGATAGTATCTTCCTATTGCTAGTAGAAACCACAGGTTCTTATGCTCTAACACACAGGAACATATACTATTCAGGCCTTTAGAGTCATTTCTGAGAATTGAATTAAAAATGTGACAGGTAACCCATAACTTTACATAATTATCAATCAAATGGACTCTATATGCTAAGTGACTCAGTTCGTCCTCAAATGTCAATTAACGCCCAGTGGTCTTAGCGTGTTGTAACCTCGTAGCCTGAAATAACTAATGTACCTCTCTTATCCATCTACTTCCTGTCAAAGCATGGTTAGGGCACTGAGCATAAGTGAGTTCAGTGAGTTAGAGGATCGCTTTTCAGTAATTTTGATTCATTTCCACTTGTTACAAGTGCCTTGAATATTAAGACTTGCCCTGATCAGCAACTCATGCTGTTATGATATAACTACTTTTCACTTTTCCCCTCATGACATAAAAATGGAAAGCCGGTATGCAGAAGTATATATCCTTTTCTAGTTTTAGAAACAGACTGTTAGGGTTGTTATTTTACATTGTGTTTTATGGTACCCCGAAAATGTTGGCTGAGAGAACTCTCTTAGCAGTGTGTATATTGGGCTAATAAATTTGCAGCACTATTAATAGATTATGTTATCAGAAAAAAAAAAAAAGGAGAAAAAGTCCCAGACAGAAGTCCCTTTGTAAGAAAGGCTAAGCAGCACACTCAGCAGGAACTCTGTTTAAATGTCCTCATACATCTGTATCTTAAAATGTCCTCATACATCTGCATCCTTTTAAGATGCAACTGTCTTCACAGTGAGGTGGCTTCCCCCATACGCAGAAGCCGTCTCTTCAAAAGCCTTTGATTAATTTGAACACAATGAAGGGCAGACGAGATCCCTGCCATTTAGTGAGCCAAAACAATCCAATGCCAACTGCAATAAACTCTGAAGCTGTCATCGAGTCAAGCTGTGAGGGAGACAACTGCGATTACAAGCAATAGCTTCCTTCAGTGGTTTCATAATTTCAATTTTTTTGTTATATTTCCAGATTTCCAATAGTTACAGTAAGAATGCTTTCATAGAGAAATCTTTTCCTCAGGGGTTACTCTCAATAACTTAGTGTATTGGTTTTTTTCCCCATCACTGATTCAAAGATAGAAGCTCATCAGGCAAGAAATATTGTGATTACAAGTCATATATAAATTATTTAGAGGGGTTCAGCCAATCAAAACAGAGATCTAAGTGACTATTTTCCTCTTGATGCCTTTGCAACTCCTACTCAAAAAGCAAATTTCTGATTGATAGAATATTTCTGAAGTTACTTTAAAAAGGCCATGCTTTTGGATGGGAGGAGGATCTCAATATGAATGGTTCACATACTTGAACAATAACTCTCTCATGACAACTTTACAGAGGAGAGGCAGAGAAAAACACCAAAATAGCAACAAACAGAGGAGTAAGGGAGAAGGCAAGACAGGTAATTAAGGTCTGTCCTGGAAAGAAGATTCATAAATTTGATGCTTCCTACTTATTCCAGCTCTGGCTAAAGAGAATGATCACTGGTGAATAATTTGTTACCCAAACACTATCATTTCATAGACAGTTTGCTCATGCCTTCCAATGGGAACATTTACTCCCTGTCAAGGAAACAGAGTCGCCATCTCGCTTGGATTCAGACTTTGAATATCACATGTAAGAAACAAAATGTGAATCCCTTCTCATCTGCTTCAGAGAATCCTTACACTGCATTTTGAAAATTTTATTTTTTTTCTATTTTCTTAGATGGTATGCCTTTTACTTACTCTTTACATATATATCATCCTTTAATGAAAGCTAATAATCATAGAATAACTCATTTTAGATAGAATACTGAAAAATATATTTTCTTGAATTACGTAGGACTGCTATAACTCAGTTGCTCAGATGTGTTTGACTCTTTGCGACCGCATGGACGGCCAGGCTCCTCTGGCCCTGGAAGTTTCCATGCAAGAATACTGGAGTGGGTTGCCAGGACAGCTAGTTCAGTTCAGTTTAGTCACTCGGTTGTGTCTGACTCTTTGTGATACCATGGGCTACAGCACACCGGGCTTCCCTGTCCATAATCAACTCCAGGAGCTTGCTCAAACTCATGTCCATTGAGTTGGTGATGCCATCCAACCATCTCATCCTCTGTCATCCCCTTCTCCTCCTGCATTCAATCTTTCCCAGCATCAGGGTCTCTTCCAGTGAGTTGGTTCTTTGCATCAAGTGGCCAAAGTATGGGAGTTTCAGCTTCAGCATCAGTCCTTCCAATGAATATTCAGGATTGATTTCCTTTAGGATTGATTGGTTGGATCTCCTTGCAGTCCAAGGGACTCTCAAGAATCTTCTCCAACACCACAGGTCAAAAGCATCAGTTCTTTGGTACTCAGCTTTCTTCGTGGTTCAGCTCTCACACCCATACATGACTACTGGAAAAACCATAGCCTTGACCAGACAGACCTTTGTTGGCAAAGTAATGTCTCTGCCTTTTAATACACTGTCTAGGTTGGTTGTAACTTTCCTTGCAAGGAGCAAGCATCTTTTAATTTCATGGCTGCAGTCACCATCTGCAGTGATTTTGGAGCCCCCCAAAATACGGGCTCTCATTGTTTCCATTGTTTCCCCATCTATTTCCATGAAGTGATGAGACTGGATGCCACGATCTTAGTTTTCTGAATGTTGAGTTTTAAGCCAGCTTTTTCACTCTCCTCTTTCACTTTCATCAAGAGGCTCTTTAGTTCCTCTTTGCTTTCTACCATAAGGGTGGTGTCATCTGCATAGCTGAGGTTATTGATATTTCTCCCAGCAATCTTGATTCCAGCTTGTGCCTCATCCAGCCCGGCATTTCTCATGACGTACTCTGCATATAAGTTAAATAAGCAGGGTGACAATATACAGTCTTGATGTACTCCTTTCCCAATTTGGAACCAGTCCATTATTCCATGTCTGGTTCTAACTGCTGCTTCTTGAACTGCATACAGATTTTTGCATGTCAGGTAATCTGGTATTCCCATCTCTTTAATAATTTTCCACAGTTTGTTGTGATCCATACAGTCAAAGACTTTGACATAGTCAAGAAATGATAAATAGAACTCCCCTTTTATTTCCTGAAATCAGACTTGGATAACCTCGAACTTCCTAAGAGCTACCACAGTTAACTTTCAAAATTGCCAAAAGTAGATGCCTTAAATTCAAAAGTGCATTGAAAAAAAAAATTACTCCCTTCTCCTCAAAGGGCATTCTGCAAGTGTTATACATGCTGCTTATACATTAAGCTGCGTGGTCAAGACTGGAAGCTGGATTTCTTGACTTACATAGCATCAGTGGAAAACTGAAAACATACATTAAACTACCATTCTGAACAATATGGATAATGAATAGACTAATTGGATACAAAAAGCTTTTACTTATGTCTTAAATTAGTTTTTGGAGGAGCCCAATTCAAGAAATGCACTGTGCTTTGAAATTACAAAAATATAAAGATTACAAATATTAGTGATGATCTCTTCTGTTAATAAATCTCTTCCCTTTAAAATTTAAGAGTGCAAAATCCTCCATTTTTTGGTCTCTAAATTAAAATACTTTTTCAAAAAAAAAGAAAAAGAAGTCCAATCAATTATGCAGTCTCTATTGCAAAGTTTGAGAATTTTTAAGGTATTAAAGAAAACCAAGAGGTAATAAACTCACTATTAAGGCATTTAGCTTGGCAAGTGATTTATCTCTTTTTCTTTATCTGCTTAGGGTTTTTATTTCACTGTGTGAGCAAATTTTCACTGACAAGTCATTTTTGGAGAACAGCCAGAAGTAAGGGCTGTGGGGAAGGGAGAAAGATCTCCTAAGATATCAAAGACCTGGAAAAAAAACCTAATGGGGTGACATTTGTGGTTTCAAAAATAATACACCTTCTCTAGTTTCCTGTTCATTTACCAAAGTAAAGTTCTCTTGGTTTTCAGCTCTCATATAAGGAGATGTATAGAAGAATTCTAACCAAAATAATTTTCATTAAAATGTATAAAAAGAATTCTGAACAAACATTTCACTTCAATGGTAAAAACATTATCTATTGTTACCCTCTGCTTTCAAAAACACTCCTGATCATACCACTGCTGTGTAACTGAGTATGCAGAGAATCAGAAAAGATCTGCAGGTCTGAGTAACCTCTGTAGAAACTGGGAAGGGCTATCAACGTGAGTTACTATCGTTATCTGTTGGTGCTTGGACCAAATCTTCTGAGTAATCTACACCTAGTAGGCCCTCAAGAGATTCATTTCATTAAGTTGGTCGCTTCCTGCAGTCTCTATGAGTTATTTTTATGGCAACATACATCTGCTACTCCATTTAAGTTCTTCATGCAGCAGCTGTATAAACATCTCTCATGCCTAACCAGTTCCTGGCAAATTTAACAAGACTGCTGCAAACAGGTAAGTGGAGCTTACAAATGTATTTATTCATTCAATTTGTAAATATTTACTCCGTGTTCCTTGGTACTGAGCACCGGGCTAGGTGCTATGGCATTTTAAGGACTAATTAAGACAGAGTTGTGTCTTCAAGGAATCTAATTACAGACAGAGGGTTCTAAGGTAGAATATAAAATGAGAACTGGGCCAAGATGCCAGAGTGTATTCAAAAGGAGGGGAGATGATTTCTTCCTTGGGGAACTTGAAGAGTTCTGAGGAGTGAGTGGCATTTCAGCCAGGCTGGAAGGATGGAAGAGGAAGGGGAATCCTCAAATATCAGCTAGTTGAGATGTGCTGAGTAAATACACTGAAGGGAGAAAGCACAGAACTTGCTCAAAGAATAGAAGGATGCCCAGTGAGGCCCACCTGTGAAATGAGAAAAAGGAAATTGTCAGACGAGGCTCTCTCCAGCACCCTGAACACTGCCACCTATAAGTGGCTGGAGTGGGTCTATCCTAGCGTCCTCCAGGAATATTCTACATATACTGAGCAGAGAACAGTTTATTACAAAGCCAGGCAAGATGGGTAGTTTGTATCCTAAAAAGCCATGAGCTCCCCAAAGGGTTTCAGCAAAGCATTTTAAAAAGCCAGGTGAGGGAGGGAGGGTCACAGGGTACATGATCAGATCATGAACAATTCTCTGATTGCCCAATAATGAAGGAACAAGGTGGTGAACTAGCAGTTAACTTTATCAATCCTTGGGTTCTAGGACTACAAGGAGATCAAACCAGTCGATCCTAAAGGAAATCAACCCTGAATATTCATTGGAAGAACTGATGCTGAAGCGCCAATACTTTGACCACCTGATGTGAAGAGCCAACTCACTGGAAAAGACTCTGAGGCTGGGAAAGATTGAAGGCAAAAGGAGAAAGGGGTGGCAGAGGATGAGATGGTTAGATACCATCACCAACTCAAAGGCCATGAACTTGAGCAAACTCCTGGAGATAGTGAAGGACAGGGAGTCTGGCATGCTGCAGTCCACAGGGTCACAAAGAGTGGACACACCTTAGCAACTGAACAACAAGGTTCCAGGAAGCCTGGGGCTATGTGCTCACGGTAATCAAATAGTTACCATCTTCCACGGGGGGAGGTTTTCAGGTCTGCAAAACAACTCAGCAAATTTGCATCAAATACTTTTATCCAGGTACTTCAGAGAGAATATGGGGGAAGGCCTGTCTATTCTATATGATTGACAGTACTGCCCAAGCAGGAAACCTGAAACAAGATGACAGTGCAATGGCTATTTATATTCCATTTTTCTTGAAAGTTTTAACATATGCACTTATATCTGACCACCTTTGAAATTTAGGTTGTGTTGAATAGGTATAAAATTCGACAGGAGGGGAGAGTCAAAAAAAAAAAAGCAATGATATAAAATACTTAAGGGAAAAACATGATCCACTGAAACACATGTGCTGACATTGGCATTCAAGAAAAAGCTAAACCAATAAAAAAAGGTCCAAACCCCCTGTTTTCTATCTCTGGTACATAAGAAAGGGATATTGTTTTGTTGAACAAGACCCCAAGGTCCCCATTAGACATGAAAATATTTATAGCAGCGGTGTTTTCACTGTGGGATTGCTAGATTTTTCTTGCAAATATTTAACTTATGCTTTTGTGAGCAATGGCACCTGGTTTAAAGAAAACAGTATGATTAAGGCTGATATTGAGGGGTACATTGTCCCAAACTACTGTTTTTAGAACATTTACAGTTAAATGTGCCTATTACCCCTAGTTATGGTGACAAAGGAGAATTTTCTTTTTTTAATACTTAGTCTAGTGTGAAAGTGTATGATGAAATAAAAATATCCCAAATTATTGGAGTTTTTTGCTTCTTAAGAAGAGTAAAATTTGTTTTTCCTGTTAGTAAAAAAAAAAAGAAAGAAAAGAAAATGTTGACTTGTTCTAGGACACAAATTATTTGACCAGTGTGGGAGACTCTGCCCTAACTATTCTATCAAGAAAGCATAATTAAGGGTAGTGATTTCAGACTTAGGAGCTGTCTCAGCCTTCTTTACTAGATGGCTCTCACTCATACAACTCAGCAACAAACCCAAACAACCCAATCAAAAAATGGGCAAAAGACCTAAACAGACATTTCTCCAAAGAAGAAATACAAAAGGCCAATAGGAATATGAAAAGATGCTCAATACTGCTAATTATTAGTGATATGTAAATCAAAACTACGATGAGATTACACCTCACAGTGGTCAGAATGGCATCATTAAAAGCTCTTCAGTCATGCCCATCTCTTTGCAACCACATGGACTGCAGCCCCCTAGGCTCCTCTGTCTATGGGATTATCCAGGCAAGAAGAGTGCAGTGGGTTGCTGTTTCCTCCTCCAGGGGATCTTCCCCACTCAGGGATCAAACCCACATCTCTTAAGTCTCCTGCATTGGCAGGCGGGTGCTTTACCACTGGCACCACCTGGGAAACCCTTAAAAATGCTACAAATAACACATGCTGGAGAGGACATGGAGAAAAGGGAACTCTCCTGCACTGTTGGTGGGCATGTAAGTTGGTGCAGCCACTATGGAAAAGAGGATGAAAGTTCCTCAGAAAACTAAAAGTAGAATTATCATATGATATAGTAATCACACTCCTGGGCATATATCCAAACAAAACTTAACCTAAAAAGACACATGCACCCCTATGTTCATAGCAGTACTATTCACAATAGCCAAGATATGAAAAAAATCTAAATGTTCATTGACAGATGAATGGATAAAGAAGATGTGGTACATACACACAATAGAATAGTACTCAGACATAAGAAGGATGAAATAATGCCATCTACAGCAATATGGATGGATCTAGAGATTACCATACTAAGTGAAGTCAGAGAAAGACAAATACATATGGTATCACTTATATGTGAAATCTAAAATAAGACACAAATGAACCTATCTATGAAACAAGAAACAGTCACAGACACAGAGAATAGACTTGTGGTTGCCAAGGGGAAGGGGGTTGGGGGAGGGAAGGAGTGGGAGGTTGGGGTTAGCAGATGCAAGCTTTTATACAAAGAATGAATAAACAAGATTCTACTTCATAGCACAGAAACTATATTCAGTATCCTACAATAAACCACAATGGAAAAGAATATAAAAGAGAATATATACAACTGAATCACTTTGCTGTATAGCAGAAATTAACATAGCATTGTAAATCAACTATATTTCAATAAAAATATTTCTGATAAAATGTTATCTCATTTTATCTGGTGAGGGACAGGCTTCATAACCCATATTTCTTAGATGAGGAAACTGAGACTCAGAGAGGCTAAGTGGATTATTCAAGAGCACAAAGACATACATAGCGGAGGTTTGCTTTGACTCCAAATCTAAGTAAAAGAGGATTTAAACAAAGAAAATGCCAGTGTGGCAAGTGGCAAGTGAGTGGAGGAATAAGGGTTTGCTTTTGGTGATTTATCTGTGTAGGGTTTGACCCGCTGTTGGGAAGGGTGGAGCTTCCAGCAGGGCTCTGAGGATGGGACCAACCAACTGCTTTGAAAAGTCAGGGCATACAATAGATCAGCAAGTCTCCTGCCAGTGGAAATGTTTTATAGATTGTTACCCACACGAACAAAGGGGCTGAGAGAAACTTGAAACAAAAATATTAACAGGCCTTGCCAATTAAAAAAAAAAAATTTGCAATGAAAATAAGTCATCTGTGAAGCGATAATGCAAATCAATGGAAAGATATGAATGAACAAATTTTGATTTACCCATAATTTTTAGGAACACATTTACTGAGACACATTTTATCTCGGAACATTGATGTTATTTCCTTCCAATAGCAACGTAAAGCATGCTGTTCTGAGGAAGAGCTCTGAAAAGGCTGGGTTTTCACAGGTTTGTTTTTCACAGTTGTAATGTTTCTCAAGACTTAATTTTGGCCGTGAGACACATATTCAAAAGTGCACTCAAGAGACAAATTTGGTTTTCAATGTAGATGTTCTAAATCTGAATTTCTGAAATTTTCATTTAAGCATCCCCTAGTGTATCTGCAGTTTCTGGGAGAAAAACAGCCTTTGGTATCTCAGGCGTGGGGTCAGAGAAGCTCTCTGTCCTGGAGAGAGCTGGAGTTTTAAGACCTCAAGTCCATCTTCAAAGAAGAGGTGGATTATATTTCTAATAATCTTCTGTATTCTTCTAATATCTTCACTTTTCAAGTGGACTGCATTTTGGGGAGGTCATATAAGTAACTTTCATTTTGCTAGTATATTATTCATTTCCCCTATGCTTTCGTATTACTGCCGTAGTAGAATTTACATTCCTTTTATATTATTTGAGGGGTTCCTGGTGGCTCAGTGGTAAAGAATCTGCCTGCCAATGTAGGAGACGCAGGTTTGTTCTCTGGATATGGACGATCCCCTGGAGAAGGAAATGGCAACCTGCTCCAGTATTCCTGCCTGGGAAATCCTGTGGACAGAGGAACCTCGTGGGCTACAGTCCATGGGATCACCAAATAGTCAGACACAACTTAGTGACTAAACAACAACAACAAAACAATGATATTATTTTAATCCCATCCCTTTTGCATCCCTGGTTGTGCCTCAATAATATTTAACCTTTAACAGGTATGTTTCTCTTTCTTTCCTTATTTTCTTTAATCAGATTCTTGAGGAATGTCTCTATTTTATGCATATTCTTAAGATGCTTTTTATTCCTTTTTTTTTTCATATTTCTAGAATCAGTTTTTAACTTTGCCAAATTTTCTTAGATTTTTTTTTCTTTGTACTTTGGTCCTTTCTAAATTTTTGTATTCTGTCTATTTTTAAATTCCTCCTCTCTACCTTCTTTCTTTTCTGTCCCTTCCTTTCTGCATTTATCCTCCCCCACTCTTTCTTTCCTTTTTTCTTTCTTTCCTTTCCTTTCTTTCTCTCTGATTATCAATGCTACTGAATCTCAAATGTTTTATATGGGAAAAGGGCCAATTTTTTTTGGGGGGGTGTCATCTTTTATAAATCATCTTATAATTTTATTTATGACCAAAGAAAATATCCTGCAAAATTCTCAACTCTAAAATAAGTATTAAGGTATTTTTTGCTATTTGTATTTTTTCTCAAATAAAGTATGCATGTTTGGAATTTTTTTATGTATACACATATACCCACTTAAAATGTATATGTAAAAATCTGTGTATATATATTTCATAGTTCTCTCTCACACTGATTTCCTTTTCCTTCTTTGGAACACTGGCATTTGATACTCGGGATCTCACATTCTACTCTTTTAACTTTTTCCTCATGTTTCCATGTATGTATGTTGGATTTGCACTCATTTCACACATTAGCAAAGTAATGCTCAAAATTCTCCAAGCCAGGCTTCAACAGTATGTGAACCATGAACTTCCAGATGTTCAAGCTGGATTTAGAAAAGGCAGAGGAACCAGAGATCAAATTGCCAACATCCCTTGGATCATCAAAAAAGCAAGAGAGTTCCAGAAAAACATCTATTTCTGCTTTATGGACTATGCCAATACCTTTGACTGTGTGGATCACAACAAACTGTGGAAAATTCTTAAAGAGATGGGAATACCAGACCACTTTACCTTCCTCCTGAGAAATCTGTATGCAGGTCAAGAAGTAGCAGTTAAAACTGGCCATGGAACAACAGACCGGTTCCAAATCAGGAAAGAAATACGTCAAGGCTGTATATTGTCACCCTGCTTATTTACCTTATATGCAGAGTACATCAAGCAAAATGCCAGGCTGGATGAAGCACAAGCTGGAATCAAGATTGCTGGGAGAAGTATCAATAACCTCAGATATGCAGATGATACCACCCTTATGGTAGAAAGCAAAGAAGAACTAAAGAGCCTCTTGATGAAAGTGAAAGAGGAGGGTGAAAGAGCTGGCTTAAAACAACATTCAGAAAACTAAGATCATGGCATCCAGCCCCGTACTTCATGGAAATAGACGGGGAAACAATGGAAACAATGAGAGATTTTATTTTTGGGGGCTCCAACATCATTGCAGATGGTGACTGCAGCCATGAAATTAAAAGACGCTTGCTCCTTGGAAGAAAAGTATGACCAACGTAGACAGCGTATTAAAAGGCAGAGACATTACTTTGCCAACAAAGGTCTGGTTAGTCAAAGCTATGGTTTTACCAGTAGTCATGTATGGATGTGAGAGTTGGACTATAAAGAAAGCTGAGTGCCAAAGAATTGATGCTTTTGACCTGTGGTGTTAGAGAAGACTCTTGAGAGTCCCTTGGACTGCAAGGAGATCCAACCAGTCAATCCTGAAGGAAATCAGTCCTGAATATTCATTGGAAGGACTGATGCTGAAGTTGAAACTCCCATACTTTGGCCACTTGATGCAAAGAATTGACTCATTGGAAAAGACCCTGATGCTGGGAAAGATTGAATGCAGGAGGAGAAGGGGATGACAGAGGATGAGATAGTTGGATGGCATCACTGACTTGATGGACATGAATTTGAGCAAACTCCAGGAGTTGGTGATGAACAAGGAAGCCTGGTGTGCTGCAGTCTATGGGGTCACAGAGAGTCAGGCACTACTGAGAGACTGAACTGAACTGATGTTGGATTTGGGTTTCAAATAAAAAAAACTTGAGATCTAGTTTAGACCTCAAAGCTGCCTATCTTCAATCAATCTACTAGATTTGTAAGGCACAAAATTCATGTGTGTTTACTGTTTAGTTTTGTTGTCAGTTTGTCTCGTGTTTGGGTACTGTGCTTGATTTTGTGATTATTCATATTTTTCTTAAGTTCTTAAGTTGTGGTCTGTCTCCTCCAAGAGCTTTGTTTTTCTAGACAGTTGTGGAGGCTTGTTGTTTTCTTTGGCCGCATGTGCCCCACTGTCTCCAATAGACAGAGTACATGACTGATATTTTAATTTGTCAGTTTGATGTGACTTGGTAGTGCCTGTCTTGCAAGAGAAGGAAGTTGGAACATTCTCTATCATGGTGGGCTTGGAGCAGTCACTATTCCCATGCTAGCATTTTACTTCCTTGCTTTGGGAGGGTGCAGTGGTCACTTCCTTGGTTTGTTGGGATCAGGAAGACTATTTAATGTGGCTTGTCTATGTAGGCTCATCATGGTGAGTCAAGCTCCTCTGCTTGCCCCTGTTCTGATCTGTGCTAAAGGCACACCGACAGTGGTCTCCAGCCTCTGACCTGACCTTTTTGGACCAAGACCCCAGCTGCACCCTCATCTGGAGAAACAAGCCTTAATGAGACCCATGTGCCTACAAGCCCAGAATCTGCTGGACACAGCAAAGACAGATAAGTTGGCATTCAGAGTGGAAAGAAAGTGAAAAGCCACTACCTCCAAGAGTCCATTCTATTTCATGCTTTTTAAAATATGCACAAAAGTTTCATCTTTCCAAAGGAACTTATTTTAGGTTCATCTCTCTGCTATGCTTTAGCATGTATGTCCTGAAGCAGTCTTAGGCAGCTATAAATTATGACAATTTTTTTCCTAGAGTTAAAAGCAGCAATTATTAAAAAAAAAACTCATAATATTGTATTCATGTTAGTTTTCTCATTTCTAGAACAATGACCTGAAATTCTCTATAAATATTGAAAAGATGTTGGTAAAAAAAGGTTAGCGTTTCTAGTTTTTATATCTCAAAGCTTTAAAAAAAGCTAACAGTTCTATGAAGAAATTTTTAGGACACTTATTTAGCCAAACTGGCTGGTCTGTTTTGTATCATTTTGACTTAGGTCTCTTAGTTCCTAGGGGTTAGAATGAATAGGAAAAAAGAAACAAACAAATAATATGTTCACTCAGCAGAATATAAATAAATATTTTTAAGGGTAGAGGAATCAACCATCATTTAAAGATAATGTTTGCCTTCAACATTAAACATTCGTATGCAACCAGTCTCAATCTAATTTTCTGAGGATCAGGAAATCCACAGTTCAGATGTTCAGGACAATAAAATCCACACTATTTTGCAGGTCTACTTAACTCATAACTCATTTTCTTGATGTGGAAAGTACTTACATAATTCTTGCATAAGTTCATTCCAAAAGAGCTTTTTGGCCAAAATGTTGGAACCAGTGTATCTAGAAAGAGCCTTAATTATCACTTTTGTGGGGCATAATTGAGAACTATATGATGAATTTTTCAATGCTGAAACAGGTATGTACACCAAATGTAATAGTAAAAGCTTGTGAAATATTCACAAGAGACATAAATAAGAATAGTTACAGAAGAAGGTATTCAACTCTTTGGGTAGAAAAATAGCCTGTCAAGTGATTCTTTCAATTTTGAAGGCTGTTATCTTAAAATATTCTGTAGTGCATATTCATATGGTTATAGGAAGGACATTTGGTTTGGCAGACAAATAGCTTGAGTCAAAATAATTCAACCTACTCCAGATTCTTCACTGCTTGCTGCATATCCCCATATGGTGTTTCTGCCAGCCTCCCAAAATCCAATCATCCAAATTTGGACACATTTTCTTCTATCCTCTCTTTCCTCATAACTCATCCCTCCTCTAGCAGTCTCTCTGGTGATATTTCTATCTGGTCATTCTAGCTGAGAAAACTGGAGCTGTACCTTGACTTCCTAAATTTCTTAATTCCTACCACACGGGACTATTTGCCTGCTCCTGAATATCCTAGGTTCCTAGATTTACATAGTCTCTTCCTTTAATCTAAGACCTTTCCAAATACATTTTACTTGAGGAAATACTGCTCCTTCTTCAAAGCTTACTTCCAATGCCACTGCTCCTGGGTTGGTATCCTTGAGTTCCCTAATCAGAATCGATAATTTTGCCCTCTGTGCTTTCATGGATTCTCAGTTACATGTTATATCACTTTATTACTATGTCTTGTTCATTTACATGTACATGTTCGTCTTATGGGTTCATAAGCTGGGAGTTTTCCTCTCAATGATCTCATTATTGTCAAGGTCCAAGTGGAGGGTCTTCTATGACTAATATAATAATCAACAAAAATATGTATTGATTATAAATCTACTATAATAGCATAGTTTTTTTTTCCTCCCGAAATCCAGGATCTTTGAGTGAGAAGGCTGATAGTTCTGGATTTTTAAAACAGAGTGGTGGTCCTGTTGCTGACTCCACACTCCCAATGCAGGAGGCCTGGGTTTGATCCCTAGTCAAGGAATTAGATTCCACATGCCACAACTAAAGATCCCTGTGTGCCACAACTAAGACCCAGAAAAGCCAAAAAAATATAGAGTGGGAAGATGACTTAGATTTGCTCTTGTTTACGAAGTGCCAGATGTGCCAGAAATTGCCTTTGTTGTTGTTTTGCAATACTCTTGCATAGCTTCCATTGTTGTTGCCACTTCATAGTTGCAGATACTGAGTTTCGGAGGTTAACTCTGCAAAGGTCAAATAACTAGTGACCAAGGAAAGTGATTTTTGAACTTGCTTCTGTTTGATTTTAAAGCACATTGCTCTTCTCCCATGGATCCTGTGTTCGTTCCCTTGTATATGAATTACCCTACTATTTCTCTCCTTGGAGGGGGTTAGGAATCCCTGTGACTCACTTATTAACATTTTCTTCATCCCCCTTTGTATTAGTTTTCTATTGCTGCTGTAACCAATTGCCACTACTTTAGTGGCTGAAAATAACACGCATTTGCCCTCTTATAGCACTAAAGGTCAGAAGCCCAAATGGAGTTCTAAGGGGCTAAAATCAAGGCGTCAGCAAGGCTGGCTCCTTCTGGAGGCTCCAGGGGACATTCTGTTCCTTCAGCCTCCAGGTCCTGGAGGCTCATGGCAACATCACTGTAGTCACTCCTCTGTCATCATAGGGCCTCCCTGTCCTCGACTTTCTTGTCTCCCTCTTGTAAGAATCCTTGTGATTACATTGTGCCCACCCAGATAATCCAGGAAAGTCTCCTCATCTCTATATTCTTAGTTGAACCATGTCTGCAAAGGTCCTTTTTCCATATAAGATAACAATTATAGATCCCAGGGAATGAAAGAATCGACACCTCTGGGGGTCATTTTTCACTCTGCCAGATCTTTATAACTGAAATAGGTATTAGTAAAATAAGATCTTTCTTCAGTAGCAGCGCAGGAAGCTAATTGGTCAATGATGGGGTTGAACCAGGAATTTCTAACTCTGTAAGGAGCCTAGTGCAGCACAATTGAGCCAATTGGCCACAAATACAGACACAAGCAGATTCCTGAACACTAACAGACACCTGAACCCTGGATAACTGTGAAACATATCTAAGTACTATGGACTGTACAAAATCAAAACCAACCTGAGGTTACATGTGGCAAATAATTGGTTAAAAAAAAAAAAAGAAAAGAAAAAAGTTGTTTTGCTTTAGGAAGTAAAACGTATGTTATTTAATCCACTTTGGGGCTTCCCTGGTGGCTCAGTAGTAGAGTCCACTGGCCAGTGCACAATACATGGGTTTGATCCCTGGATTGGGAGGATTCCCCATGCGGGGGAGCAACTAAGCCCATGCGTCCCAACTACTGAAGCCTGTGGGCTCTAGAGCCTGTGTTATGCAACGAGAGAGGCCACTGCAATGGGAAACCTATGCACAGAAACTAGAGAGTAGCCCCCGTTCACCGCAACTAGAGAAGCCTGTGTAGCAGTGAAGACCCAGCATAGACAAAAGAAAAAAAAATAATCCACTTTGCTGTGTAGTGGTGTTTTTGAATTTAAATAAATGTTCTATGGTCAAAATTCCCCACTTAAAAGCTCACCTTTCTTCTAAGTACATGTATTGTGTTTCTAACTTTGTCTCTGAGCCATGTGAATGGTAAAATGGCTCTTTAACTTTACTTGCTAGCTTCTTCAAGTGAACTAATCACTAGAGCCATCCTGTGATAGACGGGCAGTTAAAAGACTCAAATGTCAAGATGTTTTTGTCAGTCACATCAACAGTAACTTTCAGATTGAATAGTTCTCCGCTGTATGTCAAATCTTTGGCGTGGATTCTTTTTCCCCCTCCATAACGTAGAAATTGCTTACATGCTCGTACAAACTCCCTGGTCTGTGTTCACACATCTCATCTAGAAGATCCTTCCCCTGTTAGTGAAGAAAGATGACGGGGCATGTTACCCTGTTGCTGATGAACAATCATCAGCCTTGAGAAGCAAATACACCCACTTGTGCATATCCGGTAGGTGACTATAATAGAATTCCATTTTGCGGTTTGTGGAAAAAGAAGTGCTCTTGAGCCCATCTACGTGTGTTTTCAAATTTCATACCAATATACATTCAGCTTCCTAGCTGCTCACTTGCTTGCTGATATGTATCCCATTTCCACATGCAATTTCTGTATGAATTGAAGGGAAGATGTAGGCAGGCATCTAGCTGTTTAAGAAAATAAATTTATATATTTTGAGCACATACCTTGCTGTGGACACAGGGCAAAATGTATAAGTAGGCATTTCAGACTACCAGTGAAGCATTATTGCTAAAGATAGATTATAGGACGCAATATTCTGCACTATGCCTCCCAATCTGAATACTTCTATTATTTATTTATTTTTTACTATTTAAATACAGCTCTGCTCCATAATTGGCAATATAATGACCTATCTAAAATGTCATATATCATCAAACTATTGGGCAGTGCAAACTTATTTGAGACCCATTATTTATTGGCAGCCGTTTATACCTGAATGAATACACTTCATTATCTACATGCTCAGACCCATGTGAATGAAGAGATGGAGCCTATTGATTTTTGCTCTGTTCCTTTGCTGCCATGTAGGTGGCATTATAGCAGCTTACAATTTCAATGGCCTTCTGCAGTTTAGAAATTAAAAAATTGTTATCTGGAAACCTCTCATACCAACAAAAATGTAATCAATTTTTTATCTGTAGTTAGGCCCTGGAAGTCAGTGTTGGATTTTCTGTCCTCAGTGTTCCAGTTCTCTTGTTAAAATAGTTAGGGAGCTCCCATGGGAAATAACTATACCTGGATTGCACCTGTTTACATTCGGAAGTGAAAAATCGGCTCTTTGCATCCTGCTAGCCACAGCGCATCCTGTCTCATAGAGTCACTGCGCTTGGGGGATTACGGTATATAGCTCCCCTCTCTTTCCCGGACATCCTTCTCCCACATGACTCAATTCATAGGGACCTATGACTTCAAACTTGAATAGTACTTGAATTCTAATTTGATATCAATCAGTAATCCCAACAATGCTCTTTGGATGATTAAGAACAGAAACATTTCTTTACTGGAATATATGATAGGAGTGTTCCCAGGATTGATGACATGCCTTAGGTAAGGAACTGTTACATTTGACAAGTTATTTATTTTTCATTTTGCTTACTCAATGATCCACATTTATTGAGAATATGCTATTGTTTAAACATAGTTGAAGCAGTGTGAAGACAAAGGAGTGATATTCTGTCCTGATGGGGACTTCATGGTTTATCAAGTAAGAGGGAGGACACGCCACAGATAACTATAATGCTAATGCAGAGCAGAAAATAGCAAATTGTTAATAAAGAACTATCAGTTATCTGAGATGGGACAACATCAGTGAAAGACAGGTAATCAGAGAAGGTGTCATAAAGGAGGGCTGTCTGTGATGAAATAAGTAAACACTCAATAATTGTTGACTAAATCCCTATACCGTGTGTTTTGCAGTAATGGATAAAAGAGTCCAGCAGGGTAGGAAGGATTTTATACTAAAATCAGTGAATTATAGGTATGAGGGCTTCCCTGGTGGCTCAGTGGTAAAGAACCTGCCTGGCAATGCAGGAGATTTGAGTTTGATCAGGAAGATCCCCTGGAGAAGGAAATGGCAACCCACTCCAGTATTCTTGGCTGGGAAATCTCATGGACAGAGGAGCCTGGCAGGCTACAGTCCACAGGGCCTCAAAAGAGTTGGACACAACTTAGCAACTAAACAACAACAACAAATGGTGTCTATGAGGAAGCACAGGGCTGATGAACCCTAACAGAAGGATTCTCTAAGTATGTATTAGTATTGGGTGCCAAGATAGCCATAGGAAAAAGAGGTTGGTGGTGAAGGAGGGGAGGAAAAGATGGGCAGATTTGGGTCCAGTTTGTCCCAAGACACATGGACAGATATGACTGCCATGATCACCGTAAACCCAGCTCTCTGGAGCTTTGCTGAATCATGGGATTCATGACTAGCCACAGTAGTGCACGCATCTGGAAGGTTAGGCAGAAAAGGGGAAAATGGACTGGTTACCAGCTACAGGCTAAGTCTTATATCAGGTTCTTGACACACATTACCTCATTTAATATGCAATGGTCTTACTTTACAGATGAGAGAAGTAAGGATTTAAAAGGTTGAATGATGTCCTTAAAATTATACTGTAGGTATGCAGTGGTTCCACTGGAAACATTAGAGGTACATTGTGGGAGGAATCTAAATCTGGGTGGAGTCTGAAAAAAGAGCTGTAAAGAGATTAGGCTATTTTTTTCCCCCCAAAGATGAAGAGCTGGATAGGTATAGAGTCAGGATTAGAAACTTTATTCATATAATTTTACATCATTGCAAATGTCATCAGTGAAAACTGGAGAAGGGAAACCAGATGTGAGAGGATTTAAAAATGGAAAGTTCTGACTCCATATTGCTTGAGAATTAAGCCCCAATTCCATCAACCTCCATAGCAGGGCTTCCCCAAGGGTCTGCTTTGATGGATTACATCTGCACAATGAGATATTTATCCTTGCAGCCCTCAGAGTGGGAAGTTAACACACACACACACACACACACACACACACACACACACACACAGACAGTGTTTCTTTGTTTGCGAGGATCAATTAAACCCTCAGAGTACAGAACCTCTGAAGGGAACCATACCCCCAGAGCCAGTCTGGGGATCAGAGAAATCTTCCATGTGGACGTGACCTTTCAGTCGACATTTGAATGAAAGCAGAGGAATGGAAGGTTGTGGGGAAGGGCTACAGAGGAGACTTCCAGGCTGGGGACTATAAGTAGGGTAAAATCTGTGGCAAGAGGCTTCCATTTCAGGGAAGTAAAGCAGCCAGTGTGGTCTGCCCTTTAAGAGTAGAACACAGCATGTTGAGTCAAGGGTGGTAGTGGTAAGGTGGGGAGAAGAAGATTTATGTGGAGGATGAATGGATTTAGGTCTTTATCTTAAGAGCAAGGGAAAACCATTGAGTCAATGATGGTTTTTATGGGGTGGGAGAAGAGGAGTTGATATGATCAGTAGTCTGTTTGCAGATAATTGTGGAGAAGGGGTCCTCCCAGGTGACTCATTGGTAAAGAATCCACCTGCCAATGCAGGAGACATGGATTTGATCCCTGGGTCGGGAAGATCCCCTGGAGGTAGAAATGGGAACCTACTCCAGAATTCTTGCCTGGAGAATTCCAAGGATAGAGGAGCCTGGTGGGCTGCAATCCATGGGGTCACAAAGTCTGACACAACTCAGCACACACACACACATATGAACATGGAGAAAGTAGGGACACAGGAAGAGCCTGTAGGAGGCTCCTGCAGGTCCAGGTTTAGGCTGAATGATAGCAGCAGAATTAGAAGCATCCTTTGGATGTTACATAAGAGACTGGGTGGAAGAGTGTAAGCTCATAATTAAAGGACAAAATTCTAGCCAAGGGTAATGGTGACTGGGGAGGGGTGAGAAAAATCTTTTCAGAAGCATTGTCACCAGCTCCCCAAATACAGCCTGGAATTCATTTTTTACTTCTCTTTACCCCAAAGAGCAGTTAACCTGGTCTTAATTTGTTACAACTACACCCAACATTCTCCATGTCTCCACCTTTCCTGTATTTGTTTCAACTCCCCTGGAATTGCCTTCCCCTTGATATCTGCATTTAAAATTTTATTAAGTCCCAGATCAAGTGTCACTTCCACCATGATATCTCATGTAATTTGAAGTAATTTCTCCCTTCCTCTGTTCATTACACCTACTTCAGTTTTCATTAGTTTGGGACACTGGCCTATGAAATCTCTTCTGAATTTAACAAAGTCTAATCAACAACATAGTGCTAAATTACTTAACCCAGGACTGATTGGTTATGTGTCTGAAGTAAAGTTTGTCAAATATTCACTTTAAGATCATTATGTGAATGGTGGTGTCTTTTAGGAAAGAGAGGGAGGCACAAGGGCAGAAATCTTATAGGACATCTTTGTCCTTAGTCTAAATGTCAATTTCCAATGTAAAGAAACATGTGAGGAAGAACAGAGGCTGGAGACGTCTTTGATTCAATTAGCGCAGGTTGCTTTGTAACTTTTTGGATATCTGCAGTAAGCGTGGAGGAGACAGTTGGATTCTGACTGGCGGAGCCTGTCTTACAGACAATTTGGTTGCGTAGAGTTAGCATGGATTGCCCACCTGGTGTTGTTTAGCAGTTGGAATCTGGTGCCAGAGCATACATTCACTGGTTTTAGTGATGGGAGCTTGACGGTTTGGAGTTTTTCCTAACACATATCTGTAACGAGGAAATAAGAACAGAACACTCTTAATTTCTTGTGTGCCAGTGTTATAAAAGCACCTCACTTTCAATGATATGCTCATCCAAATGGCTGGAATGTAACACCAACCATTGTTGGATGAGAAAAGTAAAAATAAAACTCCCCAAAATGAAGTAAACTACCAGAAAGTATTAAAGTAATTTATTTGACATTGCTATGTATTAAGCACATTTGCTTCTGTTAAAAGATAAACTGAAGCATCAAAATTTTAAGAGTTAACTTGGGCAAAAATAGATCCAGATCAGGCAGGGCCAAATTGGAAGTGGTTAGGAGGGCTCTGTCCACAGGACATGGCGGGGGGCGGAATCTTTTAAAGAGCAGATTTGAGAGTAAAGCAGGGAAATTACTTGACTGGCTGTGGATGAAGTGTTTGTCTTATTTGGAAAAGCCGAGTTGGCTCTTTGTGATGAGTTATCCTTAGGCTTTGATTTCTTAACCTTGAGGCATGGGGGCCTGAGGTTTAGATTTGATTACTAGGCTGCTAAAGTATTTGAACCACCTCCATCCAATGACCTCCTTGTTTAATTAACTTAATATCATATGATCCTGTAATGCCATTCACTCCTGGGCATATACCTGGAGAAAAGTCTAATTTGAAAAGATATATGTATGCCAATGTTCATTGCAGCACTAGCAGCCAAGACATGGAAGCAACATAAGTGTCCATCAACAGATGAATGGATAAGAAGGTGTGATATATACATACACACACACACACATATATACAAGGGAACATTATTCAATCTTAGAAACAATGAAATAATGTGATTCGCAGCAACATGGGTAAACCCAGGGATTATCATCCTAAGTGAAGTAAGCCATACAGAGAAAGACAAATTTCCTATGATATCATTTATATGTGGAATCTAAAAAAATGATACAAATGAACATACTTAGAAAACAGAAATAGACTCACAGACAAAACAAATTTGTGTTTACGAAAGGGGAAGAGGAGAGGGACAAATTAAGAATTTGGGGTTAAAATACACATACTACTATTCTCTGGTGGCTCAGATGGTAAAGAGTCTGCCTGCCATGATCCCTGGATTGGGAAGATTCCCTGGAGGAGGGCATGGAAACACAGTCCAGTTTTCTTGCTGGAGAATTGCCACAGACAGAGGAGCCTGGCGGGCTACAGTCCATGGGGTTGCAAAGAGTCAGACATGACTGAGTGACTAAGCACACATATATGAATAGATAACCTGCATGCAACTACTATATAGCACAGAGAAATATGTTCAATATATTGTAATAACCTGCAATGGAAGAAAATGCAAAAAGAAGAATACATACACATATGCTTTTATATATGTAAAACTGTACACCTGAAACAAATACATCATAAATCAATCATATTTCAATAAAAATTTAAAAAGTAATACCTCAATGCTCCCTGCATATGGAATGTGAGGTTTATATATTATATTTTTGAATCCTCAGGGAACTTGGTGTTTTCTCCCAACAGAACTGTTGAGAGTTCAAATGATAAAAACAGATAACTAAATCACTTGACTACTCACAAAGGTAGAAACGGACGGTTAAATCTGAAAGATGAAAAGGATCAACAAAGTGCCAGTGCTTAACTAACAATGCAGACTCCTGGGGGAAAAATGCATCAAGATGGGGTCTCAAAAAATGTCCAGAGTTAGTTTCATGGTTTTAATCATGGAAAAGTTGAAATGCACTTTCGAACTCAAACCTAGTTATTCAAAAATAAACTATTCCAACTTCTAATCTCAAGACCTCATTTTCTCCCTTTTCTCAGACTTTATTTCTTGGCTCTGAAAACTAGGATCATGATAAGAAGTATTCTGTTACAAAGAGTCTTCTGTGGGTACAACAGGTTTTATGGGCTAGAGGGGATTCCAGGCAGTGCAAAGTTATGGAAAATCTTTATATCCTGTGAGGTTATATAATGCTTTCCGTAACGTCCTAGCTGCAGACGTTTATATAACTTGTCCAGCTTCAGCTTCGTCCCAGAGTTCATCTGGAAGAAACACAATGGCCATAATAGTACCCATTATAGTCGCTATTCTTCTCAATTGTAAAGGCACAGTGAAATCATGGGGATAAAGCTGTGCCTTGATTGGCTGTTAAATTGCGATCAATGAAAAGTATTTGTGCTATAATTTTACAGCCAAGCAAGAACTGGCCATCCTGGTGGCAAGTCAGCATGTACATACCATCAAAACTAAAGTGTCTCACTTGGATAACTGAACTGAATTTTCTTTAAGACAACAGGGTACAATAGAAGTTATGTTAAAAAAAAAAAAAAAAAAACTGGGCATTTTTCTGCCACCTGGTTAAAGAGAAATAACATATGAACAAGGACAAAGTCCAGATAAGAAGGGTGGCTTGTTTGTAAATTACAGCTTTCGTAATTCAAATTATAAAGGAAAACCAACACTCTACTCCTCTTCCCTTTTTCATCTAATAGTAGGTGGAAATGACTAAGAGCCAGATAGTAAATATTTTAGGTTTTATGGGCCTTCTATGGTTACTGTTGCATATTTCTTTTTTCTTTTACAACGTTTAAAAATGGAAAAACCAGTCCCACAGAAACAGGCCGTGGGCTGGCCTCCTGGCTTCAGGCTGCAGGCCCCTGGTTTATATGAATGCTTACGACTGGGAATTTTAATAAAAGTCTCTCTGAGCTCTTGTACGCCAGCTTCCCCATCCACCTGGAGCAGCGATCTGAAGGGGATCACTAGTTTGTAGACCAATGCTTGAGAACAGTAGCCAGAGCTCTATGTGTAAAGCATGGCTGGAAAGTGAATAGAAGCAAGAGAACATTTCCTTTTGTGCACAACTGCAGACTTCATGGCTTAGCAGCATCTGTCTCTGTTTATCTCTGTCTCTCAGTCTCATAAAGGGTCTTAGAGAAAACAAACAGAAAAAAAAGATATTTTCCCAAAAGCTCAGAGAAAAACTGAAGACACTTCCAGACACACACACACACATACACAACTTGATCATTTCCCATGATTGCAAGCCAAGTCAGCCTACTATGATAATTACCTCCGTGTCCAAAAAAAAAGATTATTAGAAGCTGTGCTTCATTGTAACCTTGAAATAGTTCTTCTACCCTCTGAACTGCCTCCTAACTTTCCATAACACAATGACTAGGATATCTTGCTATTATTTTCCCTTTGGGAACAGTTACAAGAGGCTTCTCAGTGAATCCACATTCTGGAAACGCCATCTTGCATTTAGCATTCCAGAACACACCTCCATTCTATGCATAATGGTAAGAGCATTCACAAGTAGCATGTATTGAGAACCTACTATATGTCAGGCATTGTTCTAAGCACTTGATAGAAATAACTCACTTAATCCTCACAATGGCCTGAGGTAGGTGCTACAAGTATTTCCTTTTGACAGGAAAAAAAAAAAAGAACGATCACAGTAGTTACCTGAATTGTTCCCTGTATGCCATATTATAGTTAACCAATTCTAAGTTCAAAGAAATATCTTATTTCATCCAAGTCCAAACCCAACTATGGTTGGGCTGGTGTTTTTGTCTGATTGCTTCCAAAATGGTTTTGGCCATAAATTGTTCAACAGTGATCATGGTACAGGCTACAGGGAATGTATAGATACCCTGTGTCTATCACTAATGTAGGGTTCTGCAAACGGGTGGTTCTGCACAGGTATTATTGCTGTTTTGTGGTTTTTAATAACTTAGTTGCCAGCAATGAAAAATACGTGTATCTCACAGGGAAATCTTAATCTCTAGCTCTTCTGGGGACATTAGCTCTGGCATTCCTGCACTTGCGTTCTAGCACAACAATAATTGACTCCATCAGCTGACCCCCGCTTTTTCTCTTTTGCTGCACTGCTCAGCGTATGGGATCTTAGTTCCACCACCAGGGATAGAACCCCCTGCACCCCCTGCGTTGGAAGCGCAGAGTCTTAACCACTGGGCCACTAGGGAAGCCCTCCATCAGCTGTCTTTAAAATCCTGGGCAAGTGCTTTCCAGTTTGCCTGTCCCTACTGCCCACTCCACTCAGTGGCCTTATCTGCCAGCTCCTGGGGGCTTGCAAATTTTCAAACTCCTGATAGACATGCTGCTTCTGATTCATTCACCCAAATAGAGTGCATTTAGTTTTCCTCTGGAAAATCTATAGACCTAGTCAAAGCATGCCATGTTAGAGACTTATATCCTAGTAGTAAAATTTAATAACCTCCCAAGCTTTTCTTTGTACTCATCTGTGATTATCCCAGGCATTTACCAGCTAAGGAACCATTTGGCAGTGTCTTAATGTGCTAAACTCTATCCATTCCTTTGCTGCTCTGAATAGCTGTGTCAGCTTTTCTTTACTGCTTACATGACTTAAGTAATATGTGTCTGCAGATATTTCCTGGTATATTTCATGAAAGTTTATAAAAGTAATTGTCAGAAATGATCATGCTTTGATTAAATAAATATGCTATTGAGGAGTTAGGTACACAATTTAAATACTGCATGAATAATTTGTGAGTGTATCTGTCAACCTATTTCAATCGTTTTAAACTGTAGATACATTTGTGGAAGCACCATCCTATTTTGCAAACTTGACAGCAATAGCTGTTTCCTGAATGCATTCGACATTAGTTTCTACATTGTTTTATGCCAATCACATTTACTGCAAACTGCTTATTACTTTATTGCTGAAAATGGCAACATATATTTATTTAGCTTTTTATTTGAGAATCAGCAGGCTATCACTCGCTTTATTAATCAGATCCAACCTTGAGGATTATAGCCACTGGTTTCAAGTTTATTTAATTGCTGCTGCTCTAAAACTGAGAAATAAGTAATGCAGTTATACAGTCTCCCTTGAGGAATTATTGTTCCTAAGGATGTTACACTTGCTACTGTGAAAAGAGTCTTCCAACATATATATTTCTATTGAAAATAGTGCCTAAGTGGCTTTCTAAATTGGTTTAGGGGGTTGGAAAAAGTGAAAGTGAAAGTGTTAGTCACTCAGTCGTGTCTGACTCTTTGCAACCCCATGGATTGTAGACCGCCAGGTTCCTCAGTCCATGGGATCTTCTAGGCAAGAACACTAGAGTGAGGAGCCATTCTCTCCTCCAGGGGATCTTCTCGAACCAGGGATTGAACCAGGTCTCATGCATTGCAGGCAGATTCTTTACTGTCTAAGACATCAAGGGAGACCTTCTAGGGGTTTACCCCTGTGCAAAGAAACAAGCTGATCTTTCTGCATCCTATCTTTTTTTGATTCTTACAATTTAGAAAGGTTTTCTTTTCTTATATTTCCAGGGATCTTCCCAGCATGCACTGCTACATTTGTTATAAAATTAAAATTACATGTATTAACTCACACACCATAGTTTTTATTAGCCCAACAGAAAAGTCAATATTTCTAATCTGTTGCTTCTGGATTTATGCCAGTTTTGATGTATAATAACAGTCCAACAAAGCAACATAATACACACTAACCCAAATCTATAAGAAGGGAAATAAAAGTCAAAATAATAATAATAATAAAAAAAAAGTCTTGGGATCCAGAATGTGAAGCAATCAAACAACAGAGCTGCATCAGCCTGAATTGATTCTTGACCTTCAGAAAGGATTGCACCTCAAAACGTTCACAATTCAGAAGAGAAGGTGGGTGTTTGAGTGTGCTTTCCCCATGCAACTCACAAGGGTCTTTTCCCAAACCCCATGGCACTATTCAGTCCTGGGGGAAGCCCAATACACAGCCACCACAGGCTTCCAACTCAGTCTCAGCTCTGATCAGACGCAAGTTGCTTCTCTTTGCTGTGTCTCAGTTTCCTCTTTTGTAAAATGAGGGGTTGGTTAAGTCTTTGCTCTTGTACTATCCCCATCTAAGTTCTAGAATTCTGATTCCTAAGATAGAACAAAACTCTATACAGACTCCTAGCTGGATACATGCTTTAACATATTCATTTCGAGAGGGGAAGGAAAATGAAAAAGAAAGAGAATAAATAGCAGTAAAAGATGAAACAATGAGAATTGCTGAAAAAAAGGAGAGATTATCATTTATTTCCCCTATTTTCTCTGTGAACCATAAAAGTCTCCCAGAGAAAATACAGAGAGAATGCTGGTTCCAAATTTATCCTCACGGTCACAAAACATAGATGGGGTTATTGCCTCATAGTTTTGCTTCTTATCAAAATATTATCAAGGCTACCCTATGGTTACGCCAGAGAGAAGCTCTGACATTAGCAAACAATGTATGGCAATAGCAGAACATTCACTTGCATTTTCACTTGTACTAGTGCTACTTCATTAAAAATAAATGGTCACTGCAAAGCCTACGGCTATGAGTTGAAAACAGATATTCAGACACTTCAGATACAGCATGTCTTCTTTCTTTCTTGTTCCCAGTTTCTTTTGCAGAGTTTACTTGTGAATGCCTAGGAACTAAATTCAAGGCCACAACTTGTTGTATATACTATGATGGGAGAAACTCAGGTAGTGAGTGTCAGGGTTAAACACATACATATATATGTATACATGCGTATATACACATACACTCACACACATACACACACATATGTATATGCCACATCTTTATCCATTCATACGTCATTGGACTTCTAGGTCGTTTCCATGACCTGGCTATTGTAAAGAGTGCTGTGATGAACTGAGTCATTTGAAGATATGTGGATGAACCTAGAGTCTGTCATACAGAGTGAAGTCAGTCAGAAAGAGAAAAGCAAACATCATCTATTAACCCAAGTATGTGGAATCTAAAAAAGTGGTCCAGATGAGCCTATTTCCAGGGTAGGAATAGAGACTCATTTGCAGAGAACAGACTTGTGGACAAAAGCAGGGTGAAACAAATCGGGAGATTGGGATGAACACATATAAACTCTCATGTGTAAAATAGACAGCTAGTGGGACCTGCTCTAAAACACAGGAGTCTCAGCTTGAGGCTCTGTGGTGAGTAGATGAGTGGGATGGAGGCGGGAGGCTCAAGAGGAAGGGGATATATGTATGCATAGAGCCGATTCACATTGTTGTATGGCACAAACACAATATTGTGAAGCAATTATACACCAGTAAAAAATTAAAAGAAAAACATATATCCTTATATGTATATATTTTACTGAAGGGCTGAATTGGTCAGGTCAATTCCGAGTCTAACACACTGAGTCAAAAATCACAAACAATGGGAGGAAAGGAGAGGAAGGACAGGTGGGCTGGCTTGGATGAGAGGGCAGGAGACACTGGCTTTCAGAGCAGGGTCTGGAGCCTGGACGCCTGTCCCCTGGGGCGTCCTTGTCTCCCCAGGTGCTCAGCCCTTTCGTCTTTCCTGCAGTTCTGCACTGTGAAAGGAACATTTACCATGGAGAGCATGGGGTCACCTCCGCAGCCAGCAAGCTCCATAGAATTCTTTTAGGATT